>NC_092038.1:80995715-82404574 GCF_003086295.3 Arachis hypogaea | reverse complement strand
AAATATGCGATTCACATCGTCCGATTCTTCGATAGAAGGTGACGCCGCGATACGTTGAGCTTTGCGACCTCGGTGCATGTCTACTCTTCTTCACCTGTTGCACTCTATGAAGAACCATTCTTTGCTCCACCGCCGCCATGGCCGTTGCACTATCACCGCTGCCGCACTACCACCGCTGCGATCTTTCTTCATAACAAATTCCAACCACGCTATATATGCACGAAAAATGTAGAGAAAAAGTGAAAAACAATTGAATATCCAAACTGAGTTAAATAAATAACAATGAAAAAGAAAAAAATGAACAAATAGAAATTGAACTTAGGTGATTAAGGAGAAAATCAAACGCTTCGACAGATAAGCTTGATGGAGGCTCCGACGGTGACTACGAACTCACTCTCTCTTATCTCGAAAGCTATGGCGTGTAGACGAAGGAAACAACACATTGACATAGAAGCTTGATGGCGGCAACAACGAGAACATGAATGTCGACAGTGGCGAGCTTACTCTCCCTTTGATCTCGAACACTAGAGCAAGCTTGATGGTGATAATGGAGAATAGATAAATGTGGTGGCAATAGATCTAGGGTTTCAGATCTCATATAAACAATGATTTTGATTTTGGACGATTTTGGACTTAAAATTTTTAGATTTTAACTAACAGTAATTAATGGGAGTTTTAGATGATGCCACAAATAAAATAGATTGAGCAGGTTTTAAAAAACCTCCATAAAAAAATCCCTAATTAAATAGAAATCTTGTAGTGAAACGCCAGAAACAAGTTACAAACCAGAGTTAAATACCAAAAACAGGTTACAAACTGGCGTTTGACTCCAAGAATAGTCTATGCACGTGAAAGTTTCAATGCTCAGCCCCAACACACACCAAGTGGTCTCTAGGAGTGGATTTCTGCACTATCTATCTTAGTTTACTCATTTTTTGTAAACATAGGTTACTAGTTGAGTACAAAAATTACTTTTAGAGATTTATTTTGTATCTCATGACATTTTACATCTGAAATTGTACCTTTGACGGCATGAGTTTCTAAACCCCATGGTTGGGGGTGAGGAGCTTTGCAGCATCTTAATGAATTAATGCAAGTATTTCTGTTTTCTATTCAATCTCACTTGTTTATATTCTAAGATATTCGTTCGCACTTCAACATGATGAATGTGATGATCCATGACAATCATCACCATTCTCAACCTATGAATGCGTGCCTGACAACCACTTCCGTTCTACCTTAGATTGAATGTATATCTCTTAGGTTTCTGGTTCACGAGTTTGACTGCCTCTCCTGACAACAGAGCATTCAATCCGTGAGTCCAGAGTCTTCGTGGTATAAGCTAGAACCAATTGGCAGCATTCCTGAGATCCAGAAAGTCTAAATCTTGTCTGTGGTATTCCGAGTAGGATCTGAGAGGGGATGTCTGTGATGAGCTTCAAACTCACGAACGTTGGGCGTAGTGACAGACGCAAAAGGATTACTGGATCCTATTCCAACACAAGTGAGAACCAACAGATGATTAGCCATTTACATGGACCCTTTTCATTGAGAGGACGGCTGGTAGCCATTGACAACGGTGATCCACCAACATACAGCTTGCCATGGAAGGAGACTTACGTGCGTGAAGAAGAAGATAGTAGGAAAGCAGAAATTCAGAAGACAAAGCATCTCCAAAACTCCAACCCATTCTCCATTACTGCTTAACAAGTAATTATTTAATGTTCTTTTATTTTTCACAATTAAAACTAAGAACCCTATTGATATCTTGACTAAGAATAATCAGATAACCATAGCTTGCTTCAAGCCGGCAATCTCCGTGGGATCGACCCTTACTCACGCAAGGTATTACTTGGACGACCCAGTGCACTTGCTGGTTAGTTGTACAAAATTACAAAGTGTGATTGTAATTTTCGTGCAACAAGTTTTTGGCGCCGTTGCCGGGGATTGTTTGAGTTTGGACAACTGACGGTTCATCTTGTTGCTCAAATTAGGTAATTTTCTTCTTGTTTTAACCATTATTTTATTTTTAAAAAGCTTTCAAAAATCCTTCAAAAATTTTTCTTCTTTTTCGTTTTTCAAAAATAATTTTCGAAAAATCCAAAAAAAATTTATAAAATCATAAAATCAAAAATATTTTTGTGTTTCTTGTTTGAGTCTAGAGTCAAGTTTTAAGTTTGGTGTCTTGCATGTTTTTCTTTTCTTGAAAATTTTTCAAAAATAAGTCTTGATGTTCATCTTGATCTTCAAAGTGTTCTTTGTGTTCATCTTTACATTCATAGTGTTCTTGCATGCATCATTGGTTTTGATCCAAAATTTTCATGTTTTGAGTCATTTTAGTTGTTTTTCTCTCTCCTCATTAAAATTCAAAAATAAAAAAATATCTTTTCCTTATTTCTCTCATAAATTTTGAAATCTTTGGGTTGACTTAGTCAAAAATTTTTAAAATAAGTTGTTTCTTGTTAGTCAAGTCAAATCTTTTTCATTTTTCTTAATATTTTCGAAAATTTTAAAAAATGTTTTTCAAAATTTTTTTCTTAATTTCATTTCAAATTTTCGAAAACTTTACTATCAATTAATGTGATTGATTCAAAAATTTGAAATATGTTACTTTCTTGTTAAGAAATGTTCAATCTTTAAATTCTAAAATCATATATTTTAGTTTCTTGTTAGTCAAGTAAATAATTTTAATTTTAAAAATCAAATCTTTTTAATTTCCTTTTCAAATCTTTTTTCAAAACAAATTTCAATCATATCTTTTCAAACATATCTTTTTCAAATCATATCTTTTTCAAAATCAATTTCAAAATCTTTTCTAACTTCCTATCTTTGCAAAATTGATTTTCAAATCTTTTTCAACTAACTAATTCATTTTTTTGTTTGATTTTAAAATTCTTATCTTTTTCAAAACCACCTAACTACTTTTCTCTCTCTAATTTTCGAAAATCAATTCCCTCTTTTTCAAAATTCTTTTTAATTAACTAATTATTTTAAATTTTAATTTTATTCCTTTTTATAAATTCGAATTTTAACTTTAATTTAAAGTAAAAACAAAAATATTTTCCTTTTCATTTTCTTAAAATTAATTTTCGAGATTCTCTCTCTCATCTCTTTCTATTTATTTATTCATTTACTAACTCATGAGCGGATAATTTATACGCTTTTTGGCATTGTTTTCATATAGTTTTTAGTAAGTTTGAGCTACTTTTAGGGATGTTTTCATTAGTTTTTATGTTAAATTCACATTTCTGGACTTTACTATGAGTTTGTGTGCTTTTCTGTGATTTCAGGTAAATTCTGACTGAAATTGAGGGATTTGAGCAAAACTCTGAAGAAGGCTGACAAAAGGACTGCTGATGCTGTTGGAATCTGACCTCCCTGCACTCGAAATGGATTTTCTGGAGCTACAGAACTCCAATTGGCGCGCTCTCAACGGCGTTGGAAAGTAGACATCCAGGGCTTTCCAGCAATATATAATAGTCCATACTTTATTCGAAGAATGACGACGTAACTTGGCGTTGAACGCCAAGTTCATGCTGCTGTCTGGAGTTAAACGCCAGAAAAACGTCATGATCCGGAGTTGAACGCCCAAAACACGTCATAACTCAGAGTTCAACGCCAAGATATGCCTTAGCACGTGAATTCATCAAGCTCAGCCCAAGCACACACCAAGTGGGCCCCGGAAGTGGATTTATGCATCAATTACTTACTCATGTAAACCCTAGTAGCTAGTCTAGTATATATAGGACATTTATCTATTGTATTAGACATCCTGGATTGTATTTTGATCCTGTGATCACGTTAGAGAGGGCTGGCCATTCGGCCATGCCTGAACTCTTTGCTTATGTATTTTCAACGGTGGAGTTTCTGCACACCATAGATTAAGGGTGTGGAGCTCTGCTGTACCTCAAGTATTAATGCAATTCTATTATCTTTTATTCAATTCTCTCTTATTCTTATTCCAAGATATTCATTCGTACCCAAGAACATGATGAATGTGATGAGTCAGATTACCCTCATTATCATTCTCACTTATGAATGCGCGTGATTGACAACCATGTCCGTTCTACATGCAACAGAGCTTGAATGCGTATCTCTTAGATTCCCCAACAGAATCTTCGTGGTATAAGTTAGATAGTTGGCGGCATTCATCTGGATCCGGAAAGTCCAACCTTGTCTGTGGTGTTCCGAGTAGGATCCTGGGAGTCCGGAAAGTCCAACCTTGTCTGTGGTGTTCCGAGTAGGATTCCGATCATGAATGACCGTGACGTGCTTCAAACTTTAACCTGCTGGGCGTTGGTGACAGACGCAAAAGAGGGATTCTATTCCAGTAGGAGCGGGAACCAACCGGTGATTAGCCGTACTGTGACAGAGTGCGTTGCATAGTTTTCACTGCGAGGATGGGATGTAGCCATCAGCCATGGGTGATGCCTCCAGACTGGTTAGCTGTGCGAGTGACAGCCGCACAGGTTATTTTCCCCGTGAGGAATGAAAGTAGCCACAGTTGATGGTGAACCCCTATACAAAGCTTGCCATGGAAAGGAGTAAGAAGGATTGAGTAGAAGGAGTAGGAGAGCAGGCGTCCTTGGGCTCTACAGCATCTCCATCCGCTTATCTGAAATTCCCACCAATGAATCTGCATAAGTGTTCTATCCCTTTTATTATTCCTTTTTATTTATTATAATTACAATTCCTCTTTCTTCTGCCTGACTGAGATTTACAAGGTGACCATAGCTTGCTTCATACCAACAATCTCTGTGGATTCGACCCTTACTCACGTAAGGTTATTACTTGGACGACCCAGTACACTTGCTGGTTAGTTGAACGAGATTGTGAAGAAAATAAACAATGCCCTCAGAGTATACATCTTTTATAAATACATACAAGTGATCACAATTTCGTCCACCAAGTTTTTGGCGCCGTTGCCGGGGATTGTTCGAGTATGGACAACTGACGGTTCATCTTGTTGCTCAGATTAGGTAATTTTCTTTTCAAAAATCTTTTTCAAAATTTTTCTTTTATTTTTCGTTTTTCCAAAAATGTTTTTCGAAAAAAATCAATAAAAATACAAAAAAATTAGAAAATCATAAAAATCAAAAATATTTTGTGTTTCTTGTTTGAGTCTTGTGTTAATTTTTAAGTTTGGTGTCAATTGCATGCTTTTAAAATTTTTCTTGCATTGTTTTCGAAAATTCATGCATTCATAGTGTTCTTCATGATCTTCAAGTTGTTCTTGACAAGTCCTCTTGTTTGATCTTGATGATTTCTTGTTTTGTGTCTTTTGTTGTTTTTCATGTGCATTTTTGCATTCATAATTTTCATGCATTAAAGATTTCTAAGTTTGGTGTCTTGCATGTTTTCTTTGCATCAAAAATTTTTCAAAATTATGTTCTTGATGTTCATCATGATCTTCATAGTGTTCTTGGTGTTCATCTTGACATTCATAGCATTCTTGCATGCATCTTGTGTCTTGATCCAAAATTTTCATGTTTTGGGTCATTTTTGTGTTTTTCATTCAATATTTAAAAATCAAAAATATCTTTTCCTTATTTTCCTCTAAAATTTCGAAATTTTGGGTTGACTTGGTCAAAAATTTTTAAAAATTAGTTGTTTCTTACAAGTCAAGTCAAAATTTCAATTTTAAAAATCTTATCTTTTCAAAATCTTTTTCAAAAATCATATCTTTTTCATTTTTTTAGCATTTTCGAAAATTTCAAAAATATTTTTCAAAATATTTTCAAAATCTTTTTCTTATCTTTTTATCAAATTTTCGAAAATTAGCTAACAATTAATGTGATTGGTTCAAAAATTTGAAGTTTGTTACTTTCTTGTTAAGAAAGGTTCAATCTTTAAATTCTAGAATCTTATCTTGTAGTTTCTTGTTAGTTAAGTAATTTTTAAAATTAAATCTTTTTTTTTTCAAATATCTTTTTCAAATATATCTTTTTATCTTTTGTCTTATCTTTTTCAAAATTTGATTTCAAAATATCTTATCTAACTTCTTATCTTCTTATCTTTTTCAAAATTTGATTTCAAATCTTTTTTCAATCAATTAACTAACTTTTTGTTTGTTTCTTATCTTTTTCAAAACCACCTAACTACCTATCCTTCTCTAATTTTCGAAAATTCTCCCTCTCTTTTTCAAAAAATTCTTTTTTTTTTAAATTTTAATTTTAATCTCATCTCATCTTTAATTTTCGAAATTACTAACTTCTTTTTCAAAAATTATTTTCGAATTCTTCTCTCTCTTCTCTTATCTTCTTCTATTTAATTATTTAATTACTAACACTTCTCTTCACCTCTCTTCATCCAAAAAAATTCGAATCCTCTTCTTCTTTCTTCTACCCCTTTCTTCTTCTACTAACATAAGGGAATCTCTATACTGTGACATAGAGGATTCCTTTTTCTTTTCTTATTTTCTTCTCTTTCTTATGAGCAGGAACAAGGACAAAGGCACTCTTGTTGAAGCTGATCCAGAACCTGAAAGGACTCTGAAGAGAAAATTAAGAGAAGCTAAATTACAACAATCCAGAAATAACCTTTCAGAAATTTTCAAACAGGAGAAGAACATGGCAGACGCAAATAATAATGATAATAATGCAAGGAGAATGCTTGGTGACTTCACAAAGCCAACATCCAAGTTTGATGGAAGAAGCATCTCCATTCCTGCCATTGGAGCCAATAACTTTGAGCTTAAGCCTCAACTAGTTGCTTTAATGCAACAAAACTGCAAGTTTTATGGACTTCCATCTGAAGATCCTTATCAGTTCTTAACTGAATTCTTGCAAGTCTGTGATACTGTAAAGACGAATGGAGTTAATCCTGAAGTCTACAGACTCATGCTTTTCCCTTTTGCTGTAAGAGACAGAGCTAGAATATGGTTGGATTCACAACCTAAGGATAGCCTGGACTCCTGGGATAAGCTGGTCACTGCCTTCTTGGATAAATTCTTTCCTCCTCAAAAGCTGAGCAAGCTGAGAGTGGATGTTCAAACTTTCAAACAAAAAGATGGTGAATCCCTCTATGAAGCTTGGGAAAGATACAAGCAGCTGACCAAGAGATGTCCATCTGACATGTTTTCAGAATGGACCCTATTAGATATATTCTATTATGGTCTCTCTGAATTTTCGAAAATGTCACTGGACCATTCTGCAGGTGGATCTATTCACCTGAAGAAAACGCCTGAAGAGGCTCAAGAACTCATTGACATGGTTGCAAACAACCAGTTCATGTATACCTCTGAGAGGAATTCCGTGAATACTGGGGTCCCTCAGAAGAAGGGAGTTCTTGAAATTGATACTCTGAATGCCATAATGGCTCAGAACAAAGTGTTGACTCAACAGGTCAACATGATCTCTCAAAATCTGAATGGATTGCAACATGCATCCAACAGTACTAGAGAGGTAGCTTCTGAAGAAGCTTATGATCCTGAGAACCCTGCCATGGCAGAGGTTAATTATCTGGGTGAACCATATGGAAATACCTATAACCCATCATGGAGAAATCATCCAAATTTCTCCTGGAAGGATCAACAAAAACCTCAACAAGGTTTTAACAATGGTGGACGCAATAGGCTGAATAATAGTAAGCCATATCCATCATCTTCTCAGCAACAGACAGAGAATTCTGAACAAAATAATTCTAATTTAGCTAATATAGTCTCTGATCTGTCAAAGGCCACCTTCAGTTTCATGAATGAAACAAGATCCTCCATTAGAAATTTGGAGGCACAAGTAGGCCAGCTGAGTAAGAAAGTTATTGAAACTCCTCCCAGTATTCTCCCAAGTAATACAGAAGAGAATCCAAAAGGAGAGTGCAAAGCCATTGACTTAGTCAACATGGCCGAAAGCACAAAGGAGGAGGAGGACGAAAATCCTAGTGAGAAAGAACTCCTGGGACGTCCTCCAAGCAAGAAGGAGCTTCCTAATAAGTATCCTGAGGAATCTGAGGCTCATGCAGAGACCATAGAGATTCCATTCAATCTCCTTCTGCCATTCATGAGCTCTGACAATTATTCATCCTCTGAAGAGGATGAAGATGTGACTAGTGAGCAAGTTGCTCAATATCTAGGAGCTATCATGAAACTGAATGCCAAGCTGTTTGGTAATGTGACTTTGGAAAGTAAACCTCCCGTGCTCATTAATGAATTAGAAACTTGGATTCAGGAAACTCTACCTCAAAAGAAACAAGATCCTGGCAAGTTCTTAATACCTTGCACCATTGGCACCATGAGCTTTGAGAAAGCTCTATGTGATCTTGGGTCAGGGATAAACCTTATGCCACTCTCTGTAATGGAGAAGCTAAGAATCATTGAGGTACAACCTGCCTTGTTCTCATTACAATTGGCAGATAAATCCATGAGAGAAGCTCATGGGATAGTAGAGGACGTGCTAGTAAAAGTTGAAGACTTTTACATCCCTGCTGATTTCCTAATCCTAGATACTAGGAAGGAAGATGATGAATGCATCATCCTAGGAAGACCTTTCCTAGCCACAGCAGAAGCTGTGATAGATGTCAACAGAGGAGAGTTAGTCCTTCAATTAAATGGAGAATACCTTGTGTTTCAAGCACATGGCAATCCCTCTGTGACAAAAGAGAGTAAGCATGAAGAGCTTCTCTCAGTTCAAGGTCAAGAAGAGCCCACACAGTCAAACTCTAAGTTTGGTGTTGTGAAGCCACAACCAAACTCTAAGTTTGGTGTTCAAACCCCATATCCAAACTCTAAGTTTGGTGTTGGGACTAGACAACATTGACTTGATTGCTCTGTGGCTCCATGAGAGCCACTGTCAAGCTATTGACATTAAAGAAGCGCTTGTTGGGAGGCAACCCAATTTTATTTATCTAATTTTATTTTATTTTGTTTCTTTGTTATTTTTATGTTTAATTAGGTACATGATCATGAGGAGTCACGAAAAAAATCAAAAAAATTAAAAACAGAGTCAAAAACAGAAGAAAAAAATTTTTCACCCTGGAGGACGCGCGGGCCGGCGTTCAACGCCCAGAAGATGCATCTGGCGGGCGTTCAACGCCAGAACAGAGCATCTTCCTGGCGCTGAACGCCCAAAACAAGCTACATCCTGGCGTTTAACGCCAGGATGCGCACGCAGAGGACAATCTGGCGCTGAACGCCAGAAACAAGCTTGAAACTGGCGTTCAACGCCAGAATCAAGCATCACATGGGCGTTTAACGCCCAGAACATGCACCAATGGGCGTTTGAACGCCAGAATGGTGCATGAAGGCAATTTACACGCCTATAGGGTGAAGGAATGGTATTTCTTTTCACCTCAGGACCTGTGGACCCCACAGGATCCCCACCTCAGGACCTGTGGACCCCACAGGATCCCCACCTACCTTTTCTTTTAATCCTATTCACACTCTCCTAATCCAAATCTCATTCTCAATGTCACCCTTCCCAAAAACCTTCACCAATCACATCAATTTCTCTTCCCAATTACCCCATGCACCATTCACATCAACCTCCTCTTCCCCATAAACCCCACCTACCCCCATTACATTCAAATTCAATTTCCCACCCATTCCCACCCAAAATGGCCGAAACCTAACCCTCCCCCCTCCCTATAAATACCTCCCTTTTCGTCTTCATTTTCACACAACATAACCCCTTCTTCTCTCATATAGCCGAACCCCTCTTCTCCTTCTCTACCCAAATTCTCTTCTTCTTCTTCTACTCTTCTTTTCTTTTTTGCTCGAGGACGAGCAAATTTTAAGTTTGGTGTGGTAAAAAGCCTAGCTTTTTATTTTTCATTCACCATCAATGGCACCCAAGACCGGAGTTTCCTCAAGAAAAGGAAAAGGGAAGGCAAAAGCTTCCACTTCCGAATCATGGGAAAAGGAGAGATTCATCTCCAAGAGCCACCAAGACCACTTCTATGATGTTGTGGCAAAGAAGAAGGTGATCCCTGAGGTCCCCTTCAAGCTCAAAAAGAATGAGTATCCGGAAATCCGACATGAGATCGAAAGAAGAGGGTGGGAAGTCATAACCAACCCCATGCAACAAGTCGGATTATTGATGGTTCAAGAGTTCTATGCTAATGCATGGATCACTAGGAACCATGATCAAAGTATGAACCCGAATCCAAAGAACTATCTCACAATGGTTCAGGGGAAATACTTAGATTTCAGTCCGGAAAATGTGAGGTTGGCGTTTCATCTACCCATGATGCAAGGTGATGAACGCCCCTACACAAGGAGGGTCAACTTCAACCAAAGGTTGGACCAAGTCCTAATGGACATTTGTGTGGAAGGCGCCCAATGGAGAGTAGACTCCAAAGGCAAACCAGTCCAACTAAGAAGACTGGACCTCAAGCCTGTAGCTAGAGGATGGCTGGAGTTCATCCAAAGATCCATCATCCCTACAAGCAACCGATCTGAAGTTACTGTGGATCGGGCAATCATGATTCATAGCATCATATTTTAGTTTCTTGTTAGTCAAGTAAATAATTTTAATTTTAAAAATCAAATCTTTTTAATTTCCTTTTCAAATCTTTTTTCAAAACAAATTTCAATCATATCTTTTCAAACATATCTTTTTCAAATCATATCTTTTTCAAAATCAATTTCAAAATCTTTTCTAACTTCCTATCTTTGCAAAATTGATTTTCAAATCTTTTTCAACTAACTAATTCATTTTTTTGTTTGATTTTAAAATTCTTATCTTTTTCAAAACCACCTAACTACTTTTCTCTCTCTAATTTTCGAAAATCAATTCCCTCTTTTTCAAAATTCTTTTTAATTAACTAATTATTTTAAATTTTAATTTTATTCCTTTTTATAAATTCGAATTTTAACTTTAATTTAAAGTAAAAACAAAAATATTTTCCTTTTCATTTTCTTAAAATTAATTTTCGAGATTCTCTCTCTCATCTCTTTCTATTTATTTATTCATTTACTAACTCATGAGCGGATAATTTATACGCTTTTTGGCATTGTTTTCATATAGTTTTTAGTAAGTTTGAGCTACTTTTAGGGATGTTTTCATTAGTTTTTATGTTAAATTCACATTTCTGGACTTTACTATGAGTTTGTGTGCTTTTCTGTGATTTCAGGTAAATTCTGACTGAAATTGAGGGATTTGAGCAAAACTCTGAAGAAGGCTGACAAAAGGACTGCTGATGCTGTTGGAATCTGACCTCCCTGCACTCGAAATGGATTTTCTGGAGCTACAGAACTCCAATTGGCGCGCTCTCAACGGCGTTGGAAAGTAGACATCCAGGGCTTTCCAGCAATATATAATAGTCCATACTTTATTCGAAGAATGACGACGTAACTTGGCGTTGAACGCCAAGTTCATGCTGCTGTCTGGAGTTAAACGCCAGAAAAACGTCATGATCCGGAGTTGAACGCCCAAAACACGTCATAACTCAGAGTTCAACGCCAAGATATGCCTTAGCACGTGAATTCATCAAGCTCAGCCCAAGCACACACCAAGTGGGCCCCGGAAGTGGATTTATGCATCAATTACTTACTCATGTAAACCCTAGTAGCTAGTCTAGTATATATAGGACATTTATCTATTGTATTAGACATCCTGGATTGTATTTTGATCCTGTGATCACGTTAGAGAGGGCTGGCCATTCGGCCATGCCTGAACTCTTTGCTTATGTATTTTCAACGGTGGAGTTTCTGCACACCATAGATTAAGGGTGTGGAGCTCTGCTGTACCTCAAGTATTAATGCAATTCTATTATCTTTTATTCAATTCTCTCTTATTCTTATTCCAAGATATTCATTCGTACCCAAGAACATGATGAATGTGATGAGTCAGATTACCCTCATTATCATTCTCACTTATGAATGCGCGTGATTGACAACCATGTCCGTTCTACATGCAACAGAGCTTGAATGCGTATCTCTTAGATTCCCCAACAGAATCTTCGTGGTATAAGTTAGATAGTTGGCGGCATTCATCTGGATCCGGAAAGTCCAACCTTGTCTGTGGTGTTCCGAGTAGGATCCTGGGAGTCCGGAAAGTCCAACCTTGTCTGTGGTGTTCCGAGTAGGATTCCGATCATGAATGACCGTGACGTGCTTCAAACTTTAACCTGCTGGGCGTTGGTGACAGACGCAAAAGAGGGATTCTATTCCAGTAGGAGTGGGAACCAACCGGTGATTAGCCGTACTGTGACAGAGTGCGTTGCATAGTTTTCACTGCGAGGATGGGATGTAGCCATCAGCCATGGGTGATGCCTCCAGACTGGTTAGCTGTGCGAGTGACAGCCGCACAGGTTATTTCCCCGTGAGGAATGAAAGTAGCCACAGTTGATGGTGAACCCCTATACAAAGCTTGCCATGGAAAGGAGTAAGAAGGATTGAGTAGAAGGAGTAGGAGAGCAGGCGTCCTTGGGCTCTACAGCATCTCCATCCGCTTATCTGAAATTCCCACCAATGAATCTGCATAAGTGTTCTATCCCTTTTATTATTCCTTTTTATTTATTATAATTACAATTCCTCTTTCTTCTGCCTGACTGAGATTTACAAGGTGACCATAGCTTGCTTCATACCAACAATCTCTGTGGATTCGACCCTTACTCACGTAAGGTTATTACTTGGACGACCCAGTACACTTGCTGGTTAGTTGAACGAGATTGTGAAGAAAATAAACAATGCCCTCAGAGTATACATCTTTTATAAATACATACAAGTGATCACAATTTCGTCCACCACTAACACTTCTCTTCATTTTAAAATTTGAACCCTCTTTTCCTCTCTGTGTTCAAATTTTTCTCTTCTCATTCTTATTCTTCTTCTCTTCTACTCACATAAAGGAACCTCTATATCTGGGTAAAGAGGATCCCTATTATTTTCTGTTCTCTTCTTTTTCATATGAGTAGGAGCAAAGACAAGGACATTCTTGTTGAAGCAGATCCTGAACCTGAAAGGACTCTGAAGAAGAAGCTAAGAGAAGCTAAAGCACAACAATCTAGAGAAAACCTTACAGAGAATCTTGAGAAAGAAAGAGACATGGCCGAACCCAACAACAATGCAAGGAAGATGCTTGGTAACTTTACTACACCAAATTCCAACTTCCATGGAAGAAGCATATCAATCCTTGCCATTGGAGCAAACAATTTTGAGCTAAAGCCTCAATTAGTTTCTCTTATGCAACAAAATTGCAAGTTTTATGGACTTCCATCAGAAGATCCTTTTCAGTTCTTAACTGAATTCTTGCAGATCTGTGATACTGTTAAGACCAATGGGGTTGATCCCAAGGTCTACAGGCTTATGCTTTTCCCTTTTGCTGTAAGAGACAGAGCTAGAATATGGTTGGACTCTCAACCTAAAGATAGCCTAAACTTTTGGATAAGCTGGTCACGGCTTTCTTAGCCAAGTTCTTTCCTCCTCAAAAGCTGAGCAAGCTTAGAGTGGATGTTCAAACCTTCAGACAGAAAGAAGGTGAATCCCTCTATGAAGCTTGGAAAAGATTCAAGCAACTATCCAAAAAGTGTCCTTCTGACATGCTTTCAGAATGGAGCATCCGGATATATTCTATGATGGTCTGTCTGAATTGTCTAAGATGTCATAGGACCATTCTGCAAGTGGATCTATTCACCTAAAGAAAACGCCTGCAGATGCTCAGGAACTCATTCACATGGTTGCAAATAACCAGTTCATGTACACTTCTGAAAGGAATCCTGTGAGTAATAGGACGCCTCATCGAAAGGGAGTTCTTGAAATTGATGCTTTGAATGCCATATTGGCTCAGAACAAAATGTTGACTCAACAAGTAAATTTGATTTCTCAGAGTCTGAATGGATTGCAAAATGCATCCAACAGTACTAAAGAAGCATCTAGGGAGCAAAGCAAGGGTTTGCTCTACAACACCAAACTTATGACTTGATTGTCCCTAATCAAGTAGAAGAAAAGAGAAAGAAAATAGAGAAGAGGGTTCTTTTGCGTGTGAAATTTGGGGGGGGGGTTGAAATGTGCAGAGTGGTGGGGAGTGTCTGGCTTTTATAGTGGTTAGAGGTGCAGGCTCGAAGGGGAGGTTATGGTGGGAATTAAAAGCAATTCATCTTTTTCCACTTGGGAAGTGGCACGTAGTGTGGGAAGAGGCGCCAACCCTTCTTTTCTTTTGATTCTCTACATGTGTTGAGTTCCAAAGTGCAAGTACACTTTGACTCCTTCTTTGATGAGTTATCAATAATGTGGGGCCCATCTTCTCTCCTGAAAGTGAAAACCGAAACACCATTAGTGAAAAGGACCTCTTTATATTCCTTTTCATAACATATAATTGCAATGTATTTGATGAGTGTCCCTTGGGACACCAAACTTAATTTCCTTGCACCTAATAAATTGGGTTTATCATTTGATATTTAATGCATTCATAAAGGTGAGATAAATTCATTTCTTTCACATTCTTTAACTCCTTCGGAACACATTAAAGTGATCTTGTATGCATAGCCAATTTACTTAATGCATTCAGATTAAGAACATGCTGGGCTCGCTATGTGGACATCATATGGTGGTGGTCACACCAAACTTAATCTCTGGGCTTACTCTCAAAATTAATTCATTCAAAGGGTTGTAAGCCTAGATTAAGTGGGTTAGTGGCCACACCAAACTTAGCTTTTTAGCTAGTTCCCGGCCCAATCACTCATCATCAGTGAGTGTGTTCATCAATTTGCATTTTCAGAAAAGAAAAAAGAAGAGAAAGAAAGGAAAAAAAATTGAAGAATCACTATCTATCAAACATTTGACTGACATTTAAGCTACCTATTCTGTCACTTACAATCTTAAAAAAACAAAAGTATTAAACTGGAACTTAGACTATTTGAATTGGCAATTTCTTAAAGCTACTTCTAGAAAGCAAGAAATCAAAAGGATATAGAGTGTTGGGGTGCCTCCCAACTAGCGCTTCTTTAATGTCATTAGCTTGACATTCTTCCATCTTTAGTTGAGGTTGTAGCTCACTTTCTACTCTTCCAAAGAGTCTCCCAAGTAATGTTTGAGTCTATGGCCATTTACAGTTAAACTTCTCTGAGTTTTGTCCTCCATGAGCTCTACATGACCATAGGGGGATACTTTAAGGATGGTGAAAGGTCCTGACCATCGAGACTTAAGTTTTCCTGGGAAGAATTTGAGTCTTGAGTTGTATAGTAGCACCTTTTGACCTTCTACAAACTCTCTTCTTGCTATCTTTTGATCATGCCACCTCTTAGATTTTTCCTTGTAGAGTTTGGTTTTTTCATATGCTTGAGATCTGAGATCTTCTAATTCTTGCAATTGCAAGACCTTTTCTCCCCAGCAGTAATACTATCAAAGTTTAGTAGCTTGAATGCCCAAAAGGCTTTGTGTTCAAGCTCAAGGGGTAGGTGACATGCCTTCCCATACACCAGCTGATATGGGGTCATCCCTATTGGTGTTTTGAGGGCTGTCCTATATACCCAAAGAGTGTCATCCAGCCTCTTTGACCAGTCCTTTCTTAAAGCTCCCACAGTTTTCTCTAGGATCCGCTTTAGCTCTCTATTGGATACCTCTGTCTGCCCACTTGTTTGAGGGTGATAAGGTGTTACAACCTTATGTTTCATGGTGCACGAATTGTAAATCACACTTTTCACAATTCATACCACTAACCAGCAAGTGCACTGGGTCGTCCAAGTAATACCTTACGTGAGTAAGGTTCGAATCCCACAGAGATTGTTGGCTTGAAGCAAGCTATGGTTATCTTGTAACTCTTAGTCAGGATAATAATAATTCTTGGTTTTGATTGGTAGTAAATAAAAAGCATGGATTAAATAATACTTGTTATGCAGTAATGGAGAATATGTTGGAGTTTTGGAGATGCTTTGTCTTCTGAATCTCTGCTTTCCCCATGTCTTCTTCTTCACGCACGCAAGGTTCCTCCTATGGCAAGCTGTGTGTTGGTGGATCACCGTTGTCAATGGCTACCATCCGTCCTCTCAGTGAAAATGGTCCAGGTGTGCTGTCACCGCACGGCTAATCATCTGTCAGTTCTCACTCATGCTGGAATAGGATCCATTGATCCTTTTGCGTCTGTCACTACGCCCAACCCTTGTGAGTTTGAAGCTCGTCACAGTCATTCAATCCCTGAATCCTACTCAGAATACCACAGACAAGGTTTAGACTTTCCGGATTCTGAAGAATGCTACCAATGGATTCTAGCTTATACCACGAAGACTCTGATTAAGGAATCCAAGAGATACTCATTCAATCTAAGGTAGAACAGAGGTGGTTGTCAGGCATGCGTTCATAGATTAAGAATGGTGATGAGTGTCACGGATCATCACATTCATCATATTGAAGTGCGAATGAATATCTTAGATAGAAACAAGCGTGTTTGAATAGAAAACAGAAATAATTGCATTAATCCATCGAGACACAGCAGAGCTCCTCACCCCCAACAATGGAGTTTAGAGACTCGTGCCGTCAAAGAGTACAAAATTCAGATCTAAAAATGTCATGAGATACAAAATAAATCTCTAAAAGTTGTTTAAATACTAAACTAGTAACCTAGCTTTACAGAAAATGAGTAAACTGAGATAGATAGTGCAGAAATCCACTTCTGGAGCCCACTTGGTGTGTGCTGGGGCTCAGACTTGAGCTTTTCACGTGCCTGGGTTGTTTCTGGGGTCAAACGTCAGGTTGTAACCTATTTTGGGCGTTTAACTCCACATTGCAACCTGTTTATGGCGTTTAACGCCAGAATGGAACATGGAACTGGCGTTAAACGCCAGTTTACATCGTTTATCTTCGAACAAAGTATGGACTATTATATATTGCTGGAAAGCCCTGGATGTCTAATTTCCAACCCAATTGAGAGCGCACCAATTGGACTCTTGTTGCTCCAAAAAATCTATTCCGAGTGCAGGGAGGTCAGAATAGAATAGCATCAGCAGTCCTTTTTCAGCCTGAATCAGATTTTTTCTCAGCTCCCTCAATTTCAGCCAGAAAATACCTGAAATCACAAAAAAATACACAAACTCATAGTAAAGTCTAGAAATATGAATTTTGCATGAAAAATAATAAAAACATACTAAAAAGTAGCTAGAACCTACTAAAAACTACCTAAAAAACAATGCCAAAAAGCGTATAAATTATCCGCTCATCATTTCACTCCATATCTCAAGAGGAGGGCTTCCAATGGTCTGTTGCAGAAGTGGCTCCCTCCATCACTAATAAGAGCTATAGAGACTCCAAATCGGCTGAAGATGTTCCTCCTAAGGAAGTTCATGACTAATGGTATTTTTGTGGAAAAACGAATTTCCAACACACAAATCCAACCGGCAAGTGTACCGGGTCGCATCAAGTAGTAATAACTCACTTAGAGTGAGGTCGATCCCACAGGGATTGATGGATCAAGCAACTTTAGTGGGTGATTAGTTTAGTCAAGCTAACATTGAAGTGAAATTGGATGAAATGTAGCCAACAGAAAGTAAATTTGCAGGAATTATAAAGTGCAGAAAGTAAATTGCATTGAAACTTAAAGAGCAAGAAATGTAAATTGCAAAGAACTTAAATGACAAGAAATGTAAATTGCGTGAAAAGTAAAGGGGCTGGGGTGCTAGAAATTAAATAGAGCAATAGATCAGAACTCAAAACTCTTGTAGCAAGCTTAAATTGCAGGAAAGTAAAATGGGAGCAATGTAAATAGAAAATCAAAATTGCAGTGAATCAGAACTTAGAGCAATTGTAGAGGAATAAAAATTGTGTAGGAAATGTAAATGAGATTTGCAGCAAGCTTAATGTAAACTGAATTGAGGAACCAAGCAGAAAGTAAAATGCAGATCAATTGCAATAGCTAAAGGAAAGTTGAAGAACTCAGGGGTTGGATGAGACTAGAGAACAAGTCTAGATCTCACTCCCTTCCTTGATCCAACAGAAAACAAGTTTGCAGAAGAAAGAAGAAATGAAGATGAAAACAGTAAATGAAAACTCAGATTCAACTTTCAATTCTTAGCAATTATGCAGAAGATGAACAAAGATGGATTTCATATCAAAGATTGAAACAGAATTCCTCCAACCTCAATCCAAAATTTCAAAACAAAGAGAAAAACTAAAGAGAGAGCTCTCTACTACTACTCCTCCCTAATGGAGCTAGCCTCCCTTTTACGAGATGGAATTGATGCCTTTATATAGGCTTTACAAAGTGAAAATGAAAATGAAATTAAAACAAATTACAATTAAAATGAAAATCCTAATCTAATTGATCCATGTGCCTTTGAGTGATGATGTGGGCTTTGCTTGCTTTGGATTTGTGGAGTAATGGGTTTGGTTGGCCTTGATTCAATTTGGAGAGGAATGGAATTTTGGTTAAATTTTGGCCCATGGGTGACACTCCCAGGAGGCTGCTCTGCTCTTGTGGAGAGCAGAGCAGTGAAGCCTTGCATGGCGATCCAATTATCGTGCCAAGGTTTGGAAAGGCACCAGGGGATTTCCCTGCCCTTGTGGAAAGCGGAGCATTGGCTTGTGGTGTGTCTTGTGCACGCACCAAGTTCCTTGACCATGCCAAATTGTGCCTCATGCACCAAGGAATAGCGCTCTGCTCTCCTTGTGAGCGGAGCAAAAATTTCCTTGTTCTTGGGTGAGGTCCCAAGTTCGAACCTTGGTGAAAGCATTTGGGGGAGCAATTTTCCTTGAATTTTCATGAAGAGAAACACGACATTTCCCTCCAAGAGAGCACTCTGCTCTCCTTGAGAGCATACTTCCTTGGTTTCCTTGTGTCTCCCTCTTCGAGCCTTGGTGGAAGCACTTTAGTTTATTTTCGCTTATTTTTGGCCCTTAAAGATGCCTTTCACTCATGCCCCAATTGTACGCCAAATATAGATTGCTATATATCGTTGGAAAGCTCTGAATGTCAGCTTTCCAACACAACTAGAAGCACATCAATCGAACGTCTGTAGCTCGAGTTATAGCCCTTTGAAGGAGGCATGGTCATGTTGTAAGCGCCCCAAATTTAACTTAGCGAAAATTTGCTTCAACCTCACTTTGCTTCATCACGATATTGCCCTGCCCTTGGCAAGGGCAGAGCAGTGTGTGCTGATTGCTTATTCTCCATTAATTTGGTAAAAGCGTGGCCTAAGACTCCAAAGTGTGCTCCAACTTCAAAGTGTGCCCCAAAGCTCTTTTTCTCCTTTTTAGCTTATTTTGTGCTTCTTTGCTTCTTTTTCTTCTTATTTCCTGCAAGATTTATAAATTTGAAAGATCAAGGAAATATTCTAATTAAGCACAAAAGAATGCAATATTTAAGCACTAATCATCAATTTCTTGTATGAAAAAGCATTGAAAAATAGGTATATGATGACTTGTCATCAATGACTACCTTGTTATCATTTGTTGGTGCTGCAATGGCCTCTACGCACTTAGATACATAGTCCACTGCTACTAGAATGTACTTGTTTGAGTTTGAGGTAGGGAAAGGACCCATGAAGTCAATTTCCCATACATCAAACAACTCAAGTTCTAGAATAAACTGCTGTGGCATCTCATTTTTCTTGGATAGATTATCAGCTTTTTGGCATTCATTGCACCTTGACACTAATTCTTTAGTATCTTTGAATACTGTTGGCTAAAAAAATCCATATTGGAGCACCTTTGCTACTATTCTTTCTCCACTAAAATGGCCTCCATATGCAGATCCGTGGCATTGCCACAACACTTCTTGCCCTTCTTCTTGTGAAATACATCTCCTCAAGATTCCATCAACACCCTTTTTGAACAAGTATCGCTCATCCCAGATGTAGTGTTTAGCATCATTGAGTAGCTTCCTCCTCATGTGCTTATTGATATTGGTGGGAAACTCCCCAATAGCCTTGAAGTTGGCCATATCAGCAAACCAGGGGCTTTTTTGAATCATCATCAATTGCTCATCAGGGAAGCTTTTATTCACTTCAAATTGTTGTGCTTCATCTTCTTTATGTGGAATTCTTGAAAGGTGGTCAGCCACCTTGTTCTCTGCCCCACTTCTATCTTTTATCTCTATGTTGAATTCTTGAAGTAGCAAGACCCACCTTATCAACCTAGGCTTGAATTTTTGCTTGGTCAACAGATATTTGAGGGCTTCATGATCAGTGAAAACAGTAACTTTTAAGGCAATAAGATATGATCTAAACTTATCAAAAGCAAAGACTATGGCTAAAAGTTCCTTCTCTGTAGTGGTGTAGTTCCTTTGATTCTCATTGAGGACTTTGCTAGCACAGTAAATAACATACACTAGCTTGTCTTTCCTTTGTCCTAGAATAGCACCAATAGCAAAATTAGATGCATCACACATCAATTCAAAAGGTAGATCCCAACTAGGTGGTGCTATAATAGGTGCAGAGGAAAGTCTATTTTTAAGTTTATCAAAGGCTAACATACACTCTCTATCAAAAACAAAGGGAATATTTGAGACAAGTAGGTTGCTGAGGGGTTTGGCAATCTTTGAAAAATCTTTTATAAACCTCCTATAGAACCCAGCATGTCCCAAAAAGCTTCTAATTGCCTTGACATTGCAGGGTGGAGGCAACTTCTCAATTACTTCCACCTTTGCCTTGTCTACTTCTATGCCCTTTTAAGAGATCTTATGACCAAGAACCACCCCTCCGGTTACCATGAAATGGCACTTCTCCTAATTTAACACCAGGTTGGTTTCTTGGCATCTCTTTAGCACCATGGCAAGATGTTGTAGGAAATCAGAATATGAATCTGCAAACACAGAGAAGTCGTCCATAAACACTTCTATGAACTTTTCAATCATGTCTGAAAAGATGGAGAGCATGCACCTTTGGAAAGTTACAGGTGCATTGCACAATCCAAAGGGCATTCTCCTATAAGCAAAGATGGTGCACGAATTTGTGATCATCAACAATGGCGCCAATAGACTTGGAGCTCTCAAACGTGAATCACACTTTGTCACAACTTTGCACAACTAACCAGCAAGTGCACTGGGTCGTTCAAGTAATACCTTACGTGAGTAAGGGTCGATCCCACGGAGATTGTTGGTATGAAGCAAGCTATGGTCATCTTGTAAATCTCAGTTAGGCAGATTCAAATGGTTATAATGGTTTTCGAATATAAAGATAAATAAAGCATAAAATAGAGATAGAGATACTTATGTAATTCATTGGTGAAAATTTCAGATAAGCGCATGGAGATACTGTGTTCCTTCTGAATCTCAACTTTCCTATTGCTTCCATCCAATCATTCATATTCCTTTCCATGGCAAGTTGTATGTTGGGTTTCACTGTTGTCAATGGCTACCTCCCGTCCTCTCAGTGAAAATGGTCCAAATGCTCTGTCACAACACGGCTAATTATCTGTCGGTTCTCGATTATATCGGAATAGAATCCAGTGATTCTTTTGCTTCTGTCATTACGCCCAACACTCGCGAGTTTGAAGTTCGTCACAGGCATTCAATCCCTGAATCCTACTCGGAATACCACAGACAAGGTTTAGACTTTTCGGATTCTCAAGAATGCTGCAAATAATTCTAGCTTATACCACAAAGATTCTGATTAAGGAATCCAAGAGATAGGCACTCGATCTAAGGTATAACGGGAGTGGTTGTCAGGCACGCGTTCATAAGTGAGAATGATGATGAGTGTCACGGATCATCACATCCATTAGGTTGAAGTGCAGCGAATATCTTAGAATAAGAATAAGCTTGAATGGAATAGAAGAACAATAGTAATTGCATTAATTCTCGAGGTACATCAGAGCTCCACACCTTAATCTATGGTGTGTAGAAACTCCACCGTTGAAAATACATAAGAACAAGGTTCAGGCATGGCCGAATGGCCAGCCCCTAAACTTGATCAATAGTCTCTAAAAATGATCTAAGGAAAGCTAATAAAAATACAGAAAAACACACGAACTCATAGTAAAGTCCAGAAATGTGAATTTTGCATAAAAACTAATAAAAACATCCCTAAAAGTAGCTAGATCATACTAAAAACTTCCTAAAAACAATGCCAAAAAGTGTATAAATTATCCGCTTATCACAACACCAAACTTAAATTGTTGCTTGTCCCCAAGCAACTAAAATTCAAATAGGATAAAAATAAGATAATATACTATAAATATGAAAATATCAATGAAAATTAGTTCTAATTAGATGAGCGGGACTTGTAGCTTTTTGCTTCTGAACAGTTTTGGCATCTCACTTTATCCTTTGAAGTTTAGAATGATTGGCATCCATAGGAACTCAGAGTTTAGATAGTGTTATTGATTCTCCTAGTTAAGTATGTTGATTCTTGAACACATCTACTTTTATGAGTCATGGCCGTGGCCCTAAGCACTTTGTTTTCCAATATTACCACCGAATACATAAATGCCACAGACACATGACTGGGTGAACCTTTTCAAATTGTGACTCAGCTTTGCTAAAGTCCCCAGTTAGAGGTGTCTAGAGCTCTTAAGCACACTCTTTTTGCTTTGGATCACGACTTTAACCACTCAGTCTCAAGCTTTTCACCTAGACCTGCATGCCACAAGCACATGGTTAAGGACAGCTTGATTTAGCCGCTTAGGCCTGGATTTTATTTCCTTGGGCCCTCCTATCTATTGATGCTCAAAGCCTTAGATCCTTTTTACCCTTGCCTTTTGGTTTTAAGGGCTATTGGCTTTTTCTGCTTGCTTTTTCTTTTTCTTTTATATTTTTTTCGCCATTTTTTTCGCAAGCTTTTATTATTCACTACTTTTTCTTGATTCAAGAATTAATTTTATGATTTTTCAGATTTTCAATAACATTTCTCTTTTTCATCATTCTTTCAAGAGCCAACAATTTTAACATTCATAAACAACAAGATCAAAAATATGCACTGTTCAAGCATTCATTCAGAAAACAGAAAGTATTGTCACCACATCAATATAATTAAACCAATTTCAAGGATGAATTTGAAACTCATGTACTTCTTGTTCTTTTGTATTAAAAACATTTTTCATTTAAGAAATGTGAAGGATTCATGGAATTATTCATAGCCTTAAGACATAGTTACTAAATACTAATGATCATGTAATAAAGACACAAACATAGACAAATATGAAGCTCAAAAATCGAAAAATAGAAAAAATAAGAGCAAGGAGATTAAGGAATGAGTCTACCTTAGCGAGGGTAGTGTCTTCCTCTTGAAGAACCAAAGGTGCTCTTGAGCTCCTCTATGTCTCTTCTTTGCCTCTGTTACTTGATCCCTAGTGATTTTGGTGCTCCTATCCTTAGTTGCTCCTAATAATTGTGTGGAGAAAAATATATCCCTTGAGGTATCTCAAGGATTTCTTGATGAGAAAATTCCTTATGCTCTTGTTGAGGTACATGAGTGGGCTCTCTTGATGTGCAGTCAAATGCTCTACTACTGAACCATGGACCTTTGAGATGAATCTCTCCATCTCCCATGACTCAGAGGTGGAAGCTTTTGTCTTCCCTTTCCTCTTTCTAGAGGTTTCTCTTGCCTTAGGTGCCATAAATGGTAATGAAAAAACAAAAAAGCTATGCTTTTACCACACCAAACTTAGAATGTTGCTCGTCCTCGAGCAAAAGAGGAAAGAATAGATGAAGAAGAAAAGATGGAGGAGTGGGAGAGAGATGTGTATTCGACCAGGGGGGAAGAGAAGGTTGTGTTGTGTGAAAATGAAGAAAGATGGAGGGGAATATATAGTGGAGGGAGAGGGGTAAGGGTTCGGTCACTTAGGGTGGGTTTGGGTGGGAAAGAGATTTTGAATTTGAAAGTAGGTGGGGTTTATGGGAAAGAGTGGATGGATGTGATTGGTGAATGATGTTTAGGGAAGAGTGTTATGAAAAGGTGTGAGAGAGAGGGTGAAGGTAGGTGGGGATCCTGTGGGGTCCACAGATCCTGAGGTGATCCTGTGGGGTACACAGATCCTGAGGTGTCAAGAATTTCTCATCTCTGCACTTTTTAGGCGTGTAAAACGCCCTCTGTATGCAATCTTGGCATTTAACACCACACTGCAGAATGTTTCTGATGTTAAACGCCAGTTCCATGCTTGTCTTGGGCGTTCAACACCAATCTGCAGCATGTTTTTGGCGTTGAACGCCACTTCCATGCTTGCTTCTGGCGTTTAATATCAGCTCTCTTCAGGGTGCAATCCTGGTGTTTAAACGCCAGACTGCTGCTTGTTTCTGGCGTTCAACACCAGCTTCATGCTCTGTTCTAGCGTTGAATGCCAGCCAGATGCTCCTTACTGGCGTTTAAACGCCAGTAAGCTCTTCCTCCAGGGTGTACTTTTTCTTCTGCTGTTTTTTATTCTGTTTTTAATTTTTACAACTATTTTGTGACTCCATATGATCACAAACCTAATAAAACATAAAAGAACAATAGAAATATAGATAAATAAATATTGGGTTGCCTCCCAATAAGTGCTTCTTTAATGTCAATAGCTTGACAGTGAGCTCTCATGGAGTTTCACAGATGTTCAAAGCATTGTTGGGACCTCCCAACACTAAACTTAGAGTTTGAATGTGGGGGTTCAACACCAAACTTAGAGTTTGATTGTGGCCTCCCAACACCAAACTTAGAGTTTGATTGTGGGGGTTTTGTTTGACTCTGTATTGAGAGCAGCTTATCGTGCCTCTTTTCCATGTTTATAGAAGGATAACCTTGAGCTTTAAACACAAGTTAGTCCCCATTCAATTGAAGGACTAGTTCACCTCTGTCAACATCAATCACAGCTTTTGTTGTGGCTAGGAAGGGTCTTCCAAGAATAATGGATTCATTCTCATCCTTCCCAGTGTCTAAGATTATGAAATCAGCAAGGATGTAAAGACCTTTAACCTTTACCAACACGTCCTCTACCAATCCATAAGCTTATTTTATTGACTTGCCTGCCATCTTTAATGAGATTCTTGTAGCTTGTACCTCAAAGATCCCCAGTTTCTCCATTACAGAGAGTGGCATAAGATTTATACCTGACCCCAGGTCACATAGAGCCTTCTCAAAGGTCATGGTGCCTATGGTACATGATATTAAGAATTTACCAGGATCTTGTTTCTTTTGAGGTAGAGTTTGTTGAACCCATGTATCTAGTTCACTAATGAGCAAGGGAGGTTTACCTTCCCATGTCTCATTACCAAGCAACTTGGCATTCAGCTTCATGATGGCTCCTAGATATTGAGCAACTTGCTCTTCAGTTACATCTTCATCCTCTTCAGAGGAAGAATAGTTCTCAGAGCTCATGAATGGTAAAAGGAGGTTCAATGGAATCTCTTTGGTCTCTAGGTGAGCCTCAGATTCTTTAGGTTCCTTAGTTTGGAACTCCTTTTTGTTCAGAGGACGTCCCAGGAGGTCTTCCTCACTTGGATTCACATCTTTCTCCTCCTTTGTGCATTCGGCCATATTGATTATATCAATGGCCTTGCACTCTCCTTTTGGATTCTCTTCTTTATTGCTTGGGAGAGTACTAGGAGGGGTGTAAGTGATTTTCTTACTCAGCTGACCCACTTGTGCCTCTAAATTTCTAATGGAGGACCTTGTTTTACTCATGAAATTTAAAGTGGCCTTAGATAGATCAGAGACTATGTTTGCTAAACTAGAGGGGCTCTGCTTAGAATTCTCTGTCTGTTACTGAAAAGACAATGGAAAAGGCTTGCTATTACTAAACCTGTTTCTTCCACCATTGTTAAAGCCTTGTTGAGGCTTTTGTTGATCCTTCCATAAGAAATTTGGATGATTTCTCCATGAGGAATTATAGGTGTTTCCATAGGGTTCACCCATGTAATTCACCTCTGCTATTGCAGGGTTCTCAGGATCATAAGCTTCTTCTTCAGAAGATGCCTCTTTAGTACTGTTGGATGCATTTTTCCATCTATTCAGACTCTGAGAAATCATGTTGACTTGCTGAGTCAACATTTTGTTCTGAGCCAATATGACATTCAGAGCATCAATTTCAAGAACTTCCCTTTTCTGAGGTGTCCCATTACTCACAGGATTCCTCTCAGAAATGTACATGAATTGGTTATTTGCAACCATGTCAATGAGTTCTTGAGCTTCTGCAGGCGTTTTCTTTAGGAGAATGGATCCACCTATAGAATGGTCCAGTGACATCTTAGAAAGCTCAGATAGACCATCATATAATATATCTAAAATGGTCCACTCTGAAAGCATGCCAGAATGACACTTTTTGGTCAGCTGCTTGTATCTTTCCCAAGCTTCATAGATGGATTCACCATCTTTTTGCTTAAAGGTCTGAACATCCACTCTAAGCTTGCTCAGCTTTTGAGGAGGAAAGAACTTAGCCAAGAAGGCTGTGACCAGCTTATCCCAAGAGTCCAGGCTATCTTTAGGTTGAGAGTCCAACCATGTTCTAGCTATGTCTCTTACAGCAAAGAGGAAAAGCATGAGCCTGTAGACTTCAGGATCTACTCCATTAGTCTTAACAGTATCACAGATCTGCAAGAATTCAGTTAAAAACTGATAGGGATCTTCTGATGGAAGTCCATGAAACTTACAGTTTTGTTGCATTAGAGCAACTAGTTGAGGCTTCAGCTCAAAATTATTTGCTCCAATGGCAGAGATTGAGATGCTTCTTCCATAAAAGTTGGAAGTAGGTGTAGTATAATCACCAAGCATCCTCTTTGCATTGTTGTTGAGTTCGGCCATGTCTACTTCTTTTTCAAGATTCTCTGTAAGGTTTTCTCTGGATTGTTGTGCTTTAGCTTCTCTTAGCTTCCTCTTCAGAGTCCTTTCAGATTCAGGATCTGCTTCAACAAGAATGTCCTTGTCCTTGCTCCTGCTCATATGAAAAAGAAGAGAACAGAAAAGAAGAGGAATCCTCTATGTCACAGTATAGAGATTCCTTTATGTGAGTAGAAGAAGAAAAGAATAGAAGAAGGAGGAGAAAAATTCGAACACAGAAGAGAAGAGAGAGCTCGAATTTTAAGATAAAGAGAAGTATTAGTAAATGAATAAATAAATAGAAGAAGATGAGAGGGAAAGAATTTCGAAAATTATTTTTGAAAAAAAGTTAGTGATTTTCGAAAATTGAGAGAAGAAATACAATTAAAATTAAAATTTGAAACAATTAGTTAATTAAAAGAATTTTGATAAAGATGAAGGAATTTTCAAAAATTAGAGAGAGAAAAGTAGTTAGGTAGTTTTGAAAAAGATAAGAAACAAACAAAAAGTCAATTAGTTAGTTGAAAAAGATTTGAAAATCAATTTTGAAAAGATAAGAAGTTAGATAAGATTTTGAAATTCATTTTGAAAAAGATATGATTTAAAAAAGATATTTTGAAAAGATATGATTGAAAAAGATATTTTGGAAAAGATTTGATTTTTTAAAATTAAAATTTGATTACTTGACTAACAAAAAACTAAAATATATGATTCTAGAATTTAAAGATTGAACATTTCTTAACAAGAAAGTAACAAACTTCAATTTTTTTTGAATCAATCACATTAATTGTTAGTAAAGTTTTTGAAATTTTGAAATGAAATTAAGAAAAAGATTTTGAAAATCAATTTTTTAAATTTTCAAAAATAATAAAGAAAAGATGAAAAAGATTTGATTTTTGAAAAAAGATTTTGAAAAGATAAGATTTTTTAAAATTGAAATCTTGACTTGACTAACAAGAAACAACTAATTTTAAAATTTTTTGACAAAGTCAACCCAAAGATTTCGAAAATTATGAGACAAATAAGGGGAAGATATTTTTTTATTTTTATGATTTTATAATGATGAGAGAGAAAAACACAAAAATGACTCACACAACATGAAAATTATGAATCAAAACACATGATGCATGCAAGAACACTATGAATGTCAAGATGAGCACCAAGAACTCTTTGAAGATCATGATGAACATCAAGACTTATTTTTGAAAAATTTTCATGAAAAGAAAAACATGCAAGACACCAAACTTAGAAATTTTCCATGCTTAGACACTATGAATGCAAAAATGCATATGAAAAACAACAAATGACACAAAACAAGAAAATATGAAGATCAAACAAGAAGACATACCAAGAACAACTTGAAGATCATGAAGAACACCATGCATGAATTTTTCGAAAAAATGCATAAATTTTAAAAACATGCAATTGACACCAAACTTAAAAATTGACACTAGACTCAAACAAGAAACACTAAATATTTTGTTTTTATGATTTTATTAATTTTTTTTGGGTTTTTCGAAAACTTTTTTTTTGGAAAAATGCAAATAAATAAAAAAATTTTTGAAAGATTTTTGAAAACCTTTTGAAAAGAAAATAAGAAGAAAATTACCTAATTTGAGCAACAAGATGAACCGTCAATTGTCCAAACTCGAACAATCCCCGGCAACGGCGCCAATAGACTTGAAGCTCTCAAACGTGAATCACACTTTGTCACAACTTCGCACAACTAACCAGCAAGTGCACTGGGTCGTCCAAGTAATACCTTACGTGAGTAAGGGTCGACCCCACAGAGATTGTTGGTATGAAGCAAGCTATGGTCATCTTGTAAATCTCAGTTAGGCGGATTCAAATGGTGATAATGGTTTTCGAATATAAAGATAAATAAAACATAAAATAGAGATAGAGATACTTATGTAATTCATTGGTGGGAATTTCAGATAAGCGCTTGGAGATACTGTGTTCCTTCTAAATCTCTACTTTCCTAATGCTTCCATTTAATCATTCATATTCCTTTCCATGGCAAGCTGTATGTTGGGTTTCACCGTTGTCAATGGCTACCTCTCGTCTTCTCAGTGAAAATGGTCCAAACGCTCTGTCACAGCATGACTAATCATCTGTCGGTTCTCGATCATGTCGGAATAGAATCCAGTGATTGTTTTGCATCTGTCACTACGCCCAACACTCGCGAGTTTGAAGCTCATCACAGTCATTCAATCCCTGAATCCTACTCGGAATACCACAGACAAGGTTTAGACTTTCCGGATTCTCAAGAATGCTGCCAATAATTCTAGGTTATACCACAAATATTCTGATTAAGGAATCCAAGAGAAACGCGCTCGATCTAAGGTAGAACGGGAGTGGTTGTCAGGCACGCGTTCATAAATGAGAATGATGATGAGTGTCATGGATCATCACATCCATCAGGTTGAAGTGCAGCGAATATCTTAGAATAAGAATAAGCTTGAATGGAATAGAAGAACAATAGTAATTGCAATAATTCTCGAAGTACAGCAGAGCTCCACACCTTAATCTATGGTCTGTAGAAACTCCACCGTTGAAAATACATAAGAACAAGGTTCAGGCATGGCCGAATGGCCAGCCCCCAAATGTGATCAATAGTCTCCAAAAATGATCTAAGGAAAGCTAAAAGATGTCTAATACAGTAGTAAAAAGTTCTATTTATACTAGACTAGCCACTAGGGTTTACAGAAATAAGTCTAAGTGCAGAAATCCACTTCAGGGGCCCACTTTGGTGTGTGCTTGGGCTGAGCTTAAGCTTTACACGTGCAGAGGCTTCTCTTGGGGTTAAACGCCAAGTTGTAACGTCTGTTTGGCGTTTAACTCTGGTTTGTGACGTGTTTCTGGCGTTTTACTCTAGAATGCAGCATGGAATTGGCATTGAATGCCAGTTTGCGTCATCTAAACTTGAATAAAGTATAAACTATCATATATTTCTGGAAAGCCCTGGATGTCTACTTTCCAACGCAATTGAGAGAGCACCATTTGGAGTTCTGTAGCTCCAGAAAATTCATTTCGAGTGCAGGGAGGTCAGAATCCAACAACATCTGCAGTCCTTTTTTCAGCTTGAATCAGATTTTTGCTCAGGTCCCTCAATTTCAGCCATAAAATATCTGAAATCACAGAAAAACACATGAACTCATAGTAAAGTCTAGAAATGTAAATTTTTCATAAAAATTAATAAAAACATCCCTAAAAGTAGCTAGATCCTACTAAAAACTACCTAAAAACAATGCCAAAAAGCGTATAAATTATCCGCTCATCAAAAGACTCCATAGGGACAAGTAAAAGAGGTTTTCTTCTGATCCTTTGGGTCTACAACTATTTGGTTGTAGCTAGAGTAGCCATCTAGGAAGCAGTAGTATTCATGTCCTGTGAGTCTTTCAAGCACCTGGTCCATGAAAGGTAGGGGAAAGTTGTATTTCCGGGTGGCTTCATTAAGTTTTCTATAGTCAATACACATACGCCATCTGGTTACTGTTCTTGTAGGTATTAGTTCATTTTTCTCATTTGGTACGACAATGATCCCTCCTTTCTTAGGAACCACTTGGACAGGGCTTACCCAAGGGCTGTTTGAGATAGGGTAAATCACCCCTGCTTGCCATAGTTTCAACACCTCCTTTTGGACTACCTCATTCATTGTTGGGTTCAGCCTTCTCTGTTGCTGTATTGAGGGCTTTGCACCTTCCTCAAGTAGGATCTTGTGCATGCACATTAAAGGACTGATTTCCTTTAGATCCGCAAGTTTCCAACATATAGCATCCTTATGTTGTTTCACCACTTGGATTAACTCTTCTTCTTGTTCCTTTTTCAGGTTTGAGTTAATGATTACTGGGTATGTATTATTATCACCCAAGTAAGCATATTTCAAACTTGGGGGTAGAATCTTCAGTTCCAACTTTGATGCCTCCAATTCCATCTTGCTTGGCTTGTCCATCATGCCTGATTTGTCCATAACCTCCACTGGTAGCTCACCACATGAGACTTATTGATCTTGCTCTTGGCTTTCTTCACATTGTTCTTCCTCTAGGACTCCTTGAACCAAGTTTTCAACAGTATCCACCATCATGCATTCACTAATGGCTTCCTTGGGGTAGCTCATGGCCTTGAAGACATTGAAAACCATTTTCTTTTCATGTAATCTCAAGACTAACTCCCCTTTTTGAACATCAATTATGGCTCTAGCAGTAGCTAGGAATGCCCTTCCTAGGATGATTGATGTGTTGGCTTCTTCCTCTATGTCAAGCACAACAAAATTAGCTAGGAAGATGAATTCCCCCACTTTCACCAATAGATCTTCCACCACACCATGGGAGAATTTAAATGTTCTGTCAACCAATTGAAGTGCCATTCTTGTTGGCTTGGCTTCCTCTATTCTCATTCTTTTCATCATGGCCAAAGACATGAGGTTTTTGCTTGCTCCGAGATCACATAGTACCTTCTCAATGTTCATATCCCCAATGATACAAGGGATTTTGAAGATCCCAGGGTCTTTCAGTTTTTGGGGAAGCTTCTTTTGTATTATGGCACTACACTCCTCAATGAGCACTACAGTCTCTTTCTCTCCCCAATTCCTCTTCTTTGTCATGAGCTCCTTTAAAAATTTGGCATAGAGTGGCATTTAATCTAATGCCTCAACAAAAGGTATGTTGATCTGGAGCTTCTTGAAGATTTCTAAGAATCTAGAGAACTGGCTGTCTTTTCCATCCTTCCTCATTATTTGTGGGTAGGGTGCCTTCGGCACATAAGGCTTCAGGACTTGCTTTGGTGAGGATGGTGCAAGGGTTTCTTCTTCTTTCTTGGTTTCAGGTTCCCTTGCAGCTTCTTCTTCTTGGTGGCTTTGACTTGGGGGTATTTCTTCTATAATTTTCCACTTCTTAGTGATATGGCATTGCACTCCCCCCTTGGGTTAATCATGGTGTCACTCAGAAAGGTATGTGTTGACATAGGTATTTGCTTAGATAAGCTCCCTAATTGCACCTCCAATTTTGAAATCACTACCCCTTGATTTTTTATGTTGGATCTGACCTCTTCATGGTTAACATCTATCTTTCTGTCAGGTTGTAGCTATCTTTCTAGAATAGTGGAGATAGTTCTGGTTAGTTGTATTGACAATTGTGCTATGGCTGCCTCCAATTTTGAGAAACTACTTCTGGTTTTACATGGTTGCATGGTGGGGTTGATGTATCTTAGTGGTGGCTGTTGTGTGTTTGCTGTGAGGCGTGATATGATGTGTTTTGTGAGTTGTGGTATGGTCTGTTATTGCTTGATTAGTGGTTAGGGTTGTGGTTATTGTGATGATTGGAGTGACATGGTTTGTGGTCTTGTTGGTTTCCCCACCCAAAATTTGGGTAGTTCTTCCAACCTGGGTTGTATACTTTAGAGTTTTGATCATCTGGTGGTCTAGATGGGTTGTTTACATAGTTTGCCTGCTCCCATTCACATTCAGCTTCTGGTGCATCTTCTTCTTGTGGTAGTGCTTGAGCTTGGACAACTGAGACTTGGCTTGCCTCTACCTTCTTTGTTAAGGCTGCTAATTATACTATGATTGCCATGTTTTGTGCTAACAAGGCATCCATAGAGTTGAGTTCCAGCACTCCTCTCTTTTGAGCTCTTTCTGAAGCATAGAAGTACTCATTTTCAGCTACAGTCTCAATAACATCTATGGCCTCTTCAATAGTTTTTTTCTTGTTGAGTGAACCCCCTGAAGAGTGGTCCACAGCTTTCTTTGCTTCATATGATAGCCCTTCATAGAAAATGTGTAGTTGAACCCATTCGTTGAACATATCCGGAGGGCACTTCCTTGTCAAGTCTTTAAACCTCTCCCAGGCCTTATAAAATGTTTCACCATCTTGTTGCCTGAAGGTTTGCACCTCAGTTCTCAACATATTGACTCTATGTGGAGGGTAGAATCTTGCTAGGAATTTATTCATTACCTCCTCCCAAGTGGTCAAGCTCTCCTTGGGGGAATGCCTCCAACCACTTTGCTGCCTTATCTCTGAGTGAGAAGGGAAACAAAAGTAGCTTATAGGTGTCAGGGTGTACACCATTGGATTTTATAGTGTCGCATATCCTCAAGAATGTAGTGAGATGTTGGTTTGGGTCCTCTTGGGCACCCCTCCATATGAATAATTATTTTGGACAAGTGTGATGAGTTGAGGTTTTAACTCAAAGTTGTTAGCATGGATTGTTGGCTTCAGAATGCTGCTGCCACAGTTTCCTGGATTTGTGTTGATGTAGGAGCCTAAGACTCTCCTCTCTTGCCCAACATGATTGCCAGCTTCCTCTCCAATATCGTTAAGCACCTCTTCCTCCATAGTAGCTCCCAGGTCTTCCTCCACTACTTCCTCTCCAACTATACCTTTGCCTCTTGCTTCCCTCCTTAATCTAAGGAAGGTCCTCTCAGGTTCACTATCGAAGGAGGATGAAGTTTCTCCCCTTCTACCTATCATACATTCAACAAATAGCTAGCAGAGGACAAGTGAAGTGAAAACTCTTGTTGAGGTTAGTGGTTAGCTTGGTTAATGCAATTGATCAAATAGTTAATATGGCAGTAAGAAGACTGGAAATATGAACAGTGAGTAACAAAAATTTTCAAAGTAGAAATAAAACAAAGTGGGAAAGAAGAAAATTAAAGAACTGAAAAGGAAATAACAAGTTAATGAAAATGCTTAATCTAGCCCCAGAATCAATTTAGTAATTGTAAAATTCAAACCAATCCCAGCAACGACGCCATAAAACTTGATGACCGGAATTCACACCCCTCAAAATTTTGATTATGAACCCATTCTTTTAGCAAGCGTACCAAAATTATCGTCAAGTAATAACCCATAGTGGAGTGGGATCGTATCCATAGAGATTGGTAGATTTGAGCAATTTTAATCAATTAGTGAATTAGTCAAGCTGAGCAATATAAAGTATGATTGCAAAATTGTAAATGAACATGAAAGTAAATGACTCAAAAGAAAAGAGAAGCAGTAAAGTGCATAAAAGAAAAAGGCAAGAATGTAAAGTAAAGAAATATAAATGACTTAATTATAATTAGGGATGGGGATTAACAGAATGTAAAGAAAGCTATAAAGAATGTGGAAGATAAGAATAAGGGAATTCATTGAGATTGGGAGATGTTATTCTCTTTGGATTAAATCCAGTTCATCTCATCTTCAATCATGCAACTCATTGACCTCTTGGAAATCATGATTGATTAAGCCCCAATCCCTTGGTGACTCAATCTCTCAAATCTTGATAATTAGCCAATTCCTTAGTCTAATTGCTCATGAAGAGAGATATGCTTGGTCCCTGATTATATGTCACCATATCCAATCACCAAAACCCAGATCTACTCAAATATGAGAAGGGATTTCAAGCATGGTTCCATGTTTCCTTTTCCAAGGTTCTCATGAAATCCATTTTGCATTCAACCTCTTTCCTAAGATGATTGAATGCTAGCATTAAAACGAAATTCCTTCTAGCAAATCAAAAAGAAGATGAAGAAAAAAAGAAATTCACTATTATTAATCCATCAAGTACAACAGAGCTCCCTCTCTCAATGAGAGGGAATTTAGCTACTCATAACTTAGAGAAAAGTACAAGAGATGGAAGAGATGATGTGAAAGTAAATCTAACTCTACTTTAACAAAACTGCTATCTAACCCCCTTCTCAATACTCTCAGGGGTTATTTATACTACTCCTAGCACTGGAATAAAGAAAATACAAAAGAGTAAAAGAAAATTACAATTGGAGGGAAAGAAAACCCATTAAACGTGACCTTCCAGCTTGGCGTGTGATAGGCGCTTGAGTGGCGTGCCACGTTTAGCCTCTAATTTGGCTTGGTGCGCTACGCCCAGCTCTCAAGTGGCACGCCCCCATGTGTTGATATCCTTGGCGTGCCACGCCTTCGATCCCAAGTGGCATGCCCAGGCCTTTGTCTTCCTCTTATCCTTTCTGCAAAGTTGAACTAGCGTGGCACACCCAGAGTTTAGCATGCCACGCCCCTTGTATGTGCTTCACTCCCTCTTCTGAAAAATAGAGCAGGCGTGCCACGCCCAGTGTTTGGCGTGCCACGCCCAGTGTTCTTCCTGCTCCAGTAGCTGGCGTGCCACACCCAACATTCAAGTGGCATACCTAGAAGATCAATGAGGGTTGGCATGTGACGCCTTGGTATTCAAGTGGCACGCCTAAATGAAGATGAGAGCCTGGCAAGCCACGCCTTCGATCTCAAGTGGCACACCTGGCTTTTCTTGCCCTTTTCTAGCATTGGAGTGCCACGCCTGGATGCTCAAGTGGCACACCCAAGTGATGGTTGGGAGCTGGCATGCAACGCTTTCGACATCAAGTGGCATGCCCAGCTTTACTTGGCCTTCTCTAGCATTGGAGTGCCACGCTTGGGTCTTCAAGTGGCACGCCCAAGTGATGGTTGAGAGCTGGCGTGCCACGCTCCTCTTGTGGCTTCTAGCATTGCTCTCTGGAAAACTGTACCAACGTGCCACGCCCAGCTCCGGGCGTGCCACGCCCATGTACTTTCATGGCGTTTGCTCCAAGTGGAACGCCAGTTTCACACACCCAGCTCTATTTTGTTCTTTTCTTCCTTTTTTGTTGAACTTTTCATCTGAAATTCAGTACTAACCCATTTCAAAGAAATGTACCATAATATTCATCAATTAGCTCATGAATTGCAATGATCAAATGAGTTTATGCTCTTTTATGGCCCTTTTTAGACAAGAAAAAAGGGTAAATGATGTAAGTCATTAGGTATCAAGATCATCAATTAACTTCATAGGCCCACATCAATTTGTTATCTTGGAAACGGATCAACAACTTAATATGCTTCTTGGAGTGTTAAATGGTGAAGGATTGGATGTTGGTTGCCAAAGGGTTTCAAGGCATAAGCGGTGCAAGGCTCAATTAGGAGGATTCCAAGGTTTATTTGGGTGCTTCCAAGATGATTGGAGAGGTTATCCATCCAAGAGCAAAGGCAAGAATCAACAAGAGGATGATTGGGAAACTAAAGTATGGGATCCCAGTATAAGTTCCAATGATCAACAATTTTGGGGCCCAATTGCCTGCTTGAGGTTGCTTGAGAACTTAATGTACTTCATTTGGTAATCTAGAGGAGTTTTGAAGAGCAAATATAGGTGGCGACTCAAGGATTAGTGGAAGCATAAGCAACCATTTCACAAGCTTCACTCAAAAATTCCAACTTGAGGACTTTAAACCAAAGTGCTAGGTGGGAGACTGGTGCAGAAATTATAAACCACAAACTAACCGACAAGTGCATCGGGTCGTACCAAGTAATACCTCAGGTGAGTGAGGGTCGATCCCATGAGGATTGATGGACTAAGCAACAACGGTTAAGTGATTTACTTAGTTAGACAAATAGAAAAGAGCGTTTGGGTCTCAATTACATCAAAACAGTAAATTTAGAAAATTAATAAAGCAAGCAGTAAACAAGTTGTGAATAATATATGGAGAAAACAGTTAAGGCTTCAGAGATATCTATTTTTCGGATTAACTTTTCTTAATAACTATTTTAATCATGCAAGATTTAATTCATGGCAAACCATATGTGACTAAACCCTAATTCCTTAGACCTTTTTAGTCTCCACTAAAATTCATCAACCGCCAATTCCTTGGTCAATTAATTCCAATTAGGGGGTGAAGTTCAATTCTAGTTTATATGCCACAAAAATCCTAATCACCCAAATATAAGAGGATTATATGTCACGTATCCCATTAAGTTCAGATAATTAGAAATTTAGGAGAATATGTTTTCAAGCTATTGTTCAAGTAAAGAGCTTTTCCAAGTTATACAAGAACTCAATTAAAACAAGGGTCATACTTCCGTTCCCCCAAATTCATAAAATAAAGAACGAAAACAATTCTTGAATTATAAATCAGTACATGAATTAAAATAGAAAAATAATGTATCAATCCATACAATAGACAGAGCTCCTAACCTTAACAGTGGAGGTTTAGTTGCTCATGGTTCAGAGAGAAAATAAGGATTCAGGTAAACTGTAAAGTGCGAAATGAGGTAGAAGAGAAGAGAGATAAGCCCAAAGGGATGATTCTTTTTCCTTTTATATCTAATCCTAATTAATGTAACATATATTTCCTAAACTAAAATAATATCTTTTCCTATTTTAAAATAAAATACAAATTCAATCAAAATTAATTTAGCTTCATGCGCAGTGGTGCACGAAATTGCAATAACACTTTTGCAATCCCGCACAACTAACCAGCAAGTGTACTGGGTCGTCCAAGTAATACCTTGCGTGAGCAAGGGTCGATCCCACAGAGATTGTCGGCTTGGAGCAAGCTATGGTTATCTTGTAAATCTTAGTCAGGATATCAGAAATTATCAGGATTGATTGTGAAAAGCAAAAGAACATGAAATGATTACTTGTTTTGCAGTAATGGAGAATAGGTTGAGGTTTGGAGAGGCTCCATCTTCTGAATCTCTGCTTTCCTACTGTCTTCTTCTTCAGTCACGCGAGTCTCCTTCCATGGCAAGCTGTATGTAGGGTTTCACCGTTGTCAATGGCTACCTCCCATCCTCTCATTGGAACGATTCCTAATGCCCTGTCACGGCACGGCATTCCATCTGTCGGTTCTCAATCAGACCGGAGTAGAATCCAGTGATTCTTTTGGCGTCTGTCACTAACGCCCCGCCTTCAGGAGATTGAAGCACGTCACAGTCATTCAGTCATTGAATCCTACTCAGAAGACCACAGACAAGGTTTAGACCTTCCGGATTCTCTTGAATGCCGCCATCAGTCTAGCTTATACCACGAAGATTCCGGTTAAAGAACCTAAGAGATAACTACTTAATCTAAGATAGAACGGAGGTGGTTGTCAATCACACGTTCATGGTTGAGAATGATGATGATTGTCACGGATCATCACATTCATCCGGGTTAAGAACAAGTATTATCTTAGAATGGAAGCAAGCATGATTGAATGAGAAACAGTAGTAATTGCATTAATCCATCAAGACACAGCAGAGCTCCTCACCCCCAACCATGGGGTTTAGAGACTCATGCTGTGGAAAAACGTGTACAATGTCATAAGGTTGTCAAAAAGTTGCATAAGGTACTGATACAATGTCAAAAGATCCTATAAGTAGTAAACTAGTATCCTAAGGTTTACAGAAATGAGTAAATGACAGAAAAATCCACTTCCGGGCCCACTTGGTGTGTGCTTGGGCTGAGCAATGAAGGAATTTCGTGTAGAGACCTTTTCTGGAGTTAAACGCCAGTTCTTATGCCAGTTTGGGCGTTTAACTCCAAATTTCATGCCAGTTCCGGCGTTTAACGCTGGAATTTCTGTAGGTGACTTTGAGCGCCGGTTTGGGCCATCAAATCTTGGGCAAAGTATGGACTATTATATATTGCTGGAAAGCCCAGGATGTCTACTTTCCAATGCCGTTGAGAGCGCGCCAATTGGGCTTCTGTAGCTCCAGAAAATCCGCTTCGAGTGCAGGGAGGTCAGAATCCAACAGCATCTGCAGTCCTTTTTGGTCTCGGAATCAGATTTTTGCTCAGGACCCTCAATTTCAGCCAGAAAATACCTGAAATCACAGAAAAACACACAAACTCATAGTAAAGTCCAGAAAAGTGAATTTTAGCTAAAAACTAATAAAAATACACTAAAAACTAACTAGATCATACTAAAAACATACTAAAAACAATGCCAAAAAGCATACAAATTATCCGCTCATCACGCAGCTTTCTGAGTGCTTGGGGACCACTTGGGGTATTCGGATCCACGATGAACTTGGAAATTCCCAAGTTTAGTGTGGAGGAGGCAACAGCGTTTTGCTTGTTTCCCTTTGAGTCCACGCTAAACTTGGATTATCCCAGGTTCAACGTGGAGTGATGCGTGATTCCTCCTTTGTGCTTTTGATCCCACGCTGAACTTGGAGTTCTTCAAGTTCAACACGGGATTGTACATATTAAATGGACTAGAAGGGTATATTATTATATATCGTTGAAAAACTCTGAAAGTTAGCTTTCTATTGCCGCTAGAATCACATCAATTGGACCTCCATAGCTCATGTTATTTCTGTTTGAGTGTAAGGAGGTCGGCGTTGACAGCATCATTCGCTTTCTTCCTTTTCTGCTACAAAATTCTGTCAAATCCATCCAAATGCTACCTGAAATAAACAGAAATTGAAAACAACTCAAAGTAGCATTCATAGTGGCTAAAGATAATTAAATCTTGATTATACTCAACAATTTGAATGCAAATTCACTAGGAAAAGACAGAGAAGATGCTCACGCATCACAACACCAAACTTGAATTGTTGCTTGTCCTCAAGCAACTAAAACTAATATAGGCCTAGGATATGAATTTGCATGAGAGTGAGAGTTCAATTAAGTTCATGTCTCTTCTTGAAGTGGGGTTTACAATTGCAATCCTGAATAGGTTTGGCATCTCACTATCCTTTGAATCAGAAGAATGTTACTGTCATTCGGAATTAGAATCCGGATAATGTTATGAATTTTCTAATATTTTATGCTTCAGTTTAATCCTTGAACACAACAAATTTCCTTTAATTCTCTTTTCTTGGGTGCTTTGCACCCTAAGTCAAGCCGTGACTTTAAATATTTTGTCTCAAACTTTACTTGACAGAAAAATACCATAAGCACTTAATTGGGGAACTCTCTTTAAGTTCTAATTTTTCTTTCAGTTACTCCCAGACAGTGGTGCTCAAAGCCTTGGGCATACTCTACTAAATGCACTTGATCTTGACTCTTAGTGCTCTGTCTCAAGGATTACTTGACACAATTACACCACAAGCATATGACTAGGAGAACAAATCTTTGAGCTTTTAATCATGTCAGACCTCCCTAGTCATTGATGCTTAGAGCCTTGGACCTTGCTCTTATTTTTCTTTTGTTGTTTCTTTTGCTTCAAGGATTAAGCTTTGTTTACTTCAGAGAATTCGTAATAGTTCTCTAAATTCCTTTTCCTTATACATCAACATCCTTTAATTCAAATTCAAATATGCACTGTTCATGTCATGCATTCAGAATCACAAATAATAACGCCACATTTAAGTAAATAAGATTACTCTTAAATATAAACTCAATTTCTCATGCAATACATTACTTCTTTTTCTTTGGAACTCAAGCTCAGTGAGCAATACATGAGACAAATTTTTTTAACTAAAAGCAAATGACAGAATAAAACTAAATATAAGAACTGAAAGTACTAAAGATCATGCAGTCAATCAAAGCAACAGAAAATAGAAGACAACAAAATAAGAACGGAAGAGAAATAGAATGAAAGGAACTCAACCACCTCAGTTATGCTAGTGGCTATCTCATTCCTCCATGAAGAACATTCATCTGCCTTTGGTGCTATTAAAATAAACAGAAAAGGCCAAAAGCGAAGCGACAACACCAAACCTAAAAGTTTGTTTGTCCTCAAGCAAAGAAAATATGAAAACAGGGTGTCAAAAATTCTTCTTAATTGCTCCTGTTCCTGTTCTAATCATTCTGCATGACCAAAACACATGTAAAATGAGAAAAATTCTAAAAAAAATTAGATAAAGTAATTTAAAACCAAAACTAAAATAACTATAATGCTAAAATCAAATAACTATAAAATTAAAACCAAAGCAACTGCAAAACCAAGGATACTAGTAGTTGGGTTGCCTCCCAACAAGCGCTTCTTTGATGTCACTAGCTTAACACTTGATTGTTGAAATTTTTTTCCTCTTCTTCCAGTTGGTTAAAAGAAATGTCTCCAAGGGAGGAGAGGTGAAAATTAGTGCCCACTGATATAAATTCCTCCTAACAAGCTTTCTTTTATTGTGATTAGCTTGATTCACATTGCTTGTTGGTGTAGAGGTTGGATTGTTTTTTTTTTTCTGACCTTCTCTTTTTCATGGATATTTTCTTTTGTTTCTTGGTCACAATCCCCTTTGTTTGTGCTTTCCTTGATTTCCTTCACTTCTTTGATTTCAAAATCTGGGTGTTGTGTGATGGTTAGAGTGTACCCTTCATCAAAAACTTCTTGAATTGGTGGTTCAATAAGCTCACCCTCTATGCCACTCTCTACTTTATTAGAGTGTAAATTCCCATAATTGTTTTCATCCCTTGCAACCTCCTTTGTTTGTGCATCTTCCTTCTTTGTTGGTGCATCTTCTTCCTTTGTTTTTGCATCTTCCTCTTCTTCCATGTGTGAAGGTGGAAAGTTCTCTAATTCACTGGAGTATGAACTCCTTTGATTGATTTCCTCACTTTCTTCCAAAGGATCTTGCAGTATATCTCTTGCGAAGGAATTTGCTTGTTCCTCTTCCTGGGACTTGATAATCAACTGCACATATTTCTCTACATTTTTGACACTCATCCTTATATCTTGTATGAATTCTTTCATGAGAAGCTCAAAAGCTTATGGTTCTTGATATGAATAAGGAGATGTTGGCTCTTGATATGAATAAGAAGGAGATGATGGTTCTTGATAAGAGTAAAAAAGAGGATGGTGACGAACGGCCTTTTGACGGTCTAGAATTTCACAAATAAATTCTCGTTAAAGGTATAGTTTCTAAACCAACAAGAATCCTTTCGTACAAAAGATTGTTTGTTATAAGTAACAAACCCCTAATAAATAATAACCAAAGTATTTAAAGCTCGGGTCGTCTCTCAAGGAATTGCTGGGAAGTGTTCTTGTTATTGGTTATGTAAAGGTTTATTTTGGGGTTTTTAAGATAAGAACCAAGAATAGTAAATGGTAATGAAAATCAAATGACTAGAAAAGCTTTTGGCATTGTGTGAGAACTGAAAATCCTATCTTAGTTATCCTTATCAATTGTGATGAGAATTGTTCATTGCTCCCACTTAGTTAACCCTCAACGAATGAAGGAAAGTCAAGTGGACTAATCAATTTGATTCCTCAAGTCCTAGTCAACTCCTAAGGAAAGACTAGCTTTAGTGGAATCCAAATCAATCAGCAACTTTCAATTATAAATTAACAAAATAGTTTGATAACTCAAGTGTCACCAATTACTCAACCAAGCCAAGAACATAGAATCCTACTCTAACATCTTTCTAAGCATTTTGTCCAACACTTGGCAGGTATAAAATAAAAGCATAGAAAAGCAATAATAGAATATTAAATCCAAACAAATACGAAATACCTCAAATTGCATTAAATAGAAAATCGAAGCTAACATGAGAGTAGAAGAAAAACTAGATTAAAGGAACATTGAACCTGAATTTGATGAAGAAATAAACCTAAAACTAATAGAAATCTTAAATCCTAAAACCTAGAGAGAGGAGAGAGCCTCTCTCCAGAAACCACATCTAAAGCCTAAAATTATGAAGAATGGGAAGTTCTCCCCATGTGATTCCTCTACTCTGCAGCCTCTAATTTGTGTTTTTCGGGCTTGAAACTGGGCCAGAACAGCCCAGAAATTGCCCCCAGCAATTTCTGATACGTGCAGCACGTGGCTCCGTCACGCGTATGCGTCGCCCACACGTACGCGTCGCTTGCCTGCCGCACAATCCACGTATGCGCGTCACCTAACAGTAAGGCAACAATAACAAATTTTGTATCATTTCAAAACCCCAGATGTTAGCTTTTCAACGCAACTAGAACCGCCTCATTTGGACCTCTGTAGCTCAAGTTATGATCGATAGAATGCGAAGAGGTCAGGGCTGATAGCTTAGCAATTCTTTCAATTTCTTGTATTCCTTCCACTTTTGCATGCTTCCTTTCCATCCTCTAAGCCATTCCTACCCTTTGAACCCTTAAAGCACTTAACACACATACCACGGCACCAAATGGTAATAAGAGAGGATTAAAATTAGCTAAATTAAGACCAAAGAAGCATGTTTTCAATCATAGCACAAGATCAGGAAGGAAAATATAAAACATGCAATTTACATGAATAAGTGTGAGAATAGTGGATAAAATCCACTCAATTAAGCACAAGATGTACCACGAAATAGTGGTGCATCAAATCTCCCGACACTTAAACATTAGCCTGTCCCCATGCTAAGCTCAGGAGAAACTATAAGAGTGAAGAGGAATGGTAGAAAGTATGAAATGCAACATATCTATATGAATACAACTACATGTGAAATGCTTCTACCTACTTGGTTAAAAGTAAATAAATCTTTTAAGAACAAATGTGAACTGGATTTCACTAATTCAAACCATAAAAATGAATTACAAATATACTTGAAGAAGAAAATAGCTCATGAAAGCCGGGAACAAAGAATCAAGCATCGAACCCTCACTGTAAGTGTATACACTCTAATTACTCAAGTGTTTAAGGTTTGATTCTCTCAATTCTCTACTAATCTTTCTTTCTAAGGCTTGCTCTTAATCTAATAATCAACAAAAATTTAATGCACCAATACACAAATCAAGAGGTCTTTTGAGAGTTGTAATGGGGTTGGGGTTAAGGTAAGATTGTATTTGGTCAAGTGGACTAAAATCTGAATCCTTAATTAACCTAAACTTCCCACCTAACTTAGGACAATCCATGTAATTAAAATATCAAATCTAACTACCCATTAACTGTGTTTACTACATATTTATGCATCCCAGTTTTAGTACAACTCATATGCATTGCTTTTACCATTTACTTTGGGGCATTTTGTCCCCTTTTTATTGTTTGCTCTTTTTCTTTTCTTTTTCTCTTCATTTTTTTTCTTTGTATTTTTTTTCTATTTTTCTCAATGCATATGATTAAGGTATTGAATGCATAACATGTCTTTAACATTCTTTTTTTTCACATTTTCACAAGAATATACAACACCCAATTCTCAAACCAAATGTTTCCAACCTAATTTTCCCACACTTAAATCATGAACACTCTCACTAGTCTAAGCTAACTAAGGATTCAAATTAAGGACGTTATTGTTTTCCGCTTAGAGTTAATGATGTGCTAAAATAAAGAACAAATGGGGTAAAATAGGCTCAAATTGGCTTGCAAAAGATAATAAAAGGGTAAGGCCATATGGGTATGTGAGCTATAGTGAAACATGGCCTCAATCATGTAAGTGTATGCATACAATAAACAATGGAAATATAGAATTAAGTAAGACAAATATCACAATTTTAGAGAGAACAACACACACCAAAATTAAAATATTGGTTGATAAAATGCAACCAATCAAATAGGCTCAAAATCTCAGTGGTTTTATGTGTTCGATCTCTAAAATCATGTTCCAAAATAAATTTCTTCAAACAAGTTTAACAAAAAATTTTAATTCAAATTAGTGAAATACTCTAAAAATTTTCTTGAAAAAGAGAATATTACTTTAACCAAGTACTGGTATAATATGCACAAAATCAATTAAATATGCAAATGTAACAACTAATTTAACAAAGAAATTTTAAACATTGGTGTTGAGATAGGAAGGTAACTAACCCACGGAGATCGGTATTGACCTCCCCACACTTAAAGATTGCACCGTCCTTAGTGCATGCTAAGATGTGCAAGTGGATGGGTGGCTCCAACTGATGCTTTTTCTCCAAAGATTGTGCGGCAGACTTGTTTATTGCCCAGTTAGAAACTTTTCCTTTTCCCTCTTGGTGGCCATCCATGGTGGGTTGTCTCCCACCTAGCACTTTTAGTTATTGTCCTTAAGTTGGACATTGATGAGCTCCTTGTCAGGGTGGCTTGTGTTTGAACTCATCCAGGAATCTCCACCAATGTTTGTAATTCCAATGGCCTCTAGGATCCCAAACTAGACGCAAAGAGCCTTCAAGCAAGTTGAAGCAAGTGACAGGGCCCCAAGAGTGTGGATTGCTAGACTGAATTCCGGAGTCCCTGATAAACCACTATTCCATGGTTCATCTTGTGCTCAATTGAGTGGTTTTTATCAAGCCTTCGCACACTTATTCATACTATTTGCATGGTTTTATTCCTTCCCAGAATTTGCTCTATGATCGAAAACTTGCTTCTTTGGTCTTAATTTCGCTATGTTTAATCCTTTCTTATTACCATTTGATGCCGTGATATGTGTGTTAAGTGATTTCAGAGATTACAGGGCATGAATGACTTAGAAGATGGAAAGGAAGCATGCAAAAGTGGAAGGAATACAAGAAACTAAAGAAAGTGCTAAAGCTGTCCAGCCTGACCTTCTGGTACTAAATCGACAATAACATGAGCTACAAAGGTTTAAATGATGCAGTTCTAGTTGCGTTGGAAAGCCAACATTCGGGACTTCGCAACAATATATAATTTGCTATAGTTTACCTGGCGTTTAAGGACACGCACGCGCAAAGTACGTGCACACACACATTGGCGAAAAGCCCATCGGCACGCACGCGCACCTAGCACGTACGCGCGCATAAGCCGCGACCTGTACGTGGCAGATTTCTTCCCCAGCAATTTTTGGGCTGTTTCTGACCCAGTTTTCGGCCTAGAAAACACATATTAGAGGCTGGGAGTAGAGCAGAATCTCTCATTCAATCATTACTCACAATTTTAGGATTAGATGTAGTTTTAGAGAGAGAAGCTCTCTCCTCTCTCTTAGGATTAGGATTCCTCTTAAAGGATTTAAGATTTCTTATTATTTCAACTTACAATTTCTTCTGAGTTCCAGGTTCAATGTTCCTTTTATTTATTTTTCCAATTTAATTTATGAAATTTTCCATATTAGATTTGAATATTCTATTTAATGTAATTTGTGGTATTTTCAGATCTATGATTTGTTTCTTTTATTTATGATATAAATAATTTTAGAATTTTCTCTTTTGGCTTTGGTTAAGTAATTGGTGACGCTTGAGTTATCAAACTCGAGGTGTTGACTGAAAATTGGAATTCTTTGCTGATTAATTTGGATTCCACTAACTCTAGTCTTTCCAAGGGAAAGACTTGAGGATTCATATTGATTTATCCACCTGACTTACCTTCGTAGTTAGAGTGGGAGCAAAATCCAATTCTCATCACAATTGATAAGGATAACTAGGATAGGACTTCCAGTTCTCATACCTTGCCAAGAGCTTTTCTAGTTATTAGTTTATTCCTTTTGCCATTTACTATTTTTGCTTTTTATCTTATACATTAAAAAACCCCCAAAACATATCTTTTTCCATAACCAATAATAAATCATACCTCTCTGCAATTCCTTGAGAAGACGACCCAAGGTTTAAATACTTCGGTTACCAATTTCAAAGGGGTTTGTTACTTGTGACAACCAAAACTTTTGTAAGAAAGGAATTCTTGTCGGTCTAGAAGCTATACTTACAACGGAAATTTATTTGTGAAAATTCTAGATCGCGCGAGAGTTTCATTCTTCAGTCCCAAACCTTGCTTCTACACCCGTCTTTGTGTTGATTATCACTATTCCAACTGGGTGGCAAGCAATCTGAATTCTCACTGGGACATCCAAAGAACTTCTTAGACCCATTCAATTGAGCTCCACACTAATCCTTGCACTTCAATTTGGAGCATGCAACCATATTGAACCTTGCATGACAACTCTTACCACTAATCATCTTCCTCTTACTCTTAAAGCCACAAACAGCTCTGAGTTGCCCATCCGTCTCAAGCAACCCATATTCAAGTGGGAAAGTAAAGGTTAAGGATAGGAGTTTTACCCACTTGAATGTTATATTGGAAGGTAATGGCCTTGGGAGAGGTGTTTCTAGTGATCTTGCAAGTTCCATTCCCTTGTGTTCTCCCTGGATAACTTTCACATCTTTGCAAGCTTCTTCAATATCAACCTCTTCCTCTTGGTAGTTTTCTTCCAACTCAATCTCTTCTTCATTGCTCACCAAGGGCATGGGAGGTTGTGCTTATTCTTCTTTAATCTCCATGTCAAGCCCAATGGAAGAGGATTCAATTGTAGATAAGGATTCATCAATGATTGAATCCATCTCTTGATCGACCTCCTCAAAGTCTTCAACCATGATATGCCTTGGAGGTTGTACACCTTCCTCAACATCAATTTCAAGCGTCTTGGAAGGAGGCGCTATGACTTGACCTTCCCATGGAGGTTCCGCATCTCCTAAGTCTTCAACCAATTCCTCTTTAACTATTGCGGCTTTGTCCAGTTGTTTTAGTATAAAGTTGTACTCCTCCTTGATGATTTCCTTTTTATGACAACTCCCTTCAACTACTCCTTCATCTTCAAGGGTCTCCCTTACCTCCACATTTTGGGCCTCCTCTTGCTCCTCTGGAAATAAGGCCACGTGTAACTGATCCATTGCGTCCCTAAGATGATCCCTTCTCTTTTGTTCTATGTCAATAGCATCATTGGGATCATGTTGCTCTTGGATTGATGGATATGGGTATTCTTGCACAGAGGCTGGCGATGGGGTGGAGAGATCATTTTGTGGTTGAAAAGGGAGTCCAATCTGTGAGGAGAGAGCTTGTATAGCGGAGGTCAGACCGGTAAGTGTACTTTCCATGGTCGTTTGTCTTTGTGTAATTTTTGTTTGGCTTTGTGCAAGAGAGTGAAACAACTCATCCTTGGAAGAGGAAGGGGGAAATTGTTTTGGAATTGAGGTGGTTCTATGTGTGGTTCATATGGTGGTTGGTATGGTGGATAAGGACTAAAGTCATATGGGGGTGTGTGGTGGTAAGGGGCTTGTGAGTATGACGGTTCAAAATCATGATGAGGAGGGGGTTCATAGACATATGGTGGTGATTGTTGATAATCAAAAGAGTGCTCACCATAGCCATTATCTTGGTATGCCTCCTGGAATGGCTCTTGGTAATAGTATGTTGGTGGAGGTTGTTGTCAAGAGGGTTGATCAAATCCTTGTGACTCCTCCCATCTTTGATTCTCCCATCCTTGATCCATATTCTTATTGTAATCTCCTCTTCCTACAACAAAATTGTAACCAAACTCATAGCCAAAGGGGTCAGAGTTCATAGTAGCTAAAGAAAATAAAAATAAAAACTAGTAAAAATAAGCAACTAATTCCTAAACTAAAAAAAACCAATAAATAAGCAAAAAGCAAATATTTATAATAACCAATAACAGGACACACGTTTGCAATTCCCTGTCAACGGCGCCATTTTTGACGAACGAATTTTTTACGGTCTAGAATTTCACAAATAAATTCTCGTTGAATGTATAGTTTCTAAACCAACAAGAATCTTTTCGTACAAAAGATTGTTTGTCACAAGTAACAAAAATAACCGAAGTACTTAAACCTCAGGTCGTCTCTCAAGAAATTCCAAGAAAGTGTTCTTGTTATTGGTTATGTAAAGGTCTATTTTGGGGTTTCTAAGATAAGAAGTAGGAATAGTAAATGGTAATGAAAATCAAATGACTAGAAAAGCTCTTGGCTGGGTATGAGAACTGGAAATCCTATCCTAGTTATCCTTATCAATTGTGATGAGAATTGTTCATTGAATGAAGGAAAGTGAAGTGGACTAATCAATTTGATTCCTCAAGTCCTAGTCAGCTCCTAAGTTAAGACTAGATTTAGTGGAATCCAAATCAATCAGCAACTTTCAATTATCAATCAACAAAGGAGTTTGATAACTCAAGTGTCACCAATTACTCAACCAAGCCAAGAACATAGAATCCTACTCTAATATCCTTCCAAGCATTTTGTCCAACATTTGGCAGGTATAAAATAAAAGCATAGAAAAGCAATAATAGAATATTAAATCCAAACAAATACGAAATACCTCAAATTGCATTAAATAGAAAATCAAAGCTAACATGAGAGTAAAAGAGAAACTAGATTAAAGGAACATTGAAAATAAACATAAAACTAATAGAAATCCTTAATCCTAAAACCTAGAGAGAGGAGAGAGCCACTCTCTCTAGAAACTACATCTAAAACCTAAAATTATGAATAATGAGAAGTTATGCCCTCGTGATTCCTCCACTCTGTAGCCTTTAATTTGTGTTTTTCGGGCTTGAAATTGGGCCAAAAACAGCCCAGAAATCGCCCCCAGCAATTTCTGATACGTGCAGCACGTAGCTCCATCACGCGTACGCGTCGCTTGTCTGCGGCACAATCCACGCGTATGCGTGCTTCACGCGTGCGCGTCGCCTAACAGGAAGGCAACTATAGCAAATTTTATATCATTTCGAAGCCCCGGATGTTAGCTTTCCAATGCAACTATAGGTATTACTTGGTGCGGAATTTATAACCCACAAACTAATCGGCAAGTGCACCGGGTCGTACCAAGTAATACCTCAGGTGAGTGAGGGTCGATCTCATGAGGATTGATGGACTAAGCAACAACGGTTAAGTGATTTACTTAGTTAGACAAATAGAAAAGAGCTTTTGGGTCTCAATTGCATCAAACAGTAAATTCAGGGAATTAATAAAGCAAGTAGTAAACAAGTTGTGAATAATATATGGAGAAAACAGTTAAGGGCTTCAGAGATATCTATTTTTCGGATTGACTTTTCTTACTAACTATTTTAATCATGCAAGATTTAATTCATGGCAAACCATATGTGACTAAACCCTAATTCCTTAGACCTTTTTCGTCTCCTCTAAAATTCATCAACCACCAATTCCTTGGTCAATTAATTCCAATTAGAGGGTGAAGTTCAATTATAGTTTATATGCCACAAAATCCTAATTACCCAAATATAAGAGGATTATATGTCACGTATCCCGTTAAGTTCAGATAATTAGAAATTTAGGAGAATATGTTTTTAAGCTATTGTTCAAGTAAAAAGCTTTTCCAAGTTATACAAGAACTCAATTAGAACAAGGGTCATACTTCTATTCCCCAAATTCATAAAATAAAGAACGAAAACAATTCTTGAATTATAAATCAGTACATGATAGTATCAATCCATACAATAGACAGAGCTCCTAACCTTAACAGTGGAGGTTTAGTTGCTCATGGTTCAAAGAGAAAATAAGGATTCAGGTAAACTGTAAAGTGCGGAATGAGGTAGAAGAGAAGAGAGAGAAGCCCAAAGGGCTGATTCTTTCCCTTTTATATCTAATCCTAATTAATGTAAAATATATTTCCTAAACTAAAATAATATCTTTTCCTATTTTAAAATAAAATACAAATTCAATCAAAATTAATTTAGCTTCATGCGCAGCTTTCCGAGTGCTTGGGGACCACTTGGGGTATTCGGATCCATGCTGAACTTGGAAATTCCCAAGTTCAGCGTGGAGGAGGCAGTAGAGTTTTGCTTGTTTCCCTTTGAGTCCACGCTAAACTTGGATTATCCCAGGTTCAGCGTGGAGTGATGCGTGATTCCTCCTTTGTGCTTTTGATCCCACGCTAAACTTGAAATTCTTCAAGTTCAACATGGGATTGTATGTATGAAATGGACAAAAAGGGCTATTATATATTGTTGGAAAAGCTTTGGAAGTTAGCTTTCTATTACCGCTAGAATCACATCAATTGGATCTCTGTAGCTCATGTTATTTTAGTTTGAGTGCAAGGAGGTTGGCGTTGACAACATCATTCGCTTTCTTCCTTTTCTGCTACAAAATTCCGTCAAATCCATCCAAATGCTACCTGAAATAAATAGAAATTGAAAACAACTCAAAATAGCATTCATAGTGGCTAAATATAATTAAATCTTGATTAAACTCAACAATTTGAATGCAAATTCACTAGGAAAAAGACAGAGAAGATGCTCACGCATCAGAGACACCGCACCATGATAACATCCTTCAAACTCTTCTTTCTTTTAGCTTTTGCTTATTGAATTTTGTTTCTTTGATTAGCTTAGTTTGATTGAATGCTTGGGTTAATTTAGTTGCATTTTATGTTTGATCATGTGTTTTTGAAGAATGATATGTTTTGGGGTTGAAAACCTTTGATTAATAACATGGTTGCTGCCTTAGAGGCAATAAAAATGTTGCAGAAATAGAGCTCTGTGCATGCGCACAGCCTTGTGCGACGCACCCGTCCCCTAGTTTTTGCCATCTGTGCGTGCACACATAACTGTGCGTATGCACACTTGATGACACACGCTTTGTTCACAACCCTCGCACACTCTGTGCTTTCGCACCCAAGCGCATTTTCATTCTATGCGTACGCACGCTACTTTGTGCGTACACACACAAGATCAATTTTTCCCTGTTCAAGAAAAATAAAGGTCTTCTCTGCATGTGCACAGACCTGTGTGTATGCACACTTAGCAACACCCAATGCGTTTGCATCCCTTTTGTTTTTCCCTTTTTGTGCATGCACACACGTCCTTGTGCTACGCACAAGTTGCATTCTGGGCGTTCTTCAAGAAGGATGCTAGTGCACGAAATTGCAATCACACTTTTGCAATTCCGCACAACTAACCAGCAAGTGTACTGGGTCGTCCAAGTAATACCTTACGTGAGTAAGGGTCGATCCCACAGAGATTGTCGGCTTGAAGCAAGCTATGGTTATCTTGTAACTCTTACTCAGGATATCAATAATTATCAGGGTTGATTGTGAAAAGTAAAAGAACATGAAATAAGTACTTGTTTTGCAGTAATGGAGAACAGGTTGAGGTTTTGGAGATGCTCTATCTTCTGAATCTCTGCTTTCCTACTGTCTTCTTCTTCAAGCACGCAAGACTCCTTCCATGGCAAGCTGTATGTAGGGTTTCACCGTTGTCAATGGCTACCTCCCATCCTCTCAGTGAAAATGTTCAACGCGCTCTGTCACAGCACGGCAAATCATCTGTCGGTTCTCAATCAGGTTGGAATAGAATCCAGTGATCCTTTTGCGTCTGTCACTAATGCCCAGCCTTCAGGAGTTTGAACCTCGTCACAGTCATTCAATCCCTGAATCCTACTCAGAATACCACAGACAAGGTTTAGACCTTCCGGATTCTCTTGAATGCCGCCATCAATTCTAGCTTATACCACGAAGATTCTGATTAAGGAATCCAAGAGATATTCACTCAATCTAAAGTAGAACGGAGGTGGTTGTCAGGCACACGTTCATAGGCGAGAATGATGATGAGTGTCACGGATCATCACATTCATCAGGTTGAAGAACAAGTGATATCTTAGAATGGAAGCAAGCGTGATTGAATGAAAAAACAGTAGTAATTGCATTAATCCATCAAGACACAGCAGAGCTCCTCACCCCCAACCATGGGGTTTAGAGACTCATGCTGTAGAAAATACAATGAGAAACGTGTAAAGTGTCATGATGTGTAGATACAATGTCAAAAGATCCTATTAATAGTGAACTAGTAACCTAGGGTATACAGAAATGAGTAAATGACGTAAAAATCCACTTTTGGGTCCACTTAGCGTGTGCTTGGGCTGAGCATTGAAGCTTTCATGTGTAGAGACTTTTTCTGGAATTAAACGCCAGTTTCTATGCCAGTTTGGGCGTTTAACTCCAATTTTTATGCCAGTTCCAGCGTTAAACGCTGGGAATTCTGAAGCTAATTTGCAACGCCGGTTTGAGCCATCAAATCTCTGGCAAAGTATAGACTATTATACATTGCTGGAAAGCCCAGGATGTCTACTTTCCAACGCCGTTGAGAGCGCGCCAATTGGGCTTCTGTAGCTCCAGAAAATCCACTTCGAGTGCAGGGAGGTCAGAATCCAACAGCATCTGTAGTCCTTTTCAGCCTCTGAATCAGATTTTTGCTCAGGACCCTCAATTTCAGCCAGAAAATACCTGAAATCACAGAAAAATACACAAACTCATAGTAAAGTCCAGAAAAGTGAATTTTAACTAAAAACTAATAAAAACATACTAAAAACTAATTAAAACATACTGAAAACAATGCCAAAAAGCGTATAAATTATCCGCTCATCAGATGCCCTGTCGTGCCTTACACTTTCCAACCTTTTCCTTCTTCCTTCTTCCCCCTACCACAACCCAGCCACCCAACCTTTCTTCTGGCGACCACGACCACCGGCGCGGCCAAAGCACCACCACATCTCTCTCTCTTTCTTCTTCCCTCTCTTCCTTCTTTCTTCTCCTCTCTCTTTCTTCTTCTATATTCTTCTTTCTTCTTCTTCTTCTTCTCTATTTACTCTTTTTTGCTTGTTTAATTTCTGTTTTCTTTATTTAACTTTAGTAATCTTGGTTATGTTTTACTTAATTAGTTGTTGTTGAGTTACAAGTGTTCAATTTTTGACTCTTGGGTTGTTGCATGTTTGTATTTTGGCTTGAAATTATTGAATTTGTGCAACGCATACCATGTGTTTGTCATAATGCCTGGATGAACTTTAAGTTTAATGCATGTGTTGTAGCTACCATATGTCTTAGACTATATCCTTGTTTGGCATTCTAATCAAGAATTGTGCACCTTTAAATGATTATGATGTTATTTTGGATTGACATTTCAATAATGTACTTGTTTATTGTTTTGAATTGCTAGCACCAAATTGATATGAAAATTGAATTTCATTGCTTGTTCATCATGGTTTTTAAGTCACTATAATCATATAACAAGGTATTTATTCCTTGTTAATACTTTGCATTTTTTTGAGTTGACTTGACTTGATTCTTATCAAGACTTGTCACTTTTTGTAACAAGTGCCTTATACATGTGATTATTTTATTATTCCTAAGGATGAGTATGTAGTTTCTCTTCATCATTGAATTGGTTATTTCTTGTTGTGCTATTTTATTAATCTTGTGCTTTCACTTGCACAACTTCAATATCCAATAAGTCCTTAATTCAATTCACTCTTGTTATAATTACCTAAGTTTTCTTGTCTTTAATTGATGCTCATTCATTGCTTGCATCATAGGCCATTTAATCGAAGAACTCATGCTTACTTTTTGATTGTGTAGATGCCGTTTTAACCGGCCGTTGTGTGTATTCTAACTGCATGAATTATTGGAATACACACATGGCTCAATTTTTTTTATCATACCACACTACTATGCAAACTTTCTCAATTAAATGCTTGTTTGTTTTCTTTCTGCTCCAAACATATAATGTATTTGCTCCATCTTTTACCTTTTTGTGCTACTTGCCCTATGATTCTTAATTATACTTTCTTCATTCTTTTCGAGGATGAGACATAAAGGCAAGGAGCCGGTAGAGGAGGAGGACACCGATGATAGAGATGCCAAGAATGCATTAGACTTGGCAATTTTAGTACAACCCAAGCCCCCACATCCGCCAGCGGAAGGTGGAGTGCTTCAGAGCCATTTTTCCCGGATTGTGTTCGTACATGGAGGACCGTGCAACGCTTAAGTGTGGGGAGGATTCGCCATTTTTGGGGCATAAATTTTCTTTTTTGAATACTTTTGCATTTTATTTTTTGTTTTCTTTTATTGAGTTTCCTGTAGATATTTGAGTGTTTTTATTGTTGCATTGTATTCTCTTCTAGTACATATAACTTAGACTATTCATAGTTTATATTTATTGCATTTTGCATCTTTTGCATGGTATATATTTTATAGATAGAAGTTGTGATTGGATGATCTGAATAGCATAGTGCCTAGTTCAATTTTATCCTAATTGTTCATAATGGTTTTTGCATATTGAAAATTAGGAATAGAACTAGAAAAATTTTGAAAATTGCATCCATCACATGATACATCCATATAGGAAATAATTTTGGTGAAAAATAACAAAGAATTTCAAGAATTTTGTTTTTAGGCCATTATATTGAATTGATTTGGAAAATTATTTTTAAACTTGCTTGAATGATTTTTGTGGAACATAGAAGAGAGATAGAACAAACAACCTTGTGAGTTGTTGAGCGTTTAATGAGTGGTTACATATTTTAACCACAATTTTTTCTTGTGTGCTATGCTCCTTCTATGATTGTGATCTTGGTTTTGCTTGATTCTTTATTTCCAATAATTGATGTTTGAATGCATTGAGCATGATTGAGGCAATCTTTGTATAGCTCACTAACCGATATAGACTTACCCTTGCATCTACCTTTGCTAACCTCTTTTGAGCTTTACTTACCCCATTGTTTTTAAGATCGCCATATCACAACCTTAAGCAGAAGACCATCATTTACCTTGGATTGTATCCTTGATTACCTTAGGTTGAGGAGTGTGTTACAGTTAAGTGTGGAGAAATATTTGGGAGGAATTTTAGTAGAAAATAAAAAATATTTTGGGTTTTCATTTAGAAAAAAAATTTGAAAATGGGTGCATTCATGTATGAACTATTAAAACCATATGCATTTGACTATATATATATATATATATATATATATATATATATATATATATATATATATAATTTCAAAAGGGGACAAAAGTAACCCCAAAGTGAAAAGAAATGAATAAAGAATGCATATGTGATGCAAATGAAAGAGCATACATGAATGTGTATAAAAAATGTGATGATGGGAAGTTAGGATTGCATACTCCTTGCTATTGGATTGATAAAGGTTGAGTTGGATACTTAAACTAATCAATTATTCAACTGAATTAGTCCACTTAGCCATATTTATCCTACCTTAGCCCTAACCCCATTACAACCCTATGAAGTCCTCATGATAATTGCATTCATGCATCACATATTTGTTGATTGTTAGATGAAAGGCAAATTCTTGAAAGCATGATTAGGAGGAAACTTGAGTGAATTAACCCTAAACACCAAGCGTTGAGAGTGTATACACACTTAGTGAGGGTTCGATCACTCGATTCTATGTCTCCACCCTTCTTATCATGCATTCTTGCAAGTTGCTTCATTTTAAAACTTGAATCAATTTTTTGGATTTTGATTGCATTGAACTACTTCTTTGCTTAGCCCTATATTTCCAAATACTTGCTTGGAAATTTGATTGTTTGTTTTCATCAATTCTATAGGATACTATAGTATAGATAGATATATATAGCATATAGTATACTTACATGCATATAGATAATTGCATTTAATAAGTTGTTTACCCTTTGATCATTCTCCTTGTTTGTGTTTAGCTTGAGGACATGCTATTGTTTAAGTATGGGGGAAATGATGAGTCCATATTTGATGATAATTTTTGCCTTGAATTGGATGAATTTCATCATATAAACTCACACTTATTCATTAAAATAGCATACTTTTATGCTTGATCCCTAAATTGAACCTAAATGTGAAAACATGAGTTTTTGTTCTTAAATTGATCATTTTAATTCTACCTTTATTTCATTTGATGCCGTGATATGTTTGCTGAGTGATTTTAGGTCAATTAGGTAAGAATGGGTCGATAGAAGTGGAAGGAAGCATGCAAAAAGGGAGAACACATGAAGAAAACAAAGGAGAAGCACACACTGAAGTGTGCATACGCACAACCTCCCATGCGTGCGCACAAGTACAGAAACCAGAGGTGTGCATACGCATACATCTGTGCGTACGCACAGGTACCAGTGCGTGACTTTATTAAAATGTCACGTGGGTCGCGATTTTGTGGCATTCTTGGCCTAATTTTTGGAGTTGCTGAAGCCTATTGGAGTGCTATATCAAGGGGAAATGAATAAAAGGGGAGGGTTTTATTAGGTTTTCATTAGTTTTAGTTTAGTTAGAAAGCATCCTTAGGAGTAGGAGTAATATAGAAATTCTCTCCTAGGGTTTTGTTAATTTTCATTGTAGCATTTTATAGTAAGTTTTGATCTTAATATTCTTTAATCCTCTCTTTAATTTTACTACTCTTGTTACATTTTGCTATGGTTCAAGTTACTTTGTTAACATATGCAATTTTAGTTTCTTGAAGTTTTGACTGATGAATTTAATGTTTTACGATTTCTACTTGCCTGATTGAATGTTTATAGTTGATTTTGTGAATAGTTTAGATATAGTTTTCATTTTTCCTTTGCAATTTCTCATGTTTTGGTTTTATGCCCACCAAGCGTTTGTGAAAATGCCACTTGGTAATTTTGAGTAGCTTTTCACCCCTTGACTTGGGAAATGAGTTCCTAAGATACTAGAGTCATGATGTCCGATATTTAGTGGTAATTCTTGGGTAGTTAGTTTACTCTTGTTTCTATTGACGCTAGCTTTTTACCAATTAATGTGGTAAGTTAGCTAGAACTTATGGATTAAGGTCAATTATGCTTGCTTGACTTACTCCTTGATGTTAGGTGTAGACGAAGTGAGATTGACTCATCACAGTTGCCATAGTTGTGGTTATGACGATGATAGGATTCCTTGGATCCTCACTCCCAAGTTAAGGCTCTTTATGCATTTATAGCATTTTTCACCAAGTTTTGATCTTGTTTCCTTTTTACTTGCATTAATTTCAATTTTGATCATCTCTTAGTTCTTTTATTTCTTAAGTTCTTTTAATCTTTCGTTCTTTGATTTCAAAACCCTTTTCCTCACAACCGAAAGTGTGGCACTTTAATTGCATTTTGAGGGAGAACGACCCGAGGTTTAATTACTCTCGGTTATATTTGTATTTGAAAATCAAGCTTTGATTGGGAGGGTTATTTGTTGGTTTGGACTATGCTATCAACGAAGAAATTATTTTATCTAATTTTTGAACCGTTCTAAATCCTTTCCATTAGTGGTTGAAAAGACCTCCACCCAAGCGAGGTTAGCATTCTGATACCTCATATATCGCCTATGTAATTTAGCTGAAATTGGCATAGCTGGAGATACCCTTATAGAGATGGACAAGGCCATCACGAAGAGGAAGATGGAGCATGTGAGAGAGCAGTTGCATAGACTACAGCAAGAGCCAGTTAAACCACCTGCACCTGAGATCCCAAAAATGCCTCAGGGAATGCACTTTCCTTCCCAGAACTTTTGGGATTAATTGACACATCTTTAAGGGAGCTGACCTCCTCTATGGATCAGCTTTGTATTGAGCACTAAGATCAAGCTGTTATCCTTCATGATATAAGGGAAGATCAGAGGATCACGAGGGAGAAATAGTAGAGACAAGGGCCAGACATAGAGAAAATCAAACACTCTATTGGGTTCTCCAGAGGGAGCAACAGCTGCCATCACTGAGGTTATTGAGTCTCTTTACATCTGTAATTGTTTATTTATGTTTTTATTGTACCTTAATTTACTGTCTGTTTTCTATTCTATGTTCATGATCATTGATGAGAGAACTTTTGCGTGGTCTAGAATTCAGAATAAATTCCCATTGCAAGTATAGCTTCTAAACCAACAAAAGTCCTTTCATACAAACATTTTGGTTGTCACAAGTAACAAACCCCTTAAAATTGATAACCGAGTATTTAAACCTCGGGTCGTCTTCTCAAGGAATTGCAGGGAGGTATGTTCTTATTATTGGTTATGAAAAAGTGTGTTTTGGGGTTTTGGATTAAGGTAAAAGGTTAGTTGAATGACAAGTAAAATAAAATAATAATAATTGTAAAATAAACTCTTGGCAAAGTATGAGAACTGGCAGTCCTATCCTAGTTATCATTATCGATTGCGATGAGAATTGGATTTTTCTCCCACTTTGTTAACCTCTAACTATGAAGGTAAGTTAAGTGGATGAATTAATTTTGATTCCTCAGGTCCTAGTCTTTCCTTGGGAAAGGCTAGAGTTATTGGAACTTGAATTAATGAAATGAAGAAATCCAATTTTCAATCAACAATGAGTTTGATAACTCTAGAGTCACCAATTAATCAACCAAAGCTAGGAATGCAGAAAGCTAAATTAAAATGATAAATATCTGGAATACCTCAAATTCATTCAAAGCAGTAAAATCTAACATGGAAAATATTCATAAGCCAATTGGGCAACATAAATCAAACATAAATAAAAGCATTAAAATATATCAAAGTAGAAGAGAAATCAAAATAAAGGAATATTGAACCTGATATGAAGAGCTAAATTAAATCTTTAGTTTCTAAAAATCCTAATTTCTAAATCCTAAGAGAGATGAGAGAACCTCTCTCTCTAAAAACTATATCTAAACCTAAAATTATGAATTATGAGAGCATGATCTGAAGTCCCCTTTATTCTTCCACTTTGCAGCCTTTAATCTATGTTTTCTGGGCTTGAAACTAGGCCGGAAATAGTCCAGGATTCGCTGTTTGCGAAATCTGCCACGCTGATTTTCGCAGATGCGACGTGTCCGCGTGGATTACGCGTTCGCGTTGCCTATCTGTATGGCCACTATGGTAAATTATATATCAAATCAAATCCCTGGACATTAGCTTTCCAACGCAAGTTGAACCGCGTCATTTGAACCTATGTAGCTCAAGTTATGGTCATTTTAGTGCGAGAGGGTCAGGCTGATAGCTTTGCAGTTTCTCCAACTTTTTGTATTCCTTCCACTTTTGCATGCTTCCTTTCCATCCTCCAAGCCATTCCTGCCCTATAATATCTGAAAATACTTAACACACATATCAAGGCATCTAATGGTAATAAGAGAGGATTAAGAATAAGCAAATATAAGATCAAAGAAGCATGTTTTCAATCATAGCACAAAATCAGGAAGGAAAATGTAAAACATGCGAATTGTATGAATAAGTGAGTAAAGAGTTGATAAAAACCACTCAATTGAGCATAAGATAAACTATAAAATAGTGGTTTATCAACCTCCACACACTTAAACAATAGCATGTCCTCATGCTAAGCTCAAGAGAAACTATAAACAGATGAAGAGGAATGATAGAATGTATGAGATGCAACCTATGAATGCAACTAAATGCAAAAATGTTTCTACCTACTTGGTGAAAAAGTAAATAAATCTTTCAAGAATAAATATGAACTGGATTTCACTAATTCAAATCACAAAATACAATACAAATAACTTGCAAGAAGAAGATAGCTCATAAAAGTAGGGAACATAGAATTAAGCAATGAACCCTTACTTGGTAGTGTATATTACTCTAACTCTCAAGTGTCTAGGGTCAATTCTCTCAATTCTCTACTAATCTTACTTTTTATGGCTTGCTCTTCATCTAACAATCAACAAAAATTTAATGCACCAATACATAAATCAAGAGGTCTTTTAGGGGTTGTAATGGGGTTAGGGTCAAGGTAGGATTGTATTTGGCCAAGTGGAATAAAATCTAAATCCTTAATTAACATAAACTTTCCACCTAACTTAAGACAATCCATTTAACTAAAATGCAAACTCTAACTTCCCATTAATTGTGTTTACTACATATTTATGCATTCCAAGTTTTGAGTACAGCTCATATGCATTGATTTCACTATTTATTTTGGGGCATTTTGTCCCCTTTTTATTAATTGCTCTTTTTCTTTTTTTTTCACTTTATTTTATTTTATTTTATTTTATTTATTTTTCTCAATGCATATGATTAAAGTATTGAATGCAATAACATATGCTCAACCATTATTTTGCACATTTTCACTAAAATATACAACACCCAATTATTCAAACCAAATATTTTCAAACCCAACTTCTCCACACTTAAATCATGAGCACTTTTACTAGTCTAAGCTAACCAAGGATTCAAATTAAGGACATTATTGTTTTCCGCATAGAGTTAGTAATGAGCTAAAGTAAAGAACAAATGGGTATATTAGGCTCAAATTGGTTTGCAAAGGATAATGAAAGGGTAAGGCCATATGGGTATGTAAGCTTAGTGAAACAAATGCCTCAATCATAACGGTGCATGCATACATCAAACAATGGAAATATAGAATTAAGCAAGACAAAGATCACAATTTTAGAGAGAGAAACACACATCAAAAATAAAATATTGGTTGATAGAATGCAACCAATCAAATAGGCTCAAAATCTCACTAGTTTTGTGTTCGAGCTCTAAGCTATGTTCCAAAATAATATTTCTTCAAACAAGTTTTTCAAAAAGTTTTATTCAAATTAGTGAAATACTATAAAAATTTCTTGAGAAAGAAAATATTACTTTAACCAAGTGGTAAAATATGCACAAAAAAATAAACATGCAATCAAACATGCAAATGCAACAATGAAAAACAAAAATTTGTGTTGAGAAGGGACTAACTAACCCGTGGAGATCGGTATCGACCTCCCCACACTTAAAGATTGCACCGTCCTTGCTGCATGCTGAGATGTGCAGGTGGATGGCAGTTGTAGTTCCTCAGCTAGTGCTCTTTTGTGTTCCTTTCCTTGCCGGTGGTTTAGGGGTAGCTTTCTCTCTTTACCCTTCTTGGTGGCCATCCTGAAATGGGAAAAAGGAAAGTAACAAGTAAAGCTAGGGGATCCAGCAAGGAAGAGAGCGGGAAAGGTGGTAATCAATGAACAGTAAAGAAGAATGATGTTAACACATGGTCATGACTACATGTGAAAAGTCATCAATGGAAATATAGTAAGTGCATGTGATGACAGTTAAATGTAAGATGTTTATTGGCATGCTGGCAAAGGCATGAGTAGCATAGATCAAGCATTCAATGTCCAAGTTAGATTACCAAGTCTTTCAAAACTAATAATCATGTTTGTAATAACAATTATATTTAATTAATAAAATATAAAAAGGGTTTTGTGAAAAGCAAGCATTTATAGTAATAGATTAAAAAAATCTTAAAAATAGTGCACAATGCCATACGGGCGTTTTCACAAACACATAGCATGCATGGTAAATAAGCTATTTGAAAGTATTAAATTGAACATGCAAGCATCCCTTTAAAAATTAATATATAATTGTCAAATAATCCACAAAAATATAGAAAAAAAATAATGACCCAAATAAAATTCCAACACCAATGAAAATAATGCAATGAATGAAAGTATGCAATTAAGTAAAAGAAAATGAAAGATAAGAGAAATGAGAAGGAAAAGAAGGGAAGAAGTAAGTAAGTAAGAAAGGAGGGAGAAAAATTAGGATTTGGGAAGAAAAGATAAAATATTTTCGCATATTTAGTTAAGGTGTGCGACACTAACGACGTGGTCGCGTGGGTGACGCGGCCGCGTGATGTGCAATAAGGTCAAGCGACGCGGACGCGTGGGTCACACGATCGCGTCACTTGATTTGTGCTAGTGGCGCGAGTGCAGCCTCGCATTTGCACAACTCTCTGTTTAAATTATTTTATTTGCCAAATTTGGGTTGACGCGATCGCATGAGGCATGCGATCGCGTGAGTGGACTTTAGAAGAATGTGACGCGGTCACGTGGGTCACGTGGCCGCGTGGGTAGAATTGTGCGTGCAGCACCAATCTAGCACCACTCTAGTACAATAATTGGTTGTGCACTCTTTTATGTCGAAATCCAGGGTACGCGGCAGCGTGGGGCACGCGGTCGCGTGGGAGGCCATCATTTCCATATGACGCGGTCGCGTCAGCGACGCAATCGCGTGGGACGATTTGTGCCATTGGCCGCCTCCAGCCACGCTCTCGCGTGACTCTCTGTTCGTTTTTATTTTCTCCCCTCTCCTTGCGACGCGGACACGTCGCTGATGCGGTCGCGTCGCTTGGCATTTTTTTTGCATGAAAAATGCAGAATGCAATGCTAATATGAATATTATGCAAAACTCCAGGTTCAATATAATAAGATAAAAGAAGACTCAGAAACAAATAAAACTAGATAAAAATGAAAAAGAAACGATCATACCATGGTGGGTTGTCTCCCACCTAGCACTTTTAGTTAAAGTCCTTAAGTTGGACATTTGGTGAGCTCCCTGTTATGGTGGTTTATGCTTGTACTGATCCAGGAATCCCCACCAATGTTTGTATTTCTAGTAGCCTCTGGGGTCCCAAACTAAGCATGTAAAGCCCTTAAGAAGCTTCAAATAGATTCTTAGGCTCCTGGGGTGACAATTGTCAGAATAGATTCCAGGATCCCAAACCTTACTTTTACACCCGTTTTTGGCTCGAACTGCATTTTTCCAGCCGGGTGAAAGGTGATCTGAATTCTCACTGCAGCGACCAAACAGCTTCCTAGACCCATTCAGTTGAGCTTTACACCAACCTTTGCGTTTAAACTTGAAGCTTCCAACCATAATGAACCTTGCAGGACAATTCTTACCACTAGCCATCTGCTGCTTACTCTTAATGTCACAAAGAGCTCAAAGTTGACCATCCGTCTCCAGTAGCCCATATTCAAGTGAAATTAGAAAGTTAAGGGATATGAATTTTACCCACTTGAATGTTGTGAAGAATGATGGCAACTTATGGGGAGGTATTTTTAATGAAATTGCAAGCTCTACTCCCTCGTGCTCTTCTCTTATAATTACCACCTCTTTGCAAGCTTCTTTAATTTGAACCTCTTCCTCTTTGGTAGCTTTCTTCCGATTCAATTTTTTCTTCATTGCTCACCAAGGGCATGGGAGGTTGTGCTTCTACTTCTTTAGTCTCCATCTCTTGATCGACCTCTTCCAAGTCTTCAACTGTGATATGCCTTGGTGGCTGTACACCCTCCTCAGCATCAATTTCAAACGTCTTGAAAGGGGGTTCTATGACTGGACTTTCCCATGGAGGTTCTGCATCTCCTAAGTCTTCAACCAATTCTTCTTCTTTGATAATTACAGCTTCCTCCACTTGTTCCAGTGAAAAGTCATGTTCCGTACTGTCCACTGGAGTTTCTAGTATCTCCTTCGTGCTGCGTTCTTCATTAGATTGTCCACACAAACGTCGGGAAGCTAATTGACTTATCGCTTGATTTAATTGGTGAATGGTTGCGTGAAATTTTTCCATTGTTTCCTTGAGATGATCCCTTGATTCTTGTTCTACTTGGGTATCATAAGTAGGACCACAAGACTCTTGGATTGATGGATATGGAGATGGCAAATATTGAGGTAGTGGTTCTTGGGAGTAACTGGGTTGGAATTGGGGTGGTTCTATATATGGTTCATATGGCTCATAAGGTGGTTGGTATGGTGGTTGAGGGTTAGGGCCATATGGAAGTGAATGGTGAAAAGGGACTTGTGAGTATGGTGGTCCAAAGCTATGTTGAGGAGGGGGTTCATAGGCGTATGGTGGTGGTTGTTGATAGTCAAAAGAGTTCTCACTATAGCCATTGCCTTGATATGCATCACAGAATGGTTGTTGATAGTCCATTGGAGGTGGTTGTTGCCATGAGGGTTGATCAAATCCTTGTGGCTCCTCCCAACTTTGATTCTTCCATCCTTGATGTCTATTCTCATTGTAGTCTCCTCTTCCTGCAAGATAATTGTAACCAGACTCAATGCCAAAGGGGTGAGAGTTCATAGTAGTAGAAAAAAATAGAAACAAAAACTAATAAAAAGAAAATATTTTGAAAAAGATAAGATTTTTGAAAAAGATAAGATAGGATTTTTGAAAAAAAGATATGATTTTTGAAAAAAAGGATAAGATAAGATTTTGAAAAAGATATGATTTTTGAAATTTAAAACTAAGATAAGATAAGATAAAAATTTTTAAAATAAAATTCTGAATTTTTTTTTTGAAAAGTATTTACAATAACCAATAATAAGGCACACATTTGCAATTCCCCGGCAACGACGCCATTTTGACGTTGGGATTTTTGCTAGTAAAGAATTTTATAAAAATAATCGCGTTATAGATATAGATTCTAAACCAACAGAAATCCCTTCGTGCAAACGTTTTGGTTGTCACTGGTAACAAACCCCTTAAAATTGATAACTGAGTATTTAAACCTCGGGTCGTCTTCTCAAGGAATTGCAGGGAGGTATGTTCTTATTATTGGTTATGAAAAAGTGTGTTTTGGGGTTTTGGATTAAGGTAAAAGGTTAGTTGAATTACAAGTAAAATAAAATAATAATAACTATAAAATAAACTCTTGGCAAAGTATGAGAACTGGAAGTCCTATCCTAGTTATCCTTATCGATTGTGATGAGAATTGGATTTTTCTCCCACTTTATTAACCTCTAACTATGAAGGTAAGTTAAGTGGATGAATTAATTTTGATTCCTCAGGTCCTAGTCTTTCCTTGGGAAAGGCTAGAGTTATTGGAACTTGAATTAATGAAATGAAGAAATTCAATTTTCAATCAACAATGAGTTTGATAACTCTAGAGTCACCAATTAATCAACCAAAGCTAGGAATGCAGAAAGCTAAATTAAAATGATAAATATCTGGAATACCTCAAATTCATTCAAAGCAGTAAAATCTAACATGGAAAATATTCATAAGCCAATTGGGCAACATAAATCAAACATAAATAAAATCATTAAAATATATCAAAGTAGAAGAGAAATCAAAATAAAGGAATATTGAACTTGATATGAAGAGCTAAATTAAATCTTTAGTTTCTAAAAATCCTAATTTCTAAATCCTAAGAGAGAGGAGAGAACCTCTCTCTCTAAAAACTACATCTAAACCTAAAATTATGAATTATGAGAGCATGATCTGAAGTCCCCTTCATTCCTCCACTTTGCAGCCTTTAATATATGTTTTCTGGGCTTGAAACTGGGCCGGAAATAGCCTAGGATTCGCTGTTTGAGAAATTTCCCACGCTGATTTTCGCAGATGCGACGCGTCCGCGTGGATGACGTGTTCGCGTTGCCTATCTGTACGGCCATGATAAACCCATATTTCATGGTTTATCTTGTGCTCAATTGAGTGGTTTTTATCAACTCTTTACCCACTTATTCATACTATTTGCATGGTTTTACATTTGTCTTCCTAAATATGTGCTTTGATTGAAAACATGCTTCTTTGGCCTTAAGCTCCCTATGTTTAATCCTCTCTTATTACCATTAGATGCCTTGATATGTGTGTTAAGTGATTTCAGAGATTACAAGGAAGGAATGACTCAGAGGATGGAAAGGAAGCATGCAAAAGTGGAAGGAATACAAGAAGTTGGAGAAACTATTAAGCTGTCTACCCTGACCTCTTCGCACTCAAACGGCTATAACTTTAGCTACAGAGGTCCAAATGACACGGTTCTACTTGCGTTGGAAAGCTAACGTCCAGGGATTTGTTTTGATATATAATTTGCCATAGTGATCGTACAGATAGGCGACGCGAACGCGTCATCCATGCGGACGCGTCGCATCTGCGAAAATCAGCGTGGCAGATTTCGCAAACAGCGATCCTGGGCTATTTCCGGCCCAGTTCAAGCCCAGAAAACACAGATTAAAGGCTGCAAAGTGGAGGAATGAGGGGATACTTTAGAAGGCATTCATATTTCTCTTTTTATTATTTTAGATGTAGTTTTCAGAGAGAGAGGTTCTCTCCTCTCTCTTAGGATTAGGATTTAGGACTTCTCTTAGTTTTAGGAGTGACTCTCAATCCCAGGTTCTTTATTTTTATTTATTTTTCAATGTTCCATGTTTAGATTGATTTTCTTGATTAATGTTATTTGAGATATTTCAGATTGATGACTGCTGTCTTTTATTTATATAAATAATTTGGATTTTCCTGTTGCTGAATTGGCTTATGAATGTCTTCCATGTTAGATTTTACTGCTTTGAATGAATTGAAGTTATTTCAGATATTTATGATTTTAATTTAGCTTTTTACATTCCTGGCTGTGGTTGATTAATTGGTGACCCTAAGGTTATCAGCTCCATTGTTGATTGAAAATTGGATTTCTTCATTTCATTAATTCATATTCCAATAACTCTAGCCTTTCCCAAGGAAAGACTAGTGGTGGACGAAATTGTGATCCTCAAAATTGGTCTCTTTGTATTTGTATGAAATCAAAAATACCCCAAAGAGATCATGGTATGATGAATTGGGATCTTAATAATCCCTAGTAATGGCACCAACAGTTTAGTGTTGTTATTGGACCAAAAGAGTTACTGGCACTATTAGAGAAGCTCACAACTCCATTCAACTTAACCAGCAAGTGTACTGGGTCATCCAAGTAATACCTTACGTGAGTAAGGGTCGATCCCACAGAGATTGTTGGTATGAAGCAAGTTATGGTCACCTTGTAAATCTCAGTTAGGCAGATTAAATGGTGATGGATTTCGAAAATTAATAATAAACAGAAAATAAAATAGGATAGAAATACTTATGTAAATTAATGGTGGGGATTTTAGATAGGCGTGTGGAGATGCTAGAATCCTCTCGAATCTCTGTTTTCCTATTGCTTTCATCCAATTTCTTCTTACTCCTTTCCATGGCAAGCTGCATGTAGGGCATCACCGTCATCAATGGCTACTTTTCATCCTCTCGGGAAAATGGTCCTATGCGCTTTCACTGCATGGCTAATCGTCTGGAGGCATCACCCTTGACAATGGCTACATCCCATCCTCTCAGTGAAAATGGTCCAAATCCACTGTCACAGCACGGCTAATCATCTGTCGGTTCTCAATCAGGTTGGAATAGAATCCATTGACTCTTTTGCGTCTGTCACTAACGCCCAGCCTTCAGGAGTTTGAAGCTCATCACAGTCATTCAATTTCGGAATCCTACTCGGAATACCACAGACAAGGTTAGACTTTCCGGATTCCCATGAATGCCGCCATCTACCTAGCTTATACCACGAAGATTCTGTTGGGGAATCTAAGAGATATGCGCCCGGCCTAGAGTAGAACAGAAGTGGTTGTCAGTCACGCGCGTTCATAGGTGAGAATGATGATGAGTGTCACAGATCATCACATTCATCAAGTTGAAGTGCAACGTATATCTTGGAATAAGAATAAAAGAGAATTGAATAGAAAATAATAGTAATTGTATTGAAACTTGAGGTACAGCAGAGCTCCACACCCTTAATCTATGGTGTGTAGAAACTCCACTGTTGAAAATATATAAGTGAAAGGTTCAGGCATGGCCGAATGGCCAGCCCCCTAAAACGTGATCCATAGCCTCCTAAGATGAAGAATAAAACAAAACTGAGACCAAAGATGAAACGTGGTCAAAAGACCGAATGGTCAAAAGACGTCTAATACAATAGTAACTTATCTTATTTATACTAGACTAGCTACTAGGGTTTACATGAGTAGGTAATTAATGTATAAATCCACTTTCGGGGCCCACTTGGTGTATGCTTGGGCTGAGCTTGATCTATCCACGAGCTGAGGCTTTTCTTGGAGTTGAACGCCAAGTTGTAACGTGTTTTGGGCGTTCAACTCCGGGTCGTGACGTGTTTCTAGCGTTTAACTCCAGACAGCAGCATGTACTTGGCGTTGAGTGCCACTTTACGTCATCAATTCCCAAATAAAGTATGGATTATTATATATTGATGGAAAGCTCTGGATGTCTACTTTCCAACGCCATTGAGAGCGCGCCATTTGGAGTTCTGTAGCTCCAGAAAATTCATTTTGAGTGTAGGGAGGTCAGATTCCAACAGCATCAGCAGTCCTTTTGCCAGCCTTTTTCAGAATTTTGCTCAAGTCCCTCAATTTCAGCCAGAAATTACCTGAAATCACAGAAAAACATACAAAATCATAGTAAAGTCTAGAAATGTGAATTTAACATAAAAACTAATGAAAACATCCCTAAAAGTAGCTTGAACTTACTAAAAACTACCTAAAAACAATGCCAAAAAGCGTATAAATTATCCGCTCATCACAACACCAAACTTAAATTGTTGCTTGTCCCCAAGCAACTGATAATCAAATAGGATAAAAAGAAGAGAATATGCTATAAATTCCAGAATATCAATGAATATTAATTATAATTAGATGAGCGGGACTTGTAGCTTTTTGCTTCTGAACAGTTTTGGCATCTCACTTTTTCCCTTGAAGTTTAGAATGATTTGCTTCTCTAGGAACTTAGAGGATAGTGTTATTGATTCTCCTAGTTAAGTATGTTGATTCTTGAACACAGCTACTTATGAGTCTTGGCCGTGGCCCTAAGCACTTTGTTTTCCAGTATTACCACCGGATACATAAATGCCACAGACACGTGACTGGGTGAACCTTTTCAGATTGTGACTCAGCTTTGCTAGAGTCCCCAGTTAGAGGTGTCCAGAGCTCTTAAGCACACTCTTTTTGCTTTGGATCACGACTTTAACCACTCAGTCTCAAGCTTTTCACTTGGACCTTCATGACACAAGCACATGGTTAGGGACAGCTTGATTTAGCCGCTTAGGCCTGGATTTTATTTCCTTGGGCCCTCCTATCCATTGATGCTCAAAGCCTTGGATCCTTTTTTTACCCTTGCCTTTTGGTTTTAAGGGCTATTGGCTTTTTCTGCTTGCTTTTTCTTTTTCTATTATTTTTTTCGCCAATTATTTTCTTTTTTGCAAGCTTTTTGCTTTTTCACTGCTTTTTCTTGCTTCAAGAATCAATTTCATGATTTTTCAGATCATCAATAACATGTCTCTTTGTTCATCATTCTTTCAAGAGCCAACAGTTTTAACATTCATAAACAACAAGATCAAAAATATGCATTGTTCAAGCATTCATTCAGAAAACAAAAAGTATTGTCACCACATCAATATAATTAAACAAAATTCAAGGATAAATTCGAAATTCATGTACTTCTTGTTCTTTTGAATTAAGACATTTTTCATTTAAGAGAGGTGAAGGATTAATGGAATTTATTCATAGCTTTAAGACATAGTTACTAACTACTAATGATCATGAAGTAGAGACACAAAACATAGATAAACACAACATAAAAACCGAAAAGCAGAAAGAAATAAGAACAAGGAATGAATCCACCTTAGTGGCGTCTTCTTCTTGAAGGACCAACAATGTCCTTAAGCTCTTCTATGTCCCTTCCTTGCCTTTGTTGCTCCTCCCTCATTGCTCTTTGATCTTCTCTTATTTCATGGAGAATGATGGAGTGCTCATGATGTTCCACCCTTAATTGTTCCACATTGTGGCTCAAATCTTCTAAGGAAGTGTTGAGTTGTTCCCAATAGTTGTTGGGAGTAAAGTGCATCCCTTGAGGCATCTCAAGGATTTCTTGATGATGAGCTTCCTCATGCATCTCTTGAGATCCGTGGAGGATCTCTCTTGCTTGCTCCATCCTCTTCTTGGTGATGGGCTTATCCTCTTCAATGGGGTGTCTCCTTCTATGATAACTCCAGCTGAGTAAAATAGATGGCAAATAAGGTGAGGAAAAGCTAGCCTTGCCATGGTGGAGGGTTTTTCGGCTATTTTGTAGAATTCATTGGAGATGACTTAATGAACTTCTACTTCCTCTCCAATCATGATGCTATGAAACATGATGGTCCGATCAACAGTAACTTCAGATTGGTTGCTAGTGGGAATGATGGAGCGTTGAATGAACTCCAACCATCCTCTAGCTACAGGCTTGAGGTCTAGTCTTCTTAGTTGAACTGGCTTGCCTTTGGAGTCTCTTTTCCATTGAGCTCCTTCCACACATATGTCCATTAGGACTTGGTCCAACCTTTGATTAAAGTTGACCCTTCTAGTGTAGGGGCATTCATGGGCAAGTGGAATACCAACCTCACATTTTCCGGACTAAAATCTAAGTATTTCCCCCGAACCATTGTGAGGTAATTCTTTGGGCTCGGTTCATACTTTGATCATGGTTCCTAGTGATCCATGCATTGGCATAGAACTCTTGAACCATTAAGATTCTGACTTGTTGCATGGGGTTGGTTAAGACTTCCCAACATCTTCTTCAGATTTCATGTCGGATCTCCGGATGCTCATTTTTCTTGAGCTTGAAAGGGACCTCAGGGATCACCTTCTTCTTTGCCACAACATCATAGAAGTGGTCTTGATGGCTTTTGGAGATGAATCTTTCCATCTCCCATGACTTGGAGGTGGAAGCTTTTGTCTTCCCTTTTCCTTTTCTAGAGGATTCTCCGGCCTTAGGTGCCATTGATGGTAATGGAAAAACAAAAAGCTTATGCTTTTACCACACCGAACTTAAAATATTGCTCGCCCTCGAGCAAGAGAAGAAAGAATAGAAGAAGAAGAAGAAGAAAATATGGAGGAGAAGGGGGAGTGTAGGTTTTGGCCAAGGTAGAGAAGAGAGGGTTGTGTGGTATGAAAATGAAGTGGAATGGAGGGGTTTATATAGGAAAAGGGGAGATGGTAGGTTCGGCAATTTTAGGGTGGGTTTGGGTGGGAAAGTGTTTTTGAATTTGAAGGTAGGTGGGGTTTATGGGGAAGAGTGGATGGATGTGAGTGGTGAAGAGGTGATGGGAAAGAGAGATTAAGGTGATTGGTGAAGGGTTTTGGGAAAGAGTGTTTATTGGGAGGAGAGATTCAGAGATTGAAGTTGTTGGGAAGTGTGACATGGGGAACAGTGTTATAGGATTAGGAGGTAAGGTGGGAATATGTTAAGTGTGGATCCTGTGGGGTCCACAGATCCTGAGATGATCCTGTGGGGTCCACAGATCCTGAGGTGATCCTGTGGGGTCCACAGATCCTGAGGTGTCAAGGAATTACATCCCTGCACCAAATAGGCAAGCAAAAATGCCTTTGCATACCATTCTGGCATTTAAACGCCGATGTGATGCACGTTCTGGGCGTTCAACGCCCATGTGAAGTATGTTCTGCGCGTTCAACGCCCATGTGTAGCATGTTTCTAGCGTTGAACGCCAGTTCCATGCTTGTTACTGGCGTTCAGCGCCAGCTTTTCTCAAGGCATATTCCTGGCGTTCAAACGCCAGAATGTTGCTTGTTTCTGGCGTTCAGCACCAGATTCATGCTCTGTTCTGGCGTTGAACGCCAGCCAGATGCTCCTTACTGGCGTTGAACGCCAGTCTGCCTTTCCTCCAGGGTGTGATTTTTCTTCTGCTGTTTTTGATTCTGTTTTTAATTTTTATATTTTTTTCGTGACTCCTCATGATCATGTACCTAATAAAACACAAAATAACAATAAAATAAAATAAAAATTAGATAAATAAAAATTGGGTTGCCTCCCAACAAGCGCTTCTTTAATGTCAATAGCTTGACAGTGGGCTCTCTTGGAGCCACAAGGTGATCAGGTCAATGTTGTATAGTCCCAACACCAAACTTAGAGTTTGGATATGGGGTCTTAACACCAAACTTAGAGTTTGGTTGTGGCCTCCCAACACCAAACTTAGAGTTTGACTGTGGGGGCTCTTCTTGACTTTGAACTGAGAGAAGCTCTTTGTGCTCACTCTCTTTTGTCACAGAGGGATGGCCATGTGCCTTAAACACAAGGTAGTCCCTATTCAATTGAAGGACTAATTCACCTCTGTTAACATCTATCACAGCTCCTGCTGTGGCTAAGAAAGGTCTTCCAAGGATGATGCATTCATCCTCTTCCTTCCTAGTGTCTAAGATTATGAAATCAGCAGGGATGTAAAGGGCTTCAACCTTTACTAACACGTCCTCTACTATTCCGTAAGCTTGTCTTAATAACTTGTTTGCCAATTGTAATGAGAACAAGGCAGGTTGTACCTCAATGATCCCCAGCTTCTCCATTACAGAGAGTGGCATAAGATTTATCCCTGACCCCAGATCACATAGAGCTTTTTCAAAGGTCATGGTGCCTATGGTACAAGGTATTAAGAACTTGCCAGGATCTTGTCTCTTTTGAGGTAAAATTTGCTGAATCCAGGTATCTAGTTCACTAATGAGCAAGGGAGGTTCACTTGCCCAAGTCTCATTACCAAACAACTTGGCATTCAGCTTCATGATAGCTCCTAAATATTGAGCAACTTGCTCTCCAGTCACATCTTCATCCTCTTCAGAGGAAGAATGGTATTCAGAGCTCATGAATGGCAGAAGGAGATTTAATGAAATCTCTATGGTCTCTATATGAGCCTTAGATTCCCTTGGATCCTTAATAGGAAACTCCCTCTTGCTTGAGCGACGTCCCAGGAGGTCTTCCTCACTAGGATTTTCGTCCTCCTCCTCCCTTGTGCATTCGTCCATATTGATTACATCAATGGCCTTGCACTCTCCTTTTGTATTCTCTTCTGTATTGCTCGGGAGAATACTGGGAGGAGTTTCAATGACTTTCTTACTCAGCTGGCCTACTTATGCCTCCAGATTTCTGATGGAGGATCTTGTTTCACTCATGAAACTGAAAGTGGCTTTTGACAAATCAGAGACTATATTGGCTAAATTAGAAGTGTTTTGTTCAGAATTCTCTGTCTGTTGCTGAGAAGATGATGGAAAAGGCTTGCTATTGCTCAGCCTATTGCGTCCACCATTGTTAAAGCCTTGTTGAGGCTTTTGTTGATCCTTCCATGAGAAATTTGGATGATTTCTCCGTGATGAATTATAGGTGTTTCCATAAGGTTCACCCATGTAATTTACCTCTGCTATTGCAGGGTTCTCAGGATCATAAGCTTCTTCAGAAGCTGCCTCTTTAGTACTGTTGGATGCATTTTGCCATCCATTCAGACTTTGAGAGATCATGTTAACTTGTTGAGTCAACACTTTGTTATGAGCCAATATGGCATTCAGAGCATCAATCTCAAGAACTCCTTTCTTCTGAGGTGTCCCATTATTCATGGAATTCCTCTCAGAAGTGTACATGAATTGGTTATTTGCAACCATGTCAATTAGTTCTTGAGCTTCTGCAGGCATTTTCTTTAGGTGAATGGATCCACCTGCAGAATGGTCCAATGACATTTTCGAAAACTTAGATAGACCATAATAGAATATATCTAATATGGTCCATTCTGAAAACATGTCAGATGGAGACCTTTTGGTCAACTGCTTGTATCTTTCCCAAGCTTCATAGAGGGATTCACCATCTTTTTGTTTGAAGGTCTGAACATCCACTCTAAGCTTGCTCAGCTTTTGAGGAGGAAAAAATTTATCCAAGAAAGCCGTGACTAGCTTATCCCAGGAGTCCAGGCTATCCTTAGGTTGTGAATCCAACCATATTCTAGCTCTGTCTCTTACAGCAAAAGGGAAAAGCATGAGCCTGTAGACTTCAGGATCTACTCCATTCGTCTTTACAGTCTCACAAATCTGCAAGAACTCAGTTAAAAACTGGTAAGGATCTTCAGATGGAAGTCCATAAAACTTACAGTTTTGTTGCATTAAAGCAACTAGTTGAGGTTTAAGCTCAAAATTATTGGCTCCAATGGCAGGAATGGAGATACTTCTTCCATCAAATTTGGACGTGGGCTTAGTAAAATCACCAAGCATCCTCCTTGCATTATCATTATTGGGTTCGGCTGCCATCTCCTTCTCTTGGTCGAAAATTTCTGAAAGGTTGCTTTTGGATTGTTGTAATTTAACTTCTCTTAGTTTCCTCTTCAGAGTCCTTTCAGGTTCAGGATCAATTTCAACAAGAGTGCCTTTTTCCTTGTTCCTGCTCATATGAAAGAGAAGAAAACAAGAAAAGAAAGAGGAATCCTCTATGTCACAGTATAGAGATTCCTTTATGTTAGTAGAAGAAGAAAGAGTGAAGAATCCAAACACAAGGGATAGATTATGTTCGGATTTTTAGATGAAGAGAGGTGAAGAGAAGTGTTAGTAAATAATTAAATAGAATAAGAGAGAAGAGATAGAAAATTTCGAAAATAATTTTAAAAAAAAAGTGTTAGTAATTTTTGAAAATTAGAGATAAGATAAGATTAAAATTAAAATTTAAAACAAAAGAATTTTTGAAAAACAGATGAGATATTTTCGAAAATCAGAGAGGGAAAAGTAGTTAGGTGGTTTTGAAAAAGATAAGAAACAAACAAAAAGTCAAAGAGTTAGTTGAAAAAAAAAATATTAAAATCAAATTTGAAAAGATTAGAAGATAAGAAGTTAGATAAGATATTGAAATCAAATTTTGAAAAAGATAAAATTTTTGAAAAAAATAAGATAAAAGATAAAAAGATTTAATTCAAAAAGTTTAAAATTACTTACTTCACTAACAAGAAACTACAAGATAAGATTCTAGAACTTAAGGATTGAACCTTTCTTAACAAGAAAGTAACAAACTTCAAATTTTTGAATCAATCACGTTAATTGTTAGTGAGTTTTTGAAAATTTGATATAAAGATAAGAAAAAGATTTTGAAAATAATTTTAGAAAATATTTTTAGAATTTTCGAAAAATAGAAAAAAATGAAAAAGATATGATTTTTGAAAAAGATTTTGAAAAGATAAGATTTTTAAAATTGAAAATTTGACTTGACTTGTAAGAAACAACTAATTTTAAAAAATTTTTGACCAAGTCAACCCAAAATTTCAAAAATTTGGAGAGAAAAAAGGAAAAGATATATTTTTTATTTTTGAATTTTTAATTATGAGAGAGAAAAACACAAACATGACCCAAAACATGAAAATTTTGGATCAAAACACAAGATGCATGCAAGAACACTATGAATGTCAAGATGAACACCAAGAACACTTTTTTGAAAAATTTTTGATGCAGAGAAAACATGCAAGACACCAAACTTAGAAATCTTTAATGCATGGACTCTAACAACCAAAAAATGCATATGAAAAACAACAAACAACACAAAACAAGAAATCATCAAGATCAAACAAGAAGACTTACCAAGAACAACTTGAAGATCATGAAGAACACTATGAATGCATGAATTTTTCGAAAAATGCAAGAAAAAATTTTTAAAGCATGCAATTGACACCAAACTTAAAAATTGACTCAAGACTCAAACAAGAAACGCAAAATATTTTTGTATTTTTATTTTATTTTTATTTTATTTTTTTCAAAAATATTCTTTTAGAAAAACGAAAATAAAAGAAAAATTTTGAAAATTTTTTGAAAAGAAAATAAAAAGAAAATTATCTAATCTGAGCAACAAGATGAACCGTCAGTTGTCCAAACTCGAACAATCCCCGGCAACGGCGCCAAAAACTTGGTGGACGAAATTGTGATCCTCAAAATTGGTCTCTTTGTATTTGTATGAAATCAAAAATACCCCAAAGAGATCATGGTATGATGAATTGGGATCTTAATAATCCCTGGTAATGGCACCAACAGCTTAGTGTTGTTGTTTGACCAAAAGAGTTACAGGCACAGTTAGAGAAGCTCACAACTCCGTTCAACTTAACCAGCAAGTGTACTGGGTCATCCAAGTAATACCTTACGTAAGTAAGGGTCGATCCCACAGAGATTGTTGGTATGAAGCAAGCTATGGTCACCTTGTAAATCACAGTTACGCAGATTAAATGGTGATGGATTTCGAAAATTAATAATAAACAGAAAATAAAATAGGATAGAAATACTTATGTAAATTAATGGTGGGGATTTCAGATAGGCGTGTGGAGATGCTAGAATCCTCTCGAATCTCTGTTTTCCTATTGCTTTCATCCAATTCTTCTTACTCCTTTCCATGGCAAGCTGTATGTAGGGCATCACCGTCATCAATGGCTACTTTTCATCCTCTTGGGAAAATGGTCCTATGCGCTGTCACTGCATGGCTAATCGTCTGGAGGCATCACCCTTGACAATGGCTACATCCCATCCTCTCAGTGAAAATGGTCCAAATGCTCTGTCACAGCACGGCTAATCATCTGTCGGTTCTCAATCAGGTTGGAATAGAATCCATTGACTCTTTTGCGTCTGTCACTAACGCCCAGCCTTCAGGAGTTTGAAGCTCATCACAGTCATTCAATTCCGGAATCCTACTCGGAATACCACAGACAAGGTTAGACTTTCCGGATTCCCATGAATGCCACCATCTATCTAGCTTATACCACGAAGATTCTGTTGGAGAATCTAAGAGATATGCTCCCGGCCTAGAGTAGAACGGAAGTGGTTGTCAGTCACGCGCGTTCATAGGTGAGAATGATGATGAGTGTCACGGATCATCACATTCATCAAGTTGAAGTGCATCGTATATCTTGGAATAAGAATAAAAGAGAATTGAATAGAAAATAATAGTAATTGTATTGAAACTTGAGGTACAGCAGAGCTCCACACCCTTAATCTATGGTATGTAGAAACTCCACCGTTGAAAATACATAAGTGAAAGGTTCAGGCATGGCCGAATGGCCAGCCCCCTAAAACGTGATCAATAGCCTCCTAAGATGAAGAATAAAACAAAACTGAGACCAAATATGAAACGTGGTCAAAAGACCGAATGGTCAAAAGACGTCTAATACAATAGTAACTTATCATATTTATACTAGACTAGCTACTAGGGTTTACATGAGTAAGTAATTGATGTATAAATCCACTTCCGGGGCCCACTTGGTGTATGCTTGGGCTGAGCTTGATCTATCCACGAGCTGAGGCTTTTCTTGGAGTTGAACGCCAAGTTGTAACGTGTTTTGGGCGTTCAACTCCGAGTCGTGACGTGTTTCTGGCGTTTAACTCCAGACAGCAGCATGTACTTGGCGTTGAGTGCCACTTTACGTCATCAATTCCCGAATAAAGTATGGACTATTATATATTTCTGGAAAGCTCTGGATATCTAATTTCCAAAACCGTTGAGAGCGCGCCATTTGGAGTTCTGTAGCTCCAGAAAATCCATTTTGAGTGCAGGGAGGTCAGATTCCAACAACATCAGCAGTCCTTTTGCCAGCCTTTTTCAGAATTTTGCTCAAGTCCCTCAATTTCAGCTAAAAATTACCTGAAATCACAGAAAAACATACAAACTCATAGTAAAGTCCAGAAATGTGAATTTAACATAAAAACTAATGAAAACATCCCTAAAAGTAGCTTGAACTTACTAAAAACTACCTAAAAACAATGCCAAAAAGCGTATAAATTATCCGCTCATCAACTAGGACTTGAGGATTCAAATTAATTCATCCACTTAACTTACCTTCATAGTTAGAGGTTAACAAAGTGAGAGAAAAATCCAATTCTCATCACAATTGATAAAGATAACTAGGATAGGACTTCCAGTTCTTATACCTTGCCAAGAGATTTTATTAGTATTATTTTATTTTACTTGTCATATAATATATTCCCACCTTACTTCCAAAACCCCAATTTTACCTTTTTCATAGCCAATAATAAGAACATACCTCCCTGCAATTCCTTGAAAAGACGACCCGAGGTTTTAAATACTCGGTTAACAATTTTTAAAGGGGTTTGTTACTTGTGACAACCAAAACGTTTGCACGAAGGAATTTCTGTTAGTTTAGAAGCTGTATCTACAACACGAATATTTTTAATAATTCTTTACTGGCAAAAATCCTAATGTCAAAATGGCGCCGTTGCCGGGAAATTGCAAACGTGTGCCTTATTATTGGTTATTGTAAATATTTTTCAAAAAAAATTAAAAAAAAAATTTCTTCCTATCTTTTTCAAAAATCATATCTTTTTCAAAATATTTTCTTTTTATTAATTTTTGTTTTTATTTTCTCCTACTACGATGAACTCTCACCGCTTTGACTATGAGTCTGGTTACAATTATGTTGCAGGAAGAGGAAATTACAATGAGAACAGGCACCAAGGTTGGAATAATCAAAGATGGGAGGAGCCACAAGAATTTGATCAACCTTCATGGCAACAACCACCTCCAATGGACTATCAACAACCATTCTGTGATGCATATCAAGGCAATGGCTATGGTGAGCACTCTTTGGACTACCAACAAGACCCACCATATGCATATGAACCCCCTCCCCCTCAATATAATTTTGAACCACCATACTCACAAGTCCCTTTCCACCATTCACCTCCATATGACCCTAACCCTCAACCACCATACCAACCACCTTATGAGCCATATGAACCATATATAGAACCACCCCAATTCCAAACCAATTACTCCCACGAACCACCACCTCAATATTTGCCATCTCCATATTCATCAATCCAAGAGCACTATGATCCTACTTATGATAGCCAAGCGCAGCAACATTCAACGGGTAGTCTCATGGAAACATGTGCAAAACTTCAAGCAACCATTCGTCAATTCAAGCAAGCAATAATAAGTCAATTAGCTTCCCGACATTTGGACACTTAAGGAACCCCCATGGCTTTATATGGGCAATCTAATGATGAACATAGCATGAAGGAGACACGAGAAACTCCAGTGGACAGTACGGAATATGACTTTGTACTGGAACAAATGGAGGAAGCTGTAATTATCAAAGAAGAAGAATTGGTTAAAGACTTAGGAGATGCTGAACCTCCATGGGAAAGTCAAGTTATAGAGCATCCTTCAAAGACAATTGAAGCTGATGTTGAGGAGGGTGTACAACCTCCAAAGCATATCATGGTTGAAGACTTTGAAGGAGACGATCAAGAGATGGATTCAATCATTAATGAATTCTTATCTACATTTGAATCCTCTCCCATTGGACTTGACATGGAGATTACAGAAGAAGAAGCACAACCTCCTTTGCCCTTGGTGAACACTGAAGAAGAGATTGAATTGGAAGAAATCCACCAAGAGGAGGAGGTTGATATTGAAGAAGATTGCCAAGAGGTGGAAGATGTCGAAGAAGAGCACAAGGGAGTGGAGCTTGCACGTTCATTAGAAACACCTCCCCCTAAGTTGCCATCATCCTTCACAATATTCAAGTGGGTGAAATTCATATCCCTTAGCTTTCTAATTCCACTTGAATACAGGCTACTGGAGACGTATGGTCAACTTAGAGCTCTCTGTGGCATTAAGAGTAAGAAAAAAATGGTCAGAGATAAGATTTATCCTGCAAGGTTCAACTCGGTTGTGTGTTCAACATTCAAACGCAAAGGTTGGTTTAGAGCTCAACTGAATGGGTCTAGGAAATTGTCTGGCTGCTTCGGTGAGAATTCAGACTTCTTGCCACCCGGATGGAACAATATTGCTCAACAAGAAGACGGGTGCAAAAGCAAGATTTGGGACCCCGGAATTCACTCTAGAAATCAACACTCTTGGGGCCTTATCACTTGCTTTAACTTGCTTGAAGGCTTTCTGCGCTTTGTTTTGGACCTCGCAGGCCACTGGAATCACAAAAATTGGTGGAGATTCTTGGATGAGTTCAAGCACAAGCCACCATAACAGGAAGCTCACCAAATGTCTAACTTAAGGACTTTAACTAAAAGTGTTAGGTGGGAGACAACCCACCATGGTATGGTCGTTCATTTTTCATTTTTATTCAGTTTTATTTGTTTTCAAGTTTTATTTTATTTTATTCTATTTTATTTGTATTAATTTTGCATTGACATGAATTTATATTGTCTTACACTCTCTTCCCTATTGTTGTACATTTTGTACTACTGGCATGCCATGGCTTCTATTGTTTTCTCACGTACATGTTGAAGCTTCCATGTAAATGAGACCATTATCATTTGGCATTAACCCACCCATACTTCATTTATTTTCTTATCTTTATTACTGGGTTACTTTTTCTTCTCTTTTTCTTTCAAGATGGCCACCCGAAAGGGAACCGGAAGATGTTTACATGGGGAGACAGACAAGTCCATCTGCAAAATCCTGAAGAAAAGCATCAGTTGCAACAACCCGTCCACCTGCATATCTTAGTATGCACCGAGAACGGTGCAATCTTTAAGTGTGGGGAGGTCGATACCGATCTCCATGGGTTAGTTACTCTTCTATCTCAACACCAATGGTTTATTTTTCTTGTTAGTTGTTGCATTTGCATATTTGATTGCATATTTATTTGATTTTTGCATATTTTACCACTTGGTTGAAGTAATATTTTCTTTTTTAAGAAACTTTTTATAGTATTTCACTAATTTAAATTAAAAACTTTTGAATAACTTGTATGAAGAAATTTTATTTTGGAACATGGTTTAAAGCTTGAACACACAAAACCAGTGAGAATTTGAGCCTATTTGATTGGTTGCATTTTTACCAACCAATGTTTTATTTTTGGTGTGTGTTTTTCTCTCTAAAATTGTAATCTTTGTCTTGCTTGATTCTATATTTCCATTGTTTAATGTATGCATACACTTATATGATTGAGGCCTTGTTTCACTGAGCTTACATACCCATATGGCCTTAACCTTTTCATTATCTATTACAAACCAAGTTTGAGCCTATTTTACCCCTTTGTTCTTTATTTTAGCACATTATTAACTCTAAGTGAAAAACAATAATGTCCTTAATTTGAATCCTTGGTTAGCTTAGACTAGTGAGAATGCTTATGAATTAAGTGTGGGGAAGAGTGGGTTTGGAAACATCTGGTTTGAGAATTGATTATGTTAGAATTTTCTGAAAATGTGAAAGAAATGTTTAGGACATGTTCATGCATTCAATAAATTAATCATATTCATTGAGAAAAATAAAAAAAATATATAAAAAAAGGAGCAAAATAAGTGAAAGGGGATAAAATGCCCCAAAGTAAATGGTGAAAGCAATGCATATGAGTTGTACTTGAAATTAGAATGCATGAATATGTGGAAAACATAGTTAATGGGAAGTCAGATTTTATATTAGATTACATGGATTGTCCTAAGTTAGGTGGAATAGTTTATGTTAATTAAGGATTCAAATTTTAGTCCACTTGGCCAAATACAATCCTACCTTGACCCTAACCCCATTACAACCCTTAAAAGACCTCTTGATTTGTGTATTGGTGCATTAAATTTTTGTTGATTGTTAGATGAAGAGCAAGCTATAGAAAGCAAGATTAGTAGAGAATTGAGAGAATTGACCCTAGACACTTGAGAGTTAGAATGATATACATTACCAGTAAGGGTTCAGTGCTCAATTCTATGTTCCCTGCTTTCATGAGCTATCTTCTTCTTGCAAGTTATTTGTATTGTATTTTGTGATTTAAATTAGTGAAATCCAGTTCATATTTGTCTTGAAGAACTTATTTATTTTTAACCAAGTAGGTAGAAACATTTTGCATTTAGTTGCATTCATAGGTTGCATCTCATACATTCTATCATTCCTCTTCATTCCTTTATAGCTTCTCTTGAGCTTAGCATGAGGACATGCTAATGTTTAAGTGTGGGGAGGTTGATAAACCCATATTTCATGGTTTATCTTATGCTCAATTGAGTGGTTTTTATCAACTCTTTACCCACTTATTCATACTATTTGCATGGTTTTACATTTTCCTTCCTAATTATGTGCTTTGATTGAAAACATGCTTCTTTGGCCTTAAGTTCCCTATGTTTAATCCTCTCTTATTACCATTAGATGCCTTGATATGTGTGTTAAGTGATTTCAGAGATTACAAGACAGGAATGACTCAGAAGATGGAAATGAAGCATGCAAAAGTGGAAGGAATACAAGAAGTTGGAGAAACTATTAAGCTGTCTAGCCTGAGCTCTTCACACTCAAACGGCTATAACTTTAGCTACAGAGGTCCAAATGATGCAGTTCTACTTGCGTTGGAAAGCTAACGTCCGGGGCTTCGATTTGATATATAATTTGCCATAGTGACCGTACAGATTGGTGACGCGAACGCATCATCTACGCGGATGCATCGCATCTGCGAAAATCAGCGTGGCAGATTTCGCAAACAGTGAATCCTGGGCTATTTCCGGCCCAGTTTCAAGCCCAGAAAACACAGATTAAAGGCTGCAAAGTGGAGGAATGAGGGGAGACTTCAAAAGGCATTCATAATTCTCTTTTTATTATTTTAGATGTAGTTTTCAGAGAGAGAGGTTCTCTCCTCTCTCTTAGGATTAGGATTTAGGACTTCTCTTAGTTTTAGGAGTGACTCTCAATCCCAGGTTGTTTATTTTTATTTATTTTTCAATGTTTCATGTTTAGATTGATTTTTTTGATTAATGTTATTTGAGATATTTCAGATTGATGACTGCTGTCTTTTATTTACATAAATAATTTGGATTTTCCTGTTGCCCAATTGGCTTATGAATGTCTTCCATGTTAGATTTTACTGCTTTGAATGAATTGAAGGTATTCCAGATATTTATGATTTTAATTTAGTTTTTTACATTCCTGGCTGTGGTTGATTAATTGGTGACCCTAAGGTTATCAGCTCCATTGTTGATTGAAAATTGGATTTCTTCATTTCATTAATTCATATTACAATAACTCTAGCCTTTCCCAAGGAAAGACTATGACTTGAGGATTCGAATTAATTCATCCACTTAACTTACCTTCATAGTTAGAGGTTAACAAAGTGGGAGAAAAATTCAATTCTCATCACAATTGATAAAGATAACTAGGATAGGACTTCCAGTTCTTATACCTTGCCAAGAGATTTTATTAGTATTATTTTATTTTACTTGTCATATAATATATTCCCACCTTACTTCCAAAGCCCCAATTTTACCTTTTTCATAGCCAATAATAAGAACATACCTCCCTGCAATTCCTTGAGAAGACGACCCGAGGTTTAAATACTCGGTTAACAATTTTTAAAGGGGTTTGTTACTTGTGACAACCAAAACGTTTGCACGAAGGGATTTCTATTAGTTTAGAAGCTGTATCTACAACGCGAATATTTTTAATAATTCTTTACTGGCGAAAATCCTAACGTCAGACCACTATGGCAAATTATATATCAAATCGAAGCACCGGACGTTAGCTTTCTAACGCAAGTAGAACCGCGTCATTTGGACCTCTGTAGCTCAAGTTATGGTTGTTTTAGTGCGAGAGGGTCAGGTTGACAGCTCTGCAGTTTCTCCAACTTCTTGTATTCCTTCCACTTTTGCATGCTTCCTTTCCATCCTCCAAGCCATTCTTGCCCTATAATATCTGAAAACACTTAACACACATATCAAGGCATCTAATGATAATAAGAGAGGATTAATAATAAGCAAATATAAGATCAAAGAAGCATGTTTTCAATCATAGCACAAAATCAGGAAGGAAAATGTAAAACATGCGAATTGTATGAATAAGTGAGTAAAGAGTTGATAAAAACCACTCAATTGAGCATAAGATAAACCATAAAATAGTGGTTTATCAATCATGTTTAGTATTTCATTTTTTTTCTATTTTTACTTTCTTGTTTTATTTTGGTTATAAGATATATAATGTATCCCTCACCATGCTTAAAAGAAAAAAAAATTTTGAAAAAGGAATAGTAGTTTTGAGTTATATCATAAGTTATTTCAATTATTTTAATGTGGTGGCCTTGCATTTTTCTTTTGAATGTATGTATTAACAGTGCATAATTGATATTAAGTTAAGTATATTGGCTCTTGAAAGGACAGTAAATTTAGAAAAATATTATTGATTCTCTGAAAAATAAAAAATTATTGATTCTTAAAGTAAGAAAAAGCAGATAAAAGAAAAAGAGAAATAAAAAGCTGAAAAGAAAAAGAAAGGAGCAAGGATCCAAGGCTTTGAGCATCAATGGTTCGAAGGGTAAAAAAAAAATTGGCCTAAAAAGCTCAAATGAGTTTCTATCCCTAACTAAATGCTTGTTTAAAGGTGTCAAGCAAAAGGCTTGAGACTAAGCAGTTAAAGTCGTGATCCAAAACCTAAAGAGTATGCTTAAGAACTTTGAGCACCACTGTCTGGGAATTTAAACAAAGCTAAATTCGAATCCAAAGGGTTCTCCGCAGTTAAGTGCTTGTGGCATTTATGTATCCGGTGGTAATACGGAAAAACAAAACGCTTAGAGTCACGGCTAGGCTTAAAAGGTGCAAAGCACCAAAAAAAGCTATTGTCAATAATCAAGAAGAGCTTAAAGAAGAGAATCAATAATGTCATCCCGATTCTTGTTCTGAGAGATGCCAATGCCTCTGAGCTTTAAAGGAAAGTGAGATTCCAAAATTGTTCAGAAGTAAAGAGTTAATAGCCCCACTCAGTATTTGGAATTAAGCTTCATTCACAAATCTGAGACATATTGTATCTTTCTCCTCTCTTTAGTTCTACTTTGTTTCTGGTTTTTTTGAGAAGAAGCAACAGTTTAAGTTTGGTTTTCTGATGAGCGGATATTTTATACACTTTCTAGCACTATTTTCTCAGTGTTTTTAGTATATTTTATTAAGTTTCATTATGTTTTAGTAAGTTTTTGTGCAAAAATGACTTTCTGGATGCTACTTTGAGTTTTTGTGATTTTTCTATGATTTTAGGTGATTTTTTAGTAAATTTGGCAAGTTTTGGCAAAGTCCGATTCAGAGGCACAGAAAGGGTAGCAAATGTTGTAAGATCTGACGTCCGTGCATTCAAATGAGCATTTCTGGAGCTATAGAGATCCAATTGACGTGCTTTTAACGGTGTTTGAAAGCTAACTTCTAGAGGTTTCCAGCAATGTATAATAGTTTATACCTTTCTTTGTAAATGACTGCTCAAACTGGGCATTGAACACCCAACTTACACCCATTCTGGCGTTCGACGCCCCAATAGGACCAGAGCCAACATTGAATGCCCAAGACTGGCGTTCAACACCACCAAGGGAGCATCAAGCCTGCATGGGAACCTCCTAGTGGGCGTTTAATGCCCACTTCTCCAAGTTGGACACTAAGCTCAACCCAAACACTCACCAAGTGGGCCAAAAGTGGATTTTCGCACCTTTAGCTTAGTTTATTTCATTTTTGTAATTTCTAATGGTTATTAATATCTTTTTAGGTCTAGTATTAGTATATCTAGAAGGGAGATCACCTTTGTTAAGAACTTTTGATCTTGAGCTTCTCAGAACTATCTTTTTTGTAAATTATAAGCGGTTAAACCTCTTAGGTTAAGGATAGGAGCTCTGCTCATTCCTATGGGTTAATATTATTACTTTTCTACTTTAATATACATTTGATTCCATTCTATGGTGTATTTTCATTCTTCATCTTTATGAATCTCGGGTGGAACGATAGTATGACCCCTTATCCTACATGAGTTCTTTACGAGTCCTAACCCAGATAGTATTAAGCTATAACTTGAGAGTACATCACAGGTTCCAACAAGTTACTTGGGCTAATTGGGATACGTGACATGAAATCTCGTTAGTCAGGGGTAATTGAAGTTCCTGTGGCACCAAGGCTAGAATCATAGAGTGTCATTCTCCGATCTGGAAGATTCAACCTTGTCAGTGGCATTTTGAGTAGGATCATTAGAGAATGAATTGCGTGCACTTCACCCTCGTCCAGATTGACTAACCTATTCGGGTGTTTGGTTTGGATCTGAGGAGATTAATGACCACGACCCATGGCTTAATCACTTACAACCTTGCCATTGAATGAATTACTCATTGTTAAAGTAGTCAGTAAGAAGTATTAATCCAGAATTGACTGATTTCTTACTATTGTTTCTATGTCAAGTCTTTATTGCTTTTGCTATTGTTTTGTTTATGCGCATGACGAGAGAACTATTGTATATCTTGGAATCAATCAAACAAGCATCAATTCGTTGGTAGCTTAGTCCAAACCAACAATGAATTCTCTTAATCAAATGTTTACAAATTCTAATTAACCGAGAGTAATTAAACCTCGGGTCGTTCTCCCTAGGAGTTGTAATTAAGTATTCATCATTGGCTGTGGGAGAGAGCATGGGGAATTGGGAATGCAAGCAAGAGAGCAAGGGAATGTAAATAGCAAGAAATTAACTGAGCTTGCAAGGAATTAAAAGAAAGCAATTAAACATGCAAGGAATGTAAATGACAACTCTTGGCTAGAATTGGGGAGTTTAAATTTCCTATCCTAGTTATGGACCACAAGCATGGCAACTGTGTGGAATCAATCCAAACTAGGCAACTCACTAATTACTTATTGAAAGACTAGCGTCAATGGAAACCAAACCAATTAACTATTCTCACACAATGCGGAATGGACATCCACAACTCAATTTCACCCAAACACCCAATTTCTCAACCAATAGTGTGAAAACTAAACATGAAAGAAGGTAAACATCAAAGCAATAAAAGTCAAAGCAAGTAAAGTCAAAGCAAGTAAACTTCAAATGCAAGAAAACCTCTTGGCAAGTAATTGAGAACTAAGGCTACCTATCCTAGTCATTAACCACAAACATATGATAATTATGAAGAGTTAATCCTACTTAGTCAACCTTACATCGAAGATAAGTCAAATAGGCATAGTTAATTTCAATCCCTAAGTCCTATGTCAACACTAGAGGTCACATAGAGTCAAGGGAAACCAAATTAACTAACTACTCTAATATATCAAACAAGAATGGACATCAATGACTCAAGGGACACCAAAGTCAACAATTTCAAACCAAGAGTGGAGAAAAACTATGTAAAAACTAAGCCACGCATTTTATCAAACACTTGGTGTGCATGAAAATAAAATAATATTAAATTGCATTAAATAAATTCTAAAGCTACCAAAGCAAGAAAATAGCAATAACAACTAGAGAAAACAATAAATGACATAGAAACATAAAATTGCATTAATTGGAATTAAAATAACAAAAGTGCTCATGACATGAAAATGACATAAAAGAGAAAATAACAAAAGAGATGAAGAAGATAAAGACAAGAAAGCATAGAAACATAAATGAAACTACACTAAAACAAGAATGAAAGTGCTGAAATTAAAAGAAAACTAAGCTAAAAACCCTAATTCTAGAGAGAGGGGGGAGCTTCTCTCGCTAGAAACTAAGAGAAAATATCATAAAAACTAAACCTAATTGCCCCCTTCATTCCTCTTCAGTTTGGCCTTAAATAGCTTTAGAAAATGAGTTGGATTGGGTTTTGGAGGCCCAGAATTTTTCCCCAGCGATTTGCATTAATGATCTCACGCATATGCACGCGTTCGTACGCACGACCTACGGTGTGTACGCACAGTTGTGCAGAATTTCCATCATGCGTACGCACAACAATTGGTGCGTACGCACGCATCACTGTGCGTATGCACCTTTGCAGCAGCTTCCAAACTCTATTTCTTCATGGTTTCTTCCCTTTTGCATGATCTTTTCCTCACTTCTTCCACCCATACTTGCCTTAGAAACCTGGAATCACTTAACAAATACATTAGGGCACCAAATGGGATTAAAGTGAATTAAAATTGACTAAATTAAGCACAAGAGAGCATGTTTTCACATTTAAGCACAATTTTGGATGAAATCTCAAAAGCATGCTATTTAGATGAATAAATATGGGTTTATGTGATGAAATCCACTCATATCAAACCAAAATATATCATAAAATATGGACTCATCAATTCTCCCACACTTAAACCAAGTATGTCCTCATGCTAAACACAACCAAAGGAGATGAATGAAAGGGTAAATAATTTATTCAATGCAACTACTTATATGCATGCGACTATACTAAATGTTATCTACCTATATATATATATATATATACTATGGTCCTTTTAAGTTTGGTAAAAACAAACTAGAGAACCTCAATCCATCTATAGTAGAAACTTAGGGCCAAGAAAAAGCAAATATAGCAATATGATCAATGTCCAAAGATTTGATTTGAAATTTTCAAAAACTAACAACTTGCAAGAAGATACAAGTTAAGCAATATAAACATAGGATTGGGCGATTGAACCCCTCACCAGAAGTGTTTACACTCTAATTTCTCAGTGTATAGGGTCAATCCACTCAATCCTCCTTTAATCATGTTTCTCAAAGGTTTTCAAATCATCTAACAATCAACTAATATTTGATGAATGAATTCAAATATCATGAGGACTTTGAGGGTTGTAATGGGGTTAGGGTAAGGGTAGGATTAATATGGTTAAGAGGGCTAATAGATTAGATCTTTGATTAGCTCAAGTATCCCACCTAATCCTATATCATCCTATATACATAGCAAAACAACCTACCTACCTATTTATCCCTTTTTCTCACATTCACTCATCCATCCTTCTTTCCAATTCAACCACATATGCATCTCTTATTTACATTCTTATCATTATATCTTTTTTTTCTTTTTCTTTTTCATATACGAAGTATGTACACCAAAATTTTCTTTTATCATATAAGAGAGATGCATATGTTTTAAGTAATAGATGCATGAGTGTTTACCCATTTTTCTAAATATTTTCAATGAGACCTAAAGCAAACTAACTACCAATGTTTCCCACAAATTCCCCCCACACTTGATTAACACACACACTTGAACCCAAGCTAATCAAAGATACAATTCAAGGACATAATGGTTTTTTACTTAGGGTAAATGATGTGCTTAAAATTAGAACAAAAAGGGGAATTAAAGGCTCAAAAAGTGGTTTACAAGGGTAGATGTAAGGGTTGGCCATATGGGTTAAGTGAGTTCAATTTCAAAAATGGCCTCAATCATACTAAATGCAATTCAAAACATCAAATATAGGACATATAGACTAAAGCAAAACTAAGATCACAATCATAAAAGGAGTATAACACACAAGAACAAAAATTGTGATTGAAAATATGCAACCACACAATTAAAGCTCAAATCTCACTTGGTATTCGTTCAAGCTCTTTTCTATGTTCCATAAAAAGATACTTCAAGCAAGTTCAAAAATAATTTTCAAATCCAACCAATGGAATGCCCAAAAAGGGATTTCTTGAAAATTCTTTGTTGTTTTACCAAACTTATTTATTCTACCATGCAAATACAAATATTTACTATAAATAAACTATAAACAAGCTAAGATATACACAAGCAAAACAAGAAAGGCATAATATAGTAATATACTAACAAATATTCACAAACATATAACTATTAAAAACTAGAAAAAATGCAAAGTGTTGAAAAAGAGAGAGTTACGCCCTAAAATTGCGGATCCTCCCCCACACTTAAATGTTACACGGTCCTCCATGCATGCACTCAATCCAAGGGTGAAGAGATGCTCTAAGAGGCTCCACTTTCAGCTGGTGAGCACTGGGGCTCCGGGTTGCTATATAAACAAATAAACAACAATTAAGGAGAAGTTAGATGTGTGTGGTATGATAAAAGACAATGTGTGTATTCTAAATGCACGCACAATTTAGAACACAACACATTGATCGGGTAAAATAATAACCACAAAAGCAAAAGAAATAGCATGTTCCTCAATTAAGAAGCCTAGGGTGCAAGTAAAGAATAAGCAAAACTTAAGGCATAAGCAACCCTATGGATCTTTAAAAGTGAATTGAGTGTTTGAGATATTGGATATTGAAATTGTGCAAGTGAAAGCGCAAAATTAATAGAAAAATGGCACAATTAACAATAACCAATGCAATGATGAAAAGAGACTACTTATTCATCCTTATAAATAAGGAAATAATCACATGTATAAGGTGCTTGTTACAGAAAGTGACAAGTCTTGATAGGAATCAAGTCAAGTCGACTCAAAAAAATGCAAAGCATTAACAAGGAACAAATACCTTGTTATGTGATTATATTGACTTTAAGAACCATGATGGCGAAGTAGTTCAACTCAATTTACTAAGGTAAAAGTGCACAATTCATGATTAAGATGCCAAACAAGGATATAATCTAACACATATGGTAGCTACAACACATGCATTAAACTTGCAATTCATCTAGGCAATCAACAAAGACTTAATACATAGTGCATATATTCATTAAATCAAAATTCAAGCAAGAAGTAACCCAATAATCATCAAGCAAACACTTGCAATTTATTTAATTGTCAAACAACTAAACTAAAGCTAATACAAATTACCAAAATAAAAATAAAATGCAAACAAAACAAAGTAAAACAAGTAAAAAAGAAGGCAAAAGCAATAGAAGAAAGGGGTGGAAGGAAGAAGAAGAGAAGAAAAGAAGTATAATGGTGGGAAAACAGGGGCGTGCATATGCACGGGCACGTGTGCGTACACACACTTAGCGAATCAGGGGAGGTGTGCGTCCACACCAGGTGTGCGAACGCTACCAGCAGAAAGGGAATCAAGATGCGTGCATACGCACCTAGGTGTGCGCACGCACAGAAGGTAAAGAAATGGAGGGTGAGCGGATGCACAAGTGTATGCGGGTGCTCTGAATAGAGAGGAGATGAAGAAGTGTAACACTTTTTTTAAAAAAATGAAGCGTCAAAGTTGCCAGCTATCACGCCGTCTGTGCGTACACACACAGGTTCGTGCGCAAGCACAGAGGCAAAAGGATGGGGGATGCGGACGCATAAGGCGTGCGAACGCTCTTAGCAGAAGGGGTGTAAGCTGGTGTGTACACGCACAGATGGGTGCGCGCACAGAGAATGCGAAAATTGAGGTTGTTGACATACGCACAGGTGTGTGCGCACGCACATGTTCTATTTTTCTAAAAAGTTTTTAGTGCTCTAAGGCACCAAACTTGATGTCCAAAATAGTTTTTCAACCCTAAAACATATTATTCATCAAAAACACATGATCTAAACTAAAATCTAATCAAATTAAGCTTGAATTTAAACTAAACCTAATCTATTTATAAGAGACAAAATGCAATAAATTGAAACTATGCACAAAGAAAGGGTTAGAAAGGTGTTACCATGGTGGGGTGTCTCCCACCTAGCACTTCTATTTAGAGTCCTTAAGTTGGACTTTATTGAGAAGCTCTAACAATACTTGGGTCTCCAAACTCTCCATTGATTGCCCCAATCTTTGATGGAGTGTCCCACAAGTCATGAGCTTCCAACAAGAAGAACAAAAAGCAAACAAGAAAAAACATATTCACAATATCAACATATTCACAATATATATCAAACGAAAAACAAGATACTCACATACTAACATATTCACAATAGTTAAACACAAGCAAGCAACATGTGTACAATCAACTAAAAATAATCTATTTACATATTAACATATTTAGAAAAGCAAAAAACATACACCATTGCAGCTCCCCGGCAATGGCGCCAAATTTGATGAGAGAACTATTGTATAGTTTGGAATCAATCAAAACAAGCATCAATTCATTGGTAGCATAGTCCAAACGAACAATGAATTCTCTTAATCAAATATTTACAAATTCTAATTATTCGAAAGTAATTAAACCTCGAGTCGTTCTCCCTAGGAGTTGCAATTAAGTGTTCATTATTGGCTATGAGAGAGAGTGATAAACCACTATTTCATAAAAAATCTTGTACTTAAAGTGAATGATTTTATCAACTCTTCTCCTACTTATTCATATGAATTTACATGGTTTTACGATTCCTTCCTTAGGATATGACATATGAGAAAACATGTTTCCTATGCTTTAAAATTACCAAATTTAAATATCCTTTATTACCATTCGATACCGTGATTTGTGTGTTGAGTACTTTCAGGTTTTATAGGGCAGGAATGACTTAAAGGATGGAAAGGAAACATACAAAAATGGAAGAAAAGCACAAATTGGAGTCCCTGGAGGAACTGGCAGTGATGCGTCCGCATGGACGACGCGAACGTGTGGTTCGCGCAAAAGAGAATCGACGCGAGCGCATAGATGAGGCGAACGCATGACGTGTGAAACACAACTGACACAGACGCATGATTGACGTGACCACGTGGAAGAGCAAAACTCCAAATGACGCGACCACGTGACCCACGCAGACGCGTGACGTGTGTGATCTGCAGAATTTGCAGAAGTCGGCCCCAGCAACTTCTGGGCCCTTTTTGGCCCAGATCCAAGCCCAGAGAACACAGATTAAAGGGTTATAAATGGAGGAATCTATCCATTCATAGAGGATACTGGATACAGCGTACAACAGACATTCATAGATGTAGCTTTCAAAATAAAAATCTGAAATTTTTTTTGAAAAATATTTACAATAACCAATAATAAGGCACACGTTTGCAATTCCCCGGCAACGGCGCCACTTTGACGAATCGGATTTCCTATCGGTAAAGAAATACAAAAATATATAATCGCGTTGTAAGTATAGCTTCTAAACCAATAGAAAATCCTTTCGTACAAATGTTTTGGTTGTCACAAGTAACAAACCCCTTTGAAATTGATAACCGAAGTATTTAAACCTCGGGTCGTCTTCTCAAGGAATTGCGGGGAAGTATGAATTATTTTTGGTTATGCAAAGGTATATTTTGGGGTTTTGAAAAGGTTTGAACAAATAATTTAATTGATAAGAAAAATAAATTAATAATTAAAAAATCTCTTGGCAAGGTATGAAAATTGGAAGTCCTATCCTAGTTATCCTTATCAATGGTAATGAGAATTATATTTTTACTACCACTCAGTCAACCTCTAACTATGAAGGTAAGTTAAGTGGACAAATTAATTTAACACCTAAAGTCCTAGTCAAGTCCTTAAGAAAAGACTAGAGTTATTGGAATCTAAATTAATCAGCAAAGGTAACAATTATGAATCACGATGAGTTTGACAACCCAAGAGTTACCAATTAATCAACCAAAGCCAAAAGAGAAAAATCTAAATTATTTATATAATAAATAGAAGAAAGCAATCATGAGTTTGAAATACCTCAAATTATATTTAAATAAAGATGTCAATTCTAACACGGGCAAGTTCATAAATTAGATTGAAAAGATAAATTAAAAGAACATTGAACCTGTAATTGAAGAAGATAGAAATATTCCTAAGTTCTTTAAGAGGATTCCTAATCCTAATCCTAAGAGAGATGAGTGAACCTCTCTAAAAACTACATCTAAATTATGAAAAGTGTGATTTATGATTGAATGTATGTTGTATGATGTCTATGTTGAATGAATGGATTCCCCCACTTTATAGCCTCTAATCTGTGCTTTCTGGGACGAAAACTGGGTCAGAAATAGCCCAAAAATCGCCCCCGGCATTTTCTGGTATGTACAGGTCGCGGGAAAGTGACGCGGAGGCGTCGTCCACGCGTTTGCGTGGATTGAAGTTCGCATATACGACGCGGGCGCGTCATCCACGCGTTCGCATCGGCTAACTTCGGAGAAGCTATGGCAAATTATATATCGTTGCGAAGCCCCGGATGTTAGCTTTCCAACGCAACTAGAACCGCGTCATTTGGACTTTCTGTAGCTCATGTTATGGTAAATTTAGTACCAAGAGATCAGGCTGGACAGCTTTAGCAGTTCCTTCAGTTCCTTGTATTCCTTCCAGTTTTGCATGCTTCCTTTCCATCCTCTAAGCTATTCCTGCCCTGTAATCTCCGAAATCACTTAACACACATATTAAGGCATCGAATGGTAATAAGAGAGGATTAAACATAGCAAAATTAAGACCAAAGATGCATGTTTTCAATCATAGCACAGAATCAGGAAGGAAAATGTAAAACATGCAAATCATATGAATAAGTGGGTAAAGAGTAGATAAAAACCACTCAATTGAGCACAAGATAAACCATAAAAGAGTGGTTTATTTTTATGTCTCTATAAAAAAAGGAAAGTGAACAGAGAGTCACGCTAAAGCAAGGCTGGAGGCGTGCCTTTGGCACAAATTGTTCTACGCGACCGCGTGCCCCACGTGATCGCGTCAGCTGCGGAAAATGCCTCCCACGCATCCGTGTCACTCATGCGAACGCGTGATCTAGATATCGGCATAAAGATCCAACGCCTAGAAATTTGGGCTGGAATCATGCGGCTTGTGTGCGTTTAGCACAAACCAACCCACGCGTGCGCGTCCCTGACGCAAACGCGTCACTACACAACACCCATCCCATGCGAAAGCGTGAGCGACGCGATCGCGTTGCGTAGATATTATGACCCCCTAAAAGGAGACAGAGAGTTGCACTGAAACGATGCTAGAAGCGTGCGTCTAGCACAAATTCCAGCGACGTGTTCGCGTTACCCATCTTTCCCCAAACCCACGTGATTGCATCGACCACGCATCCGCGTCAACCCTATTTCACCCTACTCACGTGATCGCCTCCTCCACGCGTTCGCGTGGATTTGGGATCACTAACCCCAACTCACACGAACCCTAACCCGTCGCGTCCCCAAACCCCAACCCCGCTCTCCATACCCCTCTGCAACTCTCTCCCGTCAATCACCCCCAGCCACCACCAACAACCACCCCCGACCACCAAGGCCGCCGCCACACCACCACCACCCAGACCCCACCGCGACACACACCCCTCCCCTCTCTTCCTTCTTTTTCCCCCCCTCTCTCTCTCCTCCACCACTGCCCCCACCGCGGCCAGCCTCAGACCGCCACAGCTACCTTCGCCGACCACCACCCCAACCCTCACCCCCTCTTCTTAACCATACCCCCAACCCTCCACCATTCAACCACTCCTACACCCCTACCACTGCCTTTGCTCCACCGCCGCACCGCCATGCTTCCCCCAGTGCCGCCACATCTCCACTACCTTCCCTCTGCCTTATCCCTTGTTTGTACACGCACCAGGTTCCGCTTTACTGCGATTCCTCCTTGCGGTTCTTCAGTTCATTTTCTAATTTTTGTTCTGAATAGGCTAGATAGAGATGCATGTTTGTAGTGGATTTTAGGTGGTTAGGTAGCTAGGATGCAGTTAGTGGATTTAGGCCTGATAATTGTACCGTTCTTGTTATCTGTTTATCTATTCTGCAATTGTAATCTGGCTGTGATGTTCATATTGTTCATATGCTGCTCTTAACTATTGCATGCTGCTGTTACACTACTCTTTCATATTCATGTAATTTGTGCAGCCTTATTTCCATTCATATGAACTGTTTTATTTTCTTGCTATTTGTTTTTTGGGACCATCCAATTTTAGCCAGAATGCTGGCCAATTTTTTGCAAATTGCTTCCTTTTTATATTCAGGAATTGGTTTTGGCATTTTCAATTTTGTACTACTCAACCAAACCGATTCTTGAATGCACGGGCCTGCTTCCTTATTCCTTTCAGCTTCCTGATTAACAAATTGCTTTATTGATGATTTGATTTTAATTTTTACTACTTCTGTATCTATCTGATTCATCATCAATACCCTGTTATCCCTGCTTGAATATGAGTGGATTATTCTTTAAATGTGTGAATTTATTGTTACCTAGGAAACCATTCTCATGCCACTTACCTTTAACCTTCTTTTCACTAACTCACTCTTTCACTTTCTAACTTCCTTTTTACATCCTAACCATTTTAACTTTCAAAACTTCTCCTTTCTATTTTCCTTTATTTACTTTAACTTTCTAACTCAAGGCATGATTACTATTTTTCCTTCTTAACGTGAATTCCACTTAGCATGTATTTTGGATTGTCATTTTTACTTTCAGACTTTTTCTTTATACATAATCCCGAATACTCACATCTTTCACTCAATTCTCGCTTCTCTTGCTCTTTTGCCACTCTATGCTTATATTGCTATTATCCTATTTGACTACTTTTTTTCCTACTTTTATTCCTCAATTATATCCTAGTAATTCTGTCTTTCAGGATGTCTGACTCTCAAGGCAGGGAAAATGGCAAAGCAACCACTGGCAAAAGGAAAAGAGGTGAATCCTCTGCTTCCATCCTTGGCATCTTACATGATGACTTCTGGCGGGAGAAGAACTTTACCCCATAGGAAAAAGCTGATCAGTTAGTACCTGCGGCTGACCCGGTTAAATTTACAAACAAATACTGTGAGCTGAAGTACCCCATTTTTGCCACATCCAGGAACCTATACCTGGAAAGGACTCTCAAAATTCCAGAAAAACCCAAGCAGTACACTTCAGATCAGATCAAACAAAGAGGCTGGTTCTTTCTGGAGAGAAATTTGACTGATATCAACTCATCCTGGGTCAGAGAATTCCATTGTAACTACTTTCTATTATCCCTGGATACAGTACAGCTCAGAGGGAAACAAGCTCTGGTCACTGAGGAAGCAATTGAAGACATCCTCCAGCTTCCTCCTAAATCATATCAGCCAGATGGTTACTAGAAAGCTGAGGAGGATATGAGATTCACGAGGTTTGATTGGGATACAGTGAAACGGGATATCACTCTTGATCCCACTGTTCCATGGGTCATGGGAAAGATCACAGTAGTACCCAAGGGAATCAGACTCATTTATCTGATTGATGAGGCTCGGCTATGGCAACAGATTCTGAGTAACTACGTGATGCCGAGCACTCATGAGACGGAGGTGTGTGATGATGGGTAAGGACTTATACCTACCCCGCTTCATCCGGCATTACATGACCAGAGTCCATGTTAGAGGCACCCTCCCCTTTCCATTCCTGATTACTCAATTGGGTCGCCGAGCTGAGGTACCTTGGGAGGTTGCTGATGAAAAGCCACCCACCGCAGACTGCCGGAAGATCATCCCTCATGGTTGGAAGTTTCAAGCTTTGGGCTACCGACCTCCATTTCTCACTGACTCTGCTGAGGCAGCTACATCTTCAGCTGCTCCTTCTGCTTCCACTGGCCCAGCACCACCCACTGCACCCGCACCTACTCCTGAGCCCGTCTACATTCTGGTGCACCGACTCTTTGACCGCTTAGACCAGATGGAGTGCCGTCACCAGCAGCACTTTGGGAGGTCTAAACGTCGCAACAGGCGACGTTATGAGAGGTCTGAGCGTCGCCACAAGTGGCGTTATGAGAACCTCAAGCTTATGATCCGATCTGGTGGCGACATCCCCTCCGAACCTGACACGCCCTCCGACATATCTGAGGAGGAGATGAGCGATCATGAGGAGGAGACACCTACCCAGGCTGAGCAGGGAGGTCCCGCGCACACTGCACAACATCACGAGGAGCATCACCAGCTACAGTCCACAGATCCGGAGGTTCCTCTACGGACAGAGCCCCCGCTTCAGCAGACCGCTCCTCCTACCCTCACAGAGACTGCAGACCCTCATCCTACCATCGAGACACCAGCAGCCCATCCTTCCGGAGATGACACTTCTTCACACTCAGTCTGAGTGAGCATTGAGAACGATGCTATTATTTAAGTGTGGGGAGGTCGCCATCTCTGGCATCTATTTCTTTTGGTGAACCACTACAAACTCTTATCTTATTTTTTCCATCTTCTATATTTTATTTGCACATTTTTCTCTCTTTTGTTTTTGTTGTACTTTTGCAATCTGCACTTTGGGCTGTATATATCTTGGATATTTTAGCTTAATTTGCATCTTAGTTTACTAGTTATATATTAAGTGGATTAATTAGTATAGTTTACCCTTTTGTTTTAGCATATGATAGTTGATTTGATTGAAAAATAAAAAGAGTAAGCTAGGAACCATAGTATAGTAAAACAATCCACACACCTTGTATATATAGCATTACATGTTAGTTAGTTAACAACATTTCTTCAAGGAGAAACACTAGGATTTTAAGGGGCACCTTAAAAGATTTACATTAAGTTGAATGGAAACTCTTAATTTCTACTTGCATGACATACATAACTGATATATGATTTATGAGCTTGAGAACACACAACCCGTGAGATTTGAGCTTAATTGTATGGTTGCATTCAAACCATAAATTTCATTCCTGTGTGTTTTGCCCTTCTTTTTCATTCTGGTGTTCTTTACTTTGCTTCAATCTATATGTCCAATATAGAATATAGATACATACCAAGATAGGATTGAGGCCATATTTGATTATTAACTCACTCATCCCAAACAAAGCCTACCTTTTATGCCATCCTTGTCAGCCCCCTTGAGCTTTTTAATTCCCTTCTATTTTATAACCACATTACTAACCTTAAGCAGAAAAACAAAATAAAAATCCCAATTTGAATCCTTGGTTAGCTTAAGATAGATATTGTATAAAACTTAAGTATAGGAAATTTTATGGGAACATGGGATGATAGAAAAAGTAGAAATTTAAATTGAATAAATTATTTAAAAATTTGGGAAGCATGCTTATATGAAATCAAAATAATAAAATTACCATGTGCATTAAAAAAATAAGGGGATACAAAAAATTCCCCAAACGCAAAATAAGAAAAATCAATGCACATGGGGCAAAGTTAAATTTAATGCATGAGTTTGAAATACAAAGTGGGAAAATTTGGGCAAATAGGTTAAGAAACTCTGATTTATATAAAATATGTATATGTTAGGTGAGGTCTTAGACTAATCAAGGATTCACTTATTAGCTTACTTAGCCTTATACATATACCCTTACCTCTACCTTGGCCCCATTACAACCTTAAAAAGACCTCATGATTTTTGTATGTCTATATTCCATATTTGTTGATTGGTTAGATGAAGAACAAAGTTATAAAAAGTAAGAATAGAAAGAAGAATAGAGCGATTAACCCAAATAAACACTGAGTGACTAGAGAGTAAACACAAAATCCAGTGAGGGTTCAATAGCTTATTCTCATATGTCCATGTTTAATTATTGATTGTCTTGCAAGTTGTGAGCTATCTTAACTCAACTCAATTGTAATTGTGCTTTAATATGATTTGCCCCTAGTTGTACATATATGATTCCTTGAAGATATAAATTAATTTAACTACATGCATACTTTATATATAGGTGAATAATAACTAGATTTGCATGACTCATTTAGGTAGTTGCATTTAAAGTAGATTGCATTGCATATGATTCCACCATTTTACCTTTACTCTTTTCTCTTGAGCTTAGCATGAGGACATGCTAATGTTTAAGTGTGGGGAGGTTGATAAACCACTATTTTATGGTTCATCTTGTGCTCAATTGAGTGGTTTTTATCAACTCTTTACCCACTTATTCATATGATTTGCATGTTTTACATTTTCCTTCCTGATTTTGTGCTATGATTGAAAACATGCTTCTTTGGTCTTAATTTTGCTATGTTAAATCCTCTCTTATTACCATTCGATGCCTTAATATGTGTGTTAAGTGATTTCAGAGATTACAGGGCAGGAATGGCTTAGAGGATGGAAAGGAAGCATGCAAAACTGGAAGGAATATAAGGAATTGAAGGAACTGCTAAAGCTGTCCAGCCTGACCTCTTGGTACCAAATCAACCATAACTTAAGCTACAAGGGTCCAAACGATATGGTTCAAATTGTGTTGGAAAGCTAACATTCGGGGCTTCGCAACGACATATAATTTGCCATAGCTTCTCCGAAGTTAGGTGACGCAAACGTGTGGATGACGCGCCTGCGTCGCATCTGCGAACTTCAATCCACGCAAACGCGTAGACGACGCCTCCGCGTCACTTTCCCGCAACCTGTACGTACCAAAAAACCATAGGGGCGATTTTTGGGCTGTTTCTAACCCAATTTTCGGCCCAGAAATCACAGATTAGAGGCTATAAAGTGGGGGAATCCATTCATTCAACATAGACATCATACAACATACATTCATTCAAAAATCACACTTTTCATAATTTAGATGTAGGTTTTAGAGAGAGAGGTTATCTCCTCTCTCTTAGGATTAGGATTAGGACTCCTCTTAAAGAACTTAGGAATATTTCTATCTTCTTCAATTACAGGTTCAATGTTCTTTTAATTTATCTTTTCAATCTAATTTATGAACTTGCCCATGTTAGAATTGACATCTTTATTTATATAAAATTTGAGGTATTTCAGACTCATGATTGCTTTCTTCTATTTATTATATAAATAATTTAGATTTTTCTCTTTTGGCTTTGGTTGATTAATTGGTAATTCTTGAGTTTTCAAACTCATCGTGATTGATAATTGTTACCTTTGCTGATTAATTTAGATTCCTATAACTCTAGTCTTTCCTTAAGGAGTTGACTAGGATTTAGGTGTTAAATTGATTTGTCCACTTAACTTACCTTCATAGTTAGAGGTTGACTGAGTGGTAGCAAAAATATAATTTTCATCACCATTGATAAGGATAACTAGGATAGGACTTCCAGTTTTCATACCTTGCCAAGAGATTTTCTAATTATTAATTTATTTTTCTTATCAAATAAATTATTTGTTCAAACCTTTTCAAAACCCCAAAATATACCTTTGCATAACCAATAATAATTCATACTTCCCTGTAATTCCTTGAAATGATGACCCGATGTTTAAATACTTCGGTTATCAATTTCAAAGGAGTTTGTTATTTGTGACAACCAAAATGTTTGTACGAAAGGATTTTCTATTGGTTTAGAAGCTATACTTACAATGCGATTATATATTTTTGTATTTCTTTACTGATAGGAAATCCGATTCGTCAGAGAGCATGGGGAATTGGAAATGCAAGCAAGAGAGCAAGAGAATGTAAATAGCAAGAAATTAAATGAGCATGCATGGAATTAAAAGAAAGCAATTAAACATGCAAGGAATGTAAATGGCAACTTTTGGCTAGAATTGTGGAGTTTAGATTTCCTATCCTAGTTGTCGACCACAAACATGGCAATTGTGTGGAATCAATCCAAACTAGTCAATCCTCCTTGAGAATTAGTCAAAAGAGTATAATTGATCTCAATACATAAGTCCTAGTTAACTCACTAATTACTTAGTGAAAGACTAGCGTCAATGGAAACCAAACCAATTAACTATTCTCACACAATGCGGAATGGACATCCACAACTCAATTCCACCCAAACACCCAATTTCTCAACCAATAGTGTGAAAACTAAACATGCAAGAAAGTAAACATCAAAGCAATAAAATTCAAAGCAAGTAAAGTCAAAGTAATTAAACTTCAAATGAAGGAAAACCTCTTGGCAAGTAATTGAGAACTAAGGCTACCTATCCTAGTCATTAACCACAAACATATGATGATTATGAAGAGTTAATCCTACTAGTCAACCTTACATCGAAGATAAGTCAAATAGGCATAGTTAATTTCAATCCCTAAGTCCTATGTCAACACTAGGGGTCACACAGAGTCAAGGTTAACCAAATTAACTAACTACTCTAATATATTAAACAAGAATGGACATCAATGACTCAAGGGACACCAAAGTCAACAATTTCAAGCCATGAGTGGAGAAAAACTATGTAAAAACTAAGCCACGCATTTTATTAAACACTTGGTGTGTATGAAAATAAAATAATATTAAATTGCAATAAAATAAATTCTAAAGCTACCAAAGCAAGAAAATAGCAATAACAACTAGAGAAAACAATAAATGACATGGAAACATAAAATTGCATTAATTGGAATTAAAATAACAAAAGTGTTCATGACATGAAGATGACATAAAAGAGAAAATAACAAAAGAGATGAAGAAGACAAAGATAAGAAAGCATAGAAACACAAATGAAACTACACTAAAACAAGAATTAAAGTGCTGAAATTAAAAGAAAACTAAGCTAAAAACCCTAATTCTAGAGAGAGGGGGGAGCTTCTATCTCTAGAAACTAAGAGAAAACATCATAAAAACTAAATCTAATTGCCCCCCTTCATTCTTCTTCACTTTAGCCTTAAATAGCTTCAGAAAATGAGTTGGACTGGGTTTTGGAGGCCCAGAATTTGCCTCCAGCAATTTGTAGCAGCTTCCAAACTCCATTTTTTCATGGTTTCTTCCCTTTTGCATGCTCTTTTCCTCACTTCTTCAACCCATACTTGCCTTGGAAATCTGAAATCACTTAACAAAGAAATCAAGGCACTAAATGGGATTAAAGTGACTTAAATTGACTAAATTAAGCACAAGAGAGCATGTTTTCATATTTAAGCACACTTAAGGAAGAAATCTCAAAAGCATGCTATTTAGATGAATAAATGTGGGTTTATGTGATGAAATCCACTCAAATCAAACCAAAATATATCGTAAAATATGGACTCATCAACGCCTACAACAACAACAATCAACTTTTTATTCGCCTGATGAAGATCTGCAGGATAACCACAGCTTGCTCAATTTGGCAATCTTCGTGAAATTTGATCCTCACTCGAGGTATTAAATGTTCACAAGAAATGTTCAAACAAAACCAACACGTAAAAGATACGATACAAGATAACAAGAATATGTGGATATATAAGTATAGTAGTCATAGAGTACTAGCCGCAGCCCACGAAGTTTAGGCCGGCTAGTTATATATAGACATAATAGAGTTTCAAAAGTTAAAACATCACACAACCTGTCTCTTAAATAAGCCTCTAAGGCAAAATTAATAAAGATACAAAAGATAGAGAGAACTACAACAGAATATCAAAAATATATAAAGGGGATATCACTAGATCCTCCGCTCTGTCACCATCAAGCAACACACCGAGGTGGGTTATGACCTACATCTGAAAAACAACAGAATATGGTATGAGAACCGGAGGTTTTCAGTATGGTAACTGATACAAAAAAATTAATCTGCATAACTACCGGCAAGTATACCGGGTCATGATCAAGTAATAAGTCACTTAGAGTGAGGTCGATCCCATGAGGATTGACTGATTTAGCAATTTTAATCTATTAGTTATTCTAGTTTAACAAGAAAAATAAGGAGAATTAAGTGACTTAACAGAAACTAAATGACGGAAACATAATTAGCAACAAACTAAATGACAAATTAAAAAAGGAAAGTTAATGACAGGAAAATTAAAGTGCATGAAAGGTAAATTGCTCAAGAGTAAATGACAAGAAAATTAAATTGCGAAATTGTAAAGGAATTGTAAAGGAATCACAATCTAGGAGGAATTAAAGCAAGTAAAGATGAAAAAAGGGCTGCTAATGGGTAAAGGTCATTAGGGATCGGAGATACTATATCTTCCTGAATTAATGAACCTCTTCTTCCTCTTGATCATGCAATGTTAGATCTATGGCAGATTATAAGTGATTGAACTACAATTCCTTGGTAATTCAATCTCTCTTCACTTGATCTAATTGCTCATGAGAAGAGATGAAGATATATTGCTAACCCAAAGTCACACAACTCATAAGATCCAAATATCAAAGAGATTATATGTCACGTATCAACTTTGAATCCAGATCAAACTCATTGTGAGAAGAAGGCTTTAAACTGAATTACTATGACTCCTCTTCCAAGGTTATCATAAAATTCTAATAGATACAATTCCTCTTCTGATGGAATTGGATCTTTGAAGCACAAAAGCCTTCTCTTTGACAACAAAGATAAAAAATCAAGAAGAAGAGAAATTGAGCAATAATTCATACCAATTGTCGTAGAGCTCCTCCCTCTAATGAGGTGGGGTTTAGTGATTCATAGCTCCTTTAAACTAAGAATTCAAAATTACAATGCTGAAAAAATAAACTAAAAACTAAGTACAAGTATGAAAAGTGATGTGTAATCCAAGCTGGGAGTCCCCCTTTGATGAACGGATTTTTTGATTGGTAAAGAATTTCACTAATGAAATCTCGTTGCAAGTATAGTTTCTAAACTAACAACAATCCTTTCATACAAAAATTTGTTTCTCACAACTAATAAACCCTTAATAATTCTAATAACCGAAGAATTTAAACCTCGGGTTGTCTCTCAAAGGAATTGCAGGGTAGTGTTCTTGTTATTGCTTATGAGTTGTATATTTTGGGATTTTGGATAAGAAACATGAAAAGTAATTGGCAATGAAATTCAAATGATAAAGCTGTCTTGGCAAGGTTTGGTGGTCAAGGATCTCTATCCCTTTCACTAACCACAACATGAGAATTGGTAAGGATTAATCCCATTAAATCATCCTCTAACTAGTAAAGAAAAGTCAAATGAGCTATATCAATCCAAGTCCATAAGTCCTAGCTATCCACTAAATCAATTAGTGATGGCTAGAGTCAACGGATCCCAATCATCAATTACTTGGACATTAGTGACTCAAGAGTTCCTAAGTTACCTTCCCAAGCCAAGAACATAAAATTCTACTCTAACATCCTTCCAAGCATTTTATCAAACACTTGGAAGGCATAAAAGAAAAGCGTAGTAAGTCAACAACAAGATTAAGATCTAACAACAACTAATTGCAAAGAATTAACAACAACAATCAAAGAAAGAACAATTGACATGAATTACCTCAAATTACATTAAAAGAAAATAAAGGAACAAGAGTAAATCCACAACAAAATATAGAAACAAAAGAGAAGAAATTACAACAAGAGAATAGAAGAACAAGATGTAGCAACATAGAATTCAAAGGTAGAAGTAGATGAAAGCAAAGATTAATACCTAGATCTAAGAAATTCTAATCTAAACCTAATCCTAATTCTAAAGAGAAGAGTGAGCTTCTCTCTAGAAAACTAAACTAAAACTAGATCTAAAGTGTGTAGTGTGTCTACTGAATGGAATGATGCCTTCCCCTTCAATCCTTGGTCCTTTTAAGCATTTTGGCACCAAAGTTGGTTCCAAAATGGGTCCCACAGTCTCTGTGAATTCGCCAAGCATGATTTCAATTAAAAATCACGTGCCAGCACCGACGCATACGCGTACAGCATGCGTGCGCGTCCATGGGATTTTTGCAATCCACGCATGCGTGTCTATTACGCGTGCGCGTGTATGAATGAAACCAAATCTTTGGTTTTTCCTTGTGTTCTCCACTTTGCATGCTTTCTTCTTTACTCCTTTGGTCCATCCCTAGCCTTTTCAACCTAAAATCACTTAACAAATGACTCAAGGAATCTAGTGGCATCAAAGGAAGATAAAAATCATCAAATTAAGGGTCTAAAAGCATGTTTTCTCATTTAAGCCCAAATTAGGGAATAATCACAAAACCATGCTATTTCATTGAATAAGTGTGAGAAAAGGTTGACAAAATACTCTAGATTCAACACAAGATAAACCCTAAAAACGGGGTTTATCAACCACCCCACACTTAAACCTTAGCATGTCCTTATGCTAAACCAAGAAGGAAACAAGGGGTATGGCATTTATTCAATGCAACCAAACTATATGCGAACTATCTAAATGCAACTACCTATTATAAATGCAAGTGCTTGGTCAAAACAAATTAACTTCCAAGAAAACATATGTAAGCATAAGGGCTAAAGCAATAGGAATCAAATCCAACCCACAATTGTATTGAACTACTAAAAGGATTTACAAACTTGCATGAATATAGATGATAGTGGTGAAAACATGTAATTGAGGAATCGAACCCTCACCGGATGTGTATCCGCTCTAGTCACTCAAGTGTTTAGGGGTTGATTCACTCAATTCTCCCCTAATCATGCTTTCCAAGATTTGTTCTTTATCTAACAATCAACAATTACTCAATGCATGTATACAAATATCATGAGGTCTTTCTCAAGGATTGCAATGGGGCTAGAGTCAAGGTAGGATCATTTATGGTCAAGTGAGCTTGAATTTGAATATTTGATTAACCTAGGCCTTCCCACCTAACCTATATAATGACCTATACAAATTTAAAACTAACCTAACTACCCATCCCTCACTTTTCACATACTCATGCATTTTCTTTTCATTTCACAAAACTTATGCATTGATTTTATTGAGCTTCACTTTGGGAATTTTTTCCCTTTTTATTGTTTTTCTTCTCTTTTTTTTCTTTTTTTTCTTTTCTTTTCCATATTATATTTTTTCTTTTCTTTTTCTTTTTCTTTTGTTTTTCTCATTTTTCTTTATTTCAAGCTTTGTACAAGAATTTCAATACATAAGGTCTATACATTTAATCAATACATGAGTGTGCACCCAATTCCCAAATATAAAAATGCAAAACACCCTTTTGTCCCAACCAATGTTCCCAAATCTCCCCAAACTTGAATAATAAACACTCTCACTAGCCTAAGCTAACCAAAGATTCAAACAAGGGACTTTTATTATTTTTCGCTTTAGGCTTGTAATATGCTAAAATAGAGAATAATTGGGTTAAGCATAGGCTCAAAATTTGCTACCAATGGAAGATAAAAGGTAGGCTATTTAGGTAAGTGAGCTCAATGAAAGGATGGCCTCAATCATATAAATGCATGAATATAAAGAATAATTGGACATATAGAATTAAAAAAATCTAGGATCACAATCATAGGAAGAGAACAATTACACACAAGAAGGAAAATAAGTGGTTATAAGATGTAACCACATTATTAGGCTCAAGTCTCACATACTTGTATTCTTAGCTAAAAATATGCTTCACAAAATATAGAATTGAAGCAAGTTCCACAAAAATTTTCCAATCAATTGGGGTGGTGCCCTATAGATAAATTCCTTGGAAAAATCTCATTGTTTGACTAGGCTTATTAATGCAATGTTGTGATTCAGAAAGCTAAAAGTTCCTTAGTTTATCCCTTTTTTCAATCAAAACAAATTTCATATGCAAAAAGGGTCAACTAGGTTTCAACAATCCAAAATATTTTTCTAATCACAACCAAAAGCTAAAGCAAGCTAAAATAACTATATAAAGCAAATCCAACTAAAAATATGAAATGTACCCAATCTAAGGTGCAAAATGCAACAACTAAAATAAAGGTATGCAACAACTAAAATAAAAGTATCCACAATACTAGTATATACAATAATCCCAAAAAGTGCAAAATAAAGCAAAGTAGCATAAACTAGTAGATAAATGTCCGAAAATGTTCACCCAAAATAGCTATCCACTGACGGCGATGACGGTGACCTCCCCACACTTAGAATGAAGCATCGTCCTCGATGCTACTGCTTGGACTCCGGGTGAGGGTCAACGGTCGGATCTAGCTGCTAGGGCTGAGGCTATGGCTCCTCGGTGGGCTGCTGCACCTCCGGGGTAGCCTGTGTTTGTGGAGGTGCCTCCGGCTGAGCCTGCTCCTCCTCAGGATCCTCCTCAGATGAAGAAGGGTCGGGAAGAGGGTGTAACTCGATGCCCAGTGTCACAAACATCTGATCCACTCTATCAAGGCATCGCATGATGCGGCGCTCACTATGCTTCATGAAGTGTAACAGACGCTATACTAAGAGATACGTTGGGTGGGGGTGCTGCTGGTGGTGCTAAAGCTGCTTACGGTCTCGCTGCAGCTGAGGAAAATGAAGGACTAGGTGCTGCTGCTGCTCTGGCTCGAGCTCTAGATGGACGTCGGGATGGAGGCTTCTCAATCACCCATGTCCCCCACAGAATAAAGTTCTCCTTGCCGTCGACTGGGGTGGTGGTGACACGTCATCCGCTCTCCATGGAGCACCGGCTAGCTGAGCCACCGTAGTGGCCAAAGTCGGGAAAGGGAGTATGCCACGGACATGTGCTCACCACATATACCTCCTGATCAGTCAGGGAAAGTACACCTCCTTCCCTTCCATAAACATCCGATCAGGACGAGCATGTCCACCGGAATCTCTATAAAATGTGTGGTAGGCATGACATAGTGGGCAAAGATCTGCTGCCATGTCCTAGCCTCTCACGACAGATGAGCAAACAGCATCCCCCTGGGTTTCTTGTTATCATCATCCATCTCCCAAGGGGCATCCAGGGTGGCAATAACACACCTCAAGGCCTCATAATCAAAAGTCATACAATGCATCTCCACCTCCACCTGCTCATAGGCATCTGTGGCACCGGTCTTAGGCAAACATTGGAGTGCATCCTCAATAGCAGCCTCTGTAACCAATATCCGTCTGCCTCGCAGGTAAACTGAATCAAGGTTGTATCTGAAGAAATTACAAAAAAATTCCTTGACCCATGATGTGTTCACCCTACCCAACTCCCTATCAACAAAACCTAGGCCCATCCCCTGAATACGAACCTCAATGGATTGCCTCAGGTCGGCAAAAATGGCCAATTTCTTCTCTATGTTCAGGTTCTTCTTTTGGTAGGTCGGGAAGCGGAGCTCACAGTACATGTTAAGGAACCTGTCTGTGTTAGTGACAGGCAACTGCTGATCTGCTTTCTCCTTCTCTAAAAGAGGGTTTTTAGCATAATTGGCAAAAGAAGAAGTAGTGGAAGATTGAGGTTGCTTCCTTTTTCTAGAAGTAGCCTTGCATTTTCCTCTATCAGACATCCTGAAAGACAAATATGACAGGATATAAACAATTAAGCCAAGTAGAAGAATAGAAAGCAAGGAATGACATATGCATGAAGTGAGTTAAAAGAGAGGAATTCTTAGTATGCAAGCAACAAAATTCAGAAATCAATGAAAGAATGGAAGAACAAGAGAATGGAAGAACAAGATGTAGCAACATAGAATTCAAAGGTAGAAGTAGATGAAAGCAAAGATTAAAACCTAGATCTAAGAAATTCTAATCTAAACCTAATTCTAATTCTAGAGAGAAGAGAGAGTTTTTCTCTCTAGAAAACTAAACAAAAACTAGATCTAAAGTGTGTAGTGTGTCTAATGAATGGAATGATGCCTTCCCCTTCAATCCTTGGTCCTTTTAAGCATATACCCACCAAAGTTGGTTCCAAACTGGGTCCCACAGCCTCTTTGAATTCGCCAAGCACAATTTCACTTAAAAATCACGTGCCAGCACTAACGCATACGCGTACAGTACGCGTGCACGTCCATGGCGTTTTTGCAATGCACGTGTGCGCATCTGTTGCGCGTGCGCGTGGATGAATGAAACCAAATCTTTGGTTTTTCAATGTGTTCTCCACTTTGCATGCTTTCCTCTTTACTCCTTTGATCCATCCCTAGCTTTTCATCCTGAAATCACTTAACAAACTACTCAAGGCATCTAGTGGCATCAAAGGAAGATAAAAATCATCAAATTAAAGGTCTAAAAGCATGTTTTCACATTTAAGCACAAATTACGGAAGAACCACAAAATCATGCTATTTCATTGAATAAGTGTGAGAAAAGGTTGACAAAATTATCTAGATTCAACACAAGATAAACCCTAAACACAGGGTTTATCACCCTTTTACAATTCAAAGCCCCCTCCATTTATACTAGTTCTTTGGCTTTTCAAGTCTTCAAAAGATGCTTTGGAATTGGCCCTTGTGGACTTGAGTTGGAGGCATTTGGGAAGAAGTTGGCGTTGTCCAATCCAAAGCCAATTCTAGCACTGGGTTCTTCCAAGATCCAGCGTGCTGAGTAAATCGAGCGCCCTTTATTTCAGGCACTGTTTTCACTAGTCAGGCGTACACGTGACCCTTATCACAGGCGGTGAGTAAACGAGCGCCAAAACCAGCGGCAAAATCAGCTTCAGGTCCTTACGTCTATGAGCACAGTTCTCAACCTCACGCGTATATGTCGCCTATGCGTACGCGTGACCCTTGTCGATAACGTTGAGTAAATGAGTAGCCAAGCCAGTGCTCGTGTAATCCTAGCGCTGGGTTCATCCTCACGCGTATGTGTCACCCATGTGTACGCATGATCATCGAATTTTCCAGATGAAGTATCACAGGTAATGAGTAAATGAGTGCCCAACTCAGCGCCCATTTGAGCGCCAGGGCTAGCTCCCAGGTTGCTCCTGGTGTTGAGTAATCGAGCGCCCAAAACCAATGCCCATTTGTAAGAATCGCGATTAATTAACCACTTAATTAAATTAAATTAATTGCCCAAAATAGGACCAAAAAATTTAGAATATTAATTAGAAAATTTAAATATGATTTTTGGACTCAATAGATTTTTTTTGAGTTGGAAAATATAATTTTCTGTGGGAAATTGCGTAAAAACGCGAACCGGTAAATTAGCCGGCTGATCGGTGAATTTCAATACCCATAAAATATTTAATTATGAATCCAGTCTTTTGGCAAGCGCACCAAAATTATGGTCAAGTAATAACCCACAGTGGAGTGGGATTGTATCCACAGAGATTGGTTAATTTGAGAAACTTTAATTAATTGGGGAATTAGTCAAGCTAAACAGAATAGATTGTAATTGCAGAATTGTAAATGGCAGAATTAAAAGTGACTCAAAAATAAAGGCAATAAAGTGCGGAAATGGAAATGGCAAGAATGTAAAGGGTAGAAGCTTAAATGACATAAATGTAAATGGGAATGGGGAATTGTAGAATGTAAAAGAAAGCTATAAAGAAATTGATAGATGAGAATATGGGGAATTCATTGAGGTCAGGAGATGTTGTCTCTTTGGATTAAATCTAGCTCATATCCTCTTCAATCATGCAACTCATTGACCTCTTGGCAATCATGATTGATTGAGCCCTAATCCCTTGGTGACTCAATCTCTCAAATCTTGATCAATAGCCAATTCCTTGGTCTAATTGCTCATGAAAAGAGATATGCTTGGTCATTAATTATACCACACATCATCATAGGTCCAGGTAGAGGGGGGATTGTATGTCACCATATCCAAACACCAAAACCCAGATTCTACTCAAGTGTGAGAAGGGATTTCTAGCATGGTTTCATGTTTCCTTTTTCAAGGTTCCCATGAAACCCATTTTGCATTCATCCTCTTTTCCAAGATGATTGAACACTAAGCATGAAAAACAAAATTCCTTCTAGCAAATCAAAGAGAAGATGAAGAGAAGAAGAAAATTCACTATCATTAATCCATCAAGTACAACAGAGCTCCCTCTCTCAATGAGAGGGAATTTAGCTACTCATAGCTTGGAGAAAAGTACTTCAAGATGGAGTGAAAAGTAAAACTAAAAACTCTTCTAACTGCTTAACCCTTTTCTCAGTACTTCTTGGGGTTATTTATACTACTCGTAGTTCTCAAAATAAAAGAAATACAAAAGTGGAAAAAGGAAAATTAGAATTTGGAGGGAAAAGAAACTCAATAAACATGATCTCCCAGCTGGCGTGTGGCTGGCGCTTTAGTGGCTTGCCACGTCTTCCTTTAATTCTGGCTTGGCGTGCCACACCTAACTCTTCAAGTGGTACACCCTCCTTCATTAGTTTCCCTGGTGTGCCACGCCTTCGAGCCAAAGTGGCACGCCCAGGTATTCTCCCTCTTCTTCTTGCTTATGGGAATTTGAACAAGCGTGGCACGCCCAAGATCTGTCGTGCCACGCCTAGCTGTGTGCTTGATCTATCTCTTTGGAAAGTTGAACTAGCGTGGCACGCTCAGGCCCAGAATTTGGCGTGCCACGCCCAACATTCAAGTAGCACGCCCAGTGAGGAGGATGGATGCTGGCGTGTGGTGCACGAAATTGTGATCATCAATAATGGCGCCAATAGACTTGGAGCTCTCAAATGTGAATCACACTTTGTCACAACTTCGCACAACTAACTAGCAAGTGCACTGGGTCGTCCAAGTAATACCTTACGTGAGTAAGGGTCGATCCCACGAAGATTGTTGGTATGAAGCAAACTATGGTCATCTTGTAAATCTCAGTCAGGCGGATTCAAATGGTTATACTGGTTTTCGAATAATAAGACAAATAAAGCATAGAATAGAGATAGAGATACTTATGTAAATCATTGGTGGGAATTTGATGAGCGGATAATTTATACGCTTTTTGGCACTGTTTTTAGTATGTTTTTAGTACATTTTAGTTAGTTTTTAATATGTTTTTATTAGTTTTTTTTTAAATCCACTTTTCTGGGCTTTACTATGAGTTTTTGTGTTTTTCTTTGATTTCAGGTAATTTCTGGCCGAAATTGAGGAACCTGAGTAAAAATCTGATTCAGAGGCTGAAAAAGGACTGCAGATGCTGTTGGATTCTGACCTCCCTGCACTCGAAGTGGATTTTCTGGAGCTACAGAAGCCCAATGAGCACGCTCTAAATTGCGTTGGAAAGTAGACATCCTGGGCTTTCCAGCAATGTTTAATAGTCCATACTTTGCCCGAGATTTGATGGCCCAAACCGGCGTTACAAATCAGCTTCAGAATTCCCGGCGTTTAACGCCGGAACTCGCACAAAAATTGGAGTTAAACGCCCAAACTGGCATAAAAGCTGGCGTTTAACTCCAGAAAAAGTCTGTACACATGAAAGCTTCAATGCTCAGCCCAAGCACACACTCAGTGGACCTCGGAAGTAGATTTTTACATCATTTACTCATTTCTGTATATCCTAGGTTACTAGTTCACTATAAATAGGATATTTTGACATTGTATCTTTACCTCATGACACATTACACGTTTCTTATGGTATCTTCTACGGCATGAGTCTCTAAACCCCATGGTTGGGGGTGAGTAGCTCTGCTGTGTCCTGATGGATTAATGCAATTACTACTGTTTTTCATTCAATCACGCTTGCTTCCATTCTAAGATATCACTTGTTCCTCAACTTGATGAATGTGATGATCCGTGACACTCATCATCATTCTCACCTATGAACATGTGCCTGACAACCACCTCCGTTCTACCTTAGACTGAGTGGATATCTCTTAGATTCCTTAATCAGAATCTTCGTGGTATAAGCTAGAATTGATGGTGGCATTCAAGAGAATCCGGAAGGTCTAAACCTTGTCTGTGGTATTCTGAGTAGGATTCGAGGATTGAATGACTATGATGAGCTTCAAACTCCTGAAGGCTGGGCGTTAGTGACAGACGCAAAAGAATCACTGGATTCTATTCCAACCTGATTGAGAACCGACAGATGATTAGTCGTGCTGTGACAGAGTGCGTTGAACATTTTCACTAAGAGGATGGGAGGTAGCCATTGACAACGGTGAAACCCTACATACAGCTTGCCATGGAAGGAGCCTTGCGTGCATGAAGAAGAAGACAGTAGGAAAGCAGAGATTCAGAAGATAGAGCATCTCCAAAACCTTTACCTGTTCTCCATTACTGCAAAACAAGTATCTATTTCATGTTCTTTTACTTTTCACAATTAAACCTGAGAATTATTGATATCCTGACTAAGAGTTACAAGATAACCATAGCTTGCTTCAAGCCAACAATCTCCGTGTGATCGACCCTTACTCACGTAAGGTATTACTTGGACGACCCAGTGCACTTGCTGGTTAGTTGTGCGGAATTGCAAAAAGTGTGATTGCGATTTCGTGCACCAAGTTTTTGGTGCCGTTGCCGGGGATTGTTCGAGTTTGGACAACTGACAGTCTATCTTGTTGCTTAGATTAGGACTGTTTTATTTTTGTTAGTTTCGAGTCCTTTATTTGAGTTTAGTTTCATATTTTAAGTTTGGTGTCAATTGCATGTTTTTGTTTTCTTTTAATTTTTTGAATTTGCATGTTCTTGGTCCTTTCTTGATTTTTAAAAGTTCTAAGTTTGGTGTCTTCTTTGTGTTTTCCTTTAAAATTTTCGAAAATTTGTGTTTGATTTTCTAAAAATTTTAAGTTTGGTGTCATCTTGTGATTTTTCTCTCTCCTCATTTCAAAAATCAAATCTTTTTCAAAATAATTTTTAGTCATATCTTCTTAATTGCTAATTCCAAAGTCTTTTTAAGTAATTAATTGATTTAGTTTTCAATTTGCTTTAATTTTATTTTCTCTTAGTTTTTGATATTTTATTCTAATTGCTTTCCCATTTTTATATTATTTTCGGTCATCTTTAATTAAAAATGAAAAAAAAATAAAAAAATAAAAAATTATTTTATACTTCACTTGTGAATCCATATCATTTCCTTTTCTCCATCATGGACCTAAGTGGAATTGAGCAGTCCAGAAGGACTCTGGGGTCATATGCTAACCCCATTACAGCTGCATATGGGAGTAGCATATGTATACCTCCCATTAAAGCAAGCAGCTTTGAACTAAATCCTCAACTCATTATCATGGTGCAGCAAAATTGCCAGTATTCCGGTCTTCCACAGGAAGAACGTACTGAGTTTCTGGCACAGTTCTTACAAATTGCTGACACAGTACGTGATAAAGAGGTGGATCAGGATGTCTACAGATTATTACTGTTTCCATTTGCTGTAAAAGATCAAGCTAAGAGGTGGTTGAATAACCAACCCACAGCAAGCATAAAAACATGGAGACAATTATCAGACAAATTCCTGAATCAATTTTACCCTCCAAAAAGGATGACACAGCTAAGGCTGGACATCCAAGGCTTTAAACAAAAGGATAATGAATCTCTTTATAATGCCTGGGAGAGGTACAGAGGTATGCTAAGAAAATGCCCCTCTGAAATGTTTTCAGAGTGGGTACAGTTAGACATCTTTTACTATGGACTTACAGAAAAAGCTCAGATGTCTCTACACCACTTAGCTGGTAGATCTATACATATGAGGAAGATGATTGAAGAGGCTCAAGAGCTCATAGATAATGTTGCTAGAAATCAACATCTATACTCAAGCAGTGAGTCCTCTACAAAAGAAGAAGCTATGGCAGTAACTACTGATCCTAATCCTCAAGAACAGATTGTTGAGCTTAATCAGCAATTACTCCTGATGACAAAACAGTTAGCAGAATTCAAAGAGATGCTCCAAGAAACCAAAACTGCTAACAAGAATATATAATCACAGTTGAAATAGGCAAAACAGTAGTTATATAAACAGATAACAGAAGAATGCCAAGCAGTTCAACTGAGGAGTGGGAAGACATTGAATAACACTGCTCAAAGTAGCAAAAAGCCAATAAAGGAACAACTAACAGAGGATAACCAAACTACTGCCCAAAATCCCTCTAAGGACAGTAAGAGCCCAGAGAGGAATACTCCTGGTGTTCAAACGCCAGAAAAGGGGGAAAAGTTGGCGTTAAATGCCCATTCCTTGCCCAGTTCTGGCGTTCAAACACCAGAAAAAGGGGAAAAGTTGGCGTTAAACGCCCATTCCTCACCCATTCCTGGCGTTCAAATGCCAATGAGGAATCAGACATCTGAGAGTGCTGATAGTAACCCCTCTAAGAAGGCTTCTCTAACCACCTCTGTAGGGAATAAACCTGCAGTAACTAAGGTTGGAGAATATAAAGCCAGAATGCCTTATCCTCAGAAACTCTGCCAAGCGGAACAGGATAAAGAATTTGCTCGCTTTGGAGACTATCTCAGGACTCTTGAAATAAAGATTTCGTTTGCAGAGGCACTTGAGCAAATACCCTCTTATGCTAAGTTCATGAAAGAGATCTTAAGTCATAAGAAGGATTGGAGAGAAACTGAGAAGGTGTTTCTCACTGAAAAATACAGTGCAGTCATCCTGAAAAGCTTACCAGAAAAGCTTCAAGATCCATGAAGCTTTATGATACCATGCACATTAGAAGGTGCTTGTACCAAGATAGCCCTATGCGACCTTGGAGCAAGTATCAACCTAAAATCTGCATCCACTATCAGAAAGCTTGGGTTGACTGAAGAAGTCAAACCAACCCGGATATGTCTCCAACTTGCTGATGGCTCCATTAAATATCCATCTGAAGACATGATTGTCAAGGTTGGGCCATTTGCCTTTCCAACTGACTTTGTAGTGCTGGAAATGGAGGAGCACAAGAGTGCAACTCTCATCCTAGGAAGACCCTTCCTAGCAACTGGACGAACTCTCATTGATGTACAAAAAGGGGAAGTGACCCTGAGAGTCAATGAGGATGAGTTTAAGTTGAATGCTGTCAAAGCTATGCAGCATCCAGACACATCAAATGACTGTTTGAGCACTGATTTTATTGACTCTTTGGTGGAAGAGATCTATATGACTGAGAGTCTCGAATCAGAGCTAGAGGATATCTTTAAAGGTGTCCAGCCTGACCTGGAGGAACCAGAGGAAATAAAAGAACCTCTGAAAATTCCTCAGGAAGAGGATAAGCCTCCTAAACCCGAGCTCAAGCCACAACCACCATCCCTGAAGTATGCATTTCTGGGAGAAGGTGACACTTTTCCAGTGATCATAAGGTCTACTTTAAACTCACAGGAAAAGGAAGCACTAATTCAAGTGCTAAGGACACACAAGACAGCTCTTGGGTGGTCCATAAGTGATCTTAAGGGCATTAGGCCAGCAAGATGCATGCACAAGATCCTCTTGGAAGATAATGCCAAGCCAGTGGTTCAACCACAGAGGCGGCTAAATCCAGCCATGAAGGAGGTGGTGCAGAAAAAGGTCACTAAGTTACTAGAGGCTGGGATTATTTATCCTATTTCTGATAGCCCCTGGGTGAGCCCTGTCAAAGTTGTCCCCAAGAAGGGAGGCATGACTGTGGTTCACAATGAAAAGAATGAACTGGTTCCTACAAGAACAGTTACAGGGTGGCGTATGTGTATTGACTACAGAAGGCTCAAAACATCCACCAAAAAGGATCATTTTCCTTTACCATTCTTAGACCAAATGCTAGAAAGACTAGCGGGTCATGATTATTACTGCTTTTTGGATGGCTCTTCAGGCTATAATCAAATTGCAGTGGACCCTCAAGATCAAGAGAAAACAGCATTCACCTGTATTTTTGGCGTGTTTGCTTACAGAAGAATGCCTTTTGGTCTATGCAATGCACCTGCTATCTTTCAGAGGTGCATGCTCCATCTTCTCTGATATGGTAGAAAAGTTCCTGGAAGTCTTCATGGATAACTTCTCAGTATTTGGAGACTCATTCAACTCCTATCTTGATCACCTAGCCCTTGTCCTGAAAAGATGCCAAGAGACTAATCTGGTCTTAAACTGGGAGAAATGTCACTTTATGGTGTTGTGATGAGCAGATAATTTATACGCTTTTTGGCACTGTTTTTAGTATGTTTTTAGTACATTTTAGTTAGTTTTTAATATGTTTTTATTAGTTTTTATTTAAAATTTACTTTTCTAGGCTTTACTATGAGTTTGTGTATTTTTCTATGATTTCAGGTAATTTCTGGCTGAAATTGAGGGACCTGAGATAAAATCTGATTCAGAGGCTGAAAAAGGACTGCAGATGCTGTTGGATTCTGACCTCCCTGCACTTGATGTGGATTTTTTGTAGCTACAGAAGCCCAATGAGCGCACTCTCAATTGCGTTGAAAAGTAGACATCCTGGGCTTTCCAACAATGTATAATAGTCCATACTTTTCCCGAGATTTGATGGCCCAAACCGGCGTTACAAATCAGCTTCAGAATTCCCAGCGTTTAACGCCGGAACTGGCACAAAAATTGGAGTTAAATGCCCAAACTGGCATAAAAGCTGGCGTTTAACTCCAGGAAAAGTCTGTACACATGAAAGCTTCAATGCTCAGCCCAAGCACACACTCAGTGGACCCCGGAAGTAGATTTTTACGTCATTTACTCATTTCTGTATATCTTAGGTTACTAGTTCACTATGAATAGGATATATTGACATTGTATCTTTACCTCATGACACATTACATGTTTCTTATGGTATCTTCTACGGCATGAGTCTCTAAACCCCATGGTTGTAGGTGAGGAGCTCTGCTGTGTCCTGATGGATTAATGCAATTACTACTGTTTTTCATTCAATCACGCTTGCTTCCATTCTAAGATATCACTTGTTCCTCAACTTGATGAATGTGATGATCCGTGACACTCATCATCATTCTCACCTATGAACGTGTGCCTGACAACCACCTCCGTTCTACCTTAGACTGAGTGGATATCTCTTAGATTCCTTAATCAAAATCTTCGTGGTATAAGCTAGAGTTGATGGCGTTATTCAAGAGAATCCGGAAGGTCTAAACCTTGTCTGTGGTATTCTGAGTAGGATTCAAGGATTGAATGACTGTGACGAGCTTCAAACTCCTGAAGGCTGGGCGTTAGTGACAGACTGATTGAGAACCGACAGATGATTAGCCGTGCTGTGACAGAGCGCGTTGAACATTTTCACTGAGAGGATGGGAGGTGTCCATTGACAACAGTGAAACCCTACATACAGCTTGCCATGGAAGGAGCCTTGCGTGCATGAAGAAGAAGACAATAGAAAAGCAGAGATTCAGAAGATGGAGCATCTCCAAAACCTCAACCTGTTCTCCATTACTGCAAAACAAGTATCTATTTCATGTTCTTTTACTTTTCACAATTAAACCTGAGAATTATTGATATCTTGACTAAGAGTTACAAGATAACCAAAGCTTGCCTCAAGCCGACAATCTCCATGGGATCGACCCTTACTCACGTAAGGTGTTACTTGGACGACCCAGTGCACTTGCTGGTTAGTTGTGCGGAATTGCAAAAAGTGTGATTGCGATTTCGTGCACCAGAATTTCAGATAAGTGCATAGAGATACTATGTTCCTTCTGAATCTCTGCTTTCCTACTGCTTCCATCCAATCATTCTTACTCCCTTCCATGGCAAGCTGTATGTAAGGCGTCACCGTTGTCAATGGCTACTTCCCATCCTCTCAGTGAAAATGATCCAAATGCTCTGTCACAACACGGCTAATCATCTGTCGGTTCTCGATCATGTTAGAATAGAATTGACGTTAGGATTTTTGCCAGTAAAGAATGTCATAAAAATGGTCGCGTTGTAGATATAGTCTCTAAACCGACAAGAATCCCTTCGTACAAACGTTTTGGTTGTCACAAGGAACAAACCCCTTTAAAATTGATAACCGAGTATTTAAACCTCGGGTCTTCTTCTCAAGGAATTGCAGGGAGGTATGTTCTTATTATTGGTTATGAAAAAGTGTGTTTGGGGTTTTTGGATCAAGGTAAAAGGTTAGTTGGACAATGGGCACAGGTATATTTTCAAAGCAATAAAAGTAAATGAATGACTGTAAAATAAACTCTTGGCAAGGTATAAAGACTGGAGGTCCTATCCTAGTTATTCTTATCAATTATGAAGAGAATTGGATTCTTCTCCCACTTTGTAAACCTCTAACTATGACGGTAAGTTAAGTGGATGAATTCCAATTTTCAATTAACAATGAGTTTGATAACTCAAGAGTCACCAATTAATCAACCACAGCCAAGAATGTAAAAAGCTAAATTAAAATTATAAATATCTGAAATACCTTCAATTCATTCAAAGCAGTAAAATTTAACATGAAAAATATTCATAAGCCAATTGGGCAACAGGAAAATCCAAATTATTTATATCAATAAAAGACAGCAATCATCAATCTGAAATATCTCAAGTAACATTAATTAAGAAAATCAATCTAAATATGGAACATTGAAAATAAATAAAAATAAAGAACCTGAGATTGAGAGTCACTCCTAAAACTAAGAGAAGTCCTAATCCTAAGAGAGAGAGAGGAGAGAACCTCTCTCTCTAAAACTACATCTAAAACATAAAAAGTGAATTATAAAAAGCCTTCTTATGAATGGATGCATTCCCCCACTTTATAACCTCTGGTCTATGCTTTCTGGACTTGGATTTGGGCCAAAAAGGGGTTTAGAACTCGCTGGGGCGTGTTCTGTAATTTTTTGGTGCGTGGCCTCTGTCACGCGTCCGCGTGGGTTACGCGGTCGCGTCATTCGGAGCTTTTCCTTGCCATGCGGTCGCGTCAGTCATGCGACCGCATCATATGCGTTCTGCTTAAGGCGCGCGGTCGCATCAGTCATGCGGCCGCGTCGCTGAATCTTCGCTTCTGGCACGCGATCGCGTCGTCTATGCGATCACGTGAACACCAGTTTTCTTAAAGCTCCGTTTTGCTTTCTCCTTCCATTTTTGTATGTTTCCTTTTCCATCCTCTAAGTCATTCTGCCTTAGAAAATCTGAAACTACTCAACATACTAATCATGGCATCGAATGGAAATAAAGGTAATTAAAATAATTAATTTTTAAAGCTTAGGAAACAAGTTTTTCACAATACGACATAATAAGGAAGGGAAAGTAAAACCATGCAATTAATGTGAATAAGTAGGTGAAGGATTATATAAATCACTCAAATTGAGCACAAAAGAACTCACGAAATATGGGTTTATCAACCTCCCCACACGTAAACACTAGCATGTCCTCATGCTAAATCTAAGGTGAATAATTAAGGTTAAAGTGATGGAATGCAATGCAACCTAAATTAAATGCAACTAAATGCAAATTGTTTTTACCTACTTGGTTAAAAATAAATAAGTTCTTCAAGACAAATATGAACTGGATTTCACTAATTCAAATCACAAAATACAATACAAATAACTTGCAAGAAGAAGATAGCTCATGAAAGCAGGGAACATAGAATTGAGCACTGAACCCTTGGTAGTGTATATCATTCTAACTTTCAAGTGTCTAGGGTCATTTCTCTCAATTCTCTACTAATCTTGCTTTCTATAGCTTGCTCTTCATCTAACAATCAACAAAAATTTAATGCACCAATACACAAATCAAGAGGTCTTTTAAGGGTTGTAATTGGGCTAGGGTCAAGGTAGGATTGTATTTGGCTAAGTGGACTAAAATTTGAATCCTTAATTAACTAAAACTTTCCCACCTAACTTAAGACAATCCATTTAATTAAAATACAAAATCTATCTTCCCATTAACTGTGCTTCTCACATGTTTATGCATTCCAAGTTTTGAGTACAGCTCATATGCATTGATTTCACTATTTATTTTGGGGCATTTTGTCCCCTTTTATTAATTGCTCTTTTCTTTTTTTCTTTTTCTTTTTATTTTTTTTAATGCATATGATTAAAGTATTGAATGCAATAACATGTGCTCAACCATTAGAGAGAAAAATACACACTAAAACAAAATTTTGGTTGATAAAATGCAACCAACTCAAATAGGTTCAAAATATCACTGGTTTTGTGTGTTCGAACTCTAATCCATGTTCCAAAATAATATTTCTTCAAACAAGTGTAACATTAAATTTTATTCAAATTAGTGAAATGCTCTAAAAGGTTTCTTGAAAAAGAAAATATTACATTAACCAAGTGGTAAAATATGCAAAAAAAATCAAACAAATATGCAATCAATCATGCAAATGCAATAATAAACTACAAAGAAAATTTAAACATTGGTGCTAAAATATGAAGTGACTAACCCATGGAAGTCGGTATCGACCTCCCCACACTTAAAGATTGCACCGTCCTCGGTGCATGCTGAGATGTGCAGGTGGACGGGCTGTTCCAACTGATGCTTTTCTTCAAGGATTGTGCTGATGGACTTGTTTGTCTCTCCCATGTGATCGTCTTCCGGTTCTCTTCCTGGTGGCCATCCTGAAAGAAAAAAAAAAGGGAAGAAAAGTAACCCAAAAATAAAGATAGAAATTAAAAGATGGAGTATGGTTGGGTTAATGCCAGATGAAAAGGGTCTCATTCACATGGTAGCTACAACATGTAAGAAAACAATAGAAGCCATGGCATACCAATGGTGCAGAATATGCAACAATGGGGGAGAGAGTGGGGAAGGAAAGATAATATAAATTAAAAATCAATACAAAAGTAATACAGGTATAAAAATAATTCAAAAAAGCGTATAAATTATCCGCTCATCACAACACCAAACTTAAATTGTTTCTTGTCCCCAAGCAACTAAAAATCAAATAGGATAAAAAGAAGAGAATATACTATAAATCTCAAAATATCAATGAAAATTATTTCTAATTAGATGAGCGGGACTTGTAGCTTTTTGCTTCTGAACAGTGTTGGCATCTCACTTTATCTTTTGAAGTTTAGAATGATTGGCATCCATAGGAACTCAGAGTTCAGATAGTGTTATTGATTCTCCTAGTTAAGTATGTTGATTCTTGAACACAGCTACTTTTATGAGTCTTGGCCGTGACCCTAAGCACTTTATTTTCTAGTATTACCACCGGATACATAAATGCCACAGACACATGACTGGGTGAACCTTTTCATATTGTGACTCAAATTTGCTAAAGTCCCCAGTTAGAGGTGTCTAGAGCTCTTAAGCACACTCTTTTTGCTTTGGATCACGACTTTAACCACTCGGTCTCAAGCTTTTCACTTGGACCTGCATTCCAGTAGCACATGGTTAGGGTCAGCTTGATTTAGCCGCTTAGGCCTGGATTTATTTCCTTGGGCCCTCCTATCCATTGATGCTCAAAGCCTTGGATCCTTTTTACCCTTGCCTTTTGGTTTTAAGGGCTATTGGCTTTTTCTGCTTGCTTTTTCATTTTCTTTTATAATTTTTTTTCGCAAGCTTTGTTCTTCACTACTTTTTCTTGCTTCAAGAATCAATTTTATAATTTTTCAGATCATCAATAACATTTCTCTTTTTCATCATTCTTTCAAGAGCCAACAATTTTAACATTCATAAACAACAAGATAAAAAATATGGACTGTTCAAGCATTCATTCAGAAAACAAAAATTATTGTCACCACATCAATATAATTAAACTAATTTCAAGGATGAATTCGAAAGTCATGTACTTCTTGTTCTTTTATGTTAAAAACATTTTTCATTTATGAAAGGTGAATGATTCATAGAATTAATCATAGCCTTAAGACATAGTTACTAAATACTAATGATCATGTAATAAAGACATAAACATAGACAAACATGAAGCTCAAAAATCGAAAAACAGAAAAAATAAGAGCAAGGAGATTAAGGAATGAGTCCACCTAAGTGAGGGTAGTGATGAGCGGATAATTTATACGCTTTTTGGCATTGTTTTTAGGTAGTTTTTAGTAAGTTCAAGCTACTTTTAGGGATGTTTTCATTAGTTTTTATGTTAAATTCACATTTCTGGACTTTACTATGAGTTTGTGTATTTTTCTGTGATTTCAGGTAATTTCTGGCTGAAATTAAGGGACTTGAGCAAAACTCTGAAAAAGGCTGACAAAAGGACTGCTGATGCTGTTGGAATCTGACCTCCCTGCACTCAAAATAGATTTTCTAGAGCTATAGAACTCCAATTGGCGCGCTCTCAACGAGAGCTTTCCAGCAATATATAATAGTCCATACTTTATTCGGAAATTGACGACGTAAATTGGCGTTGAACGCCAAGTACATGCTGCTGTCTGGAGTTAAACGCCAGAAAAACGTCATGATCCGGAGTTGAACGCCCAAAACACGTTATAACTTGGAGTTCAACTCCAAGAGAAGCCTCAGCTCGTGGATAGATCAAGCTCAGCCCAAGCATACACCAAGTGGGCCCCGGAAGTGGATTTATGCATCAATTACTTACTTATGTAAATCCTAGTAGCTAGTCTAGTATAAATAGGATAAGTTACTATTGTATTAGACATCTTTTGACAGTTTAATCTTTTGACTTGGTAGTCTTTGATCATTCGGTCTCTTGATCATCCAGGGGGCTAGCCATTTGGCCATGCCTGAACCTTTCACTTATGTATTTTCAACAGTGGAGTTTCTGCACACCATATATTAAGGGTGTGGAGCTCTACTGTACCTCAAGTTTCAATACAATTACTATTACTTTCTATTCAATTCTCTTTTATTCTTATTCCAAGATATACGTTGCACAACACTTTGATGAATGTGATGATCCGTGACACTCATCATCATTCTCACCTATGAACGCGCGTGATTGACAACCACTTTCGTTCTACCTTAGGTCGGGCGCATATCTCTTAGATTCCCCAACAGAATCTTCGTGGTATAAGATAGATAGATGGCGGCATTCATGAGGATCCGGAAAGTCTAAACCTTGTCTATGGTATTCCGAGTAGGATTCTGGGATTGAATGACTGTGACGAGCTTCAAACTCCTGAAGGCTGGGCGTGATGACAAACGCAAAAGAATCAAGGGATTCTATTCCAACCTGATTGAGAACTGACAGATGATTAGTCGTGCTGTGACAGAGCATAGGAACGTTTTCACTGAGAGGATGGAATGTAGCCATTGACAACGGTGATGCCCTACATACAGCTTGCCATGGAAAGGAGTAAGAAGGATTGGATGAATGTAATAAAAGAGTAGAGATTCAAGAGGAGCACAGCATCTCCGTACGCCTATCTGAAATTTTCACTATTGATTTACATAAGTATTTCTATCCCTTTTATTTTCTATTTATCAATTAATTTTCGAACTCATCATAAACCAATTTAATCTGCCTAACTGAGATTTACAAGGTGACCATAGCTTGCTTCATACCAACAATCTCTGTGGGATCGACCCTTACTCACGTAAGGTATTACTTGGATGACCCAGTACACTTGCTGGTTAAGTTGAACGGAGTTGTGGAAAGAAAGTGCTTCTCTAACAGTGCCTGGAACTCTTGTATCACAATTTCGTCCACCAAGTTTTTGGCGCCGTTGCCGGGGATTGTTCGAGTATGGACAACTGACGGTTCATCTTGTTGCTCAGATTAGGTAATTTTCTTTTCAAAAATCTTTTTCAAAATTTTTCTTTTCTTTTTCGTTTTTCCAAACTTTATTTTCGAAAAAAATAATAAAAATCCAAAAAAATTAATAAAATCATAAAAATAAAAAATATTTTGTGTTTCTTGTTTGAGTCTTGAGTCAATTTTTAAGTTTGGTGTCAATTGCATGCTTTAAAAGTTTTTTCTTGCATTTTTCGAAATTCCATGCATTCATAGTGTTCTTCATGACCTTCAAGTTGTTCTTGACAAGTTTTCTTGTTTGATCTTGATGATTTCTTATTTTGTGTTGTTTGTTGTTTTTCATATGCATTTTTTGTTTGTTAGAGTCCATGCATTAAAGATTTCTAAGTTTGGTGTCTTGCATGTTTTCTTTGCATAAAAAATTTTTCAAAAATATGTTCTTGATGTTCATCATGATCTTCAAAGTGTTCTTGGTGTTCATCTTGACATTCATAGTGTTCTTGCATGCATTATTGTGTTTTCATCCGAAATTTTCATGTTTTGGGTCATTTTTTAATGTTTTTCTCTCTCATCTTTAAAAATTCAAAAATAAAAAATATATCTTTTCCTTATTTCCCTCCAAATTTTCGAAATTTTGGGTTGACTTGGTCAAAAATTTTTAAAATTAGTTGTTTCTTACAAGTCAAGTCAAATTTTCAATTTTAAAAAAATCTTATCTTTTCAAAATATTTTTCAAAAATCATATCTTTTCCAATTTTTCCTTTTTTTCGAAAATTTCAAAAATCTTTTTCAAAATATTTTCAAAATCTTTTTCTTATCTTTATATCATAATTTCAAAAAATTAGCTAACAATTAATGTGATTGATTCAAAAAATTTGAAGTTTGTTACTTTCTTGTTAAGAAAGGTTCAATCTTTAAGTTCTAGAATCTTATCTTGTAGTTTCTTGTTAGTGAAGTAAGTAATTTCAAATTTTTGAATTAAATCTTTTTATCTTTTATCTTATCTTTTTCAAAAATTTTATCTTTTTCAAAATTTGATTTCAAAATATCTTATCTAACTTCTTATCTTCTTATCTTTTTCAAATTTGATTTTAATATATTTTTCAATCAACTAACTAACTTTTTGTTTGTTTCCTATCTTTTTCAAAACCAACTAACTACCTATCCCTCTCTAATTTTCGAAATTACCTCTCCCTTTTTCAAAAATTCTTTTTAATTATTTTAAATTTTAATTTTAATTATATCTTATCTCTGATTTTCGAAAATCACTAACCACTTTTTCAAAATTATTTTCGAAATTCTCCATCTCTTCTCTTATTCTATTTAATTATTTAATTACTAACACTTCTCTTCATCCCTCTCCACCTAATATCCGAATCCCCTCTTCTACATTCTTCTCCCCTTTCTTTTTCTACTAACATAAAGGAATCTCTATACTGTGACATAGAGGATTCCTCTTTCTTTTCTTGTTTTCTTCTCTTTCATATAAGCAGGAACAACAATAAAGGCACTCTTGTTGAAATTGATCCAGAACCTGAAAGGACTCTGAAGAGAAAATTAAGAGAAGCTAAGTTACAACAATCTAAAGGTAACCTTTCAGAAATATTAGAACAAGAGAAGGAGATGGTAGCCGAAAATAATAATAATGCAAGGAAAATGCTTGGTGACTTCACAAAGCCAACGTCCAAGTTTGATGGAAGAAGCATCTCCATTCCTGCCATTGGAGCCAACAACTTTGAGCTGAAACCTCAGCTAGTTGCCTTAATGCAACAAAACTGCAAGTTTTATGGACTTCCATCTGAAGATCCTTATCAGTTTTTAACTGAGTTCTTGCAGATCTGTGAGACTGTAAAGACGAATGGAGTTGATCCTGAAGTCTACAGACTCATGCTTTTCCCTTTTGCTGTAAGAGACAGAGCTAGAATATGGTTGGATTCACAACCCAAGGATAGCCTGGTCTCCTGGGATAAGCTAGTCACTGCCTTCTTAGATAAATTCTTTCCTCCTCAAAAGCTGAGCAAGCTGAGAGTGGATGTTCAAACCTTCAAACAAAAAGATGGTGAATCCCTCTATGAAGCTTGGGAAAGATACAAGCAGCTGACCAAAAGATGTCCATCTGACATGTTTTCAGAATGGACCATATTAGATATATTCTATTATGGCCTGTCTGAATTTTCGAAAATGTCATTGGACCATTCTGCAGGTGGATCTATTCACCTAAAGAAAACGCCTGAAGAGGCTCAAGAACTCATTAACATGGTTGCAAACAACCAATTCATGTACACTTCTGAGAGGAATCCCGTGAATAATGGGATATCTCAGAAGAAAGGAGTTCTTGAAATTGATGCTCTGAATGCCATATTGGCTCAGAACAAAGTGTTGACTCAGCAAGTCAACATGATCTCTCAAAGTCTCAATGGATGGCAAAATGCATCCAACAGTACTAAAGAGGCAGCTTTTGAAGAAGCTTATGATCCTGAGAACCCTGTCATAGCAGAGGTTAATTACATGGGTGAACCTTATGGAAACACCTATAATCCATCATGGAGGAATCATCCAAATCTCTCATGGAAGGATCAACAAAAGCCTCAACAAGGCTTTAACAATGGTGGACGCAATAGGCTAAGCAATAGCAAGCCTTTTCCATCATCTTCTCAGCAACAGACAGAGAATTCTGAACAAAACACTTCTAATTTAGCCAATCTAGTTTCTGATCGGTCAAAGGCCACCTTCAGTTTCATGAGTGAAACAAGATCCTCCATCAGAAATCTGGAGGCACAAGTGGGCCAGCTGAGTAAGAAAATCATTGAAACTCCTCCCAGTATTCTCCCAAGCAATACAGAAGAGAATCCGAAAGGAGAGTGCAAGGCCATTGATATAATCAATATAGCCGAATGCACAAGGGAGGAGGAGGACAAAAATTCTAGTGAGAAAGACCTCCTGGGACGTCCCTCAAGCAAGAAGGAGTTTCCTATTAAGGATCCATAGGAATCTGAGGCTCATATAGAGACCATAGAGATTCCATCAAATCTCCTTCTGCCATTCATGAGCTCTGAAGACTATTCTTCCTCTGAAGAGGATGAAGATGTGACTGGAGAGCAAGTTGCTCAATATTTAGGAGCAATCATGAAGCTGAATGCCAAGTTGTTTGGTAATGAGACTTGGGAAAGTGAACCTCCCTTGCTTATTAATGAACTAGATACCTGTATTCAACAAACTCTACCTCAAAAGAAACAAGATCCTGGCAAGTTCTTAATACCTTGTACCATAGGCACCATGACCTTTGAAAAGGCTCTATGTGATCTGGGGTCAGGGATAAATCTTATGCCACTCTCTGTAATGGAGAAGCTGGGGATCATTGAGGTACAACCTGCCTTGTTCTCATTACAATTGGCAGACAAGTCATTGAGACAAGCTTATGGAATAGTGGAGGACGTGTTAGTAAAGGTTGAAGGCCTTTACATCCCTGCTGATTTCATAATCTTAGACACTAGAAAGGAAGAGGATGAATGCATCATCCTTGGAAGGCCTTTCCTAGCCACAGCAGAAGCTGTGATAAATGTCAACAGAGGTGAATTAGTCCTTCAATTGAATGGGGACTACCTTGTGTTTAAGGCACAAGGCCATCCCTCTGTGACAAAAGAGAGTAAGCATGAAGAACTTCTCTCAGTTCAGAGTCAAGAAGAGCCCCCACAGTCAAACTCTAAGTTTGGTGTTGGGAGGCCACAACCAAACTCTAAGTTTGATGTTAAGATCCCATATCCAAACTCTAAGTTTGGTGTTGGGACTATACAACATTGACCTGATCACCTTTGTGGCTCCATGAGAGCCACTGTCAAGCTATTGACATTAAAGAAGCGCTTGTTGGGAGGCAACCCAATTTTATCTAATTTTTATTTTATATTATTTTATTTTTATTTTATGTTTTATTAGGTACATGATCATGAGGAGTCACGAAAAAAATCATAAAAATTAAAAACAGAATAAAAAACAGCAGAAGAAAAAAATCACACCCTGGAGGAAGCACAGGCTGGCGTTCAACGCCAGTAAGATGCATCTGGCCGGCATTCAACGCCAGAACAGAGCATCATTCTGGCGCTGAATGCCAGAAACAAGCAACATTCTGGCGCTGAACGCCAGGAATGTGCCTAGAGAAGAAAAGCTGGCGCTGAACGCCAGTAACAAGCATGAAACTGGCGTTCAACGCCAGAAACATGCTTTACATGGGCGTTGAACGCCCAGAATGTGCGCCACACGGCGTTTAAACGCTAGAATGGTGTGCAAAGGCATTTTACATGCCTATTTGGTGCAGGGATGGAATTCCTTGACACCTCAGGATCTGTGGACCCCACAGGATCACCTCAGGATCTGTGGACCCCACAGGATCCCCACCTACTATATTCCCACCTTACCTCCTAATCCTATTTTGTGATTTCCCCATGTCACACTTCCCAACACTCTTCACCAATCACCTCAATCCCTCTTCCCAATCACCTTCCTCACCACTCACATCCATCCACTCTTCCCCATAAACCCCACCTACCTTCAAAAATTCAAAAACATTTTCCCACCCATTCCCACCCTAAATGGCCGAACATTCACTCCCCCCTCTCCCTATATATACCCTTCTATTCTACTTCATTTTCACACAACACAACCCCTCTTCTTCACCTTGGCCGAACCTACATCTCTCCCTCTCTACCATATTCTCTTCTTTTTCTTCTTCTTATCTTCTTTCTTCTATTGCTCGAGGGCGAGCAATCTTTTAAGTTTGGTATGATAAAAGCATAAGCTTTTTATTTTTCCATTACCATCAATGGCACCTAAGGCCGGAGAATCCTCTAGAAAAGGAAAAGGGAAGACAAAAGCTTCCACCTCCGAGTCATGGGAGATGGAAAGATTCATCTCCAAAAGCCATCAAGACCACTTCTATGATGTTGTGGCAAAGAAGAAGGTGATCCCTGAGGTCCCTTTCAAGCTCAAGAAAAATGAGTATCCGGAGATCCGACATGAAATCCGAAGAAGAGGTTGGGAAGTCTTAACCAACCCCATGCAACAAGTCGGAATCTTAATGGTTCAAGAATTCTATGCCAATGCATGGATCACTAGGAACCATGATCAAAGTATGAACCCGAATCCAAAGAATTACCTCACAATGGTTCGGGGGAAATACTTAGATTTTAGTCCGGAAAATGTGAGGTTGGCGTTTCACTTGCCCATGATGCAAGGAGATGAACGCCCCTACACTAGAAGGGTCAACTTTAATCAACGGTTGGACCAAGTCCTAATGGACATATGTGTGGAAGGAGCTCAATGGAAAAGAGACTCCAAGGGTAAGCCAGTTCAACTAAGAAGACTGGACCTCAAGCCTGTGGCTAGAGGATGGTTGGAGTTCATTCAACACTCCATCATTCCTACTAGCAACCGATCTAAAGTTATTGTGGATCGGGCCATCATGATTCATAGCATCATGATTGGAGAGGAAGTAGAAGTTCATGAGGTCATCTCCAATGAAATCTACAAAATAGCCGAGAAGTCCTCCACCATGGCAAGGCTAGCTTTTCCTCACCTTATTTGCCATCTATGTTACTCAGCTGGAGTTATCATAGAAGGAGACATCTCCATTGAAGAGGATAAGCCCATCACCAAGAAGAGGATGGAGCAAGCAAAAGAGACCATTCACGGTTCTCAAGAGATGCATGAGGAAGCTCATCATCAAGAAATCCCTGAGATGCCTCAAGGGATGCACTTTCCTCCCAACAACTATTGGGAGCAACTCAACACCTCCTTAGAAGATTTGAGCCACAATGTTGAACAATTAAGGGTGGAACATCATGAGCACTCCATCATTCTCCATGAAATAAGAGAAGACCAAAGAGCAATGAGGGAAGAGCAACAAAGGCAAGGAAAGGACATAGAAGAGTTTAAGGACATTGTTGGTCCTTCAAGAAGGCGCCAACCTCACTAAGGTGGACTCATTCCTTTTTCTTATTTCTCTATTTTTTGATTTTTTATGCTTCATGTTTATTTATGTTTTGTGTCTCTACTTCATGATCATTAGTGTTTAGTAACTATGTCTTAAAGTTATGAATAATTCCATTAATCCTTCACCTTTCTTAAATGAAAAATGTTTTTAATTCAAAAGAACAAGAAGTACATCAATTTTGAATTTATCCTTGAATTTAGTTTAATGGTGACAATACTTTTTATTTTCTGAATGAATGCTTAAACAGTGCATATTTTTGATCTTGTTGTTTATGAATGTTAAAACTGTTGGCTCTTGAAAGAATGATGAACAAAGAAAAATGTTATTGATGATCTAAAAAATCATAAAATTGATTCTGGAAGCAAGAAAAAGCAGTGAAAAAGCAAAAGCTTGCGAAAAAAAAGTGGCGAAAGAAAAAAAAAGGTTGCGAAAAAAATAGAAAGAAAAAGAAAAAGCCAATAGCCCTTAAAATCAAAAGGCAAGGGTAAAAAGGATCCAAGGCTTTGAGCATCAATGGATAGGAGGGCCCAAGGAAATCAAATTCAGGCCTAAGCGGCTAAATCAAGCTGTCCCTAACCATGAGCTTGTGTCATGCAGGTCCAAGTGAAAAGCTTGAGACTGAGTGGTTAAAGTCGTGATCCGAAGCAAAAAGAGTGTGCTTAAGAGCTCTGGACACCTCTAACTGGGGACTCTAGCAAAGCTGAGTCACAATCTGAAAAGGTTCACCCAGTCATGTGTCTGTGGCATTTATGTATCCGGTGGTAATACGGGAAAACAAAATGCTTAGGGCCACGGCCAAGACTCATAAGTAGCTGTGTTCAAGAATCAACATGCTTAACTAGGAAAATCAATAACATTATCCGAAATTCTAAGTTCCTAGAGAAGCCAATCATTCTAAACTTCAAAGGAAAAAGTGAGATGCCAAAACTGTTCAGAAGCAAAAACTACAAGTCCCGCTCATCTAATTATAATTAATATTCATTGATATTCTGGAATTTATAGTATATTCTCTTCTTTTTATCCTAATTGATTTTTAGTTGCTTGGGGACAAGAAACAATTTAAGTTTGGTGTTGTGATGAGCGGATAATTTATACGCTTTTTGGCATTGTTTTTAGGTAGTTTTTAGTAAGTTCAAGCTACTTTTAGGGATGTTTTCATTAGTTTTTATGTTAAATTCACATTTCTGGATGTTACTATGAGTTTGTGTGTTTTTCTGTGATTTCAGGTAATTTCTGGCTGAAATTAAGGGACTTGAGCAAAACTCTAAAAAAGGCTGACAAAAGGACTGCTGATGCTGTTGGAATCTGACCTCCCTGCACTCAAAATGGATTTTCTGGAGCTTCAGAAATCCAATTGGCGCGCTCTCAACGGCGTTGGAAAGAAGACATTTAGAGCTTTCCAGCAATATATAATAGTCCATACTTTATTCGGAAATTGACGACGTAATTTGGTGGTGAACGCCAAGTACATGTTGCTGTCTGGAGTTAAACGCCAGAAAAACGTCATGATCCGGAGTTGAACGCCCAAAACACGTTATAACTTGGAGTTCAACTCCAAGAGAAGCCTCAGCTCGTGGATAGATCAAGCTCAGCCCAAGCACACACCAAGTGGGCCCCGGAAGTGGATTTATGCATCAATTACTTACTTATGTAAACCCTAGTAGCTAGTCTAGTATAAATAGGATAAGTTACTATTGTATTAGACATCTTTTAACAGTTTAATCTTTTGACTTGGTAGTCTTTGATCATTCGGTCCTTGATCATCCAGGGGGCTGGCCATTCGGCCATGCCTGAACCTTTTACTTATGTATTTTCAACAGTGGAGTTTCTGCACACCATAGATTAAGGGTGTGGGGCTCTGCTATACCTCAAGTTTCAATACAATTACTATTACTTTCTATTCAATTCTCTTTTATTCTTATTCCACGATATACATTGCACAACACTTTGATGAATGTGATGATTCGTGACACTCATCATCATTCTCACCTATGAACGCGCGTGATTGACAACCACTTTTGTTCTACCTTAGGCCGGGCGCATATCTCTTAGATTCCCCAACAGAATCTTCGTGGTATAAGCTAGATAGATGGCGGCATTCATGAGGATCCGAAAAGTCTAAACCTTGTCCATGGTATTCCGAGTAGGATTCTGGGATTGAATGACTGTGACGGCTTCAAACTCCTGAAGGCTGGGCGTGATGACAAATGCAAAAGAATCAAGGGATTCTATTCCAACCTGATTAAGAACCGACAGATGATTAGCTGTGCTGTGACAGAGCATAGGAACGTTTTTACTGAGAGGATGGGATGTAGCCATTGACAACAGTGATGCCCTACATACAGCTTGCCATGGAAAGGAGTAAGAAGGATTGGATGAATGTAATAAGAGAGTAGAGATTCAAGAGGAGCACAGCATCTCCGTACGCCTATCTGAAATTTCCACTATTGATTTACATAAGTATTTCTATCCCTTTTATTTTCTATTTATCAATTAATTTTCGAACTCATCATAAACCAATTTAATCTGCCTAACTGAGATTTACAAGGTGACCATAGCTTGCTTCATAACAACAATCTCTGTGGGATCGACCCTTACTCACGTAAGGTATTACTTGGATGACCCAGTACACTTGCTGGTTAAGTTGAACGGAGTTGTGTCCACACATAGTTGAAAAAGCAATGAATTTTACAAAATACAATAACAAAGGAATCACAATTTCGTCCACCAGGTAGCATCTTCCTCTTGAAGAACCAAAGGTGATCTTGAGCTCCTCTATGTCTCTTCCTTGCCTCTGTTGCTTGATCCCTAGTGATTTTGGTGCTCCTATCCTTAGTTGCTCCCAATAATTGTGTGGAGGAAAATGTATCCCTTGAGGTATCTCAAGGATTTCTTGATAAGGGAATTCCTTATGCTCTTATTGAGGTCCATGAGTGGGCTCTCTTGATGTGCAGTCAAATGCTCTACTACTGAACTATGGACCTTTGAGATGAATATTTCCATCTCCCCTGACTCAGAGGTGGAAGCTTTTGCCTTCCCTTTCCTCTTTCTAGAGGGTTCTCTGGCCTTAGGTGCCATAAATGGTTATGGAAAAACAAAAAGCTATGCTTTTACCACACCAAACTTAGAATGTTGCTCATCCTTGAGCAAAAGAGGTAAGAATAGATGAAGAAGAAGAAGAGATGAAGGAGAGGGAGAGAGATGTGTATTCGGCCAAGGGGGAGAAGAGAGGGTTGTGTTGTGTGAAAATGAAGAAAGATGGAGGGGTTTATATAGTGGAGGGAGAGGGTTAAGGGTTCGGTAATTTAGGGTGGGTTTGGGTGGGAAAGAGATTTTGAATTTGAAGGTAGGTGGGGTTTATGGGGAAGAGTGGATGGATGTGATTGGTGAAGGGTTAATGGGGGAGAGAGATTGAGGTGATTGGTGAATGATGTTTGGGGAAGAGTATTATGAAAAGGTGTGAGAGGGAGGAAGAAGGTAGGTGGGGATCCTGTGAGGTCCACGGATCCTGAGGTGATCCTGTGGGGTCCACAGATCCTGAGGTGTCAAGGATTTCTCATCCATGCACCTTTTAGGCCTGTAAAATGCCCTTGTATGCAATCCTGGCATTTAACGCCAAACTGCAGCATGTTTCTGGCGTTAAATGCCAGTTCCATGCTTGTCTTGGGCGTTCAACGCCAATCTGCAGCATGTTTTTGGCGTTGAACGCCACTTCCATGCTTGCTTCTAGCGTTTAACGCTAGCTCTCTTCAAGGTGCAATCCTGGCATTTAAACGCCAAACTGCTGCTTATTTCTGGCATTCAACTCCAACTTCATGCTCTGTTCTGGCGTTGAATGCCAGCTAGAGCTCTCAAACATGAATCACACTTTGTCACAACTTCACACAACTAACCAGCAAGTGCACTGGGTCATCCAAGTAATACCTTACGTGAGTAAGGGTCGATCCTACAGAGATTGTTGGTATGAAGCAAGCTATGGTCATCTTGTAAATTTCAGTCAGACAGATTCAAATAGTTATAATGGTTTTCGATTAATAAGACAAATAAAGCATAGAATAGAGATAGAGATACTTATGTTAATCATTGGTGGGAATTTCAGATAAGTGCACAAAGACACTATGTTCCTTCTGAATCTCTGCTTTCCTACTGCTTCCATCCAATCATTCTTACTCCCTTCCATGGCAAGCTGTATGTAGGGCATCACTGTTGTCAATGGATACTTCCCATCCTCTCAGTGAAAATGGTCCAAATGCTCTGTCACAGCACGGCTAATCATCTGTCGGTTCTTGATCATGTCGGAATAGAATCCAGTGATTTTTTTGCGTCTGTCACTACGCCCAACACTCGCAATTTTGAAGCTCGTCATAGTCATTCAATCCCTGAATCCTACTCGGAATACCAGAGATAAGGTTTAGACTTTCCAGATTCTCAAGAATGCTGCCAATGGATTCTAGCTTATACCACGAAGACTCTGATTAAGGAATCCAAGAGATACTCATTCAATCAAAAGTAGGTTGTCAAGCACATGCTCATAGGTTGGAATGGTGATGAGTGTCACGGATCATCACATTCATCAGGTTGAAGTGCAAATGAATATCTTAGAATAAGAATAAGCGTGAATTGAATAGAAGAACAATAGAATTGCATTAACACTCGAGGTACAGCAGAGCTCCACACCTTAATCTATGGTGTGTAGAAACTCCACCGTTGAAAATACATAAGAACAAGGTTCAGGCATGGCCGAATGGCTAGCCCCCAAACGTGATCAATAGTCTCCCAAAAATGATCGAAGGAAAGCTAAAGATGTCTAATATAGTAGTAAAAAGTTCTATTTATATTAGACTAGCAACTAGGGTTTACAAAAATAAGTCTCAGTGCAGAAATCCACTTCTGGGCTCCACTTTGGTGTGTGCTTGGGCTGAGCTTGAGCTTTACACGTGCAGAGGCTTCTCTTGGGGTTAAACGCTAAGTCGTAACGTCTGTTTGACGTTTAACTCTGGTTTGTGACGTGTTTCTGGCGTTTTACTCCAGAATGTAGCATGGAACTAGCGCTGAACGCAGTTGAGAGCGCGCCATTTGGAGTTCTGTAGCTCCAGAAAATCCATTTCGAGTGAAGGGATGTCAGAATCTAACAGCATCAGCAGTCTTTTCTTCTGCCTAAATTAGATTTTTGCTCAGGTCCCTCAATTTCATCCAAAAAATACCTAAAATCACAAAAAAACACACGAACTCATAGTAAAGTCCAAAAATGTGAATTTTGCATAAAAACATCCCTAAAAGTAGCTAGATCCTACTAAAAACTACCTAAAAATAATGCCAAAAAGCGTATAAATTATCCGCTCATCAGCGTGCCACGCCTTCATCACCAAGTGGTTCGCCCTTTAGGTTGGCTTCTTAACTTTCTTTCTGGAAAATATAACCAGCGTGACATGATGAGCGGATATTTTATACGCTTTTTGGGGGTATTTTCATATAGTTTTTAGTAGGATTTAGCCACTTTTTAGTATATTTTTATTAGTTTTTATGCAAAAATCATATTTCTGGACTTTACTATGAGTTTGTGTGTTTTTCTGTGATTTCAGGTATTTTCTGGCTAAAACTGAGGGATCTGAGCAAAAATTTGATTCAGAGGCTGAAAAAGGACTGCAGATGTTGTTGGATTCTGACCTCCCTGCACTCGAAGTGGATTTTCTGGAGCTACAAAACTCCAAATGGCGTGCTCCCAAATGCATTGGAAGTACACATCCAAGGCTTTCCAGCAATATATAATAGTCCATACTTTGAGCGAGTTTTGATGACGTAAATTGGCGTCAAAACGCCAGCTCTCTACCCTTTTCTGGCGTCAAAACGCCAGAACTAGCATAAAAGTTGGAGTTAAACGCCCAAACTGGCACCAAAGCTGGTGTTTAACTCTAGGAATAGCCTATGCACATGAAAGCTCCAATGCTCAGCCCAAGCACACACCAAGTGGGCCCCAGAAGTGGATTTCTACACTACCTATCTTAGTTTACTCATTTTTTGTAAACCTAGGTTACTAGTTGAGTATAAAAACTACCTTTAGATTTATTTTGAACCTCATGACATTTTCACGTTTTACATTGTATCTCTACGGCATGAGTCTCTAAACTCCATTGTTGGGGGTGAGGAGCTCTACTGTGTCTTGATGGATTAATGCAAGTACCACTATTTTCTATTCAATCACGCTTGTTTCCATTCTAAGATATTCATTCGCACTTAAACATGATGAATGTGATGATCTGTGACACTCATCACCATTCTCAACTTATGAACGCGTGCCTGACAACCACCTTCGTTCTATCTTAGATTCAATGTGTATCTCTTGGGTTCCTGGTTCACGAATTTGAGTACCTCTCCTGACAACAGAGTGTTCGAATTCGTGCGTCCAGAGTCTTCGTGGTATAAGCAAGGATTATTGGCGGCCATTCCTGAGATCCAAAAAGTCTAAACCTTGTCTATGGTATTCCGAGTAGGATCTGGGAAGGGATGACTGTGACGAGCTTCAAACTCGCGAGTGTTGGGCATTGTGACAGACGCAAAAGGATCACTGGATTCTATTCCAACATGATCGAGAACCGACAGATGATTAGCCGTGCGGTGACAGCACACATGGACCATTTTCACTGAGAGGATAGGAAGTAGCCATTGACAACGGTGACACCCTACACACAGCTTGCCATGGAAGGAGCCTTGCGTGCGTGAAGAAGAAGATAGTAGGAAAGCAAAGATTCAGATGACAGAGCACCTCCAAAACTCCAACCTATTCTCTATTATTGAACCACAAGTACCTTTTATTTCATGCTCTTCTATTATATTGCAAACAAAAACCCTTTTCAATATTAATCTCCTGACTAAGAGTTACAAGGAAACCATAGCTTGCTTCAAGCCGACAATCTCCGTGGGATCGACCCTTACTCACGTAAGGTATTACTTGGACGACCCAGTGCACTTGCTGGTTAGTTGTGCAAAATTGCAAGTGTGATTGCAATTTCGTGCACCAAGTTTTTGGCGCCGTTGTCGGCGATTGTTCGAGTTTGAACAATTGACGGTTCATCTTGTTGCTTAGATTAGGAAAATTTTGTCTTTTGGGTCAGAGTCTTTTTATGTTCTTTTCAAAATTTTTCAAAAAAATTTATTATTTTTTTAGATTTTTCTATTTGAGTGTAGTTGCATGTTTTAAGTTTGGTGTTCTCTTATTAGTTTTTATTTAATTTCCAAAAATTTATTTTTGGTTTTCTAAAAATTTTAAGTTTATTGTTCTTTTTATGTTCTTGAGTCCTTCTTGTGTTTTGATCTTAAAATTTTTAAGTTTGGTGTTCCTTGGTGTTTTTCCTCCAAATTTTCAAAAATTTTGCATTAAATTAGTCATCAATTTTAAAAAGCAAATATTTTTAAATTTTTCTTCAATCATATATTTTTTTTCAAAACTTGCTAACCACTTTCTCTTTCTTCATTTTTTTGAAAATCCTCATAAAAAATTTTCAAATATTTTTTACTTTATTTTTTTGTTTCCAATTTTTTTATTATTATTAATTCAAATATATATAATAAAATAAATAAAATAAATCCACATTATCTCCCTTTATCCATCATGGAACTAAGTGGAAATGAACAGTCCAGAAGGACTCTGGGGTCATATGCTAACCCCGCTACTACTTCATATGGTAGTAGTATCTGTATACCCTCCATCGGAGTCAGTAGTTTTGAGTTGAATCCTCAGCTCATTATCATGGTGCAGCAAAATTGCCAGTATTCCGGTCTTCCACAGGAAGAACCTACTGAGTTTCTGGCACAGTTCTTACAAATTGCTGACACAGTACATGATAAAGAAGTAGACCAGGATGTCTACAGATTATTACTGTTTTCATTTGCTGTAAAAGACCAAGCTAAGAGGTGGTTAAATAACCAACCTAAGGCCAGCATAAGGACATGGAAACAGCTGTCAGAAAATTTTTTGAATCAATATTTACCTCCTAAGAGGATGACACAGCTAGGGCTGGACATCCAAGGCTTTAAACAAGAGGATAATGAATCCCTTTAGAACGTATGGGAGAGGTACAGAGAGATGCTGAGGAAATGCCTCTCTGAAATATTTTTAGAATGGGTGCAGTTAGACATCTTCTACTATGGGCTTACTAAAAAAGCTCAGATATCTCTAGACCACTCAGCTAGTGGATCTATACACATGAGAAAGACAATTGAAAAGGCTCTAGAGCTTATAGATACTGTTGCTAGAAATCAGCATATGTACTTGAGCAGTGAGTCCTCCATGAAGGAAGAGGCTAAAGTAGTATCTACTGACCTTAGTCCTCCAGAAAAAGTTATTGAACTCAACCAGCAATTACTTACTCTGACAAAACAGTTAGTAGAATTTAAAGAAATGTTACAAGATACTCAGGATGCTAATAAGAATATGGAAGCACAACTTGACCAGACAAGACAACAGTTATCTAAACAAATAAGAGAAGAATGTCAAGCTGTGCAATTAAGGAGTGGAAAAACAATAAATACATCCACTTAAAGCAGCAAAAAGCCAAGGAAAGAACAGCTGACAGAAGACGAACAATATGCTACCCAAAATTCCTCTGAGGACAGTAAGAGCCAAGAGAGGAATGATTATGGCGTTCAAACGCCAGAAAAGTGTGACGAACTGGCATTAAACGCCCAGTGGATGCCTAGTTCTGGCGTTCAAACGCCAGAAAAGGGTAAAAAGTTGGCGTCAAATGCCAATTCCATGTTCAATTATGGCGTTCAAACGCCAGAATAGGGTTGGAATCTGGCGTTAAACGCCAATCTAGCACCCAATCCTGGCGTTCAAATGCCAGTAAGGGATCAGACACCTGCAAGTGCTGATAATAACTCCCTCAAGAAGGCATCTCAGCCTGCCTATGTAGGAAATAAACCTGCAGCAACCAAGGTTGAAGAATATAAAGCCAAAATACCTTATCCTCAGAAACTCTGCCAAGCAAAATAGGATAAGCAATTTGCCGCTTTGCAGACTATCTCAGGACTCTTGAAATAAAGATTTCGTTTGCAGAAGCACTTGAGCAAATACCTTCCTATGCTAAGTTCATGAAAGAGATTTTAAGCCATAAGAAGGATTGGAGAGAAACTGAAAACGTTTTTCTTACTGAGGAATGCAGTGTAATCATTCTAAAGAGCTTACAAGAAAAGCTCAAGGACCCCAGAAGCTTTATCATACCATGCACATTAGAGGGAATTTATACCAAGATAGCTCTATGTGATCTTGGTGGAAGTATCAAGCTAATCCCTGCATCCACTATCAGAAAGCTTGGTTTGACCGAAGAGATCAAACCAACCTGGATCTGTCTTCAACTTGCTGATGGCTCCATTAAATACCCATAAGGCATAATTGAGGACATGATTGTCAAGGTTGGGCCATTTGCCTTTCCCACTGACATTGTAGTGCTGGAAATGGAGGAGCACAAGAGTGCAACTCTCATTCTAGGAAGACCTTTCCTAGCAACTGGACGCACTGTCATTGATGTCTAAAAGGGGGAAGTGACCTTGAGAGTCAATGAGGATGAGTTTGAGTTGAATGCTGTCAAAGCTATACAGTATCCAAACACACCAAAAGACTGCATGAAAGTTGATCTTATTGACTCTCTAGTAGAAGAAGTCAATATGACTGAGAGTCTCGAATCAGAGCTAGAGGACATATTTAAAGATGTTCAGCCTGATCTGGAGGATCCAGAGGAAATAGAGGAACCTCTGAAAATTCCTCAATTAGAGGAAAAGCCTCCCAAACCCGAGCTCAAACCACTACCACCATCCCTGAAATATGCATTTCTGGGAGAAGACAACATTTTTTTGTAATCATAAGCTCTACCTTAAAGCCACAGGAAGAGGAAGCACTGATTCAAGTGTTAAGGACACACAAGACAGCTCTTGGGTGCTTCATAAGTGATCTTAAGGGCATTAGCCTAGCCAGATGCATGCACAAGATTCTCTTGGAGGATAACGCTAAGCCAGTGGTACAACCACAAAGGCGGCTGAATCCAGCCATGAAGAAAATGGTGCAGAAATGGGTCACTAAACTACTAGAGGCTGGGATTATTTATCCTATTTCTGATAGCCCCTGGGTGAGCCCTGTCCAAGTCATCCCCAAGAAGGGTGGAATAACAGTAGTGCATAATGAAAAGAATGAACTGGTTCCTACAAGAACATTTACAGGATGGCACATGTGTATTGACCACAGAAGACTCAATACAGCCACCAGAAATGATCATTTTCCTTTACCATTCATAGACCAGATCTTAGAAAGACTAGGAGGTCATGACTATTACTGCTTTTTGGATGACTATTCAGGCTATAACCAAATTACAGTAGATCCCCAAGATTAAGAGAAAACAACATTCACATGTCCATCTGGGGTATTTGCCTACAGAAGGATGCCATTTGGTTTGTGTAATGCACCTACAACCTTTCAGAGATGCATGCTCTCTATTTTCTCTGATAGGGTGGAAAATTTTCTGGAAGTCTTCATGGATGACTTCTCAGTATATGGAGACTCATTCGGCTCCTGTCTTGATCATCTAACACTTGCTTTGAAAAGGTGCCAAGAGGTTTTAAACTGGGAGAAATGTCACTTTATGGTGACTGAAAGAATTGTCCTTGGACACAAAATTTCAAACAAGGGAATAGAGGTGGATCAAGCTAAGGTAGAGGTAATTGAGAAATTACTACCACCTGCCAATGTTAAGGCAGTCAGAAGCTTTTTGGGGCATGCAGGATTCTATAGGAGGTTTATAAAGGATTTTTCAAAAATCACAAAACCTCTAAGTAATATGATAGCTCCTGACACGCCATTCATATTTAACATAGAGTGTCTGCAGGTGTTTGAGACTTTGAAAGCTAAGCTGGTTACAGCACTAGTCATTTCTGCACTAAACTGGACATTACCATCCGAACTGATGTGTGATGCCAGTGACCATGCCATTGGTGCAGTATTGGGACAGAGGCATGACAAACTTCTGCATGTCATCTACTATGCCAGCCATGTTCTAAATGATGCACAGAAGAACTACACAACCACAGAAAAGGAATTGCTTGTAGTGGTTTATGCCATTGACAAGTTCAGATCCTACTTAGTAGGATCAAAGATGATTGTGTATATTGACCACGCTACTCTTAAATATCTACTCACAAAGCAGGATTCAAAACCCAGGCTCATAAGGTGGGTATTGCTTCTGCAAGAGTTTGATATAGAAATAAGAGACAGAAAAGGGAAAGAAAACCAAGTGGCAGATCACCTGTCCCGGATAGAACCAGTAGAAGGGGCATCCCTCCCCATCACTGAGATCTCTAAAACCTTTCTGGATGAGCAACTTTTTGCCATTTAGGAAGTACCATGGTTTGCAGACATTGCAAACTATAAGGCTGCAAGGTTTATACCCAAGGAGTACAGTAGGCAGCAAATGAAAAAATTAATTTCTGATGCAAAGTACTACTTGTAGGATGAACCATATCTCTTTAAGAGATGCGCAGACAGAATAATCCGTAGATGTGTGCCTATAGAAGAAGCGCAGAGGATCCTTTGACACTGCCATGGATCACAATATGGAGGACATTTTGGAAGTGAGCGAATAGCCACAAAAGTCCTCCAATGCGGCTTCTACTAGCCTACTCTCTATAAAGACTCCTGAGAGTTTGTACGGAACTGTGACAGTTGCCAGAGAGCTGCTAATCTGCCTCATGGTTACGCCATGCCTCAGCAAGGGATCTTAGAGGTTGAATTGTTTGACGTATGGGGTATTGACTTCATGGGGCCTTTCCCACCTTCATACTCAAACACTTATATTCTAATGGCAGTAGACTATGTATCTAAATGGGTAGAGGCAATTGCAACACCCGCTAATGATATTAACACAGTGATAAAGTTCCTCCAGAAATACATCTTCAGTAGAGTTGGTGTCCCTAGAGTATTAATCAGTGATGGAGGCACTCATTTCTGCAATAAATAGCTTTACTCTGCTATGGTCCGGTATGGAATTAGCCACAAGGTGGTAACTCCGTATCATCCATAGACAAATGGGCAAGTTGATGTCTCTAATAGAGAACTAAAAAGAATCCTGGAACAGACTATAATGGCCTGTAGAAAGGATTGGGCAAAAATCTTGGATGATGCTCTGTGGGCGTACAGAATAGCATTCAAGACTCCTCTAGGAACTTCTCTATACCAACTTGTGTATGGTAAGGCCTGTCATTTTCCCGTGGAATTGGAACACAAGGCCTACTGGGCAACCAGATTCATAAACCTTGATGCTAAATTAGCTGGAGAGAAAAGATTGCTCTAGTTGAATGAGCTAGAGGAGTTCAGACTCAATGCTTTCGAAAATGCAAAACTTTACAAGGAGAAAGAAAAAAGATGGCATGACAAGAAATTGTCATGCAGAGTCTTTGAACTAGGACAAAAGGTCCTGCTATTCAACTTTAGACACAGATTTTTCCCTTGAAAATTAAAATCCTGGTGGAGGGGACCATATGTGATTACAAGTGTGTCACCATATGGATATGTGGAGCTTCAAGATACTGACTCTGATAAAAGATTCATTGTTAATGGACAAAAAGTCAAACACTATCTTGAAAGCAATACTGAGCAAGAGTGCTCAAAATTGAGACTAGAATAACATTCAGTGAGGTCCAGCTAAAGAAAATAAAGAAGCGCTTGCTGGGAGGCAACCCAGCCATTGGTTAAGCATATCTATTTTTTTAGTAATTATAAGAATTTGATACAAAATTTATCTTCTATTACAGGAGTTCACAGAGTTACAGAAGAATTCAAAGCAGAAAATAGAGAAAAGATGCTCACTAGCAGAAAAATGCCAGTAAGGAGCATTTTTGGGCGTTAAACGCCAGAATGGGTGCCATTCTGGGCGTTTAACGCCAGACTTGCAGCATCCTGGGCGTTTAGAAAACGCCCAGTGACAAAGAACTTCTGGCGTTTAAACGCCAGCCAGGGTACCCGGTTGGGCGTTTAAACGCCCAGTAAGGAAAGAAAACTGGCGTTTAAACGCCAGCCAGGTCCTGGTTGGGCGTTTGAACGCCTAAAACAAGCATCAATTGGGCGTTAAACGCCCAAAACATGCTACTCCTGGGCGTTTAACGCCGGAACATGGAGGGGGAGGGGATTTTCCTTCTTTCTTGCATAAAGAAGACCATAAAAGAGCACAAATCTCATTTGATCAGTACAATTCATGTATTATTTGGTGAATATTATGGTACACTACTTTGAGATGAGTTGTGCTTAATTTCAGGTGAAAAAGGCATCAAGAATGGGAAGAAGACAAACAAGAAGCTGGGCGTGTGAAACTGGCGTGCCACTTGGGGGGCAAATGCCACAAAAATGCACTGGCATGGCACGCCAGGAGCTAAGCGTGGCACGCCAGTACTAAACCAAATTCCAAAAATCAAGATGGAGGACACAAAAGGAGCGTGGCACGCCTGACCCATCAACTATTATAGGCGTGCCACTTGAAGTCGAAGGCGTGGCACGCCAACTCACCATCTTACAAAGAACCTCCACTATGGCGTGCCACTTGGTATCGAAGGTGTGGCACGCTAGCTCCAAAAAGTCACTTTCGCGTGCCACTTGAAGACCCAGGTGTGGCACACCAAGCTTGAAGAGTGCACAAATACATGGGCGTGCCACTTGAGCAACATGGCATGGCACGCCGGTACAACGATCCAGAGAAGGGGCTGAAGGCAATTGAAGACTGGGCGTGCCACTCGAAGCCGAAGGCGTGGCACGCCAACCTCTCAACCTCACTTAGGCGTGCCACTTGAGCAACCAGGCGTGGCACGCTAATGCACAAGATAATATGAGCAAGGACTGGGCGTGCCACTTGGTGTCGAAGGCGTGGCACGCCAATCCGAACATGTCACTTAGGCATGCCACTTGAAGGCGGAGGCATGGCACGCCAACTACTGGAACAAGACAAGATCATGGGTGTGGCACGCCAACCTTTAGGCGTGGCACACTGGTGTAAGTTTCCAGAGAGGATAGAAGAGGCCAATTACATGGGGCGTGCCACTTGGTATCGAAGGCATGGCACGCCATCCACTATTCTTCACTTAGGCGTGCCACTTAAGCAACCAGACGTGGCACGCCAGTGTCATTCAGAGGACAAAGAAGCATTGGGGCGTGCCACTTGAGTTCGTGGCATGGCATGCCAAACAGAGGAACCACTCACTCACAAAGGGGCGTGGCACGCCAGATCCTAGGCGTGCCACGCTAGTGCAACTTTTCAGAGGAGCTTAGCCAAGCGCAAAACAAGGGCGTGGTACGCCAGATCCTGGGCATGCCACGCTAGTTCATGTTTCCAGAGGCAAAGGCGAGTGGAAAAAGCAAAGGGCGTGCCACTTGAGCTCGAAGGCGTGGCACGCCAACACAAGAATTCCACTATGGCGTGCTACTTGAGTTCAAAGGCGTGGCATGCCAAGGCTGATAAAGGGACGAGCGTGCCACTTGAAGGATTGAGCGTGGCACGCCAAGCTATTTTGAAGGGCACGTGACACGCCGGTGAAGCGCCAGCTACACGCCAGCTAAGGAGTCACGCTTATTAAGTGTTTTCTTTCCCTCCAAAATGTAATTTTTCCTTTTTCACTTTTGTAATTCTTTTAATTTTACTAGGAGTAGTATAAATACCCCCAAAGAGTAATGAAGAGGGGTTAAGCAGTTCGTTCTAGATCCATCTTTACACTCCACTTTTGAGTACTTTTCAAGCTATGAGTAGCTAACTTCCCTCTCATTGAGAGAGGGAGCTCTGTTGTACTTGATGGATTGATAATAGTGAAATTCTTCTTCTCTTCATCTTCTCTTAATTTGCTAGAAGAAATTTCGTTCTTAATGCTTATTGTTCAATTATCTTGGGAAAGAGATTGAATACAATTGGGTTTCATGGGAACCTTGGGAAAGGAAACATGAAACTATGCTTGAAATTCCTTCTCACACTTGAGTAGAATCTGGGTTTTGGTGATGGGATACGTGACATATAATCCCCCCCTCTACCTGGACCTATGGGGCTCAATCAATCATGATTGACAAGAGGTCAATGAGTTGCATGATTGAAGAAGATATAAGCTAGATTTGATCCAAAGAGACAACATCTCCCAATCTCAATTTAACATTCAGCAATTCCCCACTCCCATTTACATTTAAGTCATTTATGATTCAGCACTTTACATTTTGCAATTTCCATTTCTGCATTTTATTGCTTTTCTTTATATTCTAGTTATTTACATTCATGTCATTTACAATTATGCACTTCACAATCTTATTGATCCGCTTGACTAATTTATCAATCAATTAAAACTGCTTGGATTTGCCAATCTCTGTGGATACGATCCCACTCCACTGTGGGTTATTACTTGGCGATAATTTTGGTGCGCTTGCCAAAAGAACTAATTCACTAATTTTTGAAAGGGGTAGTGAAATCTAGGTCATCAAGTTTTATGGCGTCGTTGCCGGGGATTGGCTTAAATTTGACAGTGATTAAATTGATTGGAGAGCTAGATTAAGCAATTTAATTTCCTTGTTATTTTAATTTCTTTTATTTAGCATTTTTTTATTTTATTTTTAGCTCTATTCCATTCTTCTTTGATTATCCATAGTTCCACTCTTCTAACTGTTTGATCAATTGCACCACTCACACTAACAACTATTTTAACAACAGTAATTTCTTCATCCACTTTCTTTCTTGTTTTTTGCCTTGATTGGTTGTATGACAGGTAGGAGAAGCGGGGCTTCAACTTCCTTTGATTCTGAACCTGAGAGGACCTTCTTTAGATTAAGGAGGGAAGCAAGAGGGAAGAGAGTTGTTGGTGCCGAGGAAGAGGAAGAGTATTTTGAAACAAACATGGAGGAGAATATGGAGAATCATCATGAGGAAGAAGTTTATAACCATGCCAGGGGAGGCCCAGTCAATCATGATGGGCAAGAAAGGAAAGTCTTAGGCTCCTACATATTAGTGGCAGCAGCATCCTAAAGCCAACAATTCATGCCAATAATTTTGAGCTGAAGCCTCAGCTCATTACACTTGTTCAGAATAATTGCTCATATGGAGGAAGTGCCCAAGAATATCCCAATCAACATCTCAGCACATTCTTGAGGATATGTGATACTGTAAAATCTAACGGGGTACACCCTGACATCTATAAACTACTCTTGTTTCCTTTTTCACTTAGAGATAAGGCAGCAAAGTGGTTGGAATCATTTTCCAAGGATAGCCTAACTACATGGGAGGAGGTCGTGAACAGATTCCTTGCAAGATTTTACCCTCCGCAAAGAATTAATAGGCTAAGAGCTGAGGTGCAAACTATCAGACAACAAGATGGAGAAACACTCTATGAGGCCTGGGAGAGATTCAAAGATCTGACAAGAAGATGCCCACCAGAAATGTTTAATGAATGGGTACAACTACATATCTTTTATAAGGGACTATCCTATGAAGCAAAGAAGGCATTGGATCATTCTTTAGGAGGCTCACTCAACAAAAAGAAAACCATTGAAGATGCCATAGATGTCATTGAGACTGTAGCTGAAAATGAGTATTTCTATGCCTCAGAAAGGACATAGAAGAAGGGAGTACTAGAACTCAACTCTGTAGATGCTTTGTTAGCTTAGAACAAGGCAATTGCAGCTCAAATAGCAGCCTTAACCAAGAGGATGGAGGCCAACCAAGCCTCATTCATTCAAGACCAAACTCCTCAATAAGAAGGTAATAGATCAGAATCTGAAGGTGACTGGGAATAAGCTAATTATGTGCACAATTCATCCAGAACACCATATGACCCATACTCTAAGACAAACAACCCAGGTTGGAAGAACCACCCAAACTTTGGGTGGGGAAAGCAACAAAACCACAACCAGGACCACAACAAGCCTTATCCATCAAATCAGCATCCTAACCACAACCCCAACCATCAAACAGGGAACCATAGACCCTACCATAACTCACAAAACACATCATACCATAACAACCAACCCATACACAACAACCTCAATCAAGATGCACCATCCTCAACTATGCAACCATGCGAAATCAAGAGCAACTTTGAGAGGATAGAGGTTGTAATAGCACAACTATCATCCCAGATTTCAGGGGCAGTCTCCTCTCTCATGGACAGACAAGCACAAACTGACAAAAGGATAGATGCTATTCAAGAGGAATACATGTCAAATCTGAAAAATCAAGGTGCAGCAATCTCAAAGTTAGAAGCACAAGTGGGGATTTTATCCAAGCAAATCCCACTTTCCACACAGACATTTCCCAGTGATACCATGGCTAACCCAAGTGGGGAATACAAAGCCATAACTCTAAGAAGTAGTCATGAAGAAGTTGCACCAAAATATGGGAAGGATGGCCAGTTCTCCAAGTTTCTAGAGATCTTTAAGAGGCTCCAAATCAACATACCATTTGCTGAGGCATTAGAACAAATGCCACTCTATGCCAAGTTTTTGAAGGAGCTTATAACCAAAAAGAGGAACGGGGAGGCAAAAGAAACCATAGTATTGACTAAGGAGTGAAGCGCCATCATACAGAAGAAGTTTCCTCAAAAGCTGAAAGACCCAGGGAGTTTTCAAATACCCTGCATCATAGGGGACATCACTATTGAGAAAGCTTTATGTGATTTGGGAGCTAGCATAAATCTTATGTCCCTAACCATGATTAGAAGGATGAAGATTGAGGAAGCCATAATTGGCTGACAGAACATTTAAGTTTCCACATGGGATGGTGGAGGACTTACTAGTGAAAGTGGGAGAGTTCATTTTCCCTGCTGATTTTGTTGTGCTGGACATGGAAGAGGCCAACACATCAATTATCCTAGGAAGACCATTTCTAGCTACTGCTGGAGCCATCATTGATGTGCAGAAAGGGGAATTAGTCTTGAGATTGCATGAAGAGAAAATGGTCTTCAATGTCTTTAAAGCAATGAGTTACCCCAAGGAACCCATAGGAGAATGTATGCTGGTAGACACAATGGAACAGATAGTTCATGAAGTCATGGGAGAAGAACAATGTGGAGAAAGCATTGAGCTGGAGCAAGCACCAAATGGAAAACTACCACAAGCAACCATGAGGAACTCAATCATGCCAACTACCACAGACTATAAAGATGCAGAGTCACCAAAACTAGAGCTGAAAGCCTTACCACTCAGCTTGAAGTATGCATATCTGGGTGCTAACAACACTTACCCAGTAATCATAAATTCAAGTCTGAGTAAGGAACAAGAAGAGGAACTTATCCAAGTGTTGAGACAACACAATGATGCCATAGGATGGACACTTTCAAATTTAAAAGGGATCAGTCCTTCAATGTGCATGCATAAAATCTTACTTGAAGAGGATACCAAACCCTCAAGACAGCAACAAAGGAGGCTGAACCCAACTATGAATGAAGTGGTTCAGAAAGAAGTGTTGAAATTGTGGCAAGCAGGGGTGATCTACCCCATCTCAGACAACCCTTGGGTATGCCCGGTTCAAGTAGTTCCTAAGAAGGGAAGGATCACTGTTGTGGCAAATGAGAAGAATGAACTGATACCCACAAGGACAGTGACTAGATGGCGTATGTCCATTGACTACCGGAAACTTAATGAAGCCACCCAGAAGGATCACTTTCCCCTGCCCTTCATGGATCAAATGCTTGAAAGATTAGCAGGATATGAGTATTATTATTTCCTGGATGGATACTCGGGTTACAACCAAATTGTTGTAGACCCCAAGGATCAGGAAAAAACTTCATTTACTTGTCCATATGGTGTATTTGCTTATAGGAGAATGCCCTTTGGATTGTGCAATGCACCTGCAACATTCCAAAGGTGCATGCTCTCCATTTTTTTAGATATGATTGAGAAGTTCGTAGAAGTATTTATGGATGACTTTTCTGTGTTTGGGGACTCATATTCTGATTGCCTATACCATCTTTCTCTTGTGCTAAAAAGGTGTCAAGAAACCAACCTTGTTTTAAACTGAGAGAAGTGCCATTTTATGGTAACTGAAGGGGTGGTTCTTGGTCACAAGATTTTAAAAGATGGCATAGAAGTAGATAGAGTAAAAGTGGAAGAAATTGAAAAATTACCTCCACCTTGCAATGTCAAAGCAATCAGAAGCTTTTTGGGACACATTGGGTTCTATAGGAGGTTTATTAAAGATTTTTCAAAGATTGCAAAACCCCGTAGCAACCTACTTGTCTCAAATATTCCTTTGGTTTTTGATAGAGAATGCATGGTAGCCTTTGATGAAATCAAAAAGAAACTCTCCTCTGCACCTATCATAGCACCACCAAGCTGGGATCTTCCCTTTGAGCTAATGTGTGATGCATCTGATTTTGCTATTGGTGCTGTTCTAGGACAGTGGAAAGACAAGCTAGTACATGTTATTTACTATGCTAGCAAGGTCCTTAATGAGAATCAAAGGAACTATACCACCACAGAGAAAGAACTTTTAGCCATAGTTTTTGCTTTTGATAAGTTTAGATCATATCGCATTGGCTCAAAAGTAATTATGTTCACTGATCATGCAGCACTCAAATACTTGCTTACTAAACAAGAATCCAAGCCCAGACTAATAAGGTGGATCTTGCTGCTCTAAGAATTTGATATTGAGATTAAGGATATGAGCGAAACAGAGAACAAGGTAGCTGACCACCTCTCAAGGATCCCACAAGAAGAAGAAATGCAGCAAGTAGCAGTAAATAAAAGCTTTCCTGATGAACAATTGATGATGATTTGAGTAGCCCCTTGGTTCGCAGACATAGCTAATTTCAAGGCTATTGGAGAGCTACCAACTAACATCAATAAGCACATGAAGAGGAAACTAATCAAGGATGCCAAACACTACATATGAGATGACCCTTATTTGTTCAAAAAGTGTACTGATGGTGTCCTAAGAAGGTATATATCCCATGAAGAAGGGCAGGAAGTGTTATTGCAGTGCCGTGGATCAGCATATGGAGGTCACTTCAGTGGAGAAAGGACAACAGCAAAAGTGCTCCAATCCAGATTTTACTGGCCAACAGTATTTAAGGATGCCAAGGACATGGTGTCAAGGTGTGATGAATGTCAAAGAGCTAGTAATCTAACCAAGATAAATGAAATGCCACAGCAATACAAACTAGAGTTGGAACTATTTGATGTATGGAAAATAGATTTCTTGGGACCCTTCCCAACCTCCTACTCAAATAGCTACATATTAGCGGCTGTTGATTATGTTTCAAGATGGGTAGAGGCCATAGCTACTGCAACAAATGACAACAAGGTTGTGATAAGCTTTTTGAGAAGGAATATCTTCAGCAGATTTGGAGTTTCCAGAGCTGTCATTAGTGATGGAGGGTCACACTTCTGCAACAAACAACTGGAAGTACTCCTTCTCAGATATGGAGTAAAGCACAAAGTGACAACTCCATACCACCCACAGACCAACGGGCAAGCTGAGATCTCCAACAGAGAACTGAAATGAATCCTTGAAAAACTGTTGGAAGCTCAGTAAAGGACTGGTCTGGGAAGCTAGACGATGCTCTATGGGCCTACAGGACAGCCTTCAAGACCCCCATTGGGATGTCACCATACCAACTAGTATTTGGCAAGGCTTGCCACTTGCCAGTTGAACTAAAGCATAGAGCCTTCTGGGCTCTAAAACTACTGAATTTTGATGAGCAAGCTACTGGAGAAAAGAGATTGATGCAACTCAATAAACTAGAAGAGTTTAGAAATCAAGCATATGAGAATGCAAAAATCTACAAAGAGAACAAAAAAAGGTGGCATGACCAAAAGATAGCAAGAAGGGAGTTCACTAAAGGACAGAAGGTGTTACTCTACAACTCAAGACTCAAGGTCTTTCCTGGAAAACTTAAGTCTCGATGGTCAGGGCCTTTCACCATACTCAAAGTGTTTCCCTATGGTCATGTGGAGCTCATGGAAGACAAGACTCAGAGAACTTTTTCTGTCAATGACCATAGACTCAAACCTACTTGGGAGGATCCTTGGAGGAGCAGAGAGTGAGCTACAAGCTCAGCTAACAATGAAAGAATGTCAAGCTAATGACAATAAAGAAGCGCTAGTTGGGAGGCACCCCAACACTTTATACTTTTTTGATTTAATTGCTTTTCTTAAAAGTAGTTCAAATTCTGTTGATAGTTTACTTTTCAGTAATTAGGATTAGTTGCAATTGTAGATTAGGAAGTTTGATGTTAGCTTTGATAGTTAGATCCTCTTTACACTCATTTATTTCTTTCTATCTGGGAGTTGCAACTTGATGAATGCATAACTAATGATGAGTGAATCGGCTGAGAACTAGCTAAAGTGCTAAGTTTGGTGTGGCCTCTGACCCACTTAATCTAGGCTTACAAATAATTAATAGTTTGAGTTTGAAGAGTAAGCCCATAGATTAAGTTTGGTGTGGCCACCACCAATGATCACATAACAGCCCAAGTCACCCAATCTGAAAGCACTTAATGCTTTGGTAAGAACATGAACATGATTTAATTAGTTCAGAGGAGCTGGAATAAAAAAAATGAAAAGATTGATGTTATTCCACTCTTATGAACACATTAAATACACAATGATAAAACCAATTTATTAAGATGCCAAAGAATTAAGTTTAGTGTCTCAAGGGACACTCATCAGTTGCAACCCAATTTATTCTTGATGAGAAGGAATATGAAAGGGTTATTTTATCATCACTAATGGGTTCAGTTTCAATTTCAGGAGAGAAGATGGGGCCCACATGGTAAACAACTCACAAAACAAGGAAGTCAAAGTGTACTTGCACTTTGGAACTCAACACACGCAGAAGACACTGTGAGAAAAGAGTTGGCGCCTCTTCCCACGCTAGGCGCCACTTTCCAAAGTGGGAAAATATTTAATCTCTTTTATTTCCCACCTTCGAACCACATCACTCACCCATTATAAAAGCTTCACTCCCCATATCCCCTCCCACTTCAACAACCCCTATACCAATCACCTTCGCTTCTCTTTTCATCTTCTATCCCTTACTTTCTTCTTTTTCTTGATTGGGACAATCAAGTCCTAAGTTTGGTATTGGAGCAAAAACCTTGTTTTGCCTTCTATTTCTTTCAACCCCCCTCATTTTTTTTCACACTCTCCCAACCTAATGGCACCACCAAAAAGCTCAGCCTTAAAGAAAAGAAAAACCAAGGAACCAACCTCTGGATCCTCAAGCTCTTTTAATACCTACAAGTTCCTCTCTGCATTCAACCAAAATCAATTTTATGGTTGGGTGAGTGAGAGGGAAATCATTCCAAAAGTTGGGTTTCAACTAGGGAGGAATGAGCACATTGAAATCAACATTGAGATTGAACAGAGGGGTTGGTCACTTCTATGCAACCTACCAAGGAAACTGGTAGAGAGCTTGGTGAGGGAGTTCTATGCCAATGCAGTACCTCAACCAGGGCAACAATATGGCTACATTAGTTATGTGAGGGGAAAATTCATTGACTACAGCCCCTCTAGTATAGAAAGAATGCTAATGGTGAAGAGGACAAGCTCCACTCAGAGCTATAAAGAGAGAATGAAGCAGCAAGACCCTGGATTTGAGGAAATTCTAAGTGAAATCTGTGTGATGAATGTACATTGGATAAATGACAAGGATGGGATACCCAACCAATTGAGAAGAAGAGATTTGAGCCCCCAAGCTAGAGGGTGGCTAGAATTTGTGAGGAGGTGCCTAATCCCCACATCCAACACTTCAGAGGTGACCAAGGAGAGAGCTGTGCTCATCTACAGCATCATGAAAGGAGGAAACATCAACGTGGGGGAGATAATTGCCAACAACATCAACAAAATGCTGAAAAGCACCAGTGACAACATAAGGTTGGCTTTCCTCAACATTATACAGAGGCTATGTGACGAGGCTGGAGTTGAAAAGATCATTGACAACATACTTGTGAAGCAAGACAAGTTCATAGCTGCCAAAAAGATGGCCAAAGTGGTGGCTATCCACCCACTCAACAGGGCTAGAGAACGAAGAGCTCATGCTCATGAACCACAACAACAACAATAAGAGGGGGAGGCAGAAGAGCAACCTCACTTCAACCACCACCACACTACCAATATCAACAATTTCCAGAGGGATTCAATTGGGAGCAATTGCAAGGAGATGTACACCAAATGAAGGGAGACCTGTAAATCATGTTGCTTGTATGCGAAGTTTGTATTCATAGGTTTTGATGAATGACAAACCAACAAACGACATGAAAGACAAACCAACAAACAACTTGAATGAACAAGCATGTTGAAAGATCAACCAACATTCAACGTTGAGGAATGAAGAGTTGAAAGCAACACAACAACAACAAGAAACTCAAGTCCACAACATTTGAAGACTAGTATAGTGTCTTAGGACTTAGGTAACTTCTTGTTAAGAACCAATTGCTAAATCTCTCAACACACACTCACAAAATGTTTTGATGCACATCTTGCAATTCGATGCTAGCCAAATGGTTTAAAACTTGTTTTCAAAGGTACAAAAGCATAGGAATTGACTCCAACAAGTTTGAGATCAATCCTAAGTATTTTGAAGTGATTTTAAGCCATTCTTTAAGGTTTGCATCGATGCACACTCATCTTGCATCGATGCAAAGCATCCAACGACTTGTTGCATCGATGCAAAGATGTTTGCATCGATGCAACCTAGCTGAAAATTCAAATTTCAGCTTCAAAGACACATTTGCATCGATGCAAAGTGTTATGTATTGATGCAAATGATTCAAAAACATAAAAAACAGCTAGTTTTGACAAAAAGGCTCCATCCCATTAACTCCCCAACATTTCTAAGGTTTGGGGAGTCTATAAATAGATGGATTGAAGCCTTATTTCATATACTTGAGTATTTGCAAACTATCTTGTTCATATTCTTTCATTCTACACATTTTTTTAAGGTGTTATAATACACAATTTGAGAGAGCAATATCAATTGGTTCAATAGTGCTAAACTTGTAATCATACACTCTTCTAGAGAGTACTCATTTCATCTCAACAATTCTTTGAGAATTATTTTCTTGTACACTTTGTAAATTGGAGTGTGATCTTCAAGGTTGAGTCAAGAGTTATAAACACTATAGTCGGTGAGGATACCAAAGAGGTATACTAAGTACTCAAGGCAAATCTTAGAGAAGGTATCTCTAAGTGAAGTGGGTTAGTATACGAGTGGTGATCATATACTGTGAGGTGTTAGAAACTAAGGACTCGGATTGTAAAAGGTTTTGCGCAAGCACCTTGAAGCTTGGCAATAGTGGAACTTCTCAATTGCGATTGAGAAAGAAAGTGGACGTAGGACAAGGATTGTGCCGAACCACTCTAAACAGCGTTTGCATCTCTCCAAACTCATCTCTTCAATATTATTGTCTTTTACCTTTGAGCAAATAAATTGTGATCGAAAAGTAGCTTCGTAAGTACTTAAGGAGTAGCTTAAGTCCGATTGGTGAAAAGCTTGATCAATTTATTTGAGTTGGTGTCTATTGGAAAGTAAAAGCTCCTTATAAATGCTTAGCAATTGAGTTAAGCTCTTGGAAAAATACTAGTACAATAACACTTTTGTATATTGTCTTTAACTTTCGCAAAAAGATTCATTGTTGTTGCAATACTCAATTCACCCCCCCTCTTGAGTAATTGTGCATAGGTTCTACAAGTGGTATCAGAGCTTAACCCTTTGAAAGACTTAACTGTTTAAGGGAAAAAACCATCACAAGCACAAATAAATGCACTTCCAAAGGATTGGCGTACTTCAAAGGATCATCCTCTAGACAACGTCATTGATGATGTTTCGAAAGGGGTAACAACTCGATCCACTTTTAGAAATTTATTTGCATATAGTGCTTTTGTTTCTCAAATTGAACCATCTACCATTGAGTCCACAATTGATGATGAACATTGGGCTATGGAAATGCAAGAGGAGCTTAACCAATTCAAACGAAATGACGTTTGGGAATTGGTGCCTAAACCAAGTAATCAAACAATTGTAGGAACAAAATGGGTTTTTAGAAATAAACTCGATGAAAATGGTACAATTGTTAGAAACAAAGCTAGATTAGTAGCTAAAGGTTATAATCAAGAGGAAGGCATTGATTATGACGAAACTTATGCTCCCGTTGCTAGATTAGAAGCAATTAGGATGTTACTTGCTTTTGCATCCTCTTATAACTTCAAACTTTATCAAATGGATGTTAAGAGTGCCTTTCTTAATGGTTTCATTCAAGAAGAAGTATATGTTGAACAACCTCCCGGTTTTGAGGATTATGAAAATCCTAATCATGTTTTTAAACTCAAGAAAGCTCTTTATGGTCTTAAACAAGCTCCAAGAGCTTGGTATGAACGTTTGAGCAAGTTTTTAATAGAAAAGGGTTTTAGAAGAGGGAAGGTTGATACAACTTTATTTATCTTGATTGAAAACAAAAATATCCTTTTGGTACAAGTTTACGTCGATGACATAATATTTGGTTCAACTAACGAATCACTTTGCAAGTTTTTCTCAAACCTCATGCAAAGTGAATTTGAAATGTCCATGATAGGCGAACTCAACTTCTTCCTTGGTCTTCAAATCAAACAAGGAAAAGAAGGAACTTTCGTTAGCCAAACCAAATATTGCAAGGAATTGCTCAAAAGATTTGGAATGGACAATGCTAAGGCAATGGACACACCAATGAGCACTACTTGCTACCTTGACAAAGATGAACAAGGTAAAAGCATAGATGTAAAGAAGTATAGAGGCATGATAGGATCATTACTTTATCTAACGGCAAGTAGGCTAGATATCATGTTTAGTGTATGCATGTGTGCGAGATACCAAGCTAATCCTAAGGAATCTCACTTAAGTGCGGTGAAAAGGATTATGAAGTATCTCATAGGAACATTAAATGTTGGATTGTGGTATCCGAAAGGATCCACTTGTGATTTGATTGGTTATTCCGATTCCGATTTTGCCGGTTGCAAATTGGATAGGAAAAGCACTAGCGGCACTTGTCACTTGCTAGGAAACTCTCTTGTTTCATGGCATAGTAAGAAACAAGTAAGTGTAGCCTTGTCTACCGCCGAAGCCGAGTATGTAGCCGCCGGTAGTTGTTGCGCCCAAATTTTATGGATAAAACAACAACTTATAGAGTATGGACTCATGCTTGATCACATTCCTATCAAATGTGATAATACTAGTGCAATAAATTTAACCAAGAATCCGGTTCAACATTCAAGAACCAAGCATATTGAGATTAGACATCACTTCATAAGAGACCATGTTCAAAAGGGTGATGTGGTTATTGAATTTGTCGAAACTAGTAAACAACTAGCGGACATCTTCACTAAACCTTTATGTAAAGAAAGTTTTTTTAACATCCGAAATGAACTTGGTATCTTGGATTCTAATCTAATATGATTTGTTTGAATTCATTGTATTTATATTGCTATTTTTGTATCTCTTACTAACTTAAGCATTGGAGATATCCAATTAGCCATTGTTTTGTAGGTTTATGAGTTGATGAATGAGTGATTAATCTTGAGGTAGATTGAAGAATTTGAAGATTATAAACAATGGAGGATCAACAAATTGAAGTTTATAATGGTTTAAGTGAGTATATACATGATGGAACTCAAAGGATTGAAGAAAGAACCACCAAAGGATGAAAATTTGGTGATTTTGGGCAAAATGATGCATGTTGCATCGATGCAACCAAGCTTTGCATCGATGCAAAGCACACAACGTGCTATGTGCATCGATGCAAAGCCTATTGCATCGATGCAAACATGACCAAATTGCACAAAAACACGTGAATTTGGCATTTTTGAGCAACAAAACCCCACTTTTTCATCATCTTCAACCTCACAACTCATATCCCCACATTCAAACCTCCATAACCTCCAAAACAAGCTCACATATAGCTTCATACAACTCACAAAACTTAGATACCCACTACAAACAAATTACATATTTGAAGTCCACACATTCTCCTATACAAAACCCATAAAACAAAATCATCCACAATGCCTAGAATCAAGAGAACCATCAAGAAGTCAAAAGGCTCTTCAAGTGTGGTTCCACCTCCAAATGATCATCCTTTGGCAAGGTACTTTGCTTCTAATGAAGATCTTCAATTCTATGAGGCAAGGCTCGCCGGAAGAAAGGAAATTCCTCCGAGGTATTTGGATCCGACCCGTATTGTCATTCATAAGTTTGATACTCTTAAGGCTATTCTAGTTCATCAAGGCCTCATGGATTTTGTTCAAATTAAGAGTAAATATTATCCGGATTTAGTTGCCATAGCCTATAGTACACTCATGATTGAGATTGATGAGGAAGATGAATCAAATTTCACATTATTCTTCAAGATAGGAAGAAAGGATTATAGGCTAGATGGTGATGAGTTAGCCACCATTTGGGAGTTGCCAAATCAAGGTGACTTGTTTCAAGGTGGTAAAACCCCAATTGATGAATGGGGTTATTCAAAGGACAATGCCATGCATTTGTTCAACCTTGTACAAGGAGCTCACTCCAAAATTAGTTGCAATTCAATGAGTGCGGAACATAGAACTTTGTTATATCTAGTCACCTATGTATTGCAACCTAGAATATCCGGGCATGCGAATGTAAATGATGAAGATTTGATTGTCATGTGGGCTATGATGAATGGGATTAAGATTAATTGGCCATACTTTATAGTACAACATATGATTAGGCTCAAGATGAAGGATAGGAATGGTGGATTAGGATTCCTTTGCCTATGGTCTAAAGTCTTTGATTATGTTGGTATTGATGTATCAAATGAGATTGCCAAGGAAGTACCACCTCAATCTTGTATCAACACTCATATTCTCAACAAAATGGGAAGAAGAAATGTTGATGAACAAGGTCCTCAAGAGCAAGCTCCTCCACAAGCACCTCAAACTCAAGAACCACCCTCTTTGGTTGATGTAATGAGAGAATTACAATCCATCAACCAAAACATCCAAAGGATTGAAGTAGAGCATGGTAGGCAACTTGAAGCACTTAATCGTCGTGTGTCTCGTGTAGATCATCGCACGGGTCGCTTGGATCGTCGTATTGATGACTTATATGAGCATTTCGGCATCCACCTACCGTATGAAGAGGATAATGATGATGATGAAGACCAAGATTGATTGTCTCCTCTTCATCAAGTCACTTTTTATTGCTTTATGTTTATTTGATTATATGAATTGTTAAACTAACTCCTAGTAAGCTAAGGATTTCTATTATGGTTTAAATACTTTGATATTTCCTTCATAATTTTGTTTAATGATTAATGCTTGTATGCTTATTTGGTGAATAACTCAAAATAGGCTTGGTACCCCTATTTTAAGTTAATATGCATGCTTTGATATATTTCACTTCTTTAGGGGGAATTATGCATGCTTGTTATATATAAAAAGAGGAAATCAAATTCTTTTTGAAAGGGGGAATATCTCATCCTTGAGATTAATAGAGAAATTGAACTTAAAAAATTCATTGTTTTATGCATGCTTCTATGACACATTTCAAAACTCCTTTCTTTTTGATAATGTCAAAAGGGGGAAGAGAAGTTTGAGGATATTTGAAGTTTTGAACTTTTGAAAAAGAAGAAGTTTGAGGATTTGAAAAGAAGAAATAAGTTTGCGAAACAATAATTTCAAAAAGACTTCCGCTAAGCAAAAACTTTGATATCTAAATCGTTTTCTTTGATAAACGCCCTTTAAGGGAACAAATGCACATATTTAGGGGGAACTCCTGCAAAATTTTTTTGTGAAGTCTTCTCCAAAGCTTTCTATAAAACAAAGTGCATTATTGTTGCTTTCAAAATCATTTATAAATGCATATCCTCAAAATTGGTTTGTCATTATCAAAAAGGGGGAAATTGTAAATCATGTTGCTTGTATGCGAAGTTTGTATTCGTAGGTTTTGATGAATGACAAACCAACAAACAACATGAAAGACAAACCAACAAACAACTTGAATGAACAAGCATGTTGAAAGATCAACCAACATTCAACGTTGAGGAATGAAGAGTTGAAAGCAACACAACAACAACAAGAAACTCAAGTCCACAACATTTGAAGACAAGTATAGTGTCTTAGGACTTAGGTAACTTCTTGTTAAGAACCAATTGCTAAATCTCTCAACACACACTCACAAAATGTTTTGATGCACATCTTGCAATTCGATGCTAGCCAAATGGTTTAAAACTTGTTTTCAAAGGTACAAAAGCATAGGAATTGACTCCAACAAGTTTGAGATCAATCCTAAGTATTTTGAAGTGATTTTAAGCCATTCTTTAAGGTTTGCATCGATGCACACTCATCTTGCATCGATGCAAAGCATGCAACGACTTGTTGCATCGATGCAAAGATGTTTGCATCGATGCAACCTAGCTGAAAATTCAAATTTCAGCTTCAAAGACACATTTGCATCGATGCAAAGTGTTATGTATCGATGCAAATGATTCAAAAACATAAAAAACGGCTAGTTTTGACAAAAAGGCTCCATCCCATTAACTCCCCAACGTTTCTAAGGTTTGGGGAGTCTATAAATAGATGGATTGAAGCCTTATTTCATATACTTGAGTATTTGCAAACTATCTTGTTCATATTCTTTCATTCTACACATTTTTTTAAGGTGTTATAATACACAATTTGAGAGAGCAATATCAATTGGTTCAATAGTGCTAAACTTGTAATCATACACTCTTCTAGAGAGTACTCATTTCATCTCAACAATTCTTTGAGAATTGTTTTCTTGTACACTTTGTAAATTGGAGTGTGATCTCCAAGGTTGAGTCAAGAGTTATAAACACTATAGTCGGTGAGGATACCAAAGAGGTATACTAAGTACTCAAGGCAAATCTTAGAGAAGGTATCTCTAAGTGGAGTGGGTTAGTATACGAGTGGTGATCATATACCGTGAGGTGTTAGAAACTAAGGACTCGGATTGTAAAAGGTTTTGCGCGAGCACCTTGAAGCTTGGCAATAGTGGAACTTCTCAATTGCGATTGAGAAAGAAAGTAGACGTAGGACAAGGATTGTGCCGAACCACTCTAAATAGCGTTTGCATCTCTCCAAACTCATCTCTTCAATATTATTGTCTTTTACCTTTGAGCAAATAAATTGTGATCGAAAAGTAGCTTCGTAAGTACTTAAGGAGTAGCTTAAGTCCGATTGGTGAAAAGCTTGATCAATTTATTTGAGTTGGTGTCTATTGGAAAGTAAAAGCTCCTTATAAATGCTTAGCAATTGAGTTAAGCTCTTGGAAAAATACTAGTACAATAACACTTTTGTATATTGTCTTTAACTTTCGCAAAAAGATTCATTGTTGTTGCAATACTCAATTCACCCCCCCTCTTGAGTAATTGTGCATAGGTTCTACAAGACCTACACCACTTAAGGAAAGATGTCAATCAATTCAAGGAGGCTCAGCAACAACAATGAAGGCAAGTTAACCAAAACATTCAACAACTCCAAGAGAATTAGGAGCATATGAGGAAGGAGCAAGAAGAACAATTTGACTGGGGAGAAGTGCGAAAAGCACTAGATAAAATAGGAGAGTAGGGCAAGTGGCAACAGAGGAACTTGGCCGAATTCAGACATCTCTATGATGCCAGGACCATATCCAAGAGGCAGTATGACATCAACACACAAGCGAAGCTAAATCACTTGTGTAACGCTGTAGCCGCTCTAAACCCAGGATACCCAACCTTCATGCAAGGGATGGAAGAGCTAAGTGCAAGACAAGAGGAAATCCTAGCCAAACATAAGGAAGATGAGAGGAATTATATGAGGAGGTTAGGGTTTTGGAATCCCAAGGATACCAAAGCTCAAGAAGGTTCCTCCAAGCCTGATGAAGGTTCATCCCCTCCCAAGAAGAAGGACAAGGGGAAGGGGCCAATGAACTAAACATGAAGCTGCTTAAGGTTGTTGAGTCTCATGGTTGACACTTTCCAATTTCTGAATTCTGTTTAAGCTTTTGCTTTATTTACTTCTTGAATAATCATGCTAGGATAGTTTATGTTTGATGCTTAGTTTCAATTCCTGTTTGAAGTCTTTATGAGTTTTCTTTACAAGACAGAAAATGCCATGTATTTCAAGTCTTCATTACAACTTAAATAAAAGTAGAGCTTGTCTCTATAAGAGTTACTGTGAGTCGTGCAAAAACAATAAGAGAGACCAAGGCCAAGAAGGATCATCAAACAAACAAGAAACTAAGTGTAGGACCTTGGATGAACTAAAAAGAAAATGAGTCATGGAGAGCAATTAGTCCTAGAAGGTATAACAAAGGGAAGACTAAGGGGTGTTCCTTGAATATCCATAGAACCAAGAGGTAGTAAGCAATAAAGACCCAAGGCTCTGAGCATCAACTATTGGGATAGAAAAGAAAAAAGAAACATTAAAAAGCTCAAAAAGAATCAATGATCCAAGTAGATGCTTGTGGTGAAGATGTGTCAAGAAGAGACCTGGGCAAGTAAATTCTTAGGGGTGTCTCAACACCCAGTACCCTAAAACCAACAGGTTTGGGAGTGCTAGTTGAAAGCTGATGAGCGGATATTTTATACGCGTTTTGGGGTAATTTCATGTAGATTTTAGTATGTTTTAGTTAGTTTTTAATAGATTTTTATTAGTTTTTAGGAAAAAGTCATATTTCTAGACATTACTATGAGTTTGTGTATTTTCTGTGATTTCAGGCATTTTCTGGCTGAAATTGAGGGAGCTGAGCAAAAATCTGATTCAGGCTGAAAAAGGACTGCTGATGCCGTTGGATTCTGACCTCTCTGCACTCGGAATGCATTTTTTGGAGCTACAGGAGTCCAATTGGCGCGCTCTCAACTGGGTTGGAAATTAGACATCCAGGGCTTTCCAGAAATATATAATAGTCCATACTTTGCACGAAGATAGATGACATAAACTGGCGTTCAACGCCAGTTCCATGTTGCAGTCTGGCGTTCAGCGCCAAAAATAGGTTGCAAGTTGGAGTTCAACGCCAGAAACAGGTTACAACCTGGCGTTCGACTCCAGAAACAGCCCAAGCACGTGAGAAGCTTAAGTCTCAGCCCCATCATACACCAAGTGGGCCCCAGAAGTGGATTTCTGCACTATTCATCTTAGTTTATTCATTTTCTGTAAACCTAGGCTACTAGTCTAGTATTTAAACAACTTTTAGAGACTTATTTTGCATCTCATGACATTTTTAGATCTGAATTTTGTACTCTTTGATGGCATGAGTCTCTAAACTCCATTGTTGGGGGTGAGGAGCTATGCAGCGTCTTGATGAATTAATGCAATTATTTCTGTTTTCCATTCAAACACGCTTGTTCCTATCTAAGATGTTCATTCGCGCTTCACTATGAAGAAGGTGATGATCCGTGACACTCATCACCTTCCTCAATCCATGAATGTGTGCCTGACAACCACCTCCGTTCTACATTAGATTGAATGAGTATCTCTTAGATTCCTTAATCAGAATCTTCGTGGTATAAGCTAGAATCCATTGGCAGCATCCTTGAGAATCGAGAAAGTCTAAACCTTGTCTGTGGTATTCTGAGTAGGATTCTAGGATTGGATGACTGTGACGAGCTTCAAACTCGCGAGTGTTGGGCGTAGTGACAGATGTAAAAGGATTAATGGATCTTATTCCGACATGATCGAGAACCAACAGATGATTAGCTGTGCTGTGACAGAGCATTTGGACCATTTTCACTGAGAGGATGGGAAGTAGCCATTGACAATGGTGATGCCCTACATACAGCTTACCATGGAAGGAGCCTTGCATGTATGAAAGTGAGAAAGCATTATGTTGCAGGAATTCAGAGGACAAAGCATCTCCAAAACTCCAACATATTCTCCATTATTGCATAATAAGCATTTATTTCATGCTCTTTTACTTTTTACAATTAAAACTAAGAATCATTATTGATATTATATCCTGATTAAGAGTCACAAGATAACCATAGCTTGCTTCAAGCCAACAATCTCTGTGGGATCGACCCTTACTCACGTAAGGTATTACTTGGACGACCCAGTGCACTTGCTGGTTAGTTGTGCGGATTGCAAAAGTGTGATTGCAATTTCGTGCACCATGTTTTTGGCGCCGTTGCCGGGGATTGTTTGAGTTTGAACAACTGACGGTGAATCTTGTTGCTTAGATTAGGAAAAATTTGTTTTTTATTCACTAGAATTGCATCTTTTATTATCCCTTCTAAAAAAATTTCTTCAAAAAATATTATTTTTCTTTATTAATTTTTAGTTTTTCTGTGAGTTTAGTATCATGTTTTAAGTTTGGTGTCAATTGCATGCTTTTCTTTGTCTTTCAATTTTCGAATTGCATGTTCTTTATTTTTCCTTGATCTTCAAATTGTTCTTGTCAATCTTTCTTGTTTGATCTTTGGTTTTTCCTATTCTGTGTGTTTTTGTGTTTTCCCTGTGCATTTTCAAAATTTTAGTTTCAAAAAAAAATTTTTTTATTTACTAAAAATACCTCTTTAAAACATGTTACATTTATAGCTCAATTGACTAGAGCGTTGGTTTGTGTTCTTGGTAATTGGGTATATTCTTTTTAAATCTTTTTAAAAAATAATTTTTCTTTGATTAAATCTTGTGCCAAACTTTAAGTTTGGTGTTTTCTTGTTAATTTCTCTTTAGTTTTCGAAAATTTTAAATTGGTTTTCTAAAAATTTTAAGTTTGGTGTTCTTTCTTTTGTTCTTGGTGTTCTTGTAAGTCTTCAAAGTGTTCTTGATTCTTCTTTGTGTTTTGATCTTAAAATTTTTAAGTTTGGTGTCCCTTGGTGTTTTCCCTCCAAAATTTTTGAAAAACAAGGAGTATCAGATCTAAAAATTTTTTGTCTTGTGTCTTTTGTGTGTTTTTCCTCTTTCATCATAAAATTCAAAAAAAATATATATATATCTTTTCCTTTAATTTCTCATAATTTTCGAATTACTTGGGTTGACTTGGTCAAAATTTTTCAAATCATATATTTTTCAAAAATATCCTAACCACTTTCTCTCTCCTCACTTTTTCGAAATCTTCATAAAATATTTTCAAATTTTTTATTTTTTATTTTTTATTTTATTTTTTTTAGTTTCTGTTTTTTATTTTGGTTTTTATTTTATTCTATTTTATTATTTTGAAAATAATTTTTTTAATATAATAAAATAAATAAAAGAAATCCACATCATCTCCCTTTCTCCATTATGGACCTAAGTGGAAATGAACAGTCCAGAAGGACTCTGGGGTCATATGCTAACCCCACTACTGCTTCATACGGGAGTAGTATCTGTATACCCTCCATCGGAGTCAGTAGCTTTGAGTTGAACCCTCAGCTCATTATCATGGTGCAGCAAAGTTGCCAATATTCCGGTCTTCCACAGGAAGAACCTACAGAGTTTCTGGCACAGTTTTTACAAATTGCTGACACAGTACATGATAAGGAAGTAGATCAGGATTTCTACAGATTGTTACTATTTCCATTTGCTGTAAAAGACCAAGCTAAGAGGTGGTTAAATAACTAACCTAAGGACAGCATAAAGACATGGAAACAGCTGTCAGAAAAATTCCTGAATCACTATTTTCCTCCAAAACAGATGACACAGCTAAGGCTGAGCATCCAAGGCTTCAAACAAGGAGATAATGAATCCCTTTATGATGACTGGGAGAGATACAGAGAGATGCTAAGAAAATGCCCCTCTGAAATGTTTTCAGAGTGGGTGCAGTTAGACATCTTTTATTATGGGCTTACAGAGAAAGCTCAGATTTCTCTAGACCACTCATATGGTGGATCTATACACATGAGAAAGACAATTGAAGAAGCTCAAGAGCTCATTGATACAGTTGCCAAAAATCAGCATCTGTATCTAAGCAGTGAACCTTCCATGAAAGAAGAGGCTAAAACAGTAACTACTGAACTAAGTCCTACAGAACAAGTTACTGAAATCAATCAGCAATTAGATTTTCTAACAAAACATCTAGCCAAATTCAAGGAGATATTGCAAGAAACAAGAATGGCTAATATGAATATGGAAATGTAGTTGAAGCAAACAGAACAGCAGTAATCAAAACAAATAATAGAAGAATGCCAAGCAGTCCAATTAAGAAGTGGAAAAATATTAAATACCTCACTTCAAGGCAGTAGGAAGCCAAGAAATGAACAGACTGATAACCAAAATCCCTCTGAGGATAGTCAGAGCCCAGAGAAGAATAATTCTGGCACTCAAACGCCAGAAAATGGGTGGAAAGCTGGCGTTGAACGCCCAACCCATGCTCAGTCCTGGTGTCCAACGCCAGAAACAACCAAGGAACTGGCATTGAATGCCCAAAAGAAGCTCAGTTCTGGCGTTCAGATGCCAGAAACAGTTAAGGAGTTGGCGTCTAACGCCACTCCAGCTTCCACCCTTGGTATTCAAACACCAGTGGGGGATCAGACACATACAAGTGCTGATAGCAACTCCTCTAAAAAGGCTTCTCAACCTATGACTATAGGTAATAAACCTGCAGCAACTAAAGTTGAGGAATACAAAGCCAAAATGCATTATCCTCATAAACTCCGCCAAGCGGAATAGGATAAGCAATTTGCCCGCTTTGCAGACTATCTCAGGACTCTTGAGATAAAGATTCCATTTGCAGAGGCACTTGAGCAAATAACCTCTTATGCTAAGTTCATGAAAGATATCTTAAGTCATAAGAAGGATTGGAGGGAAGCTGAGAAAGTTTACGTCACTGAAGAATGCAGTGCACTCATTCTGAAAAGCTTACCTGAGAAGCTTAAAGATCCAGGAAGCTTTATGATACCATGCACATTAGAAGGTACTTGTACCAAGCAAGCTCTATGTGATCTTGGGGCAAGTATTAACCTAATACCTACAGCTACTATCAAAAAGTTTGGGTTGACTGATGAAGTTAAACCAACCCAGATATGTCTCCAACTTGCTGATGGCTCCATTAAATACCCATCAGGCGTAATTGAAGACATAATTGTCAAGGTTGGGCCATTTGCCTTTCCCACTGACTTTGTGGTGCTGGAAATGGAGGAGCGCAAGAGTGCAACTCTCATTCTAGGAAGACCTTTCCTAGCAACTGGACGAACCCTCATTGACGTCCAAAAAGGGGAAGTGACCCTGAGAGTCAATGAGGACGAGTTTAAGTTGAATGTTGTCAAAGCTATGCAGCATCCAGACACCCCAAACGACTGCATGAGCATTGATATTATTGACTCTCTGGTAAAAGAGGTCAATATGACTGAGAGCCTCGAATCAGAGCTAGAGGATATCTTTAAACATGCTCAGCCTGATCTGGAGGAACCAGAGAGAATAATAGAACCTCTGAAAATCCCTCAGGAAGAGGAAAAACCTCCCAAACCCGAGCTCAAACCATTACCACCATCCCTGAAATATGCATTTCTGGGGGAAGGTGATACCTTCCCTGTAATCATAAGCTCTACCTTAGAGCCACAGGAAGAGGAAGCACTAATTCAAGTGCTAAGGACACACAAGACAGCTCTTGGGTGGTCCATCAGTTATCTTAAGGGCATTTGCCCAGCCAGATGCATGCACAAGATCCTATTGGAGGGTGATGCTAAGCCAGTGGTTCAACCACAGAGGCGGCTGAATCCAGCCATGAAGGAGGTGGTGCAGAAGGAGGTCACTAAATTACTAGAGGTTGGGATTATTTATCCTATTTCTGATAGCCCCTGGGTAAGCCCTGTCCAAGTTGTGCCCAAGAAGGGTGGCATGACAGTGGTTCATAATGAAAAAAATGAACTGGTTCCTACAAGAATAGTTACAGGGTGGCATATGTGTATTGATTATAGAAGGCTCAATACAGCTACCAGAAAGGATCATTTTCCTTTACCATTCATAGACCATATGCTAGAAAGACTAGCAGGTCATGAATACTACTGCTTCCTAGATGGATATTCAGGTTATAATCAAATTGCAGTAGATCCCCAGGATCAAGAGAAAACAGCATTCACATGTCCATCTGGAGTATTTGCATACACAAGAATGCCATTTGGTCTGTGCAATGCACCCGCAACCTTTCAAAGGTGCATGCTCTCTATTTTCTCTGATATGGTGGAAAAATTTCTGGAAGTCTTCATAGATGACTTTTCAGTGTTTGGAGACTCATTCAGCTCCTGTCTTGACCATCTAGCACTTGTTCTAACGAGATGCCAAGAGACTAACCTGATTTTAAACTAGGAGAAATGTCACTTTATGGTGACTGAAGGAATTATCGTTGGGCACAAAATTTTGAACAAGGGAATAGAGGTGGATCAAGCTAAGGTATAGGTAATTGAAAAATTACCACCACCTGCCAATGTTAAGGCAATTAGAAGCTTTATGGGGCATGCAGCATTCTATAGGAGATTTATAAAAGATTTTTCAAAAATCGCCAAACCTCTGAGTAATCTGCTAGCTACTGACACGCCATTTATCTTTGATAAGGAGTGTCTGCAGGCATTTGATACTATGAAAGCTAAGCTAGTCACAGCACCAATCATCTCTGCACCAGACTCGAGATTACCATTTGAACTGATGTGTGATGCCAGTGACCATGCCATTGGTGCAGTGTTGGGACAAAGGCATGACAAGCTTCTGCACATCATTTACTATGCCAGTCGTGTTTTACATAATGCACAGAAGAACTACACAACCACAGAAAAAGAGTTACTTGCAGTGGTTTACGCCATTGACAAGTTCAGATCCTATTTAGTGGGATCAAAAGTGATTGTGTACACTGACCATGCTGCTCTTAAATATCTACTCACGAAGCAGGATTCAAAACCCAGACTCATCAGATAGGTGTTGCTTCTGCAAGAGTTTGATATAGAAATAAGAGACAGAAAGGGGACAGAGAACCACGTAGCAAGATCACCGGTCCCGAATAGAACCAATAGAAGGGGCGTCCCTCCCTCTTACTGAGATCGCTGAAAACTTTCCGGATGAGCACCTCTTTGCCATCCAAGAAGTGCCATGGTTTGTAGACATTGCAAATTATAAGGCAGTGAGATTCATACCCAAAGAGTACAGTAGGCAGCAATCAAAGAAATAGATCACGGATGCAAAGTACTATCTTTGGGAAGAACCATATCTCTTCAAGAGATGTGCAAACGGAGTAATCCGTAGATGTGTGCCTAAAGAAGAAGCACAGAAGATCTTCTGGCACTGCCATGGATCACAGCACGAAGGACATTTTGGAAGGGAGCGAACAGCCACAAGAGTCCTCTGATGAGCGGATAATTTATATGCTTTTTCGCATTGTTTTTAGGTAGTTTTTAGTAGGATCTAGTTACTTTTAGGGATGTTTTCATTAGTTTTTATGCTAAATTCACATTTCAGGACTTTACTATGAGTTTGTGTGTTTTTCTATGATTTCAGGTAATTTCTGGCTGAAATTGAGGGACTTGAGCAAAACTCTGATAAAAGGCTGACAAAGGACTGCTGATGCTGTTGGATTCTGACATCCCTGTACTCGAAATGGATTTTCTGGAGCTACAGAACTCCAAATGGCATGCTCTCAACGGTGTTGGAAAGTAGACATCCAGAGCTTTCAATAAATATATAATAGTTCATACTTTATTCGTGATTAGATGATGTAAACTGGCGCTCAACGCCAGTTCCATGCTGCATTCTGGAGTCAAATGCCAGAAACACGTCACGAACCAGAGTTGAACACCAAAAACACGTTACAACTTGGCGTTCAACTCCAAGATAAGCCTCATCTCGTGTAAAGATCAAGCTCAGCCTAAACATACACCAAGTGGGCCCCGGAAGTGGATTTATGCATCAATTACTTACTTCTGTAAACCCTAGTAGCTAGTCTAGTATAAATAGGATGTTTTACTATTGTATTAGACATCTTTGGTCTCAGTTTCATTCTATTATTCATCTTAGGAGACTATTGATCACGTTTGGGGGCTGGCCATTTGGCCATGCCTGGACCTTCATCACTTATAAATTTAACGGTAGAGTTTCTACACACCATAGATTAAGGGTGTGGAGCTCTGCTGTACCTCAAGTTTCAATGCAATTACTGCTATTTTCTATTCAATTCCACTTTTCTTATTCTAAGACATTCGTTGCACTTTAACATGATGAATGTGATGATCCCTGACACTCATCATCATTCTCACCTATGAACACGTGACTGACAACCACTTCCATTCTACCTTAGACCGGGCGCATATCTCTTGGATTTCTTAATCAGAATCTTCGTGGTATAAGCTAGAATTGATGGCGGCATTCATGAGAATCCGGAAAGTCTAAACCTTGTCTGTGGTATTCCGAGTAGGATTCAGTGATTGAATGACTGTGACGAGCTTCAAACTCGCGATTATTGGGCGAGATGACAAACGCAAAAGAATCAAGGGATTCTATTCCAGCATGATCGAGAACCGACATATGATTAGCTGTGCTGTGACAAAGCATTTGGACCATTTTCACTGAGAGGATGGGATAAACTGGTCACGGCCTTCTTGGCTAAGTTCTTTCCTCCAAAAAAGCTGAGCAAGCTTAGAGTAGATGTTCAGACCTTCAAACAAAATGATGGTGAATCCCTCTATCAAGCTTGGGAAAGATACAAGCAGATGACCAAAAGATGTCCTTCTGACATGTTTTCAGAATGGACTATGATAGATATATTCTATTATGGTCTATCTGAGTTCTCTAAGATGTCATTGGACCATTCTACAGGTGGATCCATTCACCTAAAGAAAATGCCTGCAGAAGCTCAAGAATTTATTGACATGGTTGCAAATAACCAGTTCATGTGCACTTATGAGAGGAATTCCGTGAATAATGGGACGCCTCAAAGGAAGGGAGTTCTTGAAATTGATGCTCTGAATGTCATTTTGGCTCAGAACAAAATGTCGACTCAGCAAGTCAACATGATTTCTCAAAGTCTGAATGCATGGTAAAATGCATCCAACAGTACTAAAGAGGCATCTTCTGAAGAAGAAGCTTATGATCCTGAGAACCCTGCAATAGCAGAAGTAAATTATATGGGTGAACCTTATGGAAACACCTATAATTCATCATGGAGAAATCATCCAAATTTCTCATGGAAGGATCAACAAAAGCCTCAACAAGGCTTTAATAATGGTGGAAGAAATAGGCTCAGTAATATCAAGCCTTTTCCATCATCTTCTCAGCAACAAACAGAGAATTATGAATAGAATACCTCTAACTTAGCAAATTTAGTCTCTGATCTGTCTAAGGCCACTTTAAGTTTCATGAATGAAACAAGGTCCTCCATCAGAAATCTGGAGGCACAAGTGGGCCAGCTGAGTAAGAAAATCACTGAAACCGCTCCTAGTACTCTCTCAAGCAATACTGAAGAAAATCCAAAAAGAGAGTGCAGGGTCATTGATATAATCAATATGGCCGAACCTAGAGAGGAATGAGAGAATGTGAATCCCAATGAGGAAGACCTCATGGGACGTCTCTCAAGCAAGAAGGAGTTCCCTATTGAGGACCTAAAGGAATCTAAGGCTCATATAGAGACCATAGAGATCCCATTAAACCTCCTTCTGCCATTCATGAGCTCTGAAGACTATTCTTCCTCTGAAGAGGATAAAGATGTAACTGGAGAGCAAGTTGCTCAATATCTAGGAGCCATCATGAAGCTAAATGCCAAGTTGTTTGGTAATGAGACTTGGGAAGGTGAACCTCCCTTGCTCATTAGTGAACTAGATACATGGGTTCAGCAAACTTTACCTCAAAAGAGACAAGATTCTGGCAAATTCTTAATACCTTGTACCATAGGCACCATGACCTTTGACAAGGCTCTGTGTGACTTGGGGTCAAGCATAAATCTTATGCCACTCTCTGTAATGGAGAAACTAGGGATCATTGAGGTACAGCCTGCCATATTTTCATTACAATTGGCAGACAAGTCAGTAAGACAAGCTTATGGATTGGTAGAGAACGTGTTGGTAAAGGTTGAAGGCCTTTACATCCCTACTGTTTTCATAATCTTAGACACTAGGAAGGAGGAGGATGAATGCATCATCCTTGGAAGACCTTTCCTAGCCACAGCAGGAGCTGTGATAGATGTTAACAGAGGAGAATCAGTCCTTCAATTGAATGGGGACTACCTTGTGTTTAAGGCTCAAGGATCTTCTTCTTTAACAATGGAGATGAAGCATGAAAAGCTTCTCTCAGTACAGAGTCAAACAAAGCCCCCACAATCAAACTCTAAGTTTGGTGTTGAGAGGCCACAGCCAAACTCTAAGTTTGGTGTTGGGAGTATACAACATTGACCTGATCACCTGTGAGGCTCCATGAGAGCCCACTGTCAAGCTATTGACATTAAAGAAGCACTTATTGAGAGGCAACCCGATTTTTATTTATCCAATTTTATTTTTATTTCATTGTTCTTTTATGTTTTATTAGGTTCATGATCATGTGGAGTCACGAAAAAAAATATTAAAATAAAAAACAACAGAAGAAAAATCACACCTTGGATGAAGGACTTACTTGCGTTTAAAGAGCATCTGGCTGGCGTTCAACGCTAGAACAGAGCATGGATCTGGCGTTGAATGCCAGAAACAAGCAACACCCTGGCGTTCAAACGCCAGGAATGCACCCCGAGGAGAGCTGGCGCTGAACGCCAGAAACAAGCATGGAACTAGCATTCAACGCCCGAAACATGCTACACATGAGTGTTGAACGCCCAGAACATGCATCACTTCGGCGTTTAAACGCCATAATTGCATGCAGAGGGCGTTTTACATGCCTCATTGGTGCATGGATGTAAATCCTTGACACCTTAGGATCTGTGGACCCCACAGGATCCCCACTGAAGAACTGAAGATTGATGGTTTAGAAGTTACAGTTAACTCTTGTTGTAAGTATAGTTACTAAACCAAGCAATCAACCTTTCTTACAAACATTTTGATTGTCACAAGTAACAAACCCCTAAATAAATTGATAACCGAAGTATTTAAACCTCGGGTCGTCTTCACAAGAAATTGCAGGGAGGTATGTTCTTATTATTGGTTATGTAGATTGTAAATTTGGGGTTTCAAGAATGAGGAACAAGTAATTTAATGACGAGTAAATTAAATGGCAATTAAAATAAATAAATAACTGTAAAATAGACTTTCGGCAAGGTATGAGAAATTGGAAGTCCAGTCTTAGTTATCCTTATCAATGATGATGAAAATTGAATCTTGATTCCACTTTATTAACCCTTACTAAGGCAAGGGAAGGTCAAGGGATTAATTAGTCTGATCTTCGGATCCTATTTATTTCCGGAGAAAAGATTGGGATTATTGAAGAACAATTCAATTAGCAAAGATAACAATTATCAAGCATGTTTGAGTTTGATAACTCCTGAGTTACTGATTTCTTAACCAAGACAAAAACGGGGAAAAGTAAATCTATTGGAATAAAAATTCCTTCAGATGGGAAGCAACAGTAACATAAATAAAAGAAAGCAACAATAAACTGAAATACCTCAAATAACATTAATTCAAAAGAGTAATCTGTAACATAGAAGAATTCATAAATTAAATTGAGAAAGCAAGTAATGAAAAAGGAATATTAAACCTGATAAAAAGATAATCCTTAAAGCAAATAAAATCCTAAATCTAAATCTTAATCCTAAAGAGAGAGGAGAGAACCTCTCTCCCTAAAAACTACATCTAAAACTATGAAAAGTGAATTATGAAAAGCCTGTTGAGTTTCTGCAAGTTCCCTGACTTTAATCTGTGTTTCTAGGCCAAAAACTGGGTTGAAATTCAGCCCAGAATCTCTGCCAGCGACTTTTGTAATTCTGCAGATCGCGCACGTCACGCATTCGCGTCGTCCATGCGTTTGCGTCACTTAGCATTTCTCGTACCACGCGTGCGCGTCATCCACGCTTTTGCGTCGTTCGTGCAGCTTCCAATCCGCGCAGTCGCGTCAGGCAGGCGAACGCGTCACTCTGATTTCTTCCATTTTGTGCGGTCGCGTGAGCCATGCGACCGCGTGACTTCTCGCTGGTCATCTCCTCAATACCTTGTGTTCCTTCCATTTTTGCATGCTTCCTCTTTATTCTCTAAGCCATTTCTGCCCATATGAAGCCTGAAACACTTAACACACAGATCAAGGCATCGAATGGTAATAAGAGAGGATTAAGATTAGCTAAATTAAGACCAAAGAAGCATGTTTCCAATCATGTAATAATTTTAGGAAGGAAATATAAATGCATGCTAATTATATGAATAAGTGGGTAAAGACCATGATAAACCACACAATTAAACACATTGTAAACCATAAAATAGTGTTTTATCAACCTCCCCACACTTAAACATTAGCATGTCCTCATGCTAAACTCAAGGAGACCAAATAAATGTGTAGGGAAAGGCAAGACTTATGCAATGCAACCTATGAATGTGAATACAACTACATGCAAAGATGATTCTACCTACTTGGTGAAAAAGTAAATAAATCTTTCAAGACAAATATGAATTAAATTCCACTAATTCAAATTACACAATAAAAAGCAAATAAACTTGTAAGAATATAGCTAATGAAAGTAGGGAACATAGAATTAAGTATTGGACCCTCACTGGTAGTGTATATGCACTCTAATCTCTCAAGTGTCTAGGGTTAATCTCTCTACTCTTCTCTAGTCATGCTTTCTAAACTTTGTTCTTCATCTAACCAATCAACAAATATTTAATTTATACATACAAACATTATGAGGTCTTTTCAGGGTTGTAATGGGGCTGAGGTAAAGGTAAGGATGTACATATAAGGCTAAGTGAGCTAACAGAGTGAATCCTTGACTAGTCTAAGATCTCACCTAACCTATACATACTTTATAAAATTAAAAATTCTTTACCTAGCTACCCAAACTTTCCCACTTTTGTATTACATGCTCATGTATCAAACTTATTTTTCAATTTTGTCTCATGTGAATTACTTTATTTTGCATTTGCGGGATTCTTTTGTATCCCCTTTGTTTAAATACTGAATTTTTTTTATATGCACATGGTAATTTAATTACTTTGATTTCACATGAGCATGCTTCCCAAATTTTTTTTTATTTTGAAATATCTTTATTCTTTTTACTTTCTACCTTGTTTCTATCATCCATGTTCCCATAAAGTTTCCCCACACTTAAACAACTACACAATTTCTATCTTAAGCTAACCAAGGATTCAACTTGGGATTTTTATTTTGTTTTTCTGCTTAAGGCTAGTAATGTGGTTATAAAATAAAGGGGAATTTAAAAGCTCAAGGGGGCTAACAAGGGTGATGTAGAAGGTAGGCTTTATTTGGGATAAGTGAGCTAAAATCAAACAATGGCCTCAATCATATGCAAGCATGTAAATATACTAAACAATGGACATATAGACTGAAACAAAGTAAAGATTGAAATTGTAGGGAAGAAAACACACAAGAATAAAATATTATGGTTAAATAATGTAACCATGCAATTAAGCTCAAAATCTCACAGGTTGTGTGTTCTTTGGCTCAAAAACCATGTTCCAAATACAACTTCAAACAAATTTAACAAAAAATTTTCAATTTAAATTAGTGAAATACTATAAAAATTTCTTGAAAAAGAAAATATTACTTCAACCAAGTAGTGGCTAAATGCATAAAATCAAACAAACATGCAATCAAATATGCAAATGCAATAATGAATATACAAAGAAAATAAAACAATGGTGTTGAAAAGAAGAAAATAGCTAACCCATGAAGATCGGAATCGACCTCCCCACACTTAAAGATTGCACCGTCCTCGGTGCATGCTAAGATGTGCAGGTGGACGGGTTGTTCCAACTGATGCTTCGCTCCAAAGATTGTGCAGATGGACTTGTCTTGTCTCCCCATGTAAACATCTTCCGGTTCCCCTCCGGGTGGCCATCCTGAAAGAAAAAGGGAAGAAAAGTAACCCAGAAATAATGATAAGAAAATAAATGAAGTATGGATGGGTTAATGCCAAATGATAAAGGTCTCATTTACATGGAAGCTTCAACATGTACGTGAGAAAACAATAGAAGCCATGGCATGCCAGTGGTACAAAATGTACAACAATGGGGAAGAGAGTGGGTAGTGAAAGACAATGTAAGTTCATGTCAATGCAAAAAGAATATAGGTATCCTAAAAGATTGATATTGACAGAAAAATAGCATCACCCAATATTGTAAAACAAGTCACTAAAAATTATACCAGAAAAGATGCAACAGTTAAATAAGAAAACACCAAAGGAAAAATAATAAATTTAGAAAAGAAAAGAAAAATATGAACTAAATTAAAAAGCAATGAATGAAATATGCAAATAAATAAAATGAAAGATAAGAAGAATGAGAAGGGAAAAAAGTGAGTAAGAAAGGAGGGAGGGAAAAATTAGGATTGGGGAAGAAAAGATAAGATATTCAGCAAATTAAGATAAGCTGTGCGGCGCAAGCGATGCGGACGAGTGGGGCACGCGGTCGCGTGACTTGCGTTTGAAGTTAATCGATGCGGTCGCGTCGGTCACGCGGTCGTGTGACACGTTTTATGCTACTGGTGCGAGGGCAGCCTCGCGCTTGCACAACTCTCTGTTCAAAATCTTATTTTGCCAAATTTTGGGTGACGCGATCGCGTGGTCGACGCGATCGTGTGAGTGGCTAATATGGGGATATGACACGGACGCGTGAGCCATGCGTCCGCGTGGTAAGGTTGTGCTTTCAGCACCAGTCCAGCACCACTCTAGCATAACGTTCGGCTATGCACCCTTTTCACGTCGATTTTCATGGCACGCGGCCGCGTGGGTGACGCGGTCGCGTGGGAGGCCAAAGTTCCCACATGAGGCGGTCGCGTGAGCGACGCGGTTGCGTGGGGTCAAATTATGCGAAAGGCGCGCCTGCAGCTACGCTCTCACGTGACTCTCTGTTCAATTCTTTTCTACCCAACGTACTAGTGACGCGGACGCGTCAGCGACGCTGCGGCGTCGCGTGCGTGTTTTCCCTTTTTTTTCAAGCAGGTATGCAATTATGCAGTATGCAATGCGAATGAATAATATTCAGGTCCAATTAAAAAGGAAATAAAAATAAATAACATGAAATAAAGCTAAAAAATAAACGACCATACCATGGTGGGTTGTCTCCCACCTAGCACTTTTGGTTAAAGTCCTTAAGTTGGACATTGGATGAGTTTCATGTTATTGCGGCTTGTGCTTGTATTGATCTAGGAATCCCCACCAATGTTTGTACGTCCAATATCCTCTGGGATCCCAAACTAGGCGCAGAAAGTCTTCAGGCAAGTTGAAGCAAGTGACAAGGTCCCAAGAATGCTGATTTCTAGATTGAATTCCGGGGTCCCAGACCTTTCCACTTAGGTGGTGAACAGTCGGAATTCTCACTGAGACATCCAAACAGCTTCCTAGACCCATTCAGTTGAGCTTTATACAAACCCTTGCGTTTAAACTTAAAGCTTCCAACCATAATGAACCTTGAAGGACAATTCTTACTACTGTCCATCTTCCTCTTACTCTTTATGCCACAAAGAGCTCTAAGTTGACCATCCGTCTCCAGTAGCCCATATTCAAGTGGAATTAGAAAGCTAAGGGATATGAATTTTACCCACTTGAATGTTGTGAAGGATGATGGTAACTTAGGGGGAGAGGTTTCCAATAACTTTAGTAAGGTAATTTCAAGCTCCACTCCCTTGTGCTCTTTGACAACTTCCACCTCCTTGTAAGCTTCTTCAATTTCGATCTCTTCCTCTTGGTAGCTTTCTTTCAATTCAATCTTCTCTTTTTCATTGCTTACCAAGGGCATAGGAGGTTGTGCTTCTGCTTCTTTAGTCTCCATCTCTTGATCGACCTCTTCCAAGTCCTTAATTGTGACATGCCTTGGAGGTTGTACACCCTCCTCAACATCAAATGCAACTGTCTTAGAAGGAGGCTCTATTTCTTGACTTTCCCATAGAGGTTCAGCATCTCCTAAGTCTTTAACCAATTCTTCTTCTTTGATAATTATAGCTTCCTCCACTAGTTCCAGTACAAAGTCATGTTCCGTACTGTCCACTAAAGTTTCTAGTATCTCCTTCGTGCTGCGTTCTTCATTAGATTGTCCACATGAAGCCATGGGGGTTCCTTGAGTGTCCAAACGTCGGGAAGCTAATTGACTTATCGCTTGATTTAATTGGTGAAGGGTTGCGTGAAATTTTTCCACTGTTTCCTTGAAACGATCCCTTGATTCTTGTTCCGCTTGGGTATCATAAGTAGGACAATAAGACTCTTGGATTGATGGATATGGAGATGGCAAATATTGAGGTGGTGGTTCTTGGGAGTAATTGGGTTGGAATCGGGGTGGTTCTATATATGGTTCATATGGCTCATAAGATGGTTGGTATGGTGGTTGAGGGTTAGGGTCATATGGAAGTGAATGGTGAAAAGGGACTTGTGAGTATGGTGGTCCAAAGCTATATTGAGGAAGGGGTTCATAGGTGTATGGTGGTGGTTGTTGATAGTCAAAAGAGTGCTCACCATAGCCATTGCCTTGATTTACAACACAGAATGGTTGTTGATAGTCCATTGGAGGTGGTTGTTGCCATGAGGGTTGATCAAATCCTTGTGGCTCCTCCCATCTTTGATTGTTCCAACCTTGATGCCTGTTCTCATTGTAATTTCCTCTTCCTGCAACATAATTGTAACCAGACTCATAGCCAAAGGGGTGAGAGTTCATAGTAGTGAGATAAAATAAAAATAAAAATTAATAAAAAAGAAAATATTTTGAAAAAGATATCATTTTTGAAAAAAAAAAGATAAGATAAGATTTTTGAAATAGATATGATTTTTGAAAAAATAATATGATAAGATTTTTGAAATTTAAAACTAAGATAAGATAAGATAAAAAAATTTTAAAATAAAAATCTGAATTTTTTTTTTGAAAAATATTTACAATAACCAATAATAAAGCACACGTTTGCAATTCCCCGGCAACGGCGCCATTTTGAAGAACTGAAGATTGATGGTTTAGAAGTTACAGTAAACTCTCGTTGTAAGTATAGTTACTAAACCAAGCAATCAACCTTTCTTACAAACATTTTGGTTGTCACAAGTAACAAACCCCTAAATAAATTGATAACCGAAGTATTTAAACCTCGGGTCGTCTTCTCAAGGAATTGCAGGGAGGTATGTTCTTATTATTGGTTATGGAGATTGTAAATTTGGGGGTTCAAGAATGAGGAACAAGTAATTTAATGACGAGTAAATTAAATGGCAATTAAAATAAATAAATAACTGTAAAATAGACTTTTGGCAAGGTATGAGAAATTGGAAGTCCAGTCTTAGTTATCCTTATCAATGATGATGAAAATTGAATCTTGATTCCACTTTGTTAACCCTTACTAAGGCAAGGGAAGGTCAAGGGATTAATTAGTCTGATCTTTGGATCCTATTTATTTCCGGAGAAAAGATTGGGATTATTGAAGAACAATTCAATTAGCAAAGATAACAATTATCAAGCATGTTTGAGTTTGATAACTCCTGAGTTACTGATTTCTTAACCAAGACAAAAAGGGGGAAAAGTAAATCTACTGGAATAAAAATGCCTTCAGATGGGAAGCAACAGTAACATAAATAAAAGAAAGCAACAATAAACTGAAATACCTCAAATAACATTAATTCGAAAGAGTAATCTGTAACATAGATGAATTCACAAATTAAATTGAGAAAGCAAGTAATGAAAAAGGAATATTGAACCTGATAAAAAGATAATCCTTAAAGCAAATAAAATCCTAAATCTTAATCTTAATCCAAAAGAGAGAGGAGAGAACCTCTCTCCCTAAAAACTACATCTAAAACTATGAAAAGTGAATTATGAAAAGCCTGTTGAGTCTCTGCAAGTTCCCTGACTTTAATCTGTGTTTCTAGGCCAAAAACTGGGTTGAAATGCGGCCCAGAATCTCTGCCAGCGACTTTTGTAATTCTGCAGATCGTGCACGTCACGTGTCCGCATCGTCCACGCGTTTGAGTCACTTAGCATTTCTCGTACCACGCGTGCGCGTCATCCATGCTTTCGCGTCGTTCGTGCAGCTTCCAATCCGCGCGGTCGTGTCAGGCAGGCGAACGCGTCACTCTGATTTCTTCCATTTCGTGCGGTCGCGTGAGCCATGCGACCGCGTGACTTCTCGCTGGTCATCTCCTCAATTCCTTGTGTTCCTTCCATTTTTGCATGCTTCCTCTTTATTCTCTAAGCCATTCCTGCCCTATGAAGCCTGAAACACTTAACACACAGATCAAGGCATCGAATGGTAATAAGAGAGGATTAAGAAATAGCTAAATTAAGACCAAAGAAGCATGTTTCCAATCATGTAATAATATTAGGAAGGAAATATAAATGCATGCTAATTATATGAATAAGTGGGTAAAGACCATGATAACCACAAAATTAAACACATTGTAAACCATAAAATAGTGGTTTGTCTCCCACCTACCTCAACTCACCTTCTCTCTTCTTCACCAATCACCTCAATCTCTCTTCCTCATCACCTCTTCACCACTCACATCCATCCATCCTTCCCACCCAAACCCACCTTAAATGGCCGAAACACAAACCTCTCTCCCTCTCCTCCATATTTTCTTCTTCTTCCTTTCTTTCTTCTTTGCTCGAGGGCGAGCAACATTCTATGTTTGGTGTGGTAAAAGCATAGCTTTTTTGGTTTTCCATAACCATTGATGTCACCTAAGGCCAAAGAAACCTCTAAAAAGAGAAAAGGAAAGACAAAAGTTTTCATCTCAAGGGTCCATAGCTCAGTAGTAGAGCATTTGAATGCAAATCAAGAGATCCCTGAGATACCTCAGGGGATACATGTTCCTCCACATAATTATTAGGAGCAACTAAGGATAGGAGCACCAAAATCACTAGGGATCATGCAACAGAAGCAAGGAAGAGACATAAAGGAGCTCAAAAAGCACCATTGGTCCTTCAAAAGGTGCCACCCTCACTAAGGTGGACTCATTCCTTAACTTCCTTGTTCTTATCTCTCTGTTTTTCGATTTTTATGCTATATGTTTGTTTATGTTTTGTGTCTCTACCTCATGATCATTAGTATTGAGTAACTATGTCTTAAGGCTATGAAAAATTCCATAAATCCTTCACCTCTCTTAAATGAAAAATATTTCTAATTCAAAAGAACAAGAAGTACATGAATTTTGAAATTATCCTTGAATTTAGTTTAATTACATTGATATGGTGACAATACTTTTTGTCTTCTGAATGAATGCTTGAACAGTGCATAATTTTGATCTTGTTGTTTATGAATGTTAAAATTGTTTGCTCTTGAAAGAATGATGAACAAAGAGAAATGCTATTGATAATCTGAAAAATCATGAAATTGATTCTTGAAGCAAGAAAAAGCAAAAGCTTGCGAAAAACAAAATTGACGAAAAAAAAAGAAAGAAAAAAAGAAAAAGCAAGCAGAAAAAGCCAATAGCCCTTAAAACCAAAAGGCAATGGTAAAAAAGGATCCAAGGCTTTGAGCATCAATGGATAGGAGGGCCCAAGGAAATAAAATCCAGGCCTAAGCGGCTAAATTAACCAGTCCCTAACCATGTGCTTGTGGCATGCAAGTCCAAGTGAAAAGCTTGAGACTGAGTGGTTAAAGTCGTGATCCAAAGCAAAAAGAGTGTGCTTAAGAGCTCTGGACACCTCTAACTGGGGACTTTAGCAAAGCGGAGTCAAAATCTGAAAAGGTTCAACCAGTTATGTGTCTGTGGCATTTATGTATCAGGTGGTAATATTGGAAAACAAAGTGCTTAGGGCCATGACCAAGACTCATAAAAGTAGCTGTGTTCAAGAATAAAAATACATAACTAGGAGAATCAATAACATTATCTAAAATTCTATGTTCTTATAGATGCCAATCATTCTAAACATCAAAGGAAAAAGTGAGATGCCAAAACTGTTCAGAAGCAAAAAGCTACAAGTCCCACTCATCTAATTAGAACTAATATTCATTGATATTTTGGGATTTATAGTATATTCTCTTCTTTTTATCCTAATTTATTTTCAGTTGCTTGGGGACAAGCAACAATTTAAGTTTGGTGTTGTGATGAGCGGATAATTTATACGCTTTTTGGCATTATATTTAGGTAGTTTTTAGTAGGATCTAGTTACTTTTAGGGATGTTTTCATTAGTTTTTATGCTAAATTCACATTTCTAGACTTTACTATGAGTTTGTGTGTTTTTTTGTGATTTCAGGTAATTTCTGGCTGAAATTGAGGGACCTGAGCAAAACTCTGATAAAAGGCTGACAAAGGACTACTCATGCTGTTGGATTCTGACCTCCCTGCACTCGAAATGGATTTTCTGGAGCTACAAAACTCCAAATGGCGCGCTCTCAATGGTGTTGGAAAGTAGACATCTAGAGCTTTCAAGAAATATATAATAGTTCATACTTTATTCGTGATTAGATGACGTAAACTGGTGCTCAATGCCAGTTCCATGCTACATTCTAGAGTCAAACGCCAGAAACACGTCACGAACCAGAGTTGAACGCCAAAAACACGTTACAATTTGGTGTTCAACTCCAAGATAAGCCTCAGCTCGTGTAAAGATCAAGCTCAGCCCAAACATACACCAAGTGGGCCCCGGAAGTGGATTTATGCCTTAATTACTTACTTCTGTAAACCTTAGTAGCTAGTCTAGTATAAATAGGACGTTTTACTATTGTATTAGACATCTTTGGTCTCAGTTTTATTCTATTATTCATCTTAGGAGACTATTGATCACGTTTGGGGGTTGGCCATTCCGCCATGCCTGGACCTTCATCACTTATGTATTTTTAACGGTGGAGTTTCTACATACCATTAATTAAGGGTGTGGAGCTCTGCTGTACCTCAAGTTTCAATGCAATTACTGCTATTTTCTATTCAATTCCGCTATTTCTTATTCTAAGATATTCGTTGCACTTCAACATGATGAATGTCATGATCCCGGACACTCATCATCATTCTCACCTATGAACGCATGACTGATAACCACTTCCATTCTACCTTAGACCAGGTGCATATCTCTTGGATTCCTTAATCAGAATCTTCGTGGTATAAACTAGAATTGATGGCGGCATTCATGAGAATCCAAAAAGTCTGAACTTTGTCTATGGTATTCCGAGTAGGATAGAGTGATTGAATGATTGTGACGAGCTTCAAACTCGCGATTGTTGGGCGTGATGACAAACGCAAAAGAATCAAGGGATTCTATTCTAACATGATCGAGAACCGACAGATGATTAGCCGTGCTGTGACAGAGCATTTGGACCATTTTCACTGAGAGGATGAGATGTAGCCATTGACAACAGTGATGCCCTACATACAGCTTGCCATGGAATGGAATCAGAAGGATTGAAAGAAGACAGTAGGAAAGCAGAGATCCAACAGGGACAAGCACCTCCACGCACTTATCTGAAATTCCCACCATTGAACTACATGAGTAACTATATCTTTATTTTCTGTTTATTATTTATTATTATTCGAAAATCCATAATCAATTATAATTTGACCCTTACTCACGTAAGGTATTACTTGGACGACCCAATGCACTTGCTGGTTAGTTGTGCGGAGTTATGACTAAGTGTGATTCACGTTTGAGAGCGCTACCAAGTTTTTGGCGCCATTGTTGATGATCACAATTTTGTGCCCCATCCTCCAATGTGGCTTCTACTGGCCTACTCTCTATAAAGACTCCCGAGTGTTTGTACTTAATTGTGACAGTTGCCAAAGATCTGGCAATCTGCCTCACAGTTATGCCATGCCTCAACAAGGAATCTTGGAGATTGAGTTGTTTGATGTATGGGGCATTGACTTCATGGGGCCTTTCCCACCATCATACTCAAATACTTATATTCTGGTGGTAGTGGATTATGTATCCAAATGGGTGGAAGCTATTGCAACACCCACTAATGATACTAAGACAGTGCTGAAATTCCTCCAGAAACACATCTTCAGTAGATTTGGTATCCCTAAAGTACTAATCAGTGATGGGGGCACTCATTTCTGCAATAAACAACTTTACTCTGCTTTGGTTTGATATGGAGTTAGCCACAGGGTGGCCACTCTATATCATCCACAGACAAATGGGCAAGCTGAAGTCTCTAATAGAGAACTTAAAAGAATCCTGGAACGGACTGTGATTAACCATAGAAGGGATTGGGTAAGAAGCTTGGATGATGCTCTGTGGGCATACTGAACAGCATTCAAGACTCCTATAGGGGCCTCTCCATACCAGGTTGTGTATGGAAAATCCTGTCACTTGCCAGTGGAACTAGAACATAAGGCCTACTGGGCAACCAGATTCCTAAACCTTGATGCCAAGTTAGCTGGAGAAAAATGATTGCTCCAGTTAAATGAGCTAGAGGAGTTCAGACTCAATGCTTTCGAGAATGCAAAAATTTACAAAGAGAAAGCAAAAAGATGGCATGATAAGAAACTATCATCCAGAGTCTTTGTGCCAGGGCAGAAAGTTCTGCTTTTTAATTCTAGGCTCAGATTATTCCCCGAAAAATTGAAATCCCGGTGGAGAGGTCTATATGTGATTACAAGTGTATCACCATATGGATACGTGGAGCTTCAGAATAATGATTCTAACAAAAAGTTCATTGTTAATGGATAGAGAGTTAAACATTATCTTGAAAGCAATTTTGAGCAAGAATGCTCAAAATTGAGACTTGATTAAAGCTCAGTAATAGTCCAGCTAAAGACAATAAAGAAGCGCTTGCTGGGAGGCAACCCAGCCATTTACAAAGCTTATTTGTTAATTAATTGATTTTTACAGATTTATGTCAATTATCTTCAAGGTAAAATAGCAATTGCTTGAGTTCACAAAGTTACAGAAGGATTCACAGGATAAAAGAGCAAAAAGGAAACTCACTGGTGCGAAAAAGCCAGTAAGAGCTATTTTGGGCGTTGAACGCCCAAAAGAAGCATCTACTGGGCATTTAACGCCAGTAAGGATAGCCGTTTGGACATTAAACACCAGAAAGAAGCATCTTCTAGGCGTTGAACGCCAGAAAGAAGCACCTTCTGGGAGTTTAACGCCAGATTTACAGCTTCCTAGGCGTTCAGAAAAACGCCCAGTGACAAAGGAGTTCCTGGCGTTCAACGCCAGCTAGAAGCAACAGCTGGGCATTGAACGCCCAGGAGAAGCTACAAATGGGCGTTAAACGCCCAAAACATGCAGCGTTTGGGCGTTTAACGCAAGGATTGTGGGGAGGAGGTAAATTCGTTTTTACTTCACATTTTTTTCAATTTTCATATTTCAATTCATGATTTCTTGCATAAACATGTTACAAACTCTCATCCTTCAATTCCAAAAATTTTAATCCTAATTTCTAAAATCCCTTTTTCAAAAATATCAAATGTATCTTAATTCATAAACACAAATCCTTTTTCAAACCCCATCCAACTTCTTTTCAAATTTGTTTTCAAAACTCAATTATCCTTTCAAATTCATCTCAAATCTTTTTCAAAATAAAATTCAGATTTATCTTTTTCAAATATCTTTCACAACTTTTTATTTTTAATTTATATTTTTTTCCTATCATATTTATCTTTTACAAATCATATCTTTTATCTTATCTTTCTTCAAAATTTTTGAAAACCCACCCCCTCCCTTTAAATCCACATTCGGCCTCCCTCCTCTCATCCACCATTCGCTACTAGCTCTCCTTCTATCCCTCTCCTTTCCCTTCTTTTGCTTGAGGATAAGCAAACCTCTAAGTTTGGTGTGTTTATCCATGATCACTAAACCATACCCACTAAGATCATGGCTCCTAAAGGAAAACAACCCACTCCAAGAGGCAAGAAAGAGAGTATTCCAAAACTACTTTGGAATCAAGGGAAGTTCTTAACCAAAGAACATTCAGAGCATTACTACAAAATAATGGGTCTAAGGTCAGTGATCCCAGAAGTCAAATTCGATCTGAAAGAAGATCAATATCCGGAGATCCAAGAGCAAATTCGAAACAGGAGCTGGGAAATCCTAGCTAATCCTGAAATAAAGGTGGGAATAAACATGGTTCAGGAATTCTACGCTAATCTGTGGCAAACAGACAGGCAGAGAATATCTAGAACTGCCCTCGATGACTATTGGACCTTGGTCAGAGGAAAGATTGTTCACATCCACCCTGACAAAATCAGGAAGATTTTTAAGCTACCTCAGCTGAAAGATGACCCAGACTCCTTTAATAGGAGAATGATGAGAACAAATAAAGGCCTGGACAAGATTCTAGAGGACATATGCCTCCCTAGAACCAGGTGGACCACCAGCACCAAGAGCATACCAAATCAACTCAAGAGAGAAGATCTCAAACCAGTCGCCAGAGGCTGGCTGGACTTCATTGGGCGTTCTATACTGCCCACTAGCAACTGCTCTAAAGTCACCATTAAAAGAGCAGTGATGATCCACTGCATTATGTTGGGAAGAGAAGTGGAAGTTCATCAGCTGATTTCGTGTAAACTTTACATAATTGCAAACAAGAACTCCAAAGATGCTAAATTGGCTTATCCAAGCTTAATATCTATGCTATGTAAAGATGCTGGAGTGAAGATGGGAATAACTGAGTATATCTCAGTTGAGCGACCAATCACCAAAACATCAATGGAAAAACAACAAGTGCAGGATGACCCCCTCAAGAGGAGAGCACAGGAATTCCTCCCGGAAATCCCTCAAATTGAATACTGGGAGCATCTTGAAGCATCTGTTACCAAGTTGCAAGAAGCTATGGACCAAATAAAAGAAGAATAGAATAATCAAAATAGCATGCTTTGCAAATTGCTTGGGGAACAAGAAGAGCAAAGGCGTGACTTGAAAGAACTTAAGCGTCAAAAATTATCTCTTGAAGGACCAAGCACCCCACAGACTAGAGGAATATCCACTTCCCAAAATAAAGGTTGTTGAGTCCTAATCTTAGCTTTAACTCTGTGATATTTGTTCTTATAGGAATTTACCTTAGAAGTTATATAGGAGTAGTTGTAATTAGTATATCTATTTTGATTTTATCTCCAATTAAGCTATAATTTATTTTTCGCATTATCATCAAACATGAATAAAATAATAGATTTTTAGAATAAAAAGGCAAGTTATTTTCGAGTCTTAATAAGAAAAATTCTAATTATTTAGATGTGGTGGCAATAGTTTGTTTTCTGAATGAGTGCCTGAACAGTGCATATTTTTTATATTGAATTTCATTAATGTTAAAAGTCTTGGCTCTTGAAAGAATAATGAACAAGAGGAATATTATTGATGATCTTAAAAATCATGAAATTGATTCTGGAAGCAAGAAAAAGCAGTGAAAAAAAAAGAGGAATCATTGGATAAAGAAAAAGAAACAACCCTTAAAACCAAAAGGCAAGGGTGAAAATGATCCAAGGCTTTGAGCATCAATGGATAGGAGGGCCCAAGGAAATAAATCCAGGCCTAAGCGGCTAAATCAAGCTGTCCCTAACCATGTGCTTGTGGCATGCAGGTCCAAGTGAAAAGCTTGAGACTGAGTGGTTAAAGTCGTGATCCAAAGAAAAAGAGTGTGCTTAAGAACTCTGGACACCTCTAATTGGGGACTCTAGCAAAGCTAAGTCACAATCTGAAAAGGTTCACCCAGTTATGTGTCTGTGGCATTTATGTATCCGGTGGTAATACTGGAAAACAAAGTGCTTAGGGCCACGGCCAAGACTCATAAAGTAACTGTGTTCAAGAATCAACATACTAAACTAAGAGAATCAATAATACTATCTGAATTCTAAATTCCTATGGATGCCAATCATTCTGAATTTCAAAGGATAAAGTGAGATGCCAAAACTGTTCAGAAGCAAAAAGCTACTAGTCTGAGATATCGTTGCTTCTTAATTTCTTTTTATCCTATTTTATTTATCTAGTTTCTTGGGGGCAAGCAACAGTTTAAGTTTGGTGTTGTGATGAGCGGATATTTTATACGCTTTTTGGGGTAATTTCATGTAGATTTTAGTATGTTTTAGTTAGTTTTTAGTAGAATTTTATTAGTTTTTAGGAAAAAGACATATTTCTAAACTTTACTATGATTTTGTGTGTTTTTCTATGATTTCAAACATTTTCTGGCTGAAATTAAAGGAGCTGAGCAAAAATCTGATTCAGCTTGAAAAAGGACTGCTGATGTTGTTGGATTCTGACCACCCTGCACTCGGAATGCATTTTTTTCCAGCAATATATAATAGTTCATACTTTGCGCGAAGATAGATGACGTAAACTGGCGTTCAACGCTAGTTCCATGTTGCAGTCTGGCGTTCAGCGCCAGAAACAGGTTGCAAGTTGGAGTTCAACGCCAGAAACAGGTTACAACCTGGCGTTCGACTCCAGAAACAGCCCAGGCACGTGAGAAGCTTAATTCTCAACCTCAGCACACACCAAGTGGGTCCCAAAAGTGGATTTCTGCACTATTCATCTTAGTTTATTTATTTTCTGTAAACCTAGGCTACTAGTCTAGTATTTAAACAACTTTTAGAGGTTTATTTTGCATCTCATGAAATTTTTAGATCTGAATTTTGTACTCTTTGATGGCATGAGTCTCTAAACTCCATTGTTGGGGGTGAGGAGCTCTGCAGCGTCTCGATGAATTAATGCAATTATTTCTGTTTTCCATTCAAACACGCTTGTTCCTATCTAAGATGTTCATTCGCGCTTCACTATGAAGAAGGTGATGATCCATGACACTCATCACCTTCCTCAATGCATGAACGTGTGCCTGACAACCACCTCCGTTCTACATTAGATTGAATGAGTATCTCTTAGATTCCTTAATCAGAATTTTCGTGGTATAAGCTAGAATCCATTGGCAGCATCCTTGAGAATCCGGAAAGTCTAAACCTTTTCTGTGGTATTCCGAGTAGGATTCTGGGATTGGATGACTGTGACGAGCTTCAAACTCGTGAGTGTTGGGCGTAGTGACAGACGCAAAAGGATCAATGGATCTTATTCCAACATGATCGAGAACCAACAGATGATTAGCCGTGCTGTGACAGAGCATTTAGACCATTTTCACTGAGAGGATGGGAAGTAGCCATTGACAACAGTGATGCCCTACATACAACTTACCATGGAAGGAGCCTTGCATGTATGAAAGTGAGAAAGCATTATGTTGCAGGAATTCAGAGGACAAAGCATCTCCAAAACTCCAACATATTCTCCACTATTGCATAATAAGTATTTATTTCATGCTCTTTTACTTTTTACAATTAAAACTAAGAATCATTATTGACATTATGTCCTGACTAAGAGTCACAAGATAACCATAGCTTGCTTCAAGCCAACAATCTCCGTGGGATCGACCCTTACTCACGTAAGGTATTACTTGGACGACCCAATACACTTGCTGGTTAGTTGTGCGGATTGCAAAAGTGTGATTGCAATTTCGTGCACCAAAAGCCTAATTAAAGGGTTGTCTTGAGACAAAACACTTAGAGTCGTGGTCAAGAAAGAAAAACAACCTTTACTACCTCAACGTGACAATAAATAGAAAGGACCCCTAAAGCCTATACCTAAGGGAACCCTCAAGGATCCAAGAGCTTTCCATGACAATTAAAGCATTCATACATGTGTTAGACACTTAGCTTTACTCTTAGTTGTATTGCGATCTTTCGAAGCCAAGGCCTCAATATATAAAAGTTACTTACATTGATTTGCTTGGGACAAGCAAAGCTTAAGTTTGGTGTTGTGATGACTTGCATCATCTACCCTTCTTTTTTGCATAAAGAAGACCATAAAAGTGCACAAATCTCATTTGATCAGTACAATTCATGCATTATTTGGGAATATTATGGTACACTACGTTGAGATGAGTTGTGCTGAATTTCAAGTGAAAAAGGCATCAAGAATGGGAAGAAGACAAACAAGAAGCTGGGCGTGTGAAATTGGCGTGCCACTTGGGGGCAAACGCCACAAAAATGCACTGGCGTGGCACGCCAGGAGCTAAGCATGGCACGCCAGTACTAAATTCCAGAAGGGAGAGCCAAGCATGCATGTGGCGTGGCACGCCAGGGACTGGGCGTGGCACGCTAGTACAAAATTCCAGAAAGCAAGATGGAGGACACAAAAGGGGCGTAGCACGCCAGGTTAGGCGTGGCACGCCTGACCCATCAACTACTATGGGCGTGCCACTTGAAGTCGAAGGCGTGGCACGCTAACTCACCATCTCACGAAGAACCTCCACTATGGCGTGCCACTTGGTATCGAAGGTGTGGCACACCAGCTCCAAAAAGTCACTTTGGCGTGTGATAAACCACTATTTTATGGTTTATAATGTGTTTAATTGTGTGGTTTTATCATGATCTTTACCCACTTATTCACATAATTAGCATGCATTTATATTTACTTCCTAAAATTATTACACGATTGAAAACTTACTTCCTAGAGACTTTTAATTAGATATTTTAATTCTCGTTTATCCCATTCGATGTCGTGATCTGTGTGTTAAGTGTTTCAAGGTTTATAGGGCATGAATGAATTGGAGATTGGAAAGGAAGTTTACGAAAATGGAAGGAATACAAGAAATTAAGGAGATGACCAGCGAGAAGTGACGCGGCCGCATGGCTCACGCGACCGCGCGGATTGGAAAAGCATAAGTGATGCGGAGGCATGGACGACGCGCCCGCGTGGGAAAGCAAAACGCCGAATGACGCGTCCGCGTGAATGACGCGGCCGTATGACGTGCGCGATCTGCAGAATTTCAGAAGTCGCTGGCAGAGTTTCTGGGCCAGATTTCGACCCAGTTTTCAGCCCAAAAACACAGACTAGAGCCAGGGAACATGCAGAAATAGAGACAAGAATTCATTCTGCATAATTTTTAGTTTTAGATATGGATTTACTCCTCCCCTAGCTTTTTCACTCACTTGAGCATTCGTAATTAGGATTGGAAGATTTTGGCTTTAGCTTTTGAGAAGAGTCTACCTCCGGTACTAGTCATCTTATTTTGTTATTTACTTTTTATATTTATCCTTCCATATTCTTAATCCCTCTAGAGTTGACATTGGATTATTTCTACAAGTTATTAATATAGACTATTTTTATTTTCAATTAATCCTTTTATTATTATTTATCATGTCTTCTTTTATTTTCACCATTAATTCTGTGAAATTTATAATTATGATGAGTGAGTAGTCCCATGACTTGATTGGGAGATGATTGAAAGGAACCCTTGAGTTAAACTACTCAAGAGAGAAATTATAATTGGGTTTTGTTCTGAGGGTTACCTGAAACTGTAGGTCGATCTCAGTCGAGATCTTCTGTGTTGGTCGGAGCCGACGTGTCCGGCTGGTGTATAGCGGCCAGAGCTGGTGTGTCCGACTTGTGGGACTGAAAGTGCTGCTGATTCTTCGTCCCCGGAGGGTGGGGGGTACCTGCAAGGGACTCCGATGCTTTAGTTAGCAAGGGTATTAAGCAGGTATTGAGTAGAATCAGAGTCTGAGTTATACCTGGGTGCTCCAGTGTATTTATAATGGTGAGATGTGGCCTCTTGTGGATAAGATAAGTTAGTTATCTTATCTTATCTTTATCTTATCTTCAAGTGAGGTCATATTATCTTCAAAGGAACCGCCCCTCCCTTGTAAGCTTGGGCTACCTTAGGACCTGGGGCGTGTTTCTTTATTTGGGCCCTTTGTTTGGGCTTTCTCGTGACTTGGCCGAGCTCTTTGAGAAGAGGTCGGATTGTCCTGACCTGAAAAGGTCGGTCGCTTTGTCTGTAGAACATCTCGGGTCGGACAACTCGACCCAAGATATGAACAGTGCCCCTGCTTGAGCTCGGTCTTCTTTTTGAGATCGAGTCCTTGACCTCGGTTTTTCTTTGGTGAAGTCGAACTCAAGCATTTTGTCGACTCCTTTGTAGCAGCTTTGAATGTAGAACGTTTCTTCTAAAAGACGCGCGCTTTTATATCGGCACTTTTTTGGGAACGTGCGAGGGTTTAATGCCCTCTTTAATTTGAGCATTAATTGCCCCGTTTCCTTTTGGTTCTTTACTTTGATTTTGAAAACCCAGAAACGATTTTTCTCCTTTAGCCTTTTCGTAACTTCTTTTCTCTGCTCTCTTTGCTTTCTGTTTTTTCGTTTACGTTTCTGCTTTCTCTTGGAGTTTGTAGTTTTCGTGTTTTCTCTTCTGTGACATTGCTCTTTGTTCGCGTTTTTTGCTTGTGAGAGGGCGTCCTAGATTTCGTCTCCATCTTCAATTTCCTCGAAGCTTGCTGTTCTTTTCCTGGTAAGTACTGGCTCTCTTGTAGCTTCGTTTTCAATTTTTGGTGAAGCTTTTATTTTGTATGTTTAAAAGTTTGAATCTTTTCGAAGTCTTGTATTTGCTTGTCACTGTAACATGTTCTTCTTATCTTTCTTTTATGCATTGTCTTGGCTTTTCCGTTGAGGCTTTCTAGGGTTTTATTGTCGCTTGTGGTTTTTTCCTGCCTGATACTTGATAAAAATCTGCGTCTGTTCCTCGCTTTGTTTGAAGATTTGCTTTTTGTCTGATCTTGAAAAAAGGTTGCATCTTTAATGGTCTCTGTTTGGCGTGTTTGGTAGAGTGCAACGATTTTTTGTATTTCTCCTTGCAGAAAGGTGTTTGCTGTTTTTTGAATTTCTTTTTGAGACATGCTGGGATGTAAGCTTGTAGATTAATTTCTGGAAACCTTGCTTTATTACTGCCTCCAAAGGATGCCCCAGGACTTTTGGTTTGACTATTGGGGTTTTCCTTTTCTTTGTTCCATCGCCTGAGAAGTATTGACCGAGTTGTTTTCTCCCTTCATCCGAGATGTTTGTGGTAACCCATCTTCTTTTCTTACTTGTAGGGTTAGTTGGCCTCATGTCTTCTCGCAATAACATTGTAGAGATGTCTTCCAGAGTTCTCGAGGGGATGTCCGATTGGCTGGACTCCCTTATTTTGTTGTGTGTTTCTGTTGTGGATGCTGAGTTATGCACAGAGCTGAGGAAGCGCCATAGGATTTGTGGTAACAATGCCCGTGAAGAGGATTACAAGCTTATTGCTCCTGATTCTGATGAGAGAGTTTGTTTTCCGACTTCCATTGAGAGGGAGCGTCCCTTCTTCTGTGCCTATGAATACTTCTTCAGCCAGTTGAACGTGACTTTTCCTTTTACTGCTTTTGAGACTGACCTGTTGTGGTCGTGTAATATTGCCCCATCCCAGCTTCACCCCAATTCCTGGGGTTTTATTAAGATTTTTCAACTTCTCTGCCGTGAATTAGATATAACACCTTCCCATACTCTTTTCCTTTATTTGTTTGTTTCCGCCAAGCTTGGCGGTTCTTCAAAAAAGAAAGCTTCCTGGGTTTCCTTCAGGTCCGCCCACGGCTACAAAGTTTTTGCTATGTATGATGAGTCCTTAAAGGACTTTAAGAATTACTTCTTTAAGGTTCGTGCTGTCGAGGGGGCCCACCCCTTTTTTCTTGATGAAAATGATGAGCCTTCTTTCCCTCTAGAGTGGCAAAGGGATGTGAGAGTGTCTCGCTATACCTGGGAGATGCTTGATGATGTTGAGCGTGCCTTTGTTGTTGTTCTTAAGGATCTATGGGGGGAACCACTCTATCTTGATACAAAAAGGTTTTTGAATGACCCGTCCTTAGTTTGGACTGTTTTGGATACTTGTCTGACTTGTCTCTTATACTTGTTTCTTAATTTTTTCTTCCTCTTGTTTGTGACCGTAACTCTTTGCTGTGGCTAGTTCTGTATTTGTAGAGATGTCAGAAGGCCTTTATAAGGGCAAAGAAGGCAACTGCTGCTCTGAACATCTCGGCCAAAGTGGCCGGCGAGGGATCTTTTCAGGTCCCAGTGAAGCCTCCTGTGCCGCGTTCTCTCGGGCCGAGGAAAGTAATTCCTACTCCTCGGTTTCATCAGGTCGATCCTCCTCAGACTTCTGCCGTTGCTTCTGGTGTCCTTCCCTTAAAAAAGCAAAAAACATCCGAGCCCTTTAACCTGGATGCCCCGGACTTTGATGCTATCAAGTTTGTTGACCAGCAAATTGCCCCCTATGGTGGGCTTTCCATGGACGACGTGTCTCTTCTTCAGCATCTGGATTTTATCACCAAAAGTAGTGTGAAGATGGCTCATATGGGTGCGGCTATTTTCCGAACAGTTCAGGGGATCCCGATTCATGCCACAAAATCCTTCATGGAGGAGGCCAAGTCAGAATTTGATCGGATCAAGGGTCTGAAGGATGAGTTGGAGGTGAAGTTGGCGAAGGTGGAGAAGGAGCTGGAGGGTGAGAAGGCCAGCTCTATTGCCTTGGCTGCTTATTTAAAGTTGGCTGAGGACATGGCGCTGAAGCATAAGGATAGCTATGTCTCAGCTTATAGGGAATTGATGCATCTCTGGGATGATTTGGAAACTGCTCGGGTTGATTATGCTGAGCTTCAGGGACACCTTGTGGGCAGCGTAACTGCCACCTCCGAGAACCTGATGGAGCAGTTCCGGATTGTTGCTCCTGATGCCAACTTGACTCTCGTCAGCCTGGACAATATTGTGAGGGATAGTAAGATTGTCCCTGATGATCAGGATGATGATGATGGTGACCCTCCCCCAGTGCCTTCTCTTAAAGTGTCGACTTCCTCAGTTCCTCCGTTACGTCTGATCTGGATTGCCAGATTCTGAACCGGGATGATGGAACTGTAGATGCTGTGCCTATTCAGACTTGCCCTCCTTCTCCCCGTACTGATGCTGCTGGGAAGGCTCTAGATCTTGGTTGATCTCCTTTAAGTATTTGTGTAAATAGCCCGGTTTGTGGGCTTTGAACTCTTTTTTGTGGATGATGTTTTATTGACTGTTGATACTCCAGTTGCTATTTTTAGCAACTTTATTTTGAAAACAAAATGGTTTCTCTGAGGTTGATTTTGGTGGCCTCTTGAAGCTTTATCATACTATGCTTTTATTGTGCTTTAGCAGGGTATCTGTTGGAATCTTGCTGCTTGGCATCTTTAGATTGCTTTCGTACTTATTGTTTGTAGCTTGGATCCTTTTGAGGTCGTGACTGTGGGGGATCCGACTTGTTTCTTGGTTTCCTCGCTTTTGTTTGTATTTTTAGCGCCTTATAACCGATTTCTTTATGTTGGTCCCCTTCTAAGTTATTTTTGTAATCCTCTTTCTTGGACCTTTGTCAGGTCCCTTTAAGGGATTGCTTTTATAACTTATCTTTGTAGGAGACCGACTTCGTTAGGTTGATCTCTTCTAAGTTGTTTTTGTAATCCTCTTTCATGGACCTTTAGGTCTCTTTCAGGGATTACTTTTACAACTTGTTTTGTAGGAGACCGACTTCGTTAGGTCGATCTCTTCTAAGTTGTTTTTGTAATCCTCTTTCTTGGACCTTTGTTAGGTCTCTTTCAGGGATTACTCTTACAACTTGTCTTTGTAGGAGACCGACTTCGTTAGGTCGATCTCTTCTAAGTTGTTTTTGTAATCCTCTTTCTTGGACCTTTAGGTCTCTTTCAGGGATTACTTTTACAACTTGTTTTGTTGGAGACCGACTTCATTAGGTCGATCTCTTCTAAGTTGTTTTTGTAATCCCCTTTCTTGGACCTTTGTTAGGTCTCTTTCAGGGATTACTTTTACAACTTGTCTGTGTAGGAGACGGACTTCGTTAGGTCGATCTCTTCTAAGTTATAGCAATTCCTCTTTAATAGGGTTGGCCAGACCTCTTTCCAGGGATTTGCTGATAACTTGGATTGATTTGGTCCGACTTTTTAGTGTCGGCCAGTCTTTTTAAGTTATTATATAGCAATCCATAAGACCTCGTCAGGTTCTTTTTGGGATCACTTTCGATAACTTCTTGCATTATTCTGTGTTCATCCTTTGCCGATTTGTAGATGATGGTTTCTGTCCTGGTTTAATCGACCTTTAGGTGAATCGCGTTTTCACCTTTGTCGGTCGATTATTCCTATCAAGATCGTATAGTGAATCTGTTCTTCACTTTTTGTTCGATCTGTTGCTTTATAATCGGACGATGAATGCTTCAGATTAATGCGTCTTGCGAATTTGTAGAATATCTTAAATGTATTTTATTTAAAGAAAGTGCAAATATATACAGGTGGGAGTTTTTCACACCCTTAAGTCGGATTTAAATCTCAATCTTGACGCCTCATTAAAAAACCTTTTCAGGAAAAAGAGTGCATCTTGTGATGAGACCTTCATCTAACTATAGTACCTTCTTAGGTTACAAGCGTGCCATGATCTGGGGAGTTCTCTTCCCTCGAGTTCGGACAGTCTGTAGTAGCCCTTCCCAAGTACCTCTGTGACTCGGTAGTGTCCTTTCCAGTTGGCTGCCAGCTTTCCTTCTCCGGGTCGAGTTGTTCCAATATCATTTCGGATTAAGATGATATCATTCTCAGCGAAACCTCTTGGCATTACCTTTTGATTATATCTGGAAGCCATTCGCCGCTTTAGTGCTTCTTCTCTGATCCGAGCTCTTTATTGGATTTCCGAAAGTAGGTCGAGCTCTTCTCTTTGAAGTTGAGAGTTGGTTTGTTCATTGTAGTGGACTACTCAGGGAGACCCTTCCTCAACTTCTATTGGAATCATTGCCTCCACTCCGTATGTTAATCAAAATGGTGATTCATTCGCAGTGGAATGTGGAGTTGTTCGATACGCCCATAGGACTTGTGGAAGTTTCTCGGCCTAAGCTCCCTTTGCTTCTTGTAGTCTCCGTTTCAGCCTGGCCAATGTGACTTTGTTGGCTGCTTCAGCTTGTCCATTGGCTTGGGGATGCTCGACGGAGGTGAACTGGTGTTTTATGTTCAAGTCGGCTACTAGTTTTCTGAAGCCTGCATCTGTGAATTGGGTGCCATTATCCGTGGTGATGGAGTATGGAACCCCAAACCTTGTAATGATGTTCCTATATAGGAACTTCCAACTTCTTTGAGCAGTGGCGTTGGCTAGGGATTCTGCCTCGATCCACTTTGTGAAGTAGTCTACCCCTACTATGAGGAACTTGACTTGTCCTGATCCCTGGGGAAAGGGTCCGAGAAGATCAAGTCCCCACTTTGCAAATGGCCAGGGTGAGGTTACGCTGATGAGCTTTTCCGGCAGGGCGATGTGAAAGTTGGCATGCTTCTGACATGGTGAACACGTCTTTACAAATTTGGTAGCTTCCTTTTGTAGAGTTGGCCAATAGAATCATGCCCGGAGTACCTTTTTGGTGAGAGCTTGCGCTCCGAGATGATTGCCACAAATGCCGCTGTGTACTTCCTCCAAGACTTCCTTTGTATTGGAGGTCGGTACGCATTTTAACAATGGTGTTGAGATCCCTTTTTTGTATAGGATGTTGTTTATGATAGTGTAGTAATGTGCCTCCCTTTTAACCTCTTCGCCTCCTTTTCATCTGTGGGGAGCGCTTCTATTTTGAGGTAGTTAATTATAGGGGTCATCTATCCTTGATCCTGACCTGTTATGTCTAGGATTTTTTCTTCTTCCGATATTGATGGGTTCTGCAGTATTTCCTGGATGAGGCTTCTATTGTTGCCCCCTGGTTTGGTGCTGGCTAGTTTTGAGAGCGCGTCAGCTCGGGCGTTTTGCTCGCGGGGTATGTGGCAGATCCTATATTCCCCGAGTTGTCCGAGCTGTTCTTTGGTTTTATCCAAATATTTTTTCATGGTAGGATCTTTGGCTTGGTAGCTTCCCGTTATTTGCGAGGTAACGACTTGTGAGTCACTGTAGATGTTGAGTTTCTGAGCTCCAACTTCCCTAGCCAGCTTCAAACCAGGAATCCGAATTTCAGGGAAAGCTCAAGTTGGGTTCCTTGGTTGCTTTTGATTATCACACCTGCACCGCTTCCATCTTTATTTGAGGAACCGTCCACGTATATGTTCCACTCTTTGGGGATTTCCGTGGTGTCTGTGAATTCTGCGATGAAGTCGGCTAGGTATTGTGATTTGATGGTTGTCTGTGCCTCGTATTGGAGGTCGAACTCGGACAACTCGATTGCCCACTGTAGGATTCTTCCTGCTAGATCTGTTTTCTGCAATATCCCTTTTATGGGCTGGTTGGTCCGAACTTTAATGGTGTGCGCTTGGAAGTATGGGCGAAGTCGTCGAGATGCGAGTATCAGAGCGTAGGCAAACTTCTCTATTTTCTAGTAGTTCAACTCTGACCCCCTGTAGTGCTTTGCTAATGAAGTAGACGAGTTGTTGTCCCCCTTCATCTTCTCTAATTAGTGCTGAGGCTATTGCCCGACTTCCTACTGTGAGGTACAGTATGAGTGGTTCTCCCTCTCGTGGTCGAGATAGGATGGGGGGCTGTCCCAAGAATTCTTTAAAGTCTCGGAAGGCTTGTTCACATTCCGTTGTCCACTTGAAGTTCTTTCCCTTCCTTAAGGTAGCGTAGAAGGGGAGGGATCTTATTGCTGACCCTGCTAGGAATTTGGACAAGGCCGCCAATCTCCCATTGAGTTGTTGTACCTCTTTGACGCAGGTCGGGCTTTTCATGTTGAGTATGGCCTGGCATTTATCTGGATTTGCCTCGATTCCTCTTCATCCCTTCTTCTTTTCTTGGTTCTTCATTCTGATTGGCCAGGAACCGATCTAGTTTTCCTTCCCTTACTAATTTCTCTATGACGTTTTTCAAGTTAAAGCATTTGTTGGTGGAATGTCCTCGGACTCGGTGATACTCACAGTATTCGTTCCGATTTTCTCCTCCTCTTTTACCTTTAAGTGGCCGAGCTGGGGTATTTTTTCCATATGGCAAACTTCTTTGTAAATATCTACCAAGGATACCCTAAGAGGGGTGTAGTTATGATATTTTTTTATTTTCTCTCCGGAGCGATCTTCTTTTTTCTTGGATTCTTTATCTTTATCTCGGTAGGCAGAACCGAACCTCGAGGCTTCCCCAAGTCGAGAATTCTCCTCCATGTTGATGTACTTCTGCGCCCGTTCTTGTACTTCGTATAGGGATGCCAGGTATTTCTTTGATATAGATTGGCTAAATGGTCCTTCTCGTAGGCCATTTATGAGGCCCATGATGGCAGCTTCTGTTGGTAGACTTTGTATGTCCATGCATGTTTTATTGAATCTTTCCATGTAGTTACGAAGACTCTCCTGATCTCCTTGCTTGATCCCTAGTAGGCTGGGTGCGTGTTTGGCTTTGTCCTTTTGTATGGAAAATCGGGCCAGGAACTTTTTGGCCAGGTCATCTAAACTCGAGATGGATTTTAGAGGTAGGTTGTCGAACCATCTAATGGCTGTCTTGGTAAGAGTTGTTGGAAAGGCTTTGCATCGAACTGCATCTGAGGCGTCAGTGAGGTAAATTCTACTTCTAAAGTTGCTGAGATGGTGGTTGGGGTCCGAGGTGCCGTCATACAGAGTCATATCCGAAAGTTGAAATCTTTTGGGATTTTGGTCTTCATAATTTCCCTGGTGAATGGATCTTGATCTTTGTGAGAGCTATCCTCTGGGGTGGATCGAGTAGCTTTAGTTTTTAGATCAGCTTCGAGTTTCACAAGCTTATCTTCTAATTCTCGGCGCCGCCTTCTCCCGACGGAGATCCTCTTATTTTTCGCGTTGATGTTGGGCTTCTTTCTCAAGTTGCTTTAATCGATTTTGAAGTGCTTCTATCACCCCTGGATTTGATGAATTTTTGTCTCCATTGGGTTCCGGAGTATCTTTAAGTATAGTATTCGTGTTCTTGTGCGGCGTTCTATCTTCCAAACCCGAGTCGTGGTCGTTGTCATGGTTGTCCGCCATGGTGTTGGGATGACTTCTAGGTTCCCCGGCAACGGCGCCAATGTTCCGAGGGTTACCTGAAACTGTAGGTCGATCTCGGTCGAGATCTTCTGTGTTAGTCGGAGCCGACGTGTCCGGCTGGTGTATAGCGGCCGGAGCTGGTGTGTCTGACTTATGGGACTGAAAGTGCTGCTGATCCTTCGTCCCCAGATGGTGGGGGTACCTGCAAGGGACTCTGATGCTTAAGTTAGCAAGGGTATTAAGCAGGTATTGAGTAGAATCAGAGTATGAGTTATACCTGCATGCTCCAGTGTATTTATAATGGTGAGATGTGGCCTCCTGTGGATAAGATAAGTTAGTTATCTTATCTTATCTTTATCTTATCTTCAAGTGAGGTCATCTTATCTTCAAGGGAACCGCCCCTCTCTTGTAGGCTTGGGCTGCCTTAGGATCTGGGGCGTGTTCCTCTATTTGGTCCCTTTGTTTGGGCTTTCTCGTGACTTGGCCGAGCTCTTTGAGAAGAGGTCGGATTGTCCTGACCTGAAGAGGTCGGTCGCTTTGTCTGTAGAACATCTCGGGTCGGACAACTCGACCCAGGATATGAACAAGTTTATTGTTGGATCAACCTCTAATCATTAACTCTAGTCCTTCCCAAGAGAGAGGATTGAGACTTATGACTAGAAACAGATTTCCAACTTGCTTGACTTTCCTTTACCTAGTAAGGGTTAACTAAGCAGAGCAACTTCCAATTATTAATTAATCTTGAGAGTATTTCAACAAGAATAGGGCTTCCAACTAATCTACCCCCAGTCAAGGCTTTTATTTAAAATTAGTTAAATTCTCTAGATTAATTCCCTGCTGATAAACCCTATTTGTAGGGTTTATCTTGTGCTTGATTCAGGGGATTTTATAACCTTTTACCCACATTTATCCATTGAAATAGCATGGTTTTATAACTTCTCCTTTAATTGTGCTTAAGAGTGAAAACATGCTTTTTAGGACTTAAAATAGCTAAATCTAATTCTCCTTGATTCTATTAGATGCCTTGATATGTTTGCTAAGTGATTTCAGATTTAAGAGGCAAGGATTGGACCAAGGGAATGAAGGAAAAGCATGTAGAAATGGAGAACTCATGAAGAAATAAAGGAATCGCAAAAGCTGTCAAGCTGACCTCTTCGCACTTAATCGACCATAACTTGAGCTACAAAAATCCAAATGACGCGGTTCTAGTTGCGTTGGAAAGCTAACATCCGGGGCTTCGAAATGATATAAGATTTGTCATAGTTGCATCGCCCAATCCAACTCATTTCGGATGCTATTTAAGCCAAGGATTGAAGAGGGATGAAAGAGTTAGTTACCATTAGTTTAGTTTAGCTTAGTTTAGTAGTTAGAGTTAGTTTCTGGAGAGAGAAGCTCTCACTTCTCTCTAGGATTAGGATTAAGATTAGGTTTAGTTCTTAGATCTAGATTTTAATTCATCTTCTTCTACTTCTATCCTCTTAATTCCTTGTTGTTACATTCATCTTCCTCTATTCTTTTGTTGTAATTTCCTTTATGTTGTTCTTGTATTTTGTTGTAGATCTACTTTTGTTCCTTCCTTTCTCTTTCAATTCAATTCAAGGTAAATCATAATAATTGTGTTCCTTTTGATTTGTTGTTGTTAATTCTTTGCAATAATTGTTGTTAGATTTTGTTCTTGTTGTTGATTTACTATGCTTTCCTTTTATGCCTTCCAAGTGTTTGATGAAATGCTTGGTTGGATTTTAGAGTAGAATTTTATACTCTTGGCTTGGAAAGGTAAATTAGGACCTCTTGAGTTACTAATGTCCAAGTGATTGATGATTGGGAGCCATTGACTCTAGTTCTCACTAATTGAATTAGTGGAGAGTTAGGACCTATGGACTTGGATTGATATATCTCGTTCAACTTTCCTTTACCATTAGTTAGAGGATGATTTAGTGAGATTAATCCTTGCCAATTCTCATATTGTGGTTAGTGATTAGGATAGAGATCTTTGACCACCAACCCTTGCCAAGAACTTTTTAGCCATTAGTTTACATTTTGCCATTTATTTTTCATGTTTCTTATTAAAACCCTAAAAATAACTCACAACCAATAACAAGACACTTTATTGTAATTCCTAGGGAGAATGACCCGAGGTTCAATACTTCGGTTTATAAATTGAGGGGTTTGTTTTAGTGACAAACAATCTTTTGTATGAAAGGATTATTGTTGGTTTAGAAACTATACTTTACAACGAGATTTCATTAGTGAAATTCTAAACCGTCAAAAATCTAATCATCACCTGCTTATCAACTAAACCATTTTTTAAAACGCCCGATTGATAAAATAGCACATCTCCTTGCAACTCGTTGGGAGACGACCTGGGATTCATACTCCCAGTATTTTAATTTTCAATATTGTGACAACCCCATTTAAATTGATAAGCAGATTTTCGGCTGGTTAAGGACTGTACTTGCAACGTGTCCATATTAATAAATTCTTAACTCGCCAATTTCCGCCACGTTAGCGTGCCACTTGAAGACCCAGGCATGGCACGCCAAGCTTGAAGAGTGCACAAATACATGGGCGTGCCACTTGAGCAACATGGCGTGGCACGCTGGTACAACGATCCAGAGAAGGGGCTTAAGGCAATTGAAGACTGGGCCTGGCACTCGAAGTCGAAGGTGTGGCACGCCAACCTCTCAATCTCACTTAGGCGTGCCACTTGAACAACCAGGCGTGGCACGCCAATGCACAAGATAATATGAGCAAGGACTGGGCATGCCACTTGGTGTCGAAGGTGTGGCACGCCAATCCGAACATGTCACTTAGGCGTGCCACTTAAAGGCCGAGGCGTGGCACGCCAACTACTGGAAAAAGACAAGATCATGGGCGTGGCACGCCAACCTTTAGGCGTGGCACGCTGGTGTAAGTTTCCAAAGAGGATGGAAGAGGCCAATTACATGGGGCATGCCACTTGGTATCGAAGGCGTGGCACGCCATCCACTATTCTTCACTTAGGCTTGCCACTTGAGCAACCAGGCGTGGCATGCCAGTGTCATTCAGAGGACAAAGAAGAATTAGGACGTGCCACTTGAGTTTGTGGCGTGGCACACCTGGGATCTGGCGTGGCACGCCAGATCCTAGGTGTGCCACGCTAATGCAACTTTCCTGAGGAGCTTAGCCAAGCACACAACAAGGGCATGGCACACCAGTTCCTGGGCGTGCCACGCTAGTTCAAGTTTCCAGAGGCAAAGGAAAGTGGAAAAAGCAAAGGGCGTGCCACTTGAGCTCGAAGGCGTGGCACGCCAACACAAGAATTCCATTATGGCGTGCCACTTGAGTTCGAAGGCGTGGCACACCAAGGCTGATAAAGGGACGAGCGTGCCACTTGAAGGATTGAGTATGGCACACCAAGCTATTTTGAAGGGCACGTGACACGTCGGTGAAGCGCCAGCCACACGCCAACTAAGGAGTCACGCTTATTGAGTGTTTTCTTTCCCTCCAAAATGTAATTTTCCCTTTTTCACTTTTGTAATTCTTTTAATTTTACTAGGAGTAGTATAAATACCCCCAAGGAGTAATGAAGAGGGGTTAAGCAGTTAGTTCTAGATCCACTTTTACACTCCACTTTTGAGTACTTTTCAAGCTATGAGTAGCTAACTTCCCTCTCATTGAGAGAGGGAGCTCTGTTGTACTTGATGGATTGATAATAGTAAAATTCTTCTTCTCTTCATCTTCTCTTGATTTGCTAGAAGGAATTTCGTTCTTAATGCTTAGTGTTCAATTATCTTGGGAAAGAGATTAAATGCAATTGGGTTTCATGGGAACCTTGGGAAAGAAAACATGAAACCATGCTTGAAATCCCTTCTCACACTTGAGTAGAATCTGGGTTTTGGTGATGGGATACGTGACATATAATCCCCCCTCTACCTGGACCTATGAGGGTGTGTGGTATAATCAGGGACCAAGCATATCTCTCTTCATGAGCAATTAGACCAAGAAATTGGCTATTGATCAAGATCTAAGAGATTGAGTCACCAAGGAATTGGGGCTCAATCAATCATGATTGCCAAGAGGTCAATGAGTTGCATGATTGAAGAAGATATAAGCTATATTTGATCCAAAGAGACAACATCTCCCAATCTCAATGAATTCCCTCATTCTTATCTATCTACTTCTTTACAGTTTAATTTTACATTCAGCAATTCTCCACTCCCATTTACATTCAAGTCATTTATGATTCAGCATTTTACATTCTGCAATTTCCATTTCTACATTTTATTGCTTTTCTTTATATTCTAGTTATTTACATTCATGTCATTTACAATTCTGCACTTCACAATCTTATTGATCTGCTTGACTAATTCATCAATCAATTAAAACTGCTTGGATTTACCAATCTTTGTGGATACGATCCCACTCCACTGTGGGTTATTACTTGGCGATAATTTTGGTGCACTTGCCAAAAGAACTAATTCACTAATTTTTGAAAGGGGTAGTGAAGTCTAGGTCATCAATATCTTTTTAACTTCTTTTCAAATCTTTTCCAAACACTCATTTATCTTTTTAAATTTGTTCCAAATATTTTTCAACTCATCACACTATCTTTTCAAAATTAGATTTATCTTTTTCAAATTTCTCTCTTACCGTTTCAATTTTAAAAATACATATTTTGCATATCATAAGTATCTTTTTACAAATCATATTTTCTATCATATCTTTTTTAAATTTTTCGAACCCATCTCTCTCCCTTTTAAATTGACATTCGGCGATCCCCTCTCTTCCACCATTTGAAATTGTCTCTCCTTCTATTCCTCTCATTTCCTTTCTTTTGCTTGAGGACAAGCAAACCTCTAAGTTTGGTGTGCTTTTCGTGATCAATGAGCTAGGACTCACCAAGATCATGGTTCCTAAGGGAAAATAAACCACCTCAAGAGGCAAGAAAGAGAATATTCCAAAACTATATTGGAATCAAGAGAAGTTCTTAACCAAAGAACATGCAGACCATTATTACAAAATAATGGGTCTGAGGTCAGTGATCCCGGAAGTTAAATTTGATCTGAAAGAAGATGAATATCCGGAGATCCAAGAACAGATTTGAAATAGAGGCTGGGAAATCCTAGTTAGTCCTGTGACAAAGGTGGGGAGAAACATGGTTCAGAAATTTTACTCAAATCTGTGGCAAACAGATAAACAGAGAATCTCTGGAACCGCCTTCTATACCTTCCGAACAATGGTCAGAGGGAGGATTATCTACTTCCACCATGATAGCATAAGAGAGATCTTCAAGCTGCCTCTACTACAAGATGACCCGGAATCCTTTAACAGGAGAATTATGAATCAAGATACGCACTTGGACCAAGTTCTAGAGGACATATGCATCTCTGGAGCCAAGTGGGTAACCAACACAAAGAATGTCCCTTCAACTCAAGAGAGGGGATCTCAAACCAGTTGCTAGAGGCTGGCTAAATTTTATTGGGCGCTCTATACTACCTACCAGCAACCGCTCTGTGGTCACTGTTAAAAGAGTAGTGATGATCCATTGCATTATGATGGAAAACAAAGTGGAAGTTCATCATCTGATTGCTTGTGAGCTTTATACAATTGCAAACAAGAACTCCACTGAAGCCAAATAGGCCTACCCAAGCTTGATTTCTCTGCTATGTAAAAATGCTAGAGTAAGAATGGGAGTAGAAGAGTATATCTCAGTTGATCTCCAAATCACAAAAAAGTCAATAGAAGGGCAACAAGTGCAAGACATTCCCATCAAAAGGAAGGCACAAGAGTTCCTCCCAAAAATCCCACAGATTAACTACTGGAACCGCTTAGAGCATCTATTACCAAGCTGCAAGAAGCTATGGATCAAATGAAAGAAGAACAGTAAAATCAAAATAGCATGCTATGCAAGCTGCTTAAGGAACAGGAGAATCAATAACACTATTTGAATTTGGAGTTCCTATAGATGCCTGTCATTCAGAACTTCAAAGGATAAATGGAGATGCCAAAACTATTCAGAAGCAAAAAGCTACTAGTCCCGCTCATCTAATTAGAATTTGAGCTTCATGTACACTCTGAGATGTTATTGCCTCTTGATTTTCTTTTTTTGGCCTATTTCATTCATCTAGTTGCTTGAGGACAAGCAACAGTTTAAGTTTGGTGTTGTGATGAGCAGATATTTTATACGCTTTTTGGGGGTATTTTCATATAGTTTTTTGTAGGATTTAGCCACTTTTTAGTATATTTTTTAGTTTTTATGCAAAAATCATATTTATGGACTTTACTATGAGTTTGTCTGTTTTTCTATAATTTCAGGTATTTTCTAGCTGAAATTCAGGGACCTGAGCAAAAATCTGATTCAGAGGCTGAAAAAGGACTGCAGATGCTGTTGGATTCTGACCTCCCTGTACTCGAAGTGGATTTTCTGCAGATACACAACTCCAAATGGTGCGCTCAAAATTGCGTTGGAAAGTAGACATCCAGGGCTTTCCAGAAATATATAATAGTCTATACTTTGAGCGATTTTTGATGACATAAATTGGCGTCAAAACGCCAGCTCTCTGCCTTTTTCTGGCGTCAAAACGCCAGAACTGGCATAAAAGTTGGAGTTAAACGCCCAAACTGGCACCAAAGCTGGCGTTTAACTCCAGGAATAGCCTATGTACGTGAAAGCTCCAATGCTCAGCCCAAGCACACACCAAATGGGCCCCAGAAGTGGATTTCTGCAGTACCTATCTTAGTTTACTCATTTTCTGTAAACCTAGGTTACTAGTTGAGTATAAAAACTTACTTTAGAGATTTATTTTGTGCCTCATGACATTTTCACGTTTTACATTGTATCTCTATGGCATGATTATCTAAACTCCATTGCTGGGGGGTGAGGAGCTCTGCTGTGTCTCGATGGATTAATGCAATTACCACTTAAACATGATATTCAATCACGCTTGTTTCCATTCAATCACGCTTGTTTCCATTCTATTCTAAGATATTCATTCGCACTTAAACATGATGAATGTGATGATATGTGACACTCATCACCATTCTTAACTTATGAATGCGTGCCTGACAACCATCTCCATTCTATCTTAGATTGAATGTGTATCTCTTGGGTTCCTGGTTCATGGATTTGAGTACCTCTCCTGACAACAGAGTGTTCGAATTCATGCGTCTAGAGTCTTTGTGGTATAAGCTAGGATTATTGGCGGCCATTCCTGAGATCCGGAAAGTCTAAACCTTGTCTGTGGTATTCCGAGTAGGATCTGTGAAGGGATGACTGTGACGAGCTTCAAACTCGCCAGTGTTGAGCATAGTGACAGACGCAAAAGGATCATTGGATTCTATTCCAACATGATCGAGAACCGATAGATGATTAGCCGTGCGGTGATAGTGCACATGGGCCATTTTCACTGAGAGGATGGGAAGTAGCCATTGACAACGGTGACACCTTACACACAGCTTGCCATGGAAGGAGCCTTGCGTGCATGAAGAAAAAGATAGTAGGAAAGCAGAGATTCAGATAACAGAGCATTGATGCATGAAAACTTGTCTCTCAACAAATTTCCCTTCGGCAAGTATACCGAATTTGTTGTCAAGTAAAAACTCACAATAGAGTGAGGTCGAATCCCACAAGGATTGATTGGTCAAGCAACTTTATTTGGAAGAGTATGCTAGTTTAGCTAAACAGAGTGTAGTTTGAGAATTGCAAAAAATTAAATTACGGCAAAGTAAATAGCAGAAAATAAAATGCAGAATCTTAAATGGGGATTTGGGGTAATGAGCAAGAAAATAAATGACAGAAAATAAAGAGAATGGGTAAGATCAGAAATGGGGAATTCATTGGGCTCAGGAGATGTTGTATTCTCCGGATCAAGTTCATTTTCATCTCTTCCTCAATCAATGCATCTATTGATCTCCTTGGCAATCTTAGGTGATTAGATTCCAATTCCTTGGTAATCCAATCTCTCTAAGCTTGAACAATTGCCCAATTCCTTGATTTAATTGCTCATAGGAAAAGATGAAGTATGGTCACCGATTATACCACATGTATTTCCAAATCAAAGTGTTGGGAGGATTACATGTCACTATATCCGCCCAGACCCCAATTTGGTCCAACATGAGAAAGCATTTCTAGCATGATCTCCCCATCCCTTTTTCAAGGCTCAGAGGAGATCTAATTATGGAGAGTTTTTTTCCAAGACAACTACCCAATTGAATTAATATCGAAAGCTTTCTAGTAAATCAAAAGAGAAGAAAGAAGAAGAGAATGAAAACTATAATTGATCCATCAAATTACAACAGAGCTCCCTAACCCAATGAAAGGGGTTTAGTTGTTCATAGCTCTAGAAATGGAAAATGGCAGAAAATAATACATCCCAGCTAAAAGTGCAGAAAAGTAAAATTATAGAGAGTAGTTCTCCAAAGTGCTAAGCTCTTCTAAAGTTCAAAACTACTCCTATATATACTACTCCTCTTGATCTTGAAGTGATTTCTTCAAGTCTTGGATGTGGGCTTTGGATCCTGAGTTGAAGCAGTTCCAATCTTTAGTGGGCCCAGCTTGCAGAGAAGTATGAATTAGGCATGGGCGTTAGTGAAGTTAACGTTAAGTGACATTGTGGGTTCGAGAACGTTAGTGGCAATCACAATTTTTACTAACGTTCCAACCCCATATAGCCTACGTTAACTCCAACGTAAGTGGCACTAACGTGACCACTAACGTTACCTTTGTAAATCTTCGCTAGCGTTATTGGGACTCACCTTTCCCAATAACGTTGGCTTATAACCCTTTGTTCCTACATTAGAGTTCACGTTAGTGTAACTAACGTTGCTCTTAACGTGGTTATGCCTTACCTTCGAGAGCGTTAGTGACACTTACCTTTTTCACTAACGCTCAAAGTGCCCTTACTCTCCACGTTAGAGCTCACGTTAACTAAGTTAACGTGGCCACTAACGTGGTAATAATGCCATCTTCCAACGTTAGTGATAAAGGTGAGCGTCACAAAAGTTGGCTCATCAATCTCAGCTCTATGTTAACTTTCACGTTAGTGGTCTTAACGTGACCACTAACGTGGGCAATGCTAGTTGATCCAACGTTAGTGACAAAGGTGAGTGTCATTAACGTTGGCATTGTTCCTCTCTTCCATGTTAGAGTTCACGTTAACTAAGTTAACGTGACTCTTAACATGGCTCATTGCCGATTCTTGGAATGTTAGTGGTGTTCACGTTTACCACTAACATTGGATCTTTCTTTTGTCTCCACATTAACTACCACGTTAATTTAGTTAACATGGCAATTAACGTGGGCTTATGATGGCTTCGCAGGCGTTATTGGTGATCACGTTTCTCCTTAACGTTGCAAGCTATTTACCATTCCACGTTAGTGGTCACGTTAACTAGATTAACGTGAGTACTAATGTGGTTTTTCCTTGCTTCCATTGTCCTGAAATCAAGCAAATAAAGTACATCAAAGCTCTAGCCAAAGTCATGAGATTATGCATCATCAATTTATCATTTAATTCTAGCAAAATCCTCATGAAATCATGTGAAATTCACAATGGTTGCTTGAATCAAGGTGTAAGTATATTTTCATCCAAAACTTGCCTTATTCACTAAGAAAATGCATGAAACTACCTTTAAACAGTAAATAAAAGGTCAGTGAAACTGGTCTAGATGCCCTGGCATCAAGCATCTCCAAAACTCCAACCTATTTTCCATTATTGAACCACAAGTACCTTTTATTTCATGCTCTTCTATTATATTGCAAACAAATACCCTTTTCATTATTAATCTCCTGACTAAGAGTTACAAAATAACCATAGCTTGCTTCAAGCCGACAATCTCTGTGGGATCGACCCTTACTCACGTAAGGTATTACTTGGACGACCCAGTGCACTTGCTGGTTAGTTGTGCAGAATTGCAAGTGTGATTGCAATTTCGTGCACCATGCCACGCCCAGAGGCTGGCATGCCACGCCCAGAGGCTGGCATGCCACGCCCATCATCTTGCCTTGGTTCCAATAGCTGGTGTGCCACGCCCAGCATTCAAGAGGCACGCCATAGTGAGATTCTTGAGCTGGCGTGCAATGCCTTCGACACCAAGTGGCACGCCCAGCCCTTTCTTTGGCTTCCTTGTGTATTGGTGTGCCACGCCTGGTTGTTCAAGTTGCATGCCTAAGTAGGGATGAGAGCTTGGCGTGCCATGCCTTCGATCTCAAGTGGCACGCCCAAGCATTTTTTAGCTTTCAACTTCTCCTCTGGAATCTTCTACTAGCGTGCCACGCCATGTTGCTCAAGTGCCATGCCTGACTCCTCAAGTGGCACGCCCAAGTGACTTTTGAAGCTGGTGTGCCACGCCTTCGACACCAAGTGGCACGCTCTATAGTAAATGATGGGCAGGCGTGCCATGCTCAACCTGGCGTGCCACGCCCCTTTGATGGCCTTCAATGTTGCTCTCTGGAAAATTACATTGGTGTGCCACGCTAGTGTATTTTTTGTGGCATTTGCTCCATGTGGCACACCCATTTCACATGCCCAGCTTGTTTTGTTGATTTCTTCCCATTTTTGATGTCTTTTTCACCTGAAATTCAGCACAACCTCATTTTAAAGCAATGTACTATACTATCCATCAAATATTGCATGAATTGCAATGATCAAATGAGATTATGCTCTTTTGTGGTCGATTTTAAGCAAGAAAAAATGGTAAATGATGAAAATCATCACAACACCAAACTTAAGCATTGCTTGTCCTAAGCAAATCAATGTGAGTGGTTTCTATAAGAATTGAGACTTGACCTCGAGTGGACAAAAAACATTACTAAGGATAGCACTAAGTGTTTAACACATGCATGCATATTTTGGTTTAAATGCCATAAAGAGCTTCTAAATCCTTGAGAGTTCTTTCAAACATAGGTTTCAGGGGTCCTCTTTATTGATTGTCACCTTAAAGTAGTAAGATTCATTTCATTTTCTTCTTTGGTTGTTCTTTCTCTTCTGTTTATTGACCACGACTCTAAGTGTTTTGTTTCAAGACAACCCTTTAGTTAGGCTTTCAATTAGCACTCCCAAACCAGTTGGCTTTAAGGTACTAGGTGTTGAAATACCCCTAAAAATTTACTTGCCCAGGCCTCTTCTTGACACATCTTCACCACAAGCATCTACTAGGATTTTTAACTCTTTCGAGCTTTTTAATATTTCTCTTTGCCATAGTAGTTGATGCTCAGAGCCTTGGGTCTGTATTGCTTACTACTTCTTGGTTCTATAGATATTCAAGGAGAACCCCTTATCCTCTATTTGTCATACTTTCTAAGACTAGTTGCCTTTCATGACTCCTTTTGTTTTTATTTCATTCAAGGTTCAACACTTAGTTTCTTGTCCTTTAGTTTGTGAATGATCTCTCTTGGTCTTGGTCTCTTTTACTCTTGTTCTTGCACAACTCACAAACAACTCTTATGGGGACAAACTATTCTTTATTGATGATGAAAAAGACTTGAAATTAACATTGCATTTTCTTTCTTGTAATACAAAGGACTCACAAAAGACTTCAGTCACAAACAACTAAGCATGAAACATAAACTATCCTAGCAGTACTATTTATTCTCAACAAAAATTAAAACATACAGATAAAATCTCAAACATGATTCAAAAAATAGAGAGTGTCAACCATGGGACTTAACAACCTTGAACAGCTTCAATTCATTGGCCCCTTCCCTTTGTATTTTTTCTTGGAAGAGGAGGAGTCATCTTTCTTGGAAGACCCTTCTGTGCCTTTTTATCCTTTGGCTTCCAAAATCCCAGCCTTCTCATGTAGGATTTCATATTCTCTTTGTGTTGGTATGCGATTTCTTCCTGCCGTGCACTGAGTTCCTCCAGTTTTTGCATATAGGTAGGGTAATTGGGATTTTAGGTTAGCTACTGCATTGCACAAGTAGCTCAACTTTGTTTATGCGTAGCAATCATAGTCTTCTCTTGCTAAAGTTCTGGCACTGTAAAGGTGTATGAACTCAGCTAGGCTTCCTATTTGATGTAATTAGGGTTCTAGAATCATTCCTAGGTTGCCTTGCATCTCCCCCTAGTTGACCTAGTCTCGCTGCTCCTTCAGCTGCTCCATGCTTCCCTAGAGTTGTATGTTCTCCATCACTTGGCTCCATTGTTGTTGTTGGCTGTCCTTGAATTGATTGACATATTCCTTCAGATGGTGTAGGTCTCCTCTCATTTGGTGTATATCTCCTTGCAGTTACTCCTGGTTGAATCCTTCAGGAAATTGTTGGTATTGTTGATATGGTGGTGGTGGTGGTGGTTGGAGTGCTAGGAATTGTGGTTGCTCATCTGCCTCTTCTTCTTTTTGTTGTTGTTGTGGCATATGAGCATGAGCAGCTCTATGCTCCCTGGCCCTCTGAAGTGGGTTGACAGCCCCACTTTGGCCATCTTCTTGGCAGTTATGAATTTGTCTTGCTTCACTAGCACTTCATCAATTATCTTCTCAACTCCAGCTTCATCACACAGCCTCTGTATAATGCTGGGGAATGCCAACCTTGTGTTATCACTGGTGCTCTTTAACACTTTGTTGATGTTTTTGGCAATCAACTCCCCCAACATTGACATTCTCACCTTTCATAATGCTGTAGATGAGTACAGCTCTCTCGTTGTTGACCTCCGAAGTGTTGGATGTGGGGATTAGGGATCTCCTTACAAATTCCAGCCACCCTCTAGCTTGGGGGCTCAAATCCCTTTGATGAATCTCATTCACTACCCACTTTCAAAATTTAGTGAACGAGTTCTTCTAGCAAGCGCACCAGAATTATCGCCATGTAATAACCCATAATGGAGTGGGATCGTATCCACAGAGATTGGCAAACTCAAGCAGTTTCAATTGATTGGTGAATTAGTCAAGCGGATCAATAATAATGTGAGGTGCAGAATTATAAATGGCATAAATGTAAATGACTAGAATATAAAGAAAAGCATTAAAGTGTAGGAATGAAAATTGCAGAATGTAAATTGCTGAATCATAGATGACTTGAATGTAAATGGGAATGGGGAATTGCTGAAAATAAAATTGAGCTATAAAGAAATGGATAGATGAGAATGGGGAATTAATTGAGATTGGGAGATGTTGTCTCTTTGGATCAAATCTAGCTTAGATCTCCTTCAATCATGCAACTCACTAACCTCTTGGCAATTATGATTGATTGAGCCCCAATCCCTTGGTGACTCAATCTCTCAGATCTTGATCAATAGCCAATTCCTTGGTCTAATTGCTCATGAAGAGAGATATGCTTGGTCCTTGATTATACCACACACCTTTGTAGATTCAGGTAGAGGGGGATTATATGTCACGTATCTCATCACCAAAACCCATAATCTACTCTAATGTGAGAAGGGATTTCAAGCATGGTTTCATGTTTCCTTTCCCAAGGTTCCCATGAAACCCAATTGCATTCAATCTCTTTTCCAAGATGATTGAATACTAAACATTAAGCATGAAATTCCTCCTAGCAAATCAAGAGAAGATGAAGAGAAGAAGAATTTTACTATTATCAATCCATTAAGTACAACAGAGCTCTCTCTCTCAATGAGAGGGAAATTAGCTACTCCTAGCTTAGAAAGTACTCAAAAGTGAAATGTAAAAGTGGATCTAGAACTAACTGCTTAACCCATTCTTCAGTACTCTTTTGGGGTATATATACTACTCCTAGTGAAAATAAAAGAATTACAAAAGTGAAAAAGGAAAATTACATTTTGGAGGGAAAGAAAGCACTTAATAAACGTGACCCCTTAGCTGGCATGTGGTTGGCGCTTCTAAGGCGTGTCACGTGCCTTGCAAAATGGCTTGGCGTGCCACGCTCAATCCTTCAAGTTCCACGCTCGTCCCTCTTCAACCTTGGCGTGCCACGCCTTCGAGCTCAAGTGGCACACCCTTTGACTCATCCACTTTCCTTGCTTCTAGAAATTTGAACTGGCGTGCCACGCCCTTATTGTGTACTTGGTTGACTTCTCTGGAAAGTTGCACTAGCGTGGCACGCCCAGGGTTTGGCGTGCCACGCCCTTGTTATGTAATTGGCCCCTCTGCTTGGCATGCCACGCCACGAACTCAAGTGGCACGCCCAGTCTTCTCTTGCCTCTGAATGACATTGGCATGCCACACCTTGTTGCTCAAGTGGCACGCCTATGTGAAGAATAGTCATTGGTGTGCCATGCCTTTGAGCTCAAGTGACACGCCTATTGTAATTGGCTTCTTCCACACCTTCTGGAAAGTTATACCAGCGTGCCATGCCTGAAGGTTGGCATGCCACGCCCATGATCTTGTGTTGTTCCAGTAAGTGGCGTGCCATGCCTTGACCTTCAAGTGGCACGCCAAAGTGAGTTTTTGGGCCTGGCGTGCCACGACTTTGACACTAAGTGGCACGCCTAGATCTTGCTTGTGATGTCTGGCATGCCACGCTTGGTTGCTCAAGTGGCACGCCAAAGTGAGATTGAGAGGTTGGCGTGCCACGCCTTCGACTTCAAGTGGCACGCCCATGATGGTTGATGGATCTGGCGTGCCATGCCCAGCCTGGCATGCCACACCCTTCATGTATTCCTCTTCTTTGCTCTTTGGGATTTATTACTAGCGTGCCACGCCCAGTTCTTGGCGTGCCACGCCCTCATGCATGCTTGGTTCTTCCTTCTGGAATTTAGTACTGGCGTGCCACGCTTAACTTCTGGCGTGTCATGCCAATACATTTTTGTGGCGTTTGCTCTCAAGTGACACGCCAATATCACATGCCCAGCTTCTTGCTTGTCTTCTTCCCATTTTTTATACCTTTTTTCACCTGCAATTTAGCACAACTCATCTTCAAAGTAGTGTACCATAATATTCATCAATTAATGCATGAATTGTACTGATCAAATGAGATTTGTGCTCTTTTATGGTCTTTTTTATGCAAAAAAAAAGGTAAATGATGCAAGTCATCACAACACCAAACTTAAGTTTTGCTTGTCCCAAGCAAATCAATGTGAGTAAACTTTTATATATTAAGGCCTTGGCTTCAAAAGATTTCAATATAACTAAGAGTGAAACTAAGTGTCTAACACATGTATGAATGTTTTGATTGTCATGGAATGCTCTTGGATCCTTGAGGGCTCACTCAGGTATAGGCCTTAGAGGTCCTTTCTATTGATTGTCACCTTGAAGTAGCAAGTGTTGTTTTGCTTTCTTGACCATGACTCTAAGTGTTTTGTCTCAAGACAACCCTTTAATTAGGCTTTCAATTAGCACTCCCAAACGAGTTGGTTTTAGGGTACTAGGTGTTGAGACAACCCTAAGAATTTACTTGCCTAAGTCTTTTCTTGACACATCTTCACCACAAGCATCTACTAGGATTATTATTTCTTCTTGAGCCTCTCTTTTCATGTTTTCTTTTCCTTTTCTATCCTAGTAGTTGATGTTCAGAGCCTTGGGTCTTTATTGCTTACTACCTCTTGGTTCTATGGATATTCAAGGAACACCCCTTAGCCTTCCCTTTGTTATACCTTCTAGGATTAGTTCCCTCCATGACTTCAAGGGCCACCTTCATCTGGCTTGGAGGAACCTTCTTGAGCCTTGGTATCCTGGGCTTCCAAAATCCTAGCCTTCTCATGTAATTCTTCTCATCTTCCTTATGTTTGGCTAAGATTTCCTCTTGTCTTGCACTTAGCTCTTCCATCCCTTGTATGAAAGTTGGATATCCTGGGTTCAAAGCGGTAATAGCATTACACAAGTGATTCATCTTTGCTTGTGTGTTAATGTCATACTGTCTCCTGGACAATGTCCTGGCATCATAGAGATGCCTGAATTCGGCCAGGTTCCTCTGCTGCCACTTGCCTTGCTCTCCTATTTTATCTAGTGCGCTCCGCACTTCTCCCCAATCAAATTGTTCTTGCTGCTCCTTTCTCATATGCTTCCAACTCTCTTGGAGTTGTTGAATGTTTTGGTTGACTTGGCTCCATTGTTGTTGATGAGCCTCCTTGAATTGGTTGACATCCTCCCTCAAGTGGTGTATATCTCCCTTTATTTGGTGTACATCTCCTTGCAGAGTCTCCCAATTGAAACCTTCTGGGGATTGTTGGTATTGGTAGTGTGGTGGTGGTTGAAGTGCTAGGAATTGAGGGTGCTCTTCAGCCTCTCCCTCTCCTTGTTGTTGTTGTTGTGGTTCATGAGCATGGGCTCTTCTTTCTCTAGCCTTGTTGATTGGGTGGACAGCCACCACTTTTGCCATCTTATTGGCAGTGATGGGCTTGTCTTGCTTCACAAGTACTTCATCAATAATCTTCTCAACCCCAGCCTCATCACACAGCCTTTGTATGATGCTGGGGAATGCCAACCTTGTGTTGTCACTAGTGTTTTTCAGCACTTTATTGATGTTGTTGGCAATCATCTCCCCCACATTGATGTTTTCTCCTCTCATATGTTGTAGATGAGCACTGCTCTCTCCTTGGTCACCTCTGAAGTGTTGGATGTAGGGATTAGGGATCTCCTTACAAACTCTAGCCACCCTCTAGCTTGGGGGCTCAAATATCTTCTCCTCAATTGGTTGGGGATCACATCCTTGTCATTGATCCATTGCACATTCATCACATGTATTTCGCTCAAAATTTCCTCAAACCCATGGTCTTGTTGCTTCATTCTCTCTTCATAGCTCTGGGTGGAGCTTGTCCTCTTCACCATTAGCATTCTCTCAATGCTAGAAGGGCTGTAATCAATGGATTTCCCTCTCACATAGCTAATGTAGCCATATTGTTGCCCTGGTTGAGGTATCACATTAGCATAGAATTCCCTCACCAAGCTTTCAACTACCTTCCTTGGTGGGTTGCATAGAAGTGACCAACCCCTCTGATCAATCTCAATGTTGATCTCTTTGTGTTTATTCCTCCCTAGTTGAAATCCGACTTTTGAGATGATTTCCGTCTCACTCACCCAACCATAAAACTGATTTTGGTTGAATGCGGAGAGAAACTTGTAAGTGTTGAAAGAGCTTGAGGATCCAGAGGTTGGTTCCCTAGTTCTTCTTTTCTTTGAGGCTGAGCTTTTTGGTGGTGCCATTGGGTTGGGAGAGTTGTGAAAAGAAATAGGGATTAGGGGGTTCGAAAGAAAGAAAAGGCAAAACAAGGTTTTGCTCCAACACCAAACTTAGGACTTGATTGTCCCAATCAAAAAAAGAAGGAAGAAAGAGGGAGATAGTAGAAGATGAGGGGATATGCGAAGGTGAATGTTGTAGGGGTTGTTGAAGTGGGGAGGGAGTGAATCTTTTATAGTAGGGAGAGGCGCCAACTTCTCACTCACTGTAACCTCTATGTGTTGAGTTCCAAAATGCAAGTACACTTTGACTTCCATGTTTTTGTGAGTAGTCTTTCATGTGGGTCCCATCTTCTCTCCTGAAATTAAAACTAACCTTATTAGTAATGACAAAATACCCCTTCACATTTCTTCTCATTAAGAGTGAATTGGGTTGCAACTGATGGGTGTCCCTTGGGACACCAAACTTAATTCCTTGGCATCTTAATAAATTGCTTTCATCATTGTGTATTTAATATGTCCAGAAGAGTGAAATAATATAAAACCTTTCATTTTCTTTTGATCCCAACTCCTCTGAATCCATTAACTCACGTTCATTCTTGTCCACAGTATTAAGTGCTCTCAACTTGGGTGAATTGGGTACTATGTGAACATTGGTGGTGGCCACACGAAACTTAATATCTGGCTTACTTTTTAGAATCAATTTATTAGTTGTTTGTAAGCCTAGATTAAGTGGGTGAGGGGCCACACCAAACTTAGCATTTCAGCGAATCCTGAGCCCATTCACCCATCATTAGTCATGCATTCATCAAGTTGTAAATCCCGAATGAAAGAGAGTAAAAAAAAATATTGATCTACTATCAAAGCAAATATCAAACAACTAATCCTAAAAATTGAAACTGTCACAGAATTTTAAACTACTTCTAGAAAAGCAATTAAATAAAAAAGGATAAAGTGTTGGGGTGCCTCCCAACTAGCGCTTCTTTATTGTCATTAGCTTGACATTCCTTCATCTTTAGTTGAGCTTGTAGCTCACTCTCTGCTCCTCCAATGAGCCTCCCAAGTAGTGTTTGAGTCTATAGCCATTGACAGAGAAAGTTCTCTGAGTCTTGTCTTCCATGAGCTCCACATGACCATAGGGAAACACCTTGAGTATGGTGAAAGGTCCTGACCATTGAGACTTAAGTTTCCCAGGGAAGAACTTGAGTCTTGAGTTGTAGAGTAACACTTTTTGTCCTTCAATGAACTCTTTTCTTGTAATTCTTTGGTCATGCCACCTTTTTGTGTTTTCTTTGTAGATTTTTGCATTCTCATATGCTTGATTTCTAAACTCTTCCAGCTCATGGAGTTGCATTAATCTCTTTTCTCCAGTAGCCTTTTCATCAAAATTGAGTAGTTTTAGTGCCCAAAAAGCTCTGTGCTCTAATTCAACTGGTAAGTGGCAAGCCTTGCCGAATACTAGTTGGTATGGTGACATCCCAATGGGGTCTTGAATGCTATCCTGTAGGACCATAGAGCATCGTCTAACTTCCTAGACCAGTCCTTTTGTGAACTTCCAACTGTTTTTTCTAGTATTCATTTCAGCTCTCTGTTGGAGATCTCAGCTTGCCCGTTGGTCTGTGGGTGGTATGGAGTTGCCACTTTGTGTTTTACTCCATATTTGAGAAGGAGTGCTTCCAATTGTTTGTTGCAGAAGTATGGCCCCCCATCACTAATAAGAGCTCTGGAAACTCCAAATCTGCTGAAGATGTTCCTTCTCAAGAAGCTTATCACAAACTTATTGTCATTTGTTGCAGTAGCTATGGCCTCTACCCATCTTGAAACATAATCAACGACCACTAATATGTAGCTATTTGAGTAGGAGGTTGGGAAGGGTCCCATGAAATCTAATCCCCATACATCAAATAGTTATAGCTCTAATATGTATTGCTGTGGCATCTCATTTCTCTTGGTCAGATTGCCGGCCCTTTGATATTCATTACATCTTGACAACATTTCTTTGGCATCCTTAAATACTATTGGCCAGTAAAATCTGGATTAGAGCACCTTTGCTGCTGTCCGTTTTCCACTAAAGTGACCTCCATATGCTGATCCATGGCACTGCCATAGCACCTCTTGGCCTTCTTCATGGGATATACACCTTCTTAGGACACCATCAGTACACTTTTTGAATAGATAGGGGTCATCCCATATGTAGTGTTTGGCAACCTTGATTAGCTTTCTCCTCATGTGCTTGTTGATGTTTGTTGGTAACTCCCCAATGGCCTTGAAGTTCGCTATATCTGCAAACCAAGGAGCTACTTGAATCATCATCAATTGTTCATCAGGGAAGCTTTCATTTACTGTAACTTGTTGCATTTCTTCTTCTTGTGGTATCCTTGAGAGGTGGTCAGCTACTTTATTTTCTGCTCCGCTCCTATCTTTGACCTCAATATCAAATTCTTAGAGCAGCAGGATCCACCTTATCAACCTGGGTTTGGATTCTTGTTTGGTAAGCAAATAAGATATGATCTAAACTTGTCAGAAGCAAAAACTATGGCTAAAAGTTCTTTCTCTATGGTGGTATAGTTCATTTGATTCTCATTAAGGACTTTGCTTGCATAGTATATTACATGTACTAGCTTGTCTCTCCTCTATCCTAGGACAGCACCAACAGCAAAATCAGATGCATCACATATTAGTTCAAAGGGAAGATCCCAACTTGGTGGTGTTATAATAGGTGCAGAGGAGAGTCTCTTTTTAAGTTCATCAAAGGTTACCATGCATTCTCTATCAAAAACAAAAGGAGTATTGGAGACAAGTAGGTTGCTAAAGGGGTTTTGCAATCTTTGAAAAATCTTTAATAAACCTCCTATAGAACCCAGCATGTCCCAAAAAGCTTCTGATTGCTTTGATATTGCAAGGTGGAGGCAATCTTTCAATTACTTCCATTTTTGCTCTATCTACTTCTATGACATCTTTTGAAATCCTGTGACCAAGAACCACCCCTTCAGTTACCATAAAATGGCACTTCTCCCAGTTTAGAACAAGGTTGATTTTTTGACACCTTTTTAGCACAAGAGAAAGGTGGTATAGGCAATCAGAATATGAGTCCCCAAACACGGAGAAATCGTCCATGAATACTTCTATAAACTTCTCAATCATATCTAAAAAAATAGAGAGCATGCACCTTTGGAATGTGGCAGATGCATTGCACAATCCAAAGGGCATTCTCCTATAAGCAAAAACGCCATATGGACAAGTAAATGAAGTTTTTTCCTGATCCTTGGGGTCTACAACAATCTGGTTGTAGCCCGAATACCCGTCTAGAAAATAGTAGTACTCATGTCCTGCCAATCTTTCAAGCATCTGGTCCATGAAGGGTAGGGGAAAGTGATCTTTCCAGGTGGCTTCATTATGTTTCCGGTAGTCAATGCACATACGCCATCTGGTTACCGTTCTTGTGGGTATCAATTCATTTTTCTCATTTGCCACAACAGTGATCCCCCTTTCTTAGGGACTACTTACACCAGGCTTACCCAAGGGCTGTCCGAGATGGGGTAGATCACCCCTGCTTGCCACAATTTTAGAACTTCTTTCTGAACTACTTCATTCATAGTTGGGTTCAGTCTCCTTTGTTGCTGTCTTGAGGGTTTGGCATCCTCTTCAAGTAAGATTTTATGCATGCACATTGAAGGGCTGATCCCCTTTAAATCTGAAAGTGTCCAGTCTATGGCATCCTTGTGTTATCTCAGCACTTGGATAAGTTCCTCCTCTTGTTCCTTGCTTAGACTTGAATTTATGATCACTGGGTAAGTGTGATTAGTGCCCAGGTATGCATACTTCAAGCTAGGAGGTAAGGTTTTCAGCTCTAATTTTGGTGCATCTGCATTTTTGTTGTCTGTGGTAGTTGGCATGATTGAGCTCCGCAAGGTTGCTTGTTCCTGCTCAATGTTTTCCTCACATTATTCTTCCCCCAAAACTTCTTGAACTATCTGTTCCATGGTATCTACCATCATGCATTCTCCTATGGATTCCTTGGGGTAGCTCATTGCTTTGAAGACGTTGAACACCATTTTTTCTTCATGCAATCTCAAGACTAGTTCCCCTTTTTGTACATCAATGATGGCTCCAGCAGTAGCTAGAAATGGTCTTCCCAGGATAATTGATGTGTTGGCCTCTTCCTCCATCTCTATCACAACAAAATCAGCAAGGAAAATAAACTCCCCTACTTTCACTAGTAAATCTTCCACCACCCCATGTGGAAACTTGAATGTTCTGTCAGCCAATTGGAGTGCCATTTTTGTTGGCTTGGCTTCCTCAATCTTTATTCTTCTCATCATGGTTAGGGACATGAGATTTATACTAGCTCCCAAATCACACAAAGCTTTCTCAATAGTGATGTCCCCTATGATGCAGGGGATTTGAAAACTCCCCGGATCTTTCAGCTTTTGAGGTAGCTTCTTTTGTATGATGGCGCTGCACTCCTCAGTCAACACTATGGTTTCTTTTGCTTCCCAGTTCCTCTTTTTGGTTATGAGCTTCTTCAAGAACTTGGCATAGAGTGGCATTTGCTCTAATGCCTCGGCAAATGGTATATTGATTTGGAGCTTCTTGAAGATCTCTAGGAACTTAGAGAACTGACCATCCGTCCTATTCTTTCTCAATCGTTGAGGGTATGGTGCCTTTGGTACATAAGGCTTCAAAACTGGTTTTGGAGGGGTTAAAGTTGGGATCTCCTCTTCGTCCTTTTTTCCATGTTTTGATGCAACCTCTTTATGACTATCTTTGCTCGGGGCTCCTTCCTCTACAACCTTCCCACTTCTTAGAGTTATGGCTTGGCATTCCCCTCTTGGGTTAGCCATGGTATCACTGGGAAATGTGTGAGTGGAGAGTGGGATTTGTTTGGAAAGAATCCCTACTTGTGCTTCCAACTTTGAGATTGCTGCACCTTGATTTTTCAGATTTGACCTATATTCCTCTTAATTAGCATCTATCCTCTTATCAGTTTGTGCTTGTCTGTCCATGAGGGAGGAGACTACCCCTGAAATCTGGGATGACAGTTGTGCTATTGCAGCCTCCATCCTCTCAAAGTTGCTCTTGATTTCGCATGATTGCATGGTTGAGGATGGTGTATCTTGATTGAGGTTGTTGTGGTATGATGTGATATGGTATGGTCTATGATTCCCTGTTTGGTGGTTGGGGTTGTGGGTTTGTTGATTCGATGGATAAGGCTTGTTGTGGTCCTGGTTGTGGTTTTGTTGATTTCCCCTCCCAAAGTTTGGGTGGTTCTTCCAACCTGGGTTGTATGTCTTAGAGTGTGGGTCATAAGGTGTTCTGGTTGAATTGTGCACATAATTAACTTGTTCCCAGTCACCTTCGGATTCTGATGCATTTCTTTCTTGTTGAGAAGTTTGGTCTTGAATGACTGAGGCTTGGTTGGCCTCCATCCTCTTGGTTAGTGCTGCTATTTGTGCCGCAATTGCCTTGTTCTGAGCTAACAAAGCATCTACAGAATTGAGTTCTAGTACTCCCTTCTTTTGAGTCCTTTCTGAGGCATAGAAGTACTCATTTTTGGCTACAGTTTCAATGACATCTATGGCCTTGAGCGAGCCTCCTGAAGAATGATCTACTACTTTCTTTGCTTCATAGGATAGTCCCTCATAGAAGATGTGTAGTTGTACCCACTCATTGAACATTTATGGTGGGCATATTCTTGTGAGATCTTTGAATCTCTCCCAAGCCTCATAGAGTGTTTCTCTATCTTGCTGTCTGAAAGTTTGCACTTTAGCTCTTAACCTATTGATTCTTTGTGGGGGGTAAAATCTAGCAAGGAATCTGTTCACGACCTCCTCCCATGTAGTCGGGCTGTCCTTGGGAAATGATTCTAACCACTTTGCTGCCTTATCTCGGAGTGAGAAAGGGGCCAAGAGTAGTTTGTATATGTCGGGGTGTACCCCGTTGGACTTTACAGTATCACAAATCCTCAAGAATGTGCTGAGATGTTGATTAGGATCTTCTTGGGCATTTCCTCCATATGAGCAGTTATTCTGAACAAGTGTGATAAGTTGAGGCTTCAGCTCAAAATTATTGGCATGAATTATTGGCTTTTGGATGCTGCTGCCACAATTCCCTGGATTTGGGTTGATGTAGGAGCCTAAGACTCTCCTTTCTTGCCCATCATGATTGACTGGCCTCCCCTGGCATGGTTGTGAACTTCCTCCTCATGATGATTCTCCATGTTCTCCTCCATGTTTGTTTCAAAATACTCTTCCTCTTCCTCAGTACCAACGACTCTCTTCCCTCTTGCTTCCCTCCTTAATCTAAAGAGAGTTCTCTCTAGTTCATAATCAAAGGAAGTTGAAGCTCCGCTTCTCCTACCTGTCATACAAATAACCAAGACAAAGAGCAAGAAAGAAAGTGGGTGAATGAATCACTTTGTTAGAGTGGTTGTTACTGTGAGTGGTGCAATTGATCAAACAGTTAGAAGAGTTGGAAAGGGGATAATTAAAGAAGAAGGAAATTCAACGAAAAATACTAAATTAAAGAAATTAAAAATAACAAGGAAATTAAATTTCTTAATCTAGCTCTCCAATCAAGTTAATCACTGTTAAATTTAAGCCAATCCCCGGCAACGGCGCCATAAAACTTGATGAATCTCATTCACTACCCACTTTCAAAATTTAGTGAACGAGTTCTTCTGGCAAGCGCACCAGAATTATCGCCAAGTAATAACCCACAGAGGAGTGGGATGGTATCCACAGAGATTGGCAAACTCAAGCAGTTTTAATTGATTGGTGAATTAGTCAAGCGGATCAATAATAATGTGAGGTGCAGAATTATAAATGGCATAAATGTAAATGACTAAAATATAAAGAAAAGCATTAAAGTGCAGGAATGGAAATTGCAGAATGTAAATTGCTGAATCATAAATGACTTGAATGTAAATGGGAATGGGGAATTGCTGAAAATAAAATTAATCTATAAAGAAATGGATAGATGAGAATGGGAAATTCATTGAGATTGGGAGATGTTGTCTCTTTGGATCAAATCTAGCTTAGATCTCCTTCAATCATGCAACTCACTGACCTCTTGGCAATCATGATTGATTGAGCCCCAATCCCTTGGTAATTCAATCTCTCAGATCTTGATCAATAGCCAATTCCTTGGTTTAATTGCTCATGAAGAGAGATATGCTTGGTCCCTGATTATACCACACACCTTTGTAGATTCAGGTAGAGGGGGGATTATATGTCACGTATCCCATCACCAAAACCCATAATCTACTCAAATGTGAGAAGGGATTTCAAGCATGGTTTCATGTTTCCTTTCCCAAGGTTCCAATGAAACCCAATTGCATTTAATCTCTTTCCCAAGGCGACTGAATACTAAACATTAAGCACGAAATTCCTCCTAGCAAATCAAGAGAAGATGAAGAGAAGAAGAATTTCACTATTATCAATCCATTAAGTACAACAGAGCTCCCTCTCTCAATGAGGGGGAAATTAGCTACTCATAGCTTAGAAAGTACTCAAAAGTGGAATGTAAAAGTGGATCTAGAACTAACTGCTTAACCCCTTCTTCAGTACGCTTTTGGGGTATATATACTACTCCTAGTGAAAATAAAAGAATTACAAAAGTGAAAAAGGAAAATTAAATTTTGGAGGGAAAGAAAGCACTTAATAAACGTGACCCCTTAGCTGGCGTGTGGTTGGCGCTTCTCAGGTGTGTCACGTGCCTTGCAAAATGGCTTGGCATGCCACGCTCAATCCTTCAAGTGCCACGCTCATCCCTCTTCAACCTTGGTGTGCCACACCTTCGAGCTCAAGTGGCACGCCATAGGGACATTCTTGTGTTGGCGTGCCACACCTTCGAGCTCAAGTGGCACGCCATAGTGACATTCTTGTGTTGGCGTGCCATGCCTTCGAGCTCAAGTGGCACGCCCTTTGACTCCTCCACTTTCCTTGCTTCTGGAAATTTGAACTGTCGTGCCACGCCTAAAAGCTGGCGTGCTACGCCCTTGTTGTGTACTTGGTTGAGTTCTCTGGAAAGTTGCACTAGCGTGGCATGCCCAGGGTCTGGCGTGCCACGCCCTTGTTATGTAATTGGCCCCTTTGCTTGGTGTGCCACGCCACGAACTCAAGTGGCACGCCCAGTCTTCTCTTGCCTCTGAATGGCATTGGCATGTCATTGGCGTGTCACGCCTTCGAGCTCAAGTGGCACGCCTATTGTAATTGGCTTCTTCCACACCTTCTGGAAAGTTATACCAGCGTGCCACGCCTGAAGGTTGGCGTGCCACGCCCATGATCTTGTGTTGTTCCAGTAAGTGGCGTGCCACGCCTTGACCTTTAAGGGTATTAGCCCAGCAAGATGCATGCACAAGATCCTATTGGAGGATAATGCTAAGCTAGTGGTTCAACCACAAAGGCGGCTAAATCCAGCCATAAAGGAGGTGGTGCAGAAAGAGGTCACTAAGTTACTAGAGGCTGGGATTATTTATCCTATTTCTGATAGCCCCTGGGTAAGCCCTGTCCACGTTGTCCCCAAGAAGGGAGGCATAACAGTGGTTCATAATGAAAAGAATGAACTGGTTCCTACAAGAACAGTTACAGGGTGGCGTATGTGTATTGACTACATAAGACTCAACACAGCCACCAGGAAGGATCATTTTCCTTTACCATTCATAGACCAGATGCTAGAGAGACTGGCAGGTCATAAATATTACTGCTTTTTGGATGGCTATTCAGGTTACAACCAAATTGCGGTAGATCCTCAGGACCAAGAGAAAACAGCATTTACATGTCTTTCTGGAGTATTTGCCTACAGAATGATGCCTTTTGGTCTATGCAATGCACCTGCAACCTTTCAGAGGTGCATGCTATCCATCTTCTCTGATATGGTGGAGAAATTCCTAGAAGTTTTGATGGATGACTTCTCAGTATATGGAGACTCATTCAGCTCCTGTCTTAACCACCTAGCACTTGTTCTGAAAAGGTGCCAAGAGACTAACCTGGTTTTAAACTGGGAGAAATGTCACTTTATGGTGACTGAAGGAATTGTCCTTGGGCACAAAATTTCAAGCAAGGGAATAGAGGTGGATAAGGCAAAGGTAGAGGTAATTGAAAAATTACCACCACCTGCCAATGTTAAGGCAATCAGAAGCTTTCTGGGGCATGCAGGATTCTACAGAAGGTTTATAAAGGATTTTTCGAAAATTGAAAAACCTCTGAGCAACCTGCTAGCTGATGACACACCATTTGTGTTTGACACACAGTGTCTGCAGGCATTTGAGACCCTGAAAGCCAAGCTGGTCACAGCACCAATCATCTCTGCACCAGACTGGACATTACCATTCGAATTAATGTATGATGCCAGTGACCATGTCATTGGTGCAGTATTGGGACAAAGGCATGGTAAGCTTCTACACGTCATTTATTATTGCAGCCATATTCTAAATGATGCACAGAAAAACTACACAACCACAGAAAAGGAGTTACTTGCAGTGGTTTATGCCATTGACAAGTTCAGATCTTATTTAGTAGGATCAAAAGTGATTGTGTACACTGACCATGCTGCTCTTAAATATCTACTCACAAAGCAGGATTCAAAACCCAGGCTCATAAGATGGGTGTTGCTTCTGCAAGAGTTTGATATAGAAATAAGAGACAGAAAAGGGACAGAGACTCAAGTAGCTGATCACCTGTCTCGGATAGAACCAGTAGCAGGAGCATCCCTCCCTCGTACTGAGATCTCTGAAACCTTTTCGGATGAGCAATTATTTGCTATTCAGGAAGCTCCTGGCTTGCAGACAGTGCAAACTATAAGACTCAAGGTTCTCCTTCTGTAACCATGGAAAGGAAGCATGAAGAGCTTCTCTTAAAACAGAGTCAAACAGAGCCCCCACAGTTAAACTCTAAGTTTGGTGTTGGGAGGCCACAACCAACTTCTAAGTTTGGTGTTGAACCCCCATATTCAAACTCTAAGTTTGGTGTTGGGAGGTTCCAATATGGCTCTGAGTATCTGTGAGGCTCCATGAGAGCCCACTGTCAAGCTACTGACATTAAAGAAGCGCTTGTTGGGAGGCAACCCAATGTTGTATTTATTATTTTCCTTTGTTATTTTATGTTTTCTATAGGTCGATGATCATGGAAAGTCACAAAATCAATTGAAAAAGCAGAAACAGAATGAAAAACAGAAAGAAAAACAGCTCACCCTGGAGGAAAACTTCCTGGCGTTTAAATGCCAGTAAGAGCAGCAAATGGGCGTTTAACACCCAGTCTGGCACCATTCTGGGTGTTTAACGCCAGAAAAGGGCACTAGACTGGCGTTAAACGCCAGGAATGGGCACCAAGCTGGCGTTAAACGCCAGAAATGGGCACCAGCCCGGCGTTTAACGCCAGGATTGGCAGAAGGAGCATTTTTGCTCGCCACTTGGTGCAGGGATGAATTATCCTCGACACCTCAGGATCTGTGGACCCCACAGGATCCCCACCAACCCCACCACTCTCTCTCTTCTTTCTTCGTTTGCTCGAGGACGAGCAAACCTTCTAAGTTTGATGTGGTAAAAGCGTTGCTCCTTGTTTCTCCATAACTATTTATGGCACCTAAGGCCAGAGAAACCTCTAGAAAGAGGAAAGGGAAGGCAAAAGCTTCCACCTCTGAGCCATGGGAGATGGAGAGATTCATCTCAAGGGATGCACTTTCCTCCACAAAACTATTGGGAATAAATCAACACCTCCCTAGGAGAATTGAGTTCCAACATGGGACAACTAAGGGTGGAGCACTAAGAACATTCCATCCTCCTCCATGAAATTAAAGAAGATTATAGAATCATGAGAGAGGAGCAACAAAGGCAAGGAAGAGACATTGAGGAGCTCAAGCACTCCATAAGATCTTCAAGAGGAAGAACAAGCCGCCATCACTAAGGTGGACCCGTTCTTTAATCTCCTTGTTCTTTATTTTCTATTTTTCGAATTTTTATGCTTATGTTTATCTATGTTTGTGTCTTATTACATGATCATTAGTATCTTAGTGTATATGCCTTAAAGCTATGAATGTCCTATGAATCCATCACCTTTCTTAAATGAAAAATGTTTTTTATTACAAAAGAACAAGAAGTACAGGATTTCGAATTTATCTCTGAAACTAGTTGAATTAGTTTGATGTGGTGACAATACTTTTTGTTTTCTGAATGAATGCTTGAACAGTGCATATGTCTTTTGAATTTGTTGTTTAAAGAATGTTAAATTTGTTGGCTCTTGAAAGAATGATGGAAAAGGAGAAATGTTATTGAGGATCTAAAAAAATCATCAAATTGATTTTTGAAGCAAGAAAAAGCAAAAAAAAATAAAAAAAAAAAGAAAAAAAGACGAGAAGAAGAAAAAGCAAGCAGAAAAAGCCAATAGCCCTTTAAACCAAAAGGCAAGGGTAGAAATAAAAAGTGATCCAAGGCAAAAAGAGTGTGCTTATGAACCCTGGACACCTCTAATTGGGGACTCTAGCAAAGCTGAGTCACAATCTAAAGAGGTTCACCCAGTTATGTGTCTGTGGCATGTATGTATCCGGTGGTAATACTGGAAGACAGAGTGCTTAGGGCCACAGCCAAGACTCATAAAGTAGCTATGTTCAAGAATCATCATACTTAACTAGGAGAATCAATAAAACTATCTGAATTCGGAGTTCCTATAGATGCCAATCATTCTAAACTTCAAAGGATAAAGTGAGATGCCAAAACTGTTCAGAAGCAAAAAGCTACTAGTCCCGCTCATCTAATTGGAGCTAAGTTTCATTGATATTTTGGAGTCTATAGTATGTTCTCTTCTTTTTATCCTATTTGATTTTCAGTTGCTTGGGGACAAGCAACAATTTAAGTTTGGTGTTGTGATGAGCGGATAATTTATACACTTTTTGGCACTATTTTTAGTATGTTTTTAGTACATTTTAATTAGTTTTTAGTATGTTTTTATTAGTTTTTATTTAAAATTCACTTTTCTGGGCTTTACTATGAGTTTGTGTATTTTTCTGTGATTTCAGGTATTTTCTGGCTGAAATTGAGGGACCTGAGCAAAAATCTGATTCAGAGGCTGGAAAGGACTGCAGATGCTGTTGGATTCTGACCTCCCTGCACTCAAAGTGGATTTTCTGGAGCTACAGAAGCCCAATTGGCGCGCTCTAAATTGCGTTAAAAAGTAGACATCCTGGGCTTTCCAGCAATGTATAATAGTTTATACTTTGCCCGAGATTTGATGGCCCAAACTGGTGTTGCAAATCAGCTTCAGAACTCCCGGCGTTTAACGCCGGAACTGGCACAAAAATTGGAGTTAAACGCCCAAACTGGCATAAAAGCTGGCGTTTAACTCCAGAGAAAGTCTCTACACATGAAAGCTTCAATGCTCAGCCCAAGCACTCACCAAGTGGACCCCGGAAGTGGATTTTTACGTCATTTACTCATTTCTATATACCCTAGGTTACTAGTTCACTATTAATAGGATCTTTTGACATTGTATCTTCACCTCATGACACATTACACGTTTCTCATTGTATCTTCTATGGCATGAGTCTCTAAACCCCATGGTTGGGGGTGAGGAGCTCTGCTGTGTCTTGATGGATTAATTCAATTACTACTGTTTTTCATTCAATCACGCTTGCTTCTATTCTAAGATATCACTTGTTCCTCAACTTGATGAATTTGATGACCCGTGACACTCATCATCATTCTCACCTATGAACGTATGCCTGACAACCACCTCCATCCTACTTTAGATTGAGTCAATATCTCTTGGATTCCTTAATCAGAATCTTCGTGGTATAAGCTAGAATTGATGGCGGCATTCAAGAGAATCTGGAAGGTCTAAACCTTGTCTATTGTATTCTGAGTAGGATTCAAGGATTGAATGACTGTGACAAGCTTCAAACTCCTGAGGGCTGGGCGTTAGTGACAGACGCAATAGAATCACTGGATTCTATTCCAACCCGATTGAGAACCGACAGATGATTAGCCGTGTTGTGACAGAGCGCGTTGAACATTTTCACTGAGAGGATGGGAGGTAGCCATCGACAATGGTAAAACCCTACATACAGCTTGCCATGGAAGGAGCCTTGCATGCATGAAAAAGAAGACAGTAGGAAAGCAGAGATTCAGAAGATAAAGCATCTCCAAAACCTCAACTTGTTCTCCATTACTGCAAAACAAGTACTTATTTCATGTTCTTTTACTTTTCACAATTAAACCTGATAATTATTGATATCTTGACTAAGAGTTACAAGATAACCATAGCTTGCTTCAAGCCGACAATCTCCGTGGGATCGACCCTTACTCACGTAAGGTATTACTTGGACGACCCAGTGCACTTGCTGGTTAGTTGTGCGGAATTGCAAATGTGTGATTGCAATTTCGTACACCATAGGGTCTCCAATGGTCTGTTGCAGAAGTGTGTCCCTCCATCACTAATGAGGGCTCTAGGTACTCCAAAACGGCTGAAGATGTTTCTCTTAAGGAAGTTCATGACCACCTTGTTGTCATTTGTTGGGTTGCAATGGCCTCTACCCACTTAGAAATATAGTCCACTGCAACTAGAATGTACTTATTTGCGTATGAGGTGGGGAATGGACCCATGAAGTCAATCCCCCACACGTCAAATAGTTCAAGTTCCAATATGAATTATTGTGGCATCTTATTTTTCTTGGGTAGGTTCCCAGCTCTTTGGCACTCATCACACCCTGACACTAATTCCTTTGCATCCTTGAAAATGGTTGGCCAGTAGAACCCACATTGTAGCACCTTGGCTGGAATTCTCTCTCCACTAAAATGGCCTCCATATGCAGATCCATGACATTGCCAAAGCACTTTTTGTCCTTCCTCATGGGAAATGCACCTTCTCAAGATTCCATCAGCACACTTTTTGAACAAGTAGTGCTCATCCCATATGTAGTGTTTAGCATCTTTAATTAGCTTTCTCCTCATGTGTTTGTTGATGTTGGTTGGTAGTTCTCCAATAGCTTTGAGGTTAGCTATATCTGCAAACTAAGGGGCTTCTTGGATCATCATCAACTACTCATCAGGGAAGCTCTCATTCACTGTAAATTGGTGTGCCTCTTCTTCTTTTTATGGAATCCTTGAGAGGTGGTCAACTACTTTGTTCTCTGCTCCACTCCTATCTTTAATCTCAATGTCAAACTCTTGGAGTAGCAAGATCCATCTTATTAGTCTGCGCTTAGATTCTTGTTTGTTATGCAAGTACTTGAGTGCTGCATGATCAGTGAATACAATTACTTTAGAGCCAATAAGATATGATCTAAACTTATCAAATGTAAAAACTATGGCTAAAAGCTCCTTCTCTGTAGTGGTGTAGTTCCTTTGATTCTCATTAAGGACCTTGCTAGCATAATAAATAACATGTACTAGCTTGTCTTTCCTCTGTCCTAGAACAGCACCAACGGCCAAATCAGATGCATCACACATTAATTCAAAGGGTAAGTCCCAGCTAAGTGGTGCTATATTAGGTGCAGAGGAAAGTCTGTTTTTAAGTTCATCAAAGGTAAACATACACTCTTTATCAAAAACAAAAGGAGTATTTGAGACAAGTAGGTTGCTGAGGGGTTTTGCAATCTTTGAAAAATCTTTAATAAACCTCCTATAGAACCCAGCATGTACCAAAAAGCTTCTGATTGCCTTGACATTGCAATGTGGGGGTAACTTCTCAATTAATTCCACCTTTGCCTTGTCCACTTCTATGCCATTTTTAGAGATCTTGTGACCAAGAACCACCCCTTCCATTACCATGAAATAGCACTTCTCCCAATTTAAAATCAGGTTGGTTTCTTGGCACCTCTTTAGCACCACAGCAAGATGACATAGGCAATCAGAATATGAGTTCCCAAACACGGAGAAGTCGTCCATGAATACTTCTATGAACTTCTCAATCATGTCTAAAAAGATGGAGAGTATGCACCTTTGGAATGTTGTAGGTTCATTGCACAATCCAAAGGGCATTCTCTGGTACGTGAAAACTCCATACGGACAAGTAAAAGAGGTTTTCTCCTGGTCCTTGGGATCTACAACTATCTGGTTATAGCCAGAATAACCATCCAGAAAGCAGTAGTATTCATGCTCTGCGAGTCTTTCAAGCATCTGGTCCATGAATGGTAGCGGAAAGTGGTCTTTCCGGGTGGCTTCATTGAGTTTCCGATAGTCAATGCACATATGCCATCCGGTTACTGTCCTTGTGGGTATTTGATAAACCTCGATTTTTTGGTTTATCTTGTGCTTATTTTGGGAGATTTTATCACCTTTTCTCACATTTATTCAATGAAATAGCATGGTTTTACAATTCTCCCTTGATTCATGCTTAAATGTGAAAACATGTTTTTTAAGCCTTAAAATAGCTAAATTTAACTCACTTTAATTCCATTCGATATCTTGATATGTTTGTTGAGTGATTTCAGGTTCATAAGGCAAGTATTGAATGCAAGAAGTGAGGAGAAAAGCATGCAAAGTGGGAGAACTCATGAAGAAATGAAGGAACTGTAAAGCTGTCAAGCCTAACCTCTTCGTACTCAATCGACCATAATTTAAGCTACAGAGGTCTAAATGAAGCGGTTCCAATTGCGTTGGAAAGCTAACATCCGGGGCTTCGAAATGATATAAAATTTGACATACGTTGCTTTGTGTATTGGAGCGCGCACGCGCCATGTACACGTGCGCGCCGATGCTGCTCGTGGCCCACTAAAGTGAAATCGCCCCCAGCGATTTCTGAAGCACTTTAGGCCCAACCCAACTAATTTCCAATGCTATTTCATGCAGAATTCAAGCTTGGGCAAGGGGGAGCTATTGTTTTGTGGTATAGCATCATGTAGGCTAGTTTTTAGAAAGATAAGCTCCCTCTTCTCTCTAGAATTAGGTTAGGTTAATCCATCTTAGATCAGGGCATGATTTCTTGATTTCATCTTGTTTCCTTTACAATCTCTTGTTTCTACTACTCTATTTTTCTTAGTTCTCTTGTCAATTTTACTTTTATGCTCTCTTTTATGTTGATGAACTCTTGTTGGATTTGGATCTTTTCTTTAATGCAAATTAATGTTTGATGTTCTTTTAATGTTGATTTGAGTTGTTGGTTTAGTTTTCACTCAATTTGTAGTTGGCAGATTTTACTATTCTTGCACATTTACCATGCTTTCCATTTGTACCCACCAAGTGTTTGACAAAATACTTGGTTGGGCTTTAGAGTAGATTTTGAGCATTGTTGGCTTGGAAAGAGTAATTAGGTAACCTTGAGTCATGAATACGCAACTAATAATGTTGCTAATCTAGAGTTGTTATTTAATATGATTTCCATTAACTCTAATCTTTTGCTAATTCTATTAGTAAGTTGATTAGTACATTTGGATTGAGGTTAACTAGTCTTGTTTGACTTTCTCTTATGGAAGATAACTTACACCTTCTTCCAATGTTGGAGATGATAAAATAAGATAAATTCTTGTTTATTATTGTGATATGATTGATTAGTCTTATTTGACTTTCTCCCTATTTGTTGGAGTTGACTAGATAAGATGAATTAATCATTGTATGACTAGGATAGAAAGCCTATGATCTCAAACCTTGCCATGAATGTCTCTCTTTATTACTTGCTTTCTTTAATTGCTTGTTTGATTTACTCTTCTTGCCATTTTATAAACAAAACCTTTTGATCCCCATAGTCAATAATTGAGCACTTCATTGCAATTCCTTGTGAGACGACCCGGAGTCTAAATACTTCGGTTAATTTTCATTTGGGGTTTGTACTTGTGACAAAACCATATTTTAGTTTGATGTGAGAGTTGTTTGTTGGTTTTGAGCTATGCTTACAACGAAGTAATTCCTTTCTTTAAGAAGAAAAATCTAGACCGACAACAATTTTTGCTATCAAAATAATGGCGCCGTTGCCGGGGAGTTGCAATGGTGTTATGTTATTGGCTATTGTGAATATATGAATATGTTTGTCTTTTTCTTGTTTGTTGGTTTTTGTTAGGTTTAGGACTTTGTTTTTCATTTTTGTTAGTTTTTATTTCCTCTTGCTATTATGAATTCTCACCACTTTGGCTATGAGTTTGGCTCAAATTATGTTATTGGAAATGGGAGCTACAGTGACAATATGCATCAAGGATGGAACAATCAAAGATAGGAGGAGGCTCAAGTGATTGACCAACCTTATTGGCAACAACCCCCTCCGGGTTCTTATGGGTATAATTCTAATCCTAATGCATATCAATCTAATGGATGTGGTGACCCTTATTTTGATTGTCAACAACCACCACCACATGCCTATGAACCACCTCCTCAACATGATTTTGAACCACCTTACTCACAAGCCCCGTATCACCAAACACCTCATTATGACCCCAACCCATATCCACCATACCAATCACCTTGTGAACCATATGAACCATATGAAGAACCACCCCAATTCCACCACCAATACCCTCAAGAACCACCACCTCCATACTATTACCGAGATGAACCACCTTCAATGTATGAGAACTCTCAACCACAAGATGAATAACCTTCCATATTTGAAAAAATCATGGCTCAGTTTGCTAACATTACCGTTACCTTGGACTTATGGGACTCATTCAACAAGCAAAGCACCTCCATGGATGAATGTGAGAAACTAACTGAAGAAAGGAGCATGAAAGAGATTTTAGAATCTCAACATTTAGACAAGGAGATGGGGTATGTCTTGGAACAAGTGGAGGAGGGAAAGATTGTTAATGAAGAAGAAGTGGTTGAAGACCTAGGCGAAGTTGAACAAGAGGTGGATTTCAAGTTGGATGACACTTCCACACCAAGCAATGTGGTTGATAATTTTGTGGAAGTTGTTGAACCTTCCTCCAATGAGCTTGAATTTAGTGTTGAGGAGGATAACACGCAACCTCCTAAGCATATAATAAATGATGAAAAATTGGAAGAAGGTGAGCAAATAACAAATCTTCATCTTGAAGATGAGCCCACACCAACACATGATCCTTTGGTATTTGAGGAATCTTCTCCTCTTGAAATTGAGGTGGATGTTGAGACAAGTTCCACATTACCTCCAAGTTGTGATATGAAGAATGGAGAAGAGCTAGAAAAAGTTGGTGAAGAAGTGGTTGAATATGAAGAACTTTGTCAAGAGGAAGAGGTTGAAGTTGAAGAAGCTTGCCAAGAGGTAGAGGTAGTCAAAGAAGAGCACAAGGGAATGGAACTTACAAGACCATTGGAGACGTCCCTTCCTAAGTCACCATCCAACATAACATTCAAGTAGGTAAAATTCTTATCTCTAATCTTTACTTTCCCACTTGAATATGGTTTGCTTGAGACGGATGGGCAACTTAGAGCTCTTTGTGGAGTTAAGAGCAAGAGAGAATTGGTTGATAGGTGGAATTGCCAATCAAGGTTCCTTATGGTTGAAAACTCAAAATCTAAGTGTAATGGGTGGTATAGTTCTCAACTAAAAGGGTCTAGGAAGATGCTTTGGTGTTTACTTGAGAATTCGGATCACTTCTCAGCCAATTGGAATTGTGATGATCAACTAGAAGATGGGTATGAAAATAAGATATGAGATCCCGGATCACAACATGAAGACCAATTTTGGGAGCTCACATCTTGGGAAGAACATCTCCCAAGCTTGGTGAGGATGGTTGGAAATTCTGACAACCAATTGAAGAGCAAGCATCCTTGGAGATTCAAGGATGAATACAAGCATAAGCCACCATGACAAAGAGTTTCCCATAAGTCCAACTTAAGGACAATAAACAAAAGTGCTAGGTGGGAGACACCCCACCATGGTAATATCTTTTTATTTTCTCTTTTGTAAATATTGGTAGAATTAGTGTAAATTCATATTTAGAGTAGTTTGTTGAGTCTATTTGGCAGTCTAATATGTTAAATAAGATTTTATGGTGTTTGGGTAGCTGTTTGGAGGTTTGGAATGCTTGGATTGGTGCAAGAACATGAAAAATGTTGAAAAACAGAGCACCAACCCGCGCATGCGCGCATCTGGCACGTACGCGCACCTCAAGCATTTTCGACCATCCACACGGACGCACCATGTATGCATACGCATGGATGCAAAATTTCATCCCTCCATACATTGACCCGAGAGTTGTGCCTACACTGCGCCAGCACCATGCCTGAGGCACAAACCACCCACGCTTGCGCGCACCTGGCGCGTATGCGTCCTTGAAGCTAATCGCGCACGCACGCTGTGCGCGTGAGTGCCGATAGCGCCACCTGCCCTCCTGGTACATGTTCCAGAGAGCTATGCCCAGTTTGTGCCTATTCTGTGCCTGTAACCCACGCGTGCGCGCACCTGGCGCGTACGCGTCCTTTTGCCAAACTGTGCATCGGCGCGTAAGCATGCATGACGCGTCCGCGCTGGTTAAAGAAAGAGTTTTTTTTCTCTCATCTTCCATTTTCTTTTGTCCATTGCATTCGCATACTTTTATTCTTCGCATTTCCATTTTGTTTTTATAGCCTGTTTTTACTTTATTTTTTTTTCAAGTTTCTTATTTTAATAATAATGTTGAATGCTCTTATTCAATTGTTGAGAATTTCTTGGTTAATCTTGGTGCTTTGTAACTTGTTTGACATTAACTATAATATTTGCTCTACACACAAGATTAGTGCTTTAGTCCTTCCTAACTCATGATCCCTTGTTTTTATACCTCATCATCATTGAGTTAGGATGAGACCAAATGCTCTCATGCTTATCACTAATCTTGGGTGTGCCAATTGTTGATTAAACTTGATGCTCAACATACTCTTCATGCCTTAACTTGTTCTTGCATCAAGTATTAGTTGATATGCCATTTGCCTATATTGCTTTCTCACTCACATGCGTAGCTAACATGTAGTGAGGACCCTACTCTTATTTGGCATTAGCCCCTACCTATGTTCTAGTTGCTTTAATATCTTTGTTATAGGCTTAACTTTCTTTCTTTTTCTCTCCTTTGAGGTTGGCCACCAAGAAGGAAAGAAATGGAAAGGCTTCTAGATGGGGCACCACACAAGTTCACTCGCACAACCTTTTGAAGGAGCTCATCAATTGTCGCAACCCATCCACATTGCTCTTCTTTGCATGCACCGAGGACGATGCAAATTTCTAAGTGTGGGGAGGTCATCCGACCGACCTCCATGGGTAACAACTTCCTTTTTCAACACCAATTTTTAATTTTTGTCTTTATTAGATTAGTTGTTGCATTGCAGAATAGGTTGCATGTTAGTTAGAATTTGTACATATTTCACCATTTCTTTTTATGTTTGGACTACTTGGTTAGGGTGATGATTTTTTTTCCAAGAAACTGTTTTTAGAGCACCCTACCAATTTGAAAAATTTTTTTGTTGAACTTGCTTGAAGAATTTATTTTGGAACATGGTTTTTGAGCTAAGAACACAAGCATGTGAGTATTGAGCCAAATTGTGTGGTTACATCATATAAGCACTTATTTTTATTCTTGTGTGCAATATTCTCTTTTCTATGATTGTAATCTTTGAATTGTTTGATTCTTTGTGTCCATTATTCCATGTATACATGCATTTATATGATTGAGGCCATCATTTCATTTAGCTCACTTACCCAAATACCCTACCTTTCATCAACCATTGTTAGCCAAATTTGAGCTTATTTAATCTCTTTTGTTCTTAATGTTAGCACATCACTAACCCTAAGTGAAAAACAATAAATGTCCTTCATTTGGATCTTTGATTAGCTTAGGCTAGTAAGGGTGTGTATCATTTGGGTATGGAAAACTTGGGACATTAGTTGAGGTAAAAGTGTAATTTTTATATTTTTGTTGAAAATATTGGAAATTGGGTACATATTCATACACTATATGTAAAACCATATGTATTGATAGGTTTGTATATACTTTTTAAAAAACAAGAAAATGTGAAAAAAATGATAAAGAAAAAAAATATATAGAGAAAAAGAAAAAAAAAGAGAAAAAGAAATAAAAAGGGGACAAAAAATACCCCAAAGTAAAGCTCAATAAAAATCAATACATATAGAAGGTGAATTAAAGAGAATGCATGAGTATGTGAAAAAGTGGGAATCATGGGTAGCTAGGCATTGTATTAGAATTGTATAGGTTGTTATATGTGTTAGGTGAGAGCTTAGGTTAATCAAAGATTCAAATTTCAAGCTCACTTGACCATATGCATCCCTACCTTTACCCTAGCCCCATTACAACCTTTGAATAAGTCCTCATGATGAATGTATGCATGCATTGAATAATTGTTGATTGTTAGATGAAAAATAAATCATGGAAAGCATGATTAGAAGAGAATTGAGTGGAGCAACCCTATACACTTGAGCGACTAGAGCGAATATACTTCTGATGAGGGTTCGATGCTCAATTCTTTGTTCCCGGCTTTCATGAGCTTTCTTCTTGCAAGTCTATTTGAACTTCATTTTGATATTTGAATAGGTAGAGTTTGTAAGTCGTTATATGACCTTTGCCCTACTTGTTTATATATGTTCTTGGAGATTGATTTGCTTTTGACCAAGTAGGTAGAATCATTTTGCATTTAGTTTCATTCATATAGATAGGTGCATATAGTTTATTTGCATTGAATAAATGTTCATAACCCTTTTCTTGTCCTTCTTTATTCTTAGCATGAGGATATGCTTGGTTTAAGTGTGGGGAGATTTGATAAACCCCGATTTTGTGGTTTATCTTGTGCTTATTTTGGGAGATTTTATCACCTTTTCTCACATTTATTCAATGAAATAGCATGCTTTTGCAATTCTCCCTTGATTTGTGCTTAAATGTGAAAACATGCTTTTTAAGCCTTAAAATAGCACAATTTAACTCACTTTAATTCCATTTGATGTCTTGATATGTTTGTTGAGTGATTTCAGGTTCATAAGTCAAGTATTGGATGGAAGAAGTGAGGAGAAAAGCATGCAAAATGGGAGAACTCATGAAGAAATGAAGGAACCGTAAAGCTGTCAAGTCTGACCTCTTCGCACTCAGTTGACCATAATTTGAGCTACACAGGTCCAAATGAGGCGGTTCTAGTTGCGTTGAAAAGCTAACATCCGGGGCTTCGAAATGATATAAAATTTACCATATGTTGCTTCGCGTATAGGGGCGCGCACGTGCCATGTACGCGTGCGCGCTGATCTGCTCGTGGCCCACTAAAGTGAAATCGCCCCCAGCGATTTTTGAAGCACTTTGGGCCCAAACCAACTCATTTCCAATGTTATTTCATGCAGAATTCAAGTTTGGGCAAGGAGGGAGCAATTGTTTTGTAGTATAGCATCATGTAGGTTAGTTTCTAGAGAGAGAAGCTCCCTCTTCTCTCTAGAATTAGGTTAGGTTAATCCATCTTAGATCTAGGCATGATTTCTTGATTTCATCTTGTTTCCTTTAGAATTTCTTGTTTCTACTACTCTATTTTTCTTAGTTCTCTTGTCTATTTTACTTTTATGCTCTCTTTTATATTGATGAACTCTTGTTGGATTCGGATCTTTTCTTTAATGCAAATTAATGTTTAATGTTCTTTTAATGTTGATTTGAGTTGTTGCTTTATTTTGCTTGCAATTTGTAGTTGGTAGATTTTATTATTCTTGCACATTTACCATGCTTTCCATTTGTACCCACCAAGTGTTTGACAAAATGCTTGGTTGGGCTTTAAAGTAGATTTTGAGTATTCTTGGCTTGGAAAGAGTAATTAGGTGACCTTGAGTCATGAATACCCAACTAATAATGTTGGTGATCTAGAGTTGTTAGTTAATATGATTTCCATTAACTCTAATCTTTTGCTAATTCTATTAGTAAGTTGATTAGTACATTTGGATTGAGGTTAACTAGTCTTGTTTGACTTTCTCTCATGGAAGATAACTTACACCTTCTTCCAATGTTGGAGATGACGAAATAAGATAAATTCTTGTTTATTATTGTGATATGATTAATTAGTCTTATTTGACTTTCTCCTTATTTGTTGGAGTTGACTAGATAAGATGAATTAATCATTGTATGACTAGGATAGAAAGCCTATGATCTCAAACCTTGCCATGAATGTCTCTCTTTATTACTTGCTTTCTTTAATTGCTTGTTTGATTTACTCTTCTTGCCATTTTATAAACAAAACCCCTTGATCCCCGTAGTCAATAATTGAGCACTTCATTACAATTCCTTGTGAAACGACCTGGAGTCTAAATACTTCGGTTAATTTTCATTTGGGGTTTGTACTTGTGACAAAACCATATTTTAGTTTGATGTGAGTGTTGTTTGTGGGTTTGGAGCTATGCTTACAACAAAGTAATTCCTTTCTTTAAGAAGAAAAATCTAGATCGACAACAATTTTCGCTATCAGTATCAGTTCATTCTTTTCATTTGGCACAACAGTGATCCCTCCTTTCTTTGGGACTACTTGCATTGGGCTTACCCAAGGGTTGTTTGAGATGGGGTAAATCACCCCTGCTTGCCACAACTTCAACACTTCTTTCTGAACCACTTCATTCATGGTTGGATTCAGCCTTCTTTGTTGTTGCCTTTAGGACCTGGCACCTTCCTCAAGTAGGATCTTGTGCATGCACATTGAAGGACTGATTTCCTTCAAATCTGTAAGTGTCCAGCCTATGGCATCCTTGTGTTGTTTCAACAATTGGATATGTTCCTCTTCTTGCTCCTTACCCAAGCTTGAATTGATGATCACTGGGTAAGTGTTGTTGTCACCCAAATATGCATATTTCAGGCATGGTGGCCAGGTTTTCAGCTCTAGTTTAGGTGCCTCTACTTCTTTGTTGTCCTTATGGTTTAGCATGACTAAATTTGCCATGGTTCCTTATGGTGGTTCTTCACTTGATGCTTGTTGTTCTAACTCTATAGTTCCTTCACATTGTTCCTCTTCCAATACCCCTTGAACTATCTATTCTATAGTGTCCACCATCATGCATTCTCCTATGGATTCCTTGGGTAGCTTATAGCCTTAAAGACATTGAAGACCATCTTTTCTTTATGTAATCTCAGGATTAGTTCCCCTTTTTGCACATCAATGATAGCTCCAGTAGGGGCTAGGAATGGCCTTCCTAGGATGATTGAGGTATTCGCCTAGTCTTCCATGTCCACCACAACAAAGTCAGCTGTGAAAATGAACCCCCCCAACTTTCACTAGCAAGTCCTGATAAACCCCATTTGTAGGGTTTATCTTGTATTGATTTTAAGGGATTTTACGACATTTTACCCACATTTATTCAATGAAATAGCATGGTTTCATGATTGTCTCCCTATTTGTGCTTAAGTGTGAAAACATGCTTTCTAGACCTTAAATTAGTTAATTTTAATTCACCTTTGATTCCACTAGATGCCTTGATTTGTTTGTTAAGTGATTCCAGGTTGAAAAGGGCTAGGGAAGGATCAACGAAGTGAAAGGAAAGCATACAAAGTGGAGAAGATCATGAAAAGCCAAAGAATTGAACTCGCCCATGGACGCGCGTGCGCACCTTGCGAATTACCCCAAGGACGCGTACGTGTGCTGTGCGTGTACGCGCCGATGCCGATACTTGATTTTTAAGTGAATTCGCACCCAACGAATTCTCAAGGGTTGTGGGGCCCAATCCCAACCAACTTTGGCGCCCAAACTGCTATTTAAAGCCAAGGATTGAAGAGCAAAGGGGATTCCAACCATACACACTGGTGCACGAAATTGTGATATCTTATAATGGCATTCAACTTGGTGTGTGCATTTACTAACTCAGCACTTTCTTCACAACCTCGCACAACTAACCAGCAAGTGCACTGGGTCGTCCAAGTAATAAACCTTATGTGAGTAAGGGTCGATCCCACGGAGATTGTTGGTATGAAGCAAGCTATGGTCATCTTGTAAATCTCAGTCAGGCGGATAATAAATGGTTATGGAGTTTTCGAATAATAATAATAATAAATAAACAAAAAATAAAGATAGAAATACTTATGTAGATCATCGATGGGAATTTCAAATAGGCGTATGAAGATGCTGTGCTCCTTCTGAATCTCTGCTTTCCTACTGCCTTCATCCAATCCTTCTTACTCCTTTCCATGGCAAGCTGATTGTAGGGCATCACTGTTGTCAATGGCTACATCCCATCCTCTCAGTGAAAATGGTCCAAATGCTCTGTCACAGCATGGCTAATCATCTGTCGGTTCTCGATCATGTCAGAGTAGAATCCCTTGATTCTTTTGCGTTTGTCATCACGCCTAACAATCGCGAGTTTGAAACTCGTCACAGTCATTCAATCCCGGAATCCTACTCGGAATACCACAGACAAGGTTTAGACTTTCTGGATTCTCATGAATGCCGCCATCAATTCTAGCTTATACCACGAAGACTCTGATCTTACGGAATGGAAGGCTCGGTTGTCAGGCAAGGGCCACCATATGTCGTGCCTCAGGAATCCAAGAGATACACACTCTAGCTTTCGCTTGTAGAATGGAAGTGGTTATCAGGCACGCGTTCACAGGGACAAATGATGATGAGTATCACGGATCATAACATCCATCAGATTGAAGTACGAGTAGTATCTTAGAATAGAAATAAGATTGAATTTGAATAAAAGATAGTAGTAATTGCATTAAAACACGAGGTACAGCAGAGCTCCACACCCTTAATCTATGGTGTGTAGAAACTCCACCGTTGAAAATACATAAGTGATGAAGGTTCAGGCATGGTCGAATGGCCAGCCTCCAAAACGTGATCACAGGATCAAAAATACAATCCAGGATGTCTAATACAATAATAAAATGTCCTATTTATAATAGACTAACTACTAGGATGTCTAATACAGTAATTGATGCAGAAATCCACTTCCGGGATCCACTTGGTGTGTGCTTGGGCTGAGCTCGAGCATTACACGTGCAGAGGCTTCTTTTGGAGTTGAACGCCAAGTTGTAACGTGTTTTTGGTGTTCAACTCTGGTTCGTGACGTGTTTCTGGCGTTTGACTCCAGAATGCAACATGGAACTGGCGTTGAGTGCCAGTTTACATTGTCTAATCTCGAATAAAGTTTGGACTATTATATATTTCTGGAAAGCTCTGGATGTCTAATTTCCAAAGACGTTGAGACCGAGCCATTTGGAGTTTTGAAGCTCCAGAAAATCCATTTCGAGTGCAGGGAGGTCAGAATCCAACATCATCAGCAGTCCTTTGTCAGCCTTCTATCAAAGTTTTGCTCAGGTCCCTTAATTTCAGCCAAAAATTACCTGAAATCATAGAAAAACACACAAACTCATAGTAAAGTCAAAAAATGTGAATTTAGCATAAAAACTAATGAAAGCATCCCTAAAAATAGCTAGATTATACTAAAAACTATCTAAAAACAATGCCAAAAAGCGTATAAATTATCCGCTCATCACAACACCAAACTTAAATTGTTGCTATCCCCAAGCAACTGAAAATCAAATAGGATAAAAAGAAGAGAATATACTATAAATCCCAAAATATCAATGAATATTAGTTCTAATTAGATGAGCGGGACTTATAGCTTTTTGCTTCTGAACAGTTTTGGCATCTCACTTTCTCCTTTGAAGTTTAGAATGATTGGCATCTATAGGAACTTAGAATTTCAGATAGTGTTATTGATTCTCCTAGTTAAATTTATTGATTCTTGAACACAGCTACTATTATGAGTCTTGGCCGTAGCCCTAAGCACTTGTTTTCTAGTATTACCACCGGATACATAAATGCCACAGACACATGACTGGGTGAACCTTTTCAGATTGTGACTCAGCTTTGCTAAAGTCCCCAGTTAGAGGTGTCCAGAGCTCTTAAGCACACTCTTTTTGCTTTGGATCACGACTTTAACCACTTAATCTCAAGCTTTTCACTTGGACCTGCATGCCACAAGCACATGGTTAGGGACAGCTTGATTTAGCCGCTTAGGCCTGGATTTTATTTCCTTGGGCCCTCCTATCCATTGATGCTCAAAGCCTTGGATCCTTACCCTTGCCTTTTGGTTTTAAGGGCTATTGGCTTTTTCTGCTTGCTTTTTCTTTTTCTTTCTAATTTTTTTCGCCATTTTTTTTCGCAAGCTTTTGCTTTTTCTTGCTTCAAGAATCAATTTTCATGATTTTTCATATTGTCAATAACATTCTCTTTGATCATTCTTTCAAGAGCCAACAATTTTAACATTCATAAACAACAAGATCAAAAATATGCACTGTTCAAGCATTCATTCAAAAAATAAAAAGTATTGTCACCACATCAATATAATTAAACTAAATTCAAGGATAATTTCGAAATTCATGTACTTCTTGTTCTTTTGAATTAGAAACATTTTTCATTTAAGAGAGGTGAAGGATTTATGGAATTATTTATAGCCTTAAGACATAGTTACTCAATATTAATGATCATGAGGTAGAGACACAAAACATAAACACACATATAGCATAAAAATCTAAACACAGAGATAAGAACAAGGAAGTTAAGGAATGAGACCACCTTAGTGAGGGTGGCGCCTTTTTGAAGGACTAATGGTGCTTTTTGAGCTCCTTTATGTCTCTTCCTTGCCTCTGTTGCTTGATCCCTAGTGATTTTGGTGCTCCTATCCTTAGTTGCTCCCAATAGTTGTGTGGAGGAAAATGTATCCCCTGAGGTAGCTCAGGGATTTCTTGATGAGGGAATTCCTCATGCTCTCTTGATGTGCAGTCAAATTCTCTTCTACTGAGCTATGGACCCTTGAGATGAATCTCTCCATCTCCCATGACTCGGTGGCAGAAAAATTTTTTGTCTTCCCTTTTCTCTTTTTTTTGAGGTTTCTCTGGCCTTAGGTGCCATCAATGGTTATGGAAAAACAAAAAAGGTATGCTTTTTCCACACCAAACATAGAATGTTGTTCGCCCTCGAGCAAAGAAGAAAGAATGGAAGGAGAAGAAGATATGGAGGAGAGGGAGAGATGTGTACGTTTCGGCCATATGGGTGGGATTGGGTGGGGAAGAGATGGATGGATGTGAGTGGTGAAGAGGTGATAGGGAAGAGAGATTGAGGTGATTGGTGAAGAAGAGAGAAGGTGAGTTGAGGTAGGTGGGGATCCTATGGGGTCCACAGATCCTGAGGTGTCAAGGATTTTCATCCCTGCACCGAGGCATGTAAAATGCCCTCTGCATGCAATCCTAGCGTTTAACGCCAGATTGGTGCTTGTTTCTGGCGTTAAACGCTAGCTCTAAGCTTGTTCTGGGCGTTCAACGCCCATCTACAGCATGTTTCTGGCGTTGAACACCAGCTTTCCTCAGTGTGCAATCCTGGAATTTAAACGCTAGATTGCTATATGTTTTTGGCATTCAACGACAGATCCATGCTCTGTTCTGGCGTTGAACACCAGCCAGATGCTCCTTACAGGCGTTTAAACACCAGTAAGTCCTTCCTCCAGGGTGTGATTTTTCTTCTGCTATTTTTGATTCTGTTTTTAATTTTAGTATTTTTTTTTGTGACTCCACATGATCATGAACCTAATAAAACATAAAAGAACAATAAAAAGAAAAATAAAATTAGATAAATAAAAATTGGGTTGCCTCCCAATAAGCGCTTCTTTAATGTCAATAGCTTGACAGTGGGCTCTCATGGAGCCACACAGGTGATCAGGTCAATGTTGTAGACTCCCAACACCAAACTTAGAGTTTGGATGTGGGGATTCAACACCAAAACTTAGAGTTTGGCTGTGGCCTCCCAACACCAAACTTAGAGCTTGATTGTGGGGGCTTTGTTTGACTTTGTAATGAGAGAAGCTTTTCATGCTTCCTCTCCATGTTTACGGAAGAACACCCTTGGATCTTAAACACAAGGTAGTCCCCATTCAATTGAAGGACTAATTCTCCTCTGTTAACATCTATCACAGCTCCTGCTGTGGCTAGGAAGGGTCTTCCAAGAATGATGCATTCATCCTCCTCCTTCCTAGTGTCTAAGATTATGAAATCAGCAGGGATGTAAAGGCCTTCAACCTTTACCAACACGTCCTCTACCAATCCATAAGCTTTTCTTACTGTCTTCTCTGCCATTTGTAATTAGAATATGGCAGGTTGTACCTCAATGATCCCCAGCTTCTCCATTACAGAGAGTGCCATAAGATTTATGCCTGACCCTAGGTCACACAGAGCCTTTTCAAAGGTCACGGTGCCTATGGTACAGGGTATTAAGAATTTACCAGGATCTTGTTTCTTTTGAGGTAAATTTTGCTGAACCCATGTATCTAGTTCACCAATGAACAAGGGAGGTTCACCTTCCCAAGTCTCAATACCAAACAACTTGGCATTCAGTTTCATGATAGCTCCTATATATTGAACAACTTGCTCTCCAGTTACATCTTCATCCTCTTCAGAGGAAGAATAGTTTTCGGAGCTCATGAATGGCAGAAGGAGGTTTAATAGGATCTTTATGGTCTCTATATGACCTTCAGATTCCTTTAAGTTTTCAATAAGGAACTCCTTCTTACTTGAGAGATGTCCCTTGAGGTCTTCCTCATTGGAATTCACGTCCTCTCCTTCCTCTCTAGGTTCGGCCATGTTGATTATGTCAATGGCCTTGCACTCTCTTTTTGGATTATCTTTAGTATTGCTTGGGAGAGTACTAGGAGGAGTTTCAGTAACTTTCTTACTCAGCTGGCCCACATGTGCCTCCAAATTTTTGATGGAGGACCTTGTTTCACTCATGAAGCTTAAAGTGGCTTTAGACAGATCATAGACTATATTTGCTAAGTTAGAGGTGCTCTGCTCAGAATTCTCTGTCTGTTGTTGAGAAGATGATGGAAAAGGCTTGCTATTGCTAAACCTATTTTTTCCAGCATTATTAAAGCCCTGTTGAGGCTTTTGTTGATCCTTCCATGAGAAATTTGGATGATTTCTCCATGAAGAATTATAGGTGTTTCCATAAGGTTCACCCATGTAATTTACCTCTGTCATTGCAGGGTTTTCAGGATCATAATCTTCTTCTTCAGAAGATGCCTCTTTAGTACTGTTGGATGCATTTTGCCATCCATTTAGACTTTGAGAAATCATGTTGACTTCCTGAGTCAACATTTTGTTCTGAGCCAATATGGCATTCAAAGCATCAATTTCAAGAACTCCCTTCCTCTGAGGCATCCCATTATTCACGGAATTCCTCTCAAAAGTGTACATGAATTGGTTATTTGCAACCATTTCAATAAGTTCCTGAGCTTTTGCAGGCGTTTTCTTTAGGTGAATGGATCCACCTGCAGAGTGGTCCAGTGACATATTAGAGAACTCAGACAGACCATAATAGAATATATCTATCATGGTCTATTCTGAAAACATGTCAGAAGGACCCTTTTTGGTCATCTGCTTATATCTTTCCCAAGCTTCATAGAGGGATTCACCATATTTTTGCTTGAAGGTCTGAACATCCACTCTAAGCTTGCTCAGCTTTTGAGGAGGAAAGAATTTAACCAAGAAGGCTGTGACCAGCTTATCCCAAGAGTCCAGGCTATCCTTAGGTTGTGAGTCCAACCATGTTCTAGCTCTGTCTCTTACAGCAAAAGGGAAAAGCATGAGCCTGTAGACTTCAGGATCTACTGTATTAGTCTTAACAGTCTCACATATCTATAAGAACTCAGTTAAAAACTGGTAGGGATCTTCTTATGTAAGTCCATGAAACTTGCAGTTTTATTGCATTAGAGCAACTAGTTGAGGTTTCAGCTCAAAATTGTTTGCTCTAATGGCAGGAATTGAGATGCTTCTTCCATCAAACTTGGAAGTAGGTGTAGTATAATCACCAAGCGTCCTCCTTGCATTATTGTTGTTGGGTTCGGCTGCCATATCCTTTTCTTGTTCGAAAATTTCAGTAAGGTTGTCTCTGTATTGTTGTAATTTAGCTTCTCTTAGTTTCCTCTTCAGAGTCCTTTCAGGTTCAGTATCAGCTTCAACAAGAATGCCTTTTTCCTTATTCCTACTCATATGAGAAAGAAGAGAGCAGAAAAGAAAGAGGAATCCTCTATGTCACAGTATAGAGATTCCTTTATGTTAGTAGAAGAAGAAAGGGAATAAGAGTGAAGAAGAATGAATAATCCAAACACAAGGGTGAGAATAGGGGCAGAGATTGGAGATGAAGAGAAGTGTTAGTAAATGAATAAATAAATAGAATAAGATGAGAGAGAGAAGTTTTCAAAAATAATTTTAAAAAGGAGTTAATGATTTTCGAAAATTAAGATAAGAAATAAAATTAAAATTAAAATTTAAAACAATTAATTAATTAAAAAGAATTTTTGAAAAAGAGGGAGGTATTTTCGAAGATTAGAGAGAGAAAAGTTGTTAGGTGGTTTTGAAAAAGATAAGAAATAAACAAAAAGTCAAATAGTTAGTTGAAAAAAAATTTGAAAATCAATTTTGAAAAGATAAGAAGATAAAAAGATATTTTGAAATCAAATTTTTGAAAAAGATAAAATTTTGAAAAAGGTATGATAAAAAGATATGATTAAAAAGATATGGCTGGAAAAGATTTAATTTTTTTTGTTTAAATTAAAATTAATTACATGACTAACAAGAAACTAAAAGATATGATTCTAGAATTTAAAGATTAAACCTTTCTTAACAAGAAAGTAACAAACTTCAAATTTTTGAACCAATCACATTACTTGTTAGTTAAGTTTCGAAAATTTTGAAATAAAATTAAGAAAAGATTTTGAAAATAATTTTTGAAATTTTCAAAAATCATAAAAGAAAAATGAAAAAGATTTGATTTTTGAAAAGTTTTGAAAAAGATAAGATTTTTAAATTTGAAAATTTGACTTGACTTATAAGAAACAACTAATTTTAAAATTTTTTTTTGACTAAGTCAACTCAAATTTTTGAAATTTTGAGAGAAAAAAGGGAAAAGATATATTTTTTATTTTTTTGAATTTTTAATGATGAGAGAGAAAAACACAATTATGACCCAAAACGTAAAACTTTTGGATCAAAACATATGATGCATGCAAGAATACTATGAATGTCAAGATGAACACCAAGAACATTTTGAAGATCATGATGAACATCAAGAACATATTTTTGAAAAATTTTTTATGCAAAGAAAACATGCAAGACACCAAACTTAGAAATCTTTAATGTTTAGACACTATGAATGCAAAAATGCACATGAAAGACAACAAAAGATACAAAACAAGAAAACATCAAGATCAAACAAGAAGACTTACCAAGAACAACTTGAAGATCATGAAGAACACCATGCATGGATTTTCAAAAAATGCATAAATTTTTAGAAAAATGCAATTGACACCAAACTTAAAGGTTGATTCAAGACTCAAACAAGAAACACAAAATTTTTTTTATTTTTATGATTTTATTATTTTTTTGTATTTTCTTTTATTTTTTTTGAAAAACATATAGGAAAAAGAAAATAAGAAATTCAAAATTTTTAATAAGAATTCCAGGAATCTTTCAATGTTGGCCTAAAGCTCCAATCCAAGGGTTGGACATGGCTTAATAGCCAGCCAGCTTTAGGATATAAATCAGGTATACAACAGCTGATATTTCAATTAACTTGCCTCTATGCTGATGGTTTGGAAGCCTCAGTCCAAAAGAATTAGACATGGCTTTACAGCCAGCCAGATTTCAACATGTGATAAATTTTTGCAAGATTTTTGAAAAAAATTTTTCTTTTGAAAATAAAACAAAAAGAAAATTACCTAATCTGAGCAACAAGATGAACCGTTAGTTGTCCAAACTCGAACAATCCCCAGCAACGGCGCCAAAAACTTGGTGCACGAAATTGTGATCTCTTATAATGGCATTCAACTTGGTGTGCGCATTTACTAACTCAGCACTTTCTTTAAAACCTCGCACAACTAACCAGCAAGTGCACTGGGTCGTCCAAGTAATAAATCTTACGTGAGTAAGGGTCGATCCCATGGAGATTGTTGGTATGAAGCAAGCTATGGCATCTTGTAAATCTCAGTCAGGCAGATAATAAATGGTTATGAAGTTTTCGAATAATAATAATAAATAAACAGAAAATAAAGATAGAAATACTTATGTAGATCATTGATGGGAATTTCAGATAGGCGTATGAAGATGCTGTGCTCCTTCTGAATCTCTGCTTTCCTACTGCCTTCATCCAATCCTTCTTACTCCTTTCCATGGCAAGCTGTATGTAGGGCATCACCGTTGTCAATGGCTACATCCCATCCTCTCAGTGAAAATGGTGCAAATGCTCTGTCACAGCATGGCTAATCATCTGTCGGTTCTTGATCATGTCGGAGTAGAATCCCTTGATTCTTTTGCGTTTGTCATCATGCCTAACAATCGCGAGTTTGAAGCTCGTCACTATCATTCAATCCCGAAATCCTACTCGGAATACCACAGACAGGGTTTAGACTTTCCGGATTCTCATGAATGCAGCCATCAATTCTAGCTTATACCACGAAGACTCTGATCTCACGGAATGGAAGGCTCGGTTGTCAGGCGAGGGCAACCATGCGTTGTGCCTCAGGAATCCAAGAGATACACACTCTACCTTTCGCTTGTAGAACGGAAGTAGTTGTCAGGCACGCGTTCATAGGGACAGATGATGATGAGTGTCACGAATCATAACATCCATCAGATTGAAGTACGAGTAGTATCTTAGAATAGAAATAAGATTGAATTTGAATAAAAGATAGTAGTAATTGCATTAAAACTCGAGGTACAGCAGAGCTCCACACCCTTAATCTATGGTGTATAGAAACTCCACTGTTGAAAATATATAAGTGATGAAGGTTCAGGCATGGCCAAATGGCTAGCCTCTAAAACGTGATCACAGGATCAAAAATACAATCCAGGATGTCTAATACAATAATAAACTGTCCTATTTATACTGGACTAGCTACTAGGATTTACAGAAGTAAGTAATTGATGCAGAAATCCACTTTCGGGGTCCACTTGGTGTGTGCTTGGGGTGAGCTCGAGCTTTACACATGCAGAGGCTTCTTTTGGAGTTGAATGCCAAGTTGTATTGTGTTTTTGGCGTTCAACTCTGGTTCGTGACGTGTTTTTGGCGTTTGACTCCAGAATGCAACATGGAACTGGCGTTGAGCGCCAGTTTACGTCATCTAATCTCGAATAAAGTATGGACTATTATATATTTCTGGAAAGCTCTAGATGTCTACTTTCCAACGCCGTTGAGACCGAGCCATTTGAAGTTCTGTAGCTCTAGAAAATCCATTTCGAGTGAAGGAAGGTCAAAATCCAACAGCATCAACAGTTCTTTGTCAGCCTTCTATCAGAGTTTTGCTCAGGTCCCTCAATTTCAGCCAGAAATTACTTGAAATCACAGAAAAATATACAAAATCATAGTAAAGTCCAGAAATATGAATTTAGCATAAAAACTAATGAAAGAATCCCTAAAAATAGCTAGATTATACTAAAAACTATCTAAAAACAATGCCAAAAAGTGTATAAAATATCCGCTCATCACACACTCGTTAGTATTAGTTTAGAGTTAGTTTTAGATAGAGAAGCTCTCACTTCTCTCTAGGATTAGGATTAGGATTAGGTTTAGTTCTTAGATCTAGATTTTAATTCATCTTCTTCTACTTCTATCTTCTCAATATCTTGTAGTTACATTCATTCTTCTTCCATTCTTTTGTTGTAATCTCTTTTATGTTGTTCTTGTGTTTTGTTGTAGATCTACTTTTGTTTCTTCTACTATCTTTCAATTCAATCAAGGTAATTCATAATAAATGTGTTTCTTTTGATTGTTGTTGTTAATTCTTTCCAATAATTGTTGTTAGATTCTATTCTTGTTATAAATTTACCATGCTTTTCTTTTGTACCTTCCAAGTGTTTGATGAAATGCTTGGTTGGATTTTAGTATAGATTTTGTTCCTCTTGGCCTAGGTAGAGTAATTAGTGACTCTTGAGTTATCTAATTCCTTTGTTGATTGATAATTAGAAGTTGCTAATTGATTTGAATGCCTCTAAAGCTAGTCATTCCTTTAGGAGTTGTTAGGACTTGAGAATCAAATTGATTCATCCACATGACTTTCCTCCATGGTTAGAGGTTAACTAAGTGGGAGAAATGGACAATTTGTTATCACAATTGAGGAGGATAACTAGGATAGGACTTCTAGTTCTCATATCTTGCCAAGAGCTTTGTTAGTTGTTAGTATTTTCCTTGCCATTTGTAATTCTTGTCAAAAATCTTAAAAACCCCAAACATAACTCACAACCAATAACAAGACACTTCATTACAATTCTTAGGGAGAATGACCCGAGGTTCAATACTTCGATTTATAAATTTTAGGGGTTTGTTTTAGTGACAAACAACATTTTGTATGAAAGGATTATTGATTGGTTTAGAAACTATACTTGCAACGAGAATTCATTTGTGAAATTCTATACCATCAAAAATCTAATCATCAAAATGGAGCCGTTGCCGGTGATTTGCAATGGTGTTGTATTATTGGTTATTGTACATATGTGAATATTGTGAATAGCTTGATTTTTGGATTGCTTTATAGCTTTGCTAGTTTTAGGATTTTATTTCCTTACTTCTTATTAGCTTTTGTTCTTATTTTCTCTTTTCATTATGAATTATCACTTTGGCTATATGAGTTTGGTTCCAATTATGTTGTAGGAAATGAGAGCTTCCATGAGGATGTGTATCAAGGATGGGATAATCAAAGGTGGGAGGAGCCATATGCATATGATCAATCTTCTTGGCAACAACCTCCACCAATGCACTATGAAGAAGAGCCATTCTATGATGCATACCAATCAAATGGCTATGGTGAATCTCCATGTGACTTTCAAGAACCATCACCATATGCCTATGAATCATATCCTCAACATGACCCTCAACCATACTCACAAGCCTCTTTTCACCAAACACCTCAATGTGACCTTGATCCATATCCACCATACCAACCACCTTTTGAGCCATATGAGCCCTACATAGAACCACCATTCCAAGATTACTACTCCCAAGAACCATCTCAATACACACCACCACATCATTACCAAGAAGAACCACCTTCCTATTATGAACCCATTCTCCAAGACATTGAACCCTCATATCCATCCCAATCCTCAATGGATGAAATCCTTAGCCTTATACTTCAAGGGCAAGGAGAAATGAAAAGGGAGACACTAGAATTTGTAGCTACTTTGACCAAGGTAGTAAGCATTTTAGTCTCCCAATATTTGAGCACCCAAAGCACTCCCATGGTCACATGTGGAGAGTCAATTGAAAAGTATAGCATGAAGGAGAGATTGGAAACTCCGGTGGTAAATGAGGAATGTTATTTTGTATTAGAGCAATTGGAGGAGCCTATGATCATTGAAGAAGAGGAAGAAGTGGTTGAAGACTTAGGAGATGCAGAACCTCCTTGGGAACCTAGAGTTGAAGAGAACCCCCCCAAGAAGAGTGAATTTGATATTGAGGAGGAATGTGCACAATCTCCAAGGCATATTCTATATGAGGACTTAGAAAGAATGGAGCAAGAATTGAGTTCCCTTGGTGATGAAGACCATGCATCCAATCTTCTTGGTGGTGAATCCTTTGAGTTTGAAGAGCCTTCTCCCAATGAATTTGAAAGTGATGTGGAGGTAGATTTCTCTCAACCTCCCATTTATGACTTGAGTGATGGAGAAGAGTTAGATGAAAATGATGAACAAAGGATTGAAGTTAAAGTATTTTGTGAAGAGGTGGAGGCAACCAAGGAAGAATATAAGGGAGTAGACTTTGTAAGAATATTGGAGACACCTCTCCCCAAGCCACTACCATCTATTCTTTCATTCAAGTGGGTAAATTCCTTATACTTAAGCTTCATCATTCTCCTTGAATATGGTTTGCTAGAGACGGATGGTCAACTTAGATATATTTGTGGCTTTAAGTGTAAAAGGGAGATGGTTAGTGGTTGGCATTGTAAGGGTTAGTATAGAGCTAGATTGCTTGGGTTTAGGAGGATGTTTGGTCACTTAAATGAGAATTCTAAAGTCATGCCACTCGGATGGACTAATAATGATCAACTTCAAGATGGGTGTCAAAATAAAGTGTGGGATCCCGGATCGCATAAGCAGAATCAATTTCGGGAGCCCCAAGCTTGTGAAGAACTCCATCAACACTTGGTGCAACAAATAAGAAATCTTGGAGCACAATGGAGGACCAAGTATTCGTGGATATTCAAAGATAGCTTCAAGCACAAGCCACCTTGAGAGGAGCTCCTTATAAGTCCAACTTAAGGACAATAAACAGAAGTGCTAGGTGGGAGACACCCCACCATGGTAAATTCTTTTCATTTTTTTCTCTTTTGTACATACTAATAGAATTAGTTTAATTTCAGGTTTTGTTGAGTTTGTTGAGTCTAATTGGTAGTTTAGTATGTTAAATAAGGTTTTATGGTGTTTTGGTAGCTGTTTGGAGGTTTGGAATGCTTGGATTGGTGCAAAAACATAGAAATTTTTTTGAAAAACAGAGCACCATCCACGCGTACGCACTCTGCGCGCGTACGCGTGCATCAAGCGTTTTCGACCATCCACGCGCGCGCGCGCCATGCGTGCGTACGCGTGGATTGCAGAATTTCATTCCTCCATACATTGACCCGAGAGTTATGCCTAAGCTGCGCCAGTACTGTGCCTTTCGCACAAACCAACTCGCGCGTACGCGCCACCCTCGAAATAAGCCATCGACATGGACGCGCCATGTACACGTACGTGTCGCGTCCATCACACCACCACCCGCGCGCCGCCATGCGCGCGTATGCGTGGATGCCTTTCCTTCACTACATTTCTTTTCTTCTCTTCTTTCCATTTCTTTCCTTCTCCTTTCTTCCACTACAAGAAAATGGAACATTTGTAACAAAAAATTTGTATCAAATTTAAAATTGTTACAAATTATGATTTTTTTGTAACAATAATTAGTTATTGGTACAAAATAAGAATATTTTGTAACAACGTAATTTCTTTTGTTACAAATTATGTTGGCTTTCGTATCGAACTGTTATTTTGTTGCAAAATATTATAATGTTTTGTAACAAAAGATTATATTGTTGCAAAAATTCAAAATATTTTGTAACAAAATATCTATTTGTTTCAAAAGGTCTAATTATTTTGTAACAAAAAATTAATTTGTCACAAAATACAATATTTTTGTAACAATTTATTAATTTGTCACAAAATTCAAAGATTTTTTTGCAACTAATAAAAAATTTTATTTTAACATATTAAATGTAAGACTTTGAATTTTTGAAAACTAACATAATGAGTTATTTATGATTTATTATATTATTTAAGATTTTATATTCAAAAATTTATTTTACTAAAAAAATTTAAGTCAAATTAATGATATTTTGAGTTTAAAATTCTTTTAAAAATTAAATAATAAGTCATTTAAACAAAATATTTTTTTAGTTATAATTTAAAGCTTTAGTAATTAAAAAATATAAAAAATTTATATGATTTGATTTAAATATTTAAAATTTTTAAATTCAATACTTTAAATTTTATGAAAAAAATTAATTTAAGTATCTCTAATTTTATTTTAATTAGTGTTTATTTAAAAATAATGTATAAATTAATAATAAATAATATTATAAAAATAATTAAACTAACCCTAACCCTAATTCCCAATTTGATTTTACCTAAATTCCTAAATCATTTTTAAACAAACAAATTCTAACCCCTTTAACCTAACCCTAACCGCCTTGCAATCTCCTCCCACACCTCAACACTACCCTCACCTTTCCCCTTCAGCAGCACAACACACACACTTTGAAACAGAAAAAAAAGGAGAAATGGAAATAAGCAAAGGGATGAGAGCAGAGGGGGATCCGAGAGAGAGGAAGAGAGCGTTGGGGGAGGAGCTGTCCACACCGCCATCACGCGTCACCGCCGCCGAGCCTCGTCGCCGTTGCCACTGGGGCCGCCGAGCCTCGTCGTCGCCACTGGGGCCGCCGAGCCTCGTCGTCGCCACTGGGGCCACCGAGCCGTCAACGTCACTATTGGGTCGCCATCGCCGTCAGTTCCATCGAGAGGTGAGTTCGCGCGAGAGGGAGGTGACGTCGAGAGAGAGAGAGCTGCGCGAGGAATGGGAGTTCTGTCCAACCGTCGCCGCCACTGTCACGAGTTGGGGGTTGTGCCACCGAAGCTCCGTCGCGATCCATGGAGTCACAGGTGTGCATCACCATCGAGAGGAAGAGCGCCACGCTGAGAGAGAACCAACTAGAGAGAGGAAGAGGCGTCGCGTCTGCTGCGAGCCTGCCATCGTCACCCTCATCGCCACTTGTCACCGTCGTTGTGAGCCTCTTCTTCTGCCATTCAAGGAGCTGTGCTCTGTTGCCGTTTTGCCACCGTTGGAGCCGCCATCTCCTTGGTAAGCTTTAGCCCTGTTCTTGTTTTTTCTCATTGTCGGTCAAAATCCTGGTTACTATAAGAGTTGTTGCTGAGATTGTTTGTGCCAGAGATTGTTTATCGTGAGTTGCTCCGTCGTATGTCACCGTCGGAGCCATCATTCTGCTACTGCCCCCTTGCTCTGAGACGTTCCATTGTTGTAGCAAGTGTTGTTATTGTGGTTGCTCGATTTAGTCGCACCTCTTTAGTATGGTAAGCTATTCCTTGATTCAGTTTTGAACTTTAGTATGGTAAGCTATTTGATGGATTGCTGCTGGTTGTTGACTTGTTTATTTCATTGTTGCTGCCTTGCTGGTTGTTCTGTTGAATTACTGAAACTGCTTCTGTTTTGTTTTGTTTTGTTTTGTTTTGTTGAATTACTGAAACTACTTCTGCTTGTGCTACTCCTCTGCTCCTCTGGTCCCTGGACCTTTGCCTCTACTGGTCTAGTTCATTTCGGCTGTTCTTCCTCCCCGGTAGTTCTCGGCGTTGTCGTTCCCTAGTTGTTGTGCGTCGCTTGGTTGCTGGTTTCTAGTTTCTGGTTCATTTCGTCTGTTCTTCCTTTTTAGCTATTCTTTTTTCTTGTTTTAATTCGTCTTATGTTTTTCCTATAGCAGCTTTTTCATAGTGTTAGAAATAGTTAGAGCATAGCATCCATTGTTGGAAGCAAACAAAGAATTGGTGGAAGTTCACCCAGCTTAAGAAAAATCTGTGCCTCACTTACCCATGCAAAAAGGAGCCAATGCCAAGTAAGGTTTTCTCTGTCTTTTTGTGAGCCTGTGTTTTATTTTTTCCCACTATTGGTGAAATGATCATTGGAGACCTGATTTAATTAGCTATCTTTATATGCTTGACAGTTGAGTAGTTGCTTCCTCATATATATGAAAGATGATAGTATAGACGGAATATATGATACTTTGAAGGAGTGTGCTGTCATTAGCAAATCAGCAGGGGGAATTGGTGTTTCTGTTCACAATATCTGTGCCACTGGTAGCTACATACGTGGAAATATTGCAATACTTATGTTTTATTGGGTAATATTGCAGTACTTATGTTTTATTGGGTAAACTTTCAGTTTTTACATTGTTGACGAGGAAATCTTAGGTTCATTTTAATTGTTCATTGCTTAGTCATGGTGATTCTTTTAATTATTGAATGCCAATGATATTTTTTCTTATAAATGATAATGAGTAATAGTTTGGGGTTTGGCTTGAAGCCTGAAACTTAATTAAACTGATTGTATTTGCCCACCTATCTGCAGTGGCTGAAGATGATGCTTCCTTGGTCAAGCAAATTGGCCAGATTTTCTAGTATTCTAAAATAGAGGTATATTCCTCTTCCTATATTCATGAATAGTCAGTTTTGTTCCTTGTTAACATACATGCATCATCTATGTATGGAAGACTAAACATAGATCGAATCCATTTTCTTATCAAGGCAAGAAGGGAGGAACAAATCCAAGTTGCTCATGACGAAGCTATGTTTGGTGCTTCAGCACTTCCACCTCCTACCAGTACTGACAGTGAGCCTGAAAGGGAGAATGAGAAAGAAGTTGATAAAAAAGCTGTTGATACAAGCCTCTTAAGTGAAACGGTAAGTGGTTTTACTACAGACTTATGTGGATAAGCATGATGAGTCATTTAATGAGTCATTTAAGTAATCCTTGTATTTGTGTGTGAATTTGTTGTTGAATAATTTCTCACATTAAGTTGTTATTGCTGCTCTATACTTGCTGTTGGTTGCTGCTGATTTTTCCCCTTCATTGCTTGCTTATTGAATGATTGTTAAATTCAATGAGAAAGGAAATGCTGCTGAGTTATTATTGTTTGTGTTGGAATAGATGATGGTTGCTGAACTGAGATTGGTTTTATTGATAAATCTGTTGCTGAAATCATTTAGTTTGACTTGATTGATTTTCTGTTGAATTAATGGATAAACTGCTATGCCCCTGCTGCTTGCAAGTGTAATGGTTATTGACTTCAATGAATAGAATGCTGCCTAAATCCATTACCTTTGTTCATTTTACTTTTTGGGTGCTGTATGATGGGCCATTGATTGCTGTTCTGCTAAGTGCTGCTCTGCTTCTTGCTGGTTGGATTGGTTTTAATTGTTTCCTCATGTTTTCTTGCTGGAATTGGCTTATTTACTTCCTTCCTATGAATTCATTATGATTTTTTGTGTTTTTAACTGTCAAAGAATTCATATGGAATTTGAATTGACTAATTGAAATTGTGAAATAGGCAAATTTACTGCTGAAATACTGCCGGAATTTATTTTAAGCTGTTTTCAATATTCATCTTTAATTCAATTAATTGATTGAGTTGGTATTTAATTGCTTTTGGTTTTCAACTATTGCTAAGCTCAATTGATTGATTATCCGGCTAAGTGCTTCACTGTTTTGGTTGTTGGAAGCTGGAAGCTTCGGGTTTTGTTATTCACTATTTGGTTGTTGTCCTATTTGGTTGCTCAATTAAACTGCATTGTGTTGTTTGAAAGGGTGCAAGTTGTGAATTGGTTGTGTTTGTTGGAACTGTAGACAGTGGAAATATCCAAGTTTTAGGGGAGGTTCTGCCGAAATTTTTCTAAACAGTTTGGATAAAACTTAGTGAAAAAATTATAGATATTGTTATATCTTGTTTCTAACTTTTTGGTTTTGGTTTTTCTTATTTACAGGAGTGCTGAAATGGTGACCATATGCTACCTTGAGGGCTCAAGAATGTTTTGATGCATAGAGACACTAATCTATGTTAGAACTTTTATGTTTTGGTTGAACTTTTATGTTAGAACTTTTATGTTTTGGTTGAACTAATCAATGTACTCACTAGCTAATGTTATTTTGTTTCAAGACAATTTTAGCTAAAAGGATCTTGTTTGACTTATGTATGTTTTTGCATATTATATACATGTAAACTTGCTTATTAAAAGCGTTAATATATTAGTTAATTTAAAAAATAATTTAGTAAATTATGCATGTAATTTGTAATAAAAAAAAGTTGTTACAAAATAATTTATTTGCTTTCGTAACTGAAGAAAAAAAATGTTACCAAATCATGTTACATTTTGTAACAAATTTTTTTGATAGGAAAAAAATTGACTGTCACGAAAAATACCTTCAAGATCAAAATTTGTTACCACTTTTGTAACGACTTCTGGTTTTTTGTATCAGAAAAAATTATTACAAAATATGGTATTGAATTGTAACAGTTCCATTTTTCATTACGAAAACTTTTTGTAACGGGACTTACTGTAATGGACCATTTTTTTGTTACAAAAAACTTTTGTGTCAAAATATCGACATTTTGTAACAATATTTTTTGTTACAAATACGCCTTTTTCTTGTAGTGTTCTTTCTTTTTTCTACCCCTCATCCAACACTCCCACACACCATTGATAACCATTTATTTTAGTTAGTTATTAGTTATTTAGTTTGTTAATTAGTTAGTTAGTTAGTTGATTAGTTAGTTTTAGTTAGCTTTCATTTCATTTTCTCTTTCACATTGTAAGTGTTGGATTGTTATTTTTGTTTACCATTAATTGCTGCTGAATATTAAAAAGAGATGTTATGTTAACATCATTATGTTTATAATCTTTGTTGGATTCTATTGTTGAGGTTATATTTTGCTACTTGGTTTTGAGTTTCTTCATGCTTACCTTTTAAGAATACTAAGTTATGAGAATTGCCTTCGAGCTTGTAAGTCTTCTTGAATTGCATGATTTGGCCACCATGTGATTTAAACCTTATTCTTTGATTAGGCAAACTCTTGATATTGGATGTTGTTCATGTACTTTAATGCATTGTGTTTCATGATTATATGCATCCATACGCTTTTAGCTTCAATGCTCTCATGCTTCTTTAATGCTTGTTTTACTTCACAAGCTTACTTAAAGCATCTCAAGCACAATAGGATAAGTAAAATGCATGCTTTTTTTGCGACATCGCCTTTTGTGCTAGTGTGTGTTCTCAACGGCGCGCAATTTAGAATTCACACTTATTTGTCACTAATGTTACACTAATTCACTCACTCATTCCTAGTGATTAGTACCTCATTCAAACAATTATGCTTCCTTGCTTTCATATGTTCTCATCTTATGGTGTTATATTTTTGTTTTTCATGATGGATGCACCACAAGCAATAACGGAAGCAAGACAAAGAATACGCAGCAGCCGATTGATCTACCAGCTGAAGGTAGCAATCCGGAGAGTCGACGTACCCCCTTGCTCATCTTTGAGTGCACCGAGGACGGTGCAAACTTTTTAAGTGTGGGGAGGTCGTCCGACCGATCGGCGATTTTGGGTGACAAGTTTCTAATTCCAACAATTTTGCATTTCATTCTAGGATTTTAGGATTTTTACTTGCATTTTCTTATTTTTGCATATGTATACACAATAAGCTTAGTCAAAATAATGAAAATTTTCAAGGATTTCTATCTATAGGGCACCAATTGATTTGAGTGAAAACTTTTCATAGAACTTGCTTGAATTATATATCTTGTGGATCATGTTTTTGAGCTAAGAACACAAGCAAGTGAGTTTTGAGCCTAATGGTGTGGTTACATCTTATAACCACTTATATTTCCTTCTTGTGTGCAATTGTTCTCTTCTTATGATTGTAATCTTTGATTTGTTTGATTTTTTATGTCCATTATTTTGTGTATACATGCATTTATATGATTAAGGCCATCATTTCATTAGCTCACTTACCCAGATAGCCTACCTTTTATCTTCCATTGTCAGCCAATTTGAGCCTACGCTTAACCCACTTGTTCTTAATTTAGCACATTACAAGCATTAAAGCGGAAAACAATAAAAGTCCTTATTTGGATCTTTGATTAGCTTAGGCTAGTGTGTGTGTGTAACATTCAAGTGTGGGAAATCTTGGGACATTGGGTGAATAAAAGGGTAGTTTTGTATTGTTATTGAAAATATTGGGAATTAGGTACATACTCATGTATTGATCAAATGTAAAAGCTTATGCATTGATGTTCTTGTATGTAGAAAGAAAAAAATTGAGAAAAAAAAAAGAAAAAGGAAAGAAAAGAAAAATAATATGGAAAAGAAAAAAACAATAGAAAAAGAAAGAAAAAGAAGAAAAACAATAAAAAGGGGACAAAATGCCCCAAAGCGAAGCTCAATAAAATCAATGCATAAGTGTTGTGAAATGAAAAGGGATACATGAGTATATGAAAAAGTGAGAAGAATGGGTAATTAGGTTAGCTTTGAAATTGTATAGGATGTCATAGGTTTGGTGGGAAGTTTCAGCTTATCAAAGATTCAAATTTCAAGCTCACTTGACCATATATGCATCCTACCTTGACCCTAACCCCATTACAACCTAAAGAAAAGACCTCATGATAGATGTATGCATGCATGAAATATATGTTGATTGTTAGAAGAAGAACAAATCTTGGAAAGCATGATTAGGGGAGAATTGAGTGAATCGACCCTAAACACTTGAGCGAATAAAGCGCAAACACAGTGATGAGCGGATAATTTATACGCTTTTTGGCATTGTTTTTAGGTAGTTTTTAGTATGATCTAGTTACTTTTAGGGATGTTTTCATTAGTTTTTACACCTAATTTACATTTCTGGACTTTACTATGAGTTTGTGTGTTTTTCTGTGATTTCAGGTATTTTCTGGCTGAAATTGAGGGACCTGAGCAAAACTCTGATAGGAGGCTGACAAAGGACTGCTGATGCTGTTGGAATCTGACCTCCCTGCACTCAAAATGGATTTTCTGGAGCTACAAAACTCCAAATGGCGTGCTCTCAATGGCGTTGGAAAGTAGACATCTAGAGCTTTTATAATAGTCTATACTTTATTCGTAATTAGACGACGTAAACTGGCACTCAATGCCAGTTCTATGCTGCATTCTGGAGTCAAATGCCAGAAACACGACACGAACCAGAGTTGAATGCCCAAAACACGTTACAACTTGGCGTTCAACTCCAAGAGAAGCCTCAGATCGTGTAAAGATTAAGCTCAGCCCAAGCACACACCAAGAGGGCCCCAGAAGTGGATTTCTGCATCAATTACTTACTTCTGTAAACCCTAGTAGCTAGTCTAGTATAAATAGTATGTTTTACTATTGTATTACACATCTTTGATTAGTTTATGCGATCTTAGACATTGGGGGCTGGCCATTCAGCCATGCTTGGACCTTCATCACTTATTTATTTTCAATGGTGGAGTTTCTACACACCATAGATTAAGGGTATGGAGCTCTGCTGTACCTCAAGTTTCAATGCAACTACTACTATTTTCTATTCAATTCGATTTATTCCTATTCTAAGATATTCGTCGCACTTCAACATGATGAATGTGATGATCCGTGACACTCATCATCATTCTCACCTATTAACGCGTGACTGACAACCACTTCCGTTCTACCTTAGACCGGGCGCATATCTCTTGGATTCCTTAGTCAGATCTTCGTGGTATAAGCTAGAAATTGACGGCGGCATTCATGGGAATCCAGAAAGTCTAACCTTGTCTGTGGTATTCCGAGTAGGATTCCGGGATTGAATGACTGTGACGAGCTTCAAACTCGCGATTGCTGGGCATGATGACAAACGCAAAAGAATCAAGGGATTCTATTCCAACATAATCGAGAACCGACAAATGATTAGCCGTGCTGTGACAGAGCATTTGAACCATTTTCAATGAGAGGATAGAAAGGAGTGACAAAGATTGGATAAAAGCAATAAAAAAACAGAGATTCGAAAGGAACACAACACCTCCATACACTTATCTGAAATCCCCACCATTGAATTACATGAGTAACTCTATCCTATTTTATTTATTTTTTGTTTACTATAATTTCTTAATACAGTTGAATCCGCCTGACTAGGATTAACAAGATGACCATAGCTTGCTTCAACCAACAATCTTTGTGGGATCGACCCTTACTCACGTAAGGTATTACTTGGACGTCCCAGTACACTTGCTGGTTAGTTGTGCGGAGTTGTGACAAAGTGTGATTTATGTTTGAGAGCACCAAGTCTTTGGAGCCATTGTTGATGATCATAATTCCGTGCACCAAGTTTTTGGCGCCGTTGCCGGGGATTGTTCGAGTTTGGACAACTGACGGTTCATCTTGTTGCTCAGATCAGGTAATTTTCTTTTTGTTTTAATTTCAAATTTTTTTCAAAAAAATCTTTCAAAATTTTTTTCTCTTTTCCTAAAGAATATTTTCGAAAAAAATAATAAAAATACAAAAAAAATCTTAAAATCATAAAAACCAAAAATATTTTGTGTTTCTTGTTTGAATCTTGAGTCAATTTTAAAGTTTGGTGTCAATTGCATGCTTTAAAAATATTTCTTGCATTTTTCGAAAATTCATGCATTCATAGTGTTCTTCATGATCTTCAAGTTGTTCTTGGTAAGTCTTCTTGTTTGATCTTGATGTTTTCTTGTTTTGTGTCTTTTATTGTTTTTCATATGCATTTTTGCATTCATAGTATCCATGCATTAAAGAATTCCAAATTTGGTGTCTTGCATGTTTTTCTTTGCATCAAAAATTTTTCAAAAATATATTCTTGATGTTCATCATGATCTTCAAAGTGTTCTTGGTGTTCATCTTGACATTCAAAGTGTTCTTGCATGCATCATGAGTTTTGATTCATAATTTTCATGTTGTGAGTCATTTTTGTTGTTTTCCTCTCTCATCATTAAAAATTCAAAAATCAAAAAAATATCTTTTCCTTAATTTTCTCATAATTTTCGAAAATTTGAGTTGACTTAGTCAAAAATTTTTAAAATTAGTTGTTTCTTGTAAGTCAAGTCAAATTTTCAATTTTAAAAATCCTATCTTTTCAAAAATTTTTTTTCAAAAATCAAATCTTTTTCATTTTTATCTTATTAATTTCGAAAATTTTAAAATTATTTTCAAAATTGTTTTCTTAATTTTATTTCAAATTTTCGAAATTACACTAACAATTAATGTGATTGATTCAAAAATTTGAAGTTTGTTACTTTCTTGTTAAAAAAGGTTCAATCTTTAAATTCTAGAATCATATCATTTAGTTTCTTGTTAGTTAAGTAATTAATTTAATTTTAAAAATTTAATCTTTTTCAAAATATATTTTTCTTAAAATATCATACCTTTTTTTATATCTTTTTATCATATCTTTTATATCATATCTTTTTCAAAATTTTATCTTTTTCAAAAATTTGATTTTAAAATATCTTATCTAACCTCTTATCTTCTTATCTTTTCAAATTTGATTTTAATATCTTTTTCAACTAACTAATTAACTTTTTTTTGTTTCTTATCTTTTTCAGAACCACCTAACTACTTCTCCCTCACTAATTTTCGAAAATATCTCATCCCTTTTTCAAAATTCTTTTTAAATTAATTGATTGTTTTAAATTTTAATTTTAATTCTATCTCATCTTTAATTTTCGAAAATCACTAACTCATTTTCAAAATTAATTTTCGAATTCTCTCTCTCATCTTCTTCTATTTATTTATTTATTTACTAACACTTCTCTTCACCTCTCTTCATCTCCAATCACTTCCTCTATCCTTACCCTTGTGTTTGGATTATTCCTTCTTCTTAATCCTTATCCCCTTTCTTCTTCTACTAATAATAAGGATCCTCTTTACTGTGACGTAGAGGATTCCTCTTCTTTTCTTGTTCTCTTCTCTTTCATATGAGCAGGAACAAGGAAAAAAACACTCTTGTTGAAGCTGATCCTGAACCTGAAAGGACTCTGAAGAGGAAACTAAGAGAAGCTAAATTACAACAATCCAGAGGCAACCTTTCTGAAATTTTCAAACAAGAGAAGGAGATGGCAGCCGAACCTAACAACAATAATGCAAGGAGGATGCTTGGTGATTTTACTAAACCCACATCCAAGTTTGATGGAAGAAGCATCTCAATTCCTGCCATTGGAGCAAATAATTTTGAGCTGAAACCTCAATTAGTTGCTCTAATGCAACAGAACTGAAAGTTTCATGGACTTCCATATGAAGATCCTTACCAGTTTTTAACTGAGTTCTTGCAGATTTGTGTGACTGTTAAGACGAATGGAGTAGATCCTGAAGTCTACAGGCTCATGTTTTTCCCTTTTGCTGTAAGAGACAGAGCTAGAACATGGTTGGACTCACAACCTAAAGATAGCCTGGACTCTTGGGATAAGCTGGTCACGGCCTTCTTGGATAAATTCTTTCCTCCTCAAAAGTTGAGCAAGTTTAGAGTGAATGTTCAGACCTTCAAGCAAAAAGATGGTGAATCCCTCTATGAAGCTTGGGAAAAATACAATCAGATGACCTAAAAGTGTCCTTCTGACATGTTTTTAGAATGGACCATATTAGATATATTCTATTATGGTCTATCTGAGTTTTTCGAAATGTTATTGGACCATTCTGCAGGTAGATCTATTCACCTAAAGAAAACACCTGCAGAAGCTCAAGAACTTATTGACATGGTTGCAAATAACCAATTCATGTACACTTCTGAGAGGAATTCCGTGAATAATGGGACACCTCAGAGGTAGGGAGTTCTTGAAATTGATGCTCTGAATGACATATTGGCTCAGAACAAAGTGTTGCCTCAGCAAGTTAACATGATTTCTCAAAGTCTGAATGGATGGAAAAATGCATCCAATAGTACTAAAGAGACGGCTTCTGAAGAAGCTTATGATCCTGAGAATCCTACAATAGCAGAGGTAAATTACATGGGTGAAACGTATGGAAACACTTATAATTCATCATGGAGAAATCATCCAAATTTCTCATGGAAGAATCAACAAAAGCCTCAACAAGGCTTAAATAATAGTGGAAGAAACAGGCTCAGCAATAACAAGCCTTTTCCATCATCTTCTCAGCAACAGACAGAGAATTCTGAGCAGAGCCCCTCTAATTTAGCAAACTTAGTCTCTGATCTGTCAAAGGCCACTTTAAGTTTCATGAGTGAGACAAGATCCTCCATTAGAAATTTGGAGGCACAAGTGGGCCAGCTAAGTAAGAAAGTAACTGAAACTCCTCCTAGTACTCTCCCAAGCAATACTGAAGAGAACCCAAAGAGAGAGTGCAAGGCCATTGACATAGTCAATATGGCCGAATGCAAGGAGGAGAAGGAGGACGAAAATCCTAGTGAGAAAGACCTCCTGGGACGTCTCTCAAGCAAGAAAGAGATCCTTATTGAGGACCTAAAGGAATCTGAGGCTCATATAGAGACCATAGAGATCCCATTAAACCTCCTTTTGCCATTTATGAGCTCTGAAAACTATTCTTCCTTTGAAGAGGATGAAGATGTAATTGGAGAGCAAGTTGCTCAATACTTAGGAGCTATCATGAAGCTGAACGCCAAGTTGTTTGGTAATGAGACTTGGGAAGGTAAACCTCCCTTGCTTATTAGTGAACTAGATACATGGGTTCAAAAAACTTTACCTCAAAAGAGACAAGATCCTGGCAAATTCTTAATACCCTGTACCATAGGTACCATGACCTTTAACAAGGCGCTGTGTGACCTGGGGTCAAGTATAAATCTTATGCCACTATCTGTAATGGAGAAACTAGGGATCATTGAGGTACAGCCTGCCTTATTCTCATTACAATTGGCAGACAAGTCAGTAAGACAAGCTTATGGTCTAGTAGAGGACGTGTTGGTAAAGGTTCAAGGCCTTTACATTCCTGCTGATTTCATAATCTTAGACACTAGGAAGGAGAAGGATGAATGCATCATCATTGGAAGACCTTTCCTAGCCACAGCAGAAGCTGTGATAGATGTTAACAGAGAAGAATTAGTCCTTCAATTGAATGGGGACTTGATGATTGGATTTTTGATGGTTTAGAATTTCACTAATGAAATCTCGTTGTAAAGTATAGTCTCTAAACCAACAATAATCCTTTCATACAAAAATTTTGTTTGTCACAAGTACAAACCCCTAAAATCTATAAACCGAAGTATTTAAACCTCGGGTCGTCTCTCAAAGGACTTGTAGGGTAGTGTTCTTGTTATTGGTTATGGATTTATTTATTTTGGGGTTTTGAATGAGAAAAAAATGAATAGTAAATGGTAATGTAATTCTATTAACAAAATGGTCTTGGCAAGGTTTGGTTGTCAAGGGTTTTCATCATCATTACTAGCCACAAGTATGATAGTTGCAAGGATTAATCTCACTAAGTCATCCTCTAACTAATATCAAAGGAAAGTCAAGTGAGTTATATCAATCCAAGTCCATAAGTCCTAGCTTTTCACTAATTGGATTATTGAAGGCTAGAGTCAATGGCTATCAACTATCAATCAATTGGACACTAGTAACTCAAGAAATCCTAAGTCACCTTCTCAAGCCAAGAACATAGAATTCTACTCTAACATCCTCTCAAGCATTTCATCAAACACTTGGAGGGTAATGAAAGAAAGCATTTTTATTTGTAAGAATAAAAGGAATCAACAACTAACAATTACAAAGAATTAACAAAACAAAAATCAACAACATCACAATCACATGAATTATCTCAAATCGCATTATTAAAAGAAAACAAAAGAACAAAAATATATCCACAACAAAATGATGAATTACAATGATTAAAGTACAAAAATAGAGAGAGAGAAGATAGAGGAGTAAGAATTGATAAAGGAAAAGTAATCAAAGCATGAATTAAACCTAGATCTAAGAGGAGAGATTAACCTAAACCTAATCCTAATTCTAGAGAGAAGTGAGAGCTTCTCTCTCTAGAAACTACTTCTAAAACTAAACTATGACTAATGATTAAAAGTATGTTGATTCCCCTTTAATCCTCGGCTTAAATAGCATCAGAAATGAGTTGGATTGGGCCCACAAGGCTTCTAAAATCGCTGGCCATGAGTTGCATTAAGTGGATCATGTGCCACCATCGGTGCGTCTGCATACTGTGCGCGTGCGCGCCCCTATGCGTGATGCAACTATGGCAAATCCTATATCTTTTCAAAGCTCCGGATGTTAGCTTTCCAACCCAACTAGAACCGCATCATTTGAACCTCTGTAGCTCAAGTTATGGTCAATTAAGTGCAAAGAGGTGAGGCTTGACAGCTTTTTGGTTCCATCATTTCTTCATGAGTTCTCCAACTTTACATGCTTTTTCTTCATTCCCTAAATCCAATCTTTGCCTCCTAAATCTGAAATCACTTAAAAAACATATCAAGGCATCTAATGGAATCAAGGTAAATTACATTTAGCTATTTTAAGACCTAAAAAGCATGTTTTCACTCTTAAGCACAATTAAAGGAGAATATACAAAACCATGCTACTTCATTGAATAAATATGGGTGAAAGGTGATAAAATCCCCAAAAATCAATACAAGATAAACCCTACAAATGGGGTTTATCAGGACTACCTTGTGTTTAAGGCACACGGCTATCCTTCTGTAACAAGGGAGAGTAAGCATGCAGAGCTTCTCTCAGTAAAGAGTCAAACAGAGCCCCCACAATCAAACTCTAAGTTTGGTGTTGGGAGGCCACAACCAAACTCTAAGTTTGGTGTTGGGAGCCCTTCATCATGCTCTGAACTTCTGTGAGGCTCCATGAGAGCCCACTGTCAAGCTAGTGACATTAAAGGAGTGCTTATCGAGAGGCAACCCAATTTTTATTTATCTAATTTTATTTTTATTGTTCTTTTATGTTTTATTAGGTTCATGATCATGTGGAGTCACGAAAAAATATTAAAAATAAAAACAGAATCAAAAATAGCAAAAGAAAAATCACCCCTGGAGGAAGAACTTACTGGCGTTTAAACGCCAGTAAGGAGCATCTGGCTGGCGTTCAACGCCAGAACTGAGCATGGATCTGGCATTGAACGCCAGAAACAAGCATGGAACTGGCATTCAACGCCAGAAACATGCTGCACATGGGTGTTCAACGCCCAGAACATGCATCACTTCGGCATTTAAACGCCAGAATTGCATGGAAAGGCATTTTACATGCCTAATTAGTGCAGGGATGTAAATCCTTGATAACTCAGGATCTGTGGACCCCACAGGATCATCTCAGAATCTGTGGACCCCACAGGATCCCCACCTACCATATTCTCCCATCTTCCCAACATTCATCCTCCCTTTCCAATAAACACTCTTCCCCAAAACCCTTCACCAATCACCTCAATCTCTCTTCCCAATCACCCCCTTCACCACTCTCATCCATCCACTCTTCTCCATAAATCCCACCTACCTTCAAAATTCTAATTTATTTCCCACCCAAACCCACCCTAAATAGCCGAACCTACCCCTTCTTCTCTCCCTATATAAACCCCTCTATTCTCCTTGATTTTCACACAACACAACCCCCTCTTCTACACCTTGGCCGAATACACCTCCCCCTCACTCTCCTCCATATTTTCTCTTCTTCTTCTTCTTTTCTTTCTTTTCTTGCTCGAGGACGAGCAATATTTTAAGTTTGGTATGGTAAAAGCATAGCTTTTTGTTTTTCCATTACCATTGATGGCACCTAAGACCGGAGAAACCTCTAGAAAAGGGAATGGGAAGACAAAAGCTTCCACCTTCGAGTCATGGGAGATGGAAAGATTCATCTCCAAAGCCCATCAAGACTACTTCTATGATGTTGTGGCCAAGAAAAAGGTGATCCCCGAGGTCCCTTTCAAGCTCAAGAAAAATGAGTATCTGGAGATCCGACATGAGATCCAAAGAAGAGGTTGGGAAGTTCTAACCAACTCCATCCAACAAGTTGGAATCTTAATGGTTCAAGAGTTCTATGCCAATGCATGGATCACTAGGAACCATGATCAAAGTAAGAACTCGAACCCAGAGAATTATCTTACAATAGTTCGGGGGAAATACTTAGATTTTATTCCGGAAAATGTGACGTTGGCGTTCAACTTGCCCATGATGCAAGGAGATGCACGCCCCTACACTAGAAGGGTCAACTTTAATCAAAGGTTGGACTAAGTCCTTATGGACATATGTGTGGAAGGAGCTCAATGGAAAAGAGATTCCAAAGGCAAGCCGGTTCAACTAAGAAGACTCGACCTCAAGCCTGTGGCTAGAGGATGGTTGGAGTTCATCCAACGCTCCCTCATTGAGTTATCATAGAAGGAGACATCGTCATTGAGGAGGACAAGCCCATCACTAAGAAAAGGATGGAGCAAACAAGAGAGCCCACTCATGGAACCCAAGAGACGCATGAGGAAGCTCATCACCAAAAAATCCCAAAGATGCCTCAAGGGATGCACTTTCCTCCCAACAACTATTGGGAACAACTCAACACTTCCTTAGAAGATTTGAGTTACAATGTGGATCAATTAAGGGTAGAACATCAAGAGCACTCCATCATTCTCCATGAAATTAGAGAAGATCAAAGAGCAATGAGGGAGGAGCAACAAAGGCAAGGAAGGGACATAGAAGAGCTTAAGGACATCATTGGTCCTTCAAGAAGAAGACGCCATTAAGGTGGATTCATTTCTTATTCTTATTTTTTCTGTTTTTCATTTTTATCTATGTTTTGTGTCTCTACTTCATGATCATTAGTATGTAGTAACTATGTCTTAAAGCTATGAATAAATTCCATAAATCTTTCACCTCTCTTAAATGAAATTTTTTAATTCAAAAGAACAAGAAGTACATAAATTTTGAAAATTGTCCTTGAATTTAGTTTAATTATATTGATGTGGTGACAATACTTTTTTGTTTTCTGAATGAATGCTTGAACAGTGCATATTTTTTATCTTGTTGTGTATGAATGTTAAAATTGTTGGCTCTTGAAAGAATGATGAACAAGGAGAAATGTTATTGACAATTCTGAAAAATCATAAAATTGATTCTTGAAGCAAGAAAAAGCAGTGAATAGTAAAATCTTGCAGAAAAAAAAAAGAAAAAAATGGCGAAAAAAACTTTAGAAAAAGAAAAAGCAAGCAGAAAAAGCCAATAGCCCTTAAAACCAAAAGGCAAGGGTAAAAAGGATCCAAGGCTTTGAGCATCAATGGATAGGAGGGCCCAAGGAAATAAAATCCAGGCCTAAACGGCTAAATCAAGCTGTCCCTAACCATGTGCTTGTGGCATGCAGGTCCAAGTGAAAAGCTTGAGACTGAGTGGTTAAAGTCGTGATCCAAAGCAAAAAGTGTGTGCTTAAGAGCTCTGGACACCTCTAACTAGGGACTCTAGCAAAGCTGAGTCACAATCTGAAAAGGTTCACCCAGTCATGTGTCTGTGGCATTTATATATCCGCTGGTAATACTGGAAAACAAAATGCTTAGGGCCACGGCCAAGACTCATAATAGTAGCTGTGTTCAAAAATCAACAAATTTAACTAGGAGAATCAATAACACTATCTGAAATTCTAAGTTCCTATAGATGCCAATCATTCTAAACTTCAAAGGAGAAAGTGAGATGCCAAAACTGTTCAGAAGCAAAAAGCTACAAGTCCCGCTCATCTAATTAGAATTAATATTCATTGATATTTTAAAATTTATAGTATATTCTCTTCTTTTTATCCTAATTGATTTTCAGTTGCTTGGGGACCAGCAACAATTTAAGTTTGGTGTTGTGATGAGCGGATAATTTATACGCTTTTTGGCATTGTTTTTAGGTAGTTTTTAGTATGATCTAGTTACTTTTAGGGATGTTTTCATTAGTTTTTTTGCTAAATTCACATTTCTGGACTTTACTATGAGTTTGTGTGTTTTTCTGTGATTTCAGGTATTTTCTGGCTGAAATTGAGGGACCTGAACAAAACTCTGATAGGAGGCTGACAAAGGACAGCTGATGCTGTTGGAATCTTACCTCCCTGCACTCAAAATAGATTTTCTGGAGCTACAAAACTCCAAATGGCGCGATCTCAATGGCGTTGGAAAGTACACATCCAGATCTTTCCAGCAATATATAATAGTTTATACATTATTCGTAATTAGATGACGTAAACTGGCGCTCAATGCCAGTTTCATGCTGCATTCTGGAGTCAAATGCCAGAAACACGTCACGAACCAGAGTTGAACGCCCAAAACACGTTACAACTTGGCGTTCAACTCCAAGAGAAGCCTCAGCTCGTGTAAAGATCAAGCTCAGCCCAAGCACACACCAAGTGGGCCCCGGAAGTGGATTTCTGCATCAATTACTTACTTCTGTAAACCCTAGTAGCTAGTCTAGTATAAATTGGACGTTTTACTATTGTATTAGACATCTTTGATCAGTTTATGCGATCTTAGACATTGGGGGCTGGCCATTCGGCCATTCCTGGACCTTCATCACTTATGTATTTTCAACGGTGGAGTTTCTACACACCATAGATTAAGGGTGTGGAGCTTTGCTGTACCTCAAGTTTTAATGCAATTACTACTATTTTCTATTCAATTCGATTTATTCCTATTCTAAGATATTTGTTGCACTTCAACATGATGAATGTGATGATCCATGACACTCATCATCATTCTCACCTATGAACGCGTGACTGACAACCACTTCCGTTCTACCTTAGACCGGGCGCATATCTCTTGGATTCCTTAATCAGAATCTTCGTGGTATAAGCTAGAAATTGACGGCGGCATTCATGGGAATCCGGAAAGTCTAACCTTGTCTGTGGTATTCCAAGTAGGATTCCGGGATTGAATGACTATGACGAGCTTCAAACTCACGATTGCTGGGCGTGATGACAAACACAAAAGAATCAAGGGATTCTATTCCAACATGATCGAGAACCGACAGATGATTAGCCGTTCTGTGACAGAGCATTTGGACCATTTTCACTGAGAAGATGGGATGTAGCCGTTGACAATGGTGATGCCCTAAATACAGCTTGCCATAGAAAGGAGTGACAAAGATTGGATAAAAGCAGTAGGAAAGCAGAGATTCGGAAGGAACACAGCACCTCCATACACTTATCTGAAATCCCCACCATTGAATTACATGAGTAACTCTATCCTATTTTATTTATTTTCGTTTACTATAATTTCTTAATACAGTTGAATCCGCCTGACTGGGATTTACAAGATGACCATAACTTGCTTCATACCAACAATCTTTGTGGGATCGACCCTTACTCACGTAAGGTATTACTTGGACGACTCAGTACACTTGCTGGTTAGTTGTGCGGAGTTGTGACAAATTATGATTTATGTTTGAGAGCACCAAGTCTTTGGAGCCATTGTTGATGATCACAATTCCGTGCACCACACATCCGGTGAAGGTTTGATGCTCAATTACATGTTTCCATCTATAAGTATCACTTTTCATGCAAGTTTGTAAAAATATCTAATAACTCAATCCAATTGTGGATTAGACTTGCTAGCCTTTAGCCCTTGTGCATATATGCTTCTTGGGAATTGATTTATTTTGACCAAGCAATTGCATTCATTTAGATAGTTGCATATAGGTAGAGTGCATTTAGTTAGTTTCCATTGAATAAATGCCATACCCTTACTTCATTCTTGGTTTAAGCATGAGGAAATGCTTGGTTTAAGTGTGGAGTGACGTGTGGAAAACGATCCAACACAAAACTCACCGGCAAGTGTACCGGGTCGCATCAAGTAATAAAACTCACAGGAGTGAGGTCGATCCCATAGGGATTGAAGGATTGAGCAATTTTAGTTTAGTGGTTGATTTAGTCAAGCGAATCAAGTATTGGTTGAGTGATTTTATATCCAACAGTAAGTAAATAGCAGGCAATGTAAAGGGAGAGGGATGAATTGCAGAAATTAAAAAGAACTGACAGTAAAAGAGCTGAATCTTAAAGAACAAGAAATTAAATGACTGAAACTTAAAGTGCAAGAAATGTAAATTGCAGTAACTTAAAGTGCAAGAAATATAAATTGCTTGAATGGAAAAGGGATTTGAGGACTGGGAATCCAGAATTTAAGCAAGGGAAATTAAATTGCAACAATTAACTAAACAAGAGATGAATTGAAATAGACTATATCTCAAATAGAAATGGAAATTTGAATGCAATAGTGGTTCAGCAGAAGAACCATAAAGAAAATCAGATCTCAAGACTCCAGAGACTAGATAGCAGAGTCTAGATCTCAATTGCCTTCCTAGATCCAAGTTCACAAAGCAAGTAAAGAGAAATTGAAGATTGAAGCAGTAAAGGAAATGCAATTGAACTCAATTATGCAGAAGAGAAATTAAAGAGATCTTGAATGGAGATTGAGACAGAAATTCCTCAATTCTTCACACCCAAGACTCAAACAAGAGAAGTAAAAATGCTCAAGCAAGAACAAGGAAAAAGAGAGATCAATTCTCCTTCCCAATTCTCTAAAATCTCAGTTCCCAGCTCTCAACGAAAAATCAAGTCTAAAGATGTGAAAGTTCAAAAATCAAAAGAAGGTTTTCAATTACATCAAACTATCTCCTATTTATACACTTTCTATTCTTGGATTTTGGAATTTGGATGGGCTTTCGATTTTGTGAAGAAATGAATTAAATTGGATTTTTAATCCAATTTTTAGCCCATGAGAAAGTAGCTTCCAGGAGGCTGCCCTGCCCTTGTGGAGGGCAGAGTAGGAAATGGTGCATGTGGCCTCATTGCGTGCGTGCTTGGTGCGTGTTCAAGATGCTGCCCTGCCCTTGTGGAGGGCAGGGCAGTGTTGCCATGGTGCGCCAAGTGCTGCCCGTGCGTCCAAAATGCTGCGCCATGCACCAAGAAATGCTGCCCTGCCCTTGTGGAGGGCAGGGCAGTGTTGCCAATAGATGAAGTCCCAAGTTCGAAACTTGGTGGAGGCACACGCTGCTCTTTTTTTCTTGGTTTTCTTGGCACCAAAGTAACGCCTAGTTCCTTGCTTCCTCATGGTGCTGTGTTCGATTCTTGGAGATTGAAAACAAGCCAATTTTTGCTTGTTTTCCTTGTATTTGAGCGCTACTCCTTTCCTCCTTGTTCTTGGGTTCGAAACCCTATAGGGAACACTAGGAAGCAATTTCCTTTGAATTATTTTTCATTAAAGCCCGATATTGCTGTTGAGGAGGGCAGGGCAGAGTTTTTGCTTCCTTTGTTCCTTGGCATAAAATTGTGCTCCGCCCTTATTGTGGGCAGGGCAGTGATGCTTTTCAAGGCTTGATTCATTATGCTGCTCTCCTGGAAGGCAGTGTGCTCTCATGGAGGGCAGTGTTTGCTTCCTCCTTCTATGTTGCACCATACTTCTCTTCTCTTGGCCATACTTCTTAAGCCACGTTTTTCTTCTTTTCTTCCTTTCTTCACCTACAAGAAACCAAAACAACCAATCAAAGTATCTCTAAAATCATAAGGTTTATAATTCATTAAAAAATCAATAAATTTTAGCTCAAACCTCATGTTTTAGCATCAATTTAATGGTGGTTGTTTGATTTAAAGAAGTTATGCATTTTCATTCCAAATCCCTTACTTAGGATGCAAGAAAGTGCATAAAGACTAATGAAACAAGTGAATTTAGCTTGAAAAATGGGTATATGATGACTTGTCATCATCGTGAGGTTGATAAACCCCATTTGTAGGGTTTATCTTGTATTGCTTTTAAGGGATTTAAGACCTTTTACCCACATTTATTCAATGAAATAGCATGGTTTCATGATTGTCTCCCTATTTGTGCTTAAGTGTGAAAACATGCTTTCTAGACCATAAATTAGTTAATTTTAATTCACCTTTGATTCCACTAGATGCCTTGATTTGTTTGTTAAGTGATTCCATGTTGAAAAGGGCTAGGGAAGGATCAAAGGAGTGAAAGGAAAGCATACAAAGTGGAGAAGATCATGAAAAGCTAAAGAATTGAACTCACCCATGGACGCGCGCGCGCACTAGGCGCTTACGCGCACCTTGCGAATTACCCCATGGACGCGTACACGTGCTGTGCGCGTACGCGTCGATGCTGATACTTGATTTTTAAGTGAATTCGCATCCAACGAATTCTCAAGGGTTGTGGGGCCCAATCCCAACCAACTTTGGTGCCCAAACTGCTATTTAAAGACAAGGATTGAAGAGCAAAGGGGATTCTAACCATACACACTCGTTAGGATTAGTTTAGAGTTAGTTTTAGAGAGAGAATCTCTCACTTCTCTCTATGATTAGGATTAGGATTAGGTTTAGTTCTTAGATCTAGATTTTAATTCATCTTCTTCTACTTCTATCTTCTCAATTCCTTGTAGCTACATTCATTCTTCTTCCATTCTTTTGTTGTAATCTATTTTATGTTGTTCTTGTGTTTTGTTGTAGATCTACTTTTGTTTCTTCTACTCTTTTTCAATTCAACCAAGGTAATTCATAATAAATGTGTTTCTTTTGATTGTTGTTGTTAATTCTTTCCAAAAATTGTTGTTGGATTCTATTCTTGTTATTAATTTACCTTGATTTTCTTTTGTACCTTCCAAGTGTTTGATGAAATGCTTGGTTGGATTTTAGTATAGATTTTGTTCTTCTTGGCCTATGTAGAGTAATTAGTGACTCTTCAGTTATCTAATTCCTTTGTTGATTGATAATTAGAAGTTGCTAATTGATTTGAATGCCTCTAAAGCTAGTCTTTCCTTTAGGAGTTGATTAGGACTTGAGGAATCAAATTGATTCATCCACTTGACTTTCTTCTATGGTTAGAGGTTAACTAAGTGGGAACAATGGACAATTTGTTATCACAATTGAGGAGGATAACTAGGATAGGACTTCTAGTTCTCATATCTTGCCAAGAGCTTTGTTAGTTGTTAGTATTTTCCTTGCCATTTGTAATTCTTTTCTAAAATCTTAAAAACCCCAAACATAACTCACAACCAATAACAAGACACTTCATTACAATTCCTAGGGAGAACGACCCGAGGTTCAATACTTCGGTTCATAAATTTAGGGGTTTGTTTTAGTGACAAACAACTTTTTGTATGAAAGAATTTTTGATTGGTTTAGAAACTATACTTGCAACGAGAATTCATTTGTGAAATTATATACCATAAAAAATCCAATCATCAAGTCCTCCACTACCCCATGTGGAAATTTGAATGTTCTTTCAGCCAATTGGAGTGCCATTCTTGTTGTCTTGGCTTCCTCAATCTTCATCCTCCTCATCATGGTTAGGGACATGAGGTTGATGCTAGCTCCCAGATCACACAAGGCTTTCTCAATATGGATATCCCCTATGATGCAAGGGATTTGGAAACTCCCTGGGTCTTTCATCTTCTGGGAAAGCTTCTTTTGTATGATGGCACTACACTCCTCAGTTAGCACTATGGTCTCTTTTTCTCCCCAGTTTCTTTTTCTTGTCATAAGCTCTTTCAGAAATTTGGCATAAAGTGGCATTTGCTCTAATGCTTCAGCAAAGGGTATGTTGATTTGGAGCTTTTTAAAGATCTCTAAGAACCTAGAGAACTGGCTATCCTTCCCATCTTTCCTCAGCCTCTGAGGATATGGTGCCTTTGGCACATAAGGCTTCAAGATTGGCTTTGGTGAGGATGGGGCAGGGACCTCTTCTTTGTTGTTTTTGTGCTTCTCTGTGGCTTCTTCCTCTTGGTTACTCTGGCTTGGGGTCGCTTCTTCTACAACCTTCCCACTTCTAGTGTGATGGCCTTGCATTCCCCTCTTGTATTGGCCATGGTATCACTGGGAAATGTATGTGTGGGCATTAGGATTTGCTTGGATAAGATCCCCACATATGCTTCCAGCTTTGAGATTGCTGCGCCTTGATTCTTTAAATTTGATCTGTTCTTGATTGGCATCTATCTTTCTTTCAGTCTGTGTTTGCCTCTCCATGAGAGTGGAAATGGCTCCTGTGAGTTGTGATGATAGATGTGCTATTGCAGCATCTACTCTCTCAAAGTTGTTCTTGATCTCACATGGTTGCATGGTTGAGGTTGATGTGTCTTGATGGTGGCTGTTGTGTGTTTGCTAGGTAGAATGGTATGATATGTTTTGTGAATTGTGGTAGGGTCTATTGTTGCCTGATTGATGGTTGGGGTTGTGAGTGTTGTATTGGTTGGATGGGTAAGGTTTGTTGTGATCTTGATTGTGGCTTTGTTGGTTCCCCCATCCAAAATTTGGGTGATTCTTCCAACCTGGGTTGTATGTCTTAGAGTTGGGATCATAAGGGGGTCTAGAATTGCTCACATAGTTGGCTTGCTCCCATTCACCTTCAACTTCTGTTGCATCTCCTTCTTGAGGTGGTGCTTGAGCTTGGAAAACTGAAACTTGGCCTGCCTCCATCTTTTTGGTTAAGGCTACTAGTTGTGCTGCAATTGCCTTGTTTTGAGCAAACAAGGCATCCATAGAATTGAGTTCTAGCACTCATTTCTTCTAAGTTCTTTCTGAAGCATAGAAATACTCATTCTCAACTACAGTCTCGATGACATCTATGGCTTCTTCAATAGTCTTCTTCTTGTTGAGTGAGCCTCCTGAAGAGTGGTCCACAGCCTTCTTTGCTTCATATGATAGCCCTTCATAAAAGATGTGTAGTTGCACCCACTCATTGAACATATCTGGTGGGCATTTTCTTGTCAAATCCTTGAATCATTCCCAAGCCTCATAGAGTGTTTTACCATCCTGCTGTCTGAAGGTTTGCACCTCAGCTCTTAGCTTATTAACTCTCTGTGGAGGGTAGAATCTTGCTAAAAATTTGTTTACAACTTCTTTCCATGTGGTTAAGCTCTCCTTGGAGAATGCTTCCAACCACTTTGCTGCCTTATCTCTGAGTGAGAAAGGAAAAAAGAGTAGCTTGTAGGTGTCCGGGTGTACACCATTGGACTTGACAGTGTCGCATATCCTCAAGAATGCAGTGAGATGCTGGTTCGGATCCTCTTGGGCACTTCCTCCATATGAACAATTATTCTGCACAAGTGTGATTAGTTGAGGTTTCAACTCAAAGTTATTAGCATGGATTGTTAGTTTCATGATGCTGCTGCCATAATTTCCTGGGTTTGGGTTGATGTAGGAGCCTAAGACTTGCCTCTCTTGCCCAACATGATTGCCAGCTTCCTCTCCAACATGGTTATGTGCTTCTTCCTCCATGGTGGTTTATGGGTCTTCTTCCACTACTTCCTCTCCAGCTATGCCTTTGCCTCTTGCTTCCCTCCTTAGTTTAAGGAAGGTCCTCTCAGGTTCACTATTGAATGAGGATGAAGTTTCTCCCCTTCTACCTGTCATACATTCAACAAACAGCAAACAGAGGACAAGTGAAAGAATCTCCTTAGTTAAGATTAGTGGTTAACTTGGTTGATGCAATTAATCAAACAGTTAGAAGAATGGAATTATGGACAATGGATAACTAAAATGCTCCCAGCAAATAGACAGAAATCAGAATGGAAAAAAAATAGAGAAAAAAAAGAAAAATAACAAGGTAATTAAAATGCTTAATCTAGCTCTCCGATCAATTTAATCATTGTCAAATTCAAACCAATCCCTGGCAACGGGGCCATAAAACTTGATTGGCGGATTTTAATACCCATAAAATGTTTAATTATGAATCCGGTCTTTTGGCAAGTGCACTAAAATTATCGTCAAGTAATAACCCATAGTGAAGTGGGATCGTATCCACAGAGATTGGTTGATTTGAGCAACTTTAATTAATTGGGGAATTAGTCAAGCTAAACAGAATAGATTGTAATTGTAGAATTGTAAATGGTATAATTAAAAGTGACTCAAAAATAAAGAAAGGCAATAAAGTGCGGAAATGGAAATAGCAAGAATGTAAAGGGCAGAAGCTTAAATGACATAAATGTAAATGGGAATGGAGAATTGCAGAATGTAAAAGAAAGCTATAAAGAAAGTGATAGATGAGAATAGGGGGAATTCATTGAGGTAAGGAGATGTTGTCTCTTTGGATTAAATCCAGCTCATATCCTCTTCAATCATGCAACTCATTGACCTCTTGGAAATCATGATTGATTGAGCCCCAATCCCTTGGTGACTCAATCTCTCAAATCTTGATCAATAGCTAATTCCTTGGTCTAATTGCTCATGAAGAGAGATATGGTTGGTCCCTGATTATACCACACATCATCATAGGTCCAGGTAGAAGGAGGATTGTATGTCACCATATCCAAACACCAAAACCCAGATTCTACTCAAGTGTGAGAAGGGATTTCTAGCATGGTTTCATATTTCCTTTTCCAAGGTTCCCATGAAACCCATTTTGCATTCAACCTCTTTTCCAAGATGATTGAACACTAAGCATGAAAAATGAAATTCCTTCTAGCAAATCAGAGAGAAGATGAAGAGAAGAAGAAAACTCACTATCATTAATCCATCAAGTACAACAGATTTCCCTCTCTCAATTAGAGGGAATTTAGTTACTCATAGCTTGGAGAAAAGTACTTCAAGATGAAGTGAAAAGTAAAACTAAACATTCTTCTAACTGGTTAACCCTTTTCTCAGTACTTTTTGGGGTTATTTATACTATTCCTAGCTCTCAAAATAAAATAAATACAAAAGTGGAAAAAGGAAAATTACAATTTGGAGGGAAAAGAAACTCAATAAACGTGATCTCCCAGCTAGCGTGTGGCTGGCGCTTTAGTGGATGTCACGTCCTCCTCTTATTCTGGCTTGGTGTGCCACGCCTAACTCTTCAAGTGGCACGCCCTCCTTCATTAGCTTCCCTGGCGTGCCACGCCTTCGAGCTAAAGTGGCACGCCTAGGGTCCTTTAATTACCCATGTAGCTTGGCGTGCCACGCCTTCGAGCCAAAGTGGCACGCCCAGGTATTCTCCCTCTTCTTCTTGCTTCTGAGTATTTGAACTAGTGTGGCACGGCCAGGATCTGGCGTGCCACGCCCTTGTTGTATGCTTGATCCATCTCTCTAGAAAGTTGAACTAGCGTGGCAGGCCCAGGATCTAGCGTGCCATGCCCATTTGTGTGCTTGACTCATTCGCTGGCGTGCCACGCCCAACATTCAAGTGGCATGCCCAGGGTGGAGGATGGATGCTGGCATGCCACGCCTTCGTCACCAAGTGGCACGCCCTTTTGGTTGGCTTCTTAACTTCCTTTCTGGAAAATATAACCAGCGTGCCACGCCCAGAGGCTGGGGTACCACGCCCATCATCTTGCCTTGGTTCCAGTAGCTGACGTGCCATGCCCAGCATTCAAGTGGCATGCCATAGTGAACTTCTTGAGCTTGCGTGCCACGCCTTCGACACTAAGTGGCATGCCCAGTCCATTCTTTGGCTTCCTTGTATATTGGCGTGCCACGCCTGGTTGCTCAAGTGGCACGCCTAAGTGGGGATGAGAGCTTGGCGTGCCACACCTTCGATCTCAAGTGGCACGCCCAGGCATTTTTTAGCTTTCAACTTCTCTTCTGAAATCTTGTACTAGCGTGCCACGCCATGTTGCTCAAGTGGCACGCCCATTCATTTGTTGGTTCCTCAAGCTTGGCGTGCCACGCCTGACTCCTCAAGTGGCACGCCCAAGTGACTTTTGAAGCTGGCGTGCCACGCCTTCGACATCAAGTGGCACGCCCTATAGTAAGTGATGGGCTAGGCGTGCCATGCTCAACCTGGCGTGCCATGCCCCTTTGATAGCCTTCAATGTTGCTCTCTGAAAAATTGAAAGGGCATGCCATGCCCAGCTTCTGGCATGCCACGCTCATCTAAATGCTTGGGAATCCTTCTAGACTTCAGCACTGGCGTGCCACACCCAGCTCCTGGTGTGCCACGCTAGTGTACTTATTGTGGCGTTTGCTCCAAGTGGCACGCCCATTTCACACGTCCAGCTTGTTTTGTTGTTTTCTTCCCATTTTTTGTCTTTTTCACCTGAAATTCAGCACAATCTCATTTCAAAGCAATGTACTATACTATCCATCAAATATTGCATGAATTGTAATGATCAAATGAGATTATGCTCTTTTGTGGTCCTTTTTATGCATGAAAAAAGGGATTGATGATGTAAGTCATCACAGGCAGTACCGGCATAAATTTGTCTGGTATTGTGTGAGAGTAGTAAAAACTGTAGAAAAATTTAGAAAAATAATTTAAAGTTGAAAACTGGGCACTAATTTTAAATGTTTGGCCCAAAGGCCAAAAGAGCTAACGGATTGGACCAGGCCCAAGTTTGTCTCAAGCCCGACATATAAAATACAAATTTAAGTAGCCATTTCAGCCACTTTCAACACGACATATCAACATTAACCTGAATGAGAGGAACAGAGGTGAGGGTTTCCAAAACACTATTCATATTCAACTTCATTCAACCATAACTTGAGCTACGGTGCTCTGATTTGCGTGTCATTTGTGGCTACGCGAAGCTCTCACCAAGTCTGTCACTTCTAGCTAGGTATTGTGGTAAGATTCTCGAAAATCTCTGCCCATTTTTCATCCATTATGAATTTTGAAATTTTAGGTTTGGTTCTTGAGAGATTTTTGTGATTTTGGGTGTTTAGGTACACTCTAGCACTTAGTTGCTATTGGATTTTGCCCTCAAAATTGTTGAATAAGGTAAGAATGTCTTGAACCCTTATGGATTTATGATTTTGGTAAACCCTAGGTATTAATTATGATGAATTAATTGTGTATAGCTTGGAAATTATGATTATTAGAGCTTTTGGATTGTGTATGGTGGCTTGATTGAACTTGGAAACTTGTGGAAGCTTGGTTGAGGTCAAGTTTTGGTGTATTATGCATATTAGTAATCGGCCAAGGTATGATTTTAGTTTCCTCTATGTAATATGTAATATTTTTGGAAACTTAGGCTAGTAGACTTTAGGATAGGATTGAATTGGTTATTGATAATTGAGATATATGATGATTTTGATGATTGTAATTATTTTGGTGAATGATGATGTTAAGTTATGATGTGGGGTTGGATAATGATGATTATGAGGCTTTATAATGAATTATGAGGCTGGTTGATGTTGATAAATATGGAGGATGGTAAAACGATGTTTTGTAATGATAATTAGTGATATTAGAATTTTGTAAGTTAAATTGGGTGTATAGAATGGATGATATTGTAGGTTACTAAGTTATGGAATGATGAGAAGGTATATGAACATCACTTAGGTACATTGCGACTGCTTTGGATGTGGAATAATTGGTTTTGAGTTAAGAGATTAGGCAAAATTGAGTTTTTAAGGTTTTTGGTAAAAACGGATTTCAGGCTAACTTTGGTGGATCATATCTTAAGATACAATTTTTGAAATTGATTGAAATTTATATCAAATCAAAGATAATTGACAGAGCTTTATAATGGTATATATTTTGTAGAAATCAGAATTTTGCGAAAAACGATATGATCATTGGAAGTTGGTATCAAAAATCTGAAATTCTGTGATGTTGTGGAATTTGTGATTTTTGGTATGTGTGCCATGCACATTGTCGTGCGCGTGCTCTGAACAGGGGTCGTGTTTTCACTTGCGCGTACAAGGCACATCTTGTGAATTTTTTATACACACACTGTAGTGAGCATGCACACACATGGATATGCTTACTGTTGGGAGCGTTCGCACACTCTGGTGCGCACACGCACCATGCAAAATTCGCAAGTTGTGCGTACCCACAACATCACACGTACACACATATTGGGAAGTGCCTTCTGTTGAGGGCGTTCGCACATATCCATGCGTGAACACAAAATGTAAAATTTTACTTTGTGTGCATATGCACACTTTGAGAGAACTCTTCTGGGAGTACTTATGCACAACCCTATGCATACGCACACTGTCCTGTTCTTCAATAAAAATCTTATTTTTAACCATTTTACCTTTCCGGCAAGTTTGTAAACTTCCCTAATGCTTATCTTGGGTGTCTTAGCTTGTTTTTTTGGGCTTTAAAACATATAGAGTACCCTAAGTGAGTTTAACTAGATATTTTCTGGTAAAAAATTTAGAACATGGAGCCTTAGGTTTCTGAAGTACTGAGGGTGGCTTAGTTGAGTGAGATGGCACACTGTGCGCGCGCGCGTCGATTGCACGATCCACACTCCTGGTACTTTTACCTGAGAGTTGTGCCAGACTTGGGCCGACATTATGCCTCCGGCCTACTTCGATGCACGCGTGCGCGCACCTGGCCCGTACGCGTCCTTCGACCAATATACCCATCGACGCAAAAACGTGCATGACGCGCACGCGTCGGTAAAAAAAAAAAAAAAAGAGTTTTTTTTTTCTCCTCTTCCATTTTCTTTTGCTTATCACATTCGCATACTTCTACTCTTCCCATTTTCATTTAGTTTTTGTAGCATGTTTTTTTTTTCTAAGTCGTTTTAATAATGGTGTTGCATCTTCCCACTCAATTGTTGGGGATTTCTTGCATTATTTTGGTGCTTCTTGACTTGTTTGATATTGTTGGGTGATGAAACTTTTAAATCAATGCTTCATCTTGTACGACTCTTGTGTCCTTGTGCATTGATATGACCTCATATTGTCTTTCATGACTCACTTCTTCTCATTTGAACTTGATGCTCAATACACTCTTCATGCTTTAACTTTACTCTTGCATCGGGCTTAATGATATGCCTTAGCTTACATTGTTTTCTCACTCACATGCTTAGCTACCATGTAGTAGAGAACAATACCTTTATTTGGCATTAGCCCCCGCCTATGTTCTATTTTATTGGATATCTTTGTTATAGGCTTAATTTTCTTTCTTTCTTTCCTTTTGGGTTGGCCAGCAATACGGAAGAAAAGGAAAGTTTCTAAATGGGGCAATGATGAGCGGATAATTTATACGCTTTTTGGCATTGTTTTCATATAGTTTTTAGTAAGTTTGAGCTACTTTTAGGGATGTTTTCATTAGTTTTTATGTTAAATTCACATTTCTGGACTTTACTATGAGTTTGTGTGCTTTTCTGTGATTTCAGGTAAATTCTGACTGAAATTGAGGGATTTGAGCAAAACTCTGAAGAAGGCTGACAAAAGGACTGCTGATGCTGTTGGAATCTGACCTCCCTGCACTCGAAATGGATTTTCTGGAGCTACAGAACTCCAATTGGCGCGCTCTCAACGGCGTTGGAAAGTAGACATCCAGGGCTTTCCAGCAATATATAATAGTCCATACTTTATTCGAAGAATGACGACGTAACTTGGCGTTGAACGCCAAGTTCATGCTGCTGTCTGGAGTTAAACGCCAGAAAAACGTCATGATCCGGAGTTGAACGCCCAAAACACGTCATAACTCAGAGTTCAACGCCAAGATATGCCTTAGCACGTGAATTCATCAAGCTCAGCCCAAGCACACACCAAGTGGGCCCCGGAAGTGGATTTATGCATCAATTACTTACTCATGTAAACCCTAGTAGCTAGTCTAGTATATATAGGACATTTATCTATTGTATTAGACATCCTGGATTGTATTTTGATCCTGTGATCACGTTAGAGAGGGCTGGCCATTCGGCCATGCCTGAACTCTTTGCTTATGTATTTTCAACGGTGGAGTTTCTGCACACCATAGATTAAGGGTGTGGAGCTCTGCTGTACCTCAAGTATTAATGCAATTCTATTATCTTTTATTCAATTCTCTCTTATTCTTATTCCAAGATATTCATTCGTACCCAAGAACATGATGAATGTGATGAGTCAGATTACCCTCATTATCATTCTCACTTATGAATGCGCGTGATTGACAACCATGTCCGTTCTACATGCAACAGAGCTTGAATGCGTATCTCTTAGATTCCCCAACAGAATCTTCGTGGTATAAGTTAGATAGTTGGCGGCATTCATCTGGATCCGGAAAGTCCAACCTTGTCTGTGGTGTTCCGAGTAGGATCCTGGGAGTCCGGAAAGTCCAACCTTGTCTGTGGTGTTCCGAGTAGGATTCCGATCATGAATGACCGTGACGTGCTTCAAACTTTAACCTGCTGGGCGTTGGTGACAGACGCAAAAGAGGGATTCTATTCCAGTAGGAGCGGGAACCAACCGGTGATTAGCCGTACTGTGACAGAGTGCGTTGCATAGTTTTCACTGCGAGGATGGGATGTAGCCATCAGCCACGGGTGATGCCTCCAGACTGGTTAGCTGTGCGAGTGACAGCCGCACAGGTTATTTCCCCGTGAGGAATGAAAGTAGCCACAGTTGATGGTGAACCCCTATACAAAGCTTGCCATGGAAAGGAGTAAGAAGGATTGAGTAGAAGGAGTAGGAGAGCAGGCGTCCTTGGGCTCTACAGCATCTCCATCCGCTTATCTGAAATTCCCACCAATGAATCTGCATAAGTGTTCTATCCCTTTTATTATTCCTTTTTAATTATTATAATTACAATTCCTCTTTTTTCTGCCTGACTGAGATTTACAAGGTGACCATAGCTTGCTTCATACCAACAATCTCTGTGGATTCGACCCTTACTCACGTAAGGTTATTACTTGGACGACCCAGTACACTTGCTGGTTAGTTGAACGAGATTGTGAAGAAAATAAACAATGCCCTCAGAGTATACATCTTTTATAAATACATACAAGTGATCACAATTTCGTCCACCAAGTTTTTGGCGCCGTTGCCGGGGATTGTTCGAGTATGGACAACTGACGGTTCATCTTGTTGCTCAGATTAGGTAATTTTCTTTTCAAAAATCTTTTTCAAAATTTTTCTTTTATTTTTCGTTTTTCCAAAAATGTTTTTCGAAAAAAATCAATAAAAATACAAAAAAATTAGAAAATCATAAAAATCAAAAATATTTTGTGTTTCTTGTTTGAGTCTTGTGTTAATTTTTAAGTTTGGTGTCAATTGCATGCTTTTAAAATTTTTCTTGCATTGTTTTCGAAAATTCATGCATTCATAGTGTTCTTCATGATCTTCAAGTTATTCTTGACAAGTCCTCTTGTTTGATCTTGATGATTTCTTGTTTTGTGTCTTTTGTTGTTTTTCATGTGCATTTTTGCATTCATAATTTTCATGCATTAAAGATTTCTAAGTTTGGTGTCTTGCATGTTTTCTTTGCATCAAAAATTTTTCAAAATTATGTTCTTGATGTTCATCATGATCTTCATAGTGTTCTTGGTGTTCATCTTGACATTCATAGCATTCTTGCATGCATCTTGTGTCTTGATCCAAAATTTTCATGTTTTGGGTCATTTTTGTGTTTTTCATTCAATATTTAAAAATCAAAAATATCTTTTCCTTATTTTCCTCTAAAATTTCGAAATTTTGGGTTGACTTGGTCAAAAATTTTTAAAAATTAGTTGTTTCTTACAAGTCAAGTCAAAATTTCAATTTTAAAAATCTTATCTTTTCAAAATCTTTTTCAAAAATCATATCTTTTTCATTTTTTTAGCATTTTCGAAAATTTCAAAAATATTTTTCAAAATATTTTCAAAATCTTTTTCTTATCTTTTTATCAAATTTTCGAAAATTAGCTAACAATTAATGTGATTGGTTCAAAAATTTGAAGTTTGTTACTTTCTTGTTAAGAAAGGTTCAATCTTTAAATTCTAGAATCTTATCTTGTAGTTTCTTGTTAGTTAAGTAATTTTTAAAATTAAATCTTTTTTTTTTTTCAAATATCTTTTTCAAATATATCTTTTTATCTTTTGTCTTATCTTTTTCAAAATTTGATTTCAAAATATCTTATCTAACTTCTTATCTTCTTATCTTTTTCAAAATTTGATTTCAAATCTTTTTTCAATCAATTAACTAACTTTTTGTTTGTTTCTTATCTTTTTCAAAACCACCTAACTACCTATCCTTCTCTAATTTTCGAAAATTCTCCCTCTCTTTTTCAAAAAATTCTTTTTTTTTTAAATTTTAATTTTAATCTCATCTCATCTTTAAATTTCGAAATTACTAACTTCTTTTTCAAAAATTATTTTCGAATTCTTCTCTCTCTTCTCTTATCTTCTTCTATTTAATTATTTAATTACTAACACTTCTCTTCACCTCTCTTCATCCAAAAAAATCCGAATCCTCTTCTTCTTTCTTCTACCCCTTTCTTCTTCTACTAACATAAGGGAATCTCTATACTGTGACATAGAGGATTCCTTTTTCTTTTCTTGTTTTCTTCTCTTTCTTATGAGCAGGAACAAGGACAAAGGCACTCTTGTTGAAGCTGATCCAGAACCTGAAAGGACTCTGAAGAGAAAATTAAGAGAAGCTAAATTACAACAATCCAGAAATAACCTTTCAGAAATTTTCAAACAGGAGAAGAACATGGCAGACGCAAATAATAATGATAATAATGCAAGGAGAATGCTTGGTGACTTCACAAAGCCAACATCCAAGTTTGATGGAAGAAGCATCTCCATTCCTGCCATTGGAGCCAATAACTTTGAGCTTAAGCCTCAACTAGTTGCTTTAATGCAACAAAATTGCAAGTTTTATGGACTTCCATCTGAAGATCCTTATCAGTTCTTAACTGAGTTCTTGCAAGTTTGTGATACTGTAAAGACGAATGGAGTTAATCCTGAAGTCTACAGACTCATGCTTTTCCCTTTTGCTGTAAGAGACAAAGCTAGAATATGGTTGGATTCACAACCTAAGGATAGCCTGGACTCCTGGGATAAGCTGGTCACTGCCTTCTTAGATAAATTCTTTCCTCCTCAAAAGCTGAGCAAGCTGAGAGTGGATGTTCAAACTTTCAAGCAAAAAGATGGTGAATCCCTCTATGAAGCTTGGGAAAGATACAAGCAGCTGACCAAGAGATGTCCATCTGACATGTTTTCAGAATGGACCCTATTAGATATATTCTATTATGGTCTCTCTGAATTTTCGAAAATGTCACTGGACCATTCTGCAGGTGGATCTATTCACCTGAAGAAAACGCCTGAAGAGGCTCAAGAACTCATTGACATGGTTGCAAACAACCAGTTCATGTATACCTCTGAGAGGAATTCCGTGAATAATGGGGTCCCTCAGAAGAAGGGAGTTCTTGAAATTGATGCTCTGAATGCCATACTGGCTCAGAACAAAGTGTTGACTCAACAGGTCAACATGATCTCTCAAAATCTGAATGGATTGCAACATGCATCCAACAGTACTAGAGAGGTAGCTTCTGAAGAAGCTTATGATCCTGAGAACCCTGCCATGGCAGAGGTTAATTATCTGGGTGAACCATATGGAAATACCTATAACCCATCATGGAGAAATCATCCAAATTTCTCCTGGAAGGATCAACAAAAACCTCAACAAGGTTTTAACAATGGTGGACGCAATAGGCTGAATAATAGTAAGCCATATCCATCATCTTCTCAGCAACAGACAGAGAACTCTGAACAAAATAATTCTAATTTAGCTAATATAGTCTCTGATCTGTCAAAGGCCACCTTCAGTTTCATGAATGAAACAAGATCCTCCATTAGAAATTTGGAGGCACAAGTAGGCCAGCTGAGTAAGAAAGTTATTGAAACTCCTCCCAGTACTCTCCCAAGCAATACAGAAGAGAATCCAAAAGGAGAGTGCAAAGCCATTGACTTAGTCAACATGGCCGAATGCACAAAGGAGGAGGAGGACGAAAATCCCAGTGAGGAAGACCTCCTGGGACGTCCTCCAAGCAAGAAGGAGCTTCCTAATAAGGATCCTGAGGAATCTGAGGCTCATACAGAGACCATAGAGATTCCATTAAATCTCCTTCTGCCATTCATGAGCTCTGACTATTATTCATCCTCTGAAGAGGATGAAGATGTGACTAGTGAGCAAGTTGCTCAATATCTAGGAGCTATCATGAAACTGAATGCCAAGCTATTTGGTAATGAGACTTGGGAAAGTGAACCTCCCTTGCTCATTAGTGATTTGGATACTTGGATTCAGGAAACTCTACCTCAAAAGAGACAAGATCCTGGCAAGTTCTTGATACCTTGCACCATTGGCACCATGAGCTTTGAAAAAGCTCTGTGTGATCTTGGGTCAGGGATAAACCTTATGCCACTCTCTGTAATGGAGAAGCTAGGGATCATTGAGGTGCAACCTGCTTTGTTCTCACTGTAATTGGCAGATAAGTCAGTGAGACAAGCTCATGGGATAGTAGAGGACGTGCTTATGAAAGTTGAAGACTTTTACATCCCTGCTGATTTCCTAATCCTAGATACTAGGAAGGAGGATGATGAATGCATCATCCTAGGAAGACCTTTCCTAGCCACAGCAGAAGCTGTGATAGATGTCAACAGAGGAGAGTTAGTCCTTCAATTAAATGGAGAATACCTTGTGTTTCAAGCACATGGCAATCCCTCTGTGACAAAAGAGAGTAAGCATGAAGAGCTTCTCTCAGTTCAAGGTCAAGAAGAGCTCACACAGTCAAACTCTAAGTTTGGTGTTGTGAAGCCACAACCAAACTCTAAGTTTGGTGTTCAAACCCCATATCCAAACTCTAAGTTTGGTGTTGGGACTAGACAACATTGACTTGATTGCTCTGTGGCTCCATGAGAGCCACTGTCAAGCTATTGACATTAAAGAAGCGCTTGTTGGGAGGCAACCCAATTTTATTTATCTAATTTTATTTTATTTTGTTTCTTTGTTATTTTTATGTTTAATTAGGTACATGATCATGAGGAGTCACGAAAAAAATCAAAAAAATTAAAAACAGAGTCAAAAACAGAAGAAAAAAATTTTTCACCCTGGAGGACGCGCGGGCCGGCGTTCAACGCCCAGAAGATGCATCTGGCGGGCGTTCAACGCCAGAACAGAGCATCTTCCTGGCGCTGAACGCCCAAAACAAGCTACATCCTGGCGTTTAACGCCAGGATGCGCACGCAGAGGACAATCTGGCGCTGAACGCCAGAAACAAGCTTGAAACTGGCGTTCAACGCCAGAATCAAGCATCACATGGGCGTTTAACGCCCAGAACATGCACCAATGGGCGTTTGAACGCCAGAATGGTGCATGAAGGCAATTTACACGCCTATAGGGTGAAGGAATGGTATTTCTTTTCACCTCAGGACCTGTGGACCCCACAGGATCCCCACCTCAGGACCTGTGGACCCCACAGGATCCCCACCTACCTTTTCTTTTAATCCTATTCACACTCTCCTAATCCAAATCTCATTCTCAATGTCACCCTTCCCAAAAACCTTCACCAATCACATCAATTTCTCTTCCCAATTACCCCATGCACCATTCACATCAACCTCCTCTTCCCCATAAACCCCACCTACCCCCATTACATTCAAATTCAATTTCCCACCCATTCCCACCCAAAATGGCCGAAACCTAACCCTCCCCCCTCCCTATAAATACCTCCCTTTTCTTCTTCATTTTCACACAACATAACCCCTTCTTCTCTCATATAGCCGAACCCCTCTTCTCCTTCTCTACCCAAATTCTCTTCTTCTTCTTCTACTCTTCTTTTCTTTTTTGCTCGAGGACGAGCAAATTTTAAGTTTGGTGTGGTAAAAAGCCTAGCTTTTTATTTTTCATTCACCATCAATGGCACACAAGACCGGAGTTTCCTCAAGAAAAGGAAAAGGGAAGGCAAAAGCTTCCACTTCCGAATCATGGGAAAAGGAGAGATTCATCTCCAAGAGCCACCAAGACCACTTCTATGATGTTGTGGCAAAGAAGAGGGTGATCCCTGAGGTCCCCTTCAAACTCAAAAAGAATGAGTATCCGGAAATCCGACATGAGATCCAAAGAAGAGGGTGGGAAGTCATAACCAACCCCATGCAACAAGTCGGATTATTGATGGTTCAAGAGTTCTATGCTAATGCATGGATCACTAGGAACCATGATCAAAGTATGAACCCGAATCCAAAGAACTATCTCACAATGGTTCGGGGGAAATACTTAGATTTCAGTCCGGAAAATGTGAGGTTGGCGTTTCATCTACCCATGATGCAAGGTGATGAACGCCCCTACACAAGGAGGGTCAACTTCAATCAAAGGTTGGACCAAGTCCTAATGGACATTTGTGTGGAAGGCGCCCAATGGAGAGTAGACTCCAAAGGCAAACCAGTCCAACTAAGAAGACTGGACCTCAAGCCTGTAGCTAGAGGATGGCTGGAGTTCATCCAAAGATCCATCATCCCTACAAGCAACCGATCTGAAGTTACTGTGGATCGGGTAATCATGATTCATAGCATCATGATTGGAGAGGAAGTAGAGGTTCATGAAGTCATAGCCAATGAACTCTACAAAATAGCTGACAAGCCTTCATACATGGCACGGCTAGCCTTCCCCCACCTCATATGCCATCTATGTTATTCAGCTGGAGTTATCATAGATGGAGATGTCTCCATTGAAGAAGACAAGCCCATCACCAAGAAAAGGATGGAGCAAACAAGGGAAGTCCCTCACGGCCCCCAAGGAGAACATGAGGAAGTTCATCAACAAATGCCTCATGGAATGCACTTTCCTCCCAACAACTATTGGGAGCAACTCAGTACCTCCTTAGAAGACTTGAGCCAAAACGTGGAACAACTAAGGGTGGAACACCATGAACACGCCCTCACTCTCCAAGAAATAAGAGAAGATCAAAGAGCTATGAGAGAGGAGCAACAAAGGCAAGGAAGGGACATAGAAGAGTTAAAGAACATCATTGGTCCTTCAAGAAGAAGACGCCACTAAGAGGTGGATTCATTCCTTGTTCTTTATTTTCTTTCTGTTTTCGGTTTTTAAGTGTTATGTTTATCTATGTTTTTGTGTTTCTACTTCATGATCATTAGTGTGTAAACCATGCCTTAAAGCTATGAATAAAATCCATTAGTCTTTCACCTCTCTTAAAAGAAAAATGTTTTAATTCAAAAGAACAAGAAGTACATAATTTTCGAAATTATTAGTGAATTTAATTTAATTATATTGATGTGGTGGCAATAATTTTTGTTTTCTGAATGAATGCTTGAACAGTGCATATTTTTGATCTTGTTGTTTATGAGTGTTAAAATTGTTGGCTCTTGAAAGAATGATGAACAAAGAGAAATGTTATTGATGAACTGAAAAATTCATGAATTGATTCTTGAAGCAAGAAAAAGCAGTGAAAAAAAAAAGAAAAAAAAATGGCGAAAAAAAAAATATAAAATAGAAAGAAAAAGCAAGCAGAAAAAGCAAATAGCCCTTAAAACCAAAAGGCAAGGGTAGCAAGGATCCAAGGCTTTGAGCATCAATGGATAGGAGGGCCCAAGGAAATAAAATCCAGGCCTAAGCGGCTAAATCAAGCTGTCCCTAACCATGTGCTTGTGTCATGAAGGTCCAAGTGAAAAGCTTGAGACTGAGTGGTTAAAGTCGTGATCCAAAGCAAAAGAGTGTGCTTAAGAGCTCTGGACACCACTAACTGGGGACTTTAGCAAAGCTGAGTCACAATCTGAAAAGGTTCACCCAGTTATGTGTCTGTGGCATTTGTGTATCCGGTGGTAATACTGGAAGACAAAGTGCTTAGGGCCACAGCCAAGACTCATAAAGTAGCTGTGTTCAAGAATCAACATGCCTAACTAGGAAAGTCAATAACACTATCTGAAATTCTAAGTTCCTAGAGAAGCCAATCACTCTAAACTTCAAAGGAAAAAGTGAGATGCCAAAACTGTTCAGAAGCAAAAAGCTACAAGTCCCGCTCATCTAATTAAATTAATATTCATTGATATTTTGGACTTTATAGTATACTCTCTTCTTTTTATCCTTTTTGATTTTCAGTTGCTTGGGGACAAGCAACAATTTAAGTTTGGTGTTGTGATGAGCGGATAATTTATACGCTTTTTGGCATTGTTTTCATATAGTTTTTAGTAAGTTTGAGCTACTTTTAGGGATGTTTTCATTAGTTTTTATGTTAAATTCACATTTCTGGACTTTACTATGAGTTTTTGTGCTTTTCTGTGATTTCAGGTAAATTCTGACTGAAATTGAGGGATTTGAGCAAAACTCTGAAGAAGGCTGACAAAAGGACTGCTGATGCTGTTGGAATCTGACCTCCCTGCACTCGAAATGGATTTTCTGGAGCTACAGAACTCCAATTGGCGCGCTCTCAACGGCGTTGGAAAGTAGACATCCAGGGCTTTCCAGCAATATATAATAGTCCATACTTTATTCGAAGAATGACGACGTAACTTGGCGTTGAACGCCAAGTTCATGCTGCTGTCTGGAGTTAAACGCCAGAAAAACGTCATGATCCGGAGTTGAACGCCCAAAACACGTCATAACTCAGAGTTCAACGCCAAGATATGCCTTAGCACGTGAATTCATCAAGCTCAGCCCAAGCACACACCAAGTGGGCCCCGGAAGTGGATTTATGCATCAATTACTTACTCATGTAAACCCTAGTAGCTAGTCTAGTATATATAGGACATTTATCTATTGTATTAGACATCCTGGATTGTATTTTGATCCTGTGATCACGTTAGAGAGGGCTGGCCATTCGGCCATGCCTGAACTCTTTGCTTATGTATTTTCAACGGTGGAGTTTCTGCACACCATAGATTAAGGGTGTGGAGCTCTGCTGTACCTCAAGTATTAATGCAATTCTATTATCTTTTATTCAATTCTCTCTTATTCTTATTCCAAGATATTCATTCGTACCCAAGAACATGATGAATGTGATGAGTCAGATTACCCTCATTATCATTCTCACTTATGAATGCGCGTGATTGACAACCATGTCCGTTCTACATGCAACAGAGCTTGAATGCGTATCTCTTAGATTCCCCAACAGAATCTTCGTGGTATAAGTTAGATAGTTGGCGGCATTCATCTGGATCCGGAAAGTCCAACCTTGTCTGTGGTGTTCCGAGTAGGATCCTGGGAGTCCGGAAAGTCCAACCTTGTCTGTGGTGTTCCGAGTAGGATTCCGATCATGAATGACCGTGACGTGCTTCAAACTTTAACCTGCTGGGCGTTGGTGACAGACGCAAAAGAGGGATTCTATTCCAGTAGGAGCGGGAACCAACCGGTGATTAGCCGTACTGTGACAGAGTGCGTTGCATAGTTTTCACTGCGAGGATGGGATGTAGCCATCAGCCACGGGTGATGCCTCCAGACTGGTTAGCTGTGCGAGTGACAGCCGCACAGGTTATTTCCCCGTGAGGAATGAAAGTAGCCACAGTTGATGGTGAACCCCTATACAAAGCTTGCCATGGAAAGGAGTAAGAAGGATTGAGTAGAAGGAGTAGGAGAGCAGGCGTCCTTGGGCTCTACAGCATCTCCATCCGCTTATCTGAAATTCCCACCAATGAATCTGCATAAGTGTTCTATCCCTTTTATTATTCCTTTTTAATTATTATAATTACAATTCCTCTTTTTTCTGCCTGACTGAGATTTACAAGGTGACCATAGCTTGCTTCATACCAACAATCTCTGTGGATTCGACCCTTACTCACGTAAGGTTATTACTTGGACGACCCAGTACACTTGCTGGTTAGTTGAACGAGATTGTGAAGAAAATAAACAATGCCCTCAGAGTATACATCTTTTATAAATACATACAAGTGATCACAATTTCGTCCACCAGGCAACAAACAAGTCATCCGCACTACCATTTGAGGAACTCATCAATTGTAGCAACCCATCCACCTTGCTCATCCTTCAATGCACCGAGGACGGTGCAAACTTTTAAGTGTGGGGAGGTCGTCCGACCAGTCGGCGATTTTGGGTGACAAATTTCTAATCCCAACACCTTTGCATTTCATTTTAGGATTTTAGGATTTTTACTTGCATTTTTCTTAGTTTTTGCATATATATACAGAATAAGCCTAGTCAAAATAATGAAAATTTTCAAGATTTCTATCTATAGGGCACATCAATTGATTTGAGTGAAAACTTTTCATAAAACTTGCTTGAATTATATATCTTGTGGATCATGTTTTGAGCTAAGAACACAAGCAAGTGAGATTTGAGCCTAATTGTGTGGTTACATCTTATAACCACTTATTTTCCTTCTTGTGTGTAATTATTCTCTTTCTATGATTGTAATCTTTGATTTGTTTGAATCTATATGTCCTATTATTCCTTGTATTCATGCATTTATATGATTGAGGCCATCATTTCATTAGCTCACTTATCCAGATAGCCTCACCTTTTATCTTCCTTTGTTAGCCAAATTTGAGCCTACGCTTAACCCACTTGTTCTTAATTTTAGCACATTACAAGCCTAAAGCGGAAAACAATAAATGTCCTTATTTGGATCTTTGATTAGTTTAGGCTAGTGTGTGTGAGTATCATTCAAGTGTGGGAACCTTGGGACATTGGGTGAATAAAAGGGTAGTTTTGTATTATTATTGGAAATATTGGGAATTGGGTACATACTCATGTATTGATCAAATGTAAAACCTTATGCATTGAGGTTCTTGTACATAGAAAGAAAAAAAAATGAGAAAAACAAAAGAAAAAGAAAAGAAAAATAATATGGAAAAGAAAAAAAGAAAAAATAGAAAAAGAAAGAAAAAGAAGAAAAAGGAAGAAATAAAAAGGGGACAAAATGCCCCAAATCAAAGTATAGTCCAATAAAATCAATGCATAGGTGTTGTGAAATTAAAAAGGAATACATGAGTATGTGAAAAAGTGAGGAATGGGTAGTTAGATTAGAACTTAATTGTATAGGATGTCATAGGTTAGGTGGGAAGTTTAAGCTTATCAAAGATTCAAATTTCAAACTCACTTAACCAAATATGCATCCTACCTTGACCCTAGCCCCATTACAACCGATGAAAAGACCTCATGATACTTGTATGCATGCATGAAATATATGTCGATTGTTAGAAGAAAAACAAATCTTAGAAAGCATGATTAGGAGAGAATTGAGTGAATCAACCCTAAACACTTGAGCGAATAGAGTGCAAATACATCCGGTGAGGGTTTGATGCTCAATTACATGTTTCCACCAATGATCATCTCCTTTCATGCAAGTTTGTAAAAATATTTAATAGCTCAATTCAATTGTGGTTTGGCATGGTTGTTAATACCTTTTGCCCTTGTGCATACATGCTTCTTGGGAATTAATTTATTTTGACCAAGCAATTGCATTCATGTAGATAGTTGCATATAGGTAGATTGCATTTAGCTAGTTTCCATCGAATAAATGCCATACCCTTTACTTCATTCTTGGTTTAAGCATGAGGACATGCTTGGTTTAAGTGTGGGGAGGTTGACAAACCCCATTTTGAGGGTTTATCTTGTGCTTGATTTTAGGGGATTTTATAACTTTTTACCCTCATTTATCCATTGAAATAGCATGGTTTTGTGATTGTCTCCTTATTTGTGCTTAGATGTGAAAACATGCTTTCTAGACCTTAAATTAGCTAAATTCAATTCACCTTTGATTCCACTAGATACCTTGATATGTTTGTTAGTGATTTCAGATTGAAAAGGCTAGGAATGGATCAAAGGAGTGAAGAGGAAAGTATGCAAAGTGGAGAAATCATGAAAAGTCAAAGAAGTTGAACTTGCCCATGGACGCGCGCGCGCACCTGGCGCTCGCGCGCACCCGCGAAGTACCCCATGGACGCGTACGCGTGCTGTGCGCGTACGCGTCGGTGCCGTTTTATGATTTTTTAATGAAAACGTGGCCAACGAATTCTGAAGGGTTGTGGGGCCCAATTGCAACCAACTTTGGCGCCAAAGATGCTATTTAAAGCCAAGGATTGAAGAGCAAAGGGGGATTCCAACTCATTAATTCATTACACACACATTAGGATTAGTTTAGAAGTAGTTTCTAGAGAGAGAAGCTCTCTCTTCTCTCTAGAATTAGGATTAGGATTAGGTTTAGTTCTTAGATCTAGATTTTAATTCATCTTCTTCTACTTCTATCTTCTCAATTTCTTGTAATTAGATTCATCTTCTTCTATTCTTTTATTGTAATTTCCTTTATGTTGTTCTTACATTTTGTTGTAGATCTAGTATTGTCCTTTCTACATTCTTCCAATTCAATAAGAGGTAATTCATAATAATTGTTCTTCTTTACTTTTCTATTGTTGATCTTTTGCCTTTGTAGTTAGATCTCCCTTTAATTCTTGCAATTTATGTTGTTTACTTTTATTGCCTTTTATGTGTTTGTTGAAATGCCTCTTCTAGATATAGTATAGATTTTGTTCCTCTTGGCCTAGGTAGAGTAATTAGTGACACTTGAGTTATCTAATTCCTTTGTTGATTGGTAATTGGAGAGATTGCTAATTGGTTTGGAGTGCACTAAAGCTAGTCTTTCCTTGGGAGTTGGCTAGGACTTGTGGCTCAAGTCAATTCATCCACTTGACTTTCCTTTATTAGCAAGGGTTAACTAAGTGGTAGCAATGAACAATTCTCATCACAATTGAGAAGGATAACTAGGATAGAACTTCTAGTTCTCATACCTTACCAAGAGCCTTTTATAGTTGTTAGTTTATTTTCATTACCATTTACTTTCATGTCTCTTATCCAAAACCCCAAAACAACTCAAACCAATAACAAGACACTTTATTGCAATTCCTAGGGAGAACGACCCGAGGTTTGAATACTTCGGTTTATAAATTTAGGGGTTTGTTTTAGTGACAAACAACTTTTTGTATGAAAGGATTAATGATTGGTTTAGAAACTATACTTGCAACGAGAATTCATTTGTGAATTCTAAACCATCAAAAATACAATCGTCAAGTACTGAAGAAAAAATGATTTCTGAAAACCACTTATATATTGTTTTACACTGAGATTGTTGAGACGCTATGCACGTGGCAGAGACAGTAGGTTAATCCCACCTGTCAAGGTCGCGACGGCGGTGTTAGGGCGGTGGTTAGTCCTGCTTATGTTGAGATGTGAGGTCTATGGCAGAGTATCCCGATCACATTCTTTCAGATCACAAGAGTGTTGGTGCACGAAATTGCAATCACACCTTTACAATCCGCACAACTCACCAACAAGTGCACTGGGTCGTCCAAGTAATACCTTACGTGAGTAAGGGTCGTTCCCACGGAGATTGTTGTTATGAAGCAAGCTATGGTTATCTTATTAATCTTAGTCAGGATGCCAATAAGGTTCTTTGAATTTAATTGTAAAAAGTGAAATTGTTTGGAATAAGTAATTGTTACTCAATAATGGAGAATATGTTGGAGTTTTGGAGATGCTTTGTCCTCTGAATTTTAGCTTTTCTCTTGTCCTCCTCTTCACACACGCAAGGCTCCTTCCATGGCAAGCTATATGTAGGGCGTCACCGTTGTCAGTGGCTACTTCCCATCCTCTCAGTGAAAATGGTCCAAATGCTCTGTCATAGCACGGCTAATCATCTGTTGGTTCTCGATCATGTCGGAATAGGATCCATTGATCCTTTTGCGTCTGTCACTACGCCCAACAATCGCGAGTTTGAATCTTGTCACAGCCATTCAATCATTGAATCCTACTCGGAATACCACAGACAAGGTTTAGACTTTCCGGATTCTCATGAATGCCGCCATAAATTCTAGCTTATACCACAAAGATTCTGATTAAGAAATCTAAGAGATACTCATTCAATCTGATGTAGAACAGAGGTGGTTGTCAGGCACACGTTCATGGATTGAAGAAGGTGATAGTGTCACGGATCATCACCTTCTTCATAGTGAAGCGCGAATGAACATCTTAGATAGGAACAAGCATGTTTGAATGGAAAACAGAAATAATTGCATTAATTCATTGAGACGCTGCAGAGCTCCTCACCCCCAACAATGGAGTTTAGAAACTCATGCCGTCAAAGATTATAAAAATTTAGATCTAAAAATGTCATGAGATACAAAATAAGTCTCTAAAAGTTGTTTAAATACTAAACTAGTAACTTAGGCTTACAGAAAATGAGTAAACTATGATAGATAGTGCAGAAATCCACTTTTGGGGCCCACTTGGTGTGTGCTAGGGCTGAGACTTAAGCTTTTCACGTGCCTGGGCTGTTTCTGGAGTTGAACGCCAGGTTGTAACCTGTTTCTGGCGTTGAACTCCAACTTGCAACCTGTTTCTGGCGCTGAACGCCAAACTGCAACATGGAACTGGCATTGAACGCCAGTTTACATCATCTATCTTCGCGCAAAGTATGGACTACTATATTTTGTTGGAAAGCCCTGGATGTCTACTTTCCAACCCAATTGAGAGAGCGCCAATTAGACTCATGTAGCTCCAAAAAATCCATTCCGAGTGCAGGGAGGTCAGAATCCAACAGCATTAGCAGTCCTTTTTCAGCCTAAATCATATTTTTGCTCAGCTCCCTCAATTTTAGCCAGAAGATACCTGAAATTACAGAAAAACACACAAACTCATAGTAATGTCCAGAAATATGAATTTTGCCTAAAAACTAATAAAATTATACTAAAAACTAACTAAAACATACTAAAATCTACATGAAATTACCCCCAAAAAGCGTATAAAATATCCGCTCATCACAACACCAAAATTAAACTGTTGCTTGTCCCCAAGCAACTAGATAAATAAAATAGGATAAAAAGAAATTAAGAAGCAATAATATCTTAGAGTTTTAAGTGAAGATCAGATTCTAATTAGATGAGCGGGACTAGTAGCTTTTTGCTTCTGAATAGTTTCGGCATCTCACTTTATCCTTTGAAATCCAGAATGATTGGCATCCATAGGAACTTAGAATTCAGATAGTATTATTGATTCTCCTAGTTTATTTTGTTGATTCTTGAACACAGTTACTTGATGAGTCTTGGCCGTGGCCCTAAGCACTTTGTTTTCTAGTATTACCACCGGATACATAAATGCCACAGACACATAACTGGTGAACCTTTTCAGATTATGACTTAGCTTTGCCAAAGTCCCCAATTAGAGGTGTCCAGAGTTCTTAAGCACACTCTTTTGCTTTGGATCACAACTATAACCACTCAGTCTCAAGCTCTTCACTTGAACCTGCATGCCATAAGCACATGGTTAGGGACAGCTTGATTTAGTCGCTTAGGACTGGATTTATTTCCTTGGGCCCTCCTGTCCATTGATACTCAAAGCCTTAGATCCTTTTCACCCTTGCCTTTTGGTTTTAAGGGGTATTGGCTTTTTCTTTTTCTTTATCCAATGATTCTTTTTTTTCACTGTTTTTCTTGCTTCAAGAATCAAATTCATGATTTTTCAGATCATCAATAATATTTCTCTTGTTCATCATTCTTTCAAGAGCCAACAATTTTAACATTCATGAAATTCAAAAAATATGCACTATTCAAGCATTCATTCAGAAGATAAAAAGTATTGCCACCACATCTAAATAATTAGAATTTTCCTTATTAAAAACTCGAAAAATATAAATTACCTCTTTATTCTAAAAATCTACTATTTTATTCATGTTTGATGATGATGAGAAAAATAAATTATAACTTAATTGAAAATAAAATCAAAATAGATATACTAATTACTACTACTCCTATATAACTTCTAAGGTAAATTCCTATAATAACAACTATCACAGAATTAAAGCTAAGATTAGGACTCAACAACCTTTATTTTGAGAACTGGATGTTCCTCTAGTCTGTGGAGTGCTTGGTCCTTCAAGAGATAGTTTTTGACGCTTGAGTTCCTTTAAGTCACGCCTTTGCTCTTTTTGTTCTCCAAGCAATTTGCAAAGCATGCTATTTTGATTATTCTGTTCTTCCTTTATTTAGTCCATAGCTTCTTGCAACTTGGTAACAGATGATTCAAGATGCCAGTATTCAAACTGAGGAAATTTCGGGAGGAATTCCTGTGCTCTCCTCTTGATGGGTTCGTCCTGCCCTTGTTATTTTTCCATTGATGTTTTGGTGATTGGTCGCTCAACTGAGATATACTCAGTTATTCCCATCTTCACTCCAGCATCTTTACATAGCATAGATATTAAGCTAGGATAAGCTAATTTGGCATCTTTGGAGTTCTTGTTTGCAATTATGTAAAGTTCACATGAAATCAACTGATGAACTTCCACTTCTCTTCCTAACATAATGCAGTGGATCATTACTGCTTTTTTAACAGTGACCTCAAAGTGGTTACTAGTGGGCAGTATAGAATGCCCAATGAAGTCCAGCCAGCCTCTGGCGACTGGTTTGAAATCTTCTCTTTTGAGTTGATTTGGGACGCCCTTGGTGCTGGTGGTCCACCTAGCTCCAGGGAGGCATATGTCCTCTAGAATCTTGTCCAGGCCTTTATTTGTTCTCATCATTCTCCTATTAAAGGAGTCTGGGTCATCTTTCAGCTGGGGTATCTTAAAGATCTCCCTGATTTTATCAGGGTGGATGTGAACAATCTTTCCTCTACCCAAGGTCTGATAGTCATAGAGAGCAGTTCCAGATATTCTCTGCCTGTCTGTTTGCCACAAATTAGCGTAGTATTCCTGAACTATGTTTCTTCCCACCTTTGTCTCAAGATTAGCTAGGATTTCCCAGCTCCTATTTCGAATTTGTTCTTGGATCTCCGGATATTCATCTTCTTTTAGATCGAATTTGACTTTCGGGATCACTGACCTTAGACCCATTATTTTGTAGCAATGGTCTGAATGTTCTTTGGTTAAGAACTTCCCTTGATTCCAAAGTGGTTTTGGATTACTCTCTTTCTTGCCTCTTGGAGTGGGTTATTTTCCTTTAGGAGCCATGATCTTAGTGGGTATGGTTTAGTGATCACGGATAAACACACCAAAATTAGAGGTTTGCTTGTCCTCAAGCAAAAGAAAAGAAAGGAGAAGGATAGAAGGATAGCTTGTTTTCGAATTATTGAGGAAAGGGGACACCGAATGTTGATTTAAAGGGAGCGGGTGGGTTTTCGAAAATTTTAAAGAGAGATAAGATAGAAGATATGATTTGTAAAAGATAAATATGATAGAAAAAAAGATATAATTTAAATTTAAAAGTCGTGAAAGATATTTGAAAAAGATAAATCTGAATTTTTATTTAAAAAAAATTGAAAAGATAATTGAGTTTTTAAAAAATAATTTTAAAAAGGATTTGTGTTTATGAATTAAGATACATTTGATATTTTTGAAAAAGGGATTTTAGAAATTAGGATTAAAATTTTTTTGGAAATGAAGGATGATAGTTTGGAACATGTTTATGCAAGAAATCATGAATTGAAATATGTAAATTGGAAAAAAAATGTGAAGAAAAAACGAATTTACCTCCTCCCCACAGTCCTGGCGCTAAACGCTCAAACACTGCATGTTTTGGGCGTTTAATGCCCATGTGTAGCTTCTCCTGGGCGTTCAACACCCAGCTGTTGCTTCTAGCTAGCGTTGAACGCCAGGAACTTCCTTGTCACTGGGCGTTTTTCTGAACGCCCAGGACATTGTAAATCTGGCGTTGAACGCCCAGAAGGTGCTTCTTTCTAGCGTTCAACGCCCAGAAGGTGCTTCTTTTTGGCGTTGAACGCCCAGTAGATGCTTCTTTTCAGCTTTTTCGCACAAGTGAGCTTCTTTTTGCTATTTTTATCCTCTGAATCCTTCTTTTTTTACCTTGAAGATAATTGACATATACCTGTAAAAATCAATTAATTAACAAATAAACTTTGTAAATGGCTGGGTTGCCTCCCAGCAAGCGCTTCTTTATTGTCTTTAGCTGGACTATTACTGAGCTTTAATCAAGTCTCAGTTTTGAGTATTCTTGCTCAAAATTGCCTTCAAGATAATGTTTGACTCTCTGTCCATTAACAATGAACTTTTTATTAGAATCATTATCCTGAAGCTCTACGTATCCATATAGTGACACACTTGTAATCACATATAGACCTCTCTACCGGGACTTCAATTTTTCGGAGAATAATCTGAGCCTAGAATTAAACAGCAGAACTTTCTGCCCTGGCTCAAAGACTCTGGATGACAGCTTCTTGTCACGCCATCTTTTTGCTTTCTCTTTGTAAATTTTTGCATTCTCGAAAGCATTGAGTCTAAATTCCTCTAGCTCATTTAACTGGAGCAATCGTTTTTCTCCAGCTAACTTGGCATCAAGGTTTAGCAATCTGGTTGTCCAGTAGGCCTTATGTTCCAGTTCCACTTGCAAGTGACAGGCTTTTCCATACACGAGCTGGTATGGAGAAGTTCCTATAGGAGTCTTGAATGCTGTTCTGTATGCCCATAGGGCATCATCCAAGCTTCTTGCCCAATCCCTTCTACGGTTAATCACAGTTCGTTCCTGGATTCTTTTAAGTTCTCTATTAGAGACTTCAGCTTGCTCATTTGTCTGTGGATGATATGGAGTGGCCACCCTGTGGCTAACTCCATATCGAACCAAAGCAGAGTAAAGCTGTTTATTACAGAAATGAGTGCCCCATCACTAATTAGTACTATAAGGATACCAAATCTACTGAAGATGTGTTTCTTGAGGAATTTCAGCACTGTCTTAGTATCATTAATGGGTGTTGCTATAGCTTCTACCCATTTGGATACATAATCCACTGCCACCAGAATATAAGTGTTTGAGTATGATGGTGGGAATGGCCCCTTGAAGTCAATACCCCATACATCAAACAACTCAATCTCCAAGATCCCTTGTTGAGGCATGGCATAACTATGAGGCAGATTGCCAGATCTTTGGCAACTGTCACAATTAAGTACAAACACTCGGGAGTCTTTATAGAGAGTAGGCCAGTAGAAGCCACATTGGAGGACTCTTGTGGCTGTTCGCTCACTTCCAAAATGTCCTCCATATTGTGATTCATGGCAGTGCCAGAGGATCTTCTGTGCTTCTTTTTTAGGCACACATCTATGGATTACTCCATCTGCACATCTCTTGAAGAGATATGGTTCATCCCAAAGATAGTACTTTGCATCCGTGATCAATTTCTTTGTTTGCTGCCTACTGTACTCTTTGGGTATGAATCTTACTGCCTTGTAGTTTGCAATGTCTGCAAACCATGGCACTTCCTGGATGGCAAAGAGTTGCTCATCCGAAAAGTTTTTAGAGATCTCAATAAGAGGGAGGGACGCCCTTCTACTGGTTCTATTCGGGATAGGTGATCTGCTACTTGATTCTTTGTCCCTTTTCTGTCTCTTATTTTTATATCAAACTCTTGCAGAAACAACACTGATGAGCGGATAATTTATACACTTTCTGGCATTGTTTTTAGGTAGTTTTTAGTATGATCTAGTTACTTTTAGGGATGTTTTCATTAGTTTTTATGCTAAATTCACAATTCTGGACTTTACTATGAGTTTGTGTGTTTTTCTGTGATTTCAGGTATTTTCTAGCTGAAAATGAGAGACCTGAGCAAAACTCTGATAAGGAGGCTGACAAAGGACTGCTGATGCTGTTAGAATCTGACCTCCCTACACTCGAAATGGATTTTCTGGAGCTAAAGAACTCCAAATGGTGCGCTCTTAACGGCGTTGGAAAGTAGACATCCAGAGCTTGCCAGAAATATATAATAGTTCATACCTTGTTCGAGAATTGACGACGTGAACTGGCGCTCAACGCCAGTTCCATGTTGCTGTATGGAGTCAAACGCCAGAAACATGTCACGAACCGGAGTTGAACGCCCAAAACACATTACAACTTGGCGTTCAACTCCAAAAGAAGCCTCAGCTCGTGGATAGATCAAGCTCAGCCGAAACATACACCAAGTGGGCCCTGGAGGTGGATTTATGCATCAATTACTTACTCCTGTAAACCCTAGTAGCTAGTCTAGTATAAATAGGATAGTTTACTATTGTATTAGACATCTTGGGACATTTAGTTCTCAGATCATGGGGGATGGCCATTCGGCCATGACTGGACCTTTCACTTATGTATTTTCAACGGTGGAGTTTCTACACACCATAGATTAAGGGTGTGGAGCTCTACTGTACCTCAAGTTTCAATGCAATTACTACTATCTTCTATCCAACTCGATTTATTCCTGTTCTAAGATATTCGTTGCACTTCAACTTGATGAATGTGATGATCCGCGACAGTCATCATCATTCTCACCTATGAGCGCACGTGACTAACAACCACTTCCGTTCTACCTTACACCGGACGCATATATCTTGGATTCCTTGATCAGAATCTTCGTGGTATAATCTAGAATTGATGGCGGCATTCATGGGAATCTGGAAAGTCTAACCTTGTCTGTGGTATTCCAAGTAGGATTCTGGGATTGAATGACTGTGACGAGCTTCAAACTCCTGAAGGCTGGGCGTTAGAGACAGACGCAAAAGAATCACTAGATTCTATTCCAACCTGATTGAGAACCGACAGATGATTAGCCGTGCTGTGACAGAGCATTTGGACTTTTTTCACTGAGAGGAGGGGATGTAGCCATTGACAACGGTGATGCCCTACATACAGCTTGCAATGGAAAGGAGTAAGAAGGATTGAATGAATGTAATGAGAAAGTAGAGATTCGGAAGGAACACAGCACCTCTATGCACCTATCTGAAATTCCCACCATTAATTTACATAAGTATTTCTATCCTATTTTATTTATCTTTTAATTATCTAATCCAATCACGTTTGAATCTGCCTGACTGGGATTTACAAGATGACCATAGCTTGCTTCATACCAACAATCTCTGTGGAATCGACCCTTACTCACGTAAGGTTTATTACTTGGACGACCCAGTACACTTGCTGGTTAGTTGTGCGGAGTTGTGACAAAGTGTGATTCACATTTGAGAGCACCAAGCCTTTGGAGCCATTGTTGATGATCACAATTTCGTCCACCAAACACCCATCTTATGAGTCTGGGTTTTGAATCCTGCTTTGTGAGTAGATATTTAAGAGCAGCATGGTCAGTGTACACAATCACTTTTGATCCTACTAAATAAGATCTGAACTTGTCAATGGCATAAACCACTACAAGTAACTCTTTTTCTGTGGTTGTGTAGTTCTTCTGTGCGTCATTTAGAACACGACTGGCATAATAAATGACGTGCAGAAGCTTGTCATGCCTTTGTCCCAACACTACACCAATGGCATCGTCACTGACATCACACATTAATTCAAATGGTAATGTCCAGTCTAGTGCAGAGATGACTGGTGCTGTGACCAGCTTAGCTTTCAGAGTTTCAAATGCCTGCAGACACTCTTTATCAAAGATAAATGGCGTGTCAGCAGCTAGCAGATTACTCAAAGGTTTGGCGATTTTTTAAAAATCCTTTATAAACCTCCTATAAAATCTTGCATGCCCCAGAAAGCTTCTGATTGCCTTAACATTGGCAGGTGGTGGTAATTTTTCAATTACCTCTACCTTAGCTTGATCCACTTCTATTCCCCTGTTCGAAATTTTGTGCCCAAGGACAATTCCTTCAGTCACCATAAAGTGACATTTCTCCCAGTTTAAAACCAGGTTAGTCTCTTGGCACCTCTTTAGAACAAGTGCTAGATGGTCAAGACAGGAGCTGAATGAGTCTCCAAATACTGAAAAGTCATCCATGAAGACTTCCAGAAAATTTTCCACCATATCAGAGAAAATTGAGAGCATGCACCTTTGAAAGGTTGCAGGTGTATTGCACAGACCAAATGGCATCCTTCTGTATGCAAATACTCTAGATGGACATGTGAATGCTGTTTTCTCTTGATCCTCGGGATCTACTGCAATTTGATTATAACCTGAATATCCATCCAGAAAGCAGTAGTATTCATGACCTGCTAGTCTTTCTAGCATCTGGTCTATGAAGGATAAAGGAAAATGATCCTTTCTGGTAGCTGTATTGAGCCTTCTATAATTAATACACATACGCCACCTTATAACTGTTCTTGTAGGAACCAGTTCATTTTTTTCATTATGAACCACTGTCATGCCACCCTTCTTAGGGACGACTTGGACAGGGCTTACCCAGGGGCTATCAGAAATAGGATAAATAATCCCAGCCTCTAGTAATTTAGTGACCTCCTTCTGCACCACCTCCTTCATGGCTGGATTTAGCCGCCTCTATGGTTGAACCACTAGCATAGTGTCACCCTCCAATAGGATTTTGTGCATGCATCTGGCTGAGCTAATGCCCTTAAGATCACTGATAGACCACCCAAGGCTGTCTTGTGTGTCCTTTGCACTTGAATTAGTGCTTTCTCTTCTTGTGGCTCTAAGGTAGAGCTTATGATCACAGGGAAGGTATCACCTTCTCCCAGAAATACATATTTCAGGGATGGTGGTAATGGTTTGAGCTCGGGTTTAGGAGGTTTCTCCTCTTCCTGAGGGATTTTCAGAGGTTCTATTATTCTCTCTGATTTCTCCAGATGAGGCTGAACATCTTTAAAGATATCCTCTAGCTCTGATTTGAGACTCTCAGTCATATTGACCTCTTTTACCAAAGAGGCAATAATATCAATGCTCATGCAGTCATTTAGGGTGTCTGGATGCTGCATAGCTTTGACAACATTTAACTTGCACTCATCCTCATTGACTATCAAGGTTACTTCCCCTTTTTGAATGTCAATAAGGGTTTGGCCAATTGCTAGGAAAGGTCTTCCTAGAATGAGAGTTGCACTCTTGTGCTCCTCTATTTCCAGCACCACAAAGTCAGTGGGAAAGGCAAATGGCCCAAACTTGACAATCATGTCTTCAATCACGCCTGATGGGTATTTAATGGAGCCATCAGCAAGTTGGAGACATATCCAGGTTGGTTTAACTTCATCAGTCAACCCAAGCTTTTTGATAGTAGATGCAGGTATTAGGTTGATACTTGCCACAAGATCACATAGAACTTGCTTGGTACAAGTACCCTCTAATGTGCATGGTATCATAAAGCTTCCGGGATATTTAAGCTTCTCAGGTAAGTTTTTCAGAATGACTGCACTGCATTCTTCAGTGAGGTAAACTTTTTCAGTTTTCCTCCAATCCTTCTTATGACTTAAGATCTCTTTCATGAACTTAGCATAAGAGGGTATTTGCTCAAGTGCTTCTGCAAACGAAATCTTTATTTAAAGAGTCCTGAGATAGTCTACAAAAGCGGGCAAATTGCTTATCCTGTTCCGCTTGGCGGAGTTTCTGAGGATAAGGCATTTTGGCTTTGTATTCCTCAACCTTAGTTGCTGTAGGTTTATTGCCTGTAGATGTGGGTTGAGAAGCCTTTTTGGAGGGGTCACTATCAGCACTTGTATGTGTCTGATCTCCCACTGGCGTTTGAATGCCAGGGGTGGAAGCTGGAGTGGCGTTAAATGCCAACTCCTCACCTATTTTTGGCGTCTGAATGCCAGAACTGTGCTTCCTTTGGGCGTTCAACGCCAATTCCTTTCTTTTTTCTGGCGTTGAACGCCAGGACTGAGCATGGTTTGGGCGTTCAACGCCATCTTTCCACCCATTTTCTGACGTTTGAGCGCCAGAATTATTCCTCTCTGGGCTCTTACTGTCCTCAGATGGATTTTGGGTAGTTTCCTCATTTCTTGGCTTCCTGCTACCTTGAAGTGAGGTATTTAATGTTTTTTCACTTCTTAATTGAACTGCTTGGCACTCTTCTGTTATTTATTTTGATAATTGTTGTTCTGTTTACTTTAACTGTACTTCCATATTCATATTAGCCATTCTTGTTTCTTGCAGTATCTCCTTAAATTTGGCTAGCTGTTTTGTTAGAAAATCCAGTTGCTGATTGAATTCAGTAACTTCTTCTGCAGGAATGAGTTCAGTAGTTATTGTTTTAGTCTCTTCTTTCAAGGAAGGTTCACTGCTCAGGTACAGGTGCTGATTTTTGGCAACTGTATCAATGAGCTCTTTAGCTTCTTCTATTGTCTTTCTCATGTGTATCGATCCACCAGCTGAGTGGTCTAGAGAAATCTGAGCTCTCTCTGTAAGCCCATAATAGAAGATGTCTAACTCCACCCACTCAGAAAACATTTCAGAGGGGCATTTTCTTAGCATCTCTCTGTATCTCTCCCAGGTATCGTAAAGGGATTCATTATCTCCTTGTTTAAAGCCTTGGATGCTCAGCCTTAGCTGTGTCATCCGTTTTGGAGGAAAATAATGATTCAGGAATTTTTTTGACAGCTGTTTCCATGTCTTTATGTTGTCCTTAGGTTGGTTATTTAACCACCTCTTAGCTTGGTCTTTTACAGCAAATGGAAACAGTAACAGTCTATAGACATCCTGATCTACTTCCTTATCATGTACTGTGTCAGCAATTTGTAAAAACTGTGCCAAAAACTCAACTCAAAACTACTGACTCTGATGGAGGATATACAGATACTACTCCCATATGAAGCAGTAGTGGGGTTAGCATATGACCCTAGAGTCCTTCTCGACTGTTCATTTCCACTTAAGTCCATGATGGAAAAAGGAAGATGATGTGGATTTATTTTATTTATTTTATAAAAAAAATAATTTCCAAAATAACAAAATAAATTAAAATAAAGACTAAAATAATAAATAAAAAATAAATAAATAATAAAAATAAAAAAATTTGAAAGTATATTTTTTTTTGAAAAATTTCGAAAAGTGAGGAGAGAGAAAGTGATTAGGATATTTTTAAAATTGAAATCTAATTTTAATTTTTTTTAAATTTGAAAATAAGGCTTAAAATTAATTAGAAAAGATATTTTTTTGAATTTTGAATTTTATGATAAAAGAGAAAAACACACAAAAGACACAAGACTTAAAAATTTTAGATCTAATGCTCCTTGTTTTCGAAAATTTTGGAGGGAAAACACCAAGGAACACCAAACTTAAAAATTTTAAGTTCAACACACAAGGAAGACACAAGAACACCTTGAAGATTCACAAGAACACCAAGAACAAAAGAAAGAACACCAAACTTAAAATTTTTAGAAAATCACAATAAAATTTTCGAAAATTAAAGAAAGATTAACAAGAAAACACCAAACTTAAAGTTTGGCACAAGATTTAATACAAAAAAATTATTTTTAAATAAAAGTTTTAAAAGGAAGATACCCAATTGCCTAGAACATAAGCCAACGCGCTAGCCAACTGAGCTATAAATGTAACGTGTTTTAATATTGTATATAGAAAATATATTTTTTTGAAAACTAATATTTTGAAAAAAGCACAAGGAAACACAAAAAATACACAAAATAGGAAAAATCAAAGATCAAACAAAAAAATTTGACAAGAACAATTTGAAGATCAAGGAAAAATAAAGAACACAAATTCGAAAATTTAAAGGAAAAAATGAAATATACAATTGACACCAAGCTTAAAGTATAAAACTAAACCCACTTTAAAAATTAAAATTTAATAAGGAAAAATAATATTTTTGAAAAAAAAATTTGAAAAGAAAATAAAGGACTCAGATTTAATGACTCTATAGAAACAAAAATAAATTATTCCTAATCTAAGCAACAAAATAAACCTTTAGTTGTTCAAACTTGAACAATCCCCGGCAATGGCGCTAAAAACATGGTGCATGAAATTGCAATCACACCTTTGCAATCCGCACAACTCACCAGCAAGTGCACTGGGTCGTCCAAGTAATACCTTACGTGAGTAAGGGTCGATCTCATGGAGATTGTTGGTATGAAGCAAGCTATGTTTATCTTATTAATCTTAGTCAGGATGCCAATAAGGTTCTTTGAATTTAATTGTAAAAAGTGAAAGTGTTTGGAATAAGTAATTGTTACTCAATAATGGAGAATATGTTGGAGTTTCGGAGATGCTTTGTCCTCTGAATTTCAGCTTTTCTCTTGTCCTCCTCTTCACACACACAAGGCTCCTTCCATGGCAAGCTGTATGTAGGGCGTCACCGTTGTCAGTGGCTACTTCCCATCCTCTCAGTGAAAATGGTCCAAATGCTCTGTCATAACACGGCTAATCATCTGTTGGTTCTCGATCATGTCAGAATAGGATTCATTGATCCTTTTACGTCTATCACTACGCCCAATAATCACGAGTTTGAAGCTCGTCACAGCCATTCAATCATTGAATCCTACTCGGAATACCACAGACAATGTTTAGACTTTCCGGATTCTCATGAATGCCGCCATAAATTCTAGCTTATACCACGAAGATTCTGATTAAGAAATCTAAGAGATACTCATTCAATCTGATGTAGAACAGAGGTGGTTGTCAGGCACACGTTCATGGATTGAAGAAGGTGATGAGTGTCACGGATCATCACCTTCTTCATAGTGAAGCGCGAATGAACATCTTAGATAGGAACAAGCATGTTTGAATGGAAAACAGAAATAATTGCATTAATTCATCGAGACGCTGCAGAGCTCCTCACCCCCAACAATGGAGTTTAGAAACTCGTGCCGTCAAAGATTATAAAAATTCAGATCTAAAAATGTCATGAGATACAAAATAAGTCTCTAAAAGTTGTTTAAATACTAAACTAGTAACCTAGGTTTACAGAAAATAAGTAAACTAAGATGGATAGTGCAGAAATCCACTTCTGGAGCCCACTTGGTGTGTGCTGGGGCTGAGACTTAAGCTTTTCACGTGCTTGGGCTCTGTTTCTGGAGTTGAACGCCAGGTTGTAACCTGTTTCTGGTGTTGAACTCCAACTTGCAACCTGTTTCTGGCGCTGAATGCCAAACTGCAACATGGAACTGGCGTTGAACACCAGTTTACGTCGTCTATCTTCACGCAAAGTATAGACTATTACATATTTCTGGAAAGCCCTGGATGTCTACTTTCTAACCCAATTGAGAGCGCGCCAATTGGACTCCTGTAGCTCCAAAAAATCCATTCCGAGTGCAGGGAGGTCAGAATCCAACAGCATCAGCAGTCCTTTTTCAGCCAAAATCAGATTTTTGCTCAGCTCCCTCAATTTCAGCCAGAAAATACCTGAAATTACAGAAAAACACACAATCTCATAGTAAAGTCTAGAAATATGAATTTTGCCTAAAAACTAATAAAATTATACTAAAAACTAACTAAAACATACTAAAATCTACATGAAATTACCCCCAAAAAGCGTATAAAATATCCGCTCATCAAGTGTGCCTGACACTATATCAGTGGGTAGTGTGCCCGGCACTATATCCGTGGAGGGATCCCACTTTTATTCATGACCGAAAGGCGACATTCTCGTGGGATGTGTCGGGTTGGCAGTTGAACTGACGATGTGATATCACAACCAAATACGACAGGGATTCATCATGTGCATATTTTATATGTTTGTTTGCTTTGCCGACTTGCATTGTTTGCCTAATTGTATAACATGCTTATTTGCTTCTTGCCTTACTTGCTATACATGATAATTACTTGTGCTTTGCTTGTATGACTTAATTGTGGTTTCTACTGGGATTGAGTGAGGTTTGGAAGACGGTGGTGATAGGATCTCATGGAGGTTAGGTTGGTGAAGGATGTGAGACAGCGGTGAACTAATAGTCTAGAAATCCACTAAGTTAGTTGACCGGTTTAAGGGTTTGTTTATCTGTTTTATAAGCTTGAATATTTATGATTGATATGAAGTTCTAGGATTGCCTCTGGGATCCCAGAGTCTTATATCTTACATTATTAGGCACTGTTACCATTCTGAGAACTTTTAGTTCTTACACCATATTTTTTTGTTGTTTTTTAGATGCAGGTCGTAACCCACCTCAGGGAGTTGCGTGATGGCAACAGAGCGGATGATCATTATCATCCTTTGAATTTTTTTTGGATATTTTGTTGTAGTTCTCTCTATCTTTTGTATGTTTATACTTTGTTGCCTTAGAGGCTTAACTTTGAGAGATAAGTTATATAAGTTTTTTTAACTCAAAAATCTGTTATGTCCGTATGTACCAATCGGCCTAAACTCCGTGGGTTGTGGCTAGTATTTGATGAGTGGATATTTTATACCCTTTTTGTTACTATTTTCTTAGTGTTTTTTAGTTATATTTTGTTAAGTTTTATTATGTTTTAGTAGGTTTTAGTTAAAAAATCACATTTTGGATGCTACTTTGTGTTTTGTGTTTTTTTTTATGATTTTAGGTGATTTTTGGGTGAAAATGGCAAGTTTTGGCAAAGTCTGATTCAGGACCAACCTCCCAAGTTGAACGCCCAAACTGGCATTCAACGCCAGCCAAGGAGCAGGAACCAAAGTTGAACGCCCAAAACTCAAGTTAGACGCCAGGCATCAACCTAAACACTCACCAAATGGGCCCTAAAGTGGATTTTAGCACTTTTTAGCTTATTTTATTTTCTTTTTGTAATTTTTAATTAAAAACAATATCTTTGAGATTTAGTCTTAGAGTTTTATTATAAATAAGGGACTTCATTCCTCCTATGGATTATACCTCCCAGGAGGGGAGAAGCACAGACACTTTTCTATTTTCTCTATAAAATATGAGCAACTAAACCTCCTAGGTTAAGGATAGGAACTCTGCTAATTCCTATGGATTAATATTATTTCTTCTTCTACTTTAATTCATGCTTGATTCCATTCTATGATGTGTTTTGTTCTTCTTCTTTATGAATCTGGGGTGGAACGAGAGTATGACCCTTTATTCTACATGAGCTCTTGTGAAATCTTAGCCGGATAGTATTGAGCTACAGCTTGAGAATACATCACAAGTTCAAAGAGAGTATCTGGGCTAATTGGGATATGTGACATGAAATCTGATTAGCCAAGGGTAATTGAGGTCTCTGTGGCGTTAAGACTGGAATACAGAGCATCATTCTCCGATCCAAAAGATCTGACCTTGTTTGTGGCATTTTGAGTAGGATCACCAGAGACTGGATTGTGTAAGCTTCACCCTCGTTCAGATTGGATGACCATTAGCACCGGCGTGTGATCTGGATCAGAGGAAATTAATGACCACTAGCCTCGGCTTTAATCACTTACAGCTTTTTCATTGAATGAAGCACTCATTGTTAAAGTAGTTAGTAAGAAGTATTAATCCAGAAGAACAAGCATCTCTAAGTCCTTAACTTATCTTCTATCATTGTTTCCATATCTGCTCTTTATTGTTTTGTTTATGCGCCTACAACAACAACAATCATCTTTTTATTTGCCTGACTAAGATCTGAAGATAACCACAGCTTTCTCAATCCAACAATCCTCGTGGAATCGACCCTCACTCACCTGAGGTAATACTTGGAAGACCTGGTGCACTTGCCTGTTTAGTTATGCGAGTTCTAATTTCACGCACCAAGTTTTTGGCGCCATTGCCAGGGATTGTTTGTGATTGACAAACTACCGGTTGTCTTGCTCCTTAGATCAGGTACTTTTTACTATTTTCCTTTTGTTTGTGTTTCTTATTAAAAGTTTTTAAATTTTCTTTGTGTCTTTTCGAAAATATATTTTTCAAAAACTTATCTTGAGTAATCTTTTTCTTTTGTTTGAGTCCGGAGTCAATCTTTAAGTTTCGTGTCTTTTGGCTTTTTTTTAGTGTTTTTCTTTTAAATTTTTGAAAATTAGTGTGATTTGATTTCAAAAATTTTAAGTGTAGTGTTTTCTTTTCCTTTCTTTTTCTTTTTGAATTTAAAAAATTTTTAAAAACATTTCTTTTAAATTTTTGAAATTTTAAAATGAAATCTTGAATCTTTATCGTATCTTTATTTAAATTCAAATTTTAAGTTTGGTGTTTCTTGTTAGTGATTTTTAAATTTTCAAATCATATCATATCTTTTTTTTATTCTTGATCTTTACCTTGTTTATCTTTTGATTTTCAATTATCACTTTAGTTATCTTATTTTTTATTTCAAAATTTTGAGTTTGATATTTTCTCTTTATTTCCTTTTAAAATTTTAAAGCTGGTGTCCCGTTAGTAACCTTTTTACTTAAATTTAATTTTCTTGCTTATCTTTTCTTCTTTGTTCTTTATCTTATCTTTTTTTTGGTTTTAAGATTTTGTTATCTTATCTTTTTTTAAATTCAAATTTCAGAAGCTTAGTATTTTGTTAATTTTTGTCTTTTTCAAATTTGAATTTCAAATTCTCTCTTTGACTTTCTCTTTTTAAATTTCAAAATTTTTCAAAGATCAAATCTTGTCTTAAATTTTTAAAATCTTATCTTATCTTGTTTGACTTTTTCTTTCCAAATTTTAAATTTTAAAATCTTTGATTGACTCTTTCTTTTTAAATTTCAAAAATGTTCAAAATCAAAATCTTTTGTTCTCTTTTCAAATCTTGTTAGTTAGTTATTCGTTTTATCTTATTTTAATTTTAAAAGTTTTGTGTCTTGATTAGTAATCATATTTTTCTTGTTTACTTTTCTATCTTTAAATTCTATATCTTATCTTTTTCTTTGATTTTCAAAATTTTACTATCTTTTCTTATTTCAAATTTAAAATTTTAAATTATAGTATCTTGTTAGTCTCGATTTCTTTTAAAATTTGAATTAAAAAAAAAATTCTAAAACTTATCTTATCTTTAACTTAAATTCAAATTTAAAAGTTTAGTATTTTATTTGTTTCTCTTTCTTTTAAATTTCAATTTCAAAATCTTTAAATTTTTAAAATCTTATCTTATCATACTTCTCTCTCTTGATTTTTCTTTCTAATTTTTAAAATTTAAAATCTTTATTTGACCTTTTTTTCTTTTTATTTTTTGAAAAATAATTTAAAAACCAAAATTTTCTATCTTTGTTTTCAAATTTTAAAAGTTTGGTGTTCCTTTAGTGTTTTCTCTTTCTTTTCTTGAATTTTGAAAATTCGTAAACCTCTTTCTTTCCAATTTTTTTTTTAATTTTTCGAAATTTCTAAGTTAAACTTTATTTTATTTTATTTTATTTGTTTTCAAATTAGTTTTCTAATTTTTTATGTGATTATTTTTTAATATATATATATATATATATATAAGGATATCTCACCGGGAGTTCTCTAGACTTTGACATAAAGACTCCCATTTTTCTTTGCTTCTTGTCTGTGTATGCAGGAACAGGAAGAGTTCACTATGGATCCAATGGGAAATGCTCAACCCAGAAGAAACTGGGGATCATATACAACTCCCACTCCTGACATCTGTGGAAGGAGCATTAATATGCCTCCTATTGGAGCGGACAACTTTGAGTTCAAACCACAATTGGTCATTCTAGTGTAGCGAAACTGCCAATTTCATGGACTCCCATAGAAAGATCTCATCAGGTTTATATCTGATTTCTTACAGATTTGTGATACTTTTGGAGTGGATCCTGCCATCTACAGGCAGATGCTCTTTCTGTAACAATAGCAACTAATCAACCGATTAATTAAGTGATTATGTTGCCCAAATTTGATTCCGAAAAGATAGAGAGAGAATTTGAGGATTTAAAGGTGACTTTTGAACCTACTAGGTCCTTCTGAGTCAGAAAATGTGTTTTCTGCCAAAAATCGTAAAAAAATTGTGAAACGGCAGTTGAACTGGTTGAACCGGTTCAAGTCTGCCCGGTACCGCACGAGAAAAAGTGAAAACCATCAAAAACCTTCGAAAAATATTAGAAGTTAAAAACCGGGCGTTCATTTTAAAGGTTTGGCCCAAAGTTGGGGCAAACGGGCTAAAAACGCTAATAGGTTGGATGGGGCCCAAGTTGAGCCCAAGCCCAACATATATAAGGGTCCATCAATCACTCATAACATACTCAAACACACCCACACATTGCTGAAGAGAAGAAGAAGAAGAAGAGAAACCCCAAGAGCACTATTCATCCTCTTCTTCTCTAGCTAATATCTTGAGCTACGGTGCTCCAATTTACGTGCCGTCAGCGGCTATGCGTTCCTTGTGACGAGCTCTACAAAACCCACCCAAAAAACTGGTAAGAAAAACTCGAATCTCTCTCAGCTATTCTCCTCAAAATTTCGGGTATCTAGGGCTTGGGATTAAGTGACTTTTGTGATTCTTGTTATTTAGGTTCACTAGAATCCTTGCTTAGCTTTAGGTTTTAACATCCAAATCTATTGGGAAAGGTAAGAGGCTTTGAACTCTTGTGAACTTTTTTATTTATGTTGAGCCCTAGGTTGATTTTGTGGTGATTTATATGAATATAGCTTGATTATTGTAAGTTTGGAGCTTGTTGGTGCTTGTTGGAGTTACATTAGTAGTTGGATTTTGGTTGAAAGCTTATTTGGTTCATATTGGGAATTGGCCAAGGTATGGTTTTAGTTTTCTCTATGTAGTATATAATATTCATGGACACTTAGGCTAGTGACCCATAAGATAGGATTGGATTTGAATGGTTGATAAATTGTTGGATGTTATTGTATGATGATGTTTGATAAAATGATGCTTTTTGAGTTGATATTGATGATTGATAGTGATGTGATGAGGATGAATGCTTTGTGGAGTGGAGGAGTGAATTGTGTTGATAAATGTGATATTGATGTTGATTGATTGGTAATGAAGTTGGAAAAATGCTAATGAGGTTTGATTATATGTAATATATTAATGTTGTAATTGTGTATGAGGTAAAGTGAAGAAATTTATGGTAAGCTTGGTGTAACATGTAATAGGGTGTTGATTTTGATTAGAATTGGAGTTTGGAATGGTTTGGTTTGGTCTTGGTTGTGTTTTATAAAGGAATTGTGGAAATTGTGATTTTGGGTAAAAGTTGATTTTTGGTAAACTTTGTCTGATCATAACTTTTGCCTCGGTTTTCAAAATTGGGTGAAATTTGTTTAGAATTAAAGATCTTTGAAAACCCTTTAAATCAATATAAAGTTTGTGAAATTTGGAAATTTTTAGAGGAAGTTATGATCATTCAAATTTGGTGTTGAAAATCTGAAATTCTGTAAGGTTACAGAATTTTGTGTTTTCTAGTATGTGCGTACGCACAGCCTTGTGCGCACCCACACTCTGTGAAAATTGTGACTTGTGCGCATGCAAAGACATGTGTATTCGTGACGTGAGGGCAAAAGTCAGCTAATTAAGAAATAAAATATGGAATACGTTGTGAGTATAGTTCTTAATCAGCTAAGGTCCGCCTTGTCAATTTAGAAAAGTTGTCACAAATTTTAGAAATAAAAATACTGGAAGTATGAGTCCTAGGTCATCTCCCAACGAGTTGCAGAAAAGGATACTAATTTATTAATCAGGAATTTGCAAGAAAGTTTGAGTGGGATAATAAGCAATTTAAAATAACTGTAAATTAAAGTAATAAACTAAGAATTATTATTAATATTAAAAGGCCTTGACTGGGGGAATGATTAATTGGAAGTTCTATCCTTGTTGGAATCTTCTCAAGTGTATAAAGAGGTTGTTGTTTTCACTTAGTTAACCCTTACTAAATAAAGGAAAGTCAAGTGATTGAGCTAGCTCTTATCCGCAAATCCTAGTCCTCTCCCTTGGGAAGGTCTAGCTTTAGCAGATACAGAATTAGCCAACAACTTCCAATTTAACTAAACACTTGAGCATTCCAACTCAAGTGTCTCCTCTTAATCAACCCCCATGTCAAGTAGAATTTCTGCTCCATTGACATGAATATAATGCTCATAAAAATATAAGAAGACATAGCAAATTGAATAAAATAAAATAGAGAATTAAAATTAATTAAAAGTAAAAGTAACTCTATATATTAATAAATCCAAAATGCAACATAATTATCTGAATAGGGTTAATGAGCAACTGAAAAGAGTAAAGGAATAAGGAAACGAACTAAAGTAGTGACTTCAGCGGAGGTAATGACTCTTCAACATTCGAAATCCAAAGCAAAAGCATAAAATTATGAATGTAAAGCAAATCTAGATTCATATCTAAAACTAAAAGCAATCCTAATATCAATGTATATGACTGGATCTCAATGTGTGTGGATGCCTCCTGAGTCTCTGCATGTTCCCTAGCTTTATTCTGTGTTTTTAGGCCAAAAATCAGGTTAAAACGCGGCCCAAAATCACTCCCAGCGTGTTCTGTTAATTCTGCAGATCGCGCATGTCACGCGTACGCGTCATCCACGCGTGCGCGTTATTCAGCGTTTTCTTTGCCACGCGTACGCATCGTCTATGCATTCACGTTATTCGTGCAAATTCCAATCCACGCGTTCACGTCAGGCACGCGAACGCGTCACTGCGATTTTCTCCATTTCGCGCGGTCACGTGAATCATGCATCCGCGTCGGTGTTGGCTGGTCATCTCCTAAGTTTCTTATGTTCCTTCCATTTTTGCAAGCTTCCTCTCCATTCTCTAAGTCATTCTTGCCCTATGAATCCTGAGACACTTAACACACGGATCACGACATAGATATTGGAAAGACTTAAGTGTAATATCATGCTAATCATATGAATAAGTAGGTAAAGACTTGATAAAAATAACTCAATTAAACACAATATAAATCATAAAATAATGGTCTATCAACCTCCCCACACTTAAACATTAGCATGTCCTCATGCTTAGCTTAAGGAGATAAAATAAATGAGTAGGGAAATGTAAGACTCGTGCAATGCAACCTATATATATATATATATAAATGCAACTATATGATTTTTGTCTACTTGGTTAAAAGTAAATAAGTTCTTCAAGACAAACATAAATCAAATTCCACTAATTCAATTTATATAGTAAGAACAGATAAAAATGTAAGAAGATAGCTCATGAAAGCAGGGAATATAGAATTAAGCATTGAACCCTCACTGATGGTGTATATGCACTCTAGTCTCTCAAGTGTATAGGATAATCACTCTACTCTTCTCTAATCATGCTTTCTAAACTTTGTTCTTCACCGAACCAATCAATAATATTTAATGTATCAATGCAAACATCATGAGGTCTTTTCAAGGTTGTAATGGGGATAAGGTAAGGGTGAGGATATATATATATATATATATATATATATATATATATATATATATATATTGGTTAAGTGAGCTAAAATATAAATCTTTGACTAACTTAAGCTCTCACCTAACATACATACACTTTTTATAACTCTAGAATCATGCCTAGTTACCCAAAATTTCCCACTTTTGCATTACATACTCATGCATCAACTTTCTTTTAAATTTTATCACATGTGGAGCGATCTTGGAACTTAACTCAACTTAGAATTGGGGTAATTTTTGTCCCCTTAATTATTTATTTATTTTGGATTTTTTTTAATTAAAAGTAAAAATAACATATCAATGCACATGGATTTTTAATTTTCTGTTTTACATGAGTAGGCACCCAAATTTCCAATATTTTATTAAAGTAAGAACATAACATATTCCCTTATTAACCCATGTTCCCATAATTTTTCCCATACTTAATTAACACACAATCTCTATCTTAAGCTAACTAAAGATTCAATTTGGAATATTTAATTATTTTTCTGCTTAAGGCTAGTGATGTGGTAAAATATAGAACAAATGGAATTTAAAAGGCTCAAAGTGGCTGACAAGGGTAATTTAAAGGGTAGGCTTATTTGGGATAAGTAAGCTAAACAACTAATGGCCTCAATCATATTCATGCATATAACACATTAAACATTAGACATATAGGATGAAACAAAATATAGATTACAATCATAGAGAAGTAAACACACAAGAATAAAATATTTATGGTTAACTAATGTAACCATGTGATTAGGCTCAAAATCTCACAGTTTGTGTGTTCTTAGCTTTTTAAACTATGTTCCAAATACAACGTCAAACAAATTTAACATAAAAGTTTTGATTTAAATTAGTAAATTTTTTCAAAAATAGGGTCTTAAAAAGAAACTTATTATTTTTTTCAACCAAATAGAACATGCATGCAACTAATTATTTCTATGCAATCTATCCTATTTTACAAAAGAAAAATAAATAAATATCCTACTTTATTGGTGTTAGGGAAGAGAAATTACCTCCGAAAGTCAGGTACTGACCGACCTCCCCACACTTAAGGTTTTGCACCATCCTCGGAGCCGTCTGTCAAGAGCAAAGGGGAGCTAGTAGCAGTATCTCCACAATCGGGACCGTCATTGCTCCCTGTGCTGGTAAATGAAGTGGAGTCCGGAGTGTTTAGATCTTTGTCAGGTCTGTGGTTTCCCATAAGCAGCTCCTTGAGGTATGTGAATCGGCGTCGGTTACGGTGCTCCCTTAGCTATGCTTTTTGTTCTTGCCGATCCAACCTTTTAAGTATCTGATGGAGCAGTTGATTTGTTGTAGGTGCTTATGGTGTGGAAGGGGGAATGTCTTCGGCCGGTTCTGTAGGCTGGCGGGTAGTGGCTGCTGGAGGTCTGATATATTTCCCGTTAGGGATGTACTGATCATCCCGTGGAAGCATGGCTTTGGTGTCCCTAGCCCTGTAGGAGACTTCAGCTGCTAATACTAGATCCAAAACCAAGGCAAGAAAAGGTAATGATACACCAGAGTATAACAGCCATGTCTGCAGTGAAGGAGGACTCGTGAGTGCTTGGAAAGACGTAATGGGACATAATCTGTGCCCATACTCGAGCCTCCAACGTAAGTGCGGAAGCCGATATCCCTTTTGGTCAGGATCGATGGTATCCATAAATCCATCTGCTGTCAGGTTGTGCGATAACTCTGAGAACGGCGTCCCAGTCAAATTGGTATGTCTAGCGCTTGAGTGAGGCTTCTTAAAATGCGTCCAATCGTTCTGGAGCAGGGGGAATATCTAGAGCTCGTTGAATGGCCTCTTCAGTTATGGGGACTTGCTTCTGACGGACATAGACAGACTACAGGGTTGGCATATGAAAATTGGAGTAGAATTCAACTAACCATGATAGATTAACCTGTCATGACTGTCTCTGTAGGAATCCCCATTGTCTTTTCTCAATGCGGGGCTCAACAATTTCAATAATACGGGTTGGGAGGATGAGAAGGTGCTCATTGTTATAATTTCTCTCAGCCAGGATGGGGAACATCTGCTTACAGTAGCGGTTAGTGAACCGCGCAGTGTCCTTTGCTGGAAAGGCTTTCTCTTTTTCATCGACCTTGATGATCCTCTTGATTCATTTTGTTGAGGATTTAACCGTTGTTGAACATGGTTCTGCCACTAATGCTCTCTTTGTTCCTCTCCTTGCTGGTGATTTGGGAGTAGCTTTCTCCTTGCCTTTCTTGGTGTCCATCCTGAAAAGGGAAGAAGAAAGTAACTTTTTAAATTGAAGGGTTAGAGCAAGGAAGGGGATGGTATCGGTGATAATCAATGCATGGTAAAGAAGGATGTCGTTAACACATGGTCATGACTACATGTGAAAGTTCATCAATGGAAATATAGCAAGTGCATGTAATGACAATTAGATGCAAGATGTTTATTGGCATGCTGGCAAAGGCATGAATAGCATAGATCAAGCATTAAATATCCAAGTTAGATTATCAACTCATTCAAACTAACAATCTGTTTGTATTGACAATTATATTTTAATCAATAAAATATAAAAAGGGATTTGTGAAAAGCAGGCATTAGAGTAGTAGAATAGAATAATTTTAAATAATGCACAATGCCATATGGGCATTGTCACAAACACTTAGCATCCATAGTGAAGATGTTGTTGAAAGTATTAAAATGAACATGCAAGTAACCCTTACAAAGTAATATATAATTATCAAATAATTCCTTAATAATTCACAAGCAAAATATAGAAAATAGTGACCCAAATAAATTTTCAACAGGAAAAAACGGTTTAAAAAGAAAAAGAAAGAAAAAAGAAAGCATAGATAATGAAAGTAAAAAGAAAAAAAAAGAAAACATAAATAAAGATAAAATAATAATGGAAAAGTAAAGAAGGAAGAAGAAAAGAAAAGAACCTTGATGATGATTTGTGAAGAAGGAAGAAAGGGGGGAGAAAAGAAAGTAAAAAGTGAGAAGAAGTAAAGAAGAAAGAAGAAAGAAATAAGAAATAAGAAGGGAGAAGAGAAAAATAGGATTTGGGGGAAAAGATAAGATATCTGGCGCTGATCTAGTAAAACGGTGCGTCGCATTTGACACAGACGCGTGGGTCATGTGATCGCGTGAGTGGCGTTATTTTTAAGTGACGCGGTCGTGTCCGTCACACGGACGCGTGACTTGATTTGTGCTAGTGGCGCGAGAGCAGCCTCATGTTCATGCAACTCTCTGGGTGACGCGAACGCGTGAATGGTCTTTCTTTTAAAATGACGCAGACGCGTGGCGCACGCGTACGCGTGGTAGGGCTTGTGCTTCTAGTATGGTTCCAGCTCTACTACATCACAACATGCTGCTATACACCCCTTTACGTCGATTTTGCGGGGTCACGCGTGCACGTGGGTGACGCGCACGCGTGGAGGGCTGGAGTCGCAAACGACGCAGATGCACCAGTGACGCGGTCGCGTGGCCGTGTTTGTGCCTAAGGCACGCCTCCGGCCACGCTTTCGCGTGACTTTCTATTCAATTTCCTTTATTCGCTAATTCTCCTTTGAACCAGACGCGTCAGCAATGTTGGCGTGTCGCGTGCTTCCTCTCTCTTTTTTCTTCTTTTTTTTATATATGCAAAATGCAAATGCAAATGTGAATGCAGACTATATGTAGAAATTATGAGAAGAGTCATTAACAAAAACAAAATAGAATAAAGTAAAATAAAACTAAGGCTGAAACGGAATGATCATACCATGGTGGGTTGTCTCCCACCTAGCACTTTGCTTTTAAGTCCTTAAGTTGGACAGTCTTCAGGCTCATTCTACTTCTGTTGGTGGGTTTTCTAAGAGGAAGACCTCGAATTCTTTGTGATCCTTCATCTTCTCACCATGATAAAGCTTTAGGCAATGTCCATTGACCTTGATGAATTTGGAGCTAGAAGGATGACGCAGGTTAAAAACTCCGTATGGCTCTACCTTTTTCTACTCTGCATGGACCTTCCCATCTTGATCTCAATTTACCTGGCATCAGCCTCAGTCTGGAGTTATATAGAAGAACTAACTCCCCTAGTCTGAATTCTCTCCTTTTTATGTGCTTGTCATGGACATCCTTCATCTTTTCTTTGTATCGCCTTGAGTTGTCATATGCTTCTAGACGAAGGTTCTCTAGTTCTGCTAGTTGCAGCTTTCTTTTAGCACCAGCTCCTCAATGTTCATGTTGCACTCCTTCACAGCCCAGAATGCCTTGTGTTCCACCTCTACTGGAAGGTGGCAAGCTTTTCCATATACTAAGCGGAAGGGGCTCATCCCAATGGGTGTCTTGTATGCTGTTCTATATGCCCAGAGCGCATCTTGTAGCCTGGCACTCTAGTCCTTCCTATGAGGCTTTACTATCTTCTCTAAAATACACTTAATCTTTCTGTTAGAGACTTCTGCTTGCCCATTGGTTTGGGGATGCTAAGCTGTTGCTACTTTGTGAATTATCCAATGCTTCTTGAGTAATCCTGTCAGTCTCCTGTACAAAAGTGGGTGCCTTGATCGCTCATGATTGCTCGTGGTGATCCAAAGCGACAGATAATATGGTTTCTAGCAAAGAAAACAACAGTGTTAGCATCATCAGTACGGGTAGGAATTACTTCCACCCATTTAGAAACATAATCTACAGCTAACAGTATATAAAAGTAACCATTAGAATTTGGAAATTGACCCATGAAGTCAATGCCCCAAACATAAAAATTTTCACAGAAAAGCATAATCTGTTGAGGCATCTCATCCCTCTTGGATATATTACCAAACCTTTGGCAAGGGGAACAAGATTTACAAAATTCAGCAGCGTCTTTAAAAAGAGTAGGCCACCAGAATCAACAGTCTCGAATTTTTCTAGATGACAGCACTGCACTGTTGGGTCAAAATCACTATCTCTTTTTCATTCCAACTCCTCTTCTTGTTAATAAGCTCCTTGAGAAATTTAGAGGCATCTGCTCCAATGCTTCAGCCAGTGGAATATTGATTTCCAGCTTCTTGAAAACTTTTAGAAACTTGGGAAATTGTTGGTCCTTGAGCTCCTTTTGTAATCTTTGAGGATATGTGATGAGTCCATATTTGATGAGATATTTTGGCTCGATTTGAGTGGATTTCATCACATAAACCTACACTTAAGCACCAAAATAGCATACTTTTGTGTTTGATCCCTAAATTGAACCTAAATGTGAAAACATGCGTTTTTGTGCTTAAATTAAGCAACTTAATTTCACTTTTATTCCATTCGATGACATGACATGTTTGTTAAGCGATTTCAGGTCTTAGAGGCAAGAATGGATGGCCGAAAATGGAAGAAAGTATGTACAAGGGAGAACACATGAAGCAAACAAGGATGAAGCACACAGCCACACATGCGTGTGCACAACCCTTTGTGCGTACGCACAAGAAGAAAATTAGCATGCGTGCGTACGCACAAGAGGAAATTCGGCAAAGTGTGCGGACACACACACCTGTGCGTCTGATAAACCCATATTTTATGATATATATTGTGCTCAAATTAAGTGATTTATTTAACCCTTCACCTACTTATTCATGTAAATTGCATAGTTTTACTTTCCCTTCCCTATTATGTGATATATGTGAATTACATGTTTCCTATGCTTTAAAAATAATTATTTTAATTACCCTTTATTACCATTCGATGCCGTGATTTGTGTGTTGAGTAGCTGCAGAGCTTCTAGGGCAGGAATGACTTAAAGCATGGAAAGAAAACATGCAAAAATGGAAGGAAAGCACAAATTAGAGTCCTTGGAGAAACTGGCAATGACGTGTCCACATGGACGACGTGAACGCGTGGTTCGCGCAAAAGAGAATCGACGCGAGCGCATGGATGAGGCGAACGCGTGACCTGCGAAACACAACTGACGCGGGCACATGACTGACGCGACCGCGTGGAAGAGCAACACTCCATATGACATGACCGCGTGACCCACGCGGACGCGTGACATGCGTGATCTGTAGAATTTGTAGATTTCGTTTCCAGCAATTTATGGGCCCTTTTTGACCCAGATCCAAGTCTAGAGAACACAGATTAAAGGATTATAAATGGAGGAGTCCATCCTATCATAAGCACGATTTATTCATACATAGCTTGAGGATTAGATGTACTTTTTAGGGAGAGTGTTCTCTCCTCTCTCTTAGGATTAGGATTAGGATTTTTAGAAATTAGGAATATTTCTTCGTCATCTCAGGTTCAAGGTTCTTATTTATTTATTTTCTCTTTTAATTGTTTAATGACCATTCATGTTATAATTTTCTTTATTTGATATAAATTGAGGTATTTTCAAACATATGATTTTTATCTAGCTTTTTATATTATTGGCTTTAATTGATTAATTGGAGACTCTTGAGTTATCAAACTCATCGTGATTGATAATTGTTATTTTTGCTAATTGAATTGAATTCCAATAACTCTAGTCTTTTCTTAGGAATTGGCTAGGACCCAAAGATCAAACTAATTAGTCCACTTGGCTTTCCTTTGCTTTAGTAAAGGTTAACTAAGTGGGATTAAAACTTAATTCTCATTACCATCGATAAGGATAACTAGGATAGGACTTCCAATTTCTCATATCTTGCCAATAGTTTATTTTACAGTTATTTATTTATTTTACTTGTCATTTAACATACTTCTTCCTTACTTTCAAAACCCCCAATCTACAAAACTCATAACCAATAATAAGAACATACCTCCTTGCAATTCCTTGAGAAGACGACCCGAGGTTTAAATACTCGGTTATCAATTTTAAAGGGGTTTGTTACTTGTGACAACCAAAACGTTTGTAAGAAAGGACTTTTGTTGGTTTAGAAGCTATACTTGCAACGGAAATTTATTCTGAATTCTAGACCACGCAAAAGTTCCTCTCTCTCCAACGTCCGCACAGGTACCAGCTTTTGCCTCCATTAAAAAATCACGTGCTGCGCGGTTTTTGGGGTCTCTAGGCCCATTTCTGAAGTGCTAAAGGCTTGTTTGAGAGGCTAAACGAAGGGCATAACAATAAATAACAAGGAGAGCCATCTTGTTTTATACTTCAAGTTTTGCTTTTGGGATTTTGTAATTTACATTGTAAGTATTTCTTTAACTGTCTATTTCAATTACCATACTTGTTCTACACTTGCTTCTATTTTACTTTCTTTTATTAATATATGTTTGATTTTGCAATTTTGATGTTCTTGTCAATGAATTTGATGTTGATGGCTTTTACACGTTTATTTGAGTTGCTTTTATTGGTTTTGATAATTTATGGTTTATAGCTTTTACTATTTTCCCAATTTTGCCATGTTTTGTTAATATTCATACTAGGTGTTTGATGAAATGCCAACCCTAGTTATGGGATAGATTTCCACCCCTTGACTTGGGGAAAATGAGTTTATGGATTACTAGAGCCTTAATGTCCAACATTTAGTGATAATTCTTGGGGAGTTAGTTGATTCTTGTTTCCATTAAAGCTAGCCTTTTATCAACTAGTTTGGTAAGTTTTCTAGGACTCATAGTTGTGGTTATGGCTATAAAGGGATTCTATAACTCATCCCAAGCCAAGGTTTCTTTTATGTCTTAAACCAGTTTTTATTTACTTTATAGCATTACTTGTTCATATTACATACATAGTTCTTTTATTCCTTTATTAGTTATTAATTGCCATTTTGCCTTGTTCTTTAATTCCTTTATTGCTTGCTTCCTTATTGTTGACAACACCCCTTGCTTTCCACAACCAAAATGTATGCACTCATTGGCACTAGTTCCTAGGGAGAATAACCCGGGAGTCCAACCCGGGAGTCAAAATATTCTCGATTTATTATTGTGTTTTGATTGTGACTATCCTTTTGAATTAAATTTGATTGAGAGGATTCATTACCGGCTCAGACTATACTTACAACAGAAATCTATTAAATTCTGAATTGGTATAATTCTCTCATTTATCAAATTTTTGGCGCCGTTGCCGTGGAGCTAGCGTCATGAGTGCTATATTTTGGTTGTTGTAAATATGGCCACAGTGTGAACACATGTTTTTTGGTTGTTTGTTTGCTTTTGTTATTAATTAGCATTTTATTTCTTCTGTCACTTGATGTCTTTAGTTTTTATTTTCCATTTTCTCTATGAGTTATCACCCTCTTAGTTTGGAGTTGGATTGTGATCATTTTGTAGGGTTTGATAACTTCAATTTTGGATTGCATCATGGGTTTGGAGCATTAATTTTGGGAGGAGCAACTTCCTTTATATTACAATGAGCCATACCCTTCCCAATGCACATACCCAACCCAAGGATATGGTGGATTTCACTTTGATTATGCACCTCCACCACCATATGCCTATGACTCATATCCCCAACATAATCCTCAATCACTACATTTCCAAACACCACATCACTACCACCATACACCTTCTTACATATCACCTCAAGACACTTACCAACATGACGTACCTCCCACATACACAACCTTTCTCCCTACTTTTGAACCTTCTCATCCACCTCAAGGTGAAGTTTTCCAACCCTTACCCCAAGAAGAGCAAGACCTTCAAGCTTTCTTCTAAGAGCAAGAAGGATTCTGAAGGAAGCAAGGCGAGTTTACAGCTATCATAGACGAAGCGGTGAACCGCTTGACCTTGCTACACTCAAGTAATCAAGACATTCCTCTTGAGAAATATGGAGGAGCAATGAAGGAGTGTTGTGAGAAGAAGAACATTGAGCCTCAAGGGAAAGAATAAGGGTTAGAGCTTGAAGTGCAACTAGAGGAAGAAAGGGAAGTATGTGAATTGGAGGAGAGAAAGGAGGAATTGAGGGAGGTTGATCAAGATGAGGATTCCATCATTCATGATTTTTTGTCTTCCTTGATCAATCCCCTTGATAATCTTAGCCTCTTCCCATTGAGTTTGAGAGAGACATTGAGGTAGACTTCTCACAACCTCCTTGTTATAATTTGAGTGACGGGGAAGAGGAGAAAAAGGAAGTTGGTGAGGAAGGAGTTGACAACCAAGAACATATTGAGTAGGTGGCAATTTCACCTATGAGTTTCATTGGCCCCCACCAATATGCTATCTTGGAGACGGATTACCAACTCAAGGTCTTTCTTGGGTTGGTACATGGTGGAAGAAGGGATATTAGTTGCAAAGGGTGTCCAAGGCTCTTCAAGAAAATCATTTTAAGAATTGGAGCTCAATCATGGTGTAAAGTACAATTGGGTGATTTTTGAGCAATGTTGGGATACTACAAGGGTCATTTGAAGGTTTGTCCATCCGGCTTGGAGCATAGTGATCAACAAGAAGGAGAACGGGAAACTAGAATATGTGATCCCGGAGGAGCCTTGAAATGCAAGTTTGACTGGAGATTTAAAGAGGAGTGGAAGCATAAGTCACCTTAACAAGAGTCTCCTCAAAAACTCCAACTTAGGACTATAAACCAAAGTGCTAGGTGGGAGACACCCCACCATAGTAACATCTTTCTTACCCTTTCTCTTAGTTTATAGTCTTGGTTTATTGCATTTTTGTTTGCCTTGGTTAGGTTAGGATTAGTTTAATTTTGAGTTTAGTAGGTTAATTTGTATATGGATCATGAATGTTTGAGTTTTTGGATGTTTGGGGTTGAAATATGTGTTGAGCTAAGGTAGAGTGCCCCATAAATTGAAGAAAAATTTTTGCAAAACAGGGGATCTGTCCGTGCGCACACACTTGTGCGCGCGCATAAACCTCCACATTTTGCGTCCTGTGCGTACGCACCCATCTGTGCATACGCACCCATCTGTGCATACGCACACTACCTTTCAAAGCCTCTGTTGGAAGCGCGAGTGATGAGCGGATAATTTATATGCTTTTTGGCATTGTTTTTAGGTAGTTTTTAGTAGGATCTAGCTACTTTTTAGTATATTTTTATTAGTTTTTAAGCAAAATTCATATTTCTAGACTTTACTATGAGTTTGTGTGTTTTTCTATGATTTCATGTATTTTCTGGCTGAAATTGAGGGACCTGAGCAAAAATCTGATTTAGAGGCTGAAAAAGGACTGCAGATGCTGTTGGATTCTGACCTTCCTGCATTCGAAATAGATTTTTTGGAGCTACTCGAAAAAGGACTGCAGATGCTATTGGATTCAGAAGTTCTCAATTGCGTTGGAAAGTATACATCCTGGGCATTCCAGCAATATATAATAGTCCATAATTTGTCCGAGTTTTGACGATGCAAACTGGCATTTAAACACCAACTTCCTGCCCTATTCTGGCATTAAACGCCAGAAATAGGATAAAAGCTATAATTAAATGCCCAAACTGGCATAAAAGCTGGCGTTTAACTCCAAGGGTCTCTACACATGAAAGCTTCAATGCTCAGCCCAAGCACACACCAAGTGGGCCTGGAAATGGATTTCTGCATTATTTACTTCTTTTTGTAAACCCTAGTAACTAGTCTAGTATAAATAAGACCTTTTACTATTGTATTAGACATCTTTGGATTATCCTTAGATCGATCTTTGATAAGTTTTATGCTATCTTATACTTTTATGGAGGCTGGCCATACGGCCATGCCTGGACCTCCATCACTTTTGTATTTTCAATGGTGGAGTTTCTACACATCATAGATTAAGGTGTGGAGCTCTGCTGTTCCTCAAGTATTAATGCAAAGTACTATTGTTCTTCTATTCAATTCAAGCTTATTCTTATTCTAAGATATTCATTCGCACACAAGAACATGATGAATGTGATGGATCAAGTGACACTCATCACCATTCTCACCTATGAACGCGTGTCTGACAACCACTTCCGTTCCACCTGAAAACAAGCTTGAATGTATATCTCTTGAATTCCTGGTTCACGACGCATGGTTGCCTCTCCTAACAACAAAGCCTTCCATTCTGTTAGATCAGAGTCTTCGTGGTATAAGCTAGAATCAATTGGCAGCATTCTTGAGATCAGAAAAGTCTAAACCTTGTCTATGGTATTCCGAGTAGGATCTGGGATGGGATGACTGCGACGAGCTTCAAACTCATGACTGTTGGGCGTAGTGATAGACGCAAAAGGATTACTGGATCCTATTCCAACACAAGTGAGAATTGACAGATGATTAGCCCTACGTAACCCGTAGTTGATACATTTTCACTGAGAGAACGGGAGGTAGCCATTAACAACGGTGAAACCCGAATATATAGCTAGCTATGGAAAGGAGTATGAATGATTGAATGAAGACAGTAGGAAAGCAAAAATTTAGAAGGAATGACGTATTTCCATACGCTTATCTGAAATTCCCACCAATGAATTACATAAGTATCTCTTTCTTTATTTATGTTTTATTTACCTTTTAATTATCAAAATCCCATAACCATTTGAATCCGCCTGACTGAGCATTACAAGATGACCATAGCTTGCTTCAAGCCGACAATCTCCATGGGATCGACCTTACTCTTGATAAACCCCAATTTTGGGGTTTATCTTGTGCTTAATTTGGGGGTTTTTGTCAATATTTCTCGCATTTATTCACAAGAAATGCATGGTTTTGTGTTCACTTCCTAATATTGCTCCATGATGGAAAACATGCTTATTTTGCCTTAGAATTACTATATTTTGATCCTCTTTCTTGCCATTCGATGCCGTGATGTATTTGTTGAGTGATTTCAAAACTAATAGGGTAAGAATGGCCTAGAAGAGAGAAAGAAAGCATGCACAAGAGGAAGGAACATGAAGATTTGGATTTTGGGAACTTCAATACCGACGCGCACGCGCACTTCACGTGCACGCCTGGATGAGGACAGCTGGAAGCGGCGCGCAAGGATCGACGCATCTGCGCAGGCCAGAGAATTCCAACCGACGAGCACACGCACTTGGTGTGCACGCGTGGATCACAAAAGCAATCGGCGAGCACGCACGCATGGCGCGCACGCGCAGAAAGCTGCACATGACCTCATTAAAGGAAATCGTGCCTGGCAATTTCTGAGGCTTATTAGGCCCAATTTCAAGCTGTTTCTACATGGAAAAAGACCCAAGGATGCTAGGGAGAATGGGGGATCAATCATTTTTACACTAAGACACATTTTCTAGTTTTTGGGTTCTTTGTTCTTCTAGAGAGAGAAACCCTTGTTCTTCTCTAGATCTAGCTTTAATTTGATCTTCCCTTGTTGAATTTCGAATTGGATCTTGTTAATTACTAGTTTTGATTGTTTAATTTGAATATCTTAGTATAATTTTGCTTAGATCTTGTGTTAGTTTTATGGATTCTTGTCAATTGTTACTTTATACCCATTGCATGAATGTTATTAATCTTGGTTCGTTGATGTTACATTGATAATTTCTATGGTTAATTTTGTTGTTTGAGTGATTGTATGTTGATACTTGTTAGTGGGTATTTGTTAATTTCAATCCATTTGCAATTTGAACATGTCTTTTGTTAATGCCTACCATGTGTTTGATGAATTGTTTACCTTGATTATGGAGTAGTTCTTTTTACTCTTGGCTTAGGCCAAGGGAATTGGGTAAACTTGAGTCATTGGGTCTAATGGATTTGATGATTTGGGAACCCTTAGTGGTAAATTTGATAGCCATTGACACTAACCTACTACTAGGTTAATTAGTAGTGAGGTTAGACCTTATGGGTGGATGTTGACCAAACCATTTAACATACTTCAAGTATAGAAGTAGACTTAATGAGTTTGGTTCCTCATAATTATCAAGATATGGTTATTAATCAAGGATAGTGACCCCAATTCTCATGTCTAGCCAAGAGTTGCTTTTATCATTCTTATTTGAAGACCCAAAAATCTTGATTGCTTTGCCTTGATTATAGTTATTGTTTAGTTGAGAGTAGAATTGTATTGAATGTTGTCTTCTTAGTTTGGAATTGCTCACATCTTTCTTAGTTATTTGAATTATTTCCTTACACTTTAAGATCACTTGTTTGCTAAGATTCCTAGTTTAATTCCTTGCCCATGACTTACAACCCCGGATTTCTAACCAATCTTGAAGCATATGTTTGCCCATTCCTTGTGAGACGACCCGAGGTTTGAATACTTCGGTTATTTTATTGGGGTTGAACTTGTGACAACCAATTCCTTTCTAAATTTGATCCTCGAGGATTGTTGTTGGTAGAGCTATACTTGCAACGCAACTTTACTGAGAAATTGGTGCCATTGCCGGGGAATGGTTGCAACATATGCCTTGATATTGGTTATGTGAATATGTGAATATTGTAGATAGTTTGTTTGTTTTCAACACTTAGCTATAGTTTAGCTTCTTTTATTTTTGTGCTATGATTCTCAAGTTTGATGACTCGGTCTCAACCGAATTCCAGCTTAACCGATTTGGATCCCGAGATTGAAAGAACTTTGTTACACACTCGGCAAGCTAGACGGCGGTTGGATTATATGGCTAGTGCTTCGGCCTCTCTTGAGGAACATACCGAATCACTAGACGGTACCGAGAGTGACTTGGAGTCTGCTACTTCCTATTCTTCTGTTGGCACTACTAATACATATTTGCATCCTACAGGTGAGCCATACATGGCAGAGCCACGCTGGATCACTTTGCATGAGCAAGGAGCTCTGGATATCATACTTCAACCGTTGCAAGCAAGGTATCCTAGCCTTGATCCAAACTTTGAATTGAAGAGTAGCTTGATAAATCTACTACCTAAGTATCATGGGATGCCGGGTCAAGACCCCATCCGACATCTAAAGGATTTTCAAGTTGCTTGTTCTACGGCTCAAAGGCATGGAGCCGATGAGGTGGCTATTGTAACAACCCCGGTTTTCGAGTATGCGAGATCTTTTTTGAAAGTACGGATTTCTCCGGAAGATCAGTAAGAGAAAAACCTTTGATATATCATCAAGTATCTCGATCCTCATGTTCATTATGTCATCTTTAAGCTAGAACCTTTTCCGAGGCAAGCTTGATAACGCAGTCACGAAGGACCTAGTTTTTGAACCATATCGGTTAGAAATTTTGATTTTGTTTTTCGTAAATAGTCTCAATTTGATGAACCGGACTTGATTCACAAGAGAAGAGAGATAATAGGATAATATTATCATTATATTAGTATTGGAAGCTTCTTGAATGATATTATAAGGTTACCTGGTCAGTTTTAGTTAAAAATAGAAAATCGGTTTAACCGGGTTCACAGTTTACTGGTGCAGCTTAGCACCAGCACTCTCTGATGACTTTAGCGATGCTAAGGCCTCATTATACATATTTTATTCTCATAATAAATATGTTACTAGTGTCATTTATGCTAGTAGCTCAGAAAATAATTTTTAGAGATATTTTTACAAGTGTTCTAATACATCTAGTTTTAGTAGTTATACACCTGAAATATTTTAATATTATTTTAATCCACCTCCAAGCCAACCAATCACAACTCACCCTACACCCCCAAAACCACCAAGGCTGGTTCATTTTCTCCTTGTGGCCGAAATTTCCAAGAGAAAAAAGAGAGAAAAGTTCTTAGTTCCAAATCTTCAAAGCTTGATTTCTGCTGAACTAAAACTCAAATCAAAATTCTAATCCGACCAAAATGATCCTCTCTTCTTTCTCTACATGATCATATGACTTATAAAGGCTGGAATCAAGGTGAGTTGGCTGCACCATCTTCCTTTTGATTCGGTTTCAAGGAAACATGTGTTTTCATGATGTTCTTCCTTAGGAATAATGCGTAACTTGACTTGAGGGCCAAGAAACATGAGTTTCCAGCATGTCTAAGGCAAGAAATTCCTCCCTAACATTCTCAGTGAGATTTGGTTAGTTGAGGGTTTTTGGAATTAAAGTTGTTCTTGATGTGATTTAGGAGGAAAAAGTGCTAAAGGACCACCTGAAAGTCTAACTTAATTAGGAGCAGCAAAACTAGGTAGGGTGTAACGAAATTAATCTTGATTATTTGTGTTTGAGTTGTGTGAATGTTGTATGATTTGGCTGTGCTAAAAATTGGTTTCATATATGATTGATTCTTGGTGAAATGTTGGTGAAATTTTGATGAAATTTGATGAAATTCAAGCTTTGAATTCATGTTCTTGGAGCAGCTGGAAAATGAAACCCTAGACCCTAAATTGGGGTTCAATTTGTTTTAAAATCATTTAGAAAAGATAGGGTTTTAGTATCTGCTAATTTATTTTGAATTATGGTAAAAATCGGTTGCTGAAAAGACTGAAAAACAAGTAAAAACAGAGGAAGAATCTGAAGAATTTACGAAGAACATGAAGAATACTTTGAGTGTGATGAAGAACAATGAAGAACAGGTTTTAGATCTTTAAAAGCGCAAGGAAGTAAAATTTTTGGTGTTTAAGGGGTTATTTGGTAATTTCTAAAAGTTAGGGTGGTTAAAGTAGAAATATTAAAAGTTACGGGTGGTAAAAAGTGAATTTTAAAGGTTAAAAGTAAAAGGTAAGTTAATTTTCGAAAATTAATGATAAAATAATAAATAATAATAAAATATTAAATAATAATATTTAATTAAAAATAATATTTTAATAAAAATAATAAAATAATGCAGAAAAAGGCAGTTTTCTGTAAAAGCTTTAGAAAAATAATTTTAAGCACATAATCTCATAATTACCTTCATAAAACACTTAGGGAGTGGTAAGAACATATTAGTGAGGCAAAGATAAAAGAAAGATAAAAAGTTGGAGAAAAGATAAAAGTCGAAGAAAAAGTCTGCAAAGTTTTAATGACAGAAAAACAGACAGAGACTAGTGAATAAACTAGGGCAACATAGTTAGTACTTGAGTTGCGACTAGGGTTAGGTATTATATGAAAAGTTAAACTATTTCAGTATAGACTTAATGAACCTACACTTGGGACAGGCTAACTATTCATACCAAAATTTACATAAGTCTTAAATACACACGTTCAATGGAGAAATAAAAGCAGACTAAAGAGACTAAGAGCAGAATGCTTATCGAAAAGTTATTTGTTGCTCGAGGCAACCCAAGAGATATTGTTTGCTTATTCGTTGCTTAATGCAACCCAAGAGATAATGTTTATTTATCGGTTGCTTAAAGCAACCCAAGAGCTTCTGTAGGGAAACTAGGATACCTACAGCAATTTTTCGTTCCCAAGAGTATATTTCCTGTGAGTAGAAAGCAGAGGCTGTCTCAATAGAGCTGCTAATAATTATATGCGCATTTATTTGAATGGAAAATCGTATCCAGGAAATCGTGAATTCATGACCGGATAAATGTCGGGAATGTAGGTGCTAACCGACACATGAGCTCATGGCCTGTACTAGGGCTAGACATGCGTCATTCTTGTCTACGCATCACTTTCTGTTGCATTCCTTCTTGTGTGTGATCTATTTCTTTATGTTTGTTTGCTTGAGTGCTATGTCTGTGCTTTATTTTCTTGTACTCTTCTGTTTGGATTCTGTTTTCTATTTTTCCATCTATTTTTAACTTCTGTTTATTACTTTTCTATATTCTATTATCCATCTGCTAATCAAAACCGAATAAATAAATATATTTAATAACCCTGACCCTACTAAGAACTCCCCAGTTCTTACCCCTTCTCTCTCTTCCTCCCCTTCAGATGGAGATGGGCGTGATATTCTATGAGTTCGAGGACCCTTATGTCTACGAGGATCCGGTACATCATAGTTACTTCATCATGGGATTGGAGCCTCGTATTAGATTATATGCGTTACCCAATTGAGCTTTTCAACATCCTCTGTCTAGCCCGCATTTTGACCCCGATGCTCCTTACGAGTTTCCCTTATCCTGGTTACATCCTGATGCACCTATACATCCTTTTCCTGATGATCCTGAGCACCCTATACCAGCTCCACCTTTGAATGAGGTGGAACCTGAGCCTATCATTCCTGATGAGCCTGAGTTAGCTGTTGACTACGTACCTGTGATACCACCAGAGTGGGACTTTCCCCCTAAGCCGATCCCTGACTTTCCACAACCTGATGAGCCGGCACTACCGGACAGTGGGGTAGCCCCTATATATGCAAACGGACCTGTGCTCGCGAATGATTTTGTACATAGTGACAGCAGTGTTTCTGGTGGATCTGAGGGTATAGTTGTAGCTGCGAATGATGAGGAGGAGGAGGATCCTGGGATAAAGGTAGAGCAGGATGAGGAAATAGACGAGCAGGATGAGTCTAACATTATCTGTTAGTTAGTCTCTCACTCGTGTTAGTACACCCGAGAGCTAGGAGCTCTATAGTGGTTAGGCTAGCCTGGGCGCCAGTTTAGCGGCTTCTTGTATGAGCCAGGCCCTGAGGGTGTCGTGTATATATTAGCTATGTAGGATGACGAGGATGTAAATTGACTTGATCTTGTGTAAATGCTACATGTTTTGTTATAGTGTATATGATGTATATTATCAGCTGTATTTCTGTGTTTCTTTATGCTACTTTTCTATTACTCTCAATGTATGCCTGTTTATTTTACCTTGTCACCCACAACGAATAAAAAAATTAAAATTACATTAAAAATTGGCATCGTTCTAACAAGGAACAGGCTCATATATTAAATAATAGTTTCTTTTAGGAAGGATAAGTTAGTAACACTTAGCTTCTTGTATGACCATGGCATACTGGGAGTTAGGTCGTTACAATTTGGTATCAGAGCGGTTCGTTCCCAATAGAGCCTGGGGAGTGGACTGACTGTGCTTTATTGCATACTCTGTTGTGTGTTTCATGCTTATAGGATATGTTGATGATATGTATTGCATGATTGTCTCTGTGTTTTCATTTTGGGAATTTTCACACTTAACTTGAAAGTGTTAAGACTGATCACCTTAATAATGATTGTTTGGTGTGAACAGGACCAAAATGGGTTCACAGAGACGAGGCGTACGGGAAGGAATTCCTAATGTTAACCACGAGAGGGAACAGGAAACGTTTATGACTACCATGAACGCTGTGGCTGAGGCAGTGCGTGAGGCTGCAATAGCAGCGGCTAGGGCTGTTGATCGTCTTGGAGTGAGAAACGGGAATGAAAATGAACATGGAGAAGATAGTGGGAATGATGAGAATAACATGGGGCATCTTGAAAGACCTATGACCCTTGCGACTTTTATGAAAGTTAAACCGCCTAAGTTTAAAGGTACACTCATTGCGACCGATGTTGACAACTGGTTTCGTGCTATCGAACGATCTCTGCGAGCGCAGCATGTTCTGGAAGGCCAACACGTGGAGTTCGCTACTTATATGCTGGAAGGAGAAGCTGAGTATTGGTGGCAGGGGATACAGCGACTATTGCAACAAGATGAAGGTGATATTCCTTGGGATACTTTTAAGGATGAATTTTATAAGAAGTATTTTTTGAGGGCAGCTCGTGACACTAAGGAGATGGAACTTATGCAGCTGAAACAGGGTAACACAACTGTAGCAGAATATGCCCATAAGTTTGATTACTTGTGCTGTTTCTCCAAGATCCGCCAAGGGAATCCTGTTGACTTTGAAGAATGGAAGTGTTTGAAGTTCGAAAGGGGTCTTCGTGAGTATCTGATGAGTTCAGTAGTTCCATTGGAGATACGAATTTTTGCTGAGATGGTTAATAAGTGTAAGTTAGTGGAAGAATGTGCTAAGAAGGTAATTGCGTCTAAAGCAAGTAGTCAAGGATTTCCATCAAGGAACTACAATAGTTATAATTGGCAACCACGAAGAACCAATTTCAAGACACCTAGTGTGCCACAGCAAAGGAATCTACAAGCTGGTAACGTTCCTGCTCGCCCTACGGGTGGAAACGGAGGTAGACCGAGGCAGGATAATGGTAAATGACCCAAATAGGCACAGGTGAATACTGCATGTAGGCAGTGTGGGAATGATCATGGTAATAGACCCTGCTTGTTTGGAACATCCAGGTCCTATATTTGTAACGAACCAAGACATAAGGCTAAGAATTGCCCAAAGAGGTTTACTCAGAATCCAACGCGAACCCAGCAACAAGGTCGAGTGTTTGCCATGACTGCTGATGATGCTATGCAATCAGACGCCCTGATCCAAGTTCAGTGTTATGTTAAAAATCAATTTCTAACTGTACTATATGATTCGGGTGCATCGCATTCCTTTATTTCTTTAACTGTTGCTCGTGAGTTGGGACTAGATTTCTCTGCGTTGAACTTTGATCTATTTGTCTATACACCTGCATCCCAAAATGCTTTGACCAGTTTAGTGTGCCTGCAAGTACCATTCACTATTAGGAACAGAACTTTTATACATGATCTAATCTGTTTGCCTCTATGTGGTTTAGAAGTTATTCTAGGATTAGATTGGTTGTCCAAGTATCATGTTTTCCTTGATTGCTATGAAAGAACTACTGTTATTCCATCTGATAGTTTATATATTAAACCAATTTTGTCTCATACTTTATATCTAAATTCTGTAAGAGTTACCTTAGACGGGAGTGATTGTGAGGGGTACGTTCTGTTAGCGGCTAGCTCGAATGACAGTGAATTAAGCTTAGAATGAATCCAAGTAGTGAAGGAATTTCCTGATGTTTTCCCAAACAACATACCTGAGTTTCCTCCTCAGCGCGAGATAGAATTTAGCATTGAACTAGTACCTGGAACCGGATCGATTTTCATAGCACCGTACCGGATGTCACCATTGGAACATGCAGAATTGAAGAAGCAGTTGGATGAGCTACTTAGAAAGAAATTTATTTGTCTTAGTGCATCACCTTGGGGAGCTCCAGTATTGCTAGTAAAGAAGAAGGATGGTGGGATGAGACTTTGCGTAGATTACCGACAGCTAAATAAAGTCACTATCAAGAACAAGTATCCACTTCCACGGATAGATGATTTGATGGATCAGTTAAAAGGTGCAACTGTGTTCTCAAAGATTGATTTGCGATCGGGCTATCACCAGATTTGAGTGAAAGAGTCAGATATACCGAAGACTGCATTTAGAACTCGATATGGTAACTATGAGTATAAGGTTATGTCATTTGGACTAACTAATGCTCCTGCGATTTTCATGGATTACATGAATCATATTTTCCGTCCGTACCTTGATCAGTTCGTAGTAGTTTTCATAGACGATATTCTCATCTATTCGAAGACAAAAAGAAAGCATGAAGAGCATCTAAGGACTGTATTGCATATACTGAGGACTCAGAAGTTATATGTTAAACTATCAAAGTGCGATTTCTAGGCAGAGAAGGTAGCATTCATGGGGCATGTTATATCACAGGGAGGAATTGCAGTGGATCCTTCAAAAATTGAAGCAGTAGTGCAATGGGAACCACCTACGACCGTTACAGAAGTTTAGAGTTTTCTCGGACTTGCTGCATATTATCGGAGGTTCATTAAAGGGTTTTCACAGATAGCTTTACCTTTGACTTACCTTACACGAAAGGAAGTTCCGTTTGTTTGGACGGCTGAGTGTGATAGAAGTTTCAATATGCTTAACAAAAAGCTAACAACTGCACCTATATTAGTACTACCTGATCTACAGAAACTTTTTGAAGTATACTGTGACGCCTTTCATAAAGGACTTGGGTGTGTGCTGATGCAAGACAAAAATGTGGTGGCTTATGCTTCCCGACAGCTGAGACCTCATGAACGAAATTATCTGACGCATGACTTGGAGTTTGCTGCAGTGGTGTTTGCTCTAAAGATCTGAAGGCATTATTTGTATGGCGCTCAACTGGAAGCTTTCTCCAATCACAAAAGTTTAAAGTATATCTTTGACCAGAAAGATCTTAATATGCGACAGCGAAGGTGGATGGAATTTTTGAAGGACTATGATTTCAAGTTAAGTTATCACCCAGGGAAAGCGAACATAGTGGCAGACGCTTTAAGCAGGAAGAATTTGAGTATCACTTGGATAATGATAAAGGAAGAAAAGTTACTTGCGGAATTTGAAGACCTTAAGTGCCACGTTAGTTACACTAACGTGAACTCTGACGTAAGGACAAGGGGCACAAGGCAACATTATTGGGGAAGGTGAGTCCCAATAACGGTTGCGAAAGTTTATAAGGCAACGTTAGTGGTCACGTTAGTGCCACTAACGTTGGAGTTAATGTGGATTATATGGGGTTGAAACATTAGTGAAAAAGGTGATTGCCACTAACATTCTCGAACCCACAATGTCACTTAACGTTAACTTCACTAACGCCCATGCCTAATTCATACTTTTTTGCAAGCTGAGCCCACTAAAGATTGTAACTGCTTCAACTCAAGATCTAAGGCCCACATCCAAGACTTGAAGAACTCACTAGAAGATCAAGAGAAGTAGTATATATAGGAGTAGTTTTGAACTATAGAGAAGCTTTGCACTTTAGAGAACTACCCTCTGTATATTTACTTTTCTGCACTTTTAGCTAGGGATGTATTCTTTTCTGCCATTTTCCATTTCTAGAGCTATGAACAACTAAACCCCTTTCATTGGGTTAGGAAGCTCTGTTGTAATTTAATGGATCAATTATAGTTTTCATTCTCTTCTTCTTTCTTCTCTTTTTATTTACTAGAAAGCTTTCGATCTTAATTTAACTGGTTAGTTGTCTTGGAAAAGAAACTCTCCATAATTGGATCTCCTCTGATCCTTGGAAAAGGGATGAGGAGATCATGCTAGAAATGCTTTCTCATGTTGGACTAAATTGGGGTCTGGACGGATATAGTGACATGTAATCCTCCCAACACTTTGATTCGGAAATACATGTGGTATAATCAGTGACCACACTTCATCTCTTCCCATGAGCAATTAAATCAAGGAATTGGGCAATTATTCAAGCTTAGAGAGATTGGGTTGCCAAGGAATTGGAACCCAATCATTTAATTTTGCCTAGGAGATCAATAGATGCTTTGATTGAGGAAGAGATGAAAATGAATTTGATCCGGAGAATACAACATCTCCTGAGCCCAATGAATTCCCCATTTCTGATCTTACCCATTCTCTTTACTTTCTGCCATTTATTTACATGCTCATTTCCCCAAATCCCCATCTAAGATTCTGTACTTTATTTTCTGCTATTTACTTTCCAGCCATTTAATTTTCTGTAATCCTCAAACTACATTCTGTTTAGCTCAACTAGCATACTCTTCCAATTAAAGTTGCTTGACCAATCAATCCCTGTGGGATTCGACCTCACTCTATTGTGAGTTTTTACTTAACGATAATTCGGTATACTTGCCGAAGGAAAATTTGTTGAGAGACAAGTTTTCATGCATCAAGTTTATGGCACCGTTGCCGGGGATTGATTTTGTATCAACAATGATTAAGTTGGAAGTTCACTAGATTGAGCATTTTTCTTTTATTTGTTTACTTTATTCAGTTGTTTACCTTCATTTTGTTTCGTTTCTTCCTCACCCCCTACATCCCCTCTGTTTTCTTTCTTTCTTTATTATTATTTACAAATTCTGCTCACTAACCCACTAACTGTATGATAATTTGCACCACTCACACTAACAATCACTCTAACAAGGATAATCTCTTTATTTCATCTCTTGCTGTGTGTTTTGTTAGTTGTATGACAGGGAGAAGAGGGTGAGCTTTAACTTCCTTCGATTCAGAACCTGAAAGAACCCTTCGGAGACTAAGGAGGGAAGCAAGAGGGAAAGGAGTTGTTAGTGCTGAGGAAGAGGAAGAGTATTTTGAAACCAACAATGAGGAGAACTTGGAAAACAATCATGAAGGAGAAGCTCACAACCATGCTAGAGAAGGCCTTGCAAACCATGCTGAGTAAGAAAGGAGAGTTCTAGGCTCCTACATGAATCCAAATCCAGGAAACTGTGGAAGTAGCATCCAAAAGCCCACCATACATGCCAACAACTTTGAATTAAAACCCCAGCTAATCACCCTTGTTCAGAACAATTGCTCATTTGAAAGAAGTGCTCAAGAAGACCCCAATAAACATCTAACCACCTTCCTGAGAATTTGTGACACTGTGAAGTCTAATGGAGTCCACCCAGATGTCTATAGGCTGCTTTTGTTCCCTTTTTCACTCAGGGACAAAGCATCCAAGTGGCTTGAATCCTTCCCAAAGGAGAGCTTAACAAACTGGGAAAATGTGGTGAACAAGTTTTTGACAAGATTCTACCCTCCTCAAAGAATTAACAGGCTGATAGCTGAGGTGCAAATCTTCAGACAACAAGATGGTGAGACTCTCTATGAGGCATGGGAGAGGTTCAAGGACTTAACAAGAAGATGCCCACCAGATATGTTCAATGAATGGGTTCAACTTCACATTTTCTATGAAGGTCTTTCTTATGAGTCAAAGAAAGTTGTAGACCATTCATCAGGGGGATCTCTAAACAAGAAGAAAACCATTGAAGAAGCCATAGATGTCATTGAAACAGTAGCTGAGAATGACTACTTCTATGCCTCTGAAAGAAGAAACACTCGAGGAGTAATGGAGCTGAATCACATGGATGCATTGCTAGCTCAAAATAAGATGATCACCAAGCAGCTAGCAGATCTTACCAAGAAGGTGGAGGAAAACCAAGTTGCAGCAGCCATCACTTCATCACCAGCTCAAGAAGAAGTGAATATAGGAGAAGAAGGTGACTGGGAACAAGCCAACTATGTTGGAAACTCACCTAGACAAATCCATGATCCATACTCTAAAACTTACAACTCTGGATGGAGAAATCACCCCAACTTTGGGTGGGGAAATAAACAAGACCAAGGCCAAGACCAGAGACGCCACAACCACAACCCCAACAACAATGCAACTCACCAACATCCCTCACAGAGGTCCTATTAACAACCACCTAATCCCAACCCACCATCACTAACTGAGGATAGACTTTCAAAGATTGAGACTCTACTTGAAGACATATGTAGAGAAATCCAAGACAATAAGGTGTTTAAGGAGGAAGTGCGAGCAAATATCAAAAACCAAGGGAAAACATCAAGTAGGGTATCTAGCTCAACAAATTCCCAAACCGACTCATGGTTTTCCAAGTGACACAGAGAAGAACCCAAGAGGAGAAACAAAGAAAGTAAGGTGGGAAGAATGTAAGATGATCACCACAATTAATGAGAGGAGTATGGAGGAAGTAGAACACCTCCAAGATAGTCCAAAGGAAAATCATGAAGAAAGAAACTCTGCACCTCAACTCACACTCAAGGAAGAGCTGAAGGAGTGGGAGATACTGAACCCATATGCACCCTTCTCCCAAAGGCTTAAGGGTGGTGTAGCAGGGAGAATGTATTCAAGGTTCCTCGACATGTTTGCATCTCTGATGTAAATATACCATTCATTAAGGCCCTCCAGCAAATGCCCTCCTACATCAAGTATATAAAGGAGCTACTAGCTAGAAAGAGTTCATTGAAGGGTGGACAAACAATAAAGATGAACAGGAATTGTAGTGCTCTCATTCAAACAGAGCCACCCACAAAGAAGAAGGATCCAGGGAGTTTCCACATTCCCTGTGCCATAGGAGAAATGATGATTGATAAGGGACTCTGTGACTTGGGAGCAAGTATTAACCAAATGCCTCTATCTCTCATGAAAAAGCTTCAAATCAATGAGCTAACACCCACAGATGTAATTATCAAATTAGCTGACAAAACTCAAAAACAGGCAATAGGAGTGGTTGAGAATGTATTAGTGAAGGTTGGGAACTACTTCCTCCCTACAGACTTTGTCATCTTGGAAATGGATGAGAATCCTATTCATCCCATCATTCTGGGAAGGCCATTCTTAGCGACAGCCAGAGCACTTATAGATGTGGAGCGAGGAGAGCTAGTATTGAGAATACATGATGAGCAGCTCACCTTCAATGTTTTCAAACTCTCACAAAAAGCATATCATGATAACAAAGAGCTGAAGGAAGAGTCAAACAAGGGAGCTCAAGCACTACCCCTAAGAACTCCTGTGGCTAACAACCAATGTGATCAGAAGGAGCAACAGCCAAGTGTAATCCAAAAGGAACCAGACCCACCAGAGTCATATGAGATAGGCAACAAAACCATTCTTAAAGAGGAAACCACAAGGAACAAATTGACATCAAGGGACACAAAAAAAGGTCCCAAGGGGATGGAAAAACAAGAAGATCCCTACAGAAGATTTCTCTCCAGGAGATCAAGTGGTCTCTACATACTTTCCATCTATACCACCTAACCTCCCCACTATTCCATCTTAGCTGCCTCCAGTATACACCATCAACAAAATCTTGTCCTTAGAGCATGTGGAACTTGTCAACAAGGCCAATGGAGACAGATTCACTGCAAGGGGGGAAGATTTTAAGCATTACCAACCACCTTGACAAGGACCAAACGTCAAGCTAATGACGCTAAAGAAGCGCTTCATGGGAGGCAACCCATGTTCTATACCCTCTCTCTCTTTAATCTCTAATAGTAGTAATAAAGCAATTTTCATGGATTTCAAAATAATTTTGACAACCAATATAAGACCCCTTACATGCAGCATATAGTACATGATAAATTTGGTGTTCAAGGCACACCAAGAGGGCTTGAACACACTTCATGATGAAAGATTATTTCCGAATCTTGTTGCACCATATGATCACAAACAAGTTTGGTGTACCAACGTTGCATGCATGGACACTTTAGTGGTTGATTGATTTACATTCATAAAAAGCATTTAGTATTTAAAAACAAAAGAAAAAGATTTTTTTTTCTAGTAGCTACTTCACACTTTAAGTCTTTCCACCAAAAATCTTAATTAACCGTTTGCATTCCTTTTTGTCTTGTATAGGAAATTAAAAAGGACACTGATGGTACTTGATAGGATAATCAAGGAAGGAAGATTCGGCCACTATACCAAGGAACTTATACACTTGTCTCCAAGGGAAGTATCTTGGAAAGTGTTGCCATGCAACATTGGGAGTTGGAGAAGCCTTGGAGACCAAACCAAAATGCTCATAAAAGGGGTGATCCTCGTGCTCATCCAATGACAAACCCAACCGTCCGTCACTAAACCAATACCATTAATCCACACCTCTCAAACACCCATCACTCTTTTATATAAATGATCCCCACTCTACAACCTCTCCGTACACACTTCTTACTCGCATTCCTCTCCCTTCCTTCTCTCGGACACACATACTTCATCCTCCACCAAAAATTCCATACACACCCTCCTAGCCACTTTTTGTGAGTAACAAACACCTCAACCATCTTACATGGCATCATCAAGCTCCAAGAGACGAAAAGGGAAGGAACCTATAGAGCAGCCTCCTTTTGATGAAAAGAAATTCAGAACATTTTACCATGCACTACAATTTGGGTGGATGGCTGATAAAGAAATCATGTATGAATTGAGCTTTCAAGTTACAAAAACTGAGTGCCCGAAAATCACAGAGAAGGTGGAAAAACGTTGATGGGAGCTCCTCACCGATCCGATTACAAGGGTGAATGCAACTCTGGTAAGAGAGTTTTACGCAAATACAGTTAGACATGATAACGCACCGTGCGCACGCGCGCTGGTGGTGCATTCTTACTCCTGGGACAAAAAACCCGAGAGTTGTGCCTACCTTGTGCCCACTTTGTGTCCACTTCATGTCAGGCACCCACGCGCCAGCGTGCATGCCGCCTGCGCGCCCCCTTGCAACTTGGCCATCAACGCGCAAACACACTGTACGCGCGCGCCGATGGTGCACTATGAACTCCCTTGTATAAAAATCCGAGAGTTGTGCCTTACTTGTGCCATACTTGTGCCTAGTCTGTGCCCACACTGACACGTCCGCACACTGCGCGCGTCCGTGCTGGTTGCCAACCCAATCAGGTACGCATCAGCGTACTGTGCGCGTTCGCGCGCCTGTGCCGTCTCCCAACTCTGGTACAAATGACCCGAGACTTAGGCCAACTTTGTGCCACGCCTGTGCCAGGGGCACAGCTGTACTCACACGTACGTGCCAATGACGCACACGCATCCCTTGCTCCACCTTCACCAACACGCCAGCACACTGTGCGCGCGCGTCGGTTGCGCGAATCAGCTTTAAAGTTGTGCGCCCTGCTTCTCTCCCTCTCCCACCTTCTTTCTTATTTCTTCCTTCTTATTTCTCCATCACCTCTCTTCTCTTCCTTTCCTCCTTCCATACTCCACCACCACTGTCCCCGGCTACTCACCGGCGACCACCACCTCTTTTGGTGGCACTACATTTCTTCCCTCTCTTTCTAATCTTCAAAAAGAAAATTCACCTTGTTCTTTTACACTTCTCAAGGTTCTACTTCCTCCATATCTCATCTATTACTTTCTTTGAATCACTTCTTTTTCTAGTTAGATTTTTTTTTGTTGATTTACTTATTTTTCTCTTTTTGTTACTTGATTATACCACTTGCTTTTTGCTTGTTTACTTTTTCTTCTTTTTGTTTTTTTCCATGGATGTTGAACTTGAACTTTGATTACTTTCATGGATCTTCTTGATTGTTTTTCATTATCTTTGTGAGTGGATGTGTTGTGTGATGATTGATACTTCATTTTGGGCTTCTAATTGGTTGAGTATCTCATAATTGCTCATTGCTTGTTAAATACACACCAAGTGTTCGAGAAAATACACATATGCCATCTTGGTTTATTCTAGTCATATATCTTCAATTTGGTGCTTCCTCCTCATTCACTTGCTCTCTTCTAAGTGCATTGAACACATTTTGCTTATTACTTGCTAATTAGATACTCATTGAACAGGACTTGCTCTTTGTTTTGGATGCTTGAGATCATTCCTTGATAAGCCACTATTTTATGGTTTATCTTGTGCTCAATTGAGTGCTTTTTATCAACTCTTTACCCACTTATTCATATGATTTGCATGTTTTATATTTTCCTTCCTGATTTTGTGCTATGATTGAAAGCATGTTTCTTTGGTCTTAATTTAGTTAATTTTAAATCCTCTCTTATTATCATTCGATACCTTGATATGTGTGTTAAGTGATTTCAAGGATTACAGGGCAAGAATGGCTTAGAGGATGGAAAGGAAGCATGCAAAAGTGGAAGGAATACAAGAAGTTGAAGAAACTGCTAAGCTGTCCAGCCTGACCTCTTCGTACTCAAACAGTCATAACTTGAGCTATAGAGGTCCAAATGATGCGGTTCCACTTGTGTTGGAAAGCTAACGTCCGAGGCTTCGATTTGAGATAAAATTTGTCATAGTGGCCATATAGATAGGCAACGCGAACGCGCGCTTCACACGGACGCGTCGCATCTGCAAACTTCAATCCGCGCGGACGCGTGGATGATGCCTCCGCGTCACTTTGCCGCGACCTATACGGACCAGATTTCACAATCAGCGACTTCTGGGCTGTTTTTGACCCAGTTTTTGGCCCGGAGAACACAGATTAGAGGCTATAAAGTGGGGGAATGCATCCATTCATAATTATGCTTTCATAATACACTTTTTACAATTTAGATGTAGTTTTAGAGAGAGAGGCTCTCTCCTCTCTCTTAGGATCTAGGATTAGGATTCCTCTTAAAGGAATTAGGATTTATTATTTCAACTTACAATTTTTCTGTGCTCCAGGTTCAATATTCCTTTTACTTTTGATCTCTCTTTTACTTTCAGATATTTTGATGCTTGTATTACTTATGTTGCCTATTTGGCTTATGAACTTCTCCATATTAGATTTGACTGCTTTTATTAATGCAATTGAGGTATTTCAGATTTATGATTGCTGTCTTTTATTTATATAAATAATTTATATTTTTCTCCTTTTGGTCTTGGTTAAGAAATCAGTAACTCAAGATTTATTAGTCTCAGCGTGATCGATAACCGCTATCTTTACTAATTAGTTTGAACTTCTATAATCCCAATCTTTTCCTAGGAATTAACTAGGATTTGAAGATCAACTTAATTAGTCACTTGACCTTCCCTTGCACTAGCAAAGGTTAACTAAGTGGAATTAAGATTCAATTTTCATCATCATTGATAAGGACAACTAGGATAGGACTTTCAATTTCTCATACCTTGCCAAAAGTTTATTTTACAATTATTTATTTATTTTACCTGCCATTTAAATTACTTGTTCCTCATCTTTAAAAACCCAAAATTTTACCTTTTTCATAGCCAATAATAAGTCATACCTCCCTGCAATTTCTTGAGAAGACGACCCGAGGTTTAAATACTTCGGTTATCAATATTTTTATGGGTTTGTTACTTGTGACAACCAAAACTTTTGTAAGAAAGGACTTTTGTTGGTTTAGAAGCTATACTTGCAACAGAAATTTATTCTAAATTCTAGACCACACAAAAGTTCTCTCTTCAAAATGGCGCCGTTGCCGGGGAATTGCAAACGTGTGCCTTATTATTGGTTATTGTAAATATTTTTCAAAAAAAAAAAGAGAATTCAAATCTTCTTCAAAATATTTTCTTTTTATTAACTTTTGTTTTTATTTTCTCCTACTACTATGAACTCTCACCCCTTTGGATATGAGTCTGGTTACAACTATGTTGCAGGAAGAGGAAGCTATAACAGGAATATGCATCAAGGTCAAACCAATCAAAGATGGACGGAGCCAAGAGGATCTGATCAACCCTTTAGGCAACAACACCTTCCAAGATATCATAGACAAAGACCATCCTACAATGCATACCAAGCTGATAGATATGGTGGACCACATAGTAGCTACCAACAAGCCCCACCGTATGCTCAGAGACCATCCTCACAACATAACTTTGAACCACCACACTCACAAGCCCCTTTCCACCATTCACCTCCATATGACCCCAATCCTTATTCACCACACCAACCACCATATGAAACTTTTCTCCCAACAAATGAACCCTCCTATCTACCCCAAACCTCCATGGAAAGCAAACTTGCCTCTATCACTAGTCTCACATCTACTCTTCAAGCACTTATATCCCGCTTGGGCCAACCCTCTACACCCAATATTCAACCCTCAAGCTCCACTACACTTCCATCTCAACCACATATTGATCCACCCATCCCATCCCCATCATCCATGGAAGGGCACCCACATCCATCAACCCAAGAGCAACATGATCCCAATGATACTATCGACATGGAACAATAGAGAAGGGATAATCTTCACAAATCCATACATCATAAGGAGCTAGAGGAGGCACTAAAGGTAAAGGTAGTAGAGACATTTGCAGATGAAGGAGTAGTTGAAGGGAGTTATCATAGAAAAGAAGCCATCAAGGAGGATTTTGTACTTGAAGGTGAAGAAATGGTTGAACAGGAAATCATTAAGGATGAATACGATTTCATACTTAAATACCTCGATCAAGCAAGAAATCGATTACCTTTCCAACGTTCAGACATTCAACAGACTCCCATGGCTTCATGTGAAGAATCTAATGAAGAACGCAGCACAAAGAAGAGACTAAAGACTCCAGTGGATAGCATAGAGCATAACTTCGTACTGGAACAAGTAGAGGACGCTGTCATTGTAGAAGAAGAAGAGTTGGTTGAAGATTTAGGAGATGCTGAACCTCCTAGGAAATACAGAGTCATGGAAGACCCCGTCAAGGATGTTACAATTGACGCTAAAGAGGATGTTGCACAGCCTCCAATGCAGATATCTTATGAAGAACTGGACGGAGTAACTCAAGACGCATGTTTCCTTGATGATGATAGTCACCAGTCAAGTCCTCCTAGTGATGAACTTGCACCCGCAAGTGAATTTTTTGAGACAAAAGAATCTTCCCCAAGTGAATACGAAGATGATGCAGAGGTCGACTTTTCTCAACCTCTTAATTATGACTCAAGTGATGAGGAAGATATGGAAGACTTTGACCAGGACATGGCTGGAATGGAAAAGGTTTGCAAGGAAGTGAAGGAATTCAAAGAAGAGCACAAGGGAGTGGAGCTTCCACGTTTATTCCAAACACCTCCCCCTAAGTTGCCATCATCCTTCACAACATTCAAGTGGATAAAATTCATATCCCTTAGCTTTCTAATTCCACTTGAATATGGGCTACTGGAGATGGATGGTCAACTTAGAGCTCTTTGTGGTATTAAGAGCAAGAGGAAGATGATCAGTGGTAAGAATTGTCCTGCAAAGTTCAACATGGTTGTGTGCTCAAAATTTAAACGCAAAGGTTGGTGTAAATCTCAACTGAATGGGTCTAGGAAGTTGTTTGGCCGCTTTAGTGAGAATTCAGATTGCCTGCCACCCGGTTGGAACACTAATGATCAACAAGAAGACGGGTGCAAAAGCAAGGTTTGAGACCCTGATGCCAGGGCATCTAGGCTAGTTTCACTGACCTTTTCTTTACTGTTTTAGGGTAGTTTCATGCATTTTCTTAGTGAATAAGGCAAGTTTTGGGTAAAAATACACTCACACATTGATTCAAGCAACTATTGTGAATTTTGCATGATTTCATGAGATTTTTGCTAGAATTGCATGAAAACTTGATGATGCATAATCTCATGACTTTGGCTAGAGCTTTGATGCACTTTAACTGCTTGATTTCAGGACAAATGAGGCATGGAAGAACCACATTAGCATTCACATTAACTTAGTTAACGACAACACTAACATGGAATGGCAAGGAGCTTGCAACGTTAATGAGAAAAGTGATCACCAATAACGCCTGCGAAGCCATCCATAGCTCACGTTAATAGCCACGTTAACTAAGTTAACGTGGTAGTTAACGTAGAAGAAAAAGGGGAACTCCACGTTAACGAGAAAAGTGAACACCACTAACGTTGGAAAACTAGGCAATGCCCCACGTTAAGAGTCACGTTAACTTAGTTAACGTGAACTCTAATGTGGAAGAGGAGCAACAACGCCAACGTTAGTGACATTCACTTTTGTCACTAACGTTGGATCATTAGCATTGCCTATGTTAATTCTCACCTTAAGATTGTTAACTTGAAAGTTAACGTGGAGTTGAATTCAAAGAACCAACGTTAGTGACACTCACTTTTGTTACTAACGTTGGGAGATGGCTTCATTTACTACGTTAAGAGCCACGTTAACTTAGTTAACGTGAGTCCTAACGTAGGAACTTTAGGCAATTGGAGCGTTAGTGACAAAGGTGAGTGTCACTAACGCTCTTGAAGGTGAACAACACCCACGTTAAGAGCCACGTTATCTAAGCTAACATGAGACTTAACGTAGGGGCAAGAGGCAAGCCAACGTTAATGGGAAAAGTGAGTCCCATCAACGTTAGCCAAGGATTGAATAGGAGACGTTAGTAGTCACGTTAAGACTACTAACGTTGGAGTTAACGTGGGTATATAAGGGTGGAACGTTAGTGGAAAAAGTGAATGCCACTAACGTTCTCGCACCCAAAAATGTGGCTCAATGTTAATCCCACTAAATGCCCAAGCCTAACTCATATTTCTCTGCAAGCTGGGCCCACTAAAGATGAGAACTGCTTCAACTCAAGGTCCAGAGCCCACATCCAAGACTTGAAGAACTCACTAGAGGATCATGAGGAGTAGTATATATAGGAGTAGTTTTGAACTAGAGAGAAGCTTAGCACTTCTGGGCACTTCTGGGCACTACTCTCTATAGATTTACTTTTTCTGCACTTTCGCATGGATTCTTCTTTTCTCCTATTTTTCATTTCTAGAGCTATGAAAAACTAAACCCCTTTCATTGGGTTAGGGAGCTCTGTTGTAATTTGATGGATCAATTATAATTTTCATTCTTCTTCTTCTTTCTTTTCTCTTGATCTTACTAGAAAGCTTTCAATCTTAATTCAATTGGTTAGTTATCTTGGAAAAGAAACTCTCCATAATTGGATCTCCTTTGAGTCTTGGAAAAGGGATGAGGAGATCATGCTAGAAATGCTTTCTCATGTTGGACCAAATTGGGGTTTGGATGGATATTGTGACATGTAATCCTACCAACACTTTGATTTGGAAATACATGTGGTATAATCAGTGACCACACTTCATCTCTTCCCATGAGCAATTAAATCAAGGAATTGGGCAATTGTTCAAGCTTAGAGAGATTGGATTACCAAGGAATTGGGATCCAATCACTTAAGATTGCCAAGGAGATCAATGAATGCATTGATTGAGGAAGAGATGAGAATGAACTTGATCTGGAGAATGCAACATCTCCTGAACCCAATGATTTCCCCATATCTTATCTTACCCATTCTCTTTACTTTCTGCCATTTAATCAGTGACCACACTTCATCTCTTCCCATGAGAAATTAAATCAAGGAATTGGGCAATTGTTCAAGCTTAGAAAGATTGGATTACCAAGGAATTGGGATCCAATCACTTAAGATTGCCAAGGAAATCAATGAATGCATTGATTGAGGAAGAGATGAGAATTAACTTGATCCGGAGAATGCAACATCTCCTGAACCCATTGATTTCCCCATATCTTATCTTACCCATTCTCTTTACTTTCTGCCATTTAAGATTCTGCACTTTAATTCCTGCTATTTACTTTCCAGTCATTTAATTTTCTGCAAATTCCAAATCCAATTTCTGCTCAGCTCAACTAGCACTTTCTTCTAACTAAAATTGCTTGACCAATCAATCCCTGTGGGATTCGACCTCACTCTACTGTGAGTTTTACTTGACGACAATTCGATATACTTGCCGAAGGGAAATTTTTTGAGAGACAAGTTTCCACGCATCAAGTTTATGGCGCCATTGCCGGAGACTGATTTTGAATCAACAATGATTAAGTTTGAAGATCACTAGATTGAGCATTTTTCCTTTTTGTTTAGTTTATTCAGTCAATTTCTGTTAGCTGTTTTGATTTCCTCCTCACCCCTGCACCCCCTTAGTTTTGTTTCGTTCTTCATTTCTTTGTTTATTATAATTCAGCTTACTAACCCACTAACTGTTTGATAAATTGCATCACTCACACTAACAATTACTCTAACAAAACTAGTTTTAGCATTTCATCTCCTGCTGTGCAATCTGTTGTATGACAGGGAGAAGAGAAGGAGCTTCAACATCCTTTGATTCAGAACCTGAAAGAACCCTTTGGAGACGACGAAGGGAAACAAGAGAAAAAAGGATTATTGGCACTGAGGAAGCAGAGGAAGAGTATTTTGAACCCAACATGGAAGAGAATTTGGAGAACAACCATGAAGAGGAGGCTCATAATCAAGGCCATGCCAACCGTGCTGGGCAAGAAAGGAAGGTCTTAGGATCCTATATCAATCCTAATCCTGGAAACTGTGGGAGCAGCATTCAGAAACCCACTATACATGCCAACAATTTCGAGCTAAAACCCCAGCTTATCACTTTGGTGCAAAATAATTGCTCATTTGGAGGAGGTGCTCAAGAAGACCCTAACCAACACTTGACCACCTTCTTGAGGATTTGTGACATGGTGAAGTCCAATGGAGTCCACCCCGATGTCTATAGGTTGCTCTTGTTCCCCTTTTCACTCAGGGACAAGGCATCCAAGTGGCTTGAATCCTTCCCAAAGGAGAGCTTGACTAATTAGGAAGAGGTAGTGAACAAGTTTTTGGCAAGCTTTTACCCCCTCAAAGGATCAATAGGCTGAGAACTGAAATGCAGACGTTCAGACAGCAAGATGGGGAGACACTTTATGAAGCTTGGGAAAGGTTCAAGGATCTAACAAGGAGATGCCCACCAGAGATGTTTAATGAGTGGGTCCAACTTCACATCTTCTATGAAGGTCTTTCATATGAGTCAAAGAAGGCTGTGGATTATTCATCAGGAGGCTCTCTAAACAAGAAGAAAACCATTGAAGAAGCCATAGATGTCATTGAAACAATTGCTGAAAATGACTACTTCTATGCATCCGAAAGAAGTAACACCAGAGGAGTCATGGAGCTGAACCATATGGATGCCTTGCTAGCTCAAAACAAGATGATCACCAAGCAGCTATCAGATCTTACCAAGAAGGTGGAGGAGAACCAAATTGCAGCAGCCATCACTTCATCACCAGCTCAAGAAGGAGCAAACATATGAGAAGGTGACTCAGAGCAAGCCAACTATATTGGAAACTCACCTAGACAAAGCCATGATCCATACTCCAAAACTTACAACTCTGGATGGAGAAAACACCCCAACTTTGGATGGGGAAATCAACAAGACCAAGGGCAAGATCAGAGACGCCACAACCTCAACTCCAACAACCATGCAACTCATCAAAACACCACATAGAGACATTACCAACATCCATCCAACCAATCTTCACAACCCCCTAATCTCAACCCACCATCATTGCCAGATGATAGACTCTCAAAGATTGAAGCTCTACTTGAAAGCTTATGCAGAGAAGTTCAAGACAACAAGGTGTTTAAGGAAGAGGTACGAGCCAACATCAAAAACCAAGGAGAGAACATCAAGAGGTTGGAGTCACAAGTAGGGTACTGATAAACCCATATTTTATGATATATTTTGTGCTTAATCCGAGTGATTTATTCAATCCTTCACCCACTTATTCATATTAATTGTATGGTTTTACCTTCCCTTCCTTATTATGTGATGTATGTGAAAAACATGTTTCCTATGCTTTAAAATTAATTATTTTAATCACCTTTATTTCCATTCAATGCCGTGATTAGTGTGTTGAGTAGTTTCAGATCTTCTAAGGCAGAATGACTTAAAGGATGGAAAAGGAAACGTACAAAAATGGAAGGAAAGTGCAAAACGGAGTTTTGAAGAAACTGGCATCCACGCGATCGCATGGATGATGCGGTCGTGTGCCAAGAGCGAAGAAGCAGCGACGCGGCCACATGGCTGACGCGACCGCGTGACTTGAGCGAATCACATACGACGCGGACGCGTGACCGACGCGACCACATGATAAGAAGAACTCCAGATGACGCGACCGCGTGACCCACGCGGACGCGTGACAGAGGCCACGCATCAGAAATTGCAGAAAACACTCATAGCGGATTCTGAAGCCTTTTTGGCCTAAATCCAAGTCCAGAAGTCATAGACCAAAGGTTATGAAGTGGAGGAATGCATCCATTCAGGGAGTGGGGAGAATTTTTAGTCACTTTCCATGATTTAGGTTTAGTTTTGAGAGAGGTTCTCTCCTCTCTCTCTTTAGGATTTAGGATTTAGGACTTCTCTTAGTTTTAGGAGTGACTCTCGATCCCAGGTTCAATGTTCCTTTTATTTATTTTCTCAATTTAATTTATGGATTTCTATGTTCAACTCAACTTCTTTATTTGGCTATAACTGCCCATGTTACATTTGATTGAGTTATTAATTTATAATTTTGAGGTATTTCAGATTGATGATTGCTGTCTTTTATTTATATAAATAATTTGGATTTTTCTGTTACCCTTTTGGCTTTAGTTGAGTAATTGGTGACGCTTGAGCTGTCAAATAAAGCAGTGGTTGAAATTAGGAGCTGCTAATTAATTTGACTTCCAATAACTCTAGCCTTTCCAAAGGAAAGACTAGGACTTTAGGTATCAAATTAATTAGTCCACTTGACCTTCCTTTGTTTAGTAAAGATTAACTAAGTGGGATTAAAATCCAATTCTCATCACAATTGATAAGGATAGGACTTCCAGTTCTTATACCTTGCCAAGAGTTTATTTTACAGTTATTTATTTATTTTTATTGCTTTGAAAATATACCTGTGCCCATTGCCCAAATTCCAAAACTCCAATTTTACCTTTTTCATAGCCAATAATAAGAACATACCTCCCTGCAATTCCTTGAGAAGACGACCCGAGGTTTAAATACTCGGTTATCAATTTTAAAGGGGTTTGTTACTTGTGACAACCAAAACTTTTGTACAAAGGGATTTCTGTTAGTTTAGAAGCTATATCTACAACGCGAATATTTTTATAAAATTCTTTACTAGCAAAAATCCTAACGTCAAAATGGCGCTGTTGCCGGAGAATTGCAAACGTGTGCCTTATTATTGGTTATTGTAAATATTTATTTAAAAATATATATATATATATATTTTCTTTTACTTGTTTATTTGTTTTCTCTCTTTCCCCTTATTTCTTATAACTACTATGAATTCTCACCCCTCTCGCTTTGAGTTTAGTTCTAACTTTGTTGAAGGAAATAGAAACCACAGCAGGAATATGCATCAAGGTCAGACCAATCAAGGATGGATGGAGTCAAGAGGATCTAATCAACCCTTTAGGCAACAACACCCTCCAATATATCATGGACAACGACCATTCAACAATGCAAACCCAGCTGAAAGATATGGTGGACAACCTTGTAACTACCAACAAGCCCCACCCCGTGCCTATAGACCATCCTCTCAACATAACCTCGAACCACCACACTCACAAGCTTCTTTTCACCATTCGCCACCATAAGATCCTTATCTGCCCCAACACCAATCCAATTACTCCCAAGAACCACCACTCCCCTATACACCATACCCATATCCATCAAAGCCAGAATCACAGTTTCGCCTTGAAGAATCAATGAAACAATTTACTGCAACCCTTCATCAACTGGAGCAAGCAATAGTAGAGGAGTTAAAGCAATTATCTTCCAGACGTTCAGCCCCTCAACAGACCCCCGTGGCTTTATATGGAGAATCCAATGAAGAACGCAGTACAAAGAAGACGCTAGAAGCTCCAGTGAACAACATAGAGCATAACTTCGTACTAGAACAAGTAGAGGAAGCTGTCATTGCAGAAGAAGAAGAGTTGGTTGAAGATTAAGGAGATGCCGAACCGCCACTTGAATCCAGAGTTGTGGAGAACTTCGTCAAGGATGTTACAATTGACGCTGAGGAGGATTTTGCACCGCCTCCACTGCAAATATCTTATGAAGAACTGAACGGAATAACCCAGGACACAGGCTTCCTTGATGATGATGATCACGAGTCCTGTTCTCTTAGTGACGACCTTGCATCCGCAAGTGATCTCTCTGAGACAGAAGAATCTTCCCTGAGTGAACATAAAGATGATGCTGAGTTAGATTTTTCTCAACCTCCAATATATGACTCGAGCGATGATGAGGGAGAAATTGAAGACTCTGATCAAGATACAGTTGAAGTGGAAGAATTCACAGAAGATTATAAGGGAGTAGAACTTATAGAACCACTGGAAACACCTATCCCAAGGCCATTACCGCCCAACACAAATTACAAGTGGGTAACACCTTTGCCTTTTATCTTTACTTTTCCACTTGAATATGGTTTACTTGAAACAGATGGCCAGCTTAGAGCTCTCTGCAGTTTTAATAGGAAAAGGGATATGACTCGCACTCAGCGCTGGTATGAAAGATTCAATAAGGGTTCGCACTTCAACTTGAGGTGCAAGAATTGGTGTCAAGCTCAATTTAAAGGATCTCGGAAGCCGTTTGGTCACTGCAGTGAGAATTCGGATTACTCATCACCCAACTGGACCAATGTAGATCAAGACAAAGACGGGTGTAGAAGAAAAGTTTGGGATCCTGGAGTCTATTCTGGCATTTAATACTCCAGGAGCCTGCAAGCCTGTTTGAACTCACACAAGGGCTTTACGTACTTTGTTTGGGACCCCGGAGGATGCTGGCATTCCAAACACTGGTGGAGATTTCTGGACGAATTCAAACATAAGCCACCATAGCAGGAAGCTCATCCAATGTCCAACTTAAGGACTTTAACTAAAAGTGCTAGGTGGGAGACAACTTACTATGGTTTGATCGTCCCTTTTTCAGTTTTCACTTTTGTCTATTTTGTTTTTCCTTGAGTTTTGATTGAACCTGGAAACTTACAAAATACTTTATGGCATCTACATTCATATTAGCATTGTATTTTGCATTCCTGCATAAAAAAGAAAAAAATGGTGCACGACACAACCGCATGCCCCATGCGATCGCGTTAAATCGCGAAAAACACTACGCATGCGACCGCGTCACCCACGCGGCCGCGTACCCTGGAGATCGGCGTATAAACCCAACGTCCAGAAAGTTGGGCTAGAATCGTGTGGCCCTTGTGCGGTTTGCACAAAATGACCCACGCGATCGCATGCCCCATGCGTTCGCGTCACATGCACATAACCAATCCCACGCGACCGCGTGAACGACGCGATCGCGTCGCATGGATTGCACAAATCCCAAAAGGAGACAGAGAGTTGCGCTGTTGATGCTGGAATCGTGCGTCTAGCACAAATTTCAGTGACGTGATCGCACGACCCACGCGATCGCGTCATCCCCTCTTCTACCCCTCCCATGCGATCGCGCGACCCACGCGATCGCGTCATTCCCATTTTCACCCCCACCACGCGACCGCATCCTCCACGCGATCGCGTGGATTTGAAAATATAACCCCCTGTCACGCGAACCCTATCAGTTGCGCCACCCCCCAAACCCTCTCCTCCCTCTCTTCTCCCCAACCCACACAACCACCACCTACCCACCACCACCGGCCACCACCGCACCCGCCGACCACCCAGAACCCGCAGCCACACCACCCACCTCCCTCCTACCCCCTCTTTCTTCTTCTTCTTTCCATCTTCTCCCACCACCACCGCCGCTGCCCCGCCCACCCCTCCGCAATCGCCGCCACCGCGCCGCCACAGCAACCGCGCCACCTCCAACCACCACCACCCTCACCCCCGTCCCTACCCCCTATCCCTACCTGTCCCGAAGACCCTGCCCCCTAACCCACTGCTACCGCCGCTGCGCCATCCTCCGCCGCCGTGCCGAATGCCACCACTGCCACCCCCGGTCACCTTTCTGCCCCAATCACCTTAATTCGCCTACCAGGTTCCGCATCACGTCCCATTCTATCCATTCATAGTTAGTTCATATTTTTCTATTTTTGTTCATCATTAGGATAGATAGATATGCATGTTGTAGTGGATTTTTAGGTTGTTAGGTAGCTTAGGCTATGGTTAGTGAATTTAGGTCTGTTTACTTGCACTGTTCATGTTTCTTGCTTTATGTTTTTGCAATCCTGCTGCTACTCTGATGTTAGTTCATATGCTGCAAATTCTTATTTCATGCTACTCTTTACACTGAATTTTCATGCTTATATTTCTTATATGTAATTGCAAGCTTTAATTTTAATTCATGTGAACTATTTGATTGTTGTTTATTTTCCGGGAAAATCTAATTTTTAGCCAGAATGCTGCCCAAATTTCTGTAAAACGTTCTCATTCATGTTTTGGTTTGGCATTTTGAACTCTGTTTTCCTCTGCTTTACCCGAACCATTTCATGAATGCCAAGGCAAGCTTCATTATCCTTTTTGATTTCCTGGTTCATAAACTGCATCTGTGATGTTTGATTCCAATTTTTACTTCCTTTATATCTACTTGAATCAGCATCAACCTGTTTTCCTTGTTTGGTTATGAGTTACTTATAGTTCCTACCTATGAATACTTGCTACTTGGAATTTTTCATTATGTCACTTACTTTAACCCAATTTTTTATCCCACTGACTTACTAATTCTAATTTCCTAAACTTTTTTCAACATTAACCGAACTACCCTTTTACAACATTTTCTCTAGCTTTTCACTTTCTTTTAACCTTCTAACCATGGCATAATGATATTTTTCTATTTAACATGAATTTAATTACATTTTGGATTGTGAATTTTTCCTTTTGAACTTTTCACTCCTATACAATCCTTAATGCACATTTAATAAACTCATTTTCCTTATTTTATTTCTCCCTTGCCACTTTATGTTTTCTTTGACTATATGCCTATTTACTTTCCTATTTTTATATATCCTGGTTTTCCATTTTTCAGGATGTCTACCTCCCAGAGGAAAGGAAAAGGCAAGGCTACTACTGGCAAGCATAAAAGAGGAGGATCCTCCATGTCCATCATCGATCTGATGCATGACTCCTCCTGGAGGGAGAAGAACTTTACCCAACAGGAGAAAGCTGACCAGCTGCTCCCTGCCAATGATCCAGTAAAATTTGCAAACTGGTACTGTGAGTTGAAGTATCCAGTGTTTGCAACCTCCAGGAACCTATACCTGGAGAGGACTCTGAAGATCCCAAGAGAACTTCAGCAATACACCACTGAGCAAATCAAACAAAAAGGCTGGTTCTTTCTGGAGAGAAATTTGGCTGAGGTGAACGCATCTTGGGTAAGGGAATTCTACTGCAACTACTTCTTGACTTCCCTGGATGTAGTCCACCTAAGGGGAAAGCAGATTCTGGTCACTGAAGAGGCCATAGAGGACATTCTACAGCTCCCACCTAAGTCCGATAAGCCTGATGGATACAAAAAGGCTGAGGAGGACATGCGCCTGATGAAGTTTGATTGGGATGTTGTTAAGGCGAGGATAGCCCTGGACCCGACTGTTCCTTGGGAGATGGGTCAGGACACCACCTTGCACAAGGGAATCAAGAGGGCGTACTTAAATGATGAGGCTCGGTTATGGCATCAGATCCTGAGCAACTATGTTATGCCGAGTACCCATGAGACAGAGATTCCGGCTGCTATGATCACCCTCCTATGGTGTGTGATGGAGGGTAAGGACCTGTACTTGCCACGATTTATCCGGACCTATATGGCCAGGGTCCACGTCCGAGGCACTCTTCCCTTTCCCTATTTGGTTACACAGATGGGCCGTCAAGCTGACGTGCCATGGGAGGATGCCGATGAGAGACCACCAGCTGCGGACTGTAGGAAGATCATTCCTCACAGCAGGAACTTCCTAGCTTTGGGCTACAGACCACCACCCTTCACTGCTACTGATGAGACAGCCCCACTGTCTGCTGGACCCTCTTCCTCCACAGCTGCCCCTGCTGCCACCACTGCACCTCCACCTACCTCAGAGCCAGTGTACCGCCTCGTGCACTGCTTGTTCCGATAGCTAGATCAGATGGAGCGCCGTAACCGGCGCCGGTATGAGAGATCAGAGCGTCGCAGCAAGCGACGCTATGAGCATCTGAAGCTGATGATCCGACAGGGCAGTGACATCCCCTCCGAGCCTGACTCACCATCAGAGCCATCAGAGGAAGAGGCGGATGAGCACGAGGAGGAGACTCATTCCCAAGAGGAAACCCATCTGCAGGCAGGCACAGAGCAGGCTGCTCCCCAGGTAGAGGTTCCACATCAGATTGAGGCTGCAGATCCTGAGATCCCAATCCAGTCAGCACCTCCTCTACAGCAGCCTGATCCTCAGCCCACCACCACCGAGACTCCAGCTACCATTCCTACCAGTGATGACACCCCTTCACACCCAGCTTGAGTGTGCATCGAGGACGATGCTTTATTTTAAGTGTGGGGAGGTCGCCATCTCTAGCGTATTATCTTGGTGAACCACTACAGACTCTTTTCTTTTATTTTGGATATTTTTCTGTATTTTTCTCTTTATTTTTATTTTCTGAGTACTTATACATTGCTACTTTCATGTATTTTTACTCTATTTCTGCATTTTGCACTTTAGTTCATATTTTAGCCATTTAGTTTAGTTTGCAGTTCTAACTTATTAGATATAGAGTAGGTGGATTAATTAGTATAGTTTATCCTTTTTAGTATATTATAGTTGACTTAATTGAAAAATAAAAAGGAAGTAAGCTAGAGACTTTAACAAAGTTATAAACAATCCACACCATGTATATATAGCATTACATGTTATTAGTTAACAGCATTTCATCAAGGAGAAACACTAAAACCTTAAAGGCCACCTAAAACAATTTTTTTTTTAGAATAATGGGAAATTTTAACTAAACCTGCATGACATATATGAATGATATATGATTTATGAGTTTGAGAACATACAGCCTGTGAGTTTTGAGCTTAATTGTATGGTTACATTTAAACCATAATATTTTATTCCTGTGTGTTCCACTCTTCTTTTTTATTCTGGTGTTCTTTGCTTTGTTTTAATCAATATGTCCAGTTATAGAATATAGATACATACCAAGAGAGTGATTGAGGCCTTGTTTGATTTTTAACTCACTATCCCAAATAAAGCCTACCTTTTATGCCATCCTTGTTAGCCCCCTTTGAACCTTTTAATCCCCTCTTGTTCTATAACCACATTACTAGCCTTAAGCAGAAAAATAAATAAAAAAATCCCAAGTTGAATCATTGGTTAGCTTAAGATAGAAATTGTGTAATTAATTAAGTGTGGGGAAACTTTATGGGAACATGGATGACAGAAACAAGGGTAGAAAAATTGAAAAGAAATTAAGAATTTTTGGGAAAAATGCTCATGTGAAATTAAAATAATTAATTACCATGTGCATTAAAAAAAAGTTTTTATTTTCAATAAGAGGGATACAAAAGAATTCCCCAAAAATGCAAATTAAATGCACATGGTATAAGAACAAAGCATGAGCATGTGACGTAAAAAGTGGGAATTATGGAAAAATGGGTAAAGAAGCTTTACTTTAGAAATTATATATGTTAGGTGAGATCTTAGACTAATTAAGGATTCACTTATTAGCTCACTTAGCCTTATACATATACCCTTACCTTTACCTTGGCCCCATTACAACCTTAATCAAAGACCTCATGATTTTTGGTATGTCTATATTTTATAATTGTTGATTGGTTAGATGAAAAACAAAGTTATAGAAAGTAAGGATAAAAAGAAGAATAGAGTGATTAACCCGATAAACACTGAGTGACTAGAGAGTAAACACAAAATCCAGTGAGGGTTCACTAACTCATTAACATATATCTCTGCTTAAATTACTAATTGTCTTGCAAGTTTATAAAATGTTTTTCTCTCCCATCTCAATTGTAAAAGTGCTTTATCATTATCTAAGGTTGGCTATATATATATTTGAATCCTTGAGAATGTGAATTGATTTAACTACATGTAAGCTTTATATATGAGTGAATAAAATTAGAATTGCATCATGCATTTAGTTAGTTGCATTTAGATTAGAATTGCATTGCATGGCATTCAACCACTTCAACCTTACTTTTTACCTTGGACATAGCATGATGACATGCTATTACTTAAGTGTGGGGAGGTTGATAAACCCATATTTTATGATATATTTTGTGCTTAATCTGAGTGATTTATTCAATCCTTCACCCACTTATTCATATTAATTGTATGGTTTTACTTTCCCTTCCTTATTATGTGATGTATGTGAAAAACATGTTTTCTATGCTTTAAAATTAATTATTTTAATTACCTTTATTTCCATTCGATGCCGTGATTAGTGTGTTGAGTAGTTTCAGATCTTCTAAGGCAGAATGACTTAAAGGATGGAAAAGGAAACGTACAAAAATGGAAGGAAAGTGCAAAATGGAGTTTTGAAGAAACTGGCATCCACGCGATCGCATGCCAAGAGCGAAGAAGCAGCGACGCGACCGCATGGCTGACGCGACCGCGCGACTTGAGTGAATCACATACGACGCGGACGCGTGACCGACGTGACCGCGTGATAAGAAGAACTCCAGATGACGCGACCGCGTGACCCACGCGGACGCGTGACAGAGGCCACGCACCAGAAATTGCAGAAAATGCTCATAGCGGATTCTGAAGCCTTTTTTGCCCAAATCCAAGTCCAGAAGTCATAGACTAGAGGTTATGAAGTAGAGGAATGCATCCATTTAGGGAGTGGGGAGAATTTTTAGTCACTTTCCATGATTTAGATTTAGTTTTGAGAGAGGTTCTCTTCTCTCTCTCTTTAGGATTTAGGATTTAGGACTTCTCTTAGTTTTAGGAGTGACTCTCGATCCCAGGTTCAATGTTCCTTTTATTTATTTTCTCAATTTAATTTATGGATTTCTATGTTCAACTCAACTTCTTTATTTGGCTATAACTGCCCATGTTACATTTGATTGAGTTATTAATTTATAATTTTGAGGTATTTCGAATTGATGATTGCTGTCTTTTATTTATATAAATAATTTGGATTTTCCTGTTACCCTTTTGGCTTTGGTTGAGTAATTGGTGATGCTTGAGCTGTCAAATAAAGCAGTGGTTGAAATTGGGAGTTGCTAATTAATTTGAGTTCCAATAACTCTAGCCTTTCCAAAGGAAAGACTAGGACTTTAGGTATCAAATTAATTAGTCCACTTGACCTTTCTTTGTTTAGTAAAGGTTAACTAAGTGGGATTAAAATCCAATTCTCATCACAATTGATAAGGATAGGACTTCCATTTCTTATACCTTGCCAAGAGTTAATTTTATAGTTATTTATTTATTTTTATTGCTTTGAAAATATACCTGTGCCCATTGCCCAAATTCCAAAACCCCAATTTTACCTTTCTCATAGCCAATAATAAGAACATACCTCCCTGCAATTCCTTGAGAAGACGACCCGATGTTTAAATACTCGGTTATCAATTTTAAAGGAGTTTGTTACTTGTGACAACCAAAACTTTTGTACGAAGGGATTTCTGTTAGTTTAGAAGCTATATCTACAACGCGAATATTTTTATAAAATTCTTTACTAGCAAAAATCCTAACGTCAGGTACCTATCTCAACAACTTCCCAAGTCCACTGATGGATTCCCCAGTGACACAGAGAAGAATCCAAGAGGAGAAACATGGAAAGTAAGATGGGAAGAATGTAAAATGATAACCACAAGTGATGGAGAGTGTATGAATGGAGTAGAACACCTTCAAAACAATCACAAAGAAAGCCAGGAGGAAGGAAGTTGTACAACTCAACCTACATCCAAGGAAGAGCTAAGGAAGAAGGATGTGTTGAACCCATATGCACCTTTTCCCCACAGGCTTAAAGGTGGTGTAGCAGGGAGAATATACTCAAGGTTCCTTGATATGTTTGCATCTCTTGATGTAAATATACCATTCATTAGAGCCCTCTAGCAAATGCCTTTCTACATCAAGTATATAAAGGAGCTACTAGCCAGAAAGAGTCCATTGAAAGGTGGACAAACTATAAAGATGAACAAGGACTGCAGTGCCCTCATTCAACTAGGGGCACCTACAAAGAAGGAGGATCCAGGGAGTTTCCACATCCCTTGTGCCATAGGAGAAACAATGATTGACAAAGGGCTTTGTGACTTGGGAGCAACCATCAATGTAATGCCTCTCTCCCTCATGAAGAGGCTCCAAATCAATGAACTAAATCCCACTGATGTAATTATCAGATTGGCTGACAAAACTCAAAGACAAGCAATAGGAGTGGTTGAAAATGTGCTGATAAAAGTTGGGAGCTACTACCTTCCCACAGATTTTGTTGTTCTGGAAATGGATGAGAATCCTATATACCCCATCATTCTGGGAAGACCATTCCTAGCCACAGCCAGAACACTCATAGAAGTATAGCGAGGAGAGCTGGTACTGAAGATACATGATGAGCAGCTCACCTTCAATGTCTTTAAACCCTCACAAGAATCAGATCATGATAACAGAGAGTTGATGGAGGAGCCAACCAAGGAAGTATTAATGCAAGAAACAAGCAGTGAAGTAGAGACAATACAAATAGAAGCCCCATTGGTTGGAAAGCCATGTGCTCAGGAAGAACCACATCAAAAGGGGATCCAAAAGAAACCAGAACCACCAGAGCCATGCAAAGCTAGCAACAAAAATCCCTTAGAGGAAGAATCTGTAGAAAGCAAGATAGCACTAAGAGAAACAAGGAAGAAAGTACCCAGAAGATGGAGAAACAAGAAAATTCCTACAGAAGATTTCTCTCCAGGTGATGAAGTGATCTCTACATACTTCCCAACCATACCACCTCACCTTCCCACTATTCCATCTCAGCTGCCCCCAGTGTATACCATCAACAAAATCATGTCCTTAGAGCATATGGAGCTTATCAACAAAGCTAATGGACATAGGTTCACTGCAAGAGGGGAGGACTTCTAGCACTATCAGCTACCTTGACAAGAACCAAACGTCAAGCTAGTGACGCTAAAGAAGTGCTTAATGGGAGGCAACCCATGTTCTATAACTCTCTCTCTCTCTCTCTTAAATCTCTAATAATAGTAATAATGCAAAGTTCATGGATTTTCAGATCAATTTTGACAACCAATATAAGACTCCTTTACATGCAAAGTATAGTACATGATAAGTTTGCTGTTCAAAGCAAACCAAGTAGGTTTGAACACACTTTTTGAAAAAAAGCAATTCATTCCCCAAACTTGTTGCACCATATGACCACAAACAAGTTTGGTGTACCAATGTTGCATGCATGGGCAGCTTAATGGTTGATTGATGTGTATTCATGAATTCATGGAAAGAAATTAGTCACACAAAAAAGAGAAGATTTTTGTTTAGTTAGCTCACCCCTTGAATTTTCCCACCAATTTTTCAATTAATTTTCACATTCTCTCTTTTTCATGTATAGTGAATCAAAAAGGACATTGATGGTACTTGATAGGACAAATGAGGAAGAGGGATTCGGCCACTACACCAAGGGAATTTCACACTTGTCCTCATAGGGAATGTCCTTGGAAGTGTTGCCATGCAACATTGGGAGTGGATGGCTTTGGAGACCGAACCAAGACCCTCATAAAAGAGGTGATCCCAGTGCTCATTCAATCTCAAAACCCCAGCAGTCCACTATCAAACAACACCATCAATCCACACCCTTCAACAATTGCCATCTCTCTATATAAACCCCTTCACACAACCTTTCCGTACACACCCTATATCCTCATCTTTTTCACTTCTTTCTCACGGCTATACGTACTTCACGTACACCCTCCTAGCCCCTCCCAATTATTCATCCAATCACCTTCCTCCCTTCTCTCAAAACACATTCCTCTCTCAACCCAACCGAACTCCATCTTCAAACTCATAACCCTCACTATCTTCGAAGACCACTTCTCACTTATTGGCATCATCAAGCTCCAAAAGGCAAAAGAGGAAGGAACCAATGGAGCAACCTTCTTTCAATGCCGGGAGGTTCAAAACAGCCTTCCATGAGCTCGAGTTCGAGCGAATAAAGAACAAGAAGATACTGCCTGAATCAACCTTCTAGTTCGATGAAGATGAATGCCCACAAATTCGGGAGAAGATCAAAAAAAGAGGTTGGCAAAAGCTCACTAACTCGGAAGCAAGGGTAAATGCAAATCTCATCAGGGAATTTTATGCAAATGTGGTTAGAGAAGACAAGACCATGACCCCTACCTTCACAAGCTATGTAAGAGGGAAGGAGGTAGATTTCAGCCCAAATGCTATAACTAGAGTTCTTCATCTGAAATCACCACAATTTGTTGAGCTCGGGTACCAAGAAAGAATGAACAATGGCCCCGACAATGATGAACTGGAGGAAATTGTAGGTGATATATGCATTGTGGGGTCTGACTGGAAAAGGTATTCGGATAAGAGACCCCATTTCATCAGGAGAGGAAACCTCATCCCAGAAGCCAAGGGATGGTTTGAGCTTGTGAGACGATCTATCCTTCCAGCTGCAAACAATTCTGAAGTTAACATTTCTCGAGCTACCATGGTACATTGCTTAATAAGAGGTGGAAGCATAAATGTGCACGAAATTATAGCTGAAGGAATCCAAGAATCAGCCGAGAAGAAGGATTCAGGTGCTAGACTTTGGTACCCCAGTACCATCCTTAGATTATACATGAAGGCCAAGGTAGTCTTTGAAGACAGCAATCCAACTTGGATAGGTCTTGGGAGATCACTCACACTCCAACGCATAACCCATGTAACTCTAGCTCAACAGCAGAAAAGACCCCATCTAAAGAAGAGAGCATCAAAAGAAGCACAAGAGGAAGAACCTATCCATGAAGAAACCCAACAAACAGAACAACATCAAGAAGGGTATTATGACCCAACCAACATCAATTTGGGTCACATCCGAGGAGCCATTGACAATTTATCAAGAATATACATGGAAGGGCAAGAACAACAATTGCAACTTCAATCTCAGAGAATGGATCGTCAAGAAGAAATGCTAACAAACTGGATGAACCAACAAAGGGAATGGCAGCAACAACTAATTGAGCAGCAACAAGAGCACTACTCTCAGCTCACTCAAGCCATCAATCAGGTGTCTGAAAGGCAGGAAAGCCAAGATAAACACCTCCAGGAACTCAATCAATGCCAGATGAATTAAATGAAAGCATTCAATGAATTCAGCATGCTCAACGAAGGAAGGCAACTGCATCGAAAAGAATTCAGCATCAACACTCAGGCAAGGTTAAACTATGTGACTGAGCATATGCATCACCTGCACCCTGACTCCCAAGTTATGAGGCAGTGCACAAGAACTTAACTGAACAAGAAGAGGGGAAGGTGAAACAGCAAAAGGAAGCATTAAAGAAGAAGATGGAGGATGCCGGTTTCTGGAAAAAGTTGATGGGGAAGTGCAAGGGAAATGGAGACTCAAGTAATCAAGGAGAATCCCAAGGGAGCAGAAGAGAATGAGCATACCAACAAGTGAAAGGTGGTGAAGTTCCTCTTTAGTTTACTTTCTTTTTCAAAGCCTTAAATAAGGAAAATCATGTATGAAATAGAACATGCTTCCATGGTAGTTTAGAATTTTCAATTATGCATTTAAGTTTCATTGCTTAGGTCTATGTTATTGAGCCTAATGTCTTGAATGCTCACTTTCATCTTCCTTACTTGTATGCTTGTCTCTCTAATTTTATCTAAAAGAAAATGTTATGGGAAGAACAATAGTGGAGTCATTTTGAGAAGTGCATTCTGAATGTTTGTGGTAGGTTGATTAGTAAGCTAAGTTGGTTCACCAAGAAAGGAAAGAAAGCAACTATCCATCCTAAGTCCTATGTTTGAGACACATTCTTTGAGGCTAGCTAAACAATAAGATTCCAACAAGAAAAGAAAAAGAGCAATACAATTGAAAATAAGAAAAGGAACACAATAAGAAAAAATGCTAGGCACCAAGGGTTTCAAAATTGAGGCATGTGTCCGTGGTGTTTATGTACAAGGGATATACTTGGATGAATAAGCTCTTAGGGGTACCTTATCACTTGGTAACTTGGGTTAACTAATCCAGGATTATCAGCTGAAAGTCCACTATCAAGAGTAACCTTTGCTACAGAGCACTTAGTAACCCAAAGAGGTGCTGGACACCAAGGTCTCAAGAAAGAAAGAATAACAAACCATGTGCCTGTGGTGTGTATGTATGAGGGAAAGAGACTTGAGGGAGTAAGTCCTTAGGGGTGTCTTAACACCTAACACCCTAAAACTAACTGGTTTGGGAGTGTTGGCTGAAAGCTTATCATAAAGAATCGCCCTCTTACAAAGCACTTAGCAAAAAGAAAAATAAACTTTGAAAAGGAAAGAAGGATCACTAAGAAAGAAGCCTCCAAGGATGCAATCAAGAGAGTGACTAGGGATTTGATAAAGGCTTGAAACCTAAAGGGAAAGAACCTAAGTTGCTATGCATGAAACTCCATGAACCAGGAATGCCACTTCTATTGTATCTTCTTGTTCTTTCATTTCATTTTTCTTATGCTTCAGTACTTGCTTAGGGACAAGCAATCTTTAAGTTTGGTGTTGTGATGCCAGGGAATCTAGGCCAGTTTCACTGACCTTTTCTTTGCTATTTTAAGGTAGTTTCATGCATTTTCTTAGTGAATAAGGAAAATTTTGGGTAAAAATACACTCACACATTGATTCAAGCAACTATTGTGAATTTTGCATGATTTCATGATATTTTTGCTAGAATTGCATGATAACTTGATGATGCATAATCTCATGACTTTGGCTAGAGCTTTGATGCACTTTAATTGCTTGATTTCAGGACAAATGAAGCATGGAAGAACCGCGTTAGCATTCACGTTAACTTAGTTAACGAGAACACTAACGTGGAATGGCAAGGAGCTTGCAACGTTAATGAGAAAAGTGATCACCAATAACGCCTGCGAAGCCATCCATAGTTCACGTTAACTAAGTTAACGTGGTAGTTAACGTAGAAGAAAAAGGGGAACTCCACGTTAACGAGAAAAGTGAACACCACTAACGTTAGGAAACTAGGAAATGCCCCACGTTAAGAGTCACGTTAACTTAGTTAACGTGAACTCTAACGTGGAAGAGGAGCAACAATGCCAACGTTAGTGACACTCACTTTTGTCACTAACGTTAGATCATTAGCATTGCCTACATTAATTCTCACGTTAAGATTGTTAACGTGAAAGTTAACGTGGAGTTGAATTCAAAGAACCAACGTTAGTGACACTCACTTTTGTCACTAATGTTGGGAGATGGCTTCATTTACTACGTTAAGAGCCACGTTAACTTAGTTAACGTGAGTCCTAACGTAGGAACTTTAGGCAATTGGAGCATTAGTGACAAAGGTGAGTGTCACTAATGCTCTCGAAGGTGAAGAACACCCATGTTAAGAGCCACGTTAGCTAAGCTAACGTGAGACTTAACGTAGGGGCAAGAGGCAAGCCAACGTTAATGGAAAAAGTAAGTCCCATTAACGTTTGTGAAAAGGGCCACAAGCCAACATTAATGGGAAAAGTGAGTCCCATTAACGTTAGCCAAGGATTGAATAGGAGACGTTAGTAGTCACGTTAAGACTACTAACGTTGGAATTAACGTGGGTATATAAGGGTGGAACGTTAGTGGAAAAAGTGAATGCCACTAACGTTCTCGCACCCAAAAATGTGACTCAATGTTAATCCCACTAAATGCCCAAGCCTAACTCATATTTCTCAGCAAGCTGGGCCCACTAAAGATGAGAACTGCTTCAACTCAAGGTCCAGAGCCCACATCCAAGACTTGAAGAACTAACTAGAAGATCATGAGGAGTAGTATATATAGGAGTAGTTTTGAACTAGAGAGAAGCTTGGCACTTCTGGGCACTACTCTCTATAGATTTACTTTTTCTACACTTTAGCATGGATTCTTCTTTTCTCCTATTTTTCATTTCTAGAGCTATGAAAAACTAAACCCCTTTCATTGGGTTAGGGAGCTCTATTGTAATTTGATGGATCAATTATAGTTTTCATTCTTCTTCTTCTTTCTTTTCTCTTGATCTTACTAGAAAGCTTTCAATCTTAATTCAATTGGTTAGTTGTCTTGGAAAAGAAACTCTCCATAATTGGATCTCCTTTGAGCCTTGGAAAAGGGATGAGGAGATCATGCTAGAAATGCTTTCTAATGTTGGACCAAATTATGGTTTGGATGGATATTGTGACATGTAATCCTACCAACACTTTGATTTGGGAATACATGTGGTATAATCAGTGACCACACTTCATCTCTTCCCATGAGAAATTAAATCAAGGAATTGGGCAATTGTTCAAGCTTAGAGAGATTGGATTACCAAGGAATTGGGATCCAATCACTTAAGATTGCCAAGGAGATCAATGAATGCATTGATTGAGGAAGAGATGAGAATGAACTTGATCTGGAGAATGCAACATCTCCTGAACCCAATGATTTCCCCATATCTTATCTTACCCATTCTCTTTACTTTCTGCCATTTAATTTCATGCTTATTACCCCTAACTCCCCATTTAAGATTCTGCACTTTAATTCTTGCTATTTACTTTCCAGTCATTTAATTTTCTGCAAATTCCACATCCAATTTCTGCTCAGCTCAACTAGCACTTTCTTCTAACTAAAATTGCTTGACCAATCAATCCCTGTGGGATTCGACCTCACTCTACTGTGAGTTTTACTTGACGACAATTCGCTATACTTACCGAAGGGAAATTTGTTGAGAGACAAGTTTCCACGCATCAGACCCCGGAATTCAATCTAGAAATCAATACTCTTGGGGCCTTGTCACTTGCTTCAGCTTGCTTGAAGGCATTCTGCACCTAGTTTGGGACCCCGGAGGCTGTTGGAATTCAAAACATTGGTGGAGATTCTTGAATCAGTACAAGCATAAGCCACCATGACAGGAAGCTCATCAAATGTCCAACTTAAGGACTTTAACTAAAAGTGCTAGGTGGGAGACAACCCACCATGGTATGATTGTTCTCTTTTTAGTTTTAATTTTAGTCTGTTTTTGAATTTTTATTGAACCTGCAATTTTTGCATGACATTCATTGCATTTTACATTCTGCATACTGAATAAAAAAATAAATAAATCACGCACGCGACGCGTAAGCGTCGCTAACGCATCTGCGTCACAAGTGCATTGGAAAGATAGCAAATTGAACAGAGAGTCACGCGAAAGCGTGGCTAGAGGTGTGCCTTTGGAAAAAAATTGATCCACGCGACCGCGTCGTTGACGCGTCCGCGTCATATAGGAAAAATGCCTCCCACGCGTCCGCGTCACCTACGCGAACGCGCGCCTCAAAATCAACGTAAACAGGGTGTATGGCCGAGAGTTGAGCTAGAATTGGGATGGCCTCGTGCTAGAAGCACAAGCCTTGCCATGCGTACGCGTGCCCTACGCGTCCGCGCCGTTTTCAATTTCAGACCATCCACGCGATCGCGTCAACCACGCGACCGCGTCACCCTAAATTTTGGCAAAATGAGTTTCAAATAGAAAGTTGCGCGAGCGCGTGGCTGCCCTCGCGCCACTAGCACAAACCATGTCACGCGTCCGCGTGACCGACGCTCCCGCGTCACCTCACTTACGTGCTTCCCGCGCGAACGTGTGCCTCACGCGTCCGCGTCACCAGTGGCATACATCTTATCTTAATCTGCCAAAATATCTTTTTTTTTTCTTTTTTCCCCAAATCTTACTTTTTCTCTTCCTTTCTTATTTCTTCCTTCCCCCTTCCTCCTTTCTTCCTTCCTTTCTCTTCATCTCTTTAACTTCTCATCCTTCTTTTCCTTCTTTCTATTTTACTTACTTTATCTACATACTTTCATTCATTGCATTCATGCATATTTTTATTGGTGTTGATATTTATTTTGTGGATTGTTGAGAAATTATTTGACAATTATATATTATTTTTATAGGGTTGCTTGCATGTTCTAATTAATATTTTCCATACCTTATTTAATATGCATGCTTTGTGTTTGTGAAAACGCCCATATGGCATTTTGCACTATTCTTGGATCTCTTTTAAATCTACTACTCTAAATGCCTGCTTTTCACATAACCCCTTCTCTATTTTATTATTTAAATATAATTATCTTTACAAACGTATTATTAATTTGAGAGACTTGGTAATCTAATTTGGACATTGAATGCTTGACCTATGCTACTCATGCCCTTTTTTCGGCATGCTAATAAACACCTTGCATTCAATTTTCCTCACATGCACTTCCATTGTTGATTTGCCACATGTAGTCATGACCATGTGTTCACATCATTATCCATACATGTGCATTGATTACCACCTTTCCTATTATTTTTCTTGCTATAACCCTTGAATGCTAATGTCTTTCCTCGTTTCCTTTCAGGATGGCCACCAAGAAAGGTAAAGAGAAAGCTACTCCCAAATCACAGGCAAGGAAAGGTACAAAAAGAGCACCAGCTGAGGAATCACAACCCCCATCCACTTGTACAACTTAGCATGCACCGAGGACGGTACAATCTCTAAGTATGGGGAGGTCGATACCGACTTCCAAGGGTTAGTTACCTTCTTTTCAACACCAATATTCTATTTTCTTTGTTTGTTCATTGCTGCATTTGCATATTTGATTGCATGTTTGTTTGATTTTATGCATTTAGTCACTACTTGGTTGAAGTAATATTTTCTTTTTCAAAAAATTTTTATAAAATTTCACTAATTTAAATCAAAACTTTTGTGTTAAATTTGTTTGAAGTTGTATTTGGAACATGGTTTTTGAGCTAAAGAACACACAACCTGTGAGATTTGAGCTTAATTACATGGTTACATTATTTAACCATGAATATTTTATTCTTGTGTGTTTTCTTCTCTATTATTGCAATCTTTACTTTGTTCCAATCTATATGTCCAATATTTAGTATATTTACATGCTTGCATATGATTGAGGCCATTACTTGTTTTAGCTCACTTATCCCAAATAAGCCTACCCTTTAAATTACCTTTGTTAGCCACTTTGAGCTTTTTAATCCCCTTCTGTTCTATAACCACATCACTAGCCTTAAGCAGAAAAATAAATTAAAATATCCCAATTGAATCTTTGGTTGGCTTAAGATAGAGATTATGTATCAACTAAGTGTGGGGAAACTGTGTGAACATGGGTTAATAAGGGAATGTATCATATTTCTAATTTATTTGAATATTGGGAATTTGGGAACCTACTCATGAAAAACCAAAATAGAAAAAAAAATGAAAAATCCATGTGCATTGATAAGTTATGTTTCAGACAAAAAAAAATCAATAAATAAGTAAGTGAATAAGGGGATAAAATTACCCCAATGTTAAGCTTTAATAAAGATCAATGCACATGAGATAAAAGTAAATAAATATAAAAAAAATTTACATGAGTATGGGAATTATACAAAAGTGGGAATTATGGGTAGCTAGGCATGATTTTAGAAGTTATATAGAATGTATGTATGTTAGGTGATAGCTCAGGTTACTCAGAGATTCAATTTATAGATCACTTAGCCATAGATATTAGGTGATAGCTCAGGTTACTCAAAGATTCAATTTATAGATCACTTAGCCATACATATATCCTCACCCTTACCTTAGCCCCATTACAACCTTGAAAAGACCTCATGATGTGTGCATTGGTACATTAAATATTTGTTGATTGGTTAGATGAAGAACAATGTTTAGAAAGCATGACTAGGGAAGAGTAGAGTGATTGACGCTAGACACTTGAGAGTTAGAGTGATATACACTACCAGTAAGGGTTCAATGCTTAATTCTATGTTCCTTGCTTTCATGAGCTATCTTCTTACAAGTTTACTTGTCTTTTATTGTATAATTTGAATTAGTGAAATCTGATTTATGTTTGCCTTGAAAAGCTTATTTACTTTTAACTAAGTAGGTAGAAACATTCTGCATGTAGTTGCACTCATATAGATAGGTTGCATTTCATACATTCTACCATTCCTCTTCACTTTTATAGCTTCTCTTGAGTTTAGCATGAGGACATGCTAATGTTTAAGTGTGGGGAGGTTGATAAACCACTATTTTATGGTTTATCTTGTGCTTAATTGAGTGGTTTTTATCAACTCTTTACCCATTTATCCATATGATTTGCATGTTTTATATTTTCCTTCCTGATTTTGTGCTATGATTGAAAGCATGTTTCTTTGGTCTTAATTTATTTAATTTTAAATCCTCTCTTATTATCATTCGATGCCTTGATATGTGTGTTAAGTGATTTTAAGGATTACAGGACAAGAATTGCTTAGAGGATGGAAAGGAAGCATGCAAAAGTGGAAGGAATACAAGAAGTTGAAGAAACTGCTAAGCTGTCCAACCTGACCTCTTTACACTCAAACGGTCATAACTTGAGCTATAGAGATCCAAATGACACGGTTCCATTTGCATCGGAAAGCTAACGTCCGGGGCTTCGATTTGATATATAATTCGCCCTAGTGGCCATACAGATAGGCAACGCGAATGTGCACTTCATGCGGACGCATCGCATCTGCAAACTTCAATCCGCGCGGACGCGTGGATGACGCCTCCGCGTCACTTTGCCGCGACCTGTACAGACCAGATTTCACAATCAGCTACTTCTAGGCTATTTCTGACCCAGTTTTTGGCCCGGGGAACACAGATTAGAAGCTATAAAGTGGGGGAATGCATCCATTCATAATTATGCTTTCATAATACACTTTTTACAATTAAGATGTAGTTTTAGAGAGAGAGGCTCTCTCCTCTCTCTTAGGATCTAGGATTATGATTCCTCTTAAAGGATTTAGGATTTATTATTTCAACTTACAATTTTCTACGCTCCATGTTCAATATTCCTTTTACTTTTGATCTCTCTTTTACTTTCAGATATTTTGATGCTTGTATTACTTATGTTGCCTATTTGACTTATGAACTTCTCCATATTAGATTTGACTGCTTTTACTAATGCAATTGAGGTATTTCAAATTTATGATTGCTGTCTTTTATCTATATAAATAATTTAGATTTTTCTCCTTTTGGTCTTGGTTAAGAAATCAGTAACTCAGGAGTTATTAAACTCAATGTGATCGATAACCGCTATCTTTACTAATTAGTTTGAACTTCTATAATCCCAATCTTTTCCTAGGAATTAACTAGGATTTGAAGATCAACTTAATTAGTCACTTGACCTTCCCTTGCACTAGCAAAGGTTAACTAAGTGGAATTAAGATTCAATTTTCATCATCATTGATAAGGATAACTAGGATAGGACTTCCAATTTCTCATACCTTGCCAAAAGTTTATTTTACAGTTATTTATTTATTTTACCTGCCATTTAAATTACTTGTTCCTCATCTTTAAAAACCTAAAATTTTACCTTTTTCATAGCCAATAATAAGTCATACCTCCATGCAATTCCTTGAGAAGACGACCCGAGGTTTAAATACTTCGGTTATCAATTTATTTAGTGGTTTGTTACTTGTGACAACCAAAACTTTTGTAAGAAAGGACTTTTGTTGGTTTAGAAGCTATACTTGCAATGGGAATTTATTCTAAATTCTAGACCACACAAAAGTTCTCTCCTCATTCCTTTCATGCCATATTGCATGCTTTACTCCCTCTTGCATCCCATGCCAAATGTTGTGACCTATGCTTCTATGACTACTTTGTTACACTATTTTTTTGGGCACTACCTCTCACTTACGTGTTTGTTGAGTTGATCCATTGGGTTTAACACTTTCCTTCTTTTTCCTCCTTTTTCAAGATGGCCACCAAGAAATGCAAGGAGAAAGCTTCAAGGAAACCAGCCACAAAGAGGGCACCCCCAAGGTCATGCCCTAAGGTGCACTCTTCATTAGGAGCCAAACCTCTATCTAAGAAAGCAAAGGCACCCACTCCTATTGATGACAATGAGAAGAGTAAACCGGCAAAGGATTCTTCAAGATTCTCCAACCGCTTCTGTGAACTTGTGTTCCCCGCCATGGTTGAGAGAAACTATCATGCTGAGCATCTACTCGCTCCGCCAGACAAAGTTGCTCCTTGTATTCTACCCCGCATTAAACAGCGAGGATGGGAGTTCCTTCTGAGAAAACCACAAGAGGTCAATCTCTCATGAGTGGTAGAATTCTACACTAACTACCATCTTCCCTCTCTTTAATCGGTATACGTGCGCCGGAAGCAAGTCTCAGTGTCAAAAGAGGCTATTCAGCAAGTGCTTAATGTCTTACCAGTACTGAGTGACATGGATGGCTACTAAGAGGTCTTACGTTAACGAGAAAAGTCTGAATTTGACTGGGACTCGGTCCTCTGAGTCATTGCTGAACCAGAGGCATTATGGACCTATGGTCAACTCCGGATGTGACCCAAGTGCATTGACGCACGTTTCCTCACTGTAGAAGCTAGAGCTTGGGCCCAAATCCTATCCCACTATGTCCTACCTAGCACCCACAAGTCATCCTTCATGGCGGATCTCGCTTTGCTTGTTTGGTGTGTTCTCACGGAGAGACCGGTGAACATTCGCTTCTTGTCAAGCAAGTGATGAGTTGAATCTACGCTGGGGGAAATTTGCCATTTCCAGCATTGGTATCTGATTTAGTTGCTGCTGCGGGTGTTCCTTGGGAAACCATGGACACGAAAGCTATAATTCCGGCTAAGGGCGATGTGGTCCCAAACGGAAAATACTTACATCTTCCCATGAACAAACCAAGCATTGATGTAGCCCTACCATCTATTATTTCTCCCACCTCATCATCACCACCGCAGCAAAGATCCAACCATCAAAGGATAGAAGATCTACACCGGAAGATTGATAGATATAAGCGACGCAACCAACGTCGATACACTTACATCAAGAAGCTTCTGTGTTGTGTTACCCCTAGCATGGAGGAACCCGAAATATTCACATCCACCTCCAACCCAAGTGATGGGAGCTCTGATGAAGGGGATAGTGAAGGTTCTGGTCCCAACCGTCCTTTGTGCATTGTTAGTAGCACGGAGGACCGTGCTAAATTCTAAGTGTGGGGAGGTCATTCGACTGATCTCCATGGGTAACAATCTCTTCCTTTCAATACCCATGGATTTGTCTTTTGCTTAGTAGTTAGTAAATTGCATGTGTAGTTAGTCTTGCTTGTAAATATTCCTTGCATGGTAGTTAGTCTCTATAGAGTTGTGATAAACCACTATTTTGTGGTTTATATTGTGTTTAATTGAATGGTTTTTATCAAATTCTTGCCCACTTATTCATATGAATTGCATGATATTACAATTCCTTCCCAAAATTATTCTATGATTGAAAACTTGATTCCTAAAGATCTTTTAATTGTATATTTTTATTATCCTTTATACCATTCGATGCCGTGATCCGTGTGATTAAGTGTTTCAGGCTTCATAGGGCAGGAATGGCGTAGAGAATGGAGAGGAAGCTTGCAAAAAGAGAAGGAGCACAAGAAATAAAGGAGACAACCAGCAGATAGCGACGCGCACGCAGACAAAATCACAGCAACACGTACGCGTGCCTGACGCGTACGCGTGGATTGGAGTTCGTGCAAATGATGCGAGCGCGTGCCTGACACGCACGCGTGGAGAGGAAAATCGCTGAATGACGCGTACGCGTGACCGACGCGTATACGTGACATGCGCGTTCTGCAGAAATTACAGAATACGCTGGAGACAGTTTCGGGCCGCGTTTTGACTGAAAATTCGGCCCAGAAACACAGATTAAAGTTAAGGAACATGCAAAGACTCAATATAATAGATGATACAACATACATTCATACATAGTTTTAGGATCTAGATGTAGTTTTTAGAGAGAGAGGTTCTCTCCTCTCTCTTAGGATTATGATTAGGATTTATCTTATTGGGATTATTTCTTCATCACAGGTTCAAATGTTCTTTTTATTTATTTTCTCAATTTGACTTATGAATTTTTCCATGTTGAATGTGATTTCTTTTATTAATAATTGAGGTATTTTAGACATATGATTTTAATTTAGTTTTCAACATTCTTGGCTTTGGTTGATTGATTGGTAACTCTTGAGTTATCAAACTCAACAGTTGATTAATATTTAAAGTTTGCTGGTTGATTTGGATTCCTCTAAAGCTAGTCTTTCCTTAGGAGTTAACTAGGACTTGAGGAATCAAATTAATTGGTCCACTTGACTTTCTTTTATTTAGTAAAGGGTTAACTAAGTGGGAGCAACGGACAATACTCATCACACCTGATAAGGATAACAAGGATAGGACTTCTAATTTTCACACCTTGCCAAGAGTTTTATTAGTTATTAATTTACTAACTCCTGCAATTTATTTCTCTTACTCAAAACCTTTTCAAAAACCCAAAAATACAGTTTTCCATAACCAATAATAAATCATACTTCCCTGCAATTTCTTGAGAAGACGACCCGAGGTTTGAATACTTCGGTTTATAAATTTTATTGGGTTTGTTACTTGTGACAACCAAAACTTTTGTAAGAAAGGAATTCTTGTCGGTCTAGAAGCTATACTTACAACGCGATTATATTTTTATATTTCTTTACCGGTAGGAAATTCCGTTCGTCAAAATGGCGCCGTTACTGGGGAATTGCAAACGTGTGCCTTATTATTGGTTATTGTAAATATTTGCTTTTTAATTGATTTTTTTCAAAAATTACAAAAAATATTTCAGATTTTTATTTTAAAATTTTTTATCTTATCTTATCTTTTTTCAAAAATCATATCTTTTTCAAAATCTTATCTTATCTTTTTTAAAAAATCATATCTTTTGCAAAATATTTTCTTTTTGTTAGTTTTTGTTTTTATTTTTCTCCTACTACTATGAACTCTCACCCCTTTGGCTATGAGTCTAGTTACAAATATGTTGCAGGAAGAGGAGACTACAGAGAGAACAGGCATCAAGGTTGGAATAATCAAAGATGGGAGGAGCCACAAGGATTTGATCAACCCTCATGGCAACAACCACCTCCAATGGACTATCAACAACCGTTCTGTGATACATATCAAGGCAATGACTATGGTGAGTGCTCTTTTGATTATCAACAACCACCACCATATGCCTATGAACCCCCTCCTCAATATGACTTTGGACCACCATACTCACAAGCCCCTTTCCACCATTCACCTCCATATGACCCTAACCCATATCCATACCAATTTCAATCCAATTACTCCCGAGAACCACCATTTTCTTATGCACCATATCCATATCAATCGACCCAAGAATCACAGGCTCGCCTCAAGGAAACAGTGGATCAATTTCATGCAACCCTTCATCAATTGGAGCAAGCAATAAATCAATTACCTTCCAGACATTTGGACACTCAAGAAAACCCCATGGCTTTGTGTGGAGAATCTAATGAAGAACATAGCATGAAGGAGATACTAGAAACTCCAGTGGATAGTAAGGATCATGACTCTGTACTGGAACAAGTGGAAAAAGCCGGAATTATTGAAGAAGAAGAAGTGGTCGAAGACTTAAGAGATGCTGAGCCTCCATTGGAAAGTCCATTCATAGAGCCTCCTTCCAAGGTGTTTGATGTTGATGTTGGGGAGGGTGTACAACCTCCAAGGCATATTATGGTTGAAGACTTTGAAGGGGATGATCAAGAGATGGATTTAATCATTGATGAATTCTTATTTACATTTGAATCCTCTTCCATTGGACTTGATATGGAGTTTAAAGAAGAAGAAGCACAACCTCCCATGCCCTTGGTGAGCAATGAAGAAGAGATCAAATTAGAAGAAAGCTACCAAGAGGAAGAGGTTGATATTGAAGATGCTTGCAAGGAGGTGGAAGTTGTCAAAGAAGAGCCCAAGGGAATGGAGCTGGAAATCACCTTGCCTAAGTTGTTAGAGACCTCTCCCCCAAAGCCATCACCGTCTATTCCTTCATTCAAGTGGGTAAATCTCTCATCTCTAAGCTTAATTAACTCACTTGAATATGCTTTACTTGAGATAGATGGTCAGCCTAGAGCCCTTTGTAGCATTAAGCGTAAGAGGGAGATGGTCAGTGGTAGAAGGTGTAAAGCAAGGTTCAACATAGTTGTGTGCTCAAAGTTTAAATGCAAGGGTTGGTGGAAAGATCAACTGAATGGATCTAGGAAGTTGTTTGGCCGCTTTAGTGAGAATTCAGATTGCTTGCTACCCAGATGAATCATAATGATCAACAAGAAGATGGGTACAAAAGCAAGGTTTGGGTCCCCGAAATTCAGTCTAGAAATCAACACTCTTGGGACCTTGTCACTTGCTTTAACTTGCTTGAAGGCTTTTTGCGCCTAGTTTGGGATCCCGGAGGCTACTAGAATTCCAAACATTGGTGGAGATTTTTGGATGAATTCAAGCACAAACCACCATAACAAGGAGCTCGCAAAATGTCCAACTTAAAGACTTTAACTAAAAGTGCTAGATGGGAGACAACCCACCATGGTATGATCGTTCATTTTTCAGTTTAGTTTGTTTTTGAATTTTGATTGAACCTGGAATTTTGCATAACATTCATTGCATTGCATTCTGCATACTGCAATAATAAAAAAAGAGAGGGGGGATCGACGCGCAAGCGTCTACGACGCGCACACGTCGTATGTGACTATGCAACTAAACAGTGAGTTGCGCGAGAGATGCGCGGGAGGGGTGCGTGGCGCATAAGCCACCCCAAGTGCACGTGTGCGCATCCCTGCGATATTTACCACCCACACATAAGCATCAACGACGCATACACATGGATACCCAAATCGACGTAAAGAGCACCTGGATAGAGGGTTGTGCTGCCCTTGCGAGAGACTTGTGCGAAAGGCACAAATTCATTCACTCGTACACGTCCCTGACGCGTGCGCGTCATGTTCCCTTTATAGCCCCCATGCGTACGCGTGGGCGACGCTTACGCGTCGCATGGCTCGTTCAGTTTTTACGCGTTCGCATCTTTCTTCTCTCCTTTCTACTTATTTCTTCCTTCTTTCTTACTTTCTTCTTCTTCATTCCTTTAACTTCTCATCCCTCTTCACTTCCATTCTATTTCATTTAATTTATTTGCATACTTTCATTTATTGTATTATTTTCATTGGTGTTAGAAATTTATTTGGGTCATTATTTTCTGTATTTTGCTTGTGGATTATTAGGAATTGTTTGAAAATTATATATTACTTTTTATAGGGTTGCCTGCATGTTCAATTTATTACTTTCCACCACTTATTTCCCATAGATGCTATGTGTTTGTGAAACGCCCGTATGGCATTGTGCACTATTTTTAGATTTCTTTTATTCTACTACTCTAAATGCTTGCTTTTTACAAAACCTTTTTTATATTTTATTAATTAAATATAATTATCAATACAAATATTATTGTTAGTTTCTTATGACTGATAATACATTTTGGCTTTTAATGCTTGATCTATGCTACTCATGCCTTTGCCAGCATGCCAATAAACATCTTGCATTTAATTGCCTCTATTTATCATGCTATATTTCCATTTATGTCCTAATTTCATGGAGTCACAACCATGTGTTAACGATATTCTTCTTTACTTTGGCATGATTATCACTCGTACTGCCCTCTCCCTTGCTCTATCCCTTTGACTTCATGTCCCTTTCTCTTCTCCCTTTTCAAGATGGCCACTAGGAATGGTAAAGAGAGAGACTCTACAACGAGCACCAGCTGAGGAACCACAACCTCCGCCCACCTGCACATCTTTGCATGCACCGAGGACAGTGCAATCTTTAAGTGTGGGAAGGTCAATACTGATCTCCACGGGTTAGTTAGTCCCTTCTCAACACCAATTTTTTATTTTCTATATTAGTTCATTGCTGCATTTGCATGTGTATTTGCATGTTTGATTGCATACTTTACCACTACTTGGTTGAAGTAATATTTTCTTTTTCAAGAAATTTTTTATAGCATTTTACTAATTTGAATTAAAATTTTTATTGAACTTGTTTGAAGAAATATTATATTGGAACATGGTTTAGAGCTCGAACACACAAAACCAGTAAGATTTTGAGCCTATTTGATTGGTTGCATTTTATCAACCAATATATTTTATTTATGTGTGTGTTGTTCTCTCTAAAATTGTAATCTTTGTCTTTCTTAATTTTATATTTCCATTGTTTGATGTATGCATGCACTTATATGATTGAGACCTTGTTTCACTAAGCTTACATACCCATATGGCCTTACCCTTTCATTATCCTTTGCAAACCAATTTGAGCCTATTTTAACCCTTTTATTCTTTACTTTAGCACATCATTAACTCTAAGCGGAGAACAATAATGTCCTTAATTTGAATCCTTGGTTAGCTTAGACTAAGTGAGAGTGCTTATGATTTAAGTGTGAGGAAAGTGGGTTTGGAAACACTTGGTTTGAGAATTGAGTATGTTAGACTTTCTATGAAAATGTGAAAAATGTTGAGAACATGTTTATGCATTCAATACCTTAATCGTATGCATTGAGAAAAACAAAAGAAAAGAAAAATAATAAAAAAAAGGGAAAGAAAAAGAAAAGAGAAAGAGCAGAAAAATAAAAAAGGGACAAAATGCCCCAAATTAAATGGTGAAATCAATGCATATGAGTTGTACTTAAATTTGGGATGCATGAATGTGTGGTAAACATAGTTAATGGGCAGTTAGATCTTGCATTGTAATTATATGGATTGTCCTAAGTTAGGTGCAAAGAGTTTAGGTTAATTAAGGATTCGGATTTTAGTCCACTTGACCAAATACAATCCTACCTTGACTCTAACCCCATTACAACCCTTAAAAGACCTCTTGATATGTGTATCTGTGCATTAATTCTTTGTTGATTGGTAGAAGAAAATCAAGCCTTAGAAAGTAAGGTTAGTAGAGAATTGAGAGAATCAAACCTTAAACACCTGAGCGATTAGAGTGCATACACTTCTAGTAAGGGTTCGATGCTCGATTCCTTGTTCCCTGCTTTCATGAGCTATTTTCTTTTGCAAGTTTACTTGTACCTTATTTTGTGATTTAAATTAGTGAAATCCAGTTCAAATTTGTTCTTGAAAGATTTATTTACTTTTTCACCAAGTAGGTAGAATCATTTAGCATGTAGTTGCATTCACATTCATAGGTTGCATTGCATGAGTCTTGCTTTTCCCTACTCATTTATTTTATCTCCTTAAGCTAAGCATGAGGACATGCTAATGTTTAAGTGTGGAGAGATTGATAAACCACTATTTTATGGTTTATATTGTGTTTAATTGAGTGGTTTTTAACAAATTCTTGCCCACTTATTCATATGAATTGCATGATATTACAATTCCTTCCCAAAATTATTCTATGATTGAAAACTTGCTTCCTAAAGATCTTTTAATTATATATTTTTATTATTCTTTATACCATTCGATTCCATGATCCGTGTGATTAAGAGCTTCAGGCTTCATAGGGCAGGAATGGCTAAGAGAATGGAGAGGAAGCTTGTGATGAGCGGATAATTTATACGCATTTTGGTATTGTTTTTAGGTAGTTTTTAGTAGGATCTAGCTACTTTTAGGGATGTTTTTATTAGTTTTTATGCAAAATTCACATTTCTGGACTTTACTATGAGTTTGTGTGTTTTTCTGTGATTTCAGGTATTTTCTGGCTGAAAATAACGGACCTGAGCAAAAATCTGATAGGAGATTGACAAAGGACTACTGATGCTGTTGGATTCTGACCTCCCTGCACTCAAAATAGATTTTCTGGAGCTACAAAACTCCAAATGGCGTGTTCTCAACTGCGTTGGAAAGTAGACATCCAGGGCTTTCCAGCAATATATAATGGTCCATACTCTTTTCAAGTTTAGACGATTCAAACTGGCGTTTAACGCCAGTTCCATGCTGCATTCTGGAGTAAAACGCCAGAAACACGTCACAAACCAGAGTTAAACGCCAAAAATACGTTACAACTTGGTGCTTAACCCCAAGAGAAGCCTTTGCATGTGTAAAGCTCAAGCTCAGCCCAAGCACTCACCAAGTGGGCCCCGAAAGTAGATTTATGTAGCTAGACTTATTTCTGTAAACCCTAGTAGCTAGTCTAGTATAAATAGGACTTTTTACTATTGTATTTACATCTCTGGATCCTTTGACCATCTTTGGATTATCTTTTGATCCTTTGATCACATTTGGGGGCTGGCCATTCAGCCATGCCTGGACTTTTATCACTTTTGTATTTTTCAATGGTGGAGTTTCTACACACCATAAATTAAGGTGTGGAGCTCTGCTGTTCCTCGAGTGTTAATGCAATTACTATTATTCTTCTACTCAATTCGGCTTATTCTTATTCTAAGATATTCGCTGCACTTCAACATGATGAATGTGATGATCCATGATACTCATCATCATTCTCACCTATGAACGCGTTCCAGACAACCACTCCCGTTCTACTTTAAGATCAAGTGCATATCTCTTGGATTCCTTAATCAGAATCTTCGTGGTATAAGCTAGAATTATTGGCGGCCATTCCTGAGATCCGGAAAGTCTAAACCTTGTCTGTGGTATTCCGAGTAGGATTTGGGAAGGGATGACTGTGACGAGCTTCAAACTCGCGAGTGTTGGGCGTAGTGACAGACACAAAAGAATCACTAGATTCTATTCTAACATGATCGAGAACCGACAGATGATTAGCCGTGCTGTGACAAAGCATTTGGACCATTTTCACTGAGCGGATGGGAAGTAGCCATTGACAACGGTGACGCCCTACATACAGCTTGCCATAGAAAGGAGTAAGAATGATTGGATGAAAGCAGTAGGAAAGCAGAGATTCATAAGGAACAAAGCATCTCCATACACTTATCTGAAATTCCCACTAATGATTTACATAAGTATCTCTATCTCTATTTTATGCCTTATTCATCTTTATTTTCGAAAACCACTATAACCATTTGAATCCGCCTAACTGAGATTTACAAGATGACCATAGCTCGCTTCATACCAACAATCTTCGTGGGATCGACCCTTACTCACGTAAGGTATTACTTGGACGACCCAGTGCACTTGCTGGTTAGTTGTGTGAAGTTGTGACAAAGTGTGCTTCACATTTGAGAGCTCCAAGTTTATTGGCACCATTGTTGATGATCACAATTTCGTGCACCAAGTTTTTGGCGCCATTGCCGGGGATTGTTTGAGTTTGGACAACTGACGGTTCATCTTGTTGCTCAGATTAGGTAATTTTCTTTTCAAAAATTTTCAATAAATCTTTCAAAAATGTTTTATTTGTCTTCATTTTTCCAAAAAAGAAATTTTCAAAAAATCCAAAAAAATCATAAAATCAAAAAAAATATTTTTGGGTTTCTTGTTTGAGTCTAGTGTCAATTTTAAGTTTGGTGTCAATTACATGTTTTTAAAAATTTTTGCTTTTTTCGAAAACTCATGCATGGTGTTCTTCATGATCTTCAAGTTGTTCTTGACAAGTCCTTGTTTGATCTTTAAATTTTCTTGTTTTGTGTTTTTTGTTGTTTTTCATATGCATTTTTGCATTCATAGTGTCTAAGCATTGAAAATTTCTAAGTTTGGTGTCTTGCATGTTTTTCTTTTCTTGAAAAAGTTTTAAAAAATAAGTTCTTGGTGTTCATCATGATCTTCAAAGTGTTCTTGATGTTCATCTTGATATTCATAGTGTTCTTTCATGCATCATTGGTTTTGATCCAAAGTAAGAATGATTTTGGGTCATATTTGTGTTTTTCTCTCTCCTCATTAAAAATTCAAAAATCAAAAAAATATATATTTCCCTTATTTTACTCATAAATTTCGAAATCTTTGGGTTGACTTGGTTAAAAAATTTTAAAATAAGTTGTTTCTTGTTAGTCAAGTCAAGATTTCAATTTTTAAAAATCTTATCTTTTCAAAACTTTTTCAAAAACCAAATCTTTTTCATTTTTTATTATTTTCAAAAATTTTTAAAATTAATTTTCAAAATCTTTTTCTTATCTTCATTTCAAATTTTCAAAAACTTTACTAACAATTAATGTGATTGATTCAAAAATTTGAAGTTTGTTACTTTCTTGTTAGGAAAGGTTCAATCTTTAAATTCTAGAATCATATCTTTTAGTTTCTTTTTAGTCAAGTAATCAAATTTTAATTTTAAAAATCAAATCTTTTCCAAAATATCTTTTTCAATCATATATTTTCAAAATATCTTTTTTTTCATATCTTTTTCAAAATCAATTTCAAAATCTTTTCTAACTTCTTATCTTTTCAAAATTGATTTTCAAATCTTTTTCAACTAACTAATTAACTTTTTTGTTTGTTTTACTATTTCTTATCTTTTTCAAAATCACCTAACTGCTTTTCTCTCTCTAATTTTCAAAAATTCCTCACTCTTTTTCAAAAAATTTTTTAATTAACTAATTGTTTCAAATTTTAATTTTAATTTTATTTCTTCTCTTAATTTTCGAAAATCACTAACTTTTTTTTTAAAATAATTTTTGAAATTCTCTCCCTCTCATCTCTTTCAATTTATTTTATTCATTTACTAACACTTCTCTTCATCTAAAAATTCGAACCCTCTCTTCCCATTTTATGTTCGAATTTTTTCTCCTCCTTCTTCTATTCTTTTCTTCTTCTACTCACATAAAGGAATCTCTATACTGTGACATAGAGGATTCCTCTTCTTTTCTGTTCTCTTTTTTCATATGAGCAGGAGCAAGGACAAAGACATTCTTGTTGAAGCAAATCCTGAACCTGAAAGGACTCTAAAGAAGAAGCTAAGAGAAGCTAAAGCACAACAATCCAGAGAAAACCTTACAAAGAATCTCGAAAAATAAGGAGACATGCTTGGTGATTATACTACACCTACTTCCAATTTTTATGGAAGAAGCATCTCAATCCCTGCCATTGGAGCAAACAATTTTGAGCTGAAGCCTCAACTAGTTGCTCTGATGTAACAGAACTGTAAGTTCCATGGACTTCCATCAGAAGATCCCTATCAGTTTTTAACTGAATTCTTCCAGATCTGTGATACTGTTAAGACTAATAAAGTAGATCCTGAAGTCTACAGGCTCATGCTTTTCCGTTTTGCTGTAAGAGACAGAGCTAGAACATGGTTGGACTCACAACCTAAAGATAGCCTCGACTCTTGGGATAAGCTGGTCACGGCCTTCTTGGCCAAGTTCTTTCCTCCTCAAAAGCTGAGCAAGCTTAGAGTAGATGTTCAGACCTTCAAGCAAAAAAGATGGTGAATCCCTCTATGAAGCTTGGGAAAGATACAAGCAGTTGACTAAAAAGTGTCCTTCTGGCATGCTTTCAGAGTGGACCAATTTAGATATATTCTATGATGTTCTATCTGAGCTTTCTAAGATGTCATTGGACCATTCTGTAGGTGGATCTATTCACCTAAAGAAAACACTTGCAGAAGCTTAAGAACTCATTGATATGGTTGCAAATAACCAATTCATGTACACCTCTGAGAGGAATCCTGTGAGTAATGAGATGCCTCAGAAAAGGGGAGTTCTTGAAATTGATGCTCTGAATGCCATATTGGCTCAGAACAAAATGTTGACTCAGCAAGTCAATATAATTTCTTAGAGTCTGAATGGATGGCAAAATGCATCCAACAGTACTAAAGAGGCATCTTCTGAAGAAGAAGCTTATGATCCTGAGAACCCTGCAATGGCAGAGGTGAATTACATGGGTGAATCTTATGGAAACACCTATAATTTCTCATGGAGAAATCATCCAAATTTCTCATAGAAAGATCAACAAAAGCCCTAACAAGGCTTTAATAATGGTGGAAGAAACAGGTTTAGCAATAGCAAGCCTTTTCCATCATCTTCTCAGCAACAGACAGAGAATTCTGAACAAAGCCCCTCCAGCTTAGCAAACATAGTCTCTGATCTATCTAAATCCACTTTAAGTTTCATGAGTGAAACAAGGTCCTCCATTAGAAATTTGGAGGCACAAGTGGGTCAGCTGAGTAAGAAAATCACTGAAACCCCTCCTAGTACTCTCCCAAGCAATACAGAAGAGAATCCAAAAGGAGAGTGCAAGGCCATTTATATAATCAATATGGCCGAATGCACAAAGGAGGAGAAGGACATGAATCCCAGTGAAGAAGACCTCCTGGGACGTCCTCTGAATAAAAAGGAGTTCCAAACTGAGGAACCTAAGGAATCTGAGGCTCACGTAGAGACCATAGAGATTCCATTGAACCTCCTTTTACGATTCATGAGCTCTGAGAACTATTCTTCCTCTGAAGACGATGAAGATGTAACTGAAGAGCAAGTTGCTCAATATCTAGGAGCCATCATGAAGCTGAATGCCAAGTTGTTTGGTAATGAGACTTGGAAAGGTGAACCTCCCTTACTCATTAGTGAACTAGATACATGGGTTCAGCAAACTCTACCTCAAAATAAATAAGATCCTGGTAAATTCTTAATATCCTATACCATAGGCACCATGACCTTTGAGAAGGCTCTATGTGACCTGGGGTCAGATATATATCTTATGCCACTCTCTGTAATGGAGAAACTGGAGATCTTTGAGGTACAAGATGCAAGAATCTCATTAGAGATGGCAGACAAGTCAATAAAACAAGCTTATGGATTGGTAGAGGTCGTGTTGGTAAAGGTTAAAGGCCTTTACATCCCCGCTGATTTCATAATCCTAGACACTGAAAAGGATGAGAATGAATCCATCATTCTTGGAAGACCCTTCTGATGCATGAAAACTTGTCTCTCAACAAATTTCCCTTCAGCAAGTATACCGAATTGTCGTCAAGTAAAAACTCATAATAGAGTGAGGTCGAATCCCACAAGGATTGATTGGTCAAGCAATTTTAATTAGAAGATTATGCTAGTTGAGCTAAACAAGATGTAGTTGAGAATTGCAGAAAAATTAAATGGCAGGAAAGTAAATAACAGAAAATAAAGTGCAGAATCTTAAATGGGGATTTGGGACAATGAGCATGAAAATAAATGACAGAAAGTAAAGAGAATGGGTAAGATCAGAAATGGAGAAATCATTGGGTTCAGGAGATGTTGCATTCTCCGGATCAAGTTTATTCTCATCTCTTCCTCAATCAATGCATTCATTGATCTCCTTGGCAATCTTAAGTGATTGGATCCCAATTCCTTGGCAATCCAATCTCTCTAAGCTAGAACAATTGCCCAATTCCTTGATTTAATTGCTCATGGGAAGAGATGAAGTGTGGTCACTAATTATACCACATGTATTTCCAAATCAAAGTGTTGGGAGGATTACAGGTCACTATATCCGCCCAAACCCCAATTTGGTCCAACATGAGAAAGCATTTCTAGCATGATCTCCTCATCCCTTTTCCAAGGCTCAGAGGAGATCCAGTTATGGAGAGTTTCTTTCCTAAGATAACAATCCAATTAGATGAAGATCGAAAGCTTTCTAATAAGATCAAGAGAAAAGAAAGAAGAAGAAGAATGAAAACTATAATTGATCCATCAAATTACAACAGAGCTCCCTAACCCAATGAAAGGGGTTTAGTTGTTCATAGCTCTAGAAATCAAAAATGGCAGAAAAGAAGAATCCATGCTAAAAGTGCAGAAAAGTAAATATACAGAGGTAGTTCTCCAAAGTGCCAAGCTTCTCTATAGTTCAAAACTACTCCTATATATACTACTCCTCTTGATCTTCTAGTGAGTTCTTCAAGTCTTGGATGTGGGCTCTCGATCTTGAGTTGAAGCAGTTATAATCTTTAGTGGGCCCAAGTTGCAGAGAAGTATGAATTAGGCATGGGCGTTAGTGAGATTAACGTTAAGTGACATTTTGGGTTTGAGAACGTTAGTGGAAATCACTTTTTCCACTAACGTTCCACCCTCAAATACCTCACGTTAACTCCAATGTTAGTGGCACTAACATGACCACTAACGTTGCCTTTTACATCTTTGCTAACATTATTGGGACTCACTTTCCCCAATAACGTTGGCTTATACCCCTTTCGCAAGCGTTATTGGGACTCACCTTTCCCAATAACGTTGCTATGTGCCTTTTATCCCTACATTAGAGTTCATGTTAGTGTAACTAACGTGGCTCTTAACGTGGGTATGCTTCACCATCGAGAGCGTTAGTGACACTTACCTTCGTCACTAATGCTCCAAGTGCCTCTATTCTTCACGTTAGAGCTCACGTTAACTAAGTTAACATGGCTCTTAACGCCATCTTCCAACGTTAGTGACAAAAAGTGAGTGTCACTAACGTTGGCTCATCAATCCTCAACTCCATGTTAACTCTCACGTTAGTGGTCTTAACGTGACCACTAACGTAGGCAATGCTAGTTGATCCAACATTAGTGACAAAGGTAAGTGTCACTAACGTTGGCGTTGTTCTTCTCTTCTATGTTAGAGTTCACGTTAACTTAGTTAATGTGACTCTTAACGTAGCTCATTGCCAAGTCTTGGAACGTTAGTGGTGTTCACGTTTACCACTAACGTTGGAGTAGAACGTTAGTGGTGTTCACGTTTCCCACTAACGTTGGAGTTCTCTTTTGTCTCCACGTTAACTACCACGTTAACTTAGTTAACGTGGCAAGTAACGTGAGCTATTGATGACTTCGCAGGCGTTATTGGTGATCACTTTTCTCATTAATGTTGCAAGCTATTTGCCATTCCATGTTAGTGTTCACGTTAACTAGATTAACGTGAGTACTAACGTGGTTCTTCCTTGCTTCCTTTGCCCTGAAATCAAGAAAATAAAGTACATCAAAGCTCTAGCCAAAGTCATGAGATTATGCATCATCAATTTATCATGCAATTCTAGCAAAATCCTCATGAAATCATATGAAATTCATAATAGTTGCATGAATCAAGGTGTAAGTGTATTTTCATCCAAAACTTGCCTTATTCACTAAGAAACTGCATGAAACTACCCTAAAATAGTAAAGAAAAGGTCAGTGAAACTGGCCTAGATGCCCTGGCATCACAACACCAAACTTAAAGCTTGCTTATCCCTAAGCAAGTACTGAAACATAGGAAGAATGAAATGAAAGAACAAGAAGATAAAATAGAAGTAGAATTCCTGGTTTATAGGGTTTCATGCATAGCAACTTAGGTTCTTTCCCTTTAGGTTTCAAGCCTTTATCAATTCCTTGGTCACTTTCTTGATTGCATCCTTTGAGACTCCTTTTTTTTTTGTTGATCCTTGATGAGCGGATAATTTATACGCTTTTTGGCATTGTTTTTAGTATATTTTAGTTAGTTTTTATTATATTTTTATTAGTTTTTATTTAAAATTCACTTTTCTGGACTTTACTATGAGTTTGTGTGTTTTTCTGTAGTTTTAGGTATTTTCTGGCTGAAATTGAGGGACCTGAGCAAAAATCTGATTCAGAGGCTAAAAAGGACTGCAGATGCTGTTGGATTCTGACCTCTCTGCACTCAAAGTGGATTTTCTGGAGCAACAGAAGTTCAATTGGCGCGCTATTAATTGCGTTGGAAAGTAGACATCCTGGGCTTTCCAGCAATGTATAATAGTCCATACTTTGCCCGAGATTTGATGGCCTAAACCGGCGTTCCAAATCAGCTCAAGAATTCTGGCGTTAAACGCCAGAACTGGCACAAGAATGGGAGTTAAACGCCCAAACTGGCACAAAAGCTGGCGTTTAACTCCAAGAAAAGTCTCTACACATGAAAGCTTCAATGCTCAGCCCAAGCACACACCTAGTGGGCCCGAAAGTGGATTTTTATGTCATTTACTCATCTTTGTAAACCCTAAACTACTAGTTCTCTACAAATAGGACCTTTCGCTATTGTATTTACATCTTTTGATCATGTTTTTATGATTGAACCCTCTTTGGGAGGCTGGCCATTCGGCCATGCCTAGACCTTGTTCTTATATATTTTCAACGGTGGAGTTTCTACACATAAGGTGTGGAGCTCTGCTGTATCTCGAGTATCAATGCAATTACTATTGTTCTCCTATTCAATTCAACTTATTCTTGTTCTAAGATATCACTTGTTCCTCAACTTGATGAATGTGATGATCTGTGACACTCATCATCATTCTCACCTATGAACGTGTGCCTGACAACCACCTCCGTTCTACCTTAGATTGAGTGGATATCTCTTGGATTCCTTAATCAGAATCTTCGTGGTATAAGCTAGAATTGATGGCGGCATTCTTGAGAATCCGGAAGGTCTAAACCTTGTCTGTGGTATTCTAAGTAGGATTAAAAGATTGAATGACTGTGACGAGCTTCAAACTCGCGATTGTGGGGCATTAGTGACAGACGCAAAAGAATCGCTGGATTCTATTCCGACATGATCGAGAACTGACAGCTGAATACCCGTGCTGTGACAGAGCACGTTGAACATTTTCACTGAGAGGACGAGACTGTAGCCATTGACAACGATGATGCCCAACATACAGCTTGCCATGGAAAAGAGTTAGAAGGATTGGATGAAGACAATAGGAAAGCAGAGAGACAGAAGGGACAAAGCATCTCCATAGGCTTATCTGAAATTCTCACCAATGAATTACATAAGTATCTCTATCTTTATTTTATGCTTTATTCATAAATCATCCATAACCATTTGAATCTGCCTGACTGAGATTTACAAGATGACCATAGCTTGCTTCATACCAACAATCTCCGTGGGATCGACCCTTACTCGCGTAAGGTTTATTACTTGGATGACTCAGTGCACTTGCTGGTTAGTTGTGCGAAGTTGTGATAAAGAGTTGAGATTACAATTGAGCGTACCATGTTGATGGCGCCATTGATGATCACAATTTCGTGTACCAAGTTTTTGGCGCCGTTGCCGGGGAATTAAATGACCTAACTACAATTTCGTATTTGTTCCCTGCAATAACAATGCCAAGTTTTGATCCAGCAACAACACCAAGTTTTTGGCGCCGTTGTCGGGGATTGTTTGAGTTTGGACAACTGACGATTCATCTTGTTGCTTAGATTAGGTATTTTTCTTCAGAATTTTTAAGAATGAATTCTAGAGTTTCAAGGTGATGTTCTTATCATCACCAAAGCTGATTGATTCTCATCAATTTAGCTCTTGAATGCATATCCTACTGAAGCTTGGCTAGCCATGTCTAATTCCTTTAGACTGAAGCTTTAGACTAACATTGCATGATTCCTGGAATTCTTATTAAAAATTTTGAATATCTTTATTTTCTTTTCCACATAATTTTCGAAAAATCCAAAAAAATTACAAAATCATAAAAACCAAAAATATTTTATGTTTCTTGTTGAGTCTAGTTTCTCATCTTAAGTTTGGTGTCAATTGCATGCATTCTTTGAATTCAATCATGTGTCTTCATTGATCTTCAAGTTGTTCTTGATGATTTCATTGTTCTGATCTTTAAATTTTCTTGTCTTGAGTGTTTTGTTGTTTCTCATATGCATTCTCAATTTGTTAGTGTCAGTAGTATACAAACTTCTAAGTTTGGTGTCTTGCATGCATTGTTTATTTGATTTTAATTGCATTTTGATTATTCCTCATCATTAAAAATCCAAAAAATTTTTAATTTGTGTCTTTTCAAGTCAATAATACAGAGAATTGAAGATTCAGAACATACAGCAGAGGAATTACACAGAAAAAGCTGGGCATTCAAAATGCCAAGTGAAGAAGGAAAACTGGCATTTAAACGCCAGCCAGGGTGCCTGGCTGGGCGTTTAACGCCCAAAAGAGTAGCATTTTGGGCGTTAAACGCCAGAATGGATACCATTCTGGGCGTTTAACGCCAAGATGGCACGAGAGGGAAGATTTTGTTTTCAATTCAAAATTTTTTCAAGTTTCCATAATTTTTCAAAATCAAATCTTTTTCAAATCATATCTTTTCAATCATATCTTTTCAAAATTAATTTCTCTTCATTTTCAAAAATACTTGCTAACAATTAATGATTTGATTCAACATTTCAAGTATGTTGCCTTTTCTGTTGAGAAAGGTTTAATGTTTGAATCATATCTTTTCTTGTTAGCCAAGTCATTTATTTTAAAAAATCAAATCTTTTTAAATTGTTTTTCAATCATATCTTTTCAATCATATCTTTTTAAAACCATAACTTTTCAATCATATCTGCTTAATCACATCTTTTTCGAAATAGTTTTCAATCATATCTTTTTGCTTTCTAATTTCAAAATCTTTTTCAAAAATTACTTAATTTCTTTCTCACTCTTGGTTTTCGAAAATCAATTACCATTTTTTCAAAATTTCTTTTAATTAATTCACTTTAATTTTCGAAAATTTCTTCCCCTCTTCTCACATCCTTCTATTTATGTACTAACATGCACAATTTGAACTCTATCTCTCTTGATAAGTTCGAATTCTTCTACCTCCTCCTTCTATTTTTCTTTTCCTCTGACACCTCAAGGAATCTCTATACTGTGACATAGAGGATTCCATATTTTCTTGTTCTCTTCTCTTTCATATGAGCAGGAGCAAAGACAAAAGTATTTTTGTTGAGGCTGACCCTGAACCTGAAAGGACCTTGAAGCGAAAGCTAAGAGAAGCTAAAGCACAACTCTCTGTAGATGACCTATTAGAATTCTTCAAAGAAGAAGACATGGCAGCCGAAAACAACAACAATGCCAACAATGCAAGGAAGGTGCTAGGTGACTTTACTGCACCTACTCCCGACTTCTATAGGAGAAGCATCTCTATCCCTGCCATTGGAGCAAACAACTTTGAGCTTAAGTCTCAATTAGTTTCTCTAATGCAACAGAATTGCAAATTTCATGGACTTCCATTGGAAGATCCTCATCAGTTCTTATCTGAATTCTTGCAAATCTGTGACACTGTCAAGACCAATAGGGTTGACCCTGAGGTCTACAGACTTATGCTATTCCCTTTTGCTATAAGAGACAGAGCTAGGATATGGTTGGACTCACAACCTAAAGAAAGCCTGAACTCTTGGGAAAAGCTAGTCAATGCCTTCTTGGCAAAGTTCTTTCCACCTGAAAAATTGAGTAAGCTTAGAGTGGAAGTCCAAACCTTCAGACAGAAAGAAGGTGAATCCCTCTATGAAGCTTGGGAAAGATACAAAAAATTGATCAGAAAGTGTCCTTCTGACATGCTTTCTGAATAGAGCATTATAGGCATCTTCTATGATGGTCTGTCTGAACAATCCAAGATGTCATTGGACAGCTCTGCTGGAGGATCTCTTCATCTGAAGAAGAAGCCTGCAGAAGCTCAAGAACTCATTGAAATGGTTGCAAACAACCAATTCATGTACACTTCTGAAAGGAATCTTGTGAACAATGGGACGAATCAGAAGAAAAGAGTTCTTGAGATTGATACTCTGAAAGCCATATTGGCTCAGAACAAAATATTGACTCAGCAAGTCAATATGATTTCTCAAAGTCTGTCTGGAATGCAAGCTGCACCAGGCAGTACTAAGGACGCTTCATCTGAAGAAGAAGCTTATGATCCTGAGAACCCATCAATGGAAGAGGTGAATTACATGGGAGAACCCTATGGAAACACCTATAATCCCTCATGGAAAAATCATCCAAATCTCTCATGGAAGGATCAACAGAGACCTCAACAAGGTTTCAACAACAATAATGGTGGAAGAAACAGGTTTAGCAATGGCAAGCCTTTTCCATCATCTTCTCAGCAACAGACAGAGAATTCTAAGCAGAGCCACTCTGACTTAGCAACCATGGTCTCTGATCTAATCAAAATCACCCAAAGTTTCATGACTGAAACAAGGTCCTCCATTAGAAACTTGGAGGCACAAGTGGGTCAGCTAAGTAAGAAAGTTACTGAACTCCCTCCTAGTACTCTTCCAAGCAATACAGAAGAGAATCCAAAAGGAAAGTGTAAGGCCATCAACATGGCCAAACTTGGAGAGGAGAAAGAGGCAGTGAGCGCCACTGAGGAAGGCCTCAATGGACATCCACTAGCCTCCAATGAGTTCCCTAATGAGGAACCATGGAAATCTGAGGCTCACACTGAGACCATAGAGATTCCATTGGATTTAATTCTGCCATTCATGAGCTCTGATGAGTATTCTTCCTCTAAAGAGGACGAAGATGTCACTGAAGAGCAAGTTGCTAAATACCTTGGAGCAATCATGAAACTAAATGACAAGTTACTTTGTAATGAGACTTGGGAGGATGAACCCCCTTTGCTCACCAAAGAACTGGATAACTTGACTAGGCAGAGATTACCTCAAAAGAGACAGAACCCTGGGAAATTCTCAATACCTTGTATAGTAGGCACCATGACCTTCAAGAAGGCTCTGTGTGACCTAGGGTCCAGCATAAACCTCATGCCTCTCTCTGTAATGGAGAAGCTATGGATCTTTGAGGTACAAGCTGCAAGAATCTCACTAGAGATGGTAGACAATTCAAGAAAACAAGCTTATGGACTTGTAGAGGATGTTCTAGTAAAGATTGAAGACCATTACATCCCTACTGATTTCATAGTCCTAGAGACTGGGAAGTGCATGGATGAATCCATCATCCTTGGCAGACCCTTCCTAGCCACAGCAAAGGCTGTGATTGATGTTGACAGAGGAGAATTGATCATTCAAGTGAATAAAGAATCCCTTGTGTTTAAGGCTCAAGGATATCCCTTTGTAACCATGGAGAGGAAGCATGAAGAGCTTCTCTCAAAATAGAGTCAAACAGAGCCCCCACAGTCAAACTCTAAGTTTGGTGTTGGGAGGCCACAACCAACTTCTAAGTTTGGTGTTGAACCCCCACATTCAAACTCTAAATTTGGTGTTGGGAGGTTCCAACATTGTTCTGAGTATCTGTGAGGCTCCATGAGAGCCCACTGTCAAGCTACTAACATTAAAGAAGCGCTTGTTGGGAGGCAACCCAATGTTATATTTATCTATTTTCCTTTGTTATTTTATGTTTTCTATAGGTAGATGATCATGGGAAGTCACAAAATCAATTGAAAAAGCAAAAACAGAATGAAAAACAGAAACAAAAATAGCACACCCTGGAGGAAAAGCTTGCTGGCATTTAAACGCCAGTAAGGGCAGCAAATGGGCGTTTAACGCCCAGTCTGGCACCATTCTGGGCGTTTAACGCCAGAAAGGGGCACCAGACTGGCGTTAAACGCCAGGAAGGGGCAAGAAGCTGGCGTTAAACGCCAGAAATGGGCACCAGCCTGACGTTTAACGCCAGAATTGGCAGAAGGAGCATTTTTGCACGCCACTTGGTGCAGGGATGAGTTATCCTTGACACCTCAGGATCTGTGGACCCCACAGGATCCCCACCTACCCCACCACTCTCTCTCTTCTTCACCCACTCACCAATCACCTCAATACCTCTTCCCCAAAAACCCCTCACCTACCAAATCCCACCATTCTCTTCACCACTCACATTCATCCTTCATAAAACCCCACCTACCTCACCATTCTAATTCAAACCACTTTCCTTCCCAAACCCACCCATATTAGCCGAACCCTACCCCTCTCTCCACCCCTATATAAACCCATCTTCACTCCTTCATTTTCACAGAACCTACACGCTACTTCTCCCCCTTGGTCGAAAAACAAAGCATCATCCATCTCCTCTATTTCTTCTTCTTCTACTCTCTTCTTTCTTCTTTTGCTCGAGGACGAGCAAACCTTCTAAGTTTGGTGTGGTAAAAGCATTGCTTTTTTTTTCCATAACCATTTATGGCATCTAATACCGGAGAAACCTCTAGAAAGAGGAAAGGGAAGGCAATAGCTTTCACCTCCGAGTCATGGGAAATGGAGAGATTCATCTCAAGGGTGCATCAAGACCACTTCCATGAAGTTGTGGCCATGAAAAAGGTGATCCCAGAGGTCCCTTTCAAACTCAAAAAGAGTGAATATCCGGAGATCCGACATGAGATCCGAAGAAGAGGTTAGGAAGTTCTTACCAACCCCATTCAACAAGTCGAAATCTTAATGGTTCAAGAGTTCTATGCCAATGCATGAATCACCAAGAACCATGATCAAAGTGTGAACCCGGACCCAAAGAATTGGCTTACAATGGTTCGGGGGAAATGCTTAGATTTTAGTCCGGAAAATGTAAGGTTGGCATTCAACTTGCCCATGATGCAAGGAGATGAACACCCCTACACTAGAAGGGTCAACTTTGATCAAAGGTTGGACCAAGTCCTCAGAGACATTTGTGAAGAGGGTGCTCAATGGAAGAGAGATTCAAGAGGGAAGCCGGTTCAACTGAGAAGGCATGACCTCAAGCCCGTGGCTAGGGGATGGTTGGAGTTTATCCAACGCTCAATCATTCCCACTAGCAACCGGTCCGAAGTTACTATAGACCGAGCTATCATGATTCATAGCATCATGATTGGAAAGGAAGTAGAAGTTCATGAGGTCATATCCCAAGAACTTTATAAGGTGGCGGACAAGTCCTCTACCTTGGCAAGGTTAACCTTCCCTCATCTCATTTGTCACCTCTGTAATTCAGTTGGAGTTAACATAGAGGGAGACATCCTCATTGATGAGGACAAGCCCATCACTAAGAAAATGATAGAGCAAACAAGAGATCTCACTCATCATGAAATCCCTGAGATGCCTCAAGGGATGCACTTTCCTCCACAAAACTATTGGGAGCAAATCAACACCTCCCTAGGAGAATTGAGTTCCAACATGGGACAACTAAGGGTGGAGCACCAAGAACATTCCATCCTCCTCCATGAAATTAGAGAAGATCAAAGAATCATGAGAGAGGAGCAACAAAGGCAAGGAAGAGACATTGAGGAGCTCAAGCACTACATAAGATCTTCAAGAGGAACAACAAACCGCCATCACTAAGGTGGACACGTTCTTTAATCTCCTTGTTCTTTATTTTTCTATTTTTCGAATTTTTTATGCTTATGTCTATCTATGTTTGTGTCTTATGATCATTAGTGTCTTAGTGTCTATGCCTTAAAGTTATGAATGTCCTATGAATCTGTCACCTTTCTTAAATGAAAAATGTTCTTAATTGAAAAAGAGAAGAATTGCATAAATTTTGAATTTTATAACAGATTAATTATTTTGATGTGGTGGCAATACTTTGACTTCTGAATGTATGCTTAAACAGTGCATATGTCTTTTGAATTTGTTATTCATGAATGTTGGCTCTTGAAAGAATGATGAAAAAAGGAGACATGTTACTGAGGATCTGAAAAATCATAAAAGTGATTCTTGAAGCAAGAAAAAGTAGTGAATTCAAAAACAAAAAGAGATTATGTGCGAAAAAAAAAAGAGAGAAAGCAAGCAGAAAAAGCCAATAGCCCTTTAAACCAAAAGGTAAGGGTAAAAATAAAGTCATGATCCAAGGCAAAAAGAGTGTGCTTAAGAACCCTGGACACCTCTAATTGGGGACTCTAGCAAAGCTGAGTCACAATCTGAAAAGGTTCACCCAGTTATGTGTCTGTGGCATGTATGTATCCGGTGGTAATACTGGAAGACAGAGTGCTTTGGGCCACGGCCAAGACTCATAAAGTAGCTGTGTTCAAGAATCATCATACTTAACTAGGATAATCAACAACACTATCAGGATTCTGAGTTCCTATAGAAGCCAATCATTCTGAATTTCAAAGGATAGAGTGAGATGCCAAAACTGTTCAGAGGCAAAAAGCTAGCTTGCAACGTTAATGAGAAAAGTGATCACCAATAACGTCTGCGAAGCCATCAATAGCTCACGTTACTTGCCACGTTAACTAAGTTAACGTGGTAGTTAACGTGGAGACAAAAGAGAACTCCAACGTTAGTGGGAAATGTGAACACCACTAACGTTCTACTCCAACGTTAGTGGTAAACGTGAACACCACTAACGTTCCAAGACTTGGCAATGAGCTACGTTAAGAGTCACGTTAACTAAGTTAACGTGAACTCTAACGTAGAAGAGAAGAACAACGCCAACGTTAGTGACACTCACCTTTGTCACTAACGTTGGATCAACTAGCATTGCCTACGTTAGTGGTCACGTTAAGACCACTAACGTGAGAGTTAACGTGGAGTTGAGGATTGATGAGCAAACGTTAGTGACACTCACTTTTTGTCTCTAACGTTGGAAGATGGCATTACTACCACGTTAAGAGCCACGTTAACTTAGTTAACGTGAGCTCTAACGTGAAGAATAGAGGCACTTGGAGCGTTAGTGACAAAGGTAAGTGTCACTAACGCTCTCGAAGGTGAAGCATACCACGTTATGAGCCACGGTAGTTACACTAACGTGAATTCTAACGTAGGGATAAAAGGCACATAACAACGTTATTGGGAAAGGTGAGTCCCAATAACGCTTGCGAAAGGGTATAAGCCAACGTTATTGGGGAAAGTGCCACTAACGTTGGAGTTAATGTGAGGTATTTAAGGGTGGAACGTTAGTGGAAAAGGTGATTGCCACTAACGTTCTCGAACCCAAAATGTCACTTAACGTTAATCTCACTAACGCCCATGTCTGATTCATACTTCTTTACAAGTTGAGGCCACTAAAGATTAGAACTGCTTCAACTCAAGATCCAGAGCCCACATCCAAGACTTGAAGAACTCACTAGAAGATCAAGAGGAGTAGTATATATAGGAGTAGTTTTGAACTATAGAGAAGCTTGGCACTTTGGAGAACTACCTCTGTATATTTACTTTTTTGCACTTTTAGCATGGATTCTTCTTTTCTGCCATTTTTGATTTCTAGAGCTATGAACAACTAAACCCTTTTCATTGGGTTAGGGAGCTCTGTTGTAATTTGATGGATCAATTATAGTTTTCATTCTTCTTTTTCTTTCTTTTCTCTTGATCTTACTAGAAAGCTTTCGATCTTCATCTAATTGGATTGTTATCTTGGGAAAGAAACTCTCCATAATTGGATCTCCTCTGAGCCTTGGAAAAGGGATGAGGAGATCATGCTAGTAATGCTTTCTCATGTTGGACCAAATTGGGGTTTGGGCGGATATAGTGACATGTAATCCTCCCAACACTTTGATTTGGAAATACATGTGGTATAATCAGTGACCACACTTCATCTCTTCCCATGAGCAATTATATCAAGGAATTGGGTAATTGTTCAAGCTTAGAGAGATTAGATTGCCAAGGAATTGGGATCCAATCACTTAAGATTGCCAAGGAGATCAATGAATGCATTGATTGAGGAAGAGATGAGAATGAACTTGATCTGGAGAATGCAACATCTCCTGAACCCAATGATTTTCCCATTTCTGATCTTACCCATTCTCTTTATTTTCTGTCATTTATTTTCATGCTCATTGCCCCAAATCCCCATTTAAGATTCTGCACTTTATTTTCTGTTATTTACTTTCCTGCCATTTAATTTTTTTTGCAATTCTCAACTACATCCTGCTTAGCTCAACTAGCATAATCTTCCAATTAAAATTGCTTGACCAATCAATCCTTGTGGGATTCAACCTCACTCTATTGTGAGTTTTTACTTGACGACAATTTGGTATACTTGCCGAAGGAAAATTTGTTGAGAGACAAGTTTTCATGCATCAAGTTTATGGCGCCATTGCCGGGGATTGATTTTGAATCAACAATAATTAAGTTTTGGATGTTCACTAGATTGAGCATTTTTCTTTTTCTTTATTTGTTTTTTTTATTCAGTAAATTTCCATCAGTTTGTTTAGTTTCTTCCTCATCCCCTTTACCCGCTTTGTTCTCTTTCGTTCTTTGTTAATTACAATTCTGCTCACTAACCCACTAACTATTTAATAATTTGTATCACTCACACTAACAATTACTCTAACAAGAATAATCTCTTTATTTTATCTCTTGCTATATGTTTTGTTAGTTGTATGACAGGGAGAAGAGAGGGAGCTTTAACTTCCTTCAATTCAGAATCTGAAAGGACCCTCTGGAGACTAAGGAGGGAAGCAAGAGGGAAAGGAATTGTTGGTACTGAGGAAGAGGAAGAGTACTTTGAACCCAACATGGAAGAGAATTTGGGAAACAATCATGAAGAAGAAGCTCACAACCATGCTAGAGAAGGCCCTGCAAATCGTGCTGGGCAAGAGAGGAGAGTTCTAGGCTCCTACATCAATCCAAATCCAGAAAACTGTGGAAGTAGCATTCAGAAGCCCACCATACATGCCCACAACTTTGAACTAAAATCCCAGCTCATCACCCTTGTTCAGAATAATTGTTCATTTGGAGGAAGTGCTCAAAGACCCCAATCAAAACCTATCTACCTTCTTGAGAATTTGTGACACTGTGAAGTCTAATAGAGTCCACCTGGATGTCTATAGGATGCTCTTTTTCCCTTTTTCACTCAGGGACAAGGCATCCAAATGGCTTGAATCCTTCCCAAAGGAGAGCTTAACAAATTGGGAAGATGTGGTGAATAAATTTTTGGCAAGATTCTACCCTCCTCAAAGAATCAACAGGCTAAGAGCTGAGGTGCAAACTTTCAGGCAGCAAGATGGTGAGACTCTCTATGAAGCATGGGAGAGATTCAAGCACTTAACAAGAAGATGCCCACCATAAATGTTCAATGAATGGGTTTAACTTCACATTTTCTATGAAGGTCTTTCCTATGAGTCAATGAAGGCCGTAGACCATTCATCAGAAGGCTCTCTAAACAAGAAAAAAAACCATTGAAGAAGCCATAGATGTCATTGAAACAGTTGCTGAGAATGACTACTTCTATGCCTCCGAAAGAAGTAACACTAAAGGAGTAATGAAGCTGAACCACATGGATGCATTGCTAGCTCAAAATAAGATGATCACCAAGCAGCTAGCAGATCTTACTAAGAAGGTAGAGGAAAACCAAGTTGCAGCAGCCATCACTTCATCACCAGCTCAAGAAGGAGTGAATATAGGAGAAGAAGGTGATTGGGAGTAAGCCAACTATGTTGGAAACTCACCTAGACAAATCCATGATCCATACTCTAAAAGTTACAACTCTGGATGGAGAAATCACCCCAACTTTGGGTGGGGAAATCAACAAGACCAAGGTCAAGATCAGAGACGCCACAACCTCAATTCCAACAACAATGCAACTCACCAACACACCTCACAAAGATCCTATCAACACCCACCTAACCAACCTTCTCAACAACCAAATCTCAACCAACCATCTCTAACAGATGATAGACTCTCAAAGATTGAGGCTCTACTTGAAAACTTATGCAGAGAAGTCCAAGACAATAAAGTGTTTAAGGAAGAAGTGCGAGCCAATATCAAAAACCAAGGAGAAAACATCAAGAGATTAGAGTCCCAAATAGGGTATCTGCCTCAACAAATTCCCAAACCCACTGATGGATTTCCCAGTGACATAGAGAAGAATCCAAGGGGAGAAACAAATAAAGTACGGTGGGAGGAATGTAAGATGATAACCACAAATGATGAAAGGAGTATGAATGGAGTAGAACACCTCCATGATAATCAAAAGGAAAACCAGGAAGAAATAAGCCATACACTTCAACCCATACTTAAGGAAGAGCTGAAGAAGAAGGAGGTATTGAACCCATATGCACCTTTTCCCCAAAGGCTTAAAGGTGGTGTAGCAGGGAGAATGTACTCAAGGTTCCTCGATATATTTGCATCTCTTGATGTAAATATACCATTCATTAAGGCCCTCCAGCAAATGCCTTTCTACATCAAGTATATAAAGGAGCTACTAGCCAGAAAAAGTCCATTGAAGGGTGGATAAACAATAAAGATGAACATGGATTGTAGTGCTCTCATTCAACCAGGGCCACCCACAAAGAAGAAGGATCCAGGGAGTTTTCACATTCCCTGTGCCATAGGAGAAACAAAGATTGACAAAAGGGCTTTGTGACTTGGGAGCAAGCATCAACTTAATGCCCCTTTCCCTAATGAAGAAGCTCCAAATCAATGAACTAACTCCTACTAATGTAATTATCAGATTGGCTGACAAAACTCAAAAATAGGCAATAGGAGTAGTTGAAAATGTGCTGGTGAAGGTTGGGAGCTACTATCTTCCCACAGACTTTGTTGTCCTGGAAATGGATGAGAATCATATTTACCCCATTATCCTGGGAAGGCCATTCCTAGCCACAGCTAGAGCACTCATAGATGTAGAGCGAGGAGAGTTAGTGCTGAGAATACATGACGAGCAGCTCACTTTCAATGTTTTCAACCTCTCACAAGAAGCAGATCATGATGACAATGAGCTGATGGAGGAGCCAAACAAGGAAGCACAAACAACACAATTGGAAACCCCATTGGTTGGGAAGTCATGTATTCAAGAAGAACCTCATTCAAAGGTAACTCAAGGGAAGCTGAGCAAACCAGAGTCATGCAAAGCTAGCAACAAGGAGTCTTTAGAGAAAGAATCCATAGAAAGCAAGACAACATCAATGGGAACAAGGAGCAAAGTACCCAGAAGATGGAGAAATAAGAAGATCCCTACAGAGGATTTCTCCCCAGGAGATGAAGTGATCTCTGCTCACTATCCAACCATCCCACCTCATCTTCCTACCATCCCATCTCAGCTACCTCAAGTGTACACCATCAACAAAATCTTGTCCCTAGAGCATATAGAGCTTATCAACAAGGCCAATGGACATAGGTTCACTGCAAGGGGAGAAGACTTCAAGCACTATCAACCACCTTGACAAGGACCAAACGTCAAGCTAATGACGCTAAAGAAGTGCTCCATGGGAGGCAACCCATGTTCTATACGCTCTCTCTTAAATCTCTAATAATAGTAATAAGGCGAATTTCATGTATTTTTAAATCAATTTTGACAACCAATATAGGACCCCTTTACATGCAGCGTATAGTACATGATAAGTTTGGTGTTCAAGGCACACCAAGTGGGCTTGAACACACTTTATAAGGTAAAATTATTCCCCAAACTTGTTGCACCATTTGATCACAAACAAGTTTGGTGTACCAACGTTGCATGCATGGGGGGGTTTAGTTGTTGATTGATTTGCATTCATGGAAAGCATTTAGCCATTTAAAAATAAAAAAAAAAGATATTTTTTGTTAGCTAGCTCACACTTTAAATTTTCCCACCAAAAATTTCAATTAACCATTTGCAATTTTTCTTCGTGTATAGGGAATCAAAAAGGACATTGATAGTACTTGATAGGACAATTGAGGAAGGGAGATTCGGCCACTATACCAAGGGAATCTCACACTTGTCTTCATGGGGAATGTCCTTGGAAGTGTTGCCATGCAACATTGGGAGTGGATAGTTTTGGAGACCGAATCAAGACCCTCATAAAGGAGGTAATCCGTGTGCTCATTCAATCCTAAAACCCCAACCGTCCACTATCAAACAACACCATCAATTCACACCCTTCAATTAATTGCCATCTTCCTATATAAACCCCTTCACACAACCTCCCCTACACACTTCATATTCTCACCCTTCCCACTTCCTTCTTTCGGGTATACAAACTTCATCCTCCACCAAAGGTCTCACATACACCGTCCTAGCCATCTTGAGATTAACCAACACATCAACCATCTTACATGGCATCATCAAGCTCCAAGAGACGAAAGGGGAAGGAACCTATAGAACATCCTCCTTTTGATGAAAAGCGATTTAGAACCTTTTATCATACACTCCAGTTTAGGTGGATGGATGACAAAGAAATCACTTATGAACTAGGCTTTCAAGTCACACGAACTGAGTGTCCAGAAATCACAGAGAAGGCGGAGCAACGTCGATGGGAGCTCCTTACCGATCTAATCACAAGGGTGAATGCAACTCTAATGAGAGAGTTCTATGCAAATGCAGTTAGACAAGATAAGGCGGATGAATCGTATACAAGTTTCGTGAGAGGAGTCATGGTGGATTTTAGTCCCATGACCATCATGAGAGTGCTGAAATTGTGAAGCATACCCTTTGCAAAGGAGAGCTATCACTCGAGAATGGACAACAAACCCAATTATGACCAGATTATACAGGATATATGTGTGCAAGGAGCAGATTGGGAAAGAGGCCCTAAGAGGAAGCCCAAATTTATAAAAAGAGGAGATCTCCTCCCTGAGGCTAAAGGTTGGTTTGAAATTGTAAGGAGATCCATCCTCCCAGCGGGAAACAACTCAGAGGTAAACCTTAAGAGAGCTACGATGGTGCAATGCCTATTGAAGGGAGGAGAGATCAAGGTTCATGAACTCATAGCCCAAGGAATTCGGAAGCATGCTGAGAAGAGCGATTTTGGAGGAAGATTGGGCTATCCCAGCACTATTCTCCGTCTTTGCAACCAGGCTAGGGTGATATTTGAGGATGAAAACCCCGGGTGGATAAAGGTTGGCATTCCCCTCACTTATCGTCGGATGCATGCTGCTACAACTCCACTACCTCCACGAAGGGTAAGAAAGAGGCCAGCCCATCAAGCGGAAGAAGAACAATATCCATAGGAGCAAACCCCAGCCACCTTAAGCATGCACCAATTACAAAAGGCTATTGATACCTTATCTAGGCAATGCATGGAAAATCAAGGGGCACAAAGGGAGTTTCAAATGCAATCAATGGACCACCAAGAAGTATCACTCTCTAGATGGATGAATCAGCAAGGAGAATGGCAAAAACAATTGATGGATCAGCAATTGGAACAAGGGAAGCAATGGAGTGAATCCTTCCATAACTTGAACCAGAAGCAAGATCAACAACAAGAAGCCATCCAAAGGCTAATCAATATCCAAGCACATCAAGGTGCACACATTCATGAGATGCATAGGAAACAAAGAGAACAGGCAGATCTTTTCGATGAATACAAAGCATTTTCGGAAGGAGTCTACATGAGTGAGACTGGATATCACGTGAATACCCAAGCCAGACTTGGGTATCTAGTCGGATAACTACCTATTTTGCATCCAGGGATCACAAAATATGAGGATGTAAGGGATGAATTAGCACGAGTGGAGCGCGAAAGGGTCGAACAAAGTCATGAGTCAGTAAGGAAGGCACTAGAAGATTGGAAGATAGCTAGAACAAATCAGATGAGAGGAAGCACAAGCGGACAAAGTGAATTTAAAAATGGCAAGGGAGCAGAAGAACATGAGCATACCAATAAGTGAAAGGTGGTGAAGTTCCTTCTTAGTTTTACCTTTTTCAAAGCTTTAAATAAGGAAAATCATGTATGAAATAGAACATGCTTCCATGGTAGCTTAGGATTTTCAATTCTGCATTTAAGTTTCATTGCTTAGGTTAATGGTTATTGAGCTTAATGTCTCGAGGGTTCACTTTCACCTTTCTTACTTGTATGCTTGTCCTTTAAGTTAATCAAAAAGAAAATGTTATGAAAAGAACAAGAGTGAAGTTATTTTGAGAAGTAGGTTCTGAATGTTTGTGGTAGGATGATTAGTAAGCTAAGTTGGTTCACCAAACAAGGAAAGAAAGCAACTATCTATCCTAAGTCCTATGTTTGAAACACATCATTTGAGACTAACTAAACAATAAGATTCCAATAAGAAAAGAGAAAGAGCAATAAAAGTGAAAAAGAAAGAAACACAATAAGAAACAATGCTAGGCACCAAGGGTTTCAAAATTGAGGCATGTGTCTGTGGTGTTTATGTGCAAGGGATATACTTGGATGAATAAGCTCTTAGGGGTGCCTTATCACTTGGTAACTTGGATTAACTAATCTGGGATTATCAGCTGAAAGTCCACTATCAAGAGTAACCTTTGCTACAGAGCACTTAGTAACCCAAAGAGGTGCTGGGCACCAAGGTCTCAAGAAAGAAAAATAACAAACCATGTGCCTGTGGTGTGTATGTATGAGGGAAAGAGACTTGAGGGAGTAAGTCCTTAGGGGTGTCTTAACACCTACCACCTTGAACCAACTGGTTCGGGAGTGTTGGCTGAAAGCTTAGCATAAAGAGTCGCCATCTTACAAAGCACTTAGCCAAAAGAAGAAGGTAATAACTTTGAAAAAGAAGCAAGGATTGGTGCACGAAATTGTGATCATCAATGGCGCCATCAACATCATACGCTCAATTGCAATCTCAACTCTTTATCACAACTTCGCACAACTAATCAGCAAGTGCACTGGGTCGTCCAAGTAATAAACCTTACGCGAGTAAGGGTCGATCCCATGGAGATTGTTGGTATAAAGAAAGCTATGGTCATCTTGTAAATCTCAGTCAGGCAGATTCAAATGGTTATGTATGATTTATGAATAAAGCATAAAATAAAGATAGAGATACTTATGTAATTCATTGGTGAGAATTTCAGATAAGCGTATGGAGATGCTTTGTCCCTTCTGTCTCTCTGCTTTCCTATTGTCTTCATCCAATCCTTCTTACTCTTTTCCATGGCAAGCTGTATGTTGGGCATCACTGTTGTCAATGGCTACAGTCCCGTCCTCTCAATGAAAATGTTCAACGTGCTCTGTCACAGCACGGCTATTCAGTTGTCGGTTCTCGATCATGTCGGAATAGAATCCAGTGATTCTTTTGCGTCTGCCACTAACGCCCCACAATCACGAGTTTGAAGCTCGTCACAGTCATTCAATTATTGAATCCTACTCAGAATACCACAGACAAGGTTTAGACCTTCCAGATTCTCAAGAATGCCGCCATTAATTCTAGCTTATACCACGAAGATTCTAATTAAGGAATCCAAGAGATATCCACTCAATCTAAGGTAGAACGGAGGTGGTTGTCAGGCACACATTCATAGGTGAGAATGATGATGAGTGTCACAGATCATCACATTCATCAAGTTGAGGAACAAGTGATATCTTAGAACAAGAATAAGTTGAATTGAATAGGAGAACAATAGTAATTGCATTGATACTCGAGGTACAGCAGAGCTCCACACCTTAATCGATGGTGTGTAGAAACTCCACCATTGAAAATACATAAGAACAAGGTCTAGGCATGGCCAAATGGCCAGCCTCCCAAGGAGGGTTCAATCATAAAAACATGATCAAAAGATGTAAATACAATAGCAAAAGGTCCTATTTGTAGAGAACTAGTAGCTTAGGGTTTACAAAGATGAGTAAATGACATAAAAATCCACTTCCGGGCCCACTAGGTGTGCGCTTGGGCTGAGCATTGAAGCTTTCATGTGTAGAGACTTTTCTTGGAGTTAAATGCCAGCTTTTGTGCTAGTTTAGGCGTTTAACTCCCATTCTTGTGCTAGTTCTGGCGTTTAACGCCAGAATTCTTGAGCTGATTTGGAACACCGGTTTGGGCCATCAAATCTCGGGCAAAGTATGGACTATTATACATTGCTGGAAAGCCCAGGATGTCTACTTTCCAACAAAATTAAGGGGGCGCCAATTGGGCTTCTGTAGCTCCAGAAAATCCACTTCGAGTGCAGGGAAATCAGAATCCAACAGCATCTGCAGTTCTTTTTAGCCTCTGAATCAAATTTTTGCTCAGGTCCCTCAATTTCAGCCAAAAAATACCTGAAATCATAGAAAAACACACAAACTCATATTAAAGTCCAGAAAAGTGAATTTTAAATAAAAACTAATAAAAATATAATAAAAACTAACTAAAACATACTAAAAAGATACTAAAAACAATGCCAAAAAGCGTATAAATTATCCGCTCATCACAACACCAAACTTAAATCGTTGCTTGTCCCCCAAGCAACTGAAAATCAAATAAGATAAAAAGAAGAGAATATGCAATGAATTCCAAAAACATCTATGAAGAGCAGTATTAATTAGATGAGCGGGGCTTTTATTTGCCATTCCATGTTAGTGTTCACGTTAACTAGATTAACGTGAGTACTAACGTGGTTCTTCCTTGCTTTCTTTGCCTTGAAATCAAGCAAATAAAGTACATCAAAGCTCTAGCCAAAGTCATGAGATTATGCATCATCAATTTATCATGCAATTCTAGCAAAATTCTCATGAAATCATATGAAATTCACAATAGTTGCTTGAATCAAGGTGTAAGTGTATTTTCATCCAAAACTTGCCTTATTCACTAAGAAAATGCATGAAGCTACCCTAAAACAGTAAAGAAAAGGTCAGTGAAACTGGCCTAGATGCCCTGGCATCACCTTCCTAGCCACAGCAAAAGCTGTGATTGATGTTGACAGAGGTGAACTAGTCCTTCAATTGAATGGGGACTACCTTGTGTTTAAAGCTCAAGGTTATCCTTCTGTAAACATGGAAAAGAGACACGATAAGCTTCTCTCAATACAGAGTCAAACAAAGCCCCCACAATCAAACTCTAAGTTTGGTGTTGGGAGGCCACAACCAAACTCTAAGTTTGGTGTTGAACACCCACATTCAAACTCTAAGTTTGGTGTTGGAAGGTCCCAACAATTCTCTAAACATCTGTGAAGCTCCATGAGAGCTCACTGTCAAGCTATTGACATTAAAGGAGCACTTATTGGGAGGCAACCCAATTTTTATTTATCAATATTTCTATTGTTCTTTTATGTTTATTAGGTTTATGATCATGTGGAGTCACAAAACAATTGCAAAAATTAAAAATAGAATAAAAAATAGCAGAAAAAATAACACACCCTGGAGGAAGAGCTTACAGGCGTTTAAATGCCAGTAAGGAGCATCTGGATGCCGTTTAACGCCAGAACAGAGCATGAAGCTGGCGTTGAACAGAAATAAGCAGCAGTCTGGCATTTAAACGCCAGGATTACACCCTGAGGAGAGCTGGCGTTAAACGCCAGAAACAAGTATGGAAGTGGCGTTCAACGCCAGAAACATGCTGCAGATTGGCGTTGAATGCCCAAAACAAGCATGGAAGTGGCGTTTAACGCCAGAAACATGCTGCAGTCTGGCATTAAACGCCGTGATTGCATACAAAGGGCATTTTACACGCCTAAAGGGTACAGGGATGAGAAATCCTTGACACCTCAGGATCTGTGGACCCCACAGGATCCCCACCTACCTTCTCCCTCTCTCACACACCTTTTTATAACACTCTTCCCCAAACATCATTCACCAATCACCCCAACCACTCTTCCCCAAAAACCCCACCTACCTTCAAATTCAAAATCTCTTTCCCACCCAAACCCACCCTAAATGACCGAACCCTAACCCCTCTACCTTCACTATATAAACCCCTCCATCCTTCTTCATTTTCACACATTACTACCCTCTCTTCTCTCCCTTGGCCGAATACACTACTCTCCCTCTCCTCTATATCTTCTTCTTCTTCATCTATTCTTTCTTCTTTTGCTTGAGGACGAGCAACATTCTAAGTTTGGTGTGTAAAAGCATAGCTTTTTTGTTTTTCCATAACCATTTATGGCACCTAAGGCCAAAGAAACCTCAAGAAAGAGAAAAGGGAAGGCAATTGCTTCCACCTCTGAGTCATGGGAGATGGAGAGATTCATCTCAAGGGTCCATAGCTCAGTAATAGAGTATTTGACTACACAACAAGAAAGCCCACTCATGGACCTCAACAAGAGCATGAGGAATTCCCTCATCAAGAAATCCTTGAGATGCCTCAAGGGATACATTTTCCTCCACACAACTATTGGGAGCAACTAAGGATAGGAGCACCAAAATCACTAGGGATGAAGCAACAAAGGCAAGGAAGAGACATAGAGGAGCTCAAGAACACCATTGGTCCTTCAAGAAGAAGGCGCCACCATCACTAAGGTGGACTCATTCCTCAAACTTCCTTGTTCTTATCTCTCTGTTTTTTGGTTTTTGAGCTTCATGTTTGTCTATGTTTGTATCTTTATTACATGATCATTAGTATTTAGTAACTATGTCTTAAGGCTATGAATAATTCCATGAATCCTTTACCTTTCTTAAATGAAAATTGTTTTTAATACAAAAGAATAAGAAGTACATGAATTTCGAATTCATCCTTGAAATTAGTTTAATTATATTGATGTGGTGACAATACTTTTTGTTTTCTGAATGAATGCTTAAACAGTGCATATTTTTTATCTTGTTATTTATGAATGTTAAAATTGTTGGCTCTTGAAAGAATGATGAAAAAACAAAATGTTATTGATGATCTAAAAAATCATAAAATTGATTCTTGAAGCAAGAAAAAGCAGTGAAGAACAAAGCTTGTGAAAAAAAATATACTGCTTGCTTTTTCTTTACATATATATATATATATATATATATATAAAGAAAAAGCAAGCAGAAAAAGCCAGTAGCCCTTAAAACCAAAAGGCAAGGGTAAAAAGGATCCAAGGCTTTGAGCATCAATGGATAGGAGGGCCCAAGGAAATAAAATCCAGGCCTAAGCGGCTAAATCAAGCTGTCCCTAACCATGTGCTTGTGGCATGCAGGTCCAAGTAAAAAGCTTGAGACAGAGTGGTTAAAGTCGTGATCCAAAGCAAAAAGAGTGTGCTTAAGAGCTCTGGACACCTCTAACTGGGGACTTTAGCAAAGCTAAGTCACAATCTGAAAAGAAATTTCACCCAGTCATGTGTCTGTGACATTTATGTATCTGGTGGTAATATTGGAAAACAAAGTGCTTAAGGCCACGGCCAAGACGAATAAAAGTTGCTGTGTTCAAGAATCAACATACTTAACTAGGAGAATTAATAACACTATCTGAACTCTGAGTTCCTATGGATGCCAATCATTCTAAACTTCAAAGGATAAAATGAGATGCCAAAACTGTTCAGAAGCAAAAAGCTACAAGTCCCGTTCATCTAATTAGAACTAATATTCATTGATATTTTGAGATTTATAGTATATTTTCTTCTTTTTATCCTATTTGATTTTCAGTTGCTTGGGGACAAGCAACAATTTAAGTTTGGTGTTGTGATGAGCGGATAATTTATACGCTTTTTGGCATTGTTTTTAGGTAGTTTTTAGTAGGATCTAACTACTTTTACGGATGTTTTTATTATTTTTTATGCAAAATTCATATTTCTGGATTTTACTATGAGTTTGTGTGTTTTTCTATGATTTCAGGTATTTTCTGGCTGAAATTAAGGGACCTGAGCAAAAATCTAATAGGAGGTTGACAAAGGACTGCTGATGTTGTTGGATTCTAACCTCCCTGCACTCGAAATGGATTTTCTAGAGCTACAGAACTTCAAATAGTGCACTCTCAACTGCGTTGAAAAGTAGACATCCAGGGCTTTCCAGCAATATATAATGGTCCTTACTTTGTTTAAGCTTAGACGACGCAAACTGGCGTTCAACGCCAGTTCCATGCTGCATTCTCGAGTAAAACGCCAGAAACACATCACAAACCAGAGTTAAAAGCCAAAAACACATTATAACTTGGTGCTTAACCCCAAGAGAAGCCTCTACACGTGTAAAGCTCAAGCTCAGCCCAAGCACACACCAAGTGGGCCCCAAAAGTATATTTCTGCACTTAGACTTATTTCTGTAGACCCTAGTAGCTAGTCTAGTATAAATAGGACCATTTACTATTGTATTTACATCTCTGGATCCTTTGACCATCTTTGGATTATCTTTTGATCCTTTGATCACATTTGGGGGCTGGCCATTCGGCCATGCCTGGACCTTTATCACTTATGTATTTTCAATGGTGGAGTTTCTACACACCATAGATTAAGGTGTGGAGCTCTGCTGTTCCTCGAGTGTTAATGCAATTACTATTATTCTTCTATTCAATTTGGCTTATTCTTATTCTAAGATATTCACTGCACTTCAACATGATGAATATGTTGATATGTGACACTCATCATCATTCTCACCTATGAACGTGTGCCTGACAACCACTCCCGTTCTACTTTAAGATCAAGCGCATATCTCTTGGATTCCTTAATCAGAATCTTCGTGGTATAAGCTAGAATTATTGGCGGCCATTCCTGAGATCCGGAAAGTCTAAACCTTGTCTGTGGTATTCCGAGTAGGATCTGGAAAGGGATGACTATGACGAGCTTCAAACTCGCGAGTGTTGGGCGTAGTGACAAACGCAAAAGAATCACTGGATTCTATTTCAACATGATCGAAAACCAACAGATGATTAGACGTGCTGTGACAGAACATTTGGACCATTTTCACTGAATGGATGGGAAGTAGCCCTTGACAACGGTGACGCCCTACATACAGCTTGCCATAGAAAGGAGTAAGAATGATTGGATGAAAGCAGTAGGAAAGCAGAGATTCATAAGGAACAAAGCATCTCCATACACTTATCTGAAATTCCCACTAATGATTTACATAAGTATCTCTATCTCTATTTTATGCTTTATTCATCTTTATTTTTGAAAACCACTATAACAATTTGAATCCGCCTAACTGAGATTTACAAGATGACCATAGCTTGCTTCATACCAACAATCTCCGTGGGATCGACCCTTACTCACGTAAGGTATTACTTGGACGACCTAGTGCACTTGCTGGTTAGTTGTGTCAAGTTGTGACAAAGTGTGATTCACATTTGAGAGCTCCAAGTTTATTGGCGCCATTGTTGATGATCACAATTTTGTGCACCAGCTAGCAAAAAGGGAAGGAGCACAAGAAATAAAGGAAACAACCAGCGGATAGCGACGTGCACACATGGCTGACGCGTGCACGCGATTTGGACAAAATCACAGTGACGCGTACGCGTTCCTGACGCATACGCGTGGATTGGAGTTCACGCAAATGACACGAGTGCGTGCCTGACGCGCACGCGTGGAGAAGAAAATCGCTGAATAACGCGTACGCGTGACCGACGCGTACGCGTGACATGCGCGATTTGCAGAAAATACAGAATATGCTGGAGACAGTTTCGGGCCGCGTTTTGACCCAAAGTTTGGCCCAGAAACACAGATTAAAGTCAGGGAACATGTAGATACTCAACATAATAGATGATACAACATACATTCATACATAGTTTTAGGATCTAGATGTAGTTTTTAGAGAGAAAGAGAGGTTCTCTCCTCTCTCTTAGGATTAGGATTAGGATTTATCTTATTGGGATTATTTCTTCATCACAGGTTCAAATGTTCTTTTTATTTATTTTCTCAATTTGACTTATGAATTTTTCCATGTTGAATGTGATTTCTTTTTTTAATAATTAAGGTATTTCAGACATATGATTTTAATTTAGTTTTCTACATTCTTGGCTTTGGTTGATTGATTGGTAACTCTTGAGTTATCAAACTCAGTAGTTGATTAATATTTGAAGTTTGCTGGTTGATTTGGATTCCTCTAAAGCTAGTATTTCCTTAGGAGTTGATTAGGACTTGAGGAATCAAATTAATTGGTCCACTTGACTTTCCTTTATTTAGTAAAGGGTTAACTAAGTGGGAGCAATGGACAATACTCATCACACCTGATAAGGATAACTAGGATAGAACTTCTAATTTTCACACCTTGCCAAGAGTTTTATTAGTTATTAATTTACTAACTCCTGCAATTTATTTCTCTTGCTCAAAACCTTTTCAAAAACCCAAAAATACAGTTTTTCATAATCAATAATAAATCATACTTCCCTGCAATTCCTTGAGAAGACGACGCGAGGTTTGAATACTTCGGTTTATAAATTTTATTGGGTTTGTTACTTGTGACAACCAAAACTTTTGTAAGAAAGGAATTCTTGTCGGTCTAGAAGCTATACTTACAACGGAAATTTATTTGTGAAAATTCTAGATCGCGCGAGAGTTTTGTTCTTCAAGTTGCTTGGTCAAATAATAACTTCTTCCCTAAGAAACTGTGTTTCGGGGTACCCTACCAATTTTGGAAAATTTTTTGCGGAAAACTTGCTTCAAGAATGTATTTTGGAATATAGTGATTGAGCTAAGAACACAAGCATGTAAGTTTTGAGCCTATTGTATGGTTATATCTTCTAACCATTAATACCCATTCTTGTGTGCATTATTCTCTCTCTATGATTGCAATCCTTGCTTTGTCTGATTCTATATGTCCATTACTTTGTGTATGAATGCATTTACATGATTGAGGCCATCGTTTCAATAGTCACTTCTCCCAAAAGGCCTTAATCCTTTTATCTACCATTGCTAACCAATTTTGAGCCCATGATACACCCTTTTTGTTCGTAAATAGAGCACATCAACAATCCTATGTGAAAGACCATGAATGTCCCTAAATTTGGATCCTTGATTAGCCTAGGTGAGTTAGGATGTGTATCATTCAATAGGGAGGGTATACTTGGGGACTTGGGTAGATATAGAGGTGTATTATAATTGTAATTGAAAATTCTGGGATTTGGAAACATACTCATGTATTGAATGATTGAACCATATGCATTAAAACTTTTGTACTTGAACCCCAAGGAAAAGGGGACCAAAAAAAAAGAGAAGAATTTCATATGTGTATATATGAGAATATATGAAAAAGAAAAGAAATATATATATATATATATGGAAAAGAAAAGAAAAGCAATGAAAGGGGACAAAAATGCCCCAAGACAAAGTAATAAAAAAAAACAATGCATATGGGATATGAATTGAAAAGAATGCATGAGTATGCAAAAAGTGAAACTCAAAGGTAGCTAGGTAATGTAGTATAGTTGTATAGGTTGTTCTATGTGTTTAGTGGGATTCTAGGTTAATCAAGGACTCAAATTTTAAGCTCATCTGACCATATGCATCCTTACCTTCACCCTAGCCCCGTTACAACCCATGAATAAGACCTCATGATACTTGTAAGCATGCATTAAGTAATTGTTGATTGTTAGATGAAAGACAAATCTTGAAAAGCATGATTAGGAGATGATCGAGTGATGAACCCTATACACTTGAGCGCATAGAGCGGATACACATCCGGTGAGGGTTCGATGCTCAACTCCTTGTTCCCGGCTTTCGCAAGCATTCATTTAGCAAGTTATATGCACTTCATAGTGATATTCAGTTTGGTAGGATTCATGAACTACATATCATTTTTACCCTATATGCTCACATGTGTTCTTGGAGGATGGATTTACCCTTGACCAAGTAGATAGACAATTTTACATTAGTTGCATGCATTCACTTAGGTAGTTTGCATTTCATAAACCCTTCTCACCATGATCCTTGGTCTTTTTATTTTAAACATGAGGACATGCTTGGTTTAAGTGTGAGGAGATTTGATAAACCCCAATTTTGTGGTTTATCTTGTGCTTAATTTTGGGGTTTTTGTCAATATTTCTCGCACTTATTCACAAGAAATGCATGGTTTTGTGTTCACTTCCTAATAATGCTCCATGATGGAAAACATGCTTATTTTGCCTTAGAATTGCTATATTTTAATCCTCTTTATTGCCATTCGATGCCGTGATGTATTTGTTGCGTGATTTCAGAATTAATAGGGTAAGGATGACCTAGAAGAGAGAAAGAAAGCATGCACAAGAGAAAGGAACATGAAGATTTGGATTTTGGGAACTTCAGCAACAACGGGCACGTGCACTTCACCCCTCTCGTGGATGAGGATAGCTGGAAGCGGCGCGCAAGGATGGACGCATCCGTGCAGGCTAGAGAATTCCAACCGACGCGCACGTGCATTTGGCGCGCACGTGTGGATCACAAAAGCAATCGGCGCGCACACACGAATAGTGCGTACGTGCGAGAAGCTGCACGTGACCTCATTAAAGGAAATCGTGCCTGGCGATTTCTGAGGTACATTAGGCCCAATTTCAAGTTGTTTCTGCATGGAAAAGACCCAAGGATGCTAGGGAGAAGGGGGGATCAATCATTTTTACACTAAGACATATTTTCTAGTTTTTGGGTTCTTTGTTCTTCTAGGGAGAGAAACCCTTGTTCTTCTCTAGATCTAGCTTTAATTTGATCTTCCCTTGTTGAATTCTGAATTGGATCTTGTTCATTACTAGTTTTGATTGTTTAATTTGAATCTCTTAGTATAATTTTGCTTAGATCTTGTGTTAGTTTTATGGATTCTTTTCAATTGTTACTTTATACCCATTGCATGAATGTTGTGAATCTTGGTTCATTGATGTTACATTGATGATTTATATGATTAATTGTGTTGTTTGAGGGATTGTATGTTGATACCTGTTGGTAGGTATTTGTTAATTTCAATCCAATTGCAATTTGAACATGTCTTTTGTTAATGCCTACCATGTGTTTGATGAATTATTTACCTTGATTATGGAGTATTTCTTTTTACTCTTGGCTTAGGCCAAGGGAATTGGGTAAACTTGAGTCATTGGGTCTAATGAATTTGATGATTTGGGAACCCTTAGTGGTCAATTTGATAGCCATTGACACTAGCCTACTACTAGGTTAATTAGTAGTGAGGTTAGACCTTATGGGTGGATGTTGACCAAACCATTTAACATACTTCAAGTATAAAAGTAGACTTAATGAGTTTGGTTCCTCGTAATTGTCAAGATATGGTTATTAGACAAGGATAGTGACCCCAATTCTCATGTCTAGCCAAGAGTTGCTTTTATCATTCTTATTTGAAGACCCAAAAATCTTGATTGCTTTGCCTTGATTATAGTTATTGTTTAGTTGAGAGTAGAATTGTATTGAATGTTGTCTTCTTAGTTTGGAATTGCTCACATCTTGCTTAGTTATTTGAATTATTTCCTTGCACTTTAAGATTACTTGTTTGCTAAGATTCCTAGTTTAATTCCTTGCCCGTGACTTACAACCCCGGAGTTCTAACCAATGTTGAAACATATGTTTGCCCATTCCTTGTGAGACGACCCGAGGTTTGAATACTTCGGTTATTTTATTGGGGTTGAACTTGTGACAACCAAATTCTAAATTTTATCCTCGAGGATTGTTGTTGGTAGAGCTATACTTGCAATGCAACTTTATTGAGAAATTCTCTTCCGACATAGTCCACGAGCGCTCATCAACTCACGTAAGGTATTACTTGGACGGGTTAGCTGTGCGAAGTTGTGAAGAGACATGTGAATCATGGTATTGTGCACCAAGTTTTTGGAGCCGTGCCTAGTGATAACAATTTCGTGCACCAGCGAGCACACCTTGTGCGAGTGCATACCCTATGTTTTGTGCCCTACGCGTGCGCACACTCTTGTGCGTACGCACGCAACCTTCTTTTTGCACTCTCTGTGCGATCGCACAGGCTTGTGCATCCGCACGCCAACGTGCACCCCTTCTAGTGGGAGCGTTGGCATAGTCTGTGCGCGTGAACCCCAACCTTTTTCGTTCTTGTGCACGCGCACACATGATCCTTTTAAAAAAAATGTTTTGTGCGTGCACACAGACCTGTGCGCATGCGCACACCTTGTTTCCCTCTCTGTCCAGAGCACTCGCACAGCTTGTGCTAGCGCACCCTCCCCTTTCTCATGAAATGTGCGTACGCACACATACCTGTGCGTACGCACAGGTGCTTGATGGTGTTTTTGCAGAAAAACGAATTTCCAACACACAAATCCAACCGGCAAGTGTACCGGGTTGCATCAAGTAATAATAACTCACAAGAGTGAGGTCGATCCCACAGGAATTGATGGATCAAGCAACTTTAGTGGGTGATTAGTTTAGTCAAGCTAACATTGAGTGAATTGTGTGAAGTTGATCAACAGAAAGTAAATTGCAAGGAATTTAAAAGATGCAGAAAATAAAATTGCAGGAAACTTAAAGAACAAGAAAGTAAAAGAGCTGAAACTTAAATTGCACGAAATGTAAATTGCATTAAATGTAAAGGGGATTGGGAACAAGGAGATTAAAGCAAGCAGCAAGCAGAACCTGGAACAATTGCATAAGAATTAAATTGCATGAAAAGTAAAAGGACTTGGGTGCTGGGAACTAAAATTCAACAAGAGAATGTAGGGAGCAATCAAGCAGAAGTGTAACTTGCAACAAATCTTAAACAGAAAGCAGAATTGCTTGAAGAAGCAAACAGAAATTAAATTTAACTTAATTGCCAAATGAGATTAAAGATCTCAGGAAATCAAAGAGACTAGAAAATAAGTCTAGATCTCTATTCCTTCCTTGATCCAACCAAGAATATTTGCAAAAGGAAAGAAGATGAAAGCAGTAAAGAGAGTTTTGGTTCAAATCCTTAATTCACTTGAATTATGCAGAAAAATTAACAAGAGATCTCAAGGTGGAATTGAAACAGAAGTTCTTCAATTCTCCACCCAAGTTCCAAAACGAAAATGAAAACTAAGAGAGCTTTCTAATGGAGCTAGCCTCCTTACAAAGATGGAAATGATGCCTTATATAGGCTTTACAAAATAAAATAAAAATGAAATTAAAACAAATTACAAAAATGAAAATTCTAATTTAATTGATCCATGTGCCTTTGAGTAATGATGTGGGCTTTGCTTGCTTTGGATTTGATGAGAAATGGGTTTGGTTGGTCTTGATTCAATTTGGAGAGGAATTGCATTTAAATGAAATTTTGGTTGAATTTTGGCCCATGTTGCTCCCAGGAGGCTGCCCTGCCCTTGTGGAGGGCAGGGCAGAAAATGTTGCTTGCGCCCTTGGTGCGTGCGTGGTGCGTTGGTGTGCGCTGCAGGATGCTGCCCTGCCCTCGCGGAGGGCAGGGCAAAAAAGTTTGGTGCGCCAGATTGGTGCCTGGGCGCGCTGCTGGTGCTGCCGAATGTTGCTTTGGTGCGCCAGGTTGGTGCTCTGGCTGTGCCACAACAAAATTCTGCCCTGCCCTCCGTGTTTCCAAAAAATGAAGCTCCGCGTTCGAGACTTGGTGGATGCACACGCTACTTCTTTTCCTTGGTTTATTTTTGCTTATTTTTGGCCCTTAAAGATGCCTTTCGTTCCTGCCTCAATTGTACGCCAAATATGGATTTCTATATATTGTTGGAAAGCTCTGAATGTCAGCTTTCCAACGCAACTGGAAGCACATCAATCGGACGTCTGTAGCTCAGGTTATAGCCCTTTGAAGTAGGCATGGTCATGCTGTGGGCGGCCAGATTTTAACTTAGCGAAAATTTGCTCCAACCTCACTTTGTTTCATCATGATTCTGCCCTGCTCTTGCTAAGGGCAGGGCAGTGTGCGTGCTGGTGGTTTTCTCCTTTGATTTGGTCATGGGCAACGCTTTTAAAAGCGTGGCCTAAGGCTCCAAAGTGTACCCCAACTTCAAAGTGTACCCCAAAGCTCTTTTTTTCTCCTTTTTTTGTGCTTCTTTGCTTCTTTTTCTTCTTATTTCCTACAAGATTTATAAAATTAAAAGATCAAGGAAATCTTCCAATTAAGTATAAAAGAATGCAATATTTAAGCACTAATCATCAATTTCTTGTATGAAAAAGCATAGAAAAATAGGTATATGATGACATGTCATCACAACACCAAACTTAAACCTTGCTTGTCCCCAAGCAAGAAAAGAATCATGCAATAAAGACTGACAATCCAAGGTAAGAAGAATAGCAACTCAATGTTCATGGTAAGCTAGTTTTCTAAGTATGCTACAATCACAAAAGAAATATAAATTGATGCTTCTATCTAGCTCATTTTATGAAAACTTTTCCTTATAATTTTTCCTTGAAACAAGCATTTGATTTTTTCTTCTTTTTTTTTTATCAGCTTCTCCTTTTGGGTGCTTTGCCCCATGAGTTAATAACAAAGCTACGACTTCTAAATGCTTTGTTTTCAAGTATTACCACTTGATACATAAGCAACACAAGCATTTAATTAGAGGACTTCATTAAGCTCATTTTTCTTTTCTTTTCTTGACTCTCTAATCATTGATGCTCAGAACCTTGAGCTTTGAGGGAGTGCTTTTGCACTTGAGCCTAGCCTTGACTTCTAAGTGTTTTGTTTTCAAGCATTTGGCTTGATACATAAACACCACAAGCACTTAGCAAATAAATTGCCATTGGTACTCAGAGCCTTTAGCTTTCTCATTCTTTCCCTTTTTCTTTTCTTGCTTTAATTGTATTTGCTTCTTCAAGGTTTTCATGATTTCAAAAGATTTCATAAAATGTACTAGATGAAAAACTTCAATTAAATAAAATCCAATGCAATTGAGCAACAATTAATCATACTAGCTATCCAATACTTGTATGCACATGCCAAATTCTTCTTTAATTCCTTGTTTGGTTATGATAATGATGCTTTACTGCTTTTGAACTCACAAAACTCAAGTTGGTAGTCATAATGGTACAGCACCATGTTGTAAATCAAATTCAAGCTATGCTTAGTCATACCACACATGCATACAGAAAATATAAAGACAATCATGCAATTTAAAGTGCTGGAAATAAATGAGAGGAAAAGGAACTTTACAACCTTGCAATTCATCTTCTCTATTGTTGTCGTTTTCCTCCCATTCTTCTCCTTCCCATACCAACTCAGAATGCTTGCTCATCCTCAAGCAACAATTAGAACAATGGCTATGGGGCTAAGATGGATCGTGAATGTCTTACACAATGATATGTTAGTAACACATGTGTTTCAAGCAAGCAAAATTAAAGATAACAATCAAGGCATGGAGACAGCGACATTTTGATTGCAAGCATAAGAAGGTGTGCACAATACATTGCATAAAAGATAAGTGGCACACCAAACTTAGTGTGACACTTTCACTTGAAATTAATGCAAGTATCTAGTAAGCATTAGAACCAAATTTTGTTGCATAGCAACACCAAACTTAGAATGCAACCATATGTCAATTTATTTGAACTAAAATTAAACAAAAGAAACTGTTATTTGTTGAATACAATCACCAAGTGAAGAATCTATCATGAGTAAGGATGTTTGGGTGATGTATTAACAAACACAGTTAATAAAAGAAAGCATTAAAAACAAGGAAATGACTAAAACAATCAAGAAAACTAAAATTGTCTAACTAAAAAATAACACTGCAGCGGCATTATGATTATGTAAACAAGTGGTGTTGCTTGAATGAATTGCATAGAAAAATAAGTGGCACACCAAACTTAGAATCTTAGTGCGTCACTTTCATTTTTGATTTGATGCAATCATCCAAAAAGATTGAAAACAATTTTGTTGCAAGGCAACACCGAACTTAGAATGTAACCATATGCCCATTTATTGAATTTAATCAAAGTAAAGAACGAAAACAAAGCAGAGAAGAAATTATACCTACGGTTGGGTTACCTCCCAACAAGTGCTCTTTTAGTGTCATTAGCTTGACATGTTGTTCTTCACTTTCTTCCTCTTCTTCCAGTTTGTTAAGAGGAATGACTTCAAGGGATGAGAAGTTTCAGCTATTGTCCCCTTTCTTGGTTTCCTCTCAGCAAGCTTTCTTTTGAAATTGGCTTGGTTGAGCTTGCTTGCTTGATCAGGGGGAGGATTGTTTGCAGTTGACCTTCTCATGAATGTTCTCCTTGATATCTTGGTCACAATCCTCTTCTTGGTGTTTTTGTTAATTGCCTTCACTTCTTTGGATTCAAGTTTTGGTTGCTGTGTGATTGTTGGAGTGATTTCTTTATCAAGAGCCTCTTGCATTGGTGGTTCCATGAGCTTTTCCTTCATGTACTTCTCTACTTCAGTTGAGTGTGACTTCTCTTGAATGTCTTCCTCCCTTTCTTCTTCATGATTTTCCATTAATGCCTCTGGAAGGGAATCTTTGTGTTTCATTGTCACCTCAAGTGGCTCTTGTGAATGTAGAATCCTTGGCTCATGTCCAAATACTTCCACCACCTCTTCCTTTTTCACTGAAATTTCACTTGACACAGAGGCTTCCTCATCTTGCTTTTCCACTTCCTCACCCACAAATTGGTCTTCATCCTCTCTGTTTGATGGTTCTAAGTTCCTCCTTGTTTGCTCTAAGGGCTCATTCATCTTCTTGAGGATGATTTCTTTCCAGGATTGGGGTTGTGTGTATCTTTCCACGAGTTTTCTATGTATTTCAATGGCTTGAAGGTAATCCTCATCTGGTGGTTCAAGAGATGAAAGTTGAGAGTAATTTTGGTGACGTGGATATGTTGTGGTGAAGTTGTGTTGAGGGGTGTGGAATGAGTTGTGTGATTGATGGGGTGACTTGTATGGATTTTGGTGGAAACTTTGTGTTGAGGCATAATTAAGTGATGAAGAACTTTCAAATGAGAAACTGGGACGTGAGGGTGGATGCTCTTTCATTCCTTGGTGATACTCCCATCCACCATGAGGATAATGGTATGAATCATTTTGTGGTGGTGAGAAATATCCCATATGATTATCTTGTTCATCTTATGGCTTTGAAGTGCATCTCCATGGATTGGAGTGCTTAGAATCTGTAAATTCTTGGTGATATTCCCAACCACCATTAGAGATTTGTGATGGTGGGTGATATCCCAGAAAATTTGTTTGATCACAAGATGAGTTGAACTCCATTTGAATTTTGTAAAACACAACACCAATGAAAATTGGAATTACTCATATCAAAAATGAGTTTTGCTTAGTGAGGCAAAAACACAAACACCTTGGTTTCAACTTAGAACAGAGAACAAAAACAAAGAAAATGCTTGATCTAGACTTCTCACCCACTTAATCATTGTTGATCTAATCAATCCCCGGCAACGGCACCAAAAACTTGATGGTGTTTTTGCAGAAAAACGAATTTCCAACACACAAATCCAACCGGCAAGTGTACCGGGTTGCATCAAGTAATAATAACTCACAAGAGTGAGGTCGATCCCACAGGGATTGATGGATCAAGCAACTTTAGTGGGTGATTAGTTTAGTCAAGCTAATATTGAGTGAATTGTGTGAAGTTGATCAACAGAAAGTAAATTGCAAGGAATTTAAAAGATGCAGAAAATAAAATTGCAGGAAACTTAAAGAACAAGAAAGTAAAAGAGCTGAAACTTAAATTGCACAAAATGTAAATTGCATTAAATGTAAAGGGGATTGGGAACAAGGAGATTAAAGCAAGCAGCAAGAAGAACCTGGAACAATTGCATAAGAATTAAATTGCATGAAAAGTAAAAGGACTTGGGTGCTGGGAACTAAAATTCAACAAGAGAATGTAGGGAGCAATCAAGCAGAAGTGTAACTTGCAACAAATCTTAAACAGAAACCAGAATTGCTTGAAGAAGCAAACAGAAATTAAATTCAATTTAATTGCCAAATGAGATTGAAGATCTCAGGAAATCAAAGAGACTAGAAAATAAGTCTAGATCTCTATTCCTTCCTTGATCCAACCAAGAATATTTGCAAAAGGAAAGAAGATGAAAGCAGTAAAGAGAGTTTTGATTCAAATCCTTAATTCACTTGAATTATGCAGAAAAATTAATAAGAGATCTCAAGGTGGAATTGAAACAGAAGTTCTTCAATTCTCCACCCAAGTTCCAAAACGAAAACGAAAACTAAGAGAGCTTTCTAATGGAGCTAGCCTCCTTACAAAGATGGAAATGATGCCTTATATAGGCTTTACAAAATAAAATGAAAATGAAATTAAAACAAATTACAAAAATGAAAATTCTAATTTAATTGATCCATGTGCCTTTGAGTGATGATGTGGGCTTTGCTTGCTTTGGATTTGATGAGAAATGGGTTTGGTTGGTCTTGATTCAATTTGGAGAGGAATTGCATTTAAATGAAATTTTGGTTGAATTTTGGCCCATGTTGCTCCCAGGAGGCTGCCCTGCCCTTGTGGAGGGTAGGGCAGAAAATGTTGCTTGCGCCCTTGGTGCGTGCGTGGTGCGTTGGTGTGCGCTGCAGGATGCTGCCCTGCCCTCGCGGAGGGCAGGGCAGAAAAGTTTGGTGCGCCAGATTGGTGCCTGGGCGCACTGCTGGTGCTGCCGAATGTTGCTTTGGTGCGCCAGGTTGATGCTCTGGCCGTGCCACAACAAAATGCTGCCCTACCCTCGCGGAGGGCAGGGCAGTGTTTCCAAAAAATGAAGCTCCACGTTCGAGACTTGGTGGATGCACACGCTACTTCTTTTCCTTGGTTTATTTTTGCTTATTTTTGGCCCTTAAAGATTCCTTTCGTTCCTGCCTCAATTTTATGCCAAATATGGATTTCTATATATCGTTGGAAAGCTCTGAATGTCAGCTTTCCAACGCAACTGGAAGCACATCAATCGGACGTCTGTAGCTCAAGTTATAGCCGTTTGAAGTAGGCATGGTCATGCTGTGAGCGGCCAGATTTTAACTTAGCGAAAATTTGCTCCAACCTCACTTTGTTTCATCATGATTCTGCCCTGCCCTTGCCAAGGGCAGGGTAGTGTGCGTGCTGGTGGTTTTCTCCTTTGATTTGGTCATGGGCCACGCTTTTAAAAGTGTGGCCTAAGGCTCCAAAGTGTACCCCAACTTCAAAGTGTACCCCAAAGCTCTTTTTTTCTCCTTTTTTTGTGCTTCTTTGCTTCTTTTTTTCTTATTTCCTACAAGATTTATAAAATTAAAAGATCAAGGAAATCTTCCAATTAAGTATAAAAGAATGCAATATTTAAGCACTAATCATCAATTTCTTGTATGAAAAAGCATAGAAAAATAGGTATATGATGACATGTCATCAGTGCTGCTTTCGGCAATTTTTGTTTTCATTTCTCCTTAAGCCCTAACGCACTCCCACCCCTTCCATTACCTCCTTTTCTTGCTTTTTCCATGTTTGTCTACTTGTTTTACTTAGTTTTCATTGCATCTCATTTTTGTTTTAGTAATTATATTAGTTTTACTCTAGTTGTTATTAAATAATTTGCAAGTGTTTGTTTGTTAGTGATAGGGTTGCCTCTTGATTAAATACAATGCACTTATACTTTGCTTTAATATGCACGTACCTAGTGGGTTTGAATACTCATGTTTTGATTGTACCACTAGGACAAATTATATAAGTGCATTGGATTAAGTGATTTAAGTTGAAATTACTTGTTCATCATGATTTTCATTTTAAAACTCATCACATGTCCAATACTTGTTCCTTCTTAATGATTTGCATTTGTTTGAGTGACCAAACTTGATTGTTATCAAGCCTATCACTTTTTGTAACAAGTACATTTTCTTGTGACTTTTTCATTATGCTTCATGATGAATAGGGAGTTTTCGTTCATTATTGAATTGTTTGTTGTTTATTGTGCTATTTTATATCAATCTTGCACTTTAACTTGAACAATTACGATCACCAATATCTTAATCACTTATTCCACTTTCATAATTACCTAGGGTTGCTTGTGCCTTAAGTTTTACTGACTTTTCACTTGCAACCTAGGTTACCTAATTAAGGGACATATGCTAATTCTTTTGATTATGTGATCCCCATTTACACGGCCAATGTGTGTTGTTCTAAACCGTGCACACTTAGAACACACACATTGTCATACCACACACATCTCACTTTTCCTCAATTGTGTTTATTTGTTTACTCAGCAACCGCAACTCCCGGAGCCCACCAGCTGAAGGTGGAGTCTCACAGCCTCACCCCTGGATCGTGTTCGTGCACGGAGGACTGTGCAAAGCTTAAGGTTGGGGGAGGATTCGCCATTTTGGGGAGTAAACTTTCTTTTTCCAAACACTTTGTACTTTTATTTTTTGTTTTCTTTTATTATGTTTCTTGTAGATATTTGTTAGTATTTTTTACTATTGCATCCTTACTCTAGTTAATACATATATATATATATATATATATATATTGCATTTGCATGGTATATATTTATAGATAAAAGTTGTGATTGGATGATGCGAATAGTATAGCACCTAGTTCAATTTTGTCCTAATTGTTCATGTTAGTTTTTGCGATGTTGAAAATTAGGAATAGAACTAGGAGTTTTGAAAATTGCATCCATCACAACATACATACATACATATAGGAAATAATTTTGGTGAAAAACAACAAGAATTTTTAAGAATTTTGTTTCAAGGGCATTCTATTGAATTGATTTGGAAAACTATTTTTATACTTACTTGAATGATTTTTATGGAACATAGAAGAGAGATAGAACAAAATACCTTGTGAGTTTTTGAGCTTTAATGGGTGATTATACATTTTAACCACTATTTTTTTGTTCATTGTATGGTATGCTCCTTCTATGATTGTAATCTTGGTTTTGCTTGATTCTTTATTTCCAATGTTTGATGTTTTGAATGCATTTAGCATGATTGAGGCCATTTTTATATTAAACTCACTCACCCATATGGACCTACCCTTGCATCTACCTTTGTTAACCCCTTTTGAGCCTCTTAATCCCATTTGTTCTAATTGTTAGCACATCACAACCCTAAGCGAAAAACCATGAATTATGTTGAATTGCATCTTTGATTAGCTTAGGTTGAAGAGTGTGTTTCATCTAAGTGTGGGAAAACTTTTGGGAAACATTGGTAGTGAATGAAAATGTTTATTTTTTGGTATGCATTGAAAAGAAAAAATTTTTGGAAAATGGATGCACATTCATGTATCAATTTGCTTTAACCATATGCAATTGTCATAGAAAAAAATATAAGAAAGAGAAAAAAAATAATAATAATAAGGGATAAAGGTTGCCCCAAAGAAAAGAAAAGAAAAAAATGAATAAGAAATGCATATGTGGACTTGTATGAAAAAGATGCATGAATGTGTATAAAAAGTGTGATTACGGGAAGTTAGGTTGCATCTTTTGTTATTTGGTTGAGTTGGACACTAGAGCTGATCAAATACCCAATTTCTTAGTCCACTTAGCCATATTTATCCTACCTTAACCCTAACCCCATTACAACCCTCCAAAGACCTCATGATACTTGCACTCATGCATCACTTATTTGGTGATTGTAAGATGAAAAGCAAATCCTTGAAAGCATGATTAGGAGGAGACTTGAGTGAATTGACCCTAATCACTGAGCGATTAGAGTATATATACACCTAGTGAGGGTTCGATCACTCAACTATATGTTTCCATACCTCTTATCATGTATTCTTGCAAGTTGCTTCATTTTTAATGAGTAAATCAATTCTTTAGATTTTTTATTGCATTAACTTATTTCTTTGCCTAGCCCTATATGTCTATACACTTGCTTGGAATTTGATTGTTGCTTTCACCAAATCAATAGGACATTATAAATGGATAGATATAGATAGTATATACACACATGCATGCATGTAGGTAGTTGCATTTAATAAGTTGTTTCCCTTTGATCATCCTCCTTGTTGGTTTAGCATGAGGACTGGTGGAAGAAATTGTGATTTATGCTTGAATTATTGTTCGAAATTAATTCCCCAGTAATGCCTCCAAAAAACTTGGTGCTCAATACCATGGTCTAAATATAACTTCACAACTTCGCTCAACTAACCAGCAAGTGTACTGGGTCGTCCAAGTAATACCTTACGTGAGTAAGGGTCGATCCCACAGAGATTGTTGGTATGAAGCAAGCTATGGTCATCTTGTAAATCTCAGTCAGGCAGATAATAATTTATTATTGGGTTTTTGAAAATATAAAGAGATAATTAAATTATTAAGAAAGGATAGAAATACTTATGTAATTTCATTGGTAGGAATTTCAGATAAGTGTATGGAGATGCTGTATTCCTTTTGAATCTCTGCTTTCCTACTGCATCCATCCAATCCTTCTTACTCCTTTCCATGGCAAGCAGTATGTAGGGCATCACTGTTGTCAATGGCTACATCCCATCCTCTCAGTGAAAATGGTCCAAATGCTCTGTCACAGCACGGCTAATCATCTGTCGGTTCTCGATCATGCTGGAATAGTATCCCTTGATTCTTTTGCGTTTGTCATCATGCCCAACAATCACGAGTTTGAAGCTCGTCACAGTCATTCAATCCCAGAATCCTACTCGGAATACCACAGATAAGGTTAGACATTCCGGATTCCCATGAATGCCGCCATCAATTCTAGCTTATACCATGAAGATTCTGATTAAGGAATCCAAGAGATACGCACTCTAGCTTTCGCTTGTAGAACGGAAGTAATTGTCAGGCACGCGTTCATACGGATGGATGATGATGAGTGTCACGGATCATCACATCCATTAGGCTGAAGTACGAATGGTATCTTAGAACAGGAATAAATCGAATTGAATAGAAAATAATAGTAATTGCATTAAAACTTGAGGTACAGCAGAGCTCCACACCCTTAATCTATGGTGTGTAGAAACTCCACCGTTGAAAATACATAAGTGATGAAGTTTCAGGCATGGTCGAGAGGCCAGCCCCCAAGGTCTAAGAACTAAACGTTCAAAGATGTCTAATACACTAGTAAAAAGTCCTATTTATAATAAACTAGCTGCTAGGGTTTACAGAAGTATGTAATTGATGCATAAATCCACTTCCGGGGCCCACTTGGTGTATGTTTGTGCTGAGCTTGAATGTTACACGAGCTGAGGCTTATCTTGGAGTTGAACGCCAAGTTGTAACGTGTTTTGGGCGTTCAACTCTGGTTCGTGACGTGTTTCTAGCGTTTGACTCCAGAATGCAGCATGGAACTGGCGTTGAGCGCCAGTTTACGTCGTCAATTCCCGAATAAAGTATAGACTATTATATATTGCTGGAAAGCTCTGGATGTCTACTTTCCAACGCCATTAAGAGCGCGCCATTTGAAGTTCTGTAGCTCCAGAAAATCTATTACGAGTGCAAGGAGGTCAGATTCCAACAGCATCAGCAGTCCTTTGTCAGCCTTTTATCAGAGTTTTGCTCAGGTCCCTCAATTTCAGCCAGAAAATACCTGAAACCACAAAAAAAATACACAAACTCATAGTAAAGTCCAGAAATGTGAATTTAGCATAAAAAATAATGAAAACATCCCTAAAAGTAGCTTGAACCTATTAAAAACTACCTAAAAACAATGCCAAAAAGCGTATAAATTATCTGCTCATCACAACACCAAACTTAAATTGTTGCTTGTCCCCAAGTAACTGAAAATAAAATAGGATAAAAAGAAGATAATATACTATAAATTCCAAAATATCAATGAATATTAATTCTAATTAGATGAGCGGGACTTGTAGCTTTTTGCTTCTGAACAGTTTTGGCATCTCACTTTATCCTTTGAAGTTTAGAGTGATTGGTTTCTATAGGAACTTAGAATTTCAGATAGTGTTATTGATGCTCCTAGTTAAGTATGTTGATTCTTGAACACAGCTACTTTTATGAGTCTTGGCCATGGCCCTAAGCACTTTGTTTTCCAGTATTACAACCGGATACATAAATGCCACAGACACATAACTGGGTGAACCTTTTCAGATTGTGACTCAGCTTTGCTAAAGTCCCCAGTTAGAGGTGTCCAGAGTTCTTAAGCACACTCTTTTTGCTTTGGATCACGACTTTAACCACTCAGTATCAAGCTTTTCACTTGGACCTGCATGCCACAAGCACATGGTTAGGGACAGCTTGAATTAGCCGCTTAGGCCTAGATTTTATTTCCTTGGGCCCTCCTATCCATTGATGCTCAAAGCCTTGGATCTTTTTTACCCTTGCCTTTTGGTTTTAAGGGCTATTGGCTTTTTCTGCTTGCTTTTCTTTTCCTTTCTATTTTTTTTACCACTCTTCTTTTTTTTTCAAGCTTTTTGCTTTTTCACTGCTTTTTCTAGCTTCAAGAATCAATCTCATGATTTTTCAGATTGTCAATAAAATTTCTCTTTGTTCATCATTCTTTCAAGAGCCAATAATTTTAACATTCATACACAACAAAATCAAAAATATGCACTGTTCAAGCATTCATTCAGAAAACAAAAAGTATTGTCACCACATCAATATAATTAAACTAAATTCAAGGATGAATTCGAAGCTCATGTACTTCTTTTTCTTTTGAATTAAAAACATTTTTCATTTAAGAGAGGTGAAGGATTCATGGAATTATTCATAGCCTTAAGACATAGTTACTAAATACTAATGATCATGAAGTAGAGACACAAAACATAAACAAACATATAGCATAAAAATAAAAAAATAGAAAAATACGAGCAAGGAGATTAAGGAATGAGTTCACCTTAGTGAGGGTGGCGTCCTCCTCTTGAAGAACCAATGGTGCTCTTTGAGCTCCTCTATGTCTCTTCCTTGCTTCTGCTCATATGAGAAAGAAGAGAACAAAAAAAAGGAATCCTCTATGTCACAGTAAAGAGGATCCTTATTATTAGTAGAAGAAGAAAGGAATAAAAGTGAAGAAGAATGGAGAATCCAAACACAAGGGTGAGGATAGAGGCAGTGATTTAAGATGAAGAGAAGTGTTAGTGAATAGATAAATAAATAGAAGAAGAGAAGAGGGAAGGAATTTCGAAAATAAATTTTGAAGAGGAATTAAATTATTTTTCGAAAATAAAAAGGGAAGATAGAATTAAAATTAAAATTTAAAACAATTAATTAATTAAAAAGAATTTTTAAAAAAGAGATGAGATATTTTCGAAAATTAGAGAGGGAAAAGTAGTTAGGTGGTTTTGAAAAAGATAAGAAACAAACAAAAAGTTAATTAGTTAGTTGAAAAAGATATTAAAATCAAATTTGAAAAGATAAGAAGATAAGAAGTTAGTTAAGATATTTTAAAATCAAATTTTTGAAAAAGATAAAGTTTTGAAAAAGATATGATATAAAAGATATGATAAAAATATATGATAAAAAGATATGATTTTTTGAAAAGATTAAAAAGATATTTTTGAAAAGATATGATTTTAAAAGATATGGTTTTAAAAAGATATGATTGAAATTAGTTTTGAAAAAGATTTGAATTTTAAAATCACAATTAATGACTTGACTCACAAGAAATCACAAGATATGATTCTAGAACTTAAAGTTTGAATCTTTCTTAACAAGAAAGTAACAAACTTGAAATTTTTGAATCAAAACATTAATTAATGATGTGATTTTCGAAAATATGATATAAAAATAAGAAAAAGATTTTGAAAATATTTTGAGAAAGATTTTTGACATTTTCGAAAATAATAAAAAATGGAAAAGATATGATTTTTGAAAAAGATTTTAAAAAGATAAGAATTTTTAAAAGATAAGATTTTTTTTATTTTTGAAAAAAAAATTTATGAGAGAGAAAAACACTAAAAATACTTAATGCATGAAAATTTTGGATCAAAACACATGATGCATGCAAGGACACTATGAATGTCAAGATGAACACCAAGAACACTTTGAAGATCATGATGAACATCAAGAACATATTTTTAAAAAATTTTCAATGTAAAGAAAACATGCAAGACACCAAACTTAGAAATCTTTAATGCTTGGACAATATGAATGCAAGAATGCACATGAAAAACAACACAAGACACAAAACAAGAAAACATCAAGATCAAATAAGAAAACTTACCAAGAACAACTTGAAGATCATGAAGAACACTATGAATGCATGAATTTTCGAAAAATGCATAATAATTTTTAAAACATGCAATTGACACCAAACTTAAAATTTGACTCAAGACTCAACCAAGAAACACAAAATATTTTTGGTTTTTATGATTTTATGAATTTTTTTGTATTTTTATTAATTTTTTCAAAAATGTATAGGAAAAATAAAATAAGAAATTCTAAATTTTTAATGAGAATTCCAGTGTTCATCAAATGTCAGTCTAAAGCTTTAGTCCAGGAATTAGACATGGCTTACTAGCCAACCAAGCTTTTGTAAAAGCTCCGGTCCAAAACACTAGACATGGCCAATGGCCAGCCAAGCTTTAAGTGACAAATCAAGCATACAGCAGCAGATGGATTAGTAACAGCTAGCTTGCTCATGTGATGATGGGTTGAAGCCTCGGTCCAAAAGAATTTAGACATGGCTTTTACAGCCAGCCAGGCTTCAACATGCTTTATGAAACTCTAGAATTCATTCTTAAAAATTTAGAATAATTTTCGAAAATAGATGAGAAATTTTTGAAAAATATTTTTGAAAACTTTTTGAAAAGAAAATAAAAAAAGAAAATTACCTAATCTGAGCAACAAGATGAACCGTCAGTTGTCCATACTCGAACAATCCCCAGCAACGGCGCCAAAAACATGGTGGACGAAATTGTGATTTATGCTTGAATTGTTGTTCGAAATTAATTCCCCAGTAATGGCTCCAAAAAACTTGGTGCTCAATACCATGGTCTAAATATAACCTCACAACTTCGCTCAACTAACCAGCAAGTGTACTGGGTCGTCCAAGTAATACCTTACGTGAGTAAGGGTCGATCCCACAGAGATTGTTGGTATGAAGCAAGCTATGGTCATCTTGTAAATCTCAGTCAGGCGGATAATAATTGATTATTGGGTTTTCGAAAATATAAAGAGATAATTAATTTATTAATAAAGGATAGAAATACTTATGTAATTTCATTGGTAGGAATTTCAGATAAGTGTATGGAGATGTTGTATTCCTTTTGAATCTCTGCTTTCCTACTGCATCCATCCAATCCTTCTTACTCCTTTCCATGGCAAGCAGTATGTAGGGCATCACTGTTGTCAATGGCTACATCCCATCCTCTCAGTGAAAATGGTCCAAATGCTCTGTCACAGCACGGCTAATCATCTGTCGGTTCTCGATCATGTTGGAATAGAATCCCTTGATTCTTTTGCATTTGTCATCACGCCCAACAATCACGAGTTTGAAGCTCGTCACAGTCATTCAATCCCAGAATCCTACTCAGAATACCACAGACAAGGTTAGACTTTCCGGATTCCCATGAATGCCGCCATCAATTCTAGCTTATACCATGAAGATTCTGATTAAGGAATCCAAGAGATACGCACTCTAGCTTTCGCTTGTAGAACGGAAGTGGTTGTCAGGCACGCGTTCATACGGATGGATGACGATGAGTGTCATGGATCATCACATCCATCAGGTTGAAGTACGAATGGTATCTTAGAACAGGAATAAATCGAATTGAATAGAAAATAATAGTAATTACATTAAAACTTGAGGTACAGCAGAGCTCCACACCCTTAATCTATGGTGTGTAGAAACTCCACCATTGAAAATACATAAGTGATGAAGGTTCAGGCATGGCCGAGAGGCCAGCCCCCAAGGTCTAAGAACTAAACGTTCAAAGATGTCTAATACACTAGTAAAAAGTCCTATTTATAATAAACTAGCTGCTATGGTTTACAGAAGTAAGTAATTGATGCATAAATCCACTTCCGGGGCCCACTTGGTGTATGTTTGGGCTGAGCTTGAATGTTACACGAGCTGAGGCTTATCTTGGAGTTGAACGCCAAGTTGTAACGTGTTTTGGGCGTTCAACTCTGGTTCGTGACGTGTTTCTAGCGTTTGACTCCAGAATGCAGCATGGAACTGGCGTTGAGCCCCAGTTTACGTCGTCAATTCCCGAATAAAGTATGGACTATTATATATTGCTGGAAAGATCTGGATGTCTACTTTCCAACGCCGTTGAGAGCGCACCATTTGGAGTTCTGTAGCTCCAAAAAATCTATTACGAGTGCAAGGAGGTCTGATTCCAACATACAGCATCAGCAGTCCTTTGTCAGCCTTTTATCAGAGTTTTGCTCAGGTCCCTCAATTTCAGCCAGAAAATACCTGAAATCACAAAAAAAACACACAAACTCATATTAAAGTCCAGAAATGTGAATTTAGCATAAAAACTAATGAAAACATCCCTAAAAGTAGCTTGAACCTATTAAAAACTACCTAAAAACAATGCCAAAAAGCGTATAAATTATCCGCTCGTCAAGGACATGCTATTGTTTAAGTGTGAGAAAATTGATGAGTCCATATTTGATGAGATATTTTGGCTCAATTTGAGTGGATTTCATCACATAAACCTACACTTAAGCACCAAAATAGCATGCTTTTGTGTTTGATCCCTAAATTGAACCTAAATGTGAAAACATGCATTTTTGTGCTTAAATTGAGCAACTTAATTCCACTTTTATTCCATTCGATGCCATGACATATTTGTTGAGCGATTTCAGGCCTTAGAGGCAAGAATGGATGGCCAAAAGTGGAAGAAAGCATGTACAAGGGAGAACACATGAAGAAAACAAGGAGGAAGCACACAGCCGCGCGTGCGTGCGCATAACCCTTTGTGCATACGCACAAGAAGAAAATTAGCATGCGTGCGTACGCACAAGAGGAAATTCGGCAAAGTGTGTGCGTCTGCACAGGTACCAGTGCATGCCTCTATTAAAAAGTCATGTGCTGCGTGGTTTTGGGGGTCTCTAGGCCCATTTCTGAAGTGCTAAAGGCTTGTTTGAGAGGCTATATGAAGGCCATAACAGCACATAACAAAGAGAGCCATCTTAGAATAGGAAAAAACACACTTTAGGAGTAGTGTTAGAGTAGTTTTAGGTTTTGCTCTCTTAGGCTTAATTAGGGTTTTGTAGAATTTTATACTTCAAGTCTTGCTTTTGGGTTTTGCAATTTACATTGTAAGTATTTCTTTAATTGTCTCTTTCAATTACCATACTTGTTAAACACTTGCTTCTATTTTACTTTCTTTTATCAATATATGTTTGATTTTTCAATTTTGATGTTCTTGTCAATGAATTTGATGTTGATGGCTTTTACATGTTTATTTGAGTTGCTTTTATTGGTTTTGATAATTTATGGTTCATAGCTTTTACCATTTTCCCAATTTTGCCATGTTTTGTTAATATGCATACTAGGTGTTTGATGAAATGTCAACCCTAGTTATGGGGTAGATTTCCACCCCTTGACTTGGGAAAAATGAGTTAATGGATTACTAGAGCCTTAATGTCCAATATTTAGTGATAATTCTTGGGGAGTTAGTTGATTCTTGTTTCCATTAAAGCTAGCCTTTTATCAACTAGTTTGGTAAGTTGGCTAGGACTTATGGATTAAGGTCAATTCTGCTTGCTTGACTTACCTCACGATGGTTGGGGTTGACTAGGCGAGATTAACTCATGGTAATTATCATAGTTGTGGTTATGGCTATGAAGGGATTCCATAACTCATCCCAAGCCAAGGTTTCTTTTATGTCTTGAACCACTTTTTATTTACTTTATAGCATTACTTGTTCATATTACATACATAGTTCTTTTATTCCCTTATTAGTTTATTAATTGCCATTTTCCCTTGTTCTTTAATTCCTTTATTGCTTGCTTCCTTATTGTTGACAACACCCCTTGCTTTCCACAACCAAAATTGTATGCACTCGTTGGCACTAGTTCCTAGGGAGAACGACCCGGGAGTCGAAATACTCTCGGTAAATTTTGTATTGAATTGTGACATCTTTTGGATTGAATTTTGATTGTGAGATTTTATTGTTGATTTGGACTATACTACCAACGAAGGAATTCCATTTTGAGAAACTCTAGATCAACGATAAAACACTCACTATCAATATGATAGAGGAGGTGTGTAAGGCTTCACCATTTTCCTCTGTTCTTGTGATTGCTCCTCCATGACTTGTTTTCCCTTCTTTGAAGCTTGTGGCTCTTCCTTGCTAATGTCCTCATCATTCTCAGCTGGCCTCTTGTTAGCTTCTTTGTCATTCTTCAAGGTTCTTCCACTCCTTAATTGGATTACTTTGCAGTCTTTTTTGGGATTGGGAATGGTGTCACTTTGTAGTACATTGGGTGTTCTTTCAGCCACTGTTTGCTTGGATAATTGGCCAATTTGCCTCTCTAGATTCCTCAGTGAAGCTTCATGGTTCTTATGGGCCAATTCTTGATGCTTGATCATCTTTTCCATCATTATCTCCAAGTTGGAGATCCTTTGAGATTCTTGGGGTGGTTGTGGTTGATTATGGGATGTTGAGGGTGGATGATAGTTATTTTGGTTAGTGGATGGGTTGTTGGGTGGATAGTAGTTGGGTTGAGGTTGATTGTTTTATGGTTTTCTGTATTGGTTTTGGTTAGTGTTTTGATGGTTTTAATGGTTTGTGTTTCTGAAATTGTTCTGGTTTGAGTTTCTTTGCCAAGGCTACTGGTTTTGGTTGTCTGCCCACCTCAAATTGGGGTGGTTCCTCCAGGATGAGTTGTAGGTATCTTCATGGAACTCTTTTTGTCCAGCTCCTTGGTTATGTATGTATTGGACTTGCTCAAGTTATTGCTCTCCATAACTTTCTTCATTTTGTCCCCATGTAGGTGATGGTTGATTTGTAGTGTTCACTACAGCTACTTGAAGACCATCAATCCTCTTAGCCATCATCTCCATTTGTTGTTGAATCTGTTGATGCGTCACCTTGTTTTGTGTCAAAATGGTATCCACACCTTCCAACTCCAATACACCCTTCTTTTGAGCTGGTTGGCATTGCCTTTGATGAGCATAAAAGTATTGGTTATTTGCCACAGTGTCTATGAGGTTCTGAGCTTCCTCAGCTGTCTTCATTAGTTGCACTGATCCTCCAGCAGAATAATCCAAAGCTTCTTGAGCTTTTAAAGTCAATCCCTCATAGAAATTTTGAATTCTGTCCTATTCATTAAACATCTCAGGTGGACATTTTCTAATGAAGGCTTTGTATCTCTCCCAGGTCTCATAAAGTGATTCTCCATCCATTTGGGTGAAGGTTTGCACCTCTGTCTTTAATCTTATGATTCTCTGAGGTGGATAGAATTTAGCCAAGAATTTGCTCACTAAATCCTCCCAGTTATTGATGCTTTCTTTGGGAAATGCTTCTAACCATTGAGTTGCCTTATCCCGCAGGGAAAATGAAAACAGCAGCAACTTATAGATGTCAGGGTGTATACCATTTGTCTTAACTGTGTCACATATCTTTAGAAAGATGGCTAGGTGTTGATTTGGATCTTCCAAGGGACCTCCTCCATAAGAACAGTTATTCTGCACTAGTGTAATGAGTTGAGGTTTCAATTCAAAGTTGTTAGCATGAACATTTGGAATGAGTATGCTACTCCCACAGTGTCTTGCATTGGGGAAGGTGTAGGAGGCTAGAACTCTCCTTTGGGGTTGGCCGTTGTTAGCCGCTTCATCTGGTGGATTAGGGACATTCCCTTCCATCTCTTGGTCTTCTTCTTCTGATTCTTTTTCTCCAACAACTCCCTTCCCTCTTGCTTCTCTTCTCAATCTCAAGAGTGTTCTCTCTGGCTCAGGATCAAAAGATGTGGATTCACCTCTTCTTCCTCCTGACATAAAACACACATAAAACTAGAAACCAAAAGCAATTCACTCTACTGCTAGAGTGCTGTTAAGGTTAGCTTAAACAAAAACTCAAACAGTTAGTGTGCTTGACAAAAACAAAGAAAAAGTGCTTAATCTAGATTATCACCCTACTTAATCATTGTTAATCTATATCAATCCCCGGCAATGGCACAAAAAACTTGATGAAGGAGAAACGATTCCACACAAATTCACTGGCAAGTGTACCATATCGCATCAAGTAGTAATAACTCACGAGAGTGAGGTCGATCCCACAAGGATTGATGGATTGAGCAACTTTAGTATGGTGATGAATTTAGTCAAGTGAATATTTGATGATTTGAGTAAAACTTGATTAACAGAAGTAAAATTGCAAGAAAATAAAAGGAAGAAGGTAAATTGACAAAATCTTAAAGTGCAGAAGAGGTAAATTGCAGAAACATAAAGTGCAAGAAAGTAAAAGAGCTGAAACTTAAATTGCAAGAAAGGTAAATAATTGAAACTTAAAGTGTAAGGAATTTAAATTGCTGAATCTAAATTGCTAGGAAACTTAAATTGCATGAAAATAAAGGGATTTGGGTACTTGGATTCAAAACACAGCTGGAATTGAAAATTGAAGTAAATCAGAGAACTATGAGATGAAGAGAAATTGTAGAAGAAATGAAAACTAGCAGGAAAGTTAAAATCAGATCTCCAATTTATAAAACTAGAAACAGGAAAAGTAAAAGGAAACTCCAAGGTGAAGAAACTCAGAAGAATTCTCCAAATTAGAGTTCCAACACCCAAAACAGAAAATCAAAGTTGCAGAAGAAAGAAAATGAATAAAGAAAGAAAGCTCAGATCCGATCCCCAATTCCCCAAATTCTAAAAAGGAAAATTTAAAAGAGAGCAAGCTAAAAGTAAAAAAAGTAAAGAGGTCAAAAAAAGTCCCCTTCTGAAATCAAAATTGCTCCTATTTATACACTTTCTATTTCCATCATTTAACACTTGAAGTGGGCTTTTTGGTTTGGCCTTGAAGAAGTGGATCCGGATTTGCTTGGTTGCTCCTTCCAGTGGAGCGCTCCGTTGAGTCAATGAGCGCTACGTTCACTTTGCCTGCGTGCTTCCTCACGTGCGCCTTTCTCACTAGCCAGTGCTCTCTTTGTGAGCGCTGCGCTCCCTTGTTGAACGCTGCACCATTTGGTGCTTCTTTGGTCCTCACTAGCGCTCTCCTAATGAGTGCTGCGTTGGCTTTTCGAGCGCTGCCTATGCTTGCCTTCAAGGTGCGCATCATACTAGCGCTTTTTTAGTGAGCGCTACGTTACCTCTTTGAGCGCTCCTAGTGTGTACGGAAAGCAAGGAGCTTTGTCTCCAAGCTTGAAAAGCCTGAAAAAGTTAACTTAGTGAGCGTAGCACTCACTTGAGAAGTGAACGCCAGCCATGTTTGCTAGTGAGCGTGGCGTTCTCTTTGTGAACGTAACACTTCCCTGATTACTTCCCTTTTTTCTTCATTTCTTCACCTACAAGCAATTAAACAAGAAATCAAAGTCTCGCCAAAATCACAAGGTCCTTGCACCATTCATAATATCAATTAATTCTAGCATAAACCTAATGATTTTGTGTAAAATAAATGATGCTTGATTGATTCAAAATAATCATGAAATTCCACTCTAATCGCTTACTTATTGTGCAAGAAAGTGCATAAAACCTAATGAAACAAATGGAAAATACTTTTGAAACTAGCATAAGATTACTTGTCATCACGGCCATGGTAAACCTTGCGAATACTATGGAAGCTAATGCTGCTGTGACTCTGCAAGCTGTGCAGAGGTTAGGCCAACCGGCTGGGAATGGCAATGGAAACGGTGAAGGGAATGCTAATGATAATGCTGAGGGAAATGGAGATGACACGGGAGGAGTTTCGATGACCTTGGCGATGTTCCTCAAGGTTCATCCACCAACTTTCCGAGGGTCAACTAATCCTACTGAAGCGGACAATTGGTTCCAGGCTATGGAGCATGCTTTTACAGGCGCATCATGTTCCCATCAATCAATATGTCGAGTTTACCGCTTATCAGCTAACGGGAGAGGCCCAGCCCTAGTGGCAAGCAGAGTGTCGCTTGCTACAACTTCAGAACGCCGACATTCCGTGGGAGGTGTTCCAAACGGCCTTCTATAACAAGTACTTTCCTGAGTCTGTAAGGGAAGCGAAGAAGATGGAACTAATGTAGCTGAAGCAAGGTTCCTTATCTGTGGTGGACTACACAAGCAAGTTTGAGGAACTCTGTAGGTTTTCTAGGGTATGTCAGGGTGCCCCAGAGACTTATGAGAGTTGGAAGTGTATTAAATACCAAAGGGGGCTAAGGGACAATATTATGACTGTTGTGGCTCCTATGGAGATCCGTGTCTTCTCCGACTTAGTGAACAAGGCTAGAGTAGTGGAAGAGTATGCCAAGACCGTGGCAGCATCCAAGGACACTCATGGAGGAAATAGTAGCAAAGGACGTGGCAAGTATTACCATCCGAGGGGTCAAAGCTTTAAGAGAGGAGGATATGCGCATCAAGGTCCACGAGGCTTCAAAAAGAAAACTCAAGATCCATTTCAGCCAAAGGGAGATGAAGTCAGAGTGGTTGTTTTAACTATGGATTGCCTGGTCATATCGCGAGGGATTGCACTCGTGGGAAGAACCCGAATGCGGGTCAGGGTCAGCACCAGGGGCGAGTCTTTGCTGTGAATGCCAAGGATGCTTCCAAGGCAGATCCATTGATGAGAGGTATATGTTTAATTGGTGATAAGACTTTAATTGCATTATATGATACTGGAGCATCGCATTCGTTTATTTCACTTGCTAAAGTTGAAGAACTAGGCTTGAAAGTGTCAGAGTTAGCTTTTGATCTGTATGTACATACTCCACATCAAACGGTTATAACTAGGTCAGGGTTTAGGCAAGTAGGTTTCAAGCTTGAGGGTAGAGACTTCGTGCATGACTTGATCTGTTTGCCAATGATTGGATTAGAGATGATTTTGGGGTTTGATTGGTTGTCGAAGAATTGGGTTTTGTTGGATTGCTTTGAGCGGTCAATTTGGTTTATGCCGGAAGGAGAAAATGGAGCAGTGGTAGCTGCAGGATATTATCTGAACTCTGTTATGGTGCATTGTCGTAGGGAAGAGTGTTAGGGTTATATTCTGTTGGCTGCTAATGCGTTCGGTAATGCCCAGAACTTAGATCAGATACCGGTGGTTAGAGATTTTTCGAAAGTGTTCCCGGAAGATATCCCTGAGTTCCCACCTCAAAAAGAGATTGAATTTGCGATTGAAATGGTGCCCGGAGCCAGACCAGTGTCGATTGCACCGTATAGAATGGCTCCGATAGAGCTGGCCGAGTTAAAGACTCAATTGAAAGAACTTCTGAACAAGAGGTTCATTCGACCGAGTGTATCACCGTGGGGAGCGCCAATTTTATTGGTGAAGAAGAAAGATGGAGGAATGCGTTTGTGCGTGGATTACCAACAGCTAAAGAAAGTAACTGTGAAGAACAAGTACCCGCTACCAAGGATAGATGACTTGATGGATCAATTGCAAGGAGCTGGAGTATTTTCCAAGATTGATTTGAGATCCGGTTACCATCAGATAAGGGTGAATGAGGATGATATCCCTAAGACTGTGTTTAGGACGCTCTATGGACACTACGAGTTCACGGTGATATCCTTTGGGTTAACGAATGCACCCGCTGTTTTCATGGATTACATGAATAGAGTCTTTCGTCCCTTTTTGGATAAATTCATGGTGGTTTTCATAGATGACTGATAAGTCTATATTTTATGAGATATCTTGGCCTAATTTGAGTGGATTTCATCACCTAAACCTACACTTAAGCACTAAAATAGCATACTTTTGTGTTTTGTACCTAATTTGATCCTAAATGAGAAAACATGCAATTTTGTGCTTAAATTAAGCAAATTAATTCCACTTTCATGCCATTCAATGCCATGACTTGTTTGTTGAGTGATTTTAGGTCATTTAGGCAAGAATAGATGGCCACAAGTGGAAGAAAGCATGTACAAGGGAGAAAACATGAAGAAAATAAGGAAAAACACACAGCGACGTGTGCGTGCGCACAAGTGCCTGTGCATACACATAGGAAGATTTTCAGCTATGTGTGCAAACGCACTGTGCGTCCGCACAGGTCCCGCACACCTCCCACTTTTCACCTAGTGTGCGTACGCACAAGTGCTGTTTTGGGTAAAAACTTTTATTGCATTTTTCTTTGAGTCCTAACACACTTCCACCTTTCCATTCTTTCCTTTTTCTTGCTTTTTCCATGTTTCTCTACTTGTTTTACTTAGTTTTCATTGTATTTCATTTTTATTTTAGTAGTTATATTAGTTTTGGTTTACTTGCTCGTTAATTGAATAAGTTGCAAGTGTTTATTTGATATTGATTGGGTTGCTTGTTGATTGAATTTCATCAATGCACTTATACTTTGCCTTAATTTACTAGTACCTAGTGGGTTTGAATAATCATGTTTTAATAGTACCACTAGGACAATTATGTAAGTGCACTGAATCAAGTGATTTAAGTTGGAAATTACTTGTTCATCATGATTTTCATATTACATTCATCACATGTTCGATACTTGTTCCTTGTTAATGCTTTGCATTTGTTTGAGTGACTCAACTTGATTCTTATCAAACTTATCACTTTTTGTAACAAGTATCTTACCATGTGACCTTTTCTTTATGTTTCATGATGAATAAGTGGTTTTGTTTCCATTAATGGATTGGCTGTTGTTTATTGTGCTATTTTATTTCAATTTTGCGCTTCCACTTGCACAATTTCAATATCCAATATCAAATACTCAATTCACTTTGGTTGTTACCTAGGTTTGTTTTTGCCTTATCTCTTGCTCATTCTTTAATTGCAACCTAGGCCATCTAATTGAGGAATACATGCGATTACTTTTGATTGTGTGGATGCTATTTTACCCGACTGTTGTGTATATTTTAACCGCGCGCATAGTTGGAATGCACACATGGCTCATTTTAATCATACCACACCTCTATGAAAGCTTCCTCAATTAGATACTTGTTTAGATCCCTCCTTTACCCTTTTGTGCTACTTGCCCTATGATTCCTAATTATACCTTATTCACTCTTCTTGAGGATGAGACATAACAGCAAGGAGCCGGGAGAGGAGGAGGACACCAAGGACGGAGATGCCAAGAATGCAATGGACTTGGCAATCCCCATGCAACCCGAGCCCCCGCATCCACCAGTGAACGTAGAGTACTCTAGAGCCATTCTCCCCGAATTGTGTTCGTGCACAGAGAACCTTGCAAAGCTTAAGTGTAGGGGAGGATTCACCATTTTGGGGCGTAAATTTCTTTTTCAAACACTTTGCATTTTAATTTTTGTTTTCCTTTATTATGTTTCTTCTTGATATTTGTTAGTATTTTTTTATTATTGCATCTTTACTCTAGTTTATATATATATATATATATATATATATATATATATATATATATATATATATATATATATATATATATATATATTTCATTTTCATGGTATATATAGTATAGATATTGGTTGTGATTGGATGTTGTGAATAGCGTAGTGCCTAGTTCAATTTTGTCCTATTTGTTCATGTTAATTTTTGCTTGTTGAAAATTAGGAGAGAACTAGGAAAGATTTTGAAAATTGCATCCATCACATACATACATACATATAGGAAATAATTTTGGTGAAAAACAACAAAGATTTCCAAGAATTTTGTCTCAAGGGAGTTCTATTGAATTGATGTGGAAAAAATTGTTTTTAAAACTTGCTAGAATGATCTTTATGGAACATAGAAGAGAGAAAGAGCAAAATACCCTGTGAGTTCTTGAGCTTGAATGAGTGGTTATACATTATAACCACAGATTTTGTTCATTGTGTGCTATGCTCCTTCTATGATTGTAATCTTGGTTTTGCTCGATTCTTTATTACCAATGTTTGATGTTTTGAATGCATTTAGCATGATTGAGACATTTTTTGAATTAAACTCACTCACCCATATGGACCCACCCTTGCATCTACCTTTGTTAATCCCTTTTGAGCCTCTTAATCCCCTTTGTTCTAATTGTTAGCACATCACAACCCTAAGCGAAAAACCATGAATTACCTTGAATTGCATATTTGATTAGCTTAGGTTGAAGAGTGTGTTTCATTTAAGTGTGGGAAAATTTTTCAGAAACATTGGTAGTGAATGAAAAAGTTTGTATTGGGCATGCATTGAAAAAGAAAAAATTTTGGAAAATGGGTGCACATTCATGTATCAATTTGCTTTAACCATATGCATTTGTCATAGAAAAAGAAAAATAAATAGAACAATATATATATATATATATGTAATAAGATGGGACAAAAGTCATCCCAAAGAAAAGAAAAAAAATGAATAAGAAATGCATATGTGGACTTGTATAAAAAAGATGCATGAATGTGTATAAAAAATGTGATTATGGGAAGTTAGGTTGCATATTTTGTTATTTGGTTGATATAGGTTGAGTTGGATACTTGAGCTAATTAAAGATTCAATCCTTTAATCCACTTAGCCATATACTCATCCTACCCTTACCCCAACCTCATTACAGCCTTCTAAAAAACCTCATGATACTTGTATACATACATCAAATACTTGTTGATTGTTAGATGAAAAGCAATCCCTTGAAAGCATGATTAGCGGACACTTGAGTGAATTGACCCTAACACCGAGAGTTGAGAGTGTATTCACACCTAGTAAGGGTTCGATCACTCAACTCTATGTTTCCATACTTCTTATCATGTATTCTTGCAAGTTGCTTCGTTTTTTATGAGTAAATCAATTCTTTAGATTTTTTATTGTATTGAGTTATTTCTTTGCCTAGCCCTATATGTCTATACACTTGCTTGGAATTTAATTATTGCTTTCACCAAATCAATAGGACATTATAGATAGATAGATATATATAGTATATACATACTTTCATGCATATAGGTAGTTGCATTCAATAAGTTGCTTGTCCCTTTATCCATCTCCTTGGTTGGTTTAGCATGAGGACATGCTATTGTTTAAGTGTGGGAGAATTGATGAGTCCATATTTTATGAGATATCTTGGCCTAATTTGAGTGGATTTCATCACCTAAGCCTACACTTAAGCACCAAAATAGCATACTTTTGTGTTTTGTCTCTAATTTGATCCTAAATGTGAAAACATGCAATTTTTTGCTTAAATTGAGCAAATTAATTCCACTTTCATGCCATTCAATGCCATGACTTGTTTGTTGAGTGATTTCAAGTCATTTAGGCAAGAATGGATGGCAAAAGTGGAAGAAAGCATGTACAAGGGAGAAAACATGAAGAAAACAAGGAAAAGCACACAGCGATGTGTGCGTGCGCACAGGAGGATTTTCAGCTAAGTGTGCGGACGCACACATCTGTGCGTCCGCACAGGTTCCTGCACGTGATTTTGTTAATGAAACATGTGCTGCGCGATTTTGGGGGCCTTTGGCCCAATTTTGGAAGGCTTGGATGCTGAAATCAAGTGCTATATGAAGGAAATTTCATGTCATATGAGGGGAGCCATCTTAGAATAGGAAAAACACATTTTAGGAGTTGTTTTAGGGTAGTTTAGGTTAGGTTTTCTCTCAACTTTCTCTTAGGGTTTTCATTAGGGGTTTTGTAGAATTTTATACTTCAAGTCTTGCTTTTGAATTTTGCAATTTACATTGTAAGTATTCTTTAATTGTCTCTTTTTATTACATTGCTTTGTCTACACTTACTTATATTTTAGCTTCTTTTGCCAATTTATATATAGTTTTGCAATTTTGGATTTCTAGTTGGTTAATTTGATGTTTGATGCTTATTTTATGTTTATTGAGTTGCTTTTATTGATTTTGATCATTTATGGTTCATAGCTTTTATTATTTTATCAATTTTGCCATGTTTTATGTTTATGCCCACTATGTTTTTGATGAAATACCAATTTTGATTATGGGGTAATTTCCACCCCTTGGCTTGGGGAAAATGAGTTTATGGATTACTAGAGCCATAATGTCCAACATTTAGTGATAATTTTTGGGTTGTTAGTTACTATTGTTTCCACTAACGCTAGCTTTGTACTAAGGTAATTAGTAAGTTAGCTAGGATTTGTGGATTAATAACAATTATGCTCGCTTGACTTACTCTTCGATGTTAAGGGTTGACTTAGTGAGATTAATCCATCACAATTATCATAGTTGTGGTTATGGTAAGGAAGGGACTCCATAACTCATCCCAAGTCAAGGTTCCATTTATGTTTTGAATTAATTTTCCATCACTTTATAGCATTACTTGTCCATATTACATACATAGTTCTTTTACCCCTTCATTAGTTATTAATTGCAATTTTGTGTGGACAACAAAGTGTGAAGAGAGTTTTCAAACTTTGAAGCAGAAGTTAACTTCAACACCTGTTTTGATCTTGCCGGAACCACATGAACCATGTGAAGTATACTATGATGCTTCTATGAAGGGTTTGGGTTGCGTGTTGATGCAACACCGGAATGTGGTGGCTTACGCATCGCGTCAGCTAAGATCGCATGAGGTGAACTACCCAACTCATGACCTGGAATTAGCGGCGATTGTTTGCATTGAAGATTTGGAGACACCACTTGTACGGAGTAAAGTTTAGCGTCTTTTCTGATCATAAGTGTCTTAAGTACATCTTTGATCAGAAAGAGCTTAATATATGTCTAGCCGGCTTAAACTCCGTGAGCCGTGGCTAGATTCTTATGATATTATACTCTATTATTTTGTTATATCATATATATATCTTGTGCCTTAAGTAGTAGCTTCGCTAGTATGTTTTGCACTTTTCAAATCCTACTTTTTTAGCTATATCATTCATCGGGCTTCTAGATTATACTATTCTTTCTATATATATATATATATATATATATATATATATATATATATATATATATATATATTATGTATAAGCTTAGAACTGTCGTGATCTCTGATTAACCTTTGCTTTACGACGCGAGGTAAACCTTAGGCTAATTAGGGTGTTACACTTTCCGTTCGCTTTGAGAGATCAAGCAAAAGACTGGTTGGAAGCTCAACCTAGAGAGAGCTTAAACACGTGGGATAAAATTGCGAATAAGTTTCTGACTAAGTACTTTCTACCAAGGAGGTTAACCGAGTTGAGGCTAGATATTCAGAACTTTAAGCAACGGGAGAGCGAATCCTTCTATGATGCTTGGGGAAGGTACAAACTAATGCTCAGAAGATGCCCCATCGAGATGTTCACACATTGAGCCAAGATAGACATCTTCTATAAAAGTCTCTTTGAGATGGCGAAGAGGTCATTGGATCACTCTGCAGGTGGCTTTCTGCACATGGAAAAGACACATGGAGAGGCAGATAAGCTCATTGAGATGGTTTCCAGTAACAAGTAATTATACTCATCTGAGAGGACTCCGGTAGGGAAAGGAGCTCAGGAAGTAGAGACTACGAAAACAGAGAGAGCCAGGGAAAAAGTTCAACACCCAAGAGAGGGCAGAGTTGAAGTTGAATGTCCAGGAGGGGGTAGAGTGGAAGTGGACTGTCCAAGAGGGAGTAGGGTGGACGTTGAATGCCCAGAGAGGGGGACAATGGACATAAATTCAAATGACATTCTCCCCAGGCACCGTGATGATGAGCGGATATTTTATAAGCTTTTTGGCATAGTTTTTCATATAGCTTTTAGTATGTTTATTTAGTTTTTATAGGTTTTAGTATTAAATTCACATTTTTGGTTTCTACTATAATTTTGTGTGTTTTTGATAAATTTCAGGTAATTTCTGGCTGAAATTGAGGAGCTAGAGCAAAAGGCTAATTCAGAGACAGAGAAAGCACTACAGATGCTGTCCAAATCTAACCTAACTACACTCAGAAGGGCTTTTCTGGAGCTACAGAAGACCAAATGGAGCGTTCTCAATGGATATGGAAAGCTGACTTTCAGAGCTTTCTAGCAATATATAATTGTCCATACTTTGTATCGGATTAGAAGGCCCAAAACTGGTGTCCAATGCTAGTTTCCTGCCCCCTTCCAGGCGTCCAGCGCCCAAAGAGCAGATACCAATGTACAGACGCCCAAAGAGGACCCCTTAGCTGGCGTTCCACGCCCAAGGGGCCTCATAGCACGTGGATCTCATCAAAACTCAGCCCAAACACTCATCAAGTGGGCCCTAGAAGTAAATTTTAGCACTAAATAGACTATTTTACATTTACTAGTCATCTGTTTAGTATTTAAAGTGTATTTTACATAGATCACAGATACTTTACACACTATTTTTCATTTTTCCTATTTTTTTTACATCAGTATGAGTTTCTAAATCTCCTAGGTTGAGGGGAAGAGCACTGCTGAGTCCTATGAATTAATAAAGTACTATTGTTTCTCTTCGATTCGTGTTTGATTGATTCTAAGATGTATATTCGTTCTTAATCAATATGAATGTGTTGAACTGGTATAAGGTTATCACATTCTACATGGGTTCAGAGTGCGTCTTTCATCGGACAATGATGAACCACCCGCTTGAATATACGTCTCTCAGACGGCTAATCCATGACTTCATTGGGGACTTCTCGAGACACCAGTTCAGCCGAAGTACAGGGAGATTAGAGTCTATATGGTAGAGGCTAGAACTCTAAGGCGCAACATCCTCTGATCCGGAAGATTCGACCTTGTCTGTGGCGTTTTGAGTAGGATCATCAAGGAGAATGAACTAAAGAAGCTTCACCCTCAATCAGAATGGATCCGCACTAAACCTGGGGTTCAGATCTGGAGGAGTATTAGCAGTTGCTCAAACCAGTGTCAATCACATACAGCCTGCAATTGAAGAAATCACTCACAAGTAAAGAAAGCAGTAATACCAAAGGTAACCCTAAAAATAAAATAATTAAATTAATTCATATATTTCGTTATCATATTAATTAAATAATTTAATATTTACTCCAATCAAATCAAATAATTAATATAATTAACCAAATTAATTTATTGATATAATTAATTATAATTAATCAATTCATATAAATTATAACAAATGGTGAGATTTGAATCTCTAATCAAATTAATTAATTGATATATAATTAATTAATTATAATTGATTTGCTTTAACGAATTAAATGAAATAAATAAGAAAACTCCTCAAGAGCATGCCACATCAGTTCCATCATTAAGTGCAAAAATTCAATTTTTATATAATAGAAGAAATAGAATAAATAGAGAATAAATATATTTTCTTAAATTAGTATAATTATGTATTATTCATTAAATATTAATTATAATATTGTAATATAATTATAATAAAGATATTTTTCTAAAGTAAATTTATTTAGAGAAATATAAACTGGTTAGTAATAACCGGTGCCATTATGATATAATTATCATATTATTATTATTATGATTATTATTAATAATATAATTAAAATAATTAAAAATATTTTCGATTGATAATTGATAAGTAGTTTAATAATGCATTAAATATTGATTTTATATAACTATAATAAAGATATTTTTTAAAATTAGTATAATTATGCATTATTACTTAAATGCCAATTATAATATAATTATAATAAAGATATTTTTATAAAATAAACTTAAAAGAGAAAACAATGCATTCATTTTGGTGGGAAAATGTAGTCATGATGAATCGACACCTCACTTCCATTAGTTGGGGGAAAACCCAATTTTAGTATACTAAGTAGATGAGATACGTGCAAAATAATATCATTTAAAGTGTAAACGATAAGAGAGGGATATTTATTTCGTTAAATATTATTTAGATTATTTATTTCAATAATTATTATAATTAATTTATTTATTAAATTAAAAATTTTAATTTATACCGATATTTATTAAAATTTATATATATAAATTAATTAATAATTCATTAAAAATAATTTAATATTTATATTGAGAAATGATTACCCAAATTACTAAACACTGCTTATCCTAAGCTTTTCGGTAAAAATATTTCACAAGTTGAGAAAGACAATCTAATCCGAGCATTTAGGTTTTGACCCATAATGAAGCCCGTTTGCCCACCCGAAATAGGTAAGAAAAAAAACGAAGGATCAATAGTCTAAACCACGATACTAGCGCGTGTACGAAAGTTTTGAGCATCGAACGCCACCAGCAATCCACATAACGAGAGGTTACTCAACACGCGCCACTGCTTTTACTATGGAAACATACAATTTTCTCCAACGAGACTCTCGGCCATAAAAGCCCCTCGCGTTTTAATTTTATCGTGGTTCGCACTTTCCCAGGAAAGACCTTCCTCATTGGTGCGTGAATTGCATGTTATACATTTTCACGTGAGTCTACACCCCGAATTTTCGCTAATATAATGCTTCCCGCCCCTGGCACGGCTCTTCACAGCTCCAAACGCTTCGTTTTGTTGACGCTTCCACACGAACCCTCAGTTGCCGAACACATGTGACGATTCCTTTAAACGACAATCGTTTCGACCAAGAGAGAGAAAGACGAAGTTCTAGTGAGAGAAACAACGAGAGAGACTGAGAGAGAAAGAGAGATCTGATCGGAACGCACAGGTAAACGAGTTCCTTTCTCTCCTTGATACGTTTTCTTTGCTCTGGTAGTTTCTTCCCTTGATTTGGGGAAGGTTTCGAGTGAGCCCTAGGAATTTCGGTTGTTAATTTGGCTGTGGAATGAAGCCCTAGGGATTCTAGGTTTAGGTACCTATTTCTGTTCTATTTATTTTTCCTTTTGCCGGGTTGTTAATTTTTGGGTTTAAAACCCTAGGATTTTGGGGATTTTGGGGGCTGGTGTTCGAATTAGGGTTTTGGATGCATGTATGGCTTCGGGACCTATAGATGGAGTAGATGAAGGAGCCAAAGAAAAGCAGAGATTCTCGGAGAGGAAGGTGTATACAAGAAGAGTCTTCAAAAGCACCAAGAAAGACCTCAACGCCCTGAACACCGCCACCGCCACCGCTAAAAACGACCATACTTCTACTGCCAAAAATGAGAACACCGCCACTTCCAAACACGACGAAACTGCTACTGCTACAAGTGCCACCGCCGATGCTGCGGACACTACTGCAGCCACCACAGGCACTCCCAGCGCCATCTCTCCCACTGCCACCGATACTAACAATATACCTGACAGAAGCTATGACCGTACTGTCAAGAATATTGACAGGGATGGGCCAATGGATAAGAGCCATGATGTGGTATTGGCCGAGTCACCTGCACCAGCAGCACAGCCAGTACAGCGGCTAACAGCTGTTCTGGAGGATGTGGATTTGGTGCAGCCTCAAGTGAAATCAACGCTAGAGGATGGGAGCTCTTCTCAGCAGCAAGAGAGTTCAATATTAGAGGATAAGGATTCAGCTCAGCCCCAAGAGAGTTCAAGGTTAGAAGATGGGGATTCTGCTCAGCCACAACCACAAGAGAGTTCAAGATTGGAGGATGGGGATTCTGCTCGGCCAAAAGAGGGTTCAAGATTGGAGGATGGGAATTCTGCTCGGCTGCAAGAGAGTTCAAGAGCGGAGGAGAGTTCAAGGTTGGAGGATGGGGATTCAGCCATGCAGGAAGGGAATTCTGTTCAGCCTCCCGTAGTACAACTTTCTAATGACTCCTACAACCATCCACAGGAAGAAGCTTCTGGCCCTGATATCCGACACCATAATGATGGACCTCTGAGTGGCGGTGTAGCTCCTAGCACCCAGAACTTGCCTTCAGGCAGTGAGTCTCTGGCACCAGTGCTGCAGGACAGAATTAAGATCAATTTGTCCTCAAGATCGAAGCAGGAGATGCGAGAGCTTCGATGGAAGCTTGAAAATGAGCTTGATGTAGTAAGGAATCTTGTTGAAAGGATTGAACGGAAACAGGGGCAGGTTGATGGGTATGGTCAGTTGAGCGTTTTACCTAGTGATGGGGTTGATAATGGAAGTGGAGCAAAGCGTTCTCTATCAGAGGTGGTTTCTGCTGGTGTTCCACGAGAGTCTATAAGGCCTTATCAGCATTTGTGTTTACCAGTGTTAGAGAATAACCAAGGGGTTGGTGAAAACATTGAAAAGGAGAAGAGAACGCCTAAAGCAAACCAGTTTTATCGTAATTCAGAGTTCTTGCTTGCAAAAGATAAATTCCCACCTGCAGAGAGCAACAAGAAGTCAAAATTGAATTTGAAGAAACATGGTGGGAGAGAAATTGGACATGGTCTTGGTATGGGATCCAAGTTTCTTAAGAGCTGTAGTTCATTGCTTGGAAAATTGATGAAACACAAACACGGTTGGGTATTTAATTCTCCAGTCGATGTTGAAGGACTTGGTTTGCATGATTATTTTAGTATTATCACCCATCCAATGGACTTGGGTACTGTGAAGTCAAGGCTGAGCAAGAATTGGTACAAATCTCCAAAGGAGTTTGCAGAGGATGTGAGACTCACTCTTCGGAATGCTATGACATATAATCCAAAGGGACAAGATGTTCATGTAATGGCAGAGCAGCTTTCAAAGATATTTGAGGATCGATGGGCTATAATAGAGTCGGATTACAATCGTGAGATGAGATATGCCATAGATTATGGGACAGCTCCCATTGCCCCATCACCTCTCTCTAGAAAGGTTCCTACTTTTCCTCCTCCTCCTCTTGATATGAGAAGGATTTTGGATAGGTCAGAATCAATGGCTCACACTCCGAGACTCATAAACATTACCCCATCAAGTAGAACACCAGCTCCAAAAAAGCCAAAGGCAAAAGATCCTAATAAAAGAGACATGACATTTGAGGAAAAGCAAAAGCTAAGCACAAACCTTCAAAGTTTACCTTCAGAGAAGCTTGATGCTATTGTACAGATCATTAAGAAGAGAAATTCTGCACTTCATCAACATGATGATGAGATTGAAGTTGATATTGATAGTGTGGATGCTGAGACACTCTGGGAGCTTGATAGATTTGTGACAAACTATAAGAAAAGTTTAAGTAAAAACAAGAGGAAGGCGGAGCTTGCACAAGCTAGAGCAGAAGCTCAGCGGAATGCCCTGCAGAAGGTAAACCATTGAATTTTGTCAAATTGGCATTGCCTCTTTGGTGGACCATTATTTCTAATGTATTTTATTTCTCTTTATTTAGAGCCAGGTACCAGTTATGTTGGACGTCCCTAGAGCAACACAAGCAGGTGAGATTCCTAAGAATCTGAGTTGTCATTTGAATAACTATTTATATCAATTTTTTTTAAAGGGATATGTTTGTTGCTTTCTTATTAGCAGAAGAACGAAATGTTCATCCATCCTTGCCTGTGCAAGGGGGAAATCAAGCTGATAATGCAAGTAGGTCAAGTAGTTCAAGCAGCTCAAGCAGTGATTCTGGATCTTCTTCAAGTGGTACTTTGATTAGTAACTTTAGCTAGCACATGTTGCCTGTTATATGTGATATTTCTTATTTTGAAGTCAAATGTCCATTGTTACTCATTTGCAGATTCAGATAGTGACAGTTCCTCAGCATCTGGATCTGATGCAGGGTCACAAGGAACCTGAGTTATGTCAGGTAAAATTACAGCCTCTGAAGTTTTATTCTGCATTATACTTTGCGGCTATTATAGTTTATGCATTCTTTATCATTTTCGAATCATTACTTCTTGGTTAACACTGGTATTAGTAAGGTAGGATCCTTCATTCTGAAGTGTCATGTATGTAGCTTTGAATCTTTTCTTTTTAACCATCACTATGAGTAATGGTCTCTTCATGAATGATTTGCCTTATTGCCAAGGTTTGTGTGTTAAGTGCATTTCCGGTGTTGCCGGCTTGTGTATTGTTTGCAAACACATGCGAGTCAATCCCACTTGTATTTATGTTACATATTGAAAAGTCAGTCATGTGATATGTGTTCAGTAATTACGAGGCAATTATCTAACTGAATACTTGTCTAAATTTTGTATAATTGGACCATGCTAGCATGCTACAATTAGATTATACTATTCAATATTCAATTTAGGTTGTCAGTAAAAGAATTTTAAGCTATTTTGTAAACATGCGGATGAATAGTCATTTGCTTCTTCCTCCCTCTGTTTTGATATCATCTAGTGGTATTGTTACCCCATTCAAGATATAGTCCATGTTCTAAAAAGTGAACAAGGTTTAGTTAAACTTAAACTCCACCGAGTCATATCAGCATTAATGAGCATACAGTGTGTTTCAAAACTTATGTAGAGATCAACATAATTCTTGAGAGAATTGAATTAATTTTGAGAATTGTTTGATTTCGAACGAAAAAAAATTTGAACTGAATTACAATGTTCAGCATATGTTTGAATTAACTTGTTTGAAATTATTTACGGTAGTTCCTCTGCCACCAACATTTCCTTTAATAACCAACATCCATCCCCGTGCCCCCTGCTCCCCACCGTCCTCACTAAGTCTATCTATATCAAAATCCATAGAAGGCAAGACCTTCAAGCATGGTTGATGATGATGGAGGTGGTGGGAGTGATGGCAACAATGATGATGGCAGTGGTGAGGCACGGTGGTTGTTTTTAATTCCAAAGAATGGGAAAAAATTTTGATTCTTGAGAGAATTGAAATCACAACGTTTTCAATCACACTAATATAGCAATATGATGGATATCAACTTCATTGTCTACACTGTGTACTGATTCTAATTTCTTCTATTTACTTTCCTTTGATATAATTAGTTTATTCCATCTTCTTTGCTTCAGGTATGTTTATTGTTTACGCATGCGATGGACCAATTTTATTGTTAGTTACCACTAATTTTGAATTCATTTTGTTCTTTTTCATTCTCCATATGAGCTAGTATTTTTATTTATTGAACAAGAGATTAGTTAGTCTCTTCCACTTAGGAATCAAGGGATACGATGGTGCTTTACTGTCAGTTAGATTTCTGTATATTTAAATTGTATATTGGCTTTTATGATGATTTGGTTCTTATAGTATTTCTCTATTCCTTCTCAATTTTGTTCAGTCCCTGTATTTTTGTACAATGTGTATGATTTATCTCAGGCGCTATACAATATGTTTACTAAATTTTCTTCTATATTTATTCTCTCTCTCTGGAGCTTTAATGTAAAGAAAATAGTTATATGTACTGTACTTAAGTTGGCGTTGGTGAGCTTATAATTTGGTTATGGTTCAATTGTATTTGCTGAGTACATCATGAGTTTAAGGGCTGGACTCCTAAATCTAAAGTAGCTTTTGCATTAAATAGATTAGTTATTCATGATGCTGTTTTAATCGGATGATAATAGATTTTACTTGGATTAATGCAAACTTATGACTTATCACTGGATGAAAAATGCCAATTCCCACAATAATCGAAGTATGTTCTGTTGAAAATGTCAATGTTGTTCTTCTGAGATGTCTTTTTTGGTTCTGCTCGTTGGAATTTGGAACTAGTTGTTTTATGTAGGCACTATTATAAGAGGCATTTGTGGTTTTTTTGAGTACCGAGTTGTTTAAATCCGGATTACAATTTTCTTTTTTTGGTTGTTCCACTGTCTTTATTAGCAGCTGTCAAAAAATGATCGGGTGTTTACTGTATTGGCTTGTGTTGCTGATTTTGAAATGCTGGTTTCCGGTTCTCTATTTTTAACTGTCTACGTTCTTCATTTTGATCTGCTTTACTCTTTTTATTTTCTTAAATTGTTATCTTTATGTGCTTTGCTGGTTTATGGTTCTCTGTTTGACTATTTCTAATTTTTTGTAATTGTTTGCAGATGTCACACATGTAGAGTAAATAGGTATTCGGTGCTTGGCTAGTTGGTTTTTTGAAGACCTTACAGATTATGGATCTGTTGGATTATTGAGGGAGCATTCTGATGTCCACCATCCTCATCCTACTGATGCAGTATAGGATTTTTGCTTCCAATTTGTTCCAGCTGTGTCTCCATCTTTACTTGTGACTTCGTTGGAATTCTTGACACGATTTCTTGTATCATAATTAGGTAGTTATTAGTTAGGGTTCCGTAGCATTTGTACATTGCTAACTACTGCTGCGTGTCGAGTTCCATTGGTGACTTGCCTTTTGATTTTTTTGCTAGCAGATTCAGGATTCATGGTGTTATACAATGGTAATCTGTAATTCCAAGTTCTTTTAAGTAATTATTTGTTTCCCATGAAAAAGCCTAAACCCCAATTAACAAGGCATTGTGTTCCCGCAAATATAAGTGGTTCAACCCTCCTCGTAAAAAACAATTTTAATTATTGGGACTATACTAAATTAATTTTAGTCGTTGTTTAACTTTTTTTGGTGACTAGTCGTTGTTTAACTTAATTCTTAATCAAGACTCCGGAAAGAATTAAAAAATTATTATTATTTTTTCTCTGATTTGCGATATTTCCTGTATTTTGGTCTCTTTCTTGCCTTTTTCCTCCTTCCATCGTGGCGTTTTTTTCTCTCTAATTTTTTTTAACCTGTGTTTCTTTCGTTCTATTTTACTATTGAGGCTGGAATTTTTTTTCCATTATTTTTTTATATATTTAATTTTTCATCCAAAATTTTTTATTTGTCATAAAACAATTCAGTTTCATAAAATTTATTTCTATTATTAAAAAAATAGTAATTGTTTAGAGATTGGATTAGAACTTAACAATTAAAACACGTAGACTAAGGATTAATTTAATTTATTACGGATTGAAATTTCATTTAAGGATTTGCTGATGCACAAGGCGGAATTTGAATTTTCATATTTGTTTAAACGAACTTGATACATCTACCCATAAAAAAAAATAACTTTGTACCTATACAAAATGAATTTTCCTTGATAAAACTACTGAAATTCTAAAAATTTATTTAAAATTTCTAAACTATCCTCCTAATTTATCTTATCCTATAGGCTATATCAAATTTCTAACCCTTTCTACTACCGCCGCCCAAATCCTTCCTCGTCTAACTCTCGTCCCAACTACCACTATTACCACCGTCATTGCCACAATCGCAGTCTTTTTTACTACTACCACCACCATTTGAATTCCAGGAAACAAGTATCAGCCATGTGAAAAGCTTTTGGCTTTTGTAGAACCAGTAAATGACGCCGTTGACATTGCTGCCATTGCCTAGGGCAATGATTTTTTTTTTTTTACGCAATTTCACTCATAATCAAAAGATTATTAGAAGATAACATTAATCACTCTAGACACGTCAAATATCTTCAATAGGCTTAGCACTATATTTCAAACACACGGTCATTCTTCATCAAGATTGCAAGTTCAACTTCCTCTCTGTTCTTGACTTTATCATTACAAATGAGGGAGATAGAGAAATTGTTGGAGCGGTGGAAAAGAGAGAATGAGAGAGAAGGAAGTCGGTTATGGTGGCATAATAGTGGTGAGTGTGAGAGTAGTTTTTGGGGTTGGGTTGAGGGTTGGAGGCTCAGTTGAAGAAGAAGAGGGCGTGGTTGAGACTGAGTCAGTTCTTGATGACTTGGATTTGGAGTTTGGGAGTTTGAATCAGTAACATAACGGAACCTACGAGAGAAGGAAGGTTTGAAGATGGTTTCATTGTGGCTTTTCTTATTGTCTGAGACATCGGAAGCGGCCGCGGGGGTAGCGGTGGCGGCGACAGCAATAGCAGTAGCGGTGGTTAGGAGTGGCAAATGGGTCTAAATTTGCTGGGCCAACCCGCATAACCCGTCAAAAAAGCGGGTCAAGTTAGAAAATTAGGACTGCCAAATAGTAAAAACCCGCCTAACCAGCACCGTTTAAACCGTAGGTTTTGGCGGATTTTGGCGGGACGGGACGGGCTTCTCCGTCAGGGTTAGTGTTTTTTTGGCAATGGAGTATTTTTGTAATTTTTTTGTCAAAACACAATTTCCCCCAACCTAACTTACAAGATAATAAAGTTGAAAATTGAATGTTTTGGATTATGTTTATTTTGTTTTGGAGATATTATTTATAATTATGTTTTAAATTATGTTTAATTTGCTTTAAAGACAATATTCATAATTATGTTTTGGATGAAAACTTAGTTTATAATTATGTTTATTAGATATTTATAATTACAAAGATTTTAATGTTTGTGAATATAAAAATTATAATTTTTTATACTTTTAGAAATTATAAAGTTATTAAAATAATTATAAAATTATATATATTATTTAATAATTAATAATAAAAAATAAGAAAATTTAGTGGGTTTAACTCGCCAATCCACAATTAGGTCTGGGTAGAGTGGGATTTTAGGACTGCCTCATTAGGTGGGACGAGACAGAGCGGAACGGATTTTTTTCGCTTGTCAAACCTAGCAGTAATAGCGGTAATAGCTAGGATGAGAGTTGGATGAAAAAGGATTTGGGTGGTGGTAGAAAGAATTAGAAATTTAGATAGAAGAGGTTATAATTAAAGACTAGCTCAGGGACTTTGAATGAATTTTAGGATTCGAATAATTTTGTCAATCAAAATTTATTTTTTTTATAGGTACAAAGTTATTTTTATTTTTTTATGAATGAATTTATCAATGTTCAAAATTTGGCTAGAAATGTATCTTATAATATTATTGAAAAATATATCAAAGAAAATTATTTCGATCCACAAATATTTAAAAATAAAATTATCTAAAAAGAGGACGTAACTAAACTTATATTCATATAAAATGAGTTTTGCTTGACAAATGTATCTAACTTTTAATGTTTTTGTTGACCTTTGTTAAACAATTAATCAAAATTTTCAAATTGTTCTTATCTTTTAAACTCAATCTCTCACGCCACCATTTTTTTTTATTTTAAATTTTAAATTTTTATAACTCTCTATCACCACATGCAACATCACCACTACCAATATCATCAACTCTACCATCAACAACAGCATCACTATCAACAACAAAACTCTTTTGGAGCTCCAACCTACTATTTAGAGTGAGTGAGTCTAAGAAATCTACACAAGGATAAGGTATTGGGTGATATCCTAACACATCTGGAACTGAAATCTCCTTCAATTATCTGATTGTGTAGTTTTGCAAGACCATTATTAAGTTCGTCAGGTATGTTGTGGTTAAAGTCTTGAATTGCATGTTGGATCCGAAGAGGTAGCGTGCAAAATCAAAAAGGGATTCCAATGAAGTAGCGCAAAAATTGGTCTTTCCATAGGTTCAAATTCTCAAATTTTGAGTGTGTATTTCATGACCTTGGCGTGTGGCGAGTGTTTTGGAAATGAGAAAATTTTGAAAAGGGAGAAAAGTTTTTTTATAAGAGCAACTCCAATGCTAAAAAATAGAGTTCTTCTTTTGATATATGAGACTCAATTACCATTGGAATGAAAAGGAAATGAGGGCTCTTCACGTGGATCAAAGTTGAGAGTCCCTCTAAACAGGGACTTGCAACAACCAATAAAATCATGTCATGTGGTAAATTAATAAAAAATATAAAAAATATATTAAATATATATTAAATAATTAAATTATAATTAATTTATTAATAATTATAATAATTTATATATTAAATACTTATATATCTATTTAATTAATTATTTAATAATTAGTTATATTAAATTATAATTAATATAAATAATTATGTTAAATCAATATCAAATATTATTTATATTGTTATATTAAATCATAATTAATTAAATTTATTTTACATAAAAAATAAATTTAATTTTTACATATTATAAAATAATTTTTAGTTAGATTATTTATTTTTATTTATAAAATTTAAAATACTAACCAAATTTAAGTTATTTATTTTAATATTTTATAATATTAAATTATTTTAAATTTATAAATTTAAATAATATTATTATAAAAAAATAATAATTATATTAATTTTAATTACTTTAATTAATTAATTAAGTGGACCACAATAGGAACTAAAGTTAGTTCCTTCTAATGGAGAAGAGAGAGATTTTTTGAGTTCCTATTTACTGGTAATGATGCAAAAGCTGATGTGGAGTTACTTTTTGTGACAGGTGGGTCATAAATAGGGACTAGAATGAGTTCCCTACTGGAGATGGTCTAAGAACTGAATCTGTTCTGCTTCTCCTATGCGAAAAAAACTTTTGGGATGAAATTTTTTTTTTAGCAAAATATATTAGCATTATTTTTCCAACATATAAAATCTTTGGTGTGAAGAACACACTTAGTTCAGGGTCTTTTCGTGGTGGTAGTAATGGTGTTGGAAGTGATTAAGAGAGTGGTGATGGAAGGTTATAAAAATTTGGAATTAAAAAAAAAAAGAGACGATAGTGGTGTGAGGTTGAGGATAAAAGATATATGGATAATTTAGAGATTTTAATTATTTTTTAAAAAAATTAATAAAATTTTAAGAGTAGGGTATTTTTATCACATATAACTCAATTTTTATAGTTAAGCATTTAAAATATTTATGAGTGAAAATAATTTTTTTTAGGTATACAGTTTATAATTCTTCAAAATGTGTTTACATGCAGTAACTCCTAAAAAGAACAAGTAGTAACTTAGAAAAAGATGTGAATGCTTTTTTTCCCCTTAAACATAACAAAAAAAAAAAAAAATCAAAACCATATGGAAAAGACATGAACACTATAACTTAAAGATAAGAGAGATTTTATGTGAAAAAAGTAGAATAAAATAAAATGAGTAAAAATTGGAAGAGAGAAAAATAAGAGGTACAAAGTATAGTTATGTAGGTATATATAATAGGAAACAATTACCTTTTAGCTGGTCAGGGACTATATTGAAATAGTTAATAACTAAAATAATTACTATCACAATATTGTGTATGATTTATTAGAATAATTTACTCTATTTTATAGTTATTAGAATCGATTAATAATTGAATTGGTTAGATTATTGAATCATTGAATTATTGGTTCAATTGGTTATTGAAATTGAATCGATTAATTCGATCATAATTAAATAATTATATAAAATTTAATTTTTATTTTTTTATTTTTATAATAAATTTATTTTGTATTAAATTAATTATTATTTTTAAATTTTAATAACTCTTTAATTAGTTTATATTTATTATATTTTTTAAATATTTATAGAAAAAAATAAATATCATAGTCATAGAAATAAAAGATATATTGTAATTAATAATTTTTTTAAAATTTGTGAATATAATTTAATTTTATTCACGAAGTATATTTAATAAAAAAGATCATGTATAACAATTAACAACTTTGTCTAATTTAATTAAGTTTGACTGGATTAATTTATCTAATTTTGACTAATTTTATCAAATTTGATTGAATTAATTGTTTAACCAATTTAAATAATGACCCAACTCAAATTGATGATTTGGTGAGCAGGCTTACAATTGGGCCGACGTGTATAATCGGATTTGATAAAGTAACAATATTAGATCATCCCAGAAAGTACCCCTAATACAAGTTTAGTTTACTTTTGCTTATCTTTGTTCGCTTTCTTTTTTTTGGTAATTTATCTTTGTTCGCTTTAATTGCCCTAAGTTTCATTTTTAATTTCATTCTTTATTTTTTTTATTTTTGTTCTTGCTTTCGAGTTTTTTTTTTTTTTTTTTTTTTTTTTTTTAGTTTTCATGATCAATCTATATGCACCTTTTTGTATATATGCACCTTTTTGTAGATATTATGCGGGCCCAAATTCATGCTTTAACTTTTAAAAAAATTTATACGTGGTCAAATTTAAAAGTCTCATAACGTTTGAATTATTAAATAGTCCAATAATAAAACATATTTTTTAAGTTTTTTAATGATTGTTAAATAATTTTTATTTAAATTTAACTACAACTTAATTCTATGTAATTATTAAATGTATCCTCTATTTTATAAATTATTTTTTTTTCATCTATCATGTTTATTAACCATTAGAAACAAAAACAACAATGAAATAAATCTTTTGTTAACCATGACCTTCATAAATATTTTGGCAATACCAATCAATGAGATTTTTTTTGTCCTTGATCCGTTACATCTGTAAATACCAGAAAAATCGTGTTTCTTGGTAATTCAATCGATTGGATGTACCTTACTAAACTTACCGATTGATCAGATTACCAAATTAAGCTGGAATATCAGATTGATCAGATTCAACGGCATTTGGAGATTACCAATGTGTTGTCTTTGAGAATTAAAGAAGCCGAGTTGAGGGAAGATTACAATAGACTTTTATTGCAAGAGAAACTTTTTTGATACCTGAAATCTAGAGAGTAGTGTGTCAAGTATGGGGATAGAAACACTAAACTATTTCATCTTCAGACTTTGGTGCATAGAAACCATAATAGAGTACATGGATTGTATGTTAGAGATGGGTCTTGCTCTACTAATCCAAATATTCTCCAGGAGGAAGCTATCTCTTTTTACAAGAATCTTTTTGGTACAACGAAAGAGGTTGGGGTTGATTGTTTAAGCGATGTTCCGATGCCCACTCTAAGCACCGAGGCTTGTGCTAAGTTAATTGACCTTATCTCTTTTGCTGAAGTTAAGTCAGCAGTATTCAGTATGAGCCCTTTTAAGGCTCCTGGTCCAGATGACTTTGAAGCTTATTTTTTAAAGAATATTAGGAGATAGTAGGCACTGAGATTTAGAATATTGTCTGGAGTACTTTTTTGGGAGAGTACTTAAATCCTAGCATCATGGAAACTCTGATTCTGCATATTCCTAAAATTGATAACCCTACCTTTATGAAGGATTTCAAGCCTATTAGCTTGTGTAATGTTTATAAAATTATCACCAAAGTATTAACTAATCGACTTTGGCCCTTTCTTCCAGATAGTGTTAATCCTTTACAAGGAGGTTTTATTCTGGGTCGTGGTGCTCCTGATAATATTATTGTGGCCCAAGAAATTCTGAATTTCATGAAGCACACGAAATCTAAGAAAGGTACTCTTGCTTTTAAAATTGATCTTGAAAAAACTTATGATAGAGTGGATTGGAGGTTTTTGGAGTGTACTCTAATTGCTTTTAATTTTTGTATCATCACTGTTAATTTGATTATGAATTGTGTTTGTGCATCATCTCTTCTATTATGTGGAATAGGAATAGATTAGATAGTTTTGCTCCTAGAAGGGGTCTTAGACAGGGTGATCCAATGTCTCCTTACTTATTTGTGCTTTGTATAGAAAGAATTGCATGCTATATATCTCATAAGGTGATCGAGGATGTGTGAAAATCAGTTTCTGTCACTAAGGGTGGCTCAAAATTTTCTCATTTGATGTTTACAGATGATCTCATACTTTTCTATCAGGCTACAAAGACTCAAGTCCAAATGGTCATGCATTCTCTTAAGATTTTTTGCAAGGTATCTACCATGAAAGTAAATCTTGAAAAGTTTATCTCGTAGAAGAGATATTTTTACTAGTGTTTCTTCAATAAGTTTTGCTTTGGACTTAGGAAGATATCTTGGAGTTAAACTTAAATCATTCCCATACCAGTAGGGCTTCTTTTCATTCGGTGATTGAAAAGGTGAGGGGAAGATTAGCTAATTGGAAAGGAAAGCTTCTAAATAAAGCAGGGAGACTTTGCCTGATTAATTCTATTGCGGTATCCAGTCCTGTCTATCATATGCATGTATCTTTTTTTCCAAATTGGGTTTGCCATAAGTTGTGTTCTATGATGAGACAGTGGCAGAGGTCTTTCTCTTGTTAATTGGAGGACTGTGGTCACCCAAAGAAATTTGGTGGCTTGGGTGTTAGAGATCATGCATGTGTCAATATATCTTTACTTGGAATATTGGTTTGGTAACTTTTTTATTATCAGGACAAGCCTTGGATTGCTCTATTGAGGACGAAGTATCTGAGGAATGAGAGAGTTTTAGATGGCCCTGTCCCTTGCAACACTTCTCATGTTTGGAAGAGTATCTCAAAGGCTTTTGGTGCTCTTAAGGATGCCTTTTCTTGGTGCATTGGGTCACTTGATCAATCTTTTTGGTTTGACAATTAGAGTATTGAGGACCCAGTTTCTCAAGATGTCCCTTTTATACATATATCTAACTTTGATTTAACTATTAGAGATGTTTGAAAAGATAGTCAATAGAATCTCCATGATGTTTTCTAAGATATCAAATAGCGTTTGAATGCTTATAACCCGGATTTGAATGCTGGAGAGAGTTCGGGTTGGTCGTGGAGTGTGGCATCTTCTAGAGTTTACTCGACTAGGAGTGGATACAGTTGGCTAGTCAAAAGAAAGTTTAACTAGAATGAGCATGATAATTGGTTGTGGGTATGGCGACTGCATATTCTTGAGAAGTAAAAGTTCTTAATTTGGCTCAGTATTCATAACGTTATTCCTACAACAGAGTTTTGTTTGGATCGTGGCTTAGCTTTATCTAGTACTTGTCATCGGTGTCAGAATGGTTCGAATTCATTCTTCATTGTCTTCGGGAGTCCCTTAGTGCCAAGGAGGTATGGAACCTTTTAAGCTTGTATTTAGATAACTTGGATTTATGTGATTGGCTCTACAGAGGTGCAAGGAGTGGATATGTTTTTCTTTTCTTTTTGACCATCTGGTAGATTTGGAGAAGCAGGAATCATGACTTATTTAATACAGATGACTCTTGGAGTGCTAGTAAAGTGGTGAGTTTGATTCGTAGTTCAGTAATGGAGTTCCACATTATTTTTGCTATGCATCAATCTTTGTTTTCTCCTTCGCTTTGTTTTCTCCTTTGCTTTGTTTGCATTGGGTTCCACCTCCAGTTCATTCTGTTGAATTAAATTGTGATGCTAGTTGTTTTGCTCATTTTGGCTATGCTGGTTTTGGTTGTATCATTCGCAATTTTGATTGATATTGGTTGAAAGGTTGCATTGGGAAAGTTGAAGTGTGCAGTGTTCTTTTTGCTAAATTGTATGCGATTTGGAGAGGTTTACTTCTAGCTTAGGATAGTGGAATTAGTGAGGTTATTTGTGAAATAGACTGTTTAGAAGCTCTTTTCCTGGTAAACCATAGAATGCTTGGTAAGGATATTCCAAAATGAGATTTGGCAAAGCATATACAAGAGGTTATGAATTGGAATTGGAGAGTCTCTATTCTTTTAATTCAGAGGAATGAAAATAGTGTTGCAGATTGTATGACTAAAGCAGCTGCTTCTTGCGCAGACATTCACTCTAATTGGAGTCAACCTCAGAGTGAGCTTCAACATGTAATAGATTTAAATATGAACCTAGCCAATTAATTTGGTTTTGTCTCTATTTTTTTCTTTCTTTTTTGTTTAGCCACCACAAAAAATCGATTGGACGTACAACACAATCGATTGAATATCACACGTTTCTTCAAAATTCAATCGATTGAATTTCGCACGACAATATGGGTTTTCTCAAAATTCAATCGATTGAAATTATTACACAATCGATTGAATTTTGCAAAGCAACAAGGGTATTTTCTTATTCAATCCATTGGTATGATAATACAATCGATTGAAATTTGTACGTGATTAAAGCCTTTTATATATCCAATCGATTGAATTTTGAGAAAACCCATATTGCCGTGTGAAATTCAATCGATTATGTTACATTTTCCATCAATTGAATTTTGAAAAAACTTGCGATATTCAATTGATTGTGTTATATGTCCAATCGATTGAATTACCAAGAAACACGATTTTCCTAGCGTTTATAGATGTAACGGATCAAGGACAAAAAAACTTGTTGATTCACATTGCCAAAATATTTATGAAGGTCATGATTAATGAAAGATCTACTTTGTTGTTGTTTTTGTTTCTAATGCTTAATAAATATAATAGATGAATAATAAAATAATATTTTATAAAATAGAAGGTATATTTAATAATTAAATAATATATAAAGAATTAAATTGTAGTTAAAATTAAATAAGGACTATTTAATAATTATTAAAAACTAAAAAACATGTTTTATTATTGGACCATTTAATGGTCCAAACGTCCTGGGACCATTGAATTCTATCCCGTGGAATTTTGTGTTCAAAGAAACTATAATGACAATATGACAATTAATATTTTACTCTCAACACTAATTTTTTGCTCATCAATGCTCATGAAGGATGAAATGATGGTTCAGATGATGGCGAGTTATGCCACTTGTAAAATCCAGATAAATAATAATTAATTAATAAATTAAAAGTGAATAAAATGAGTTAAAAAATTTATAATTTATAATTTGAAAATTTATCGATAAAAATTTAATTGGGGCGCGAAAATATTATTAATTGCAGAAAATATGTACTAACATTAGAATTAATTGTATAAGCTTAAGTTTGTCTGGTACTATGTATAAAAAAATAAAAATGTATGATTGATAAAAAAAATAACTAGGATACGAACCAAAACACTTATCTTAAAGATTTTGGCCCTAGATGGGGTCAATGACAAAAAACTACGAAATTGCCCTCACTTAAGGGGTAAGGGCGTGACTCACCCTCTCCCCCCATTTCACATAAATCAGCAATTTCACAAAGAGAGAGAGGAGAGCTCGAGACATAGAGAGAAGAGAAGAGAAAACCTAACTTACTATTCATTCCCTTATTCAATTCCACTTTTCTCTCAATCCAAAGCTCCGGTCGAAGACCCATTTATGGCCACGCGATCACATCATCATCCTTTTCGATTCTATCTAACTTTTTGTGGTGAGTAATGATAGATCAAGGATCACGATGGTTCGGAAGTTTAGCAAAATAATTTCTTCGTTGGTAGCATAGTCCAAACCAACAAATGATCCTCCCAATCAAAGTTTATAATTTCTAATAAACCGAGAGTAATGAAACCTCGGGTCGTCTTCCTTAGGAACTAATGCCAATAAGCGCACAATTTTTCGTTGCAAGAGGCAAAGGGGTTTTCAATAATGAAAGCAAACAAAATAAAGGAAATGAAAGAACAAGACAAAATTGTAATTAATAAACTAATAAAGGAACAAAAGAGCTATGTATGTAATATAGACAAATAATGCTATAAAGTGATGGAAAAGTAGTTCAAAACATAAATGAAACCTTGACTTGGGATGAGTTATGGGATGAGTTATGGAATCCCTTCTTACCATAACCACAACTATGATGATTATGATGGATTAATCTCACTAAATCAACCCTTAACATCGAAGGATAGGTCAAGTGAGTATAATTGTCATTAATCCACAAATCCTAGTTAACTTACCAAATTAATTGGTAAAAAGCTAATGTTAGTGGAAACAATAACAACTAACAACCCAAGAATTATCACTAAATATTGGAGATTATGGCTCTAGTAATCCATAAACTCATTTTTCCCAAGCCAAGGGGTGGAAATTACCCCATAATCAAAATTGACATTTCATCAAACACATAATGGGCATAAACATAAAACATGACAAAATTGGTAAAGTAATGAAAGTTATGAACCGAAAAATACTCAAAATCAATAAAAGCAACTCAAATAAACATGTAATAATCATCAACCATCAAATTAACCAACTAGAAATTCAAAATTACAAAACTATGTAAATATAGACAAAGGAAATTAAAATAGAAGAAAGTGTAGAACAAGTGGTATAATAAAAGAGACAATTAAAGAAATACTTACAATGAAAATTTCTAGAATCCAAAATCAAACTTGAAGTATAAAATGCTACAAACCCTAATTAAGAATCCCAAGAGAGAATTTCCTAATCTACACTACTCCTACTCCTACTATGTATTTTCCTATTCTAAGTTTGGCTCTCTTTATATGGCATGAAGTTCCCTTCATATAGCACTTGATTCTGCCTCCAAGCTTTCAGAAATGGGCCAAGAAAACCCCAAAATTGCAAGCCACGAGACTTTCAAATGAGAGTTTTGTAGCCCTTTTAACTAGGCACTTCGGCCCTAGGCTTTTCAACCTTTTGTTCCTTTTTTGAGATTGTATTTGTCTCTTTGGGTTGCGCCCCTTCTTAGCTGACGTCGACCTATATGCATATGTGATCTGGGCTTTTAGTCATATTCCAACAACTTCTTAGGTAGTGTTCCGATGGGAAACATTTTCTTTATAGTTTGTTTGGATGACTTTTTAGCTCCGTTTTGAGATCGTGCCACGAGGATTGTCGGCTTGGATCCAACAGTGGTTATTTTGTAAATCTTAGTCAGGCGGAAAGAAAAGTTGTTTAGTTGTTTAAGCGCAGACTTTCAAATGAAGTCACGCGCTGGTACCTGTTCGTACGCACATAGGGTTGTGCGCACGCACGCATGGCTGTGTGCTTTTCCTTGTTTTCTTCATGTTTTCTCCCTTTGTACATGCTTCCTTCCACTTTTTCCTATCCATTCTTGCCTTTTTGATCTGAAATCACTCAACAAATATGTCATGGCATCAAATGGAATAAAAGTGAAATTAAAGTGCTCAATTTTGGCACAAAAACACATGTTTTCACATCGAGGTTCAATTTAGGGATCAAATACAAAAGTATGCTATTTTGCTATTAAAGTGTAGGTTTATGTGATGAAATTCACTCAAATCAAGCTAAAATATCTCATCAAATATGGACTCATCAATTCTTCCACACTTAAACAATAGCATGTCTTCATGCTAAACCAAACAAGGAGAATGATCGAAGAAAAACAACTTATTGAATGCAACTACCTATATGCATGCAAGTAAATATATATATATATATGTATATATATATATATGTATATACATAATGTACTATGAGTTTGGTGAAAACAAACCAACAAATTCCAAGCAAGAGTATTTACATCTAAGGCTAAGCAAAGAAATAGCTCAATACAATCACAATTTAGAGAATTGATTTAACTCATCAAAAGATTAAGCAACTTGAAAGAATACATGATAAGAAGTATGGAAACATAGAGTTGAGTGATCGAACACTCACTACGTGTGTATACACTCTCAACGCTCGGTGTTTTAGAGTTTAATCACTCAAGTCTCCTCCTAATCATGCTTTAAAGGATTTTCTTTTCATCTAACAATCAACAACATGTGATGCGTGAGTGCAAGTATCATTGGTGCGCGTAAATTGTGATCATCAACAATGGCGCCAATAGTCTTGGAGCTCTCAAACGTGAATCACACTTTGTCACAACTTCGCACAACTAACCAGCAAGTGCACTGGGTCGTCCAAGTAATACCTTACGCGAGTAAGGGTCGATCCCATGGAGATTGTTGGTATGAAGCAAGCTATGGTCATATTGCAAATCTCAGTTAGGTGGATTCAAATGGTTATAATGGTTTTCGAATATAAAGATAAATAAAGCATAAAATAGAGATAGAGATACTTATGTAAATTATTGGTAAGAATTTCAGATAAGTGTATGGAGATACTGTGTTCCTTCTGAATCTCTGCTTTCCTACTGCTTTCATCCAATCCTTCTTACTCCTTTCTATGGCAAGCTGTATGTAAAACATCACCGTTGTCAATGGATACTTCCCATCCTCTCAGTGAAAATGGTCCAAATACTCTGTCACAGCACGGCTAATCATCTGTCGGTTCTCGATCATGTCAGAATAGAATCCATTGATTCTTTTGCTTCTGTCACTACGCCCAACAATCGCGAGTTTGAAGCTTGTCACAGTCATTCAATCCCTGAATCATACTCGGAATACCACAGACAAGATTTAGACTTTCCAAATTCTCAAGAATGGCCGCCAATAATTCTAGCTTATACCACGAAGATTCTGATTAAGGAATCCAAGAGATACACGCTCGAGCTAAGGTAGAACGGGAGTGGTTGTCAGGCACGTGTTCATAAGGATGGATGATGATGAGTGTCACAGATCATCACATCCATCAGGTTGAAGTGCAGCGAATATCTTAGAATAAGAATAAGCTTGTATTGAATGGAAGAACAATAGTAATTGCATTAATTCTCTAGGTACAGCAGAGCTCCACACCTTAATCTATGGTGTGTAGAAACTCCACCATTGTAAATACATAAGTGATAAAGGTCCAGGCGTGGCCGAATGGCCAGCCCCCAAACGTGATCAAGAGATCAATCAAAAGACTAATTCCTAGATGTCTAATACAATAGTAAAAAGTCCTATTTATACTAGACTAGCTACTAGGGTTTACAGAAATAAGTTTAAGTGCAGAAATCCACTTTCGGGGCCCACTTTGGTGTGTGCTTGGGCTGAGCTTGAGCTCTACACGTGAAGAGGCTTCTCTTGGAGTTAAACGTCAAGTTGTAACGTCTGTTTGGCATTTAACTCTCATTTGTGACGTGTTTCTGGCATTTTACTCCACAATGCAGCATGGGACTGGCGTTGAATGCCAGTTTGCGTCATCTAAACTTGAATAAAGTATGAACTATTATATATTGCTGGGAAGCCCTGGATGTCTACTTTCCAACGCAGTTAAGAGCGCGCCATTTGAAGTTCTGTAGCTTCAAAACATCCATTTCGAGTGCAGGGAGGTCAGAATCCAACAACATCAGCAGTCCTTTTTCAGCCTGAATCAGATTTTTGCTCAGGTCCCTCAATTTCAGCCAGAAAATACCTGAAATCACAGAAAAACATACAAACTCATAGTAAAGTCCAGAAATGTGAATTTTTCATAAAAACTAATAAAAACACAAGTCATTAATTTTAAAAATCAAATCTTTTTAAATTGTTTTTCAATCATATCTTTTCAATCATATTTTTTTAAAAAACTATATCTTTTCAATCATATCTTCTTAATCACATCTTTTTCAAAATAGTTTTCAATCATATCTTTTTGCTTTCTAATTTCAAAATCTTTTTCAAATTTCACTTAATTTCTTTCCCAATCTAGTTTTCGAAAATCAATTACCATTTTTCAAAATTTTTTTTAATTAATTCACTTTAATTTTCGAAAATTTCTTTCCCTCTTCTCACATCCTTCTATTTATGGACTAACACTCCTCCACTATCAACAATTCGAACTCCATCTCTTTTGATAAGTTCAAATTCTTCTTCTACCTCTTCCTTCTATTTTTCTTTTCCTCTGACACCTCAAGGATTCTCTATACTGTGACATAGAGGATTCCATACTTTCTTGCTCTCTTCTCTTTCATATAAGCAGGAGCAAAGATAAAAGCATTCTTGTTGAGGCTGACCCTGAACCTGAAAGGACCTTGAAGCGAAAGCTAGGAGAAGCTAAAGCACCACTCTCTGTAGAGGACCTAACAGAATTCTTCAAATAAGAAGACATGGTAGCCGAAAACAACAACAATGACAACAATGCAAGGAAGGTGCTGGGTGACTTTACTGCACCTACTCCCGACTTCTATGGGAGAAGCATCTCTATCCCTGCCATTGGAGCAAACAACTTTGAGCTTAAGCCTCAACTAGTTTCTCTAATACAACAGAATTGCAAGTTCCATGGACTTCCATTGGAAGATCCTCATCAGTTTTTAGCTGAATTCTTGCAAATCTGTGACACTGTCAAGACCAATGGGGTTGACCCTGAGGTCTACAGACTTATGCTATTCCCTTTTGCTGTAAGAGACAGAGCTAGGATATGGTTGGACTCACAACCTAAAGAAAGCCTGAACTATTGGGAAAAGCTAGTCAACGCCTTCTTGGCAAAGTTCTTTCCACCTCAAAAATTGAGTAAGCTTAAAGTGGAAGTCCAAACCTTCAGACAGAAGGAAGGTGAATCCCTCTATGAAGCTTGGGAAAGATACAAACAATTGATCAGAAAGTGTCCGTCTGACATGCTTTCTGAATGGAGCATCATAGGTATCTTCTATGATGGTCTGTCTGAACTGTCCAAGATGTCATTGGACAACTTTGCTGGAGGATCTCTTCATCTGAAGAAGACGCCTGCAGAAGCTCAAGAACTCATTGAAATGGTTGCAAATAACCAATTCATGTACACTTCTGAAAGGAATCCTGTGAACAATAGGACGAATCGGAAGAAAGGAGTTCTTGAGATTGATACTCTGAATGCCATATTGGCTCAGAACAAAATATTGACTCAGCCAGTCAATATGATTTCTCAAAGTCTATCTAGAATGCAAGTTGCACCAGGCAGTACTAAGGACGCTTCATCTGAAGAAGAAGCTTATGATCCTGAGAAGCCTTCAATAGAAGAGGTGAATTACATGGGAGAACCCTATGGAAACACCTATAATCCTTCCTGGAGAAATCATCCAAATCTCTCATGGAAGGATCAACAGAGACCTCAACAAGGTTTCAACAACAATAATGGTGGAAGAAACAGGTTTGGCAATGGCAAGCCTTTTCCATCATCTTCTCAGCAACAGACAAAAAATTTTAAGCAGAGCCACTCTGACTTAACAACCATGGTCTCTGATCTATTCAAAACCACTCAAAGTTTCATGACTGAAACAAGGTCCTCCATTAGAAATTTGGAGGCACAAGTGGGTCAGCTGAGTAAGAAAGTTACTGAACTCCCTCCTAGTACTCTTCCAAGCAATACAGAAGAGAATCCAAAAGGAGAGTGTAAGGCCATCAACATGGCCGAATTTGGAGAGGAGGAAGAGGCAGTGAGCGCCACTGAGGAAGACCTCAATGCACGTTCACTGGCCCCCAATGAGTTCCCTAATGAGGAACCATGGGAATATGAGGCTCACACTGAGACCATAGAGATTCCATTGGATTTACTTCTGCCATTCATAAGCTCTGATGAGTATTCTTCCTCTGAAGAGGATGAAGATGTCACTGAAGAGCAAGTTGCTAAGTACCTTGGAGCAATCATGAAGCTAAATGACAAGTTATTTGGTAATGAGACTTGGGAGGATGAACCCCCTTTGCTCACCAAAGAACTGGATGACTTGTCTAGGCAGAAATTACCTCAAAAGAGACAGGACCCTGGGAAGTTCTCAATACCTTGTACAATAGGTACCATGACCTTCAAGAAGGCTCTGTGTGACCTAGGGTCAAGCATAAATCTTATGCCTCTCTGTGTAATGGAGAAGCTAGGGATCTTTGAGGTACAAGTTGCAAGAATCTCACTAGAGATGGCAGACAATTCAAGAAAACAAGCTTATGGACTTGTAGAGGATGTTCTGGTAAAAGTTGAAGACCATTACATCCCTGCTGATTTCATAGTCCTAGAGACTGGGAAGTGCATGGATGAATCCATCATCTTTGGCAGACCCTTCCTAGCCACAGCAAAGGCTGTGATTGATGTTGACAGAGGAGAATTGATCATTCAAGTAAATGAAGAATCCCTTGTGTTTAAGGCTCAAGGATATCCCTCTGTAACCATGGAGAGGAAGCATGAAGAGCTTCTCTCAAAATAGAGTCAAACAGAGCCCCCACATTCAAACTCTAAGTTTAGTGTTGGGAGGCCACAACCAAATTCTAAGTTTGGTGTTGAACCCCCACATTCAAACTCTATGTTTGGTGTTGGGAGGGTTCCAACATTGCTTTGAGTATCTGTAAGGCTCCATTAGAGCCCACTGTCAAGCTACTGACATTAAAGAAGTGCTTGTTAGGAGGCAACCCAATGTTATATTTATCTATTTTTCCTTTGTTATTTTTTTTTGTAGGTTGATGATCATGGGAAGTCACAAAATCAATTGAAAAAGCAAAAACAGAATGAAAAACAGAAAGAAAAATAGCACACCCTGGAGGAAAACTTGCTGGCGTTAAACGCCCATAAAGGGGCACCAGACTGGCGTTAAATGCCAGGAAGGGCAAGAAGCTGGCGTTAAATGCCATAAATGGGCACCAGCCCGGCATTTAACGCCAGAATTGGCAGAAGGAGCATTTTTGCTCGCCACTTGGTGCAGGGATAAATTTTCCTTGACACCTCAGGATCTGTGGACCCCGCAGGATCCCCACCTACCCCACCACTCTCTCTCTTCTTCACGCATTCACCAATCACTTCAACACCTCTTCCCCAAAAACCCCTCACCTATCAAATCCCACTATTCTCTTCACCACTCACATCCATCCTTCATAAAACCCCACCTACCTCACCATTCAAATTCAAACCACTTTCCCTCCCAAAATACACCCATTATGGCCGAACCATACACCCCCTCTCCACTCCTATATAAACCCATCTTCACTCCTTCATTTTCACACAACCTAAACACTACTTCTCCCCCTTGGCCGAACCACAAAGCCTCCTCCATCTCCTCTATTTCTTCTTCTTCTACTCTCTTCTTTCTTCTTTTGCTTGAGGACGAGCAAACCTTCTAAGTTTGGTGTGGTAAAAGCATTACTTTTTGTTTTTCCATAACCATTTATGGCATCTAAGGCCGGAGAAACCTCCAGAAAGAGGAAAGGAAAGGCAAAAGCTTCCACCTCCGAGTCATGGGAGATGGAGAGATTCATCTCAAGGGTGCATCAAGACCACTTCTATGAAGTTGTGGCCATGAAAAAGGTGATCCCCGAGGTCCCTTTCAAACTTAAAAAGAGTGAATATCCAGAGATCCGACATGAGATCCAAAGGAGAGGTTGGGAAGTTCTTACCAACCCCATTCAACAAGTCGGAATCTTAATGGTTTAAGAGTTCTATGCCAATGCATGGATCACCAAGAACCATGATCAAAGTGTGAACATGGACCCAAAGAATTGGCTTACAATGGTTCGGGGGAAATGCTTAGATTTTAGTCCGGAAAATGTAAGGTTGGCATTCAACTTTTCTATGATGCAAGGAGATGAACACCCTTACACTAGAAGGATCAACTTTGATCAAAGGTTGGACCAAGTCCTCTTAGACATTTGTGAAGAGGGCGCTCAATGGAAGAGAGATTCAAGAGGGAAGCCGGTTCAACTAAGAAGGCATGACCTCAAGCCCGTGGCTAGAGGATGGTTGGAGTTTATCCAACGCTCAATCATTCCCACTAGCAACCGGTCCGAAGTTACTATAGACCGGGCTATCATGATTCATAGCATCATGATTGGAGAGGAAGTAGAAGTTCATGAGGTTATATCCCAAGAACATTATAAGGTGGCGGACAAGTCCTCTACCTTGGCAAGGTTAGCCTTCCCTCATCTCATTTGTCACCTTTGTTATTCAGTCGGAATTGACATGGACGGAGACACCCTCATTGATGAGGACAAGCCCATCACTAAGAAAAGGATGGAGCAAACAAGAGTTCCCACTCATCATGAAATCCCTGAGATGCCTCAAGGGATGCACTTTCCTCCACAAAACTATTGGGAGCAAATCAACACCTCCCTAGGAGAATTGAGTTTCAACATGGGACAACTAAGGGTGGAGCACCAAGAACATTCCATTCTCCTCCATGAAATTAGAGAAGATCAAAGAATCATGAGAGAGGAGCAACAAAGGCAAGGAAGCGACATTGAGGAGCTCAAGCACTCCGTAAGATCTTCAAGAGGAAGAACAAGTCGCCATTACTAAGGTGGACCCGTTCTTTAACTTCCTTGTTCTTTATTTTCCTGTTTTTTGAATTTTTATGCCTATGTTTATCCATGTTTGTGTCTTATGATCATTAGTGTCTTAGTGTCTATGCCTTAAAGTTATGAATGTCCTATGAATCCATCACCTTTCTTAAATGAAAAATGTTCTTAATTGAAAAAGAGAAGAATTGCATGAATTTTGAATTTTATAATAGATTAATTATTTTGATGTGGTGGCAATATTTTGGTTTCTGAATGTATGCTTGAACAGTGCATATGTCTTTTGAATTTGTTGTTCATGAATGTTGGCTCTTGAAAGAATGATGAAAAAGGAGACATGTTATTGAGGATCTGAAAAATCATAAAAATGATTCTTGAAACAAGAAAAAGCAGTGAATTCAAAAAAAAAGAAGAGAAAAAGAAATAATAAAGTTGTTATCCAAGGCGAAAAGAGTGTGCTTAAGAACCCTGGACACCTCTAATTGGGGACTCTAGCAAAGCTGAGTCACAATCTGAAAAGGTTCACCCAGTTATGTGTCTGTGGCATGTATGTATCCGGTGGTAATACTGGAAGACAGAGTGCTTTGGGCCACGGCCAAGACTCATAAAGTAGCTATGTTCAAGAATCATCATACTTAACTAGGAGAATCAATAACACTATCTAGATTCTGAGTTCCTAGAGAAGCCAATCATTCTGAATTTCAAAGGATAAAGTGAGATGCCAAAACTGTTTAGAGGCAAAAAGCTAAAGCCCCGTTCATCTAATTAATACTGATCTTCATATATATTTTTGGAATTCATTGCATATTCTCTTCTTTCTATCTTATTTGATTTTTAGTTGCTTGGGGACAAGCAACAATTTAAGTTTGGTGTTGTGATGAGCGGATAATTTATACGCTTTTTGGCATTGTTTTTAGTATGTTTTAGTTAGTTTTTATTATATTTTTATTAGTTTTTAGTTAAAATTCACTTTTCTAGACTTTACTATGAGTTTGTGTCTTTTTTTGTGATTTCAGATATTTTCTGGCTGAAATTGAGGGACCTGAGCAAAAATCTGATTCAGAGGCTGAAAAGGACTACAGATGCTGTTGGATTCTAACCTCCCTGCACTCGAAGAGGATTTTCTGGAGTTACAGAAGCTTAATTGGCGCGCTCTTACTTGCGTTGGAAAGTAGAGATTCTGGGATTTCCAGCAATATATAATAGTCCATACTTTGTCCGAGATTTGATGGCCCAAACTGGCGTTCCAAATCAGCTCAAGAATTCTGACGTTTAACGCCGGAACTGGCACAAGAATGGGAGTTAAACGCCCAAACTGGCATAAAAGCTGGCGTTTAACTCCAAGAAAAGTCTCTACACAAGAAAGCTTCAATGCTCAGCCCAAGCACACACCAATTGGCCCGGAAGTGGATTTTTATGTCATTTACTCATTTCTGTAAACCCTAGGCTACTAGTTCTCTACAAACAGGACCTTTTACTATTGTATTTTCGTCTTTTGATCACTTGAATCTTTTGATCATGTTTTGATGATTGAACCCTCTTTGGGAGGCTGGCCATTTGGCCATTCCTAGACCTTGTTCTTATGTATTTTCAACGGTGGAGTTTCTACACACCATAGATTAAGGTGTGGAGCTCTGCTGTACCTCGAGTATTAATGCAATTACTATTGTTCTTCTATTCAATTCAGCTCATTCTTGTTCTAAGATATCACTTGTTCCTCAACTTGATGAATGTGATGATCCGTGACACTCATCATCATTCTCACCTATGAACGTGTGCCTGACAACCACCTCCGTTCTACCTTAGATTGAGTGGATATCTCTTGGATCCCTTAATCAGAATCTTCGTGGTATAAGCTAGAATTGATGGCGGCATTCAAGAGAATCCGGAAGGTCTAAACCTTGTCTGTGGTATTCAGAGTAGGATTCAAGGATTGAATGACTATGACGAGCTTCAAACTCGCGATTGTGGGGCGTTAGTGACAGACGCAAAAGAATCACTGGATTCTATTCCGACATGATCGAGAACCGACAGCTGAATAGCCGTGCTGTGACAGAGCACGTTGAACATTTTCACTGAGAGGAAGGGACTGTAGCCATTGACAATGGTGATGCCCAACATACAGCTTGCCATGGAAAGGAGTAAGAAGGATTGGATGAAGACAGTAGGAAAGCAGAGAGACGGAAGGGACAAAGCATCTCCATACGCTTATCTGAAATTCTCACCAATGAATTACATAAATATCTCTATCTTTATTTTATGCTTTATTCATAAATCATCCATAACCATTTGAATCTGCCTGACTGAGATTTACAAGATGGCCATAGCTTGCTTCATACCAACAATCTCTGTGGGATCGACCCTTACTCGCGTAAGGTTTATTACTTGGACGACCCAGTGCACTTGCTGGTTAGTTGTGCGAAGTTGTGATAAAGAGTTGAGATTACAATTGTGCGTACCATGTTGATGGCGCCATTGATGATCACAATTTTGTGCACCAGACACAAACATAGACAAACATGATGCTCAAAAACCAAAAAACAGAGAGATAATAACAAGGAAGTTAAGGAATGAGTCCACCTTAGTGATGGTGGCACCTTCTCCTTGAAGGACCAATGGTGTTCTTGAGCTCCTCTATGTCTTTTCCTTGTCTTTGTTGCTCCTCCCTCATAGCTCTTTGATCTTCTCTAATCTCATTGAGAATGATGGAGTGTTCTTGGTGTTCCACCCTTAATTGGTTCATGTCATGACTCAATCCTTCTAGAGAAGTGTTGAGTTGTTCCCAATAGTTGTTTGGAGGAAAATGCATCCCTCAAGGCATCTCAGTGATTTCTTGATGATGAGCTTCCTCATGCGTCTCTTGAGATCCATGAATGTGCTTTCTTGTTTGCTCCATCCTCTTCTTAGTGATAGGCTTGTGAGATGAATCTCTCCATCTCCCATGACTCGGAGGTGAAATCTTTTGTCTTCCCTTTTCTCTTTCTAGAGGTTTTTCCGGTCTTAGGTGCCATCAATAGTTATGGAAAAACAAAAAGCTATACTTTTACCACACCAAACTTAGAATGTTGCTCGTCCTCGAGCAAAAGAAGAAAGAATAGATGAAGAAGAAGAAGAGATGGAGGAGAGGGAGAGTGGTGTAGGTTTCGGCCAAGGGAGAGAAGAGAGGGTTGTGTTGTGTGAAAATGAAGAATTATGGAGGGGTTTATATAGTGGAGGGAGAGGGGTTAGGTTCGGTCATTTAGGGTGGGTTTGGGAGGGAAAGAGATTTTAAATTTGAAGGTAGGTGGGGTTTATGGGGAAGAGAGGATGGGTATGAATGGTGAAGAGGTGATGAGGAAGAGTGATTGAGGTGACTGGTGAATGATGTTTGGGGAAAAGTGTTATAAAAAGGTGTGAGAGAGAGAGAGAGAAGATAGGTGGGGATCCTGTGGGGTCCACAGATCCTGAGGTGTCAAGGATTTCTCATCCCTGCACCCTTTAGGCATGTAAAATGCCCTCTGTATGCAATCCTGGCGTTTAACGCCAGACTGCAGCATATTTCTGGCGTTAAACGCCACTACCATGCTTGTTTTGGGTGTTCAACGCCAATTTGCAGCATGTTTCTGGCGTTGAATGCCACTTCCATGCTTGTTTCTGGCATTAAACGCCAGCTCTTCTCAGGGTGTAATCCTGGCGTTTAAACGCCAGACTGCTGCTTGTTTCTGGCATTCAACGCCAGCTTCATGCTCTATTATGGCGTTGAACGCCAGCCAGATGCTCTTTACTGGCGTTTAGGGTTTGATTTTTCTTCTGCTGTTTTTGATTCTGTTTTTAATTTTTGCAATTGTTTTGTGACTCCACATGATCATAAACCTAATAAAACATAAAAGAACAATAGAAATATAGATAAATAAAAATTGGGTTGCCTCCCAATAAGTGCTTCTTTAATGTCAATAGCTTGACAGTGAGCTCTCATGGAGCTTCACAGATCATCAGAGCATTGTTGGGACCTCCCAACACCAAACTTAGAGTTTGAATGTGGGGGTTCAACACCAAACTTAGAGTTTGGTTGTGGCCTTCCAACACCAAACTTAGAGTCTGACTGTGGGGGCTTTGTTTGACTCTATATTGAGAGAAGCTTTTCATGCTTCCTCTCCATGGTTGCAGAGGAAGATCCTTGAGCTTTAAACACAAGGTAGTCCCCATTCAATTGAAGGACTAGCTCTCCTCTATCAACATCAATCACAGCTCCTGCTGTGGCTAGGAAGGGTCTTCCAAGAATAATGGATTCATTCTCATTCTTCCCAGTGTCTAAGATTATAAAATCAGCAAGGATGTAAAGGCCTTTAACCTTTACTAACACGTCCTCTACCAATCCATAAGCTTGTTTTATTGACTTGTCTGCCATCTCTAATGAGATTCTTGCAGCTTGTACCTCAAAGATCCCCAACTTCTCCATTACAGAGAGTGGCATAAGATTTATACCTGACCCCAGGTCACACAGAGCCTTCTTAAAGGTCATGGTTCCTATGGTACAGGGTATTAAGAATTTACCAGGATCTTGTTTCTTTTGAGGTAAAGTTTGCTAAACCCATGTATCTAGTTCACTAATGAGCAAGGGAGGTTCACCTTCCCAAGTTTCATTACCAAACAACTTGGCATTCAGCTTCATGATGGCTCCTAGATATTGAGCAACTTGCTCTTCAGTTACATCTTCATCCTCTTCAGAGGAAGAATAGTTCTCAGAGCTCATGAATGGTAAAAGGAGGTTCAATAGAATCTCTATGGTCTCTAGGTGTGCCTCAGATTCCTTAGGTTCCTCAGTTTGGAACTCCTTTTTGTTCAGAGGACATCCCAGGAGGTCTTCCTCACTGGGATTCACGTCCTTCCCTTCCTCTTTGGATTCGGCCATTGTGATTATGTCAATGGCCTTGCACTCTCTTTTTCGATTCTCTTCTGTATTGCTTGGGAGAGTACTAGGAGGGGTTTCAGTGATTTTCTTACTCAACTGGCCCACTTGTGCCTCCAAGTTTCTAATGGAGGATCTTGTTTCACTCATGAAAATTAAAGTGGCCTTAGATAGATCAGAGACTATGTTTGCTAAGCTAGAGGGGCTCTGCTCAGAATTCTCTGTCTGTTGCTAAGATGATGATGGAAAGGGCTTGCTATTGCTAAACCTGTTTCTTCCACCATTATTAACGCCTTGTTGGGGGCTTTTGTTGATCCTTCCATGAGAAATTTGGATCATTTCTCCATGAGGAATTATAGGTGTTTCCATAAGGTTCACCCATGTAATTCACCTCTACCATTGCAGGGTTCTCAGGATCATAAGCTTCTTCTTCAGAAGATGCCTCTTTAGTACTGTTGGATGCATTTTTCCATCCATTCAGACTCTGAGAAATCATGTTGACTTACTGAGTCAACATTTTGTTCTGAGCCAATATGGCATTTAGAGCATCAATTTCAAGAACTCCCTTCCTCTGAGGCGTCCCATTATTCACAGGATTCCTTTCAGAAGTGTACATGAATTGGTTATTTGAAACCATGTCAATGAGTTCCTGAGCTTCTATAGGTGTTTTCTTTAGGTGAATGGATCCACCTGTAGAATGGTCCAGTGACATCTTAGAAAGCTCAGATAGACCATCATAGAATATATCTAAAATAGTCCACTCTGAAAGCATGTCGAAGGACACTTTTTGGTCAACTGCTTGTATCTTTCCCAAGCTTCATAGAGGGATTCACCATCTTTTTGCTTGAAGGTCTGAACATCCACTCTAAGCTTGCTCAGCTTTTGAGGAGGAAAGAACTTGGCCAAGAAGGCCGTGACCAGCTTATCCCAAGGGTTCAGGCTATCTTTAGGTTGAGAATCCAACCATATTCTAGCTCTGTCTCTTACAGCAAAAGGGAAAAGCATAAGCCTGTAGACCTCGGGATCAACCCCATTGGTATTAACAGTATCACAGATCTGCAAGAATTCAGTTAAGAACTAAAAGGGATCTTCTGATGGAAGTCCATGAAACTTGCAATTCTGTTGCATCAGAGAAACTAATTGATGCTTTAGCTCAAAGTTGTTTGCTCCAATGGCAGGGATTGAGATGCTTCTTCCATGTAATTTGGAATTCGGTGCAGTAAAGTCACCAAGCACCTTCCTTGCATTGTTGTTGTTGGGTTCGGCTGCCATATCCTTATCCTGTTTGAAAATTTCAGTTAGGTCCTCTTCAGAGTACTGTGCTTTAGCTGCTCTTAGCTTCCTCTTCAAGGTCCTTTCACGTTCAGGATCAGCTTCAACAAGAATGCCTTTTTCCTTGTTCCTACTCATATGAAAGAGAAGAAAACAAAGAGAGAAGAGGAATCCTCTATGTCATAGTATAGAGATTTGGTGCACGAAAATTACTTTCACAATATGTAATTCCGCACAACTAACCAGCAAGTGCACTGGGTCGTCCAAGTAATACCTTACGTGAGTAAGGGTCGAATCCAACGGAGATTGTTGGCTTGAAGCAAGCTATGGTTATCTTATTAATCTTAGTCAGGATACCAATAGGGTTCTTTAGTTCAATTGTAAAAAGTGAAAGTGCATAAAATAAATAATTGTTACGCAGTAATGGAGAAAATGTTGGGGTTTTGGAGATGCTTTGTCTTCTGAATCCCTGTAACATAATGCTTTCTCACTTTCAAACATGCAAGGCTCCTTCCATGGCAAGCTGTATGTAGGGCGTCACCGTTGTCAATGGCTACTTTCCATCCTCTCAGTGAAAATGGTCCAAATGCTCTGTCACAGCACGACTAATCATCTGTCGGTTCTCGATCATGTCGGAATAGGATCCATTGATCCTTTTGCGTCTGTCACTATGCCCAACACTCGCGAGTTATAAGCTCGTCACAGTCATCCAATCCCTGAATCCTACTCGGAATACCACAGACCAGGTTTAGACTTTCCGGATTCTCAAGGATGCTGCCAATAGATTCTAGCTTATACCACGAAGATTCTGACTAAGGAATCTAAGAGATACTCATTTAATCTGATGTAGAATGGAGGTGTTTGTCAGGCACACATTCATGGGTTGAGAATGATGATGAGTGTCACGGATCATCACATCCATCACAGTTAAGTACAAATCATCATCTTAGATAGAAACAAGCGTGTTTGAATGGAAAACAGAAATCATTGCGTTAATTCATCGAGACGCTGCAGAGCTCCTCACCCCCAACAATGGAGTTTAGAGACTCATGCCAGCAAAAGTTACAAAGTTCAGATCTAAAATGTCATGAGATACAAAATAAGTATTTAAAAGTTGTTTAAATACTAAACTGGTAACCTAGGTTTTCAGAAAATGAGTAAACTAAGATGGATGGTGCAGAAATCCACTTTTGGGGCCCACTTGGTGTGTGCTGAGGCTGAGACTTGAGCTTCTCACGTGCTTGGGCTATTTCTGGAGTTAAACGCCAGGTTGTAACCTGTTTCTGGCGTTTAACTCCAACTTGCAACCTGTTTCTGGCGCTGAACGCCAGAATGCAACATGGAACTGGCGTTAAACGCCAGTTTACATCATTTATCTTCGTGCAAAATATAGACTATTATATATTGATGGAAAACCCTGGATGTCTACTTTCCAACCCAATTGAGAGCCCGCCAATTGGACTCCTGTAGCTCCAAAAAATCCATTCCGAGTGCAGAGAGGTCAGAATCCAACAGCATCAGCAGTCCTTTTTCAGCCTGAATCATATTTTTGCTCAGCTCCCTCAATTTCAGCCAGAAAATACCTGAAATCACAGAAAAACACACAAACTCATAGTAAAGTCTAGAAATATGATTTTTTCCTAAAACTAATAAAAATCTACTAAAAACTAACTAAAACATACTAAAATCTACATGAAATTACCCCAAAAAGCGTCTAAAATATCCGCTCATCACAACACCAAACTTAAACTGTTGCTTGTCCTCAAGCAACTAGATAAATAAAATAAGATAAAAAGAAATCAAGAAGCAATAGCATCTCAGAGTTTTAAGTGAAGCTCAGATTCTAATTAGATGAGCGGGACTAGTAGCTTTTGCTTCCGAACAGTTTTGGCATCTCACTTTATCCTTTGAAATTCAGAATGATTGGCATCCATAGGAACTCAGAATTCAGATAGTATTATTGTTTCTCCTAGTTTAGTATGTTGATTCTTGAACACAACTACTTTGTGAGTCTTGGCCGTGGCCCTAAGCACTTTGTTTTCCAGTATTACCACCGGATACATAAATGCCACAGACACATAACTGGGTGAACCTTTTCAGATTGTGACTTAGCTTTGCTCAAGTCCCCAATTAGAGGTGTCCAGAGTTCTTAAGCACACTCTTTTGCTTTGGATCATGACTTTAACCACTCAGTCTCAAGCTTTTCGCTTGGACCTGCATGCCACAAGCACATGGTTAGGGACAGCTTGATCTAGCCGCTTAGGCTTGGATTTACTTCCTTGGTACCTCCTATCCATTGATGCTCAAAGCCTTGGATCCTTTTCACCCTTGCCTTTTGGTTTAAAGGGCTATTGGCTTTTTCTACCTCTTTTGCTTATCTCTCTTTTTTTTTCACTGCTTTTTCTTGCTTCAAGAATTAATTTCATGATTTTTCAGATCAGCAATAATATTTCTCTTGTTCATCATTCTTTCAGGAGCCAACATTTTTAACATTCATAAAATTCAATATAAAAAATATGCATTGTTCAAGCATTCATTCAGAAGACAAAAAGGATTGCCACCACATATGAATAATTAAAATTTTCCTTATTAAGAACTCGAAAAATTATTGCCTCCTTATTCTAAAAATCTTCTATTTTATTCATGTTTGATGATGATGAGACAAATAAATTATAGCTTAATTGGAGATAAAATCAAAATAGAGATACTAATTACTACTACTCATATATAACTTCTAAGGTAAATTCCTAATAAGAACAATTATCACAGAGTTAAGGCTAAGATTAGAACTCAACAACCTTTAGTTTGGGAGATGATGGGTGCTCCTTCAACCTGTAAGGTGTCTAGTCCTTCAAAAGACAGCTTCTGGCACTTCAGCTTCTGTATCTCCGGATATTCGTCTTCTTTCAGATCAAATTTAACTTCCGGGATCACTGATCTCAGACCCATTATTTTGTGGTAATGGTCTGCATGTTCTTTGGTTAAGAACTTCTCTTGATTCCAAAGTGGTTTTGATGAGTTTTCACTCAGTGATCACGGAAAAACACACCAAACTTAGAGGTTTGCTTGTCCTCAAGCAAAAGAAAGGAAATGAGAGGAATAGAAGGAGAGGCAATTTTGAAAATTTTCCTTCCTACAATCCTGGCGTTAAACGCCCAAACGCTACATGTTTTGGGCGTTTAATGCCCATTTGTAGCTTCTCTTGGGCATTTAACGCCCAGCTGTTGCTTCTGGCTGGCGTTAAACGCTAGGAACTCCTTTGTCACTGGGCGTTTTTCTGAACGCCCAGGACGCTGTAAATCTGGCGTTAAACGCCCAGAAGGTGCTTCTTTCTGGCGTTCAACGCCCAGAAGATGCTTCTTTCTGGTGTTTAACGCTCAGATGGCTATCTCTACTGGCATTGAACGCCCAGTAGATGCTTCTTTTGAGCGTTCAACGCCGAAAATAGCTCTTACTGGCTTTTTCGCACGAGTGAGCTTCTTTTTGCTATTTTATCCTCTGAATCCTTCTGTAACTCTGTGAACTCATGCAATTGTCATTTTATCTTGAAGAAAATTAATATGAACCTATAAAAATCAATTAATTGAAAAATAAGCTTTGTTAATGGCTGGGTTGCCTCCCAGCAATCACTTCTTTATTGTCTTTAGCTGGACTATTACTGAGCTTTAATCAAGTCTCAGTCTTGAGCATTCTTGCTCAAAATTACTTTCAAGATAATGTTTGACTCTCTGTCCATTAACAATGATCTTTTTGTTAGAATCATTATTCTGAAGCTCTACGTATCCATATGGTGACACACTTGTAATCACATATGGTCCTCTCCACCGGGATTTCAATTTCCTGGGGAATAATCTGAGCCTAGAATTAAACAGTAGAACTTTCTGCCATGGCTCAAAGACTCTGGATGACAACTTCTTATCATGCCATCTTTTTGCTTTCTCTTTGTAAATTTTTGCATTTTCGAAAGCATTGAGTCTGAATTCCTCTAGTTCATTTAACTGGAGCAATCATTTTTCTCCAGCTAACTTGGCATCAAGATTTAGGAATCTGGTTGCCCAATAGGCCTTATGCTCCTGTTCCATTGGCAAGTGACAGGCTTTTCTATACACAAGCTGGTATGGAGAAGTTCCTATAGGAGTCTTGAATGCTGTTCTGTATGCCCACAGAGCATCATCCAAACTTCTTGCCCAATCCCTTCTACGGTTAATCACAATCCGTTCTAGGATTCTTTTAAGCTCTCTATTAGAGACTTCAGCTTGCCCATTTGTCTGTGGATGATATGGAGTGGCCACCCTATGGCTAACTCCATATCGAACTAAAGCAGAGTAAAGCTATTTTTTGTAGAAATGAGTGCTCCCATCACTGATTAGTACTCTAGGGATACCAAATCTGCTGAAGATGTGTTTCTGGAGGAATTTCAGCACTGTCTTAGTATCATTAGTGGGTGTTGCAATAGATTTCACCCATTTGGATACATAATCCACTGCCACCAGAATATAAGTGTTTGAGTATGATGCTGGGAAAGGCCCCATGAAGTCAATACCCCATACATCAAACAACTCAATCTCCAAGATCCCTTATTGAGGCATGGCATAACTGTGAGGCAGATTGCCAGATCTTTAGCAACTGTCACAATTAAGTACAAACACTCGGGAGTCTTTATAGAGAGTAGGCCAGTAGAAGCCACATTGGAGGACTCTTGTGGCTGTTCGCTCACTTCCAAAATGTCCTCCATATTGTGATCCATGGCAGTGCCAGAGGATCTTTTGTGATTCTTCCTTAGGCACACATCTACGAATTACTCCGTCTGCACATCTCTTGAAGAGATATGGTTCATCCCAAAGATAGTACTTTGCGTCCGTGATCAATTTTTTTATTGCTGCCTACTGTACTCTTTGGGTATGAATCTCACTGCCTTGTAGTTTGTAATGTCTGCAAACCATGGCACTTCCTGGATGGCAAAGAGTTGCTCATCCAGAAAGTTTTCAGAGATCTCAGTAAGAGAGAAGGACGCCCCTTCTACTGGTTCTATTCGGGACAGGTGATCTGCTACTTGGTTCTCTGTCCCTTTTCTGTCTCTTATTTCTATATCAAACTCTTGCAGAAGCAACACCCATCTGATGAGTCTGGGTTTTGAATCCTGCTTTGTGAGTAGATATTTAAGAGCAGCATGGTCAGTGTACACAATCACTTTTGATCCTACTAAATAAGATCTGAACTTGTCAATGGCGTAAACCACTGCAAGTAACTTATTTTTCTGTGGTTGTATAGTTCTTTTGTGCATAATTTAAAACACGACTGGCATAGTAAATGACGTGCAGAAGCTTGTCATGCCTTTGTCCCAACACTGCACCAATGGCATGGTCACTGGCATCACACATCAGTTCAAATGGTAATATCCAGTCTGGTGCAGAGATGATTGGTGCTGTGACCAGCTTATCTTCCAGAGTCTCAAACACCTACAGACACTCCTTATCAAAGATAAATAGTGTGTCAGCAACTAGCAGATTACTCAGAGGTTTGGCGATTTTTGAAAAATCTTTTATAAACCTCTTATAGAATTCTGCATGCCCCAGAAAGCTTTTGATTGCCTTAACATTGGCAGGTGTTGGTAATTTTTCAATTACCTCTACCTTAGCTTGATCCACCTCTATTCCCTTGTTCGAAATTTTGTACCCAAGGACAATTCCTTCAGTCACCATAAAGTGACATTTCTCCCAGTTTAAAACCAGGTTAGTCTCTTGGCACTTCTTTAGAACAAGTGTTAGATGGTCAAGACAGGAGCTGAATAAGTCTCCAATTGGACTCTTGTAGCTCCAAAGAATCCATTTCGAGTGTAGAGAGGCCAGAATCCAACAGCATCAGCTGTTCTTTTTCAGCCTGAATCAGATTTTTGCTCAGGTCCCTCAATTTTAGCCAGAAAATACTTGAAATCACAGAAAAATGCACAAACTCATAGTAAAGTCCAGAAATGTGAATTTTGCATAAAAACTAATAAAAACATCCCTAAAAGTAGCTAGATCTTACTAAAAACTACCTAAAAACAATGCCAAAAAGCGTATAAATTATCCGCTCATCAATCATGAGGTCTTTAGAGGGTTGTAATGGGGTTAGGTTACGGTAGGATAAATATGGCTAAGTGGGCTAAGGAATTGAATCTTTGATTAGCTCAAGTACCCCACTCAACCTATATTAACCAAGTAACAAAATATGCAACCTAACTTCCCATAATCACACTTTTTATACACATTCGTGCATCTTTTTCATCCAAGTCCACGTATGCATTTCTTATTCATTTTTTTCTTTTCTTTGGGGTAACCTGTGTCACTTATTATTATTATTATTATTATTATTATTATTATTTTTCATATATATTTTTTTTTCTATGACAAATGCATATGGTTAAAGAAAATTGATACATGAATGTGCACCCATTTTTCCAAATTTTTCTCTTTCAATGCATACCCAATACAAACTTTTTCATTCACTACTAATGTTTCCCAAAATTTTCTCCACACTTAAATGAAACACAATCTTCAACCTAAGCTAATCAAAGATGCAATTCAAGGTAATTCATGGTTTTCTGCTTAGGGTTGTGATGTGATAACAATTAGAACAAAAGGGATTAAAACGCTCAAAAGGGGTAAACAAAGGTAGATGCAATATGTAAGAACCAGCATTTTTATGAATAAAATTATTTAAATATCCAAATTAGATTCTGGAAAGTTAGGATGAGAATTTGGGGATTTAAATATGATTTTTGGACTCAGTAGGTCCTTCCATGTCAGAAAATGTGTTTTCTGGAAAAAACTGCAAACCAGCAGTTGAACCGGTTGAACTGGTTCAAGTCTGCTTGGTGCTGCACGAGAAGCAACGAAAACAGCCAAAAACCTTAGAAAAATATTAGAGATGGAAAACCGGGCATTAGTGTTAAAGGTTTGGCCCAAAGTTGGGCCGAACGGGCTAAAAATGCTAACGGGTTGGACCGGGTCCAAGTTGGGCCCAAGTCCAACATATATAAGGGTTCATTAATGAACCCTTCACCCATAAACACAGACACACCAGCTGCAAGGAGGAGAAGAGAAGAGAGAAGAGCACTATTCACTTCTCCATTCAATCCGCAATATCTTCAGCTACGGTGCTCTGATTCGCGTGCCGTCATCGGCTACGCGAAGCTCTCGTCGTGCCCGTCCTTTCTATTTAAGCTTTATGGTAAGTCTCTCGAGTTTCTCTACCCAGTTTTTGTGCCCTTGTTCATTTTGAGTTCTAGGGTTTAGTTTTGAGAGAAATCTTGTGTCTTGGGTATTTTAAGTGCACTCTAGCACTTGGTTGTTGGTGGTTTTGGCTTCCAAAAGTGTTGGACAAGGTAAGAGCTCTTAAAAACCCTTGTGAGATTATGTTTATGTTGAGACCTAGTTTGATGAGTGATGTTTGGTGTGTATATAGCTTGTTTGTTGCGAGATTAGAAGCTTTTGGAGCTTGTTGGTGCTTGTTGGAGCTACATTGGAAGCTTGGGTTGTGGTTAATTATAATGGTTGTTGAGGTGTTGAATGTTGGTGTATGATGAGGAGCATGTAAATTTGATAATGATTGTTGGCATTTAAGGATTATGATATTTGATGTTGGATATGTGATTGATTGTTGTGCCATAGTTGATGATTGATGATGGTTAGTGATATTGTTGGTATATTGTAAGAGAGTGTTGAGGTTGTTGATAAATTGTGTGAATTATGATGAATTGATGATTTTTAGAGTATGTTGGTAAATCAGGATGTTGAAATTAGTGAAAATGGTGTGAGAGATTGAAATTGCAATGAAATGAGATTGATCTTGATGTTTGGTAATGATTGAGTTAGGATTGAGTAAAGTATTGGTGGATGATTGATTTTGGTATCATGTAATTGAGGTTTGGTGGTTGGGAATGGTATAATACGCTATAAAGGGTAGGTGATGATAGAAATTGGGATTTGAAGTGGTTTTGGTTGGTTTTGGTTGGAAATGTTGGTAATGTTGAGGTTTTGAGATTCTTGGTAAAAGTGGGTTTTTGGTAAAATTTGTTTGGTCATAACTTTTACCTCAGTTTTTCAAATTCGTTGAAACTTGTTTAGAATTAAAGTTTATTGAAAACCCTTCAATTTGGTATAAAGTTTGTAAGATTTGGGTTTTTGTAGAGGAAGTTATGATCATTCAAAATTAGTGTTGAAAATCTAAAATTCTGCTAAGTTGCAGAATTTCAGGATTTCTGATATGTGCGCACGCACACTCTGTGAAAATTGTGACCTGTGCGCACGCACAGACTTGTGCGTCTGTGGTGCACGAAATTGTGATCAATACTTTTCACAACTCAATTAATCCCCGGTGATGAACCCAAAAACTTGGTGTTCAATACCATGGCATAAACACAACTTCGCACAACTAACCAGCAAGTGTACTGGGTCGTCCAAGTAATAAACCTTACGCGAGTAAGGGTCGATCCCACAGAGATTGTTGGTATGAAGCAAGCTATGGTCACCTTGTAAATCTTAGTCAGGCAAACTCAAATGGTTATGAATGATGAATAAAACATAAAGATAAAGATAGAGATACTTATGTAATTCATTGGTAGGAATTTCAGATAAGCGTATGAAGATGCTTGGTCCCTTCCGTCTCTCTGCTTTCCTACTGTCTTCATCCAATCCTTCTTACTCCTTTCCATGGCAAGCTGTATGCAAGGGTTTCACCGTTGTCAGTGGCTACCTCCCATCCTCTCAGTGAAAATGTTCAACGCACCCTGTCACGGCACGGCTATTCATCTGTCGGTTCTCAATCAGGTCAGAATAGAATCCAGTGATTCTTTTGCGTCTGTCACTAACGCACAGCCTTCAGGAGTTTGAAGCTCGTCACAGTCATTCAATCATTGAATCCTATTCAGAATACCACAGACAAGGTTTAGACCTTCCGGATTCTGTTGAATGCCGCCATCAATTCTAGCTTATACCACGAAGATTCCGGTTAAAGAATCCAAGAGATATCCACCCAATCTAAGGTAGAACGGAGGTGGTTGTCAGGCACACGTTCATAGGTGAGAATGATGATGAGTGTCACGGATCATCACATTCATCAAGTTGAAGAACAAGTGATATCTTAGAACAAGAACAAGCGGAATTGAATAGAAGAACAATAGTAATTGCATTAATACTCGAGGTACAGCAGAGCTCCACACCTTAATCTATGGTGTGTAGAAACTCCACCGTTGAAAATACATAAGTGATAGTGTGATCATTGGCTTTGGCCCCATAGAGGGAACCAGAAGAACCAAGATCTGATCTAAGAACTAGATGTCCAAAGATGAAAATACAATAGCAAAAGGTCCTACTTATAGAGAACTAGTAGCTTAGGGTTTACAAATATGAGTAAATGACATAAAAATCCACTTCCGGGCCCACTTGGTGTGTGCTTGGGCTGAGTATTGAAGCATTTTCGTGCAGAGACTCTTCTTGGAGTTAAACGCCAGCTTTTGTGCCAGTTTGGGCGTTTAACTCCCACTCTTGTGCCAGTTCCGGCGTTTAACGCTGGAATTCTGATGGTGACTTTGAACGCCGATTTGGGCCATCAAATCTTGAGCAAAGTATAGACTATTATATATTGCTGGAAAGCCCAGGATGTCTACTTTCCAACGCTGTTGAGAGCGCGCCAATTGGGCTTCTGTAGCTCCAGAAAATCCACTTCGAGTGCAGGGAGGTCAGAATCCAACAGCATCTGCAGTCCTTTTTAGTCTCTGAATCAGATTTTTGCTCAGGTCCCTCAATTTCAGCCAGAAAATACCTGAAATCACAGAAAAACACACAAACTCATAGTAAAGTCCAGAAAAGTGAATTTTAACTAAAAACTAATAAAAATATACTAAAAACTAATTAGATCATACTAAAAACATACTAAAAACAATGCCAAAAAGCGTACAAATTATCCGCTCATCACAACACCAAACTTAAATTGTTGCTTGTCCCCAAGCAACTGAAAATCAAATAAGATAAAAAGAAGAGAATATGAAATGAATTCCAAAAACATCTATGAAGATCAGTATTAATTAGATGAGCGGGGCTTTTAGCTTTTTGCCTCTGAATAGTTTTGGCATCTCACTCTATCCTTTGAAATTCAAAATGATTGGCTTCTTTAGGAACTCAGAATCCAGATAGTGTCATTGATTCTCCTAGTTAGGTATGATGATTCTTGAACACAGCTACTTATTGAGTCTTGGCCGTGGCCCAAAGCACTCTGTCTTCCAGTATTACCACCGGATACATACATGCCACAGACACATAATTGGGTAAACCTTTTCAGATTGTGACTCAGCTTTGCTAGAGTCCCCAATTAGAGGTGTCCAGGGTTCTTAAGCACACTCTTTTTGCCTTGGATCACAACTTTATTTTTTTTCTTTTTCTCTCTTTTTTTCGTTTTTTTTTGTATTCACTGCTTTTTCTTGCTTCAAGAATCATTTTTATGATTTTTCAGATCCTCAGTAACATGTCTCCTTTTTCATCATTCTTTCAAGAGCCAACATTCATGAACCACAAATTCAAGATACATATGCACTGTTTAAGCATACATTCAGAAAACAAAAGTATTGCCATCACATCAAAATAATTAATCTGTTATAAAATTCAAAATTCATGCAATTCTTTTCTATTTCAATTAAGAACATTTTTCATTCAAGAAAGGTGATGGATTCATAGGACATTCATAACTTTAAGGCATAGACACTAAGACACTAATGATCACAAGACACAAACATAGATAAACATAAGCATAATTTTCGAAAAACAGAAAAATAAAGAACAAGGAAATTAAAGAACGGGTCCACCTTAGTGATGGCGGCTTGTTCTTCCTCTTGAAGATCCTATGGAGTGCTTGAGCTCCTCAATGTCTCTTCCTTGTCTTTGTTGCTCCTCTCTCATGATTCTTTGATCTTCTCTAATTTCATGGAGGAGAATGGAATGTTCTTGGTGCTCCACCCTTAGTTGTCCCATGTTGGAACTCAATTCTCCTAGGGAGGTGTTTAGTTGCTCCCAATAGTTTTGTGGAGGAAAGTGCATCCCTTGAGGCATCTCAGGGATTTGATGATGAGAGGGGTCTCTTGTTTGCTCCATCCTCTTCTTAGTGATGGGCTTGTCCTCATCAATGGGGATGTCTCCCTCTATGTCAACTCCAACTGAATAACAGAGGTGACAAATGAGATGAGGAAAGGCTAACCTTGCCAAGGTAGAGGACTTGTCCGCCACCTTATAAAGTTCTTGGGATATAACCTCATGAACTTCTATTTCTTCTCCAATCATGATGCTATGGATCATGATGGCCTGGTCTATAGTAACTTCGGACCGGTTGCTAGTGGGAATGATTGAGCGTTAGATAAACTCCAACCATCCCCTAGCCACGGGCTTGAGGTCATGCCTTCTCAATTGAACCGGCTTTCCTCTTGAATCTCTCTTCCATTGGGCGCCCTCTTCACAAATGACTATGAGGACTTGGTCCAACCTTTGATCAAAGTTGACCCTTCTAGTGTAAGGATGTTCATCTCCTTGCATCTTGGGCAAGTTGAATGCCAACCTTACATTTTTCGGACTAAAATCCAAGTATTTCCCACGAACCATAGTAAGCCAATTCTTTGAATCCGGGTTCGCACTTTGATCATGGTTCTTGGTGATCCATGCATTGGCATAGAACTCTTGAACCATTAAGATTCCGACTTGTTGAATGGGGTTAGTAAGAACTTCCCAACCTCTTCTTCGGATCTCATGTCGGATCTCCGGATATTCACTCTTTTTGAGTTTGAAAGGGACTTCAGGGATCACCTTCTTCAAGGCCACAACTTCATAGAAGTTGTCTTGATGCACCCTTGAGATGAATCTCTCCATCTCCCATGACTCGGAGGTGGAAGCTTTTGCCTTCCCTTTCCTCTTTCTAGAGGTTTCTCCGACCTTGGATGCCATATATGGTTATGGAAAAACAAAAAGCAATGCTTTTACCACACCAAACTTAAAAAGTTTGCTCGTCCTCGAGCAAAAGAAGAAAGAAGAGAGTAGAAGAAGAAGAAATGAAGGAGATGGAGGTGGCTTTGTAGTTCGGCCAAAGGGAGAAGTGGTGTTTAGGTTGTGTGAAAATGAATGAGTGAAGATTGGTTTATATAGGAGTGGAGAGAGGGGTAGGGTTCGGTTATGGGAGGGTGGGTTTGGGAGGGAAAGTGGTTTGAATTTGAATGGTGAGGTAGGTGGGGTTTTATGAAGGATGGATGTGAGTGGTGAAGAGAAAGATGGGATTTGATAGGTGAAGGGTTTTTTGGGGAAGAGGTGTTGAGGTGATTGGTGAATGGGTGAAGAAGAGAGAGTGGTGGGGTAGGTGGGGATCCTGTGGGGTCCACAGATCCTGTGTCAAGGAAAAGTCATCCCTGCACCAAGTGGCGAGCAAAATTGCTCTTTGTGCCAATTCTGGCGTTAAACGCCGGGCTGGTGCCCATTTCTGGCGTTTAACGCCAAGTTCTTGCCCTTTTCTGGCGTTTAACGCCAGTCTGGTGCCCCTTTCTGGCGTTAAACGCCCAGAATAGTGCTAGACTGGGCGTTAAACGCCCATCTGCTAGCCTCACTGGCGTTTAAACGCCAGCTAAGTCTCCTCCAGGGTGTGCTATTTTTCTTTCTGTTTTTCTTTCTGTTTTTGCTTTTTCAATTGATTTTGTGACTTCCCATGATCATCAACCTACAAAAAACATAAAATAACAAAGGAAAAATAGATAAAATATAACATTGGGTTGCCTCCCAACAAGCGCTTCTTTAATGTCAGTAGCTTGACAGTGGGCTCTCATGGAGCCTCACAGATGCTCAGAGCAATGTTGGAACCTCCCAACACCAAACTTAGAGTTTGAATGTGGGGGTTCAACACCAAACTTAGAAGTTGGTTGTGGCCTCCCAACACCAAACTTAGAGTCTGACTGTGGGGGCTCTGTTTGACTCTGTTTTGAGAGAAGCTCTTCATGCTTCCTCTCCATGGTGACAGAGGGATATCCTTGAGCCTTAAACACCAAGGATTCTTCATTCACTTGAATGATCAATTCTCCTCTATCAACATCAATCACAGCCTTTGCTATGGCTAGGAAGGGTCTGCCAAGGATGATGGATTCATCCATGCACTTCCCAGTCTCTAGGACTATGAAATCAGCAGGGATGTAATGGTCTTCAACTTTTACCAGAACATCCTCTACATGTCTATAAGCTTGTTTTCTTGAATTGTCTGCCATCTCTAGTGAGATTTTTGCAGCTTGCACCTCAAAGATCCCTAGCTTCTTCATTACAGAGAGAGGCATGAGGTTTACACTTGACCCTAGGTCACACAAGGCCTTCTTGAAGGTCATGGTGCCTATGGTACAAGGTATTGAAAACTTCCCAGGATCTTGTCTCTTTTGAGGTAATTTCTGCCTAGACAAGTCATCCAGTTCTTTGGTGAGCAAATGGGGTTCATCTTCCCAAGTCTCATTACCAAATAACTTGTCATTTAGCTTCATGATTGCTCCAAGGTATTTAGCAACTTGCTCTTCAGTGACATACTCATCCTCTTCAGAGGAAGAATACTCATCAGAGCTCATGAATGGCAGAAGTAAGTCCAATGGAATCTTTATGGTCTTAGTGAGAGCCTCAGATTCCCATGGTTCCTCATTGGGGAACTCATTGGAGGCCAGTGGACGTCCATTGAGGTCTTCCTCAGTGGCGTTCACTGCCTCTCCCTCCTCTCCAAATTCGGCCATGTTGATGGCCTTGCACTCTCCTTTTGGATTTTCTTCTGTGTTGCTTGGAAGAGTACTAGGAGGGAGTTCAGTAATTTTCTTGCTCAGCTGACCCACTTGTGCCTCCAAGTTTCTAATGGAGGACCTTGTTTCAGTCATGAAACTTTGAGTGGTTTTGATTAGATCATAGATCATGGTTGCTAAGTCAGAGTTGTTCTGCTTAGAACTCTCTGTCTGTTGCTGAGAAGATGATGGAAAAGGCTTGCCATTGCTAAACCTGCTTCTTCCACCATTATTGTTGTTGAAACCTTGTTGAGGTCTCTGTTGATCCTTCCATGAGAGATTTGGATGATTTCTCCATGAAGGATTATAGGTGTTTCCATAGGGTTCTCCCATGTAATTCACCTCTTCCATTGAAGGGTTCTCAGGATCATAAGCTTCTTCTTCAGATGAAGCTTCCTTAGTACTGCCTGGTGCATTTTGCATTCCAGACAGACTTTGAGAAATCATATTGACTTGCTGGGTCAATATTTTGTTCTGAGCCAATATGGCATTCAGAGTATCAATCTCAAGAACTCATTTCTTCTGATTAGTCCCATTGTTCACAGGATTCCTTTCAGAAGTGTACATGAATTGGTTATTTGCAACCATTTCAATCAGCTCTTGAGCTTCTGTAGGCATCTTTTTCAGATGAAGAGATCCTCCAGCGGAGCTATCCAAAGACATCTTGGACAGTTCAGACAGACCATCATAGAAAATACCTATGATGCTCCATTCAGAAAGCATGTCAGAGGGACACTTTCTGATCAATTGTTTGTATCTTTCCCAAGCTTCATAGAGGGATTCTCCTTCCTTCTGTCTGAAGGTTTGGACTTCCACTCTAAGCTTACTCAATTTTTGAGGTGGAAAGAACTTTGCCAAGAAGGCATTGACTAGCTTTTCCCTAGAGTTCAGGCTTTCTTTAGGTTGTGAGTCCAACCATGTCCTAGCTCTGTCTCTTACAGCAAAAGGGAATAGCATAAGTCTGTAGACCTCAGGGTCAACCCCATTAGTCTTGACAGTGTCACAGATTTGCAAGAATTCAGCTAAAAACTGATGAGGATCTTCCAATGGAAGTCCATGGAACTTGCAATTCTGTTGCATTAGAGAAACTAATTGAGGCTTAAGCTCAAAGTTGTTTGCTCCAATGGCAGGGATAGAGATGCTTCTCCCATAGAAGTCGGGATTAGGTGCAGTAAAGTCACCCAGCATCTTCCTTGCATTGTTGGTGTTGCTGTTGTTTTCGGCTGCCATGGGTTCTTCTTCTTTGAAGATTTCTGTTAGGTCCTCTACAGAGAATTGTGCCTTAGCTTCTCTTAGCTTTCGCTTCAAGGTCCTTTCAGGTTCAGGATCAGCCTCAACAAGAATGCTTTGGTCTTTGCTCCTACTCATATGAAAGAGAAGAAAACAAGAAAATATGGAATCCTCTACGTCACAGTATAGAGATTCCTTGAGGTGTCAGAGGAAAAGAAAAATAGAAGGCAGAAGTAGAAGAATTCGAACTTATCAATGAAAGATGGAGTTTGAATTGTGCATTGAGGAGTATTGTTAGTCCATAAATAGAAAGATGTGAGAAGAGGGGAAGAAATTTTCGAAAACATTAAAAAGATTTTAAAAACATTTTGAAAAACTTTAATTGATTTTCGAAAACCAAGAATAGAAAAGAAATCAAGTGACTTTTGAAAAAGATTTTGAAGTTAGAAAATAAAAAAGATATGATTGAAAACTATTTTGAAAAAGATGTGATTAAAAAGATATGATTTGAAAAACATTTTAAAAGGATTTGACTTAAAAAATTAATAACTTGGCTAACAAGAAAAGATATGATTCAAATATTTAACCTTTCTCAACAGAAAAGGCAACATACTTGAAATGTTGAATCAAATCATTAATTGATAGCAAGTATTTTTGAAAATGGAAAGAAATTGATTTTGAAAAAGATTTGATTGAAAAAAATTGATTTGAAAAAGATTTGATTTTGAAAAGATTTTGAAAACTTTAAAAAAATTTAATTTGAAAGCAAAATCTTCCCTCTTGTGCCATCCTGGCGTTAAACGCCCAGAATGGTTCACATTCTGGCGTTTAACGCCCAAACTACTACCCTTTTGGGCGTTAAACTCCCAGCCAGGCACCCTGGCTTGCGTTTAAACGCCAGTTTGCCTTCCTTACTGGGCGTTTTGAACGCCCAGCTTTTTCTGTGCAATTCCTCTGCAGTATGTTCTGAATCTTCAATTCTCTGTATTATTGACTTGAAAAGACACAAATTAAAAATATTTTTGGATTTTTAATAAGGAAAAATCAAAATGCAACTAAAATCAAATAACAATGCATGCAAGACACCAAACTTAGCAGTTTGTATACTACTGACACTAATAAAATGAGAATGCATATGAGAAACACAAACACTCAAGTCAAGAGAATTTAAAGATCAGAGTAATGAAATCATCAAGAACAACTTGAAGATTAATGAAGACACATGCATGAATGCAAGAAGAACAGAAACATGCAATTGACACCAAACTTAACATGAGACTCTAGACTCAAACAGAAGCATAAAATATTTTTGATTTTTATGATTTTGTAAAAATTTTTTTCGAAAATTAAGTGGAAAAAGAAAATAAAGGTATCAAAATTCTTAATGAGAATTCCAGGAATCATGCAATGTTAGTCTAAAGCTTTAGTTTAAAGAAATTAGACATGGCTGAACAAGCTTCAGCAGGACATTGCATTCAAGAGCTAAATTGATGAAAATCAATCAGCTTTGGTGATGATAAGAACATCACCTTGAAACACTAGAATTCATTTTTAAGAACTCTGGAGAAAAATACCTAATCTAAGCAACAAGATGAACCGTCAGTTGTCCAAACTCAACAATCCCCAGCAACGGCGCCAAAAACTTGGTGCACGAAATTGTGATCAATACTTTTCACAACTCAATTAATCCCCGGTGATGAACCCAAAAACTTGGTGTTCAATACCATGGCATAAACACAACTTCACACAACTAACCAGCAAGTGTACTGGGTCGTCCAAGTAATAAACCTTATGCGAGTAAGGGTCGATCCCACAGAGATTGTTGGTATGAAGCAAGCTATGGTCACCTTGTAAATCTTAGTCAGGCAAACTCAAATGGTTATGAATGATGAATAAAATATAAAGATAAAGATAGAGATACTTATGTAATTCATTGGTAGGAATTTCAGATAAGCGTGTGAAGATGCTTGGTCCCTTCCGTCTCTCTGCTTTCCTACTGTCTTCATCCAATCCTTCTTACTCCTTTCCATGGCAAGCTGTATGCAAGGGTTTCACCATTGTCAGTGGCTACCTCCCATCCTCTCAGTGAAAATGTTCAACGCACCCTGTCACGGCATGGCTATTCATCTGTCGGTTCTCAATCAGGTCGGAATAGAATCCAGTGATTCTTTTGCGTCTGTCACTAACGCCCAACCTTCAGGAGTTTGAAGCTCGTCATAGTCATTCAATCATTGAATCCTACTCAGAATACCACAGACAAGGTTTAGACCTTCCGGATTCTCTTGAATGCCGCCATCAATTCTAGCTTATACCACGAAGATTCCGGTTAAAGAATCCAAGAGATATCCATCCAATCTAAGGTAGAACGGAGGTGGTTGTCAGGCACACGTTCATAGGTGAGAATGATGATGAGTGTCACGGATCATCACATTCATCAAGTTAAAGAACAAGTGATATCTTAGAACAAGAACAAGCGGAATTGAATAGAAGAACAATAGTAATTGCATTAGTACTCGAGGTACAGCAGAGCTCCACACCTTAATCTATGGTGTGTAGAAACTCCACCATTGAAAATACATAAGTGATAGTGTGATCATTGGCTTCGGCCCCATAGAGGGAACCAGAAGAACCAAGATCTGATCTAAGAACTAGATGTCCAAATATGAAAATACAATAGCAAAAGGTCCTACTTATAGAGAACTAGTAGCTTAGGGTTTACAAATATGAGTAAATGACATAAAAATCCACTTCCAGGCCCACTTGGTGTGTGCTTGGGCTGAGCATTGAAGCATTTTCATGCAGAGACTCTTCTTGGAGTTAAACGCCAGCTTTTGTGCCAGTTTGGGCGTTTAACTCCCACTCTTGTGCCAGTTCCGGCGTTTAACGCTGGAAATTCTGATGGTGACTTTGAACGCCGGTTTGGGCCATCAAATCTTGGGCAAAGTATGGACTATCATATATTGCTGGAAAGCCCAGGATGTCTAATTTCCAACGCCGTTGAGAGCGCGCCAATTGGATTTTGTAGCTCTAGAAAATCCACTTCGAGTGCAGGGAGGTCAGAATCCAACAGCATCTGCAGTCCTTTTTAGTCTCTGAATCAGATTTTTGCTCAGGTCCCTCAATTTCAGCCAAAAAATACCTGAAATCAAAGAAAAACACACAAACTCATAGTAAAGTCCAGAAAAGTGAATTTTAACTAAAAACTAATAAAAATATACTAAAAACTAATTAGATCATACTAAAAACATACTAAAAACAATGCCAAAAAGCGTACAAATTATCCGCTCATCAGTCTGCACACGCAAAGGCAGGCAATCTACTTGCAGTGCTGGCATAGCTTGTGTGCGCACACACCAATAGAAAATTGCAACCTGTGTGTACGCACAGACCTGTGTGCACCCATAAGTCGTGAATGGTCATCTGTTAGGGGCACTTGCACATCCTGTGCGAGTGAACAGACTTTATAAATTTCAGTATCTGTGCGTACGCACAACACTATGCGTACGCACACTTCCAAAATCTTCCTGGGCATGCGCACGCGCACGCTTGTGCGTACGCACACCCCTATGTGTACGCACACACCTTGTTTCATAAATTTAAGCTTTGTTTTCAACTATTTCACCTTTCCAACAAGGTTGTAAGCTTCTATAACACCATTTTAAGACTTTTGGGTTTAATTTTGAGTATGAGGACGTGGGAAAAGTTGTAGAAGAATTTTATTTGGGTGTTACGTTAGAAATTAGCAAACGGAAGTGTAGGTTTCTGGTGTATTGATAGTGGGTATGGTGGAGTAAGAAAGGAGGATGGTGCTAGAATTGAGGATTGATGAACTATGAGTTCAGAATGGAAATCATGAATGATGATGGTATGTGATGAGTTAAGAACTTGGAAAGGAACGGTGAGGAGATGATTAGAATATATGAGAGTGTGCGGAGCCTATAACTCCAGCGTGGCAGATGTCTCTGCCGCATGGCTTGTTGAGTGTGGAGAGTGTGCGGGGCCCATATCCCCGGCGTGGCAGATTGTTCTGCTACATGATTTGTGTGTGGACAGTTCCTTCTCTGCTGCAGGAAGTTTGCGAAGCCCTGACATAGTAGACTCTCTACTGCAAAAGTGCGTAAGGCACTATATCTCTAACGCAGCAGTTTGCTGCTGCATGAGTGATGAGCGGATATTTTATACGCTTTTTGATAGTGTTTTCATATAGTTTTTAGCATGTTTTATTCACTTTTTATTGAGTTTTTATTAATTTTTATTCAAAAATCACATTTCTAGACTTTACTATGAGTTGGTGTATTTTTCTGTAATTTTAGGTATTTTCTGGCTGGAATTGAGGGACCTGAGCAAAAATCTGATTCAGAGGCTGAAAAAGGACTGCAGATGCTGTTGGATTCTGATCCTCCTACACTCGAAGTGAATTTTCTAGAGTTACAGAAACCTAATTGTTGCGCTCTCAATTGTGTTGGAAAATAGACATCTTGGGCTTTCCAAAAATATATGATAGTTTATACTTTGCTCGAGATATGATGGGCCAAACTGGCGTTTAAAAGCTCTTCAGAGACCCTTTTCTGGCGTAAAACGCCAGAACTGGCACCAAAGCTGGAGTTAAATGCCCAAACTGGCGTTTAACTCCAGAAACGGCACATGCACGTGAAAACTAGGAAGGTCAGCCCAAACACTCATGAAGTGGGCACCAGAAGTGGATTTCTGCACTCTCTGCATCTAGTTACTCATTCTCTATAAACCTAGGTTACTAGTTTAGTATAAAAACTACATTTAAAGATTTATTTTGGGACTTATGACATTTTTGACAAATCCTATTGTATCTTCTATAGTATGAACCTCTAAACCCCATAGGTGGGGATGAGGAGCTCTGCTGTGTTTCCATGGATTAATGCAATTACTACTGTTTTCTATTCAATTACGTTTGTTTCTATTCTAAGATACTCACTCGTATTTCAACATGGAGAATGTGATGATCCGTGACACTCGTCATCATTTCCCAACTTATGAACGCGTGCCTGACAACCACTTCCGTTCTACATGAACTCAACGTAGTCATTGGGCGACAGCTTGAGTGCGTATCTCTTGGGTCTCTAATCCACGAGTTTGACCTGCATCTCCTAACAATAGAGCACTCAAACTCGTGAGATCAGAATCCTCGTGGTAGAGGCTAGAACCAATTGGCAGCATTCCTAAGATCCGGAAAGTCTAAACCTTGTCTGTGGTATTCCGAGTAGGATCTGAGATGGGATGACTGTGACGAGCTTCAAACTTGCGAATGTTGGGCACAGTAACAATGTGCAAAAGGATAAATGTATCCTATTCCAACACAAGTGAGAACCGACAGATGATTAGCCATGCAGGAAACTGTAGAGGACATGTTTTCACTAAGAGGACGGATGGTAGCCATTGACAACGGTGATCCACCAACATACAGCTTGCCATGGAAGAGACATGCATTTTTAGAAGAAGAAGACAGTAGAAAAGTAGAAATTCAGAAGACAGAGCAACTCCGAAACCTCAACCTGCTCTCTATCATTGAATAACAAGTATCATTCTTTTCATGCTCTTTTACTTTTCACAAACAAAATTCTTTTTCTTATTAATCTCCTGACTAAGAGTTACAAGATAACCATAGCTTGCTTCAAGCCGGCAATCTTCGTGGGATCGACCCTTACTCACATAAGGTACTACTTGGACGACCTAGTGCACTTGCTGGTTAGTTGTGCGGAGTTGCAAAAGTGTGAGTGCAATTTCGTGCACCAAATTTTTGGCGCCATTGCCGGGGATTGTTCAAGTTTGGACAACTGACGGTTAATCATGTTACTTAGATTAGGAAAAATTTTATCTTTTTTGGTTTAGAGTCACTAGAGTTGCATCTTCTATTTTTTTCCCTTTTCAAAAATCTTTCAAAAATCTTATTTTTCTTTATTAATTATTGATTTTTGATTGAGTTTTGTTTCATGTTTTAAGTTTGGTGTGATTTCCATGTTTTTAGTTTTCCTTCATATTTTTAATTATATGTTCTTATTTCTTTCTTGATCTTCAAATTGTTCTTGTATGGTATCTTTTATTGCTTGTTATCTTATACATTTTCAAATTATCAGTGTCCAAAGTATAAAAATTTTTTAAGTTTGGTGTCTTCTGTGTTTTTGTTTTTTTTTTAAATTTTCAAAAAGTGTTCTTGGTGTTCATCTTGACATTTAGATTTTTCTTGTTCGTTTTCTTTGCTTTGTTCTAAAAATTCTAAGTTTGGTGTTATTTTATTGTTTTTTTCTTTCCTCATTAAATTCAAAAATGTATATTCCTTTATTTACTCATTATTTTCGAATCCCTTGGGTTGACTTGGTCAAAATTTCTAAAATCATATCTTTTTCAAAATTTCCTAACCACCTTCTCTCTCTTCATTTTTTTTTCGAAAATCCTCATAAAAATTTTTAAATATTTTTAAATAATTAATTATTTTAGTTTCCAATTTTTTTATTATTTATTTCGGTCCGAAAAATATATATTAAAATAAAATTTGATTCACAATTCACATCACCTCCCTCTCTCCATCATGGACTTAAGTGGAACTGAATAGTCCAGAAGGACTCTAGGGTCATATACTAACCCCACTATTGCTTCATATGGGGGTAGTATCTGTATACCTCCCATCAGAACCAGTAATTTTGAGGTAAATCTTCAGCTCATTATCATGGTGCAGCAAAATTACCAGTATTTCGGTCTTCCACAGGAAGAACCTTCTGAGTTTCTGGCACAGTTCTTACAGATTGGTGACACAGTACGTGATAAGGAAGTAGATCGGGATGTCTACAGATTATTACTGTTTCCATTTGCTGTAAAAGATCAAGCCAAAAGGTGGTTAAATAACAACCTACAGCAAGCATAAGAACACGGAAACTATTATCAGAAAAATTCTTGAATCAATATTTCCCTCCAAAAAGGATGACACAGTTAAGGCTGGACATCCAAGGCTTTAAACAAGAGGATGATGAATCCCTTTATGACGCCTGGGAGAGGTACAGAGAGATGCTAAAGAAATGCCCCTCTGAAATATTTTCAGAATTGGTGCAGTTAGACATCTTCTACTATGGGCTTACAGAAAAGGCCCAGATATCTCTAGACCACTCATCTGGTGGATCTATACACATGAGAAAAATAATTGAAGAGGCTCAAGAGCTCATACGGTTGCTAGAAATCAGCATCTTTACTTAAGAAGTGAGTCCTCCATGAAAGAAGAGGCTAATGCAGTATCCACTGAATTTAGTCGTCTAGAACAAGTTGCTGAACTCAATCAACAACTCTTTTCTATAACAAAACAGCTAGCAAAATTTAAGGAGATGCTTCGAGAATCCAAAGATGCTAACCAGAATATGGAAAAATAATTAAATCAGACAAAACAGTAATTATCCAAGCAGATAACAGAAGAATGCCAAGCTGTTCATTTAAGGAGTGGAAAGACATTGAACGTCTCAAATCAAAGCAGCAAGAAGCCAAGAAAAGAACATCTGACAGAGGATGACCAATTGCCTACCCAAAATCCCTCTGAGGACCGTAAGAGCCTAGAGAGGAATGACTTTGGTGTTCAAACGCCAGAAACGGGCAGCAACTTGGCATTAAACGCCAATAAAGATGCCAGTTCTGGCGTTCAAACGCCAGAAAAGGGTGGCAATCTGGTGTTAAACGCCCATTCAGCACCCAATTCTGGCGTTCAAAGGCCACTGAGGGATCAGGCACCTGCAAGTGCTGATAACAACCCTCCTAAGCATACTTCTCCAACCACTTCTGTAGGTAATAAACCCACAGCAACTAAGGTTGAAGAATATAAAGCCAAGATGCCTTATCCACAAAAACTCCGTCAAGCGGAACAGGAGAAAGAATTTGCCCACTTTGCAGACTATGTTAGGACTCTTGAGATAAAGATTCCGTTTGTAGAGGAGCTTGAGAAAATACCTTCTTATGCTAAGTTCATGAAAGAGATCTTAAGTCATAAGAAGGATTGGAGAGAGATTGAAAAAGTTTTTCTCACTGAAGAATGCAGTGCAGTCATTTTAAAAGCTTACCAGAAAAGTTTAAAGATCCCGGAAGCTTTATGATCTCGGGGCGAGTATCAACCTGATACCTGCATCCACTATCAAAAAGCTTGGTTTGACTGAAGAAGTAAAACCAACCCAGATATGTCTCCAACTTGCTGATGACTCTATTAAAATGCCATCAGGTGTAATTGAGGACATGATTGTCAAGGTTGGGCCATTCGCCTTTCCCACTGACTTTGTAGTGCTGGAAATGGAGGAGCACAAGAGTGCAACTCTCATTCTAGGAAGACCTTTCCTAGCAACTAGACGAACTCTCATTGACGTCTAAAAAGGGGAAGTAACCCTGAGAGTCAATGAGGATGAGTTTAAGTTGAATGCTGTCAAAGCTATGCAGCATCCAGACACATTAGAATATTGCATGAGCATTGATATTATTGACTCCCTGGTGGAGGAGGTCAATATGACTGAGAGTCTCGAATCAGAACTAGAGGACATCTTTAAAGATGTTCAACTTGATTTGGAGGAATCAGAGAAAATAGAAGAACCTCTGATAACCCCTTATGAAGAGGAGAAGCCTCCTAAACCCGAGCTCAAACCACTACCACCATCCCTAAAATATGCATTTCTGGGAGAAGATGACACTTTTCCAGTGATCAAAAGCTCTACCTTAGAACCTCAGGAAGAGGAAGCACTAATTCAGGTGCTAAGGACACACAAGACAGCTCTTGGGTGGTCCATAAGTGATCTTAAGGGCATTAGCCCAGCCAGATGCATGCACAAGATCCTATTAGAGGATGATGCCAAGCTAGTGGTTCAACCACATAGGCGGCTGAATCTAGCCATGAAGGAGGTGGTGCAGAAAGAGGTCACTAAATTACTAAAGGCTGGGATTATTTATCCTATTTCTGATAGCCCCTGGGTGAGCCTTGTCCAAGTTGTCCCCAAAAAGGGAGGCATGACAGTGGTTCATAATGAAAAGAATGAACTGGTTCCTACAAGAATAGTTACAGGGCGGCATATGTGTATCGACTACAGAAGGCTCAACACTGCCACCAGAAAGGATCATTTTCCTTTACCATTCATAGACCAAATGCTAGAGAGACTAGCTGGTCATGAATACTACTACTTTTTAGATGGCTACTCAGGTCACAACCAAATTGCAGTGAATCCTTAGAACCAAGAGAAAACTCAATTCACATGTTCATTTAGAGTATTTGCCTACAGAAGGATGCCATTTGGTCAGTGCAATGCGCCTGCAACCTTTCAGAGGTGCATGCTCTCTATCTTCTCTGATATGGTAGAGAAATTTCTGGAAGTCTTCATGGATGACTTCTCAGTATTTAGAGACTCATTCAGCTTCTGTCTTGACCATCTAGCACTTGTTCTGAAAAGGTGCCAAGAGACTAACCTGGTTTTAAACTGGGAGAAATGTCACTTTTTGATGACTGAAGGAATTGTCCTTGGGCATAAATTTTCGAACAAGGGAATAGAAGTGGATCAAGCTAAGGTAGAAGTAATTGAAAAATTACCCCCACTTGCCAATGTTAAGGAAATCAGAAGCTTTCTGGGGCATGCAAGAATCTATAGGAGGTTTATAAAGGATTTTTCAAAAATTGCAAAACCTCTAAGCAAACTGCTAGCTACTGATACACCATTTGTCTTTGACACAGAGTGTTTGCAGGCTTTTTAGACTCTGAAAGCTAAGCTGGTCACAGCATCAGTCATTTCTGCACCAGACTGGACACTACCATTTGAACTAATGTGTGATGCAGTGACCATGCCATTGGTGCAGTATTAGGACAGAGGCATGACAAGCTTCTGCCTGTCATTTATTATGCTAGTCATGTTTTAAATGATGCACAAAAGAATTACACAATGATAAACCCCAATTTCGTGGTTTATTTTGTGCTTAATTTGGGGGATTTTATCACCTTTTCCCACATTTATTCAATAAAATAGCATGGTTTTGTAATTCTCCCTTGAATTGTGCTTAAGTGTAAAAACATATTTTTTAAGCCCTTAAATTGGTGAATTTAACTCACTTTAATTTCATTCGATGCCTTGATATGTTTGTTGAGTGATTTCAGGTTCATAAGGCAAGTAATGGATGGAAGAAATAAGGAGAAAAGCATGCAAAGTGGAGAATGCATGAGGAAACAAGAATTGGGAATGCATCAATGGGCGCGCGCGCGCACAAGGCGCGCACACGCAAAAGTGATTTCGCATAGAAACGCGCACGCGTACATGACGCTTCCGCGCGGATAAAGAAATAGCCAATCGACGCGCACGCGCACATGGCGCGTACGCGCCGATACTCTCACGTGACTCACTTAAAGGCAAAACACTGGGAGCGATTTCTGAGCACAGCCCAAGCCCAATTCACTCCAAGAAAAAGGCACATTTGTAACAAAAAATATTGTTACAAAACGTCAAAATTTTGAAACAAAAATTTTTTGTAACAAAAAAGGGTCCATTGCAGTAAGACCCGTTACAAAAAATTTTTGTAATGAAAAATGGAACTGTTACAATTCAATACCATATTTTGTAACAATTTTTTCTGATACAAAAAACCAGATGCCGTTACAAAAGTGGTAACAAATTTTGATCTTGAAAGTATTTTTCGTGACAGTCAATTTTTTTCCTATCAAAAAATTTTGTTAGAAAATGTAACATAATTTTGTAACATTTTTTTTTCTTTAGTTACGAAAGCAAATTAATTATTTTGTAACAATTTTTTTATTACAAATTACATGCATAATTTACTAAATTATTTTTTAAATTAACTAATATATTAACGATTTTAATAAGCAAGGTTACATGTATATAATATGTAAAAACATACATAAGTCAAACAAGATCCTTTTAGCTAAAATTGTCTTGAAACAAAATAACATTAGCTAGTGAGTACATTGATTAGTTCAACCAAAACATAAAAGTTCTAACATAGATTAGTGTCTCTATGCATCAAAACATTCTTGAGCCCTCAAGGTAGCATATGGTCACCATTTCAGCACTCTTGTAAATAAGAAAAACCGAAACAAAAAAGTTAGAAACAAGATATAACACTAATTATAATTTTTCCACTAAGTTTTATCCAAAATGTTTATAAAAATTTTGGCAGAACCTCCCCTAAAACTTGGATATTTCCACCGTCCACGGTTCCAACAAACACAACCAATTCACAACTTATGTCTCAGCCATACCCAACCAAATTTATCAAACCAAATAATAGAAATCATATACAAATTAAAGCATACTAATATAAAATGGGAATTATCTACGAAAATGTATTAAAACCATACGCAACTTTAGGAGTACCTTTAGGGTCTAGTTTGTTTCATTGTCAAAGCGCGCTATGAGAGAGTTCACAACAGCTTGTTGAGCTTCCAATTGAGCTTTCACTCGAGCTTATTCTTCCTTTTGGCGTGTTTATTGCTTTTTAAGTATTTTTTTGAGCACATCTATTTCCTTTGTTAGCTCCTCACGGTCTTGCATTGCCTCTTGAAGTTGTACTTGAATCCTTAACTTTGATTTCTAAGCCTTTATGCCATAACCTAGCATCACAGCGACTATCACTTTCAAAGGGCTCTATGTAAACTAAATTCCAAGGCGGTTCTCTATAACTCCATAATACAAACTATCCTAATTCAATGCATTGTAAAAAACACAAAATCAATAACAAAATGGAATTAATATTTCTATGTTAATAATGATGATGTAGTTACCTAAAAACACAAAAATTTAAGAAAACAAAAAGTATCAAAATCACCAAAAAAATGTAAAAAATAGAATCAAAATAATAAGGCACTAGAGTAAAATAATAAGGCACCATAGAACATGATAAAAGAAGAGTTTGCTAGCAAGCTTTCGTCCAAACTCAACAGCCTCCACCACCATACAACAATCACAAAGATAGTAATGACACCTAAGAATTGTACCAAGATAATCAATTAAAATAATCAGCAGATTTGTCTGCTGATCATATGATTAACAAATATAAAATGATCAAAGAATATGAAACAAAGACTACATAAGAGGATTTCTGCATGGGTTTTAGTTGTATATAGGGTAATTAAATCCATACCTCTGGCCTTTCTAGATACTGACCTTCAGACAAGAAATCTACAACTTCTGACTCAAGAAAACAGTTAGTGAACCTGCGCCCATTTTGTGAAATATGTCCTTCCCAAGAATAAACTCTATCATTTTGCAGACAATTACTGCAAGTTCATCAATCTTTATCCAGTTTTAGCTATAGTCTTTCGGGCTCACAATCTCCATTGGCACCCTCTTTATCACCAGAGTACTCTTGTGCATTAGTATTGACTTTAATTTCAGCTTCAAATCCCTTGGAATTACTCCTTTGCACTTCTTGAATAGAACTAGTTTCAGATTGCGAATCCTTGCTCTCATCAACATTAATCAACTCAAATTTCACACCTTCAACCTCATTCATCTTATCCCGATCTTCAGTATTGCTAACCTTTTCGATCGATTGAACGCTCTCTTCATTCTTATCCACTAAATCTTGATGTTCCATGGTTAAAAATTTAAAATGAACCTAAGATTTCCTTGTCAACAATGCAAAAACTGAAAGTTTACCCAATAAAACATAAGCCCTGCGATATTGCCAGTTACCAGTCCATATTACTAAATATACAAAAAAGATTTAAAATACTAATCATCCGATTGTTCTAATTTTAAACGGCAGCAGAAAAATATAGTAAGATTAAGACTAAGAACTAGAGCAACAGTGAAGTATTCCAATTCCAATAGCAGAACACATCGAATAATCAGGACTGCAAGAATACAAACAAAACAAAACAAAAAATGGCATGATTAAGAAGCTAGGCAAGGCATGCAAACATAAATTCCACAATAACATAAATTACATAATAATTTCAATTCTAATCCGTTGTTTCTAAATTTTGGTGAGATTACAGTCAACATTCCTAAGTTTCAGAATCCACAAGTTTTAGGTTCATATCACTTTATTTGATTAATTAATTATCAATTGGAAGTGGAGCTCTGTTTTCGTAAACCAGTTCAGAGTTTCCAGCAAACAACCGACCTTCCAAGTGACTTATCTAAGTCTACAAAATATATATGAACATGAAACTTGTACTCACTTAAAATAGACTAATAGATCTTTAAAATGCTTTTAAAATCAACTCAAAATTCCGTTTAAATTAAAAGTTATAGCGTCTGAAAGTTGGTACTGCAGAACCAGAAAACCAGAAAAATCTACAGCAACTACTAAACTTCAAAAAATCATATCTTCCAAACCAGTTGGCCAAATTCCCTGAAATTTTTATGGAATTTTCAGGACACACTAAAGTTTCACAGAAAAATAATTTCATCTAAAAATTAGGTCTGGACTGCTCCCAAAAAGTCATTCATTCTGCTGCCAATTATGCATATTTCTGCAGAAATTCTGCACAAAGTATTTCCCACAACCTCACATACCAAAGTTGTCCAGGAACTCTTAATTCAACATATCACAATTTCATATCATAGGTGCAAAGTAACCATATTATCACAACATCTATTCTTCAACATCTCATCTATAACAACATATCTCAAGTTCTGATTCATCAAATCAATTTTCAGCAGCCATAGCAACATTCCATACACAAAATCAACATCAACAAGTACTAGCAGCAAGTATAACTTCAAAATACACAACATCGTCAATAATTACTACATTAAATCATTAAACCAATCACCAACTACAGCCATGATTCAACTCAATTCCAACAATTATTCACACAAAGCAACCATAAACCATTTGCAGTTACTCATTTAATTTTATTGGCATTCATAACTTAAAATATTTATTTTTCAAAACAAATCCCTTACCTCAGCTAGTCGAACTCAGAAATTAAATATGACAAACCCTCTTTTGTTCTAAATTTGCAGCAGCGGCGGCATTCCAACATAACTAGAATAGCAACAGTGTCAATTTCCTAAGGCAGCGACGATGGTTGCACCAGGACAAAGGATTCAAATTGAATAGAAATCAAGAGCAAACACAACTCTGGAAATTTAGGACAAAGAATATACTAAATCAAATTGTTCACAAGCATGGCAGTGACAAATTGAAGTGTGTAAATGAAACAGAATTACATAAAAGAATAGACCAGAACCAGAATAGTAATAGTGCTACCGGCAACAACAGCAATGGCGTCCTCCTTCAAGTTTGACGATGGCAGAACAACAGCTCTAATAGCGGCTAACTCCGGCGGCAATAGGACATGACGGAGTCAAACCCTAGCAGTGGCAGTGGTGGTTTGACGGCATGAAGGCATGGCGGCACGGAACAGGGCCTCGCTCCTACCCTGGTCCTTCGCGTTCATCTCTCTCTTCGCGAAGCCCACACACTGCGACAACCATAGTGGCGACAATGAAGCTCCAGCAGCGATGGAGGCAAGACAGCAGCGCAGGTAGCAACGCTTCCCTCCTCTGCGCTACCTATTCTCCCTCGACGACTCCTCCCTCTCTCACACGCGGTTTCTTGCATCGATGGTGGCTTGCAGCAGCGGTAGTGACAAGCCCAATTCGACGGTGACATCATGAACGGCTTCCCCTTCGGTGGACTAGACGTGAGCAGAAGGAAGCTGAACAGCAGTGAGGCGCGACGCTGGCGCAGCAGCCTTCTCCTTCCTCTGTTTCCCTCACTCTCGTATCTCTCTCTCTCTCTTCTTTCTTTCTTTGGATTTCTGTTGCTGGGTGTTAACATTTTGAAAGAAAGGAAAGCGGTGTGGCAGTGATGAAAAGCTGAACGTGGCTAATTGAAGATTGAACAAGTAGTGGAGGGGGGGTTACGTGTGTGTGGATTGGGTAAAAGGGGTTAGGGTTTTAACTTGGGGATTAGGGTTTCCTGTATGAAATTGGAAATTTTAGATAATTTAGTAATTTTAATAAAATTAGGATAATAGAGTAATTGAAAACTAATTTTAATCTAATACTAATATTTATAAAAATATTTATTTAATTATAAACTTAATTTATTTTCAAATAAACACTCTAATTCAATAATTAGAGATAATCAAATTAATTTTCTTTAAAATTATAAAATAATCTTCAAAATCTAAATATTCAAATTAGCGCATATAAAATCCTCATTGTTTTTAAATCACTAAAGTTTTAAATCAATAAAAAAGTACTTAATTAATACAAAAATTTCTAAAAAAATATGTTCTCAAATAAATAAAATAAATCATAAATAATTTATTATTAATTTTTCAAAATCTGAGCAACTGCACTACTAAGCTTCTTTTTACTTTCAGCATTCAGTAATGTAGTTTTTTTTTTCTTTTATATTTATTTACTTATATTTATATTTATATTTATAATTTAACTTAAAATTTCTTCAAGTTCCATGAATTAAATTTTAATTAATTTTAAAATTTGATTATTAATAAAAATTGTATATTAATTTTTTAGAAGAATCTAAAATAATATTTATAATTTTTAAAATTTTATTTTTTGAAACAAAATGAAATTATTTTGAAAAAAAATATACACAATTTTTTTATTCTTAAAGTGTTTAACATTTTGAAAAAAAATTGTTGTAAAACATACTTATATTTTGTGACAAATAATTAACTTGTTACAAACAATATTAAATTTTGTGACAAATTAAATTTTTATTACAAAACAATTAGAGTTTTTGAAACAGAAAGTTGTTTTGTTACAAAACAATTGAAATTTTTGAAACAAAAAAATATTTTGTTACAAAATATTCTGAATTTTTGCAACTTATTTTTTTGTTACAAAACACCATCTCGTTACAAAAACTAACATTATTTGTAACAAAATAAAACAGGTTGTTACAAAATATTATCATGTTTTGTAACAACTTGTTTCCTTTGTTACAAAATATTATCCTTTTGTAACAATCACTAATTATTGTTACAAAATACTATTTTTTTGTAACAATTTTAAATTTGATACAAATTTTTTGTTACAAATGTTCCATTTTCTTGTAGTGATTCCACTCTATTTCTGAGTGTATTTCATGCAGAATTGAAGCCCAAGTAAAGGGGGAGCAATTGTTTGTAGTTTTGGCATCATGTAGGTTAGTTTCTAGAGAGAGAAGCTCCCTCTTCTTTTTAGAATTAGGTTAGGTTAGGTTAATCTCTTCTAGATCTAGGTCCAATTTCATGTTTCCATCTCATTTCCTTTATGATTTCTTGCTTCTACTATTTCATTCTCATGATTTGTAGTGTTAATTTTCCTCTTTGCCCCCTTTTGTAATCATACACTCATGATGAATTTGGTTTATTTTTAATGCAATTTAATGTTTGATATTCTTTTATTGTTGATTTGAGTTGTGATTTTATCTTTCCTTGCAATTGGTAGTTGGTAGATTTATATTTACACTTTTACTATGCTTTCCATTTGTACCCACCAAGTGTTTGACAAAATGCTTGGTTGGGCTTTAGAGTAGAATTTTATGCTCTTGGCTTGGGAAGGTAACTTAGGAACTCTTGAGTTGCTAATGTCCAAGTGATTGATGATTGGGAGCCATTGACCATAGATCTTACTAATTGAATTGGTGGAGACCTAGGACTTATCGACTTGGATTGACATAGCTCATTTGACTCTCCTTCATTAGTTAGAGGATGACTTAATGGGGTTGATCCTTGCCAATTCTCATGTTGTGGTTAGTGATAAGGATAGAGATCCTTGACCACCAACCCTTGCCAAGGCCTTTTTGTTATTTGAATTTCCTTATCATTTACTTTTCATGTCTCTTATTCCAAAAAACCCCAAAATATCCCTTCATAGCCAATAATTGACCACTTCATTGCAATCCTCGTGAGACGACCCGGAGTCCAAATACTCCAGTTAATTCTTATTTGGGGTTTGTTCTTTGTGACAACCAATATTTTTGCATGAAAGGATTATTGTTGGTTTAGAAACTATACTTTACAACGAGACTCCATTTGTGAAATTCTAGACCGTCAAGAATCTGTTCATCAAAATGGCGCCGTTGCCGGGGATTGCAATGGTGTTATGTTATTGGCTATTGTATATATTGTGAATAGCTTGATTTTTGGTTTGTTTGTTAGTTTTTGCTAGTTGTAGGATTTTGTTCTCTTTGTTTCTTGTTAGCTTTTGTTTTTATTTTCTCTTTCACTATAAATTCTCATGACTTTGGCTATGAGTGTGGTTCTAACTATGTTGTAGGAGATGGAAATTACAATGACAATATGCATCAAGGATTTGGAAATCAAAGATGGGAGGAGCCCCAAGCTTTTGGACAACCTTCTTGGCAACAACCTCTTCTGGCTTCTTATGGGTACAATTCAAATCTTGATGCATACCAATCTAATATATGTGATTACCCTTATTGTGGTTGTCAACCACAATCATCATATGCATATGAACCCCCTCGTCAATATAGCCCTTCACCAAACTCACAAGCCTCATACCACCATTCACCTCCATATGATCCTAACCCATATCCACCATACCAACTACCATATGAACCATCTCTAGAGCCACCACCACTCCAACACCCATATTCCCATGAAGCACAAAGTCCACACACACCACCTCAAGAATTTTACCAATATGAACCACTTTCCAATTACGACAACCTTCCATCAAACAATGAACCCTCTCTTCCACCATCACCTCTTGATAAAGCCCACATGCTAGAATTGAGAGATATTGAATCTCATATCTTAAGGCGACATGAGGAGGATGAAAAGAAGTTTGCGGAGTTAAGAGCAAAAATAGCTATCATAGAAGAAGCCATTGGTAACATAGTCTCATCCCGCCTAAGCTTATACGATCAAGGCACTCCCATTGTTGAATGTGGAGAAGCACCCAAGGAGCTTAGTGAGGGAGTGAACTTGAAGCTCCAAGGTGAAGAAGAGGAGTTAAAGCAAGAAATGCAATGTGATTGAAGAATTGAAGAAGGAGAGTGCACAACCTCCAAGGCACAATGTGATTGAAGAATTGGAAGAAGTGACCCAAGAAATAGGTCCTCCTATTTATGATGATTCCGCATCAACATATGATCCTTTTGAGTTTAAAGAGTCCTTCCCCACTATACTTGGAATTGATGATGAGGTAGATTTTACTAAACCTCCTATATATGATTTGAGTGATGGGGAAGATATTGAAAGCATTGGTGAAGAAGAATGGGAACTTGAGGAAGCTTGGCAAGGGATGAAGCTTGAAGAACCTTGCCAAGTGATGGAAGCCTCTAGAAGAGGATGGACGGGAGTAGAACGCGCCTTGTCAAGATCATTGGGAATTCCTCCACCTAGGTTGTCATCCAATCCTTCATTTGAGTGGGTAAAACTTCTAACTCTTAGCTCTATTATCCCACTTGAATTTGGTTTGCTTGAGATGGATGGCCAACTTAGGGTGCTTTGCGGAATTAAGCGTAAGAGGAGGATGTTTAGTGGTTGGCGTTGTAAGTCTAGACTCATTATGGTTGAAGCTTCAAGGAGCAAGGGTTGGACTAGTGCTCAATTTGATGGGTCTAGGAGGTTAGTTTGGTGCTTCCACGAGAATTCATCTCTCTTGCCACCCGGAGGAAATCACCATGATCAACTCAAGGACGGGTGTGAGAACAAAGTGAGGGATTCTGGATCGCACAAGGAAGATCAACTTTGGGAGCCTATGGTTTGTGAAGAACTCCATCAAAGCTTGGAGTTATTAACTTTGAATGATGAACCACAATGGAAGTCCAAGCATTGGTAGATGTTCAAGGATGGATTCAAGCACAAGCCAGCCATTGATAAACCCATATTTTATGACATATTTTGTGCTGAATTTAAGTGATTTATTCAATCCTTCACCCACTTATGCATGTGAAATTGCATGGTTTTACTTTCCCTTCTTATTATGTGATGTATGTGAAAAACATGTTTCCTAGGCTTTAAAAATATTAATTTTAATTACCTTGTATTGCCATTCGATGCCGTGATTTGTGTGTTAAGTATTTTCAGATCTTCTAAGGCAGGAATGATTTAAAGGATGGAAAGGAGACATACAAAAATGGAAGGAAAGCATAAAATGGAGTTTTTGAAGAAACTGGCAGTAACGCGTCCGCATGGACGACACGGACGCGTGGTTCGCACAAAAAGGGATCGACGCGAGCGCATGGATAAGGCGAACGCGTGGCTCGCGAAATACAACTGACGCGGGCGCATGACTGACGCAACCGCGTGGAAGGGCAACACTCCAGATGACGCGACCGCGTGACCCACGCGGACGCGTGACGTGTGCGATCTGCAGAATTTGCAGAAGTTATCCTCAGCGATTTCTGGGCCTTTTTGGCCCAGATCCAAACCCAGAGAACACAGATTGAAGGATTATAAATGGAAGAATCCACCCATTCATGGGGGAGGAGAAAATACACATTTTTAGGATTTAGATGTAGTTTTTAGTGAGAGAGGTTCCCTCCTCTCTCTTAGGATTAGGATTAGGATTTTTAGAACTTAGGAATATTTTTATCTCATCTTTATATCAGGTTCAGTATCTTTTTATTTCGACTTCTCTTAATTGTTGATTATTGATGTTGCTTATTTGGCTTATGACTCTTCATATTTGGATTGATTTTATTTTATTAATGCAATTGAGGTATTTCAGACTTATATGTTATTGATGCTTGGGCTCTATCCAAATTATTTTCATTCAAGTAGATTTTATTCCCTTTTGGCTTTGGTTGATTAATTGATAACTCTTGAGTTGTCGAACTCAGCAGTGGTTGAAATTGGCAGATTCTAATTGATCTAGATCGCTCTAAAACTAGTCTTCCCACAGGGATTGACTAGGACTTGAGGATCAAACTAATTAGTCCACTTGACTTTCCTTTGCTTTAGTAAAGGTCAACTAAGTAGGAGAAAAATCCAATTCTCATCACAATTGATAAGGACAACTGGATAGGACTTCCAGTTTTCATACATTGCCAAGAGTTTCTATTAGATATTAATTTATTAATTCTTGCAATCTATTTCTCTTGCTTAAAACCTTTTTAACACCCCAAAATATACCTTTGGATAACCAATAATAAGAACACCTCCCTGCAATTCCTTGAGAAGATGACCTGAGGTTTAAATACTTCAGTTATCAATTTTATCAGGGGTTTGTTACTTGTGACAACCAAATATTTGTACGAAGAGATTTTCTGTTGGTTTAGAATCTATGCTTACAATGCTACTATATTTTTATAAAATTCTTTACTAGCAAAAATCCTAAGTCAGCTACCTTGATGGATAGCTCCCCATAAGTCCAACTTAAGGACAATAAACAAAAGTGCTAGTGGGAGACACCCCACCATGGTAACATCTTTCCTTTTCTCTTTTCGAAAATATTGCTAATAATTAGTTTAATTTTATGTTTTGTTTGGTTAGATATGTTTATTTAGGAGTTTAGTATGTTAAATAAGGTTTTATGATGTTTTGGTAGTTGTTTGGAGGTTTGGAATGCTTGGATTGGTGCAAAAACATGGAAAAATTTTGAAAAACAGAGCACCATCCACGCGCACGCGCACTCCACGCGTACGCGTGACCCAAGTAATTTCAACCATCCACGCACACGCATCATGCACGCGCACGCGTGGATTGAAGTTTTCCACTTCCCATACATTCACCCGAGAGTTGTGCTTGAAGTGTGCCAACTTTGTGCCCAATGCACGCGTACGCACACCTCACGTGTACGCATCGTTTGAAAAATAACCCATTGACGCACACGCATACCTTGCGCGTACGCGTCACTTCCATTTCACCGTTCCACGCTTACGCGGACATGACGCACACGCGTAGATTGCTCCTGTTTCACCCACCTTCTTTTCTTCTCTTCTTTCCATTTCTTCCCTTCTTCTCTCTTCTCTTCTTTTCTTTCCACCCTTCAAACATCATCCAACACTACCAAATATCATGTAACACCACTTCTTTTAGTTAGTTAGTTAGTTTAATTTTTGTTTTCCATTATAAGTGTTGGATTACTAATCTTGTCTACTGTTTATTGCTGCTCATTATTAATAGGATGTTATCTTAACATCATTGTTGTTAATTGTCATTGTTGGATTTCTTTGTTGAGGTTATATTTGGTTACTTAGTTTAGAACTTTCCATGCTTAACATTTGTGAACACCAAGTACATGTTACATTGCCTTCATACATCTTACCTCTTTGAATTGCATGTTTTGGCCACCATGCATTCATCATCTATTGATAGGCAATTGTATATTATCATTGCATTTTTTTAGGTGATGCTTGTTTATGGTTTACCTTATTCACATCACTTATTTCATGCATTGAGATTGTAGAGTTGTGAAATTAGATCGAAAGCTTACCTAGTGACATATTTTTTAGCTTTGTAAAGCTTTGTGGACCATGCTTGCTATGTGATTGATTTTCACTTCTATCCTCTTTTTCCTAAGTTCCATAGCATCCATGTGTTTCACCTCTATGTCACTTAGGTGTTGCAACAACTTCAATATGTGTCATTGATTGTTGTGTGAGTTTCATATACCATTTTGTTCACTAAGTCTACCTACACATCAATCAATGTCTATGCACTATCCAATTTCACAATTGCTTGATTTTTGCTTGAATGCTTTTATGCTTCTTCACTACTTGTTTGGTTGCCTTAACCTATAAGTCTTTTAAAGTATCTCAAGCACACTAGAATGAGTGAAGTGCATACTTCTTTTATGTAATTGTGACATGGCTTTTAAATACTAGGGTGTGAGTTCTAAACCCCATGCAAGTTAAGACCCACACGCCTATTTTCTGGTGAATTACCTCATTCCAATAATCCATGCTTCCTTGCTTGTGCATTTACTTGTATTATTATCTCCTGTATTCTATTTTTAGGATAAGTCATCATAAGTGATGAGCGGAAATTTTATACACTTTTTGGAGGTAATTTCACGTAGATTTTAGTATGTTTTAATTAGTTTTTAGTAGAATATTATTAATTTTTAGGCAAAATTCATATTTCTGGACTTTACTATGAGTTTGTGTGTTTTTCTGTGATTTCAGGTAATTTCTGGCTGAAATTGAGGGAGCTGAGCAAAAATCTGAGTTAGGCTGAAAAAGGACTGCTGATGCTGTTGGATCCTAACCTCCCTGCACTCGGAATGGATTTTCTGGAGCTACAGGAGTCCAATTGGCGCGCTCTCAACGGCGTTGGAAAGTAGACATTCAGGGCTTTCCAGCAATATATAATAGTCTATACTTTGCGCGAAGATAGACGATGTAACTTGGCGTTGAACGCCAAGTACATGCTGCTGTCTGGAGTTAAACGCCAGAAACACGTCATGATCCGGAGTTGAACGCCCAAAACACGCTATAACTTGGAGTTCAACTCCAAGAAAAGCCTCAGCTCGTGGATAGCTTTAGTCTCAGCCCCAGCACACACCAAGTGGGCCCCAGAAGTGGATTTCTGCACCAATTATCTTAGTTTACTCATATTCTGTAAACCTAGGTTACTAGTTTACTATTTAAACAACTTTTAGAGACTTATCTTGTACCGGATGACATTTTCATATCTGAATTTTATACACTTTGATGGCATGAGTCTCTAAACTCCATTGTTGTGGTGAGGAGCTCTGCAGTGTCTCGATGAATTAATGCAATTGTTTCTATTTCACTCAAATGTGTGTGTGTTCCTATCTAAGATGTTCATTTGCACTTAATTGTGAAGGAGGTGATGATCCATGACACTCATCACCTTCCTCAACCCATGAACGTGTGCTTGACAAACACCTCCGTTCTATATCAGAATGAATGAGCATCTCTTAGCTTCCTTAATCAGAATCTTCGTGGTATAAGCTAGAACTGATGGCTGCCATTCTTGAGGATCCGAAAAGTCTAAACCTTGTCTGTGGTATTCCGAGTAGGATTCAAGGATTGAATGACTGTGACGAGCTTTAAACTCGCGATTGCTGGGCGTGATGACAAACGCAAAAGGATCAATGGATCCTATTCCAACATGATCGAGAACCGACAGCTGATTAGCCGTGCTGTGACAGAGCATCTGGAACGTTTTCACTGAGAGGATGGGAAGTAGCCACTGACAATGGTGACACCCTACATACAGCTTGCCGTAGACGGGCTTTACAAACAATTGAGTTGAATATTACATTGCAGAAATTCAGAGGACAAAGCATCTCCAAAACTCCAACATATTCCCCATTACTTCACAACAAGTAACGATTTTATTCTCTTTCATTTTTCCAATCTAATAATTCCCATTGACAATTTTGATTGATATCCTGACTAAGAATAATAAAATAAACATAGCTCGCTTCAAACCAATAATCTCCGTGGGATCGACCCTTACTCACGTAAGGTATTACTTGGACGACCCAGTGCACTTGCTGGGTAGTTGTACGGATTACAAATTCGTGCACCAAGTTTTTGGCGCCGTTGCCGGGGATTGTTTGAGTTTGAACAACTAAAGGTTTATTTTATTTCTTAGATTAGGAATAATTTATTTTTATTGTTATAGAGTCATTAAATCCTGATAGGATAGTTTTTTTTCAAAAATATTTTTCTTAATTAACTGTTAATTTTCGTGAGTTTAGTGTCTTATTCTAAGTTTGGTGTTAATTGCATATTTTATATTTTTCTTTAAATTTTCGAACTTGTGTTCTTTGTTCTTCATTGATCTTCAAGTTGTTCTTGTTTATTTTTCTTGTTTGATTTTGAGTTTTTCTTGTGTTGTGTCTTTTCTTGTTTTTCTTGTACTTTTTCAAAACATTAGCTTTCAAAAACTTTATACTTTTATCCATAAATATAATACATCTTTAAAATCAACACTGAAGTTGCTGCCCAATTGGCTGGAGCTTTAGTAGTTGTTCTTGATAATTGGGTATCTTCTTTGGAATCTTTTTCAAAAATAATTTTTCTTTGATTAAATCTTGTGCCAAACTCTAAGTTTGGTGTTTTCTTGTTAATTTTTCTTTAATTTTCGAAAATTTGTCTTGGTTTTCTAAAAATCTTAAGTTTGGTGTTCTTTCTTTTGTTCTTGATGTTCTTGTGAATCTTCAAGGTGTTCTTGAGTCTTTCTTGTGTTTTAATCTTAAAATTTCTAAGTTTGGTGTTCCTTGGTGTTTTCCCTCCAAAAATTTTTGAAAATAAGGAGCATTGGATCTAAAAATTTTAAGTCTTGTGTCCTTTGTGTGTTTTTCTCTTTCATAAAAAAATTTCAAAATTCAAAAAAATATCTTTCCTAACTAATTTTAAACTACGTTTTCAAAAATTTTATATAAAAATTTAGATTTCAATTTCAAAATATTTTCAATTTCTTTTATTTATTTCGTTTTTATTTTATTTTATAAAATAAATTTTTATAAAATAAATAATATTAACATACATATCATCTCCTTTATTCCATTATGGAACTAAGTGGGAATGAACAGTCCAAGAGGACTCTGGGGTCATATGCTAACCCCACTACTGCTTCATATGGGAGTAGTATCTGTATGCCCTCCATTGGAGTTAGTAGCTTTGAGTTGAATCCTCAGCTCATTATCATGGTGCAGCAAAACTGTCAGTATTCCGGTCTTCCATAGGAAGAACCTACAGAGTTTCTGGCACAATTTTTACAAATTGCTGACACAGTACATGATAAGGAAGTAGATCAGGATGTCTACGGATTATTGCTGTTTCCATTTTCTGTAAAAGATCAAGCTAAGAGGTGGTTAAATAACCAGCCTAAGAACAGCATAAAAACATGGAAACAGCTGTCAGAAAAATTCCTGAATCACTATTTCCCTCCAAAACGGATGACACAACTAAGGCTAAGCATCCAAGGCTTCAAACAAGGAGATAATGAATCCCTTTATGATGCCTAGGAGAGATACAGAGAGATGCTAAGAAAATGCCCCTCTGAAATATTTTCAGAGTGGGTGCAATTAGACATCTTCTACTATGGGCTTACAGAAAAAGCTCAGATTTCTCTAGACCACTCAGCTGGTGGATCTATACATATGAGAAAAACAATTGAAGAAGCTCAAGAGCTTATTGATACAGTTGCCAGAAATCAGCATATGTACCTAAGCAGTGGACCTTCCATGAAAGAAGAAGCTAAAACAGTAACTGCTGAACTCAGTCCTGTGGATCAGGCTAATGAAATCAATCAGCAATTAGACTTTCTAACCAAGCAGCTAGCCGAATTCAAGGAAATACTACAGGAAACAAGAATGACTAACAGGAATATGGAAGTACAGTTAAAGCAAACAGAGAGGCAACTGTCAAGGCAAATAGCAGAAGAATGCCAAGCAGTTCAATTAAGAAGTGGGAAAACATTAAATACCTCACTTCAAAGCAGCAGGAAGCCAAGAAATGAACAAATGGCTACTCAAAATCCCTCTGAGGACAATCAAAGCCCAGAGAGGAATAAGGCTGGCGCTGAACGCCCAGCCTATGCTCATTCCTGGCGTTCAACGCCAGAAACAAGCATGAATCCGGTGTTGAACGCCCAAGGGGAGCACAGTTCTGGCGTTCAGACGCCAGTAACAATTAAGGAAGTGGCGTCTAACGCCACTCCAGCTTCCACCCCTGGCATTCAAACGCCAGTAGGGGATCAGTCACATACAAGTGCTGATAACAACCCTTCTAAAAAGGCTTCCCAACCTACTTCTACAGGCAATAAACCTGTAGCAACTAAGGTTGAGGAATACAAAGCCAAAATGCCTTATCCTCAAAAACTCCGCCAAGAAGAATAGGATAAGCAATTTGCTCGCTTTGCAGACTATCTCAGGACTCTTGAAATAAAGATTCCGTTTGCAGAAGCACTTGAGCAAATACCCTCTTATGCTAAGTTCATGAAAGAGATCTTAAGCCATAAGAAGGATTGGAGGGAGACTGAAAAAGTTTACCTCACTGAAGAATGCAGTGCAGTCATTCTGAAAAGCTTACCTGAGAAGCTTAAAGATCCCGGGAGCTTTATGATACCATGCACATTAGAGGGTACTTGTACCAAGCAAGCTTTATGTGATCTTGGGGCAAGTATCAACCTAATACCTGCATCTACTATCAGAAAGCTTGGTTTGACTGAAGAAATCAAACCAACCAGGATATGTCTTCAACTTGCCGATGGCTCCATTAAATACCCATCAGGCGTGATTGAAGACATGATTGTCAAGGTTGGGCCATTTGCCTTCCCTACTGACTTTGTGGTGCTGGAAATGGAGGAGCACAAGAGTGCAACTCTCATTCTAGGAAGACCTTTCCTAGCAACTGGCCGAACCCTCATTGACGTCCAAAAAGGGGAAGTAACCTTGAGAGTCAATGAGGAGGAGTTCAAGTTGAATGTTGTCAAAGCCATGCAACATCCAGACACCCCAAATGACTGCATGAGTGTTGATATCATTGACTCTCTGGTAAGAGAGGTCAATATGACTGAGAGTCTCGAATTAGAGCTAGAAGACATCTTTAAAGATGTTCAGCCTGATCTGGAGGAATCAGAGAAAATAATAGAACCTCTGAAAATCCCTCAGGAAGAGGAGAAACCTCCAAAAACCGAGCTCAAACCATTACCACCATCCCTGAAATATGCATTTCTGGGAGAAGGTGAGACCTTCCCTGTAATCATAAGCTCTACCTTGGAGCCACAGGAAGAGGAAGCACTAATTCAAGTGCTAAGGACACACAAGACAGCTCTTGGGTGGTCCATCAGTGATCTTAAGGGCATTAGCCCAGCCAGATGCATGCACAAGATCCTATTGGAGGGTGACGCCAAACCAGTGGTCCAACCACAAAGGCGGCTGAATCTAGCCATGAAGGAAGTGGTGCAGAAGGAAGTCACTAAATTACTAGAGGCTGGGATTATTTATCCTATTTCTGACAGCCCCTGGGTAAGCCCTGTCCAAGTCGTCCCTAAGAAGGGATGCATGACAGTAGTTCATAATGAAAAAAATGAACTGGTTCCTACAAGAACAGTTACAGGGTGGCGTATGTGTATTGATTATAGAAGGCTCAATACAGCCACCAGAAAGGATCATTTTCCTTTAGCATTCATAGACCAGATGCTAGAAAGACTAGCAGGTCATGAATACTACTGCTTCCTGGATGGATATTCAGGTTATAATCAAATTGCAGTAGATCCAAAAGATCAAGAGAAAACGGCATTCACATGTCCATCTGGAGTATTTGCATACAGAAGGATGCCATTTGGTTTGTACAATGCACCTACAACCTTTCAGAGGTGCATGCTCTCAATTTTCTCTGATATGGTGGAAAAATTTCTAGAAGTCTTCATGGATGATTTTTCAGTATTTGGAGACTCATTCAGTTCCTGTCTTGACCATCTAGCACTTGTTCTAAAGAGATGCCAAGAGACTAACCTGGTTTTAAACTGGAAAAAATGTCACTTTATGGTGACTGAAGGAATTGTCCTTGGGCACAAAATCTCGAACAAGGGAATAGAGGTGGATCAAGCTAAGGTAGAGGTAATTGAAAAATTACGACCACCTGCCAATGTTAAGGCAATCAGAAGCTTCCTGGGGCATGCAGGATTCTATAGGAGGTTTATAAAGGATTTTTCAAAAATTGCCAAACCTCTGAGCAACCTGCTAGCTGCTGACACGCCATTTATCTTTGATAAAGAGTGTCTGCAGGCATTTGAGACTCTGAAAGCTAAATTGGTCACAGCACCAATCATCTCTGCACCAGACTGGACATTACCATTTGAATTGATGTGTGATGCCAGTGACCATGCCATTGGTGCAGTATTGGGACAGAGGCATGACAAGCTTCTGCACGTCATTTACTATGCCAGTCGTGTTTTAAATAACGCACAGAAGAATTACACAACCACAGAAAAAGAGCTGCTTGCAGTGGTTTACACCATTGACAAGTTCAGATCCTATTTGGTAGGATCAAAAGTGATTGTGTACACTGATCATACTGCTCTTAAATATCTACTCACAAAGCAGGATTCAAAACCCAGACTCATCAAATGGGTGTTGCTTCTGCAAGAGTTTGATATAGAAATAAGAGACAGAAAAGGGACAGAAAACCAAGTACCAGATCACCTGTCCCGAATAGAACCAGTAGAAGGGGCGTCCCTCCCTCTCACTGAGATCTCTGAAACCTTTCCGGATGAGCAACTCTTTGCCATCCAGGAAGTGCCATAGTTCGCAGATATTGCAAACTACAAGGCAGTGAGATTCATACCCAAAGAGTACAGTAGGCTGCAATCCAAGAAATTGATCACAGATGCAAAGTACTATCTTTGGGATGAACCATATCTCTTCAAGAGATGTGCAGACGGAGTAATCCATAGATGTGTGCCTAAGGAAGAAGCGCAGAAGATTCTATGGCACTGCCATGGATCACAGTATGGAGGATATTTTGGAAGTGAGCGAACAGCCACAAGAGTCCTCCAATGTGGCTTCTACTGGCCTACTCTCTATAAAGATTCTCGAGCGTTTGTACTTAATTGTGACAGTTGCCAAAGATCTGGCAATCTGCCTCACAGTTATGCCATGCCTCAACAAGGGATCTTGGAGATTGAGTTATTTGATGTATGGGGTATTGACTTTATGGGACCTTTCCCACCATCATACTCAAACACTTATATTCTGGTGGTAGTGGATTATGTATCCAAATGGGTGGAGGCTATTGCAACACCCACTAATGACACTAAAACAGTGTTAAAATTCCTCCAGAAACACATCTTCAGCAGATTTGGTACCCCTAGAGTATTAATCATTGATGGGGGCACTCATTTCTGCAATAAACAGCTTTACTCTGCTTTGGTTCGTTATGGAGTTAGCCACAGGGTAGCCACTCCATACCATCCACAGACTAATGGGCAAGCTGAACTCTCAAATAGAGAACTCAAAAGAATCCTGGAACGAACTGTAATTAACCATAGAAGGGATTGGGCAAGGAGCTTGGATGATGCTCTATGGGCATACAGAACAGCATTCAAGACCCCTATAGGGACCTCTCCATACCAGCTTGTGTATGGAAAGGCATGTCACTTGCCAGTGGAACTGGAACACAAGGCCTACTGGGCAACCAGATTCTTGAACCTTGATGCCAAGTTAGCTGGAGAAAAACGTTTACTCCAGCTAAATGAGCTAGAGGAATTTAGACTCAATGCTTTCGAGAATGCAAAAATATACAAAGAGAAAGCGAAAAGATGGCATGATAAGAAATTGTCATCCAGAGTCTTTGAGCCAGGGCAGAAAGTTCTGCTATTTAATTCTAGGCTCAAATTATTCCCTGGGAAATTAAAATCCCGGTGGAGAGGTCCATATGTAATTACAAGTGTATCACCATATGGATACGTAGAGCTTCAGGATAATGAATCTAACAAAAAGTTCATTGTTAATGGACAGAGAGTTAAACATTATCTTGAAGGCAATTTTGAGCAAGAATGCTCAAAACTGAGACTTGATTAAAAGCTCAGTAATAGTCCAGCTAATGACATTAAAGAAGCGCTTGCTGGGAGGCAACCCAGCCATTCACAAAATTTAATTTTATTTGTTTTTTCTAATTGATTAAGTTTTACAGGTATATGCCAGAGTATCTTCAAAAGGTGAAATAGCAATTGATTGAATTCACAGAGTTACAGGGAAATTTGGAAAGCTTACTGGCATCAAAAAGCCAGTAAGAAACGTTTTGGGCGTTGAACGCCCAAAAGAAGCACCCACTGGGCGTTCAACGCCAGTAAGGGTAGCCATCTGGGCGTTAAACGCCAGAAAGGAGCATCTTCTGGGCGTTAAACGCCAGAAAGAAGCACCTTCTGGGCGTTTAACGCCAGAACCACAGCATCCTGGGCGTTTAGAAAAACGCCCAGTGACAAAGGACTTCCTGGCGTTCAACGCCAGAAAGAAGCAGCAGCTGGGCGTTGAACGCCCAGGAGAAGCATCAATTGGGCGTTAAATGCCCAAAACATGCAGCGTTTGGGCGTTTAACGCCAGGATGATGGGGAGGAGGTAAAAATTCCTTTTTCTTCAAAAATTTTCTAATTTTTATGTTTTAATTTATGATTTCTTGCATAAACATGTTTCCAAATATCATCCTTCAATTTCAAAGATTTTAATCCTAATTTCTAAAATCTCTAATTTCTGAAATCCCTACTTCAAAGATTTTACATGCATCTTAATCCATAAAGACAATTGATTTTCAATCCAATCTAACTCTTTTTCCAAGCTCTTTCCCAACTTAATTATCTTTTAAAATCTTTTTCAAATTATAAATTTCAAATTTATTTTCAAATAGTATTCATATCTTTTTAAATTATATCCTTTTCTTGTCATATTTATCTTTTATAAATCATATCTTTTATCTTATATCTTTTTCTTATTTTCGAATACCCACCCCCTCCCTTTATATCTACTCTCGGCGCTCCTCTCATCATTCACCATTCCACACTTGCTCTCCTCCTATTCCTCTTCTCTCTTCTCTTTTGCTTGAGGACAAGCAATCCTCTAAGTTTGGTGTGCTTATCCGTGATCACAAAAACATTCTCACTTTGATCATGGCCCCTAAAGGAAAACAACCCAACCCAAGAGGCAAGAAAGAGAATATTCCAAAGCCACTTTGGAATCAAGGGAAGTTCTTAACTAAAGAACATTCAGACCACTACTACAAAATAATGAGTCACAGATCAGTGATCCCGGAAGTTAAATTTGACCTGAAGGAAGATGAATATCCGGAGATCCAAGAGCAAATTCGAAACAGGAACTGGGAAATCCTAGCCAATCCTAAAACGAAAGTGGGAAGGAACATGGTTCAGGAGTTCTATGCTAATCTATGGCAGACAGACAGGCAAAGAATAATTGGAGCTGCTCTCTATGACCATCGGACCTTAGTCAGAGGAAAGATTGTTTATATCCATCCTGACAAAATCAGGAAGATCTTTAAGCTCCCTCAACTGAAAGATGACCCAGACTCCTTTAATAGGAGAATGATGAGGGTAAATAAAGGTCTGGACAAGATTCAATAGGATATATGCATCCCCGAAGCCAGGTGGACCACCAGCACGACTGGCATCCCAAATCAACTCAAAAGAGAAGATTTCAAACCAGTAGCCAGAGGCTGGCTGGATTTTATTGGGCATTCCATATTACCCACCAGCAACCGTTTTGAAGTTACTGTTAAAAGAGCAGTGATGATTCACTGCATCATGTTGGGAAAAGAAGTAGAAGTTCATCAACTGATCTCGTGTGAATTATACAAAATAGCAAACAAGAATTCCAAGGACGCCAGATTGGCCTATCCAAGCTTAATTTCTATGCTCTGCAGAGATGCCGGAGTGAAGATGGGAGTAATAGAGTATATCTCAGTTGAAAGGCCAATCACTAGAATATCAATGGACAGACAACAGCTGCAGGATGATCCAATCAAGAGGAGAGTACAGGAAGTCCTCCCAGAACTTCCTCAATTCGAATATTGGGAACATATTGAAGCATCTATTTCCAAATTGCAAGAAGCTATGAACCAAATAAAGGAAGAACAGAACAATCAAAGTAGCATGCTTTGCAAACTGCTTAAGGAACAGGAAGAGCAAGGGCGTGATTTAAGGGAACTGAAGCACCAAAAATTAATCCTTGAAAAGCACCCCACAGACTAGAGGAACATCTACTTCTCAAAACACAGGTTGTTGAGTTCTAATTTTAGCTTTAACTCTGTGATAGTGTTATTATAGAAATTTACCTTAGGAGATATATATAGTAGTAGTAGTAATTAGTAAATCTATTCTGGTTTTATTTCCAATTAAGTTATAATTTATTTTTCTCCTCATCATCAGGCATGAATAAAATAGTAGATAATTAGAATAAAGAAGTAATTTATTTTCGAGTTCTTAATAATAAAAATCATAATTAACTATATGTGGTGGCAACACTTTTTGTTCTCTGAATGAATGCTTGAACAGTGCATAATTTTTATCTTGAATTTTATGAATATTGGCTCCTGAAAGAATGAGGAACACGAAAAATATTATTGATGATCTGAAAAATCATGAAATTGATTCTTGAAGCAAGAAAAAGCAACTCAAAAAAAAAATATATATATATATATTTTACAAGAAATCATTGGATTAAGAAAAGGAATAAAAGCCAACAGCCCTCAAAACCAAAAGGCAAGGGTGAAAAGGATCCAAGGCTTTGAGCATCAGTGGATAGGAGGGCCCAAGGAAGTAATTCCAGGCCTAAGTGGCTAAATCAAGCTGTCCCTAACCATGTGCTTGTGGCATGCAGGTCCAAGTGAAAAGCTTGAGACTGAGTGGTTAAAGTCGTGATCCAAAGCAAAAAGAGTGTGCTTAAGAGCTCTGGACACCTCTAACTGGGGACTTTAGCAAAGCTGAGTCACAATCTGAAAAGGTTCACCCAGTCATGTGTCTGTGGCATTTATGTATCCGGTGGTAATACTGGAAAACAAAGTGCTTAGGGCCACGGCCAAGACTCATAAAGTAACTGTGTTCAAGAATCAACATACTACACTAGGAGAATCAATAATACTATCTGAATTCTGAGTTCCTATGGATGCCAATTATCATGAATTTCAAAGGAAAAAGGGAGATGCCAAAACTGTTCAGAAACAAAAAGCTACAAGCCCCGCTCATCTAATAAGAAATTGAGCTCCACTTAAAAAAAAAACTCTAAAATATTATTACTTCTTAATTTCTGTTAAAACCTATTTTATTTATCTAGTTGCTTGAGGACAAGTAACAGTTTAAGTTTGGTGTTGTGATGAGCGGATATTTTATACGCTTTTTGGAGGTAATTTCACGTAGATTTTAGTATGTTTTAATTAGTTTTTAGTAGAATATTATTCGTTTTTAGGAAAAATTCTTATTTCTGGACTTTACTATGAGTTTGTGTATTTTTCTGTGATTTCAGGTAATTTCTGGCTGAAATTGAGGGAGCTGAGCAAAAATCTGAGTTAGGCTGAAAAAGGACTGCTGATGCTGTTGGATCCTGACCTCCCTGCACTCGGAATGGATTTTCTGGAGCTACAAGAGTCCAATTGGCGCGCTCTCAACGGCGTTGGAAAGTAGACATCCAGGGCTTTCCAGCAATATATAATAGTCCATACTTTGCGCGAAGATAGACGACGTAACTTGGCGTTGAACGCCAAGTACATGCTGCTGTCTGGAGTTAAACGCCAGAAACACGTCATGATCCGGAGTTGAACGCCCAAAACACGGTATAACTTGGAGTTCAACTCCAAGAAAATCCTCAGCTCGTGGATAGCTTTAGTCTCAGCCCCAGCACACACCAAGTGGGCCCCAGAAGTGGATTTCTGCACCAATTATCTTAGTTTACTCATATTCTGTAAACCTAGGTTACTAGTTTACTATTTAAACAAAATGACATTTTTAGATCTGAATTTTATACACTTTGACGGCATGAGTCTCTAAACTCCATTGTTGTGGTGAGGAGCTCTGCAGCGTCTCGATGAATTAATGCAATTGTTTCTATTTCACTCAAACGTGTGTGTGTTCCTATCTAAGATGTTCATTTGCACTTAATTGTGAAGGAGGTGATGATCCGTGACACTCATCACCTTCCTCAACCCATGAACGTGTGCTTGACAAACACCTCCGTTCTATATCAGAATAAATGAACATCTCTTAGCTTCCTTAATCAGAATCTTCGTGGTATAAGCTAGAACTGATGGCTGCCATTCTTGAGGATCCGGAAAGTCTAAACCTTGTCTGTGGTATTCCGAGTAGGATTCAAGGATTGAATGGCTGTGACGAGGTTCAAACTCGCGATTGCTGGGCGTGATGACAAATGCAAAAGGATCAATGGATCCTATTCCAACATGATCGAGAACCGACAGCTGATTAGCCGTGCTGTGACAGAGCATCTGGAAGTTTTCACTGAGAGGATGGGAAGTAGCCACTTACAATGGTGACACCCTACATACAGCTTGCCGTAGACGGGCTTTACAAACAATTGAGTTGAATATTACATTGCAGAAATTCAGAGGACAAAGCATCTCCAAAACTCCAACATATTCCCCATTACTTCACAACAAGTAACGATTTTATTCTCTTTCATTTTTCCAATCTAATAATTCCCATTGACAATTTTGATTGATATCCTAACTAAGAATAATAAAATAAACATAGCTCGCTTCAAACCAATAATCTCCGTGGGATCGACCCTTACTCACGTAAGGTATTACTTGGACGACCCAGTGCACTTGCTGGTTAGTTGTACGGATTACAAATTCGTGCACCAATAAGAAACAATGAAAGTAGGAAAAGGACATGCAGCAACCAGTTGACCCACCAGCTGGAGGTGGCAACTAGGGAGGTCGCCATACCCCCTTGCTCATCTTTGAGTGCACCGAGGATGGTGCAAATTTTTAAGTGTGGGGAGGTCGTCCGACCACTCGGCATTTTTGGGTAACAAGTTTCTAATCCCAACACTTTTGCATTTCACTTTTAGGTCGCTTAGGATTTTTGGTTGCATTGCATATGTATATATTAATCTTAGTCAAAATAATAAAAATTTTCAAGAATTTTATCTATAGGGACCCCAATTGATTGAAAAAAAAATTATTTTTGAGAACTTGCTTGAATTATATATTTTGTGGATCATGTTCTTGAGCTAAGAACACAAGCATGTGAGATTTGAGCCACAATTGTGTGATTACATCATACATAACCACTTATTTTCATTCTTGTGTGCATTATTCTCTTCCTATGATTGTAATCTTTGATTTGTTTGATTCTTTATGTCCATTATTTTGTGTATACATACATTTATATGATTGAGGCCATTATTCAAATAGCTCACTTATCCAAATAGCCTACCTTTTATCTTCCATTGTTAGCCAATTTTGAGCCTATGCTTAACCCATTTGTTCATAATTGTAGCACATTACAAGCCTAAGTGAAAAATAATAAATGTCCCTTGTTTGGATCTTTGATTAGCTTAGGCTAGTGAGAGTGTTTATCAATTGATTTTGGGAGATTTGGAAACATTGGGTAGAGATAAAAGTGTGTTTGTGTTTTTGTTGAAAAATTTTGGGAATTCGGTACATACTCATGTATTAATCATGTGTAAACCATATGCATTGATGTTCTTGTATATATTTTAGTTTGAAAAGAAAAAATGAGAAAAACAAAAAAAAATATAGAAAAGAAAGAAAAAATAAAAGCAATAAAAAGGGGACAAAATGCCCCAAGTAAAGCTCAATAAAAATCAATGCATATGTGTGGTGACCAAAAATAGAATGCATGAGTGTGTGAAAAAGTGAAGAATTGGTAGTTAGGTTAGCTTTGAATTGTATAGGTTGTTATATAGGTTAGGTGGGATGCTTAGGTTAATCAAAGATTCAAATTCTAGTCCACTTGACCATATGCATCCTACCTTGACCCTAGCCCCATTACAACCTATGAAAAGCCCTCATGATATTTGTATGCATGCATAAAGTAATTGTTGATTGTTAGATAAAAAACAAATCTTGAAAAGCATGATTAGGGGAGGATTGAGTGAATCAACCCCATACACTTGAGTGCCTAGAGCGGATACACATCCGGTGAGGGTTCGATCGCTCAATTACATGTTTCCACCCATGATCATCTTTCCTTGCAAGTTTGTAAAATCTTTCAATGATTCAATTCAATTGTGGGTTTGCTTTGATTGCTATGCTTTAGCCCTTGTACTTCTATGTATCCTTGGAAGTTGACTTATTTTGACCAAGTAGTTGCATTCATTTAGATAGATTGTATTTAGTTAGTTTGCATTGAATAAATGTTGATACCCTTTTGCTTCTTTCTTAATTTTAGCATGAGGACATGCTTAGTTTAAGTGTGGGGAGATTTGATAAACCCCGATTTCGTGGTTTATTTTGTGCTTAATTTGGGGGATTTTATCACCTTTTCCCACATTTATTCAATAAAATAGCATGGTTTTGTAATTATCCCTTGAATTGTGCTTAAGTGTAAAAACATGCTTTTTAGGCCCTTAAATTGGTGAATTTAACTCACTTTAATTCCATTTGATGCCTTGATATGTTTGTTGAGTGATTTCAGGTTCATAAGGCAAGTATTGGATGGAAGAAATGAGGAGAAAAGCATGCAAAGTGGAGAATGCATGAGGAAACAAAAATTGGGAATGCATCAATGGGCGCGCGCGCGCACAAGGCACGCACGCGCAAAAGTGATTTCACATAGAAATGCGCGCACATACATGACGCTTCTGCGCGGATGAAGAAATAGCCAATTGACGCGCATGCGCACATGGCGCGTACGCGCCGATACTCTCACGTGACTCACTTAAAGGCAAAACGCTGGGGGCAATTTCTGAGCAGCCCAGGCCCAATTCCACCCTGTTTCTGAGTCTATTTCATGCAGAATTGAAGCCCAAGTAAAGGGGGGAGCAATTGTTTGTAGTTTTGGCATCATGTAGGTTAGTTTCTAGAGAGAGAAGCTCCCTCTTCTCTCTAGAATTAGGTTAGGTTAGGTTAATCTCTTCTAGATCTAGGTCCAATTTCATGTTTCCATCTCATTTCCTTTATGATTTCTTGCTTCTACTATTTCATTCTCATGGTTTGTAGTGTTAATTTTCCTTTTTTCTCCCTTTTGTAATCATGCACTCATGATGGATTTGGTTTATTTTTAATGCAATTTAATGTTTGATGTTCTTTTATTGTTGATTTGAGTTGTGATTTTATCTTTCCTTGCAATTGGTAGTTGGTAGATTTATATTTCATGCACTTTTACTATGCTTTCCTTTTGTACCCACCAAGTGTTTGACAAAATACTTGGTTGGGCTTTAGAGTAGAATTTTATGCTCTTGGCTTGGGAAGGTAACTTAGGAACTCTTGAGTTGTTAATGTCCAAGTGATTGATGATTGGGAGCCATTAACCTTAGATCTTACTAATTGAATTGGTGGAGACCTAGGACTTATCGACTTGGATTGACATAGCTCATTTGACTCTCCTTCATTAGTTAGAGGATGACTTAATGGGGTTGATCCTTGCCAATTCTCATGTTGTGGTTAGTGATAAGGATAGAGATCCTTGACCACCAACCCTTGCCAAGGCCTTTTTGTTATTTGAATTTCCTTATTATTTACTTTTCATGTCTCTTATTCCAAAAAACCCCAAAATATCCCTTCATAGCCAATAATTGACCACTTCATTGCAATCCTCGTGAGACGACCCGGAGTCCAAATATTCCGGTTAATTCTTATTTGGGGTTTGTTCTTTATGACAACCAATATTTTTGCATGAAAGGATTATTGTTGGTTTAGAAACTATACTTTACAACGAGACTCCATTTGTGAAATTCTAGACCGTCAAGAATCCGTTCATCACACAACCACAGAGAAAGAGTTGCTTACAGTGGTTTTTGCCATTGACAAGTTCAGATCTTATTTAGTAGAATCAAAAGTGATTGTGTACACTGACCATGCTACTCTTAAATATCTCCTCACAAAGTAGGATTCAAAACCCAGTCTCATAAGGTGGGTGTTGCTTCTGCAAGAGTTCGATATAGAAATAAGAGACAGAAAAGGGACAGAGAACCAAGTAGCTGATCACCTATCCCAGATAGAACCAGTAGCAGGAGCATCCTTCCCTCCCACTGAGATCTCGAAAACCTTTTCGGATGAGTAACTCTTTGCCATTCAGGAAGTACTATGGTTTGCAGACATTGCAAACTATAAAGCTGTGAGATTCGTACCCAAGGAGTGCAGTAAGATGCAAACGAAAAAATTGGTTTCTGATGCAAAGTACTAATTGTGAGATAAACCATATCTCTTTAAGAGATGTGCAGACGGAATAATCTGGAGATGTGTGCCTAGAGAAGAGGCTCAGAAAATCTTATGACATTGCCATGGATCACAGTATGGAGGACATTTTGGAGGTGAGCAAACAGCCACAACGGTTCTCCAATGTGGCTTCTACTGGCCTACTCTCTATAGAGACTCCCGAGAGTTTGTACGTAACTGTGATAGTTTCCAGAGAGATGGTAATCTGCCTCACGGTTATGCCATGCCTCAGCAAAGGAATCTTAGAGATTGAGTTGATTAATGTATGGGTCATTGAATTCATGGGACCTTTCCCACCATCAAATTCAAACACTTATATTCTGGTGGTAGTAGACTATCTATCTAAATAGGTAGAAGCAATTGCAACACCCACTAATGATACTAGGACAGTGCTGAAATTCCTCCAAAAGTTCATCTTCAATAGATTTGGTGTCCCTAGAGTACTAATCAATGATGGGGGCAATCATTTCTGTAATAAACAGCTTGACTCTGCTCTGGTCCGATATGGGATTAACCACAAAGTAGCAACCCCATATCACCCACAGATAAATGGGCAGGCTGAAGTCTCAAATAGAGAACTAAAAAGAATCCTAGAATAGACTGTAAACACCCGTAGAAGGGATTGGGCAAGAATTCTAGATGATGCTCTGTGGGCATACAAAACTGCATTCAAGACTCCTGTAGGGACCTCTCCATACTAGCTCGTGTATGGAAAAGCCTGTCACCTACCAGTGGAACTGGAACACAAGGCCTACTGGGCAACCAGGTTCCTAAACCTTGATGCTAAGGTAGCTGGACAGAAAAGATTACTCCAGTTGAATGAGCTTGAAGAGTTCAGACTCAATGCTTTCGAAAATGCCAAAATTTACAAGGAGAAAGCAAAAAGGTGGCATGACAGAAAGCTGTTATCTAGAGTCTTTGAACCAGGACAGAAGGTTCTGCTATTCAAGTCTAGGCTCAGATTGTTCCCTGGGAAACTGAAATCCCGGTGGAAGGGACCATATGTGATTACAAGTGTGTCACCATATGGATATGTAGAGCTTCAAGATATTGACTTTGACAAAAAGTCCATTGTTAATGGGCAGAGAGTCAAACATTATCTTGAAGGCAATGTTGAGCAAGAATGTTCAAAGCTGAGGCTAGATTAAAGCTCAGTAAAGTCCAGCTAAAGACAGTAAAGAAGCGCTTGCTGGGAGGCAACCCAGCCATCAGCATAAATTAGATGTTTATAATAATTATATGAGTTATCTTATTTTGCTATTCATGTTTGTCTATACATTTTAGTAAATAATTCAGAAAAATGAAGGTTCAGAACATAAAGTAGAGGAATCACAGAGAAAAAAGCTCACTGGCATAAAAACGCCAGTAAAGAGGCATTTTGGGCGTTAAACGGCAGAATAGGCACCATTCTGGGCGTTTAACGCCAGTAAAGGTAGCATTCTGGGCGTTAAACGCCAGAATGGGTAGCATTCTGGGTGTTTAACGCCAGAATGGGCAGCGTCCTGGGCATTCAAAAAAATGCCCAGTGACAAAGGATTGCTAGTGTTTAACGCCAGTCAGGGTACCTAGCTGGGCGTTAAACGCCTAGATGGGCCAGCATATGGGCGTTAAACGCCATAATGGATACCATTCTGGGCATTTAACACCAGAACAGCAGGGGGAGTGGAATTTCGTTTTCAATTCAATTTTTTTCAAATTTTCATGTTTTAATTCATAATTTTCTGCATAAACATGTCACAAATATTCACCTTTGAATTTCAATTTTCAAAAATTAATGATTTTATAAATTCTTTTTTTAAATTCTTTGTCAATTCTTTTTCAAAAACAATTTTAAACCTCATATTTTTTCAATTTCCTTTCAAACCTTTTCTTCATCCACCTTATCTTTTATTTCTTAGTTGCATCAACAAAAAAATTCTGATTTCAATTCCTCAGATCTTTTTTATATCTTTCAAAATTTTAAAATCCTATCTTTTTCATATCACATTTATCTTTTACCAATCATATCTTTTTATCATATCTTTTTCAAAAAAATTTTGAAAATCCACCCCGCTCCCTTTTAAATCCCATTCGGCCATCCCTCTTCATTCACCATTCGAATCCTTCTCTCCTTCTATCCCTTTTCTTTCCTTTCTTTTGCTTGAGGACAAGCAGACCTTTAAGTTTGGTGTATCTTTCCGTGATCACTGAGCTAAAACTCACCAAGATCATGACCCCTAAAGGAAAATAAACCACTCCAAGAGGCAAGAAAGAGAATAATCTAAAACCTTGGATGCATGAAAGGTTCTGCACCAAAGAATATGCAGACCATTACTTCAAAATCACGTGCAGAAGATCAGTGATCCCAGAAGATAAATTCGATATTAAAGAAGACGAATATCCGGAGATCCGAGAGCAGATTCGAAATAGAGGTTGGAAAATCCTAGCTAATCCTGAGATGAATGTGGGAAGAAACATGGTCCATGAATTCTATGCAAAGAATAGAGGGAACTGCCTTCCACACCATTCGGACTATGGTTAGGGGGAAGATTATTTACTTTTAATTTGACAAAGTAAGAGAAATCCTTAAACTTCCTCAACTGCAAGATGATCCAGAATCCTTTAATAGGAGAATGGCTAAAGATAAAAAGATAGATCAAGTTCTAGAGGACATATGCCTCCTTGGAACCAAGTGGATAACCAACACAAAAGGTGTCCTAAACCAACTAAAGAGGGGAGATCTCAAACCAGTTGCTAAGGGCTGGCTGGATTTTATTGGGCATACTATACTTCCCAGAAGTAACCGCTCTGAAGTTACTATAAAAAGGGCAGTGATGATTCACTGTATTATGTTGGGAAGAGAGGTGGAGGTTCATCAGCTAATTCCTTGTGAAATGTACACAATTGCACAAAAGGAATCTACTGAGGCCAAATTGGCTTACCCAAGCTTGATCTATTTGTTATGTAAGGATGCATGGGTACAGATGGGAGTGGATGAGTTCATCCTAACTGAGCACTCAATCACTAAAAAGATAATGGATGGATCTCAAGCTCAAGACAACCCCACCAAGAGGAGGGCGCATGAGCTACTCCCAGAAATCCCCCAATTTGACTATTGGATTCACTTAGAAGCATCTGTTACCAAGCTTCAAGAAGCTGTGGATCAACTCAAAGAAGAGCAGCAGAATCAGAATAGCATGCTTTGCAAATTACTCAAGGAACAAAAGCAGCAAAGGCGTGAGCTACAGGAGTTTAAGCGCCAGAAGCTATCCCTTGAAGCGCCAGGCGTCCCACAGATTGAAGTAGCACCTATCTCCCAAAATCAAGGTTGTTGAGTCCTAACTCTGTGATAACTTTTGTTATTAGGGACCTATATTAGAATTGCATGAGCATTAGTATTATTTTTATCAATTTCCGTATAATTTAATTTTCTTATCATCATCAAACATGAATAAAGTAGTAGTTTTTTTTAGAAGAGCAAGGGTGCAAATATCTCGAGTATATAATAAAAAAATTCAAATTATTTATATGTGGTGGCATTACTTTAGCTCTCTGAATGAATGCTTGAACAGTGCATATTTTTTATAGTGAAGTTTATGAATGTTAAAATTGTTGGCTCTTGAAAGAATAATAAAAAAAGAGAAATGTTATTGATAATCTGAAAAATCATAAAATTGATTCTTGAAGTAAGAAAAAGCAGGGAAAAAAATAAGAGAGAAAGAAAAAGAAAAAAGCAAGTAGAAAAAGCCAGTAACCCTTTAAACTAAAAGGCAAAGGTAAAGAGGATCCAAGGCTTTCAGCATCAATGGATAGGAGGGCCCAAAGGAATAAAATCCTGGCCTAAGCGGCTAAATCAAGCTATCTCTAACCATGTGTTTGTGTCATAAAGGTCCAAGTGAAAAGCTTGGGACTGAGTGGTTAAAGTCGTGATCCAAAGCAAAAGAGTGTGCTTAAGAACTCTGGACACCTCTAACTAGGGACTCTAGCAAAGCTGAGTCATAATCTGAAAAGGTTCACTCAGTTATGTGTCCGTGGCATTTGTGTATCCGGTGGTAATACTGGAAAACAAGATGCTTAGGGTCACAATCAAGACTCATAAATAGCTGTGTTCAATAATCAACATACTTCACTAGGAGAATCAATAACACTATCTGAATTCTGAGTTCTTATGGATGCCAATCATTCTGAACTTCAAAGGATAAAATGAGATGCCAAAACTATTCAGAAACAAAAAGCTCTAAGCCCCCGCTCATCTAATTTGAACTTGAGCTTCATTAAAGACTCTGAGATGTTATTGCACCATAATCTTCTTTTTATCCTATTTTATTTGTCTAGTTACTTAGAGACAAGTAACAGTTTAAGTTTGGTGTTGTGATGAGCGGATATTTTATACGTTTTTTGGTAGCATTTTCATATAGTTTTTAGTATGTTTTATTCACTTTTTGTTGTGTTTTTATTAATTTTTATTCAAAAATCACATTTCTGGACTTTACTATGAGTTGGTGTGTTTTTCTATAATTTCAGGAATTTTCTGGCTGGAATTGAGGGACCTGAGCAAAAATCTGATTCAGATGCTGAAAAAGGACTGCAGATGCTGTTGGATTCTGACCCTCCTGCACTCGAAGTGGATTTTTTGGAGCTACAGAAACCCAATTGGTGCGCTCTTAATTGCGTTGAAAAGTATACATCTTGGGCTTTCCAACAATTCATGATAGTCCATACTTTGCCCGAGATATGATGGGCCAAACTGGCATTTAAACGCCCACCAGAGACCCTTTTCTGGCGTAAAATGCCAGAACTAGCACCAAAGCTGGAGTTAAACGCCCAAACTGGCATCCAAACTGGCGTTTAACTCCAGAAATGGTACATGCACGTGAAAGCTAGGAAGCTCAGCCCAAACACTCACCAAGTGGACACCGGAAGTGGATTTTTGCACTCTCTGCATCTAGTTACTCATTCTCTATAAACCTAGGTTACTAGTTTAGTGTAAAAACTACTTTTAAAGATTTATTTTTGGACTTATGACATTTTTGACAAATCCTATTATATCTACTACAGTATGAACCTCTAAACCCCATAGGTGGGGATGAGGAGCTCTGCTGTGTTTCCATGGATTAATACAATTACTACTATCTTCTATTCAATCACGTTTGTTTCTACTCTAAGATACTCACTCGTGTTTCAACATGGAGAATGTGATGATCTGTGACACTTATCATCATTTCCCAACTTATGAACGCGTGCCTGACAACTACTTCCGTTCTACATGAGCTCAACGTAGTCATTGGGCGACAGCTTGAGTGCGTATCTCTTGGGTTTCTAATCCACGAGTATGATCTGCATCTCCTGACAACAGAGCACTCAAACTCGTGAGATCAGAACCTTCATGGTAGAGGCTAGAACCAATTGGCATCATTCTTGAGAACTGGAAAGTCTAAACCTTGTCTGTGGTATTCCGAGTAGGATATGGGATGGGATGACTGTGACGAGCTTCAAACTCGCGAATGTTGGGTGCAGTGACCGAGTGTAAAAGGATAAATGTATCCTATTCCGACACAAGTGAGAATCGACAGATGATTAGCCATGCTGGAAACCGTAGAGGACATGTTTTCACTGAGAGGATAGATGGTAGCCATTGACAATGGTGATCCACCAACATACTCTCTATCATTGAATAACAAGTATCATTCTTTTCATGCTCTTTTACTTTTTACAAACAAAATCCTTTTTATTCTTAATCTCCTGACTAAGAGTTACAAGATAACCATAGCTTGCTTCAACTCGGCAATCTCTGTGGGATCGACCCTTACTCACGTAAGGTACTACTTGGACGACCCAGTGCACTTGCTGGTTAGTTATGCGGAGTTACAAAAGTGTGAGTGCATTTTCGTGCACCAATGAGTGTGCAGGGAACTATATCTCTGACGTGGAAGATAAGGCTACATTCGGGACGATGTGTCGGGTTGCCATTTACGGACCGACAAGTGATATCACGAGCCAATAGGATAGACATTCATCATACGCATCTTCTATCTGTTTGTATGCTTTGCCGACTTGTAATTGAATGCCTAAATGAATAACATGCCTATTTGCTTACCTGAACTATTTGCTTTACATGTTTCTACTTGTGATTTACTTGCATTGTATATAATTGTGTTTGTCTGGGATTGAGGAGGTTCGGAAGGCAGTGGCGATGGGATCGCATGGAGGATCGGTTGGTGAAGGCTGTAGGACAACGGTGTTTGACTAGATTAGAAATCCCCTAAGATAGATTACCCTTTTATGGTGCTATGGTTTAGTTACGTTAGGATTTATACAATTATTCTTATTTGGTTTAGAATGCTTTAAGCTTGAATCCTTGTGATGGATATGGAGTCTAGGATTGCCTTTGGCGTCCCGGGGTCTTATATCCTACATCACTGGGCACTGTTACCATACTGAGGACCTCCGGTTCTCATACCATATCTCTGTTGTGTTTTTCAGATGCAGGTCGCAACCCACCTCGGTGAGTTGTCTAGTTGGTGACAGGAGCGGAGGATCCGGATACTCCTTGAGTCTTTTGATTTATTTTGAATATGTCTCTCACTTTTGTATTTTGTTTTTCCTAGAGGCTTGTATTTGAGAGAACAAAACTTATATAAGTTGTTTTTACTGTCTAGTTTCATATATGGTCTGTATATGGCTAGCCGGCTTAAACTCTGCAAGCCGTGGCTAGATTCTTATGATATTATACTACTATATCTTGTTTTATTATATCTGTTTTCTTGTTCTTTAAGTTAGTAACATTGTTAGCACGTTTTACGCTTTTCAAATCCTGTTTTTGAGCTATATTCTTCATCGGGCTTCTAGATTATACTATTCTTTCTATATATATTATATGTATGAGCTTAGAACTGTCGTAACCCTTGATTAACCTTTGCTTTACGACGCGAGGTAAAACTTAGGCTAATTAGGGTGTTACACAATAGATGCAAGGGTAGCTCCATATGAGTGAGTGAGTTTAAAACAAAAAATGGCCTCAATCATGCTAAATGCATTCAAAACATCAAACATTGGACATAAAGAATCAAGCAAAACCAAGATAACAATCATAGAAGGAGCATAGCACACAATGAACAAAGATAGTGGTTAAAATGTGTAACCACTCATTAAGGCTCAACAACTCACAAGGTTATTTCGTTCTATCATTCCTCTATGTTTTCACAAAAAAAATTCATTCAAGCAAGTTTAAAAAAATAACTTTCCAAATCAATTCAATAGAATACCCTAAAAACGAAATTCTTGGAGATCTTTGTTGTTTTTCACCAAAATTATTTCCTATATGTGTATGTATGTATGTATGTTTTGATAGATGCAATTTCAAAAATCTTTCCTAGTTCTATTCCTAATTTTTAACATCGCAAAAACTAACATGAACAATTAGGACAAAATTGAATTAGGCACTATGCTATTCACAACATCCAATCACAACTTCTATCTATAAATATATACCATGCAAATGCGATATATATATATATATATATATATATATATTAACTAGAGTAAGGATGCAATAGTAAAAAATACTAACAAATATCTACAAGAAACATAATAAAAGAAAACAAAAATAAAGTGCAAAGTATTCGGAAAAGAAAGTTTACACCGCAAAATATCCTCTTCCGTGCATGAACACAATCCGAGGAGAATGGCTCTAAGTTCCTCCACCTTCAGTTGGCGGATGTGGGGTCTCGGGTTGCATGAAAATTGCTAAGTTCAATGCATTCTCGGCATCTCCATCCTTGGTGTCCTCTTCCTCTCCCGGCTCCTTGCCTTTACGGCTCATCCTCAGAAAGAATGAATAGAGTATAATTAAGAATCATAGGGCAAGTGGCACTAAAAGGAAAAGGAGTAAGTAAATAAGCATCTAATTGAGGAAGTTTTCATAATGGTGTGGTATGATAAAAAATTAGCCATGTGTGTATTCCAATTATGAGCGCGGTTATAATATACAACGGCCAGTTAAAACGACATCCACATAATCAAAAAGTAAGCATGAGTTTCTCAATTAAACAGCCTAAGATGCAACTAAGAGACGAGCGTCAATTAAGCACATGCAAACTTAGGCAACTACAACAAGAGTGAATTGAATGTAGAAGATATTGGATATTGAAATTGTGCAAGTGTAAGCGCAAGATTAATATGAAATATCACAACAAACAATAGCCAATTCAATGATGAAGAGAAACTACTTATTCATCCTTAGGATTAAGGAAATAATCACATGGGAAGGTGCTTGTTAGAAAAAGCGATAAGCTTGATGAGAATCAAGTCAAGTCAACTCAAACAAATGTAAAGTATTAACAAGGAACAAAAACCTTGTTATGTGATTATATTGACTTAAAAACCATGATGAACAAGCGATTCAATTTAATTCACTAAATTAAACATGCACTTATAAAAATTTCATCTAATATACAACAAAGTGTAAATGTGCAAATCCAATTAGGTGCTAGTCATTGAAGGCAAAGTATGAGTGCATTGATGAAATTCAATCAACAAGCAACCCAATCAATATCAAGTAAACACTTGCAACTTATTTAATTAACAAACAACTACACCAAACTAATATAATTACTAAAACAAAAATGAGATGCAAAGAAAACTAAGTAAAACAAGTAGAGAAACATGGAAAAGCAAGAAAAGGAAGGGATGGAAGGGGTGGGAGTGCGTTAGGGCTTCAGGAAAAATGCAAACAAAATTTTGCCGAAAACAGCACTTGTGCGTACGCACACAAGGTGAAAAGTGGAAAGGGTGCATCCGCACAATTTGTGCGAGTACTCCAAACAGAAGGGTGTCAAGAAGTATGCGTAAGCACAAGCGTGTGCGAACTCACAGATGACTTTTTTTTGTAGGTTGAGGATAATGCGTGCGTGTCCACACGGGTCCGTGTGCATGCGCAGGGGCAAAAAAGGGCGGGGATGCATGCGCACAGGCTGAGCTAGTGCTCCCACCAGAGGGAGTGCAAGCTTCTATGCGTACACACAGCTCTGTGCAAGCGCACAGATAGTGTGAAACAGGGGTTGCGTGCATACGCACAGAGGGGTGCGTACACACAAGGCATAAGAAAACAGGGGAGCGCCCACGCACAAGGCGTGCGAGCGCTGCCAACAAAGGCTGCACAAGCTAGTGTGGGTATGCACAGAACGTGATTTTTACTGATTGTGTGCGCGCACACAACCGTGCACAACAAGGTTGTGCGCACGCACAGTGCCTTGTTTTTTTTTTCCAAAAATTTTTCTTTAAATTCTAGTGCACTCTACCTTAGCTTAACACAAATTTCAACCCCAAACATTCAAAACTTCACAAAATCATGATCCATACCAAAAACAACCTACTAAATTCAAAATTAAACTAATCCAAAGCTAACTAATATAAACCAAAATGCAAGAAATCAATACTATAAACAAAAAGAAGGGGTAAGAAAGATGTTACCATGGTGGGGTGTCTCCCACCTAGCACTTTGGTTTATAGTCCTTAAGTTGGACTTGTTGAGGAGACTCTTGCTAGGGTGGCTTGTGTTTCCACTCCTCCTTGAATCTCCATCCAAACTTGCACTTTATGGCTCCTCCGGGATCCCAAATTCTAGGTATCCGCTCTCCTTCTTCTTGATCTTTATGCTTCAAGCTGGATGGACATACTCCTAATTGACCCTTGAAGTACCCCAACATTATCTAAAAATCACTCAATTGTGTGTCACACCATGCTTGAACTCCAAGTCTTGTATTGGCTTTCTGAAAGGACCTTGGATTCACTTGGTAACCAACACTCCTTCCTCCACCATCTACCAACCCAAGAAGGACCTTGAGTTGGTAATCTGTCTCCAAGATAGCATATTGGTGGGGGCCAATGAAGCTCATAGATGAAATTGCCACCCACTCAATATGCTCTTGGTTGTCCACTCCTTCCTCACCAACCTCATCCTCCTCTTCCCCATTACTCTCATCATAACAAGGAGTTTGTGAGAAGTCCACCTCCATGTGTCTCTCAAACTTAATGGGAAGAGGCCCATTAGGATCATTAAGGGGATTAACCAAGGAGGACAAAAAATCATCAATGATGGAATCCTCATCTTGATCAATCTCCCTCAATTCTCCCTTTCTCTTCTCTAGTTCAAATACTTCACTTTCTTCCTCTTGTTGCACTTCAAGCTCTAACCCTTCTTCTTTCCCTTGAGGCTCCATGCTCTCCTCATTAGTACAATCTTTAGTTGACCCTCCACACTCCTCAAGAGGAATGCCTTGGTCGGATAAGCGTAGTAGGAGCAAGTGGTTCACCACTTCGGCCATGGTAGCCGTGAAATGCCCTTGTGTCTTCTGGAATACTTCTTGCTCTTGGAGAAAGGCTTGAAGGTCTTGTAGTTCCTGAGCCAAGGGTGGGAAAGGTTCACATTATGGGGAGAAATGAGGTTCATTGTTTAGGAGGATGGTTGTATATGTGGGAAGTAGTTCATGTTGGTAAGTGATGTGTAGAAAACGATCCAACACAAAACTCACCGATAAGTGTACCGGGTCGCATCAAGTAATAATAACTCACGTGAGTGAGGTCGATCCCACAGGGATTAAAGGATTGAACAATTTTAGTTAGGTGGTTGATTTAGTCAAGCAAACAAGTGTTGATTTGAGTGTATTGTATTAAACAGAAACTAAATTGCATGAAATTTAAAAGGGAGAGGGGAAATTGACAAGAATTTAAAGTGCAGAAGAATTAAAAAGCTGAATCTTAAAGAACAAGTAAAGTAAATGATAGAAACTTAGATTGCAAGAAATGTAAAGAGCTGAAACTTAGAGTGCAAGAAATGTAAAATTGCAGAAATAATAAAGAGCTCAAGGAGCTGGGATCTCAGAATCACACAAGATCAAGCAAAGAGCAATCAATTTTGGAAACAAAAAATGAAATAAGTTGCATCAGACCTCAATCAGAAAAGTAAAATTGTTTGAAGAAATAAATAGCAAATGAATTAAACTTAAACTACAGAATCTCAACGAAAGAGTGAAGATCTCATAGGTTAAAGAGACTAGAAAACAAGTCTAGATCTCAATTCCTTCTTTGATCCAATCAGAAAACAATTGCAGAAGGAGTGAAAATGAAAGCAGTAGAGAAAAACAGATCCAAATCTTAATTTCTTAGAATTATGCAGAAGAGTAAACAGAGAAAGATCTCAAGGTGAGATCAAAACAGAATTCCTTCAATTCTCAACCCAAGATTCAAAACAAAGAGGAAAAATGTAGAAAGGAAATCCCAGAGGAAGAGAATTCAATTCTCTATCCTAATTCCCTAATTCGAAGCTAAGAGTCTGAAAATTTAAAAATCAAAATAAAAGTGAGCTAAAAGTAAAAGAAAGTTCCTCTCTAACTTAAACTAGCTTCTATTTATACACTTCTTTTTTTTATTTTATAATTTGGAGTGGGCTTTTTAATTTGGTGAAGAATTGAATTAAAATGGAATTTTAGTTGAATTCTGGTCCATGGGTGTTGCTCCCAAGGCAAGGCTCGGTTCATGGGGAGAGCGCAGCATTGGTGCTTGTTTCCTTGGCCCTTTTGGTGCGTGACAAGGCTTGGCAAGACAAGGGGGAGTGGTGCATCATAGCGCTCGGTTGCCCACAAGAACGCAGCATCCCCTTTGTCTCTAGCGTGCACTCCTAGTTCGAATCCTGATGGGAACATTGCTGGCTAATTTCTTTGCAAGGAGCGCTTCTCTCCTTCCCTTAACACATGGGTTCGATCCTTGGGGAATGCAGTTCAGCTAATTTTGGCTCATTTCCTTGCAAGGGTAGCGCTCCATTCTTTCCTAGGCACATGGGTTCGAAACTTGTGGCCTCCTTTAGCAAGCTTTTCTCCTTGAATTTATTTTGGAGGCTGCCCGATAAAGTCATTGGTGTTAACCAAGTGCTATGCAATTTTGCCTTGTTTCCTTAGTTTCTTGTAGCGCTCGGTCATCCCCAAGAGCGCAGCTTTCCTTCCTTGGCCTTGGTCCTTTGTTGCGTGCTAATGTGTGAAGAATGTGGGGGAAGTAGCGCTCATATGGAGAGCGTTGTGCTCTCTAGGAGAGCGCTATGGCTTGTTCCTTGATGCGCCACGCTTTCCTTCTCATTTAGGCCACACTCTTCTTCTTCCTTAGGCCACGCTTTCTTTGTTTCTTTGTTTTCTTCACCTACAAGTAATCAAAACAACCAATCAAAGTATCACTAAATTCACAAGGTTTAAAATTCATTCAAAAACGAATCAATTTTAACTTAAACCTCATGATTTTGTGTCAATTAAAGGGTGGTTGAGTGATTCAATAAAACCATGCAATTTCACTCCAAATTACTTACTTATACTGCAAGAAAATGCATAAAACATAATTAAACAAGTCAAAAATGCTTGTAAAGCTAGCATATGATGACTTGTCATCAGTAAGTTTTTAGAGGTGGTATGTAAGAAGGTGTATGGTGGTGGTGGTGTGGTGTTTGAAAATGTGGTGATTGAGAGTTATGTTGGAGGTATGGGTCATAGGCATATGGTGGTGGGGGTGTGTCATCAAAGTGAAATCCACCATATCCTTGGGTTGGGTATGCATATTGGGGAGGGTTTTGCTCATTGTTGTATAGATAAGGTTGCTCGTTCCAAAATTGATGCTCTAATCCCATGATGCAATCCAAAATTGAAGTTATCACACCCTACAAAATGATCACAACCAAACTCCAAACCAAGAGGATGATAACTCATAGAGAAAATTGAAAATAAAAGCTAAAGACATCAAGTAACAAAAGAGGCAAAAATCCTAATTAATAGAAAAAAATAAGCAAGCATCCCAAAAAGTATCTTTTCACACTATGGACATATTTACAACAACCAAAATATAGCACTCATGACGCTAGCTCCCCGGCGACGGCGCCAAAAACTTGATAGAGCGAGGATCACGATGGTTCGGAAGTTTAGCAAAACAATTTCTTTGTTGGTAGCATAGTCCAAACCAAGAAATAATCCCCCCAATCAAAGTTTACAATTTCTAATCAACTAAGAGTAATGAAACCTCGGGTCGTCTTCCCTAGGAACTAATGCCAATGAGCGCACAATTTTGGTTGCAAGAGGCAAAGGGGTTTTCAATAATGAAAGCAAACAAAATAAAGAAAATAAAAGAACAAGACAAAATTGCAATTAATAAACTAATAAAGGAGCAAAAGAACTATGTATGTAATATAGACAAGTAATGCTATAAAGTGTTGGAAAAGTGGTTCAAAACATAAATGAAACCTTGACTTGGGATAAGTTATGGAATCCCTTCCTTATCATAACTACAACTATGATCATTATAATGGATTAATCTCATTAAGTCAACCCTTAACATCGAAGGATAGGTCAAGTGAGCATAATTGTCATTAATCCACAAATCCTAGCTAACTTACCAAATTAATTGGCAAAAAGCTAGCGTTAGTGGAAACAATAACAACTAACAACCCAAGAATTATCACTAAATGTTAGACATTGTGGCTCTAATAATCCATAAACTCATTTCCCCCAAGCCAAGGGGTGGAAATTACCCCATAATCAAAATTGGCATTTCATCAAATACATAGTGGGCATAAACATAAAACATGACAAAATGAGCAAACTAATGAAAGCTATGAACCAAAAATACTCAAAATAAATAAAAGCAACTCAAATAAACATTTAATAATCATCAAATATCAAATTAACCAACTAGAAATTCAAAATTACAAAACTATGTAAATATTGACAAAGAAAATTAAAATAGAAGAAAGTGTAGAACAAGTGGTATAATAAAAGAAACAATTAAAGAAATACTTACAACGAAAATTGCTAGAATCCAAAATCAAACTTGAAGAATAAAATTCTACAAACCCTAATTAAGAACCCTAAGAGAGAATTTCCAAATCTACACTACTCATACTCCTACTATGTGTTTTCCTATTCTAAGTTTGGCTCTCTTCATATGGCATGAAGTTCCCTTCATATAGCACTTGATTTCAGCCTCCAAGCCTTCAGAAATGGGCCAAAAAAGCCCCAAAATCGCGAGCCACGTGACTTTTAAATGAAGTTACGCGCTGGTACCTGTGCGTACGCACACTTCGCTGAATTTCCACTTGTGCGTACGCATATAGGGTTGTGTGTAACACCCCAATTACCCTATGCTTTACCTCTAGCCGTAAAGCAAAGGTTAATTAGAGGTTACGACAGTCCTAAGGCTTATACATATTTATATATAGAAGGAATTAATATATTCTAGAAGCCTGATGAAGGATTAAGCTCAAAAACAGAATTACAAAAGTGCGAAATGTCCACACGATGCCAAAGCATAAGATACAAGATATAGGTATAAGAGAATAAAACACATATAAATACAAGAATATAATAATCATAGAGAACTAAAATGGAAATAAAACGGAAATAAAACGGAAATAAACAAGGAACAAACCATACTACGCTCTGTCACCATATCCGCAATCTCACCGAAGTAAATTATGACCTGCATCTAAAAAACAACAACAAAGTACGGAATGAGAATCAAAGGTTCTCAGTATGGTAATAGTGTCCAATGATGTAAGATGTAAGGCCCCGGAACGCTGAAGGCAATCCTAGAACTTCACATCACATACTGATATTCAAGCTTAACGGTATAAATAAATAAAGAACTTAAACCATAAACAGGGTTATCTAACTTAGGGAAATTCTAACTAATGCTACTAACACTGCTGTATCCCACAGCCATCGCCAACCTAACCTCCGTGCAATCCCATCGCCACTGCCTACCTAACCTCCTAAGCACCAGTCAATCAAAATTAATGCAAACAAGTAAAACACATATAATATTCATATAAAACAAGTAGTTCAAGACGCAATTAGGCATATTATAAAATTAGGAAAACTCAGGTAAACAAAGTAAGCAAGCATATAGAAGATGCACATGATGAATATCTGCCCTATTGACTATGATATCACATGTCGGTTATTGTGCTAAACCCGACAGCAAATCAGGTCAATAACTCCTGGATTAGTCTCTCTATTGCGCATAAGGAGGAAAATTCCGAGGGAGAGTGCCCTACCACCTTCTACTTTCAGAGAGAAATATTTCGAGAGGACGGGCCCTACCACCTTCCTCTGGTTGTCGCATGATTCCATGGCTTAGTGCCCTACCACCTTGCAATAAGAGAGAAATCGTATTTTCAGGAGGAAGAATTCCAAGGGATAAGTGTCCTACCACCTTCTCCTTTCAGAGGGAAATATTCTGAGGGAGAGTGTCCTACCACCTTCCTCTGGTTGTGAAAAGTATGAGTGAGAAGCCCAGCTTCAACTCTCATATCCGAACATAGGTAGGATTCTGCCACAACCCCTACGACGAAGAACAATGCATAGTATAATTACATATTCAATCTCAGAGGCCACTCCTCATAACACACTTCCACTCATACTCATTCCATCAACCTTAGGCATTCACCATTTCCATTCCAAGCTCATTAGTTCCTTAGTTTTTCAATTCATCATCAACAATCACCAAGTTCACTACTCTTCATTCTCTCTCAACCAAACCCAACGTCAATACATCAGAAACCTAAACCTTCGTTCTCTAACTTTTCAATATAATCATCAACTAAAACCCTTAGCCTATTTCCCTTATTCCTATACTCAAATCTAAGTCCGAAAAGCCTTAAAATGGTGTTATAGAAGCTTACAACCTTGTTGGGAAGGTGAAATAGTTGAAAAAAAGTTTAAAATTATGAAACAGGGCGTGTGCGTCCGCATAAGGGTGTGCGTGCGCATGCCCAGGAAGATTTTGAAAGTGTGCGTATGCACAGGGGTGTGCGTACGCACATGTACTAAAATTTAGAAAGTATGTTCACTCGCACAAGCTGTGCGAGCGCCCCCAACAGACGGTCCTTCCCGACTTGTGCGTGCGCACAGGGCTGTGTGTCCGCATAGGTCATAATCCTTCATTGATGTGCGTGCGCAACAGTAAGCCTTCCCCTGCGTGTGCGTACGCACAGGTCTGTGTGTCTGCACAGGTCTAACTTTTCACAGGGTTGTGCATGCGCACATATAAGAAAATCCTGAAATTCTGTCACTTTTTGCAGAATTTCAGATTTTTAACACCAACTTTGAATGATCATAACTTCCTCTACCGAATTCCAAATTTCACAAACTTTATATCGATTTAAAGGGTTTTCAAAGATCTTTAATTCTAGACAAGTTTCATCAGAAATCCATTTTTACCAAAGGCCTCAAAACTCTAATTTTTCCAAAACTCAATTCAAAACCAAACCAACCACAACCCAAACATTACCAAAACAACATAAAAGCCCATACCCTTCCTTTTTCCAACTCAACCATCCATAATCCCAATTACACTACTCAATACCATCAAACCCCTTAGTCATCAACATCCAAAACCATCATAAATAATCTTTATCCAACATCGAACATCAACAACTACTTCAAATCCTCATCACTTATCCTCAACATATTCAATCATTATCCATATTCATATTACCACACTCAACATACACACTCACCAACATCAACCAACATCACAATTTATAATTAGCACCGACAACATCATTATTCATCATCAATCCTTAAATACCAACAACCTCATCAACAACACTAATCATCAATACTCATTAACCCCACAATTTCCAATAATCCTCATCAACCACAATAATCAATATCAATAATCAATTAACATAAATCCTACTTTAACATATACAATCCCTTAAATCTCCATCAACATGCATACACTACAATATTAATTCAAAAAACCATACATCCAATTCAATCTTATCTTATGGTCCACTAGTCTAAATGTCCATGAACATTACATATTATATAAAGAAAATCAAAACAATACTTTGGCCAATTCCCAAACGCACCAAACACCAAAACGAGGCCACCAAGCTTAATCCAAAGCCTCAACCAACACCAACAAACACCAAGACTCACACTAACAACACATATATCATAAAAATCAAAACCTAAGATGCACAAAACAACTAAACACAAGGGTTTAGTAGAACCTTACTTTATCCAACGAGATTAGGGGTAAAATCCAATAATTACCTGCTACTAGAGATCACCTAAACAAGCAAAACCAAAAAACTTGCTCAAAACCACAACAAAAAACGTGCAGAAACTTAGGACACAAAACTAGAGAGTGAGATGCAAGTTCTTACCAGATTTATTTAGATAGAAATAAAGAGCTTGTCGAGAGCTTCACGTGGCCACAAACGGCTTGTCAATCGGAGGTTCGTAGCTCAAGTTACAAGCAAAAGAAGGTGAGAGTGAATAGTGTTTTTCTCTTCTCCCTCTCCTCTCATGGCAGCTGCGCCCCTCTCTCTCTTAGGGCTGGAAAAATGAGCTCAAAGCTCATTAAATGAGCTTATATATGTTGGACCTTGGGGTCGGTTAGGGCCCGGTCCAGCCCGTTAGCGTTTTCGGTCCGTTTGGCCCACCTTAGGCTTTACCTTTAAGATTAGTGTTCGGTTTTCGATTCTAAATTATTTTTATCTTCTCAAAATGATAAATCAATTTTTAAAATATTATTTTCCAAAATATGCGGTACTGAGCAGTCTAGAGCCGGTACTGCCAGCTTAAGCGCCAGTATGCATTTTTACAAAAATCTTTTCGAAAAAGGTACATTTTCCAACTCAGAAAAATTCATTGAAATCAAATTTCACATTTATATTTTCAAAATAAAACTTCTAAATTTTGAATCTATCCTGAGCATTAAAATTATTTTATTAAAACGGTTTTACATGAAAGCGCGGGTTCTTACATCATCCCCTCCTTAAAAAGATTTTCGCCCTCGAAAATCCGAGTTATGCGACATATCCCTATCAAAACGCCCTACTGTGTCGATGTTCCCTTTCTGCTTCCGCTGCATCACTCTGATTATCGTCATTACGCATCTGAAGTTTTTCTTAAAATAATTACCAATTTTGTAATACTTTTTAAAACCTTTAAATCAAGTCCCATATAAATGAGTTCATTGTTAAAACTTTTTCAAAAGAGCCAAAAATCGTTTACTTGAAAGTCAACTACTTGAAATCATGGTTTTCATAAATAAAAACCTCTCAGTTTGAATTCTTTTCGACAAGATAATTTGGAAACCAAATTCACAAATGAACATAATCGGAGAACTCACTTTTCTTTTTAAACAATATCCTCCAAACTAAGGATTTCTGACGTAGTTCCAAAACCAAAGACTGCTTTTGTAACATTTCGCAAAAGCTGTAAAAACAAGTTCAATCTAAATCAGTTCATTACGAAAGCTTTTTCAAAAGGCTCGAAAACTCATTTATTCTTAAATCAAAACCTTTCAATTTGAATCCCGTTTTGATAAGATAAATTATAAACCAAATCACAAATCAAGTAAATCGTAAAACTCACTTTTTCTGTAAACCATATTATTCAGACCAAGAGTTTCGATTTAATTTCAAAAGCAAAACATTTAAACCAAAAGTTTCAAACCAAATTTGAAAATCATGTTAACCTTTAAAACCCTTTTTTAACATGGTTCAAAACCATACTAGTTAGAAACTGAAAATCATAAGTAGAAAGCACAAAAGAAATAGTCAGCACTTCTCCTGCACCAGTGTTGAGCAGCACCCATCAATGGATATGCCGCAACTCCATGAACTGGTCTAAAACCTAACATCCGCAGACTCTTCCACGAGGAACAAAACTCCTACAACTTCTCATAACGTTGCACACTTACCGCTTCGCTTTCCGTATCCACAAACAGGTCTTAAAGAACTAACACATCGCATCACTATACCTAAAGATCACATGTGACATCAAAACAATTCTCAAGTTTACTCAGAAAGATAAAAGATTTTGAAAAAGAAGGACAAACAACAAGGATAATCTCCGCAAGAGTATTGAAATAACTACTGAATCTACAAGTAAACAATGATGTACAATCGATGAAGAGTATTGGAAAGAAATTCAGTTTAACAACCTCAAGGATGACTCCTGAATCAGAGATAACTGATAGGAACACAAAAAGGATAAGCAAGGCAGTAGTTTGGAACTAAATCAAGTTGAGTTAACAAGTATGAAATCATAGAAGAAGGTTAACTAAAGCTAGTGATGACACTCTCAAGGTTTAAAATTTATGATTAAGTACACATAATACATTTGAATATAAAAATGAAAAATTGTAAGAAGATCATCTCATGTGCTAAAAGAAAGGTATGTAACTTGCATTTCACAAAAGGGTGACAGAAACATATATCAAAACTGCAATATGGTTAAAAGAAACTAAATTGCATTTTGCCTAAATAGTTTCCAAGAAAAAGAGTGAATAGGTGAGGTTTGAAAAATGAAAGTCAATTGGGTTAAGGCCAAAACAATTTTTTCAAAATCTTAAAAGACATTTAGGTACTCAATTAGATAAAGTTATACACTGATATTGTGGCAAGGTTGTAAGAAAATCAAAAGTTTGTTCAAGAATTCTCAAAGTTTAAATTCAAACAAGCGTGTACGAAATTTTATAGCAAATATGGAACAAGTTAAACTCTATTTAGAAAAGAAAACTCCGTGGTAAAAATTTGCTTATCAGTCGGTTTCAAAACTTTATTTAAAATAGTGCATGCCAACTTCAAAACAATTTTGTCAATTTAAAGAATAGCTATGGCTGCAATTTTAAGCGAGAAAAATTAATTTAAATTTCTTAAGAGAATTAAAAACTTGTTTCAAAAGTTCACATCAAAATGCTAAGAATACACTTGAAATTGCCATCACATAAGAACATTCAAGAATATTTAAGATGTACTTAAAAGAAATCAGACCAAACAAGAAAACATCTTAAATCAAGGGAGTTCAAACAAGATCCACGAAGCATGGGACACTAAACAAGCTTTCCATTGGTCCAAAGGAATGCAACACTTGTCAGGAAAGACAACTCAATTGACAGTGAAGTTTCAAGAAGGAACATTTGACTAAAGAAGGACAATTAAGAGGACAAACAACACACTAGATAGAAACAAATTCAAGCTGACTTAGAGGAGTATGAAATTCACGAGAGAAGGAAAACTGAGACTACTGGTGGTGTTCATAAAAAAAAGATTAGTTAAAAACAAAATCAAGTATCACAACCATAGAACAAAAGCATAAAGAACTAGCCCATACTTGAGAGGAAAGGTATAAACCCAATATTTTCAAAAGAATAACAAATGCATAAATAATGCATCATGCTAAATTAAAGTCAATTTGTCAAACGAAAACTAACTGGAATAAAAGTGAAAAGCCTTTCCTTTAAGAATTTAAAAATACCTAAGTACATAATCAAGTAGAGTTATGTATAGGAACCGTAATAAAATTATTTTGAAAAGTCAAATTGTACTTAAAGTAAGTGTAGTTCTGTAAACCAGTAAAAGAACATGAGAGATATTAGAAATAAATAGTTTTTAAATTGCATAAGGAATTTTCAAAGTTTTATATAGATAGATGTATATCAAATCAAAAGCGATTTTTATAAAAGTTTGAAAATTGGTTATAAATATAGTCAATCAAGAGAAAAACTAAATCACCATTTCTTTAAAAAAAGGGACTAGGAGTAAGGACACAAAAAAGACACACTGCATCAAGACAAGTTCAAAGTCATGTCAAAAAATAACATGGATCAAGAAAAAGAGTTCAAACAGAGGAAGAAAGATACACCAAGGAATTCAACCGGCATATGCAATTTAGGATCGAAGAAGAATGCATATGAACAGAAAAATAGGATTGAAAACACCAAACTGCTCCCTAAAAGAAATGGCAACAAGAACATCAAGATAGGTTAAGAAACAATAAGTCACATGACATCCAACAGAATCCAAACAACATAACTGAGCAACCTTGAGAAATAGTTTCTAACGTTCCCAAAACCTGCGATTTACTTTACTCAAAACTCGTGTATCATCTATGATAACCCATCAGTGCTTTCATATACATAATTCAATAGTATTAAGCCAACCAAACTTAATATCAGGAATTGTGCAATGCAAGACTAATGGCGTTAATCAATAGACCATCATGTGCATAAAGCTCTAATTCTCGTCATTCGACAAGACCTAATACATGACAAATGCTCAAAGTATGAAATTGAAGCATAGTCGGTGCATTTCCTCAGGCTTTACAAGAAAGACCACTCTGATACCAATAAATATAACACCCTAATTACCCTAAACTTTACCTCTATCCATAAAGCAAAGGTTAATTAGAGGTTACAACAGTCCTAAGGCTTATACAAATTTATATATAGAAGGAATTAATATATTCTAAAAGCCTGATGAAGGATTAAGCTCAAAAACAGAATTACAAAAGCGCGAAACCTTCACACGATGCCAAAGCATAAGATACAAGATTTAAGTATAAGAGAATAAAATACATATAAATACAAGAATATAATAATCATAGAGAACTAGCGGCAGCTTGCGGAGTTTAAGCCGACTAGTTACAAATAGAGAGATACAGAGTTTTAGAATCAAAACAGCTTATACAACCTATCTCTCGAATAAGCCTCTAAGGCCATAAAGATAAATATACAAAAGGTGAGAGAATACTATGATGGAAGTAAAACAGAAATAAACAAGGAACAAACCATGCTCCGCTCTGTCACTATATCCGCAATCTCACCGAAGTAGATTACGACTTGCATCTGAAAAACAACAACAAAGTATGGAATGAGAACCGGATGTTCTCAGTATGGTAACAGTGCCCAATGATGTAAGATGTAAGGCCCCGGGACGCCGAAGGCAATACTAGAACTTCACATCACATATTGATATTCAAGCTTAACGGTATAAATAAAATAAAGAACTTAAACCATAAACCGAGTTATCTAACTTAGGGAAATTCTAACTAATGCTACTAACACCGCTGTATTCCACAGCCGTTGCCAACCTAACCTCTGTGAGATCCCATCGCCACCGCCTACCTAACCTCCTAAGCACCAGTCAATCACAATTAATACAAACAAGTAAAACACAGATAATATTCATATACAACAAGTAGTTCAAGAAGCAAATAAGCATATTATACAATTAGGCAAACTCAAGTAAAAAAAGCAAGGTAGCATATAGAAGATGCACATGATGAATGTCTGCCCTATTTACTCTGATATCACATGTCGATTATTGTGCCAAACCCGACGGTAAATTCGATTGACAACTCCCGGATTAGTCTCTCTATTGCGCATAAGGAGGAAAATTCCGAGGGAGAGTGCCCTACCACCTTCTCCTTTCAGAGGGAAATATTCTAAGGGGACATTCCCTACCACCTTCTTCTGGTTATCGCGTGATTCCGTGGGTTAGTGCCCTACCACCTTGCAATCAAAGAGAAATCGCATTTTTAGGAGGAATAATTTCGAGGGATAAGTGCCCTACCACCTTCTCCTTTCAGAGGAAGATATTCTGAGGGAGAGTGGCCTACCACCTTCCTCTGGTTGCGAAAAGTATGAGTGAGAAGCCCTACCACAATGCATACTATAATTACATATTCAATCTCAGAGGCCACTCCTCATAACACACTTCCATTCATACTCATTCCAACAACCTTAGCCATTCACCATTTCCATTCCAAGCTTATTAGTTCCTTAGTTTCTCAATTCATCATCAGCAATCACCAAATTCACTACTCTTCATTCTCTCTCAACCAAACCCAACGTCAATACATCAGAAACCTAAACCTCTGTTCTCTAACTTTTTAATATAATTATCAACTAAAACCCTTAGCCTATTTTCCTTATTCCCATACTCAAATCTAAGCCAAAAAAGCCTTAAAATGGTGTTATAAAAGCTTACAACCTTGTTGGAAAGGTGAAATAGTTGAAAACAAAGTTTAAAATTATGAAACTGGACGTGTGCGTCCGCACAGGGGTGTGCGTGCGCATGCCCAAGAAGATTTTGGAAGTGTGCATACGCACAGGGGTGTGCGTACGTATAGGTGCTAAAATTTAGAAAGTCTATTCACTCGCACAAGCTGTGCGAGCGCTCCCCCAATAGATGACCCTTCCCGACTTGTGCGTGCGCACAAGGCTGTCCGTCCGCACAGGTTGCAATCATTCATTAATGTGCGCGCGCAACAGCCGTGCCGGCGCTCAAAATAGTTAGCTTTCCCTTGCATGTGCGTACGCACAGGTTTATGTGTCCACACAGGTCTAACTTTTTGCAGGGTTGTGCATGCACACAAAGCTGTGCATGCGCACAAGGCTGTGCGTGTGCACATATCAGAAAATCCTGAAATTCTGCAACTTTGCATAATTTCATATTTTTAACACCAACTTTGAATGATCATAACTTCCTCTACAGAATTCCAAATTTCACAAACTTTATATCGATTTAAAGGGTTTTCAAAGATCTTTAATTCTAGACAAGTTTCATCAGATTTTGAAAATCAAGGCAAAAGGTATGATCAGACAAAGTTCACCAAAAATTCATTTTTACCAAAGGCCTCAAAACTCCAAATTTTCCAAAACTCACAATTCAAAACCAAACCAACCACAACCCAAACATTACCAAAACAACATAAAAGCCCATACCCTTCCTTTTTCCAACTCAACCATCCATAATCCCAATTACACTACTCAATACCATCAAACCCATCACTCATCAACATCCAAAACCATCATAAATAATCTTTATCCAACATCGACCATCAACAACTACTTCAAATCCTCATCACTTATCCTCAACATATTCAATCATTATCCATATTCATATTACCACACTTAACATACACACTCACCAACATCAACCAACATCACAATTTATAATTAGCACCAACAACATCATTATTCATCATCAATCCTTAAATACCAACAACCTCATCAACAACACTAATCATCAATACTCATTAACCCCACAATTTCTAATAATCCTCATCAACCACAATAATCAATATCAATCATCAATTAACATAAATCCTACTTCAACATATACAATCCCTTAAATCCCATCAACGTGAAGAAGGGACTTTGAGCCAACGTTAGTGACACTTAACATTATCACTAACGTTGGCCAACGATCATAAGTGGCTACGTTAAAGTCCACGTTAACTTAGTTAACGTGGCCTCTAACGTTAAAAGGGGGAAGGAAGCCAACGTTAGTGACACTCAACATTGTCACTAACGTTGGCCTAAGGTGCAATGTACCACGTTAACTCCCACGTTAACTTGGTTAACGTGGGAGCTAACGTAAGAGGAAAGGGTGGTCGACAACGTTAGTGACACCCAACATTGTCACTAACATTGGAAGCAACCACAAAACCCCAAGGAGCCATGTTAACTTCCACGTTAACTTAGTTAACGTGGAAGGCTAACGATGATGAGTGAAAGATGAGCCAACGTTAGTGACACTCAACATTGTCACTAACGTTGGGGATGGCTAAGAATGGCCACGTTAGAAGCCACGTTAACCTAGTTAACGTGGACTCTAACGTGAGACATAAGGGCACATTGGAACGTTAGTGACAATGTTAAGTGTCACTAACATTCTCAAAGGTTGGCAAGGCCATGTTAGAAGCCACGTTAACCTAGTTAACGTGGACTCTAACGTGAGACATAGGGGCACAATGGAACGTTAGTGACAATGTTAAGTGTCACTAACGTTCTCGAAGGTTGGCAAGGCCACGTTAGAAGCCACGTTAACCTAGTTAACGTGGGCTCTAACGTGAGGCAAAGGGGTACATTGGAACGTTAGTGACAATGTTGAGTGTCACTAACGTTCTCGAACTCATTCTTTCACTAAAACGTTAACACCCCTAACGTCCTGAGCTAAAGTCTCTGCCCACTTCACACTTTCTCTCTGCAAGTAAAACCAAGCCCAAATGAAGAAGAGAACTGCTTCAATCTCAAGATCTAAAGGCCTAAGACTTGAAGAGCCAACTAGAAGCTGAGAAGAGTAGTATATATAGGAGTAGCTTTGAATTATTTGGGGAATTCGAAAAAGAGGGGAAAAGGGCACTACTCTCTGTATTTTACTCTGCTCTTCTAGTTCCATGATGTATTCTCCATCTTTGTTTTCATTTTCTAGAGCTATAAACAACTAAACCCCTTTCATTGGGTTAGGGAGCTCTGTTGTAATTTGATGGATCAATACTAGTTTTCATTATTCTTCTTCTATCTTGTCTCTTGATTTCACTTGAAAGCTTTCGATCTTCATCCCATTGGGTAGTTATCTTGGAAAAGAAGCTATTCAAACTTGGATCTCTTCTGAGCCTTGAAAGAGGAATTAAGAGATCAAGCTAGAAATGCTTTCTCATGCTGGACCAAATTGGGTTTGGATGGATATGTGACTATAATCCTCTCAATACTTGATTTGGGAAATGCATGTGGTATAATCAGTGACCATACTTCATCTCTTCTCATGAGCAATTGACCAAGGAATTGGCTATTGATCAAGATTTGAGAGATTGAATTGCAAGAAATTGTAATTCAATCAATTAAGATTGCCAAGGAGATCAATGAGTGCATTGATTGAGGAAGAGATGAAAATGAACTTGATCCGGAGAATCGCAACATCTCCTGCGCCCAATGAATTCACCAATTCTGATCTCACCCATTCTCTTTAATTTCTGCGTTTACTTTCATGAGCAAACACCCAATTCCCATTTACAATTCTGCAATTTACTTTCAGTCATTTACTTTCAGCCCTTTAATTCTAGCATTTACTTTTTCTGTTATTTACATTCCTGCCATTTTATTTTCTGCAAATCTCAACCCAAATTCTGAATTCGCTCAACTAGAACATTCTTCTAATTAAAGTTGCTTAATCAATCAATCCCTGTGGGATTCGACCTCACTCTATTGTGAGTTTTACTTGACGACAAATTCGGTACACTTGCCGAAGGAAATTTGTTGAGAGACAGTTTCCACTTACATCAAGTTTATGGCGCCGTTGTCGGGGATTGATTGTGCATCAACAATGATTAAATTAGGAGATCACTAGATTGAGCATTTTTGTTTTGTTGATTTAATTTTCTGTCTTAGTTAACCTCTTTCCTTCTCCCTCTACTCTTTCGTGTTCTTTGTTATTTACCATTCAGTTTGCTAACCCACTAACTGTTTGATATACTGCATCACTCACAACTAACAGTAATTCTGACAGCAATACTATCTGCACATATTATTACTTGCTTGTACTTGTTGGTTGTATGACAGGGAGAAGAAGCAGGGCTTCAACTTCCTTCGATTTTGAACCAGAGAGGACCCTCCTTAGATTAAGGAGGGAAGCAAGAGGAAAACGTGCAATCGGTGCTGAAGAGGAGGAGGAACACTTTGAACTAAACATGGAAGGCAACATGGAACACCAACATGAAGAAGAGGCTAATAACCATGGGGGAGGAGGTAGAGCAAATCATGCTGGGGAGGATAGAAGAGTGTTAAGCTCTTACATTAATCCAAACCCAGGCAACTGTGGAAGTAGCATTCAGAAGCCCACCATACATGCCAACAATTTCGAGCTAAAACCTCAGCTCATCACTCTTGTGCAGAATAATTGCTCATTTGGAGGAGGTGCTCAAGAAGACCCGAATCAACACTTGACCACCTTCTTGAGGATCTGTGACACAGTGAAGTCTAATGGAGCCCACCCGGATGTCTATAGGCTGCTCTTGTTCCCTTTTTCACTCAGGGACAAGGCATCCAAATGGCTTGAATCCTTCCCAAAAGAAAGCCTGACAAATTGGGAGGAGGTAGTGAATAAGTTTTTGGCAAGGTTTTACCCCCTCAAAGGATCAATAGGCTGAGAACTGAAGTACAGACGTTCAGACAGCAAGATGGGGAGACACTTTATGAAGCTTGGGAAAGGTTCAAAGACCTAACAAGGAGGTGCCCACCAAATATGTTCAATGAATGGGTGCAGTTGCACATCTTCTATGAAGGCTTGTCATATGAATCAAAGAAGGCAGTAGACTATTCCTCTGGAGGATCGTTGAACAAGAAGAAGACCATTGAAGAAGCCATAGATGTAATTGAGACTGTAGCTGAGAATGACTACTTCTATGCTTCCGAAAGAGGGAACACAAGAGGAGTGATAGAGCTAAACAATGTAGATGCTCTGCTGGCTCAGAACAAGCTCATTACCAAGCAGCTAGCTGACCTCACCAAGAAGATGGAGAGGAACCAAGTGGCAGCAATCACCACCTCCTCAACAACCCAAGAAGGAGTTGAAGAAGAAGCAGAGGGTAACCTTGAGCAAGCCAACTACATTGGGAATTCACCTAGACAGAACCATGATCCATACTCAAAAACATACAACCATGGATGGAGGAACCACCCAAACTTTGGGTGGGGGAATCAGCAAGATCAAAGCCAAGACCAGAGACGTTAAAACTCCAACAACAATGCAGCTCATCAATAATTCACACAGTGGACATATCAACACCCCTACAACAACACTTCTACACACCCATATCAAAACCACAATAACACCTCTCATCCTTCCACCTCTAATCCCAATCTACCATCAATTGATGACAGACTCTCTAAGCTTGAAACCTTACTTGAGGGAGTATGCAAAGACGTCCGAAACAGTAAAGTATTTCGAGAGGAAGTGCAGTCAAACATGCAGAATCAAAATGTTGCCATCAAGAAACTGGAGACACAAATTGGTTATCTATTCAAGAAGCTTTCTAACCACAACCTTTGCAATGATAACAATTCAAGCAAAGAGGAGGAGTGTCAAGCTATAACACTTAGGAGTGGGAAGGAACTTAAGGAACTCTCCCAAAAACCACAAGAAGAAGGCTCAAATAAAAAGGGAGAAGAGCAAGATGGAGTTCAAACTCCCACTTCAATTCCACAAAAAGAAAAAGGGATGCCAAAACTGAACTTCTCAAGAGCTCCATATCCTCAGCAGTTAAAGAAAAAAGAAGATGACAACCAGTTCGTGAGATTCTTGGAAATCTTCAAGAAACTACAAATCAACATACCCTTTGCTGAAGCAATAGAACAAATGCCACTCTATGCCAAGTTCCTGAAGGAGCTGATGACTAAGAAGAGAAGCTGGAAGAACAATGAGACTGTGATACTAACCGAAGAATGTAGTGCTATCATCCAGCACAAACTACCCCAGAAGTTGAAGGATCCAAGGAGCTTTCAGATCCCTTGTATTATAGGGGAAATCACAGTAGAGAAAGCCCTTTGTGACTTAGGAGCCAGCATCAATTTGATGTCAGTAGCAATGATGAGGAAGATGAAGATCGAGGAGGCTAAACCAACAAAAATGGCCTTACAACTAGCAGACCGATCATTCAAGTTCCCTCATGGCATAGTAGAGGATTTGTTGGTGAAAGTAGGAGACTTCATATTCCTGGCAGATTTTGTAGTGTTGGACATGCAAGAGGAAGCCAAGACCTCCATTATTCTGGGAAGGCCGTTCTTGGCTACTGCTGGAGCTATCATTGATGTCCAAAAAGGTGATCTTACCTTGAGATTACACAATGAAAGATGACATTCAATGTGTTCAAGGCCATGAGTTACCCACCAGAACAATTGGGGGAATGCATGAGGTTAGACGCACTTGAAGAAGAAGTGCAGGAGTGTTTTGAAGAAGAAAAGCATGAAGAGCCCGAGAGAATAATGGAGGAGGAGTATATATCAAGTGAGGATGTTGCAACAGCAGAGAGTCATGTTCAAGATGCACCAAAGGAAGAGACTGAAAAGTCAAAGGCACCCAAGGTTGAACTCAAAGCATTGCCACCCACTCTCAAATATGCATACCTAGGAGAAAATGAAAACTACCCAGTAATCATAAGCTCATGCCTCAGCCAAGATCAAGAGGATGAACTGCTCAAGGTGCTGCGGGAGCATAAGGACACCATCGGATGGACCCTTGCTGACCTGGAGGGAATCAATTCAGCTATATCAATGCATAAAATACTGTTGGAAGATGATGCAAAACCATCCATTCAATCCCAAAGAAGGTTGAACCCAATCATGAAGGAAGTGGTATAGAAAGAGGTTATGAAGCTTTGGCTAGGAGGAGTAATATACCCGATCTCAGACAGCCCTTGGGTCAGCCCTGTGCATGATGTGCCCAAGAAGGGAGGAATCATTGTGGTTCCCAATGAGAGGAACAAACTGATACCTACAAGGACCGTCACGGGATGGCGGATGTGCATTGACTATCAGAAACTCAATGAAGTTACACGAAAGGATCATTTCCCTCTCCCATTCATGGATTAGATGTTGGAAAGACTCGCAGAACATGCTTATTACTGTTTTCTTAATGGTTATTCAGGATATAACCAAATAGTGGTTGATCCTATAGACCAAGAGAAAATTTCATTTACCTGTCCATATGGAGTGTTTGCCTACAGGCGCATGCCATTTGGGCTATGTAATGCACCTGCGACTTTCCAACGCTGCATGCTTTCTATCTTCTCATATATGATAGAGAAATTCATTGAAGTTTTTATGGATGATTTCTCGGTATTCGGAGATTCTTTTACTAGTTGCTTGAATCACCTAGCCTTGGTATTGAAAAGATGCCAAGAGACCAATTTGGTCTTGAACTGGGAAAAATGTCACTTTATGGTGACAGGAGGAATAGTTCTTGGCCATAAGATTTCTAACCAAGGAATCGAAGTGGACAGGGCTAAAGTGGAACTTATTGAAAAGCTTCCTCCACCCAGTGATGTCAAGGCAATTAGAAGCTTTTTAGGGCATGCTGGCTTTTACAGAAGATTTATTAAAGATTTTTCAAAAATAGCTAAGCCCTTGAGTAATCTCCTTGTATCAGATACACCATTCATCTTCGATGAAACCTGCATGTTGGCATTCGAGCATTTGTAAGAAAGATTGTCCTCTTCCCTTATCATCTCCCCACTTGATTGGAACTTACCCTTTGAATTGATGTGTGATGCATCTGACTTTGCAGTAGGGGCAGTGTTAGGGCAGAGGAAAAATAACTTAGTCCATGTAATATACTATGCTAGCAAGGTCCTCAATGATGCTCAAAGAAATTATACCACTACTGAAAAGGAATTGCTAGCCATAGTTTTTGCATTTGACAAGTTTAGATCGTACCTCATTGGTGCTAAAGTCATTGTTTTTACAGATCACTCAGCACTTAAATATTTATTTTCCAAGCAAGAATCAAAACCAAGACTAATAAGATGGATCTTATTATTGCAGGAGTTTGATATTGAAATCAGAGACAAGAAGGGAGTGGAGAACAAGGTGGCAGATCACCTATCCAGGATTGCTCATGAGGAAGGAGGAACACATGATATGAGTGTGAACGAGCTCTTCCCTGATGAGCAGTTAATGACAGTGCACAAGGCCCCATGGTTTGTAGACATTGCCAACTTCAAGGCAACTGGGGCTCTACCTCTAGGGATCAATAAACATCAAAAGAGGAAGCTCATGAATGAGGCAAAATATTTGTCTGGGACGAGCCTTATCTCTTCAAGAAGTGTTCAGATGGAATCCTTAGAGGATGTATCTCAGAAGAGGAAGGACGAGAGGTACTATGGAATTGTCACGGCTCATGCTACGGAGGCCACTTTGGAGGGGACAAGACTGCAGCAAAGGTGTTACAAAGTGGATTCTTTTGGCCCACCCTTTTCAAGGATGCCAAAGAACTGGTAAGGAGCTGCAATGAATGCCAAAGATCAAGGAACTTGCCCAAAATAAATGCCATGCCACAGAATTTCATTTTGGAACTGGAAGTATTTGATGTGTGGGAAATAGATTTCATGGGACCATTCCCAACCTCATATGCAAACAAGTACATCTTGGTAGTAGTGGATTATGTGTCCAAATGGGTAGAGGCCATTGCAACCCCAACAAATGACAACAAAGTGGTCATGAACTTCCTTAGGAAGAATATCTTCAGCCAGTTCGGAGTCCCAAGAGCCCTCATCAGTGATGAAGGGAGCCATTTTTGTAACAAACCACTAGAGGCTCTTCTCCTACGATATAGGGTGAAACACAAGGTAGCCACACCTTACCATCCCCAAACAAGTGGACAAACGGAGATATCCAACAGAGAGCTGATGTGTGGAAAACGATCCAACACAAAACTCACCGGCAAGTGTACCGGGTCGCATCAAGTAATAAAACTCACGGGAGTGAGGTCGATCCCACAGGGATTGAAGGATTGAGCAATTTTAGTTCGGTGGTTGATTTAGTCAAGCGAATCAAGTATTGGTTGAGTGATTTTGTATCCAACAGTAAGTAAATAGCAGAAAATGTAAAGGGAGAGGGGTGAATTGCAGAAATTAAAGAGAACTGAAAGTAAAAGAGCTTAATCTTAAAGAACAAGAAATTAAATGACTGAAACTTAAAGTGCAAGAAATATAAATTGCAGTAACTTAAAGTGCGGGAAATATAAATTGCTTGAATGGAAAAGGGATTTGAGGACTGGGATTTCAGAATTCAAGCAAGGGAAATTAAATTGCAACAATTATCAAAGCAAGAGATGATTTGAATTCTGTTAGATCTCAAACAGAAAGGGAAATTAAATTGCAGCAAGGGTTCACAGAAGAACCAACAGGGGAAATGGGATCTCAGGACTCCAGAGACTAGATAGCAAAGTCTAGATCTCAATTACCTTCCCAGATCCAAGTTCACAAAGTAATTAACAAGAAATTAAAGAAGAAGCAGTAAAGGAAATGTAATTGAACTCAATTATGCAGAAGAGAAATTAAAGAGATCTTGAATGGAGATTGAGACAGAAATTCCTCAATTCTTCACACCCAAGACTCAAACAAGAAAAATAAAAATGCTCAAGCAAGAACGAGGAAGAAGAGAGATCAATTCTCCTTCCCAATTCTCTCAATTCTCAATTCAAAGCTCTCGGAGAAAATGAAGTTTCAAAATGTAAAAATTCTAAAATCAAAAGAAGGTTCAAAGGTCCTAATTACATCAAACTATCTCCTATTTATACACTTTCTATTCTTGGATTTTGGAATTTGGATGGGCTTTTGATTTGGTGAAGAAATGAATTAAATTGGATTTTTAATCTAATTTTCAGCCCATGAGAAATTAGCTTCTAGGAGGCTGCCCTGCCCTTGTGGAGGGCAGAGCAGGAAAATTGTGCAAGCGGCCTCGTGCGTGTGATGGGCGTTCAAGATGCTGCAGGATGCTGCCCTGCCCTTGTAGAGGGCAGGGCAGTGTTGCCATGGTGCACCAAGTGCTGCCCGTGCGTGCGTGCTTGCTGGCCGAGTGCTCAAGTCCTGGCCGTGCCAAAATGCTGCGCCATGCACCAAAAAATGCTGCCTGCCCTTGTGGAGGGCAGGGCAGTGTGCCAATGGTGAAGTCCTACGTTCAAAACTTGGTGGAGGCACATGCTGCTCCTTTTTCCTTGGTTTTCTTGGCACCAAAGTAACGCATAGTTCCTTGCTTCCTCATGGTGCCGTGTTCGATTCTTGGAGATTGAAAGCAAACCAATTTTTGCTTGTTTTCCTTGTGTTTGAGCGCTACTCTTTTCCTCTTTATTCTTGGGTTCGAAACCCATAGGAAACACTAGGAAGCAATTTCCTTTGAATTATTCTTGGATGAAGCCCAATATTGCTCTTGAGGAGGGCAGGGCAGAGTTTTTGCTTCCTTTGGTCCTTGGCATCAAATTGTGCTTCGCCCTTGTTGTGGGCAGGGCAGTGATGTTTTTCAAGGCTTGGATCAATATGCTGCTCTCCTGGAGGGCAGTGTGCTCTTGTGGAGGGCAGTATTTGCTTCTTCCTTCTATGTTGCACCACACTTCTCCTCTCTTGGCCACACTTCTTAAGCCACGTTTTTCTTCTTTTCTTCCTTTCTTCACCTTCAAGAAACCAAAACAACCAATCAAAGTCTCTCTAAACTCATAAGGTTTATAATTCATTAAAAATCAATAAATTTTAGCTCAAACCTCATGATTTAGCATCAATTTAATGGTGGTTGTTTGATTTAAAGAAGTTATGCATTTTCATTCCAAATTGCTTACTTAGGATGCAAGAAAGTGCATAAAGACTAATGAAACAAGTGAAATTAGCTTGAAAAATGGGTATATGATGACCTGTCATCAAGAGCTAAAGAGGATTCTGGAAAAGACTGTGGGTGCATCAAGAAAGGATTGGGCGAAGAAGCTAGATGATGCTCTTTGGGCATACAGGACAGCATTCAAAACACCACTGGGAATGTCCCCATATCAACTGGTTTATGGGAAAGCTTGCCATTTACCACTAGAATTGGAACACAAAGCTCTCTGGGCCATCAAGATACTAAACTTTGACAGCATTGCTGCTGGTGCAAAAAGGATCTTGCAGCTGCAAGAGATAGAGGAATTCAGGTCACAAGCCTATGAAAATACTAAGATATATAAAGAGAAGGCAAAGAGGAGACATGACCTGCATCTTGCACCTAGGGATTTCGAAAAGGGGCAGCAAGTACTCCTCTACAATTCCAAATTGAAACTGTTCCCAGGAAAACTCAAATCGAGGTGGTCCGGGCCTTTCATTGTCACGAAAGTCTCACCAGATGGACACATCGAAATCATGGATGAAAGGTCAGAGAGGACTTTTACAGTTAATGGACAAAGACTCAAGCATTATCTGGGCAACATGGGGGAAAACCCCAGAGTAAAATATCATCTCAAGTGAAGTAAGGACCCGTCGAGCTAGCGACGATAAAAGAGCGCTTTGTTGGGAGGCAACCCAACCTTAGGTAACTACTTTTTCAGCTGCATTTCAATAAAAATCACAAGTTGTTTCCCCTGCATTGCAAGGAGCTAAGTTTGGTGTTCCACACCAAAACAATTCAAGAGTGAAAGTGCGATTCTAAGTTTGGTGTCCTACCAAAAGATGCTAGTTAGAATCACACTACACTCTCAAAGCACATTGCTAGCTCTGACCAATCAAGGGAACCACTTGGATATAGATTATTCTTTAGTTAATTGGTTGCTAACAGCAAGATACGAGGTTCTACGCATGCATGCAAGGTTTTGTAGTAGGCAAGGAACTAAGTTTGGTGTTCACACACCAAAATAAGTTCAGAAATCATAAGCATACATGCAAGCTGACTATTCCTCAAGTGCTTGGGAAACAAGAAACTTCCAATAACCTTGCAGGAAGCTTAGGAGGAGATGGTACACCTTCAACTAAGAAAGTGAGGCATCAAGAACTATGACAATGACAACAAGAGGGCAACTGTATTGGTGTGACAAACCATCTCCCAAAGGTTGTATTGCTACTTAATTCCATCTACTCATCGTGTTAAAAATTGGAAGTCCGAATGCACTGTTAATTAATAGTCATGTGTTGATTGGAACCTAGTTCAACTATGCATTTTAAGATTTCTGATGAAGAAGTCTATGCTTGCTAGTCTTTGTGTTACTGCATCATACCATTACTTATTGTATGCTTGTCTTTTAAATCAAATGAAAAAGAGAATGATTGTGTTTTAAATAGACCAGAGTGGAGTTCATGATATGGAGTAAGTTTCTGAGTCTTTGGTGGGCTAATAAGTTAGCTAAGTTGGCTCAACCATAAGGTGGGGATGACAACTATCTGGCCTAAATACTATACTTTGAATATACCCATGAGACTAAGTAAACAACAAGATCCTAATAAGAGCAAGGGAAAGAACACTTAAAGTGAAAAACAAAAGAAAAAGAGTAAGCAATAAGGCTAGGCACCAATGGTTTTAATCTTGAGGCATGTGTCTGTGGTGTTCCTGTGTGAGGGATTTACTTGGATGAATAAGCTCTTAGGGGTGCCTTATCACTTGGTAACTTGGGTTAAATAACTCGAGATTATCAGCTGAAAGTCCACTATCAAGTGTAACCCTCACTACAGAGCATTTAGTAACCCAAAGAGGTGCTGGACACCAAGGTCTCAAGAAGGAAAATAAATGAACCAGATGCCTGTGGTGTGTATGTATGGGGAGAGACTTGAGGGAGTAAGTCCTTAGGGGTGTCTCAACACCTAGCACCTTGAACCAACTGGTTCGGGAGTGTTGGCTGAAAGCTTATCTTAAAGAGTTGCCCCTTACAGAGCACTTAGCCTGAAGAACACAAATAAGCCCTGGAATGACAATAAAAGGATCAATAAAAGTCTCATGGGATATAAGCAAAATCAGTGTTTTAGGACATGATAAAGGTCTGAAAGCCAGTAATGGAATGAACCTAAGTTGCTATGCATGAAACCACCATAAAATCAGTGACATGACTTCCACAAGAATGACTCATTTCTCTTGGCATTCCATTCATCATTCTCTTGTTCCAGTACTTGCTTAGGGACAAGCAAGCTTTAAGTTTGGTGTTGTGATGCTAGGGCATCTTGGCTAGTTTCACTGACCTTTTCTTTACTATTTTTAAGGTAGTTTCATGCATTTCCTTAGGAAATAAGCTAGTTTTGGGTAGATATTCACTTACACCTTGATTCAAGCATACATTATGAATTTTACATGATTTTATGAGGATTTTGCATGAGTTTAACAACAACTTGTAAGTTGCATTACCCATGACTTGGACTAGAACTTTGATGCACTCTATTGCTTGATTTCAGGACCAAAGGAAGCAAGGAAGAACCACTTAGCAATCACGTTAATCTAATTAACGTTACCACTAATGTGGAATGGGAGGTAACTTGCAAAGTTAATGAGAAAAGTGATTGCCAATAACGCTCTCGAAGCCATCATTGCCCACGTTAAGAGTCACGTTAACTAAGTTAACGTGAACTCTAACGTGAAGAAGGGACTTTGAGCCAACGTTAGTGACACTTAACATTATCACTAATGTTGGCCAATGATCATAAGTGGCTACGTTAGAGTCCACGTTAACTTAGTTAACGTGGCCTCTAATGTTAAAAGGGGGAAGGAAGCCAACGTTAGTGACACTCAACATTGTCACTAACATTGGCCTAAGGTGCAATGTACCACGTTAACTCCCACGTTAACTTGGTTAACGTGGGAGCTAACGTAAGAGGAAAGGGTGGTCGACAACATTAGTGACACCCAACATTGTCACTAATGTTGGAAGCAACCACAAAACCCCAAGGAGCCACGTTAACTTCCACGTTAACTTAGTTAACGTGGAAGGCTAACGATGATGAGTGAAAGATGAGCCAATGTTAGTGACACTCAACATTGTCACTAACGTTGGGGATGGCTAAGAATGGCCACGTTAGAAGCCACGTTAACCTAGTTAACGTGGACTCTAACGTGAGACATAGGGGCACATTGGAACGTTAGTGACAATGTTAAGTGTCACTAACGTTCTCGAAGGTTGGCAAGGCCACGTTAGAAGCCACGTTAACCTAGTTAACGTGGACTCTAACGTGAGACATAGGGGCACATTAGAACGTTAGTGATAATGTTAAGTGTCACTAACGTTCTCGAAGGTTGGCAAGGCCACGTTAGAAGCCACGTTAACCTAGTTAACGTGGGCTCTAACGTGAGGCAAAGGGGTACATTGGAACGTTAATGACAATGTTGAGTGTCACTAACGTTCTCGAACTCATTCTTTCACTAAAACGTTAACACCCCTAACGTCCTGAGCTAAAGTCTCTACCCACTTCACACTTTCTCTCTGCAAGTAAAACCAAGCCCAAATGAAGAAGAGAACTGCTTCAATCTCAAGATCCAAAGGCCCAAGACTTGAAGAGCCAACTAGAAGCTGAGAAGAGTAGTATATATAGGAGTAGCTTTGAATTATTTGGGGAGTTCGGAAAAGAGGGGAAAAGGGCACTACTCTTTGTATTTTACTCTGCTCTTCTAGTTCCATGATGTATTCTCCATCTTTGTTTTCATTTTCTAGAGCTATGAACAAATAAACACCTTTCATTGGGTTAGGGAGCTCTGTTGTAATTTGATGGATCAATACTAGTTTTCATTATTCTTCTTCTATCTTGTCTCTTGATTTCACTTGAAAGCTTTCGATCTTCATCCCATTGGGTAGTTATCTTGGAAAAGAAGCTATTCAAACTTGGATCTCTTCTGAGCCTTGAAAGAGGAATTAAGAGATCAAGCTAGAAATGCTTTCTCATGCTGGACCAAATTGGGTTTGGATGGATATGTGACTATAATCCTCTCAATACTTGATTTGGGAAATGCATGTGGTATAATCAGTTACCATACTTCATCTCTTCTCATGAGAAATTGACCAAGGAATTGGCTATTGATCAAGATTTGAGAGATTGAATTGCAAGAAATTGTAATTCAATCAATTAAGATTGCCAAGGAGATCAATGAGTGCATTGATTGAGGAAGAGATGAAAATGAACTTGATCCGGAGAATCGCAACATCTCCTGCGCCCAATGAATTCACCAATTCTGATCTCACCCATTCTCTTTAATTTCTGCGTTTACTTTCATGAGCAAACACCCAATTCCCATTTACAATTCTGCAATTTACTTTCAGTCATTTACTTTCAGCCCTTTAATTCTAGCATTTACTTTTTCTGTTATTTACATTCCTGCCATTTTATTTTCTGCAAATCTCAACCCAAATTCTGAATTCGCTCAACTAGAACATTCTTCTAATTAAAGTTGCTTGATCAATCAATCCCTGTGGGATTCGACCTCACTCTATTGTGAGTTTTTACTTGACAACAAATTCGGTACACTTGCTGAAGGAAATTTGTTGAGAGACAGTTTCCACTTGCATCATAATGGTTGTTAAATGAAAATTGGGCCGAAAGCTGTAATTTGGTAAGGGTTGATAAGTTTGGGTGGTAATGATATGTTGTGATGTGTGATTGAGATATGAAATTAGTTTGGATGATTAAATTGTGGGTTATGATTTTTAATGAAAAATGATGTGGTTTTTATGGTAGAGACTTATGATTGGTGAAGGATGAAATATTTGATGAATGAATGTAGTGTTAATAATGAATGAGGTTTGGTTGATATGAGTGTTAAAATATAAGGATTTGACAGAAATGGTTAAGAACTGGATTACGCAGAATTTTCGATAAAGTTACAATTTTGACTAACTTTGACGGGACATAACTTGGTGCTCAGAGTTCGGATTTGAATAAATTTCACATTGAATTAAATTTGGTGATGTGTACTTTAAAATTGTTGAAGAATGGGAGGAAAATGAATTTTGTAGCAAAAGTTATAGAAGTTTAAAAATTGGTGTCAAAAATTAAAAATAAGAGATTCTGTAGCACACTAGAAAACTTTCTGATGTGTGAGTGCACACAAGACGAAAAAAATAAACTTGTGCCTATGCACAGGATTTTGTGTATACACCACTCTAGGAAGCTTGCTGATCTGTGCATGTGCACACGACCTGTTTTATGCAAAAATACTTTTTTTGACTGTTTAGCCTTCCTGAAAAGCTTGTAACCCCTGTAACCTAAATATGACATCTGATAATAAATTTTTAAGCTTTGAAAAGAGTAGAGGTATTTCTAATGAATTACATTGATTAATTTCTGGATAAACACTTGGTTAACCGGATGAAAATGTGGTTGGGATGGGGGTTCGTTCTGCCCATGGTGAAGACGGTGGCACTATCCCACTCACGAGATAACAAAATTGGTAAATTGATAAAGAATTGAGGTTAATGAACATCATAACTTATTAAATTGAATGAGTTAACAATTATAGATGAATGTAATATGAAAATTGTATTGGCAAGAACGTTGGTATTGTCCCGCTTGCATATTGATATGACACATGCACCTGGTAGATGCAAGGATGGTAGAATTATCCTGCTTACTCAGTGTTGCGGTGTAGATATGGGGATGGTGATTTTGTCCCGCCCACATTCTTTCTGTTTGTAAGTGTGGTCGGGCATGGAATCCCCGGATTAGCTAGCCTTCAAGAGAAGGTGGATAGGCACTCTCCTATGGGACTATTTTATATATACATGCTTGAGATAATTATCTCTTGGGAATGCTCGACAGAAAGACAATATTCAGGTTAGCTATTAGATATGTCAGGTTTGGCAGTACAACCAACATGTGAGCTCACGACCAGTTGGACAGGCACGCATCATGTGTATTTGTTTGCTATTTCTTGACTGTGTATATTCATTTTGGTTTGCTGATGCATGAAAACTTGTCTCTCAACAAATTTTCCTTCGGCAAGTATACCGAATTGTCGTCAAGTAAAACTCACAATAGAGTGAGGTCAAATCCCACAGGAATTGATTGGTCAAGCAACTTTAGTTAGAAGAATATGCTAGTTAAGCTAAACATAATTGAGATTGAGATGCAGGAATTTAAATGACTAGAAAGTAAATAACAGAAATTAAAGTGCAGAATCTTAAATGGGGAGTCGGTATAATGAGTAGGAAATTAAATGGTAGAAAGTAAATAGAATGGGTAAGATCAGAAATGGGGAGATCATTGGGTTTAGGAGATGTTGCATTCTCCGGATCAAGTTCATTCTCATCTCTTCCTCAATCAATGCATTCATTAATCTCCTTGGCAATCTTAAGAGATTGGATTGCCAATCATAAACTTGATGCATAAAAACTTGTCTCTCAACAAATTTCCCTTCGGCAAGTATACCGAATTGTCGTCAAGTAAAACTCACAATAGAGTGAGGTCGAATCCCACAGGGATTGATTGGTCAAGCAACTTTAGTTAGAAGAATATGCTAGTTGAGCTAAACAGAATTGAGATTGAGATGCAGAAATTTAAATGACTAGAAAGTAAATAACAGAAATTAAAGTGCAGAATCTTAAATGGGGAGTTAGGGTAATGAGCAGGAAATTAAATGGCAGAAAGTAAATAGAATGGGTAAGATCAGAAATGGGGAGATCATTGGGTTTAGGAGATGTTGCATTCTCCGGATCAAGTTCATTCTCATTTCTTCCTCAATCAATGCATTCATTAATCTCCTTGGCAATCTTAAGTGATTGAATCCCAATTCCTTGGCAATCCAATCTCTCTAAGCTTGAACAATTGCCCAATTCCTTGATTTAGTTGCTCATGGGAGGAGATGAAAGTGTGGTCACTGATTATACCACATGTATTTCCAAATCAAAGTATTGGGAGGATTAAATGTCACAATATCCATCCAAACCCCAATTTGGTCTAACATGAGAAAGCATTTCTAGCATGATCTCCTCATCCCTTTTCCAAGGCTCAAAGGAGATCCAATTATGGAGAGTTTCTTTTCCAAGACAACTAACTAATTGAATTAAGATTGAAAGCTTTCTAGTAAGATCAAGAGAAAAGAAAGAAGAAGAAGAATGAAAACTATAATTGATCCATCAAATTACAACAGAGCTCCCTAACCCAATGAAAGGGGTTTAGTTGTTCATAGCTCTAGGAATGAAAAATGGCAGAAAAGAAGAATCCATGCTAGAAGTACAGAAAAGTAAATATGTAGAGAGTAGTTCCCAAAAGTGTTAAGCTTCTCTCTAGTTCAAAACTACTCCTTTTTATACTACTCCTCATGATCTTCTAGTGAGTTCTTCAAGTCTTGGATGTGGGCTCTGGACCTTGAGTTGAAGCAATTCTCATCTTTAGTGGGCCCAGCTTGCAGAGAAATGAGAATTAGGCTTGGGCATTTAGTGAGATTAACGTTGGGTAATATTTTGAGTGCGAGAACGTTAGTGGCATTCACTTTTTCCACTAACGTTCCACCCTTATATACCCACGTTAATTCCAACGTTAGAAATCTTAACGTGACTTCTAACGTTTCTTACTCAATCCTTGCCCAACATTAATGGGACTCACTTTTCCCATTAACGTTGGCTTGTGCCCCTTTTCGCAAACGTTAATGGGAATCACTTTTCCCATTAACGTTGCTTGCCTCTTGCCCCTACGTTAGATCTCACGTTACCGTGGCTAACGTAGCTCTTAACGTGGGTCTTTATCACCTTCGAGAGCGTTAGTGACACTCACCTTTGTCACTAATGCTCTGATTGCCTTAAGTCTCTACGTTAGAACCCACGTTAACTAAGTTAACGTGGCTCTTAACGTAGTAATGAAGCCATCTCCCAACGTTAGTGACAAAATTGAGTGTCACTAATGTTGGTTCTTTGAGTTCAACTCCACGTTAACTTTCACATTAACAATCTTAACGTGAGAGTTAACGTAGGCAATGCTAATGATCCAACGTTAGTGACAAAAGTGAGTGTCACTAACGTTGGCGTTGTTGATCCTCTTCCACGTTAGAGTTCACGTTAACTAAGTTAACGTGACTCTTAACGTGGAGCATTGCCTAGTTTCCCAACGTTAGTGGTGTTCACTTTTACCACTAACGTTGAGGAGAAACGTTATTGGAGTTCATGTTTCTCGTTAATGTGGAGTCCTCTTTTTCTTCTACGTTAAGTACCACGTTAACTTAGTTAACGTGGCTCTTAACGTAAGCTATGAATGGCTTCGCAGGCGTTATTGGTGATCACTTTTCTCATTAACGTTGCAAGCTCTTTGCCATCCCACGTTAGTAGTCACGTTAACTAAGTTAACGTGAATGCTAACGTGGATCTTCCATGCTTCATTTGTCCTGAAATCAAGCAATTAAAGTGCATCAAAGCTCTAGCCAAAGTCATGAGATTATGCATCATCAAATTCTCATGCAATTCTGGCAAAAATCTCATGAAATCATGCAAAATTCACAATAGTTGCTTAAATGAAGGTGTAAGTGTATTTTCACCCAAAACCTGCCTTATTCACTAGGAAAATGCATGAAACTACCCTAAAACAGTAAAGAAAAGGTCAGTGAAACTGGCCTAGATGCCCTGGCATCACAACACCAAACTTAAAGCTTGCTTGTCCCTAAGCAAGTACTGAAGTATAAGAAAAATGAAATGAAAGACAAGAAGATAAAATGGAAGTAGCATTCCTGGTTCATGGAGTTTCATGCATAGCAACTTAGGTTCTTTCCTTTTAGGTTTCAAGCCTTTATCAAATCCCTAGTCACTTTCTTGATTGCATCCCTTGAGGCTTCTTTCTTATTGATCCTTCTCTTCTTTTTTTCAAAGTTTATTTTTCTTTTTGCTAGTTACTTTGTAAGAGGGCGACTCTTTATGATAAGCTTTCAGCCAACACTCCCAAACCAGTTGGTTTTAGGGTGTTAGGTGTTAAGACACCCCTAAGGACTTACTTCTTCAAGTCTCTTTCCCTCATACATACACACCACAGGCACATGGTTTGTTATTCTTCTTTCTTGAGACCTTGGTGTCCAGCACCTCTTTGGGTTACTAAGTGTTCTGTAACAAGGGTTACTCTTGATAGTGGACTTTCAGCTGATAATCCCAGATTAGTTAATCCAAGTTACCAAGTGATAAGGCACCCCTAAGAGCTTATTCATCCAAGTATATCCCTTGTACATAAACACCACAGACACATGCCTCAATTTTGAAACTCTTGGTGCCTAGCATTGTTTCTTATTGTGTTTTCTTTCTTATTTTCACTTGTATTACTCTTTTTCTTTTCTTGTTGGGATCTTATTGGTTAGCTAGCCTCAAAGAATGTGTCTCAAACATAGGACTTAGGATGGATAGTTGCTTTCTTTCCTTTCTTGGTGAACCAACTTAGCTTACTAATCATCCTACCACAGACATTCAGAATGCACTTCACAAAATGACTCCACTCTCGTTCTTTCCATAACATTTTCTTTTTTGATTAAGTTAAAGAGAAAAGCATACAAGTAAGAAGGATGAAAGTGAGCATTCAAGACATTAGGCTCAATAACATAAACCTAAGCAACGAAACTTAAATGCATAATTGAAAATCCTAAGCTACCATGGAAGCATGTTCTATTTCATACATGATTTTCCTTATTTAAAGCTTTAGAAAAGAAGGTAAACTAAGAAGGAACTTCACCACCTTTCACTTGTTGGTATGCTCATTCTCTTCTGCTCCCTTGCCATTTGTAGATTCGCTTTGTCCACTTGTGTTTCCTCTCATCCGATTTGCTCTAGCTAATTTCCAATCTTCTAGTGCATTCCTTACTGATTCATGACTTTGTTCAAACCTTTCGCGCTCCACTCGTGCTAATTCATCCTTTACATCCTCATATTTTGTGATTCCTGGATGCAAAACAGGTAATTGTCCGACTAGATATCCAAGCCTGGCTTGGGTATTCACATGGTATCCAGTCTCACTCATGTAGACTCCTTCCGAGAATGTTCTATATTCATCAAAAAGATCTGCTTGTTCTCTTTGTTTTCTATGCATCTCATGAATGTGTGCTCCTTGATGTGCTTGGATGTTGATTAGCCTTTGGATGGCTTCTTGTTGTTGATCATGTTTCTGATTCAGGTTGTGGAAGGATTCACTCCATTGTCTTCCTTGTTCCAATTGCTGATCCATCAGTTCTTTTTGCCACTCCCCTTATTGATTCATCCATCTAGAAAGTGAATCTTCATGGCGATCCCTTGATTGTATTTGGAGCTCTCTTTGCGCCTCTTGATTTTCCATGCATTGCCTAGATAAGGTGTCAATAGCCTCCTGCAGTTGGTGCATGCTTAGGGTGGCTGAAGCTTGCTCTTGTGGATGTTGTTCTTCTTCAGCTTGATGAGCTGGCCTCTTTCGTACTCTTCGTGGAGGTAATGGAGTTACAGCAGCGTGCATCCGGCGATAAGTGAGTGGAAGACCAACCTTTATCCATTCAGGATTTTCATCTTCGAATATCACCCTGGCCAGTTTGCAAAGGCGGAAGATAGTGCTAGGATAACCCAGCTTTCCTCCAGAGTCACTCTTCTCGGTGAGCTTCCGAATGCCTTGAGCTATAAGTTCATGAACCTTGATCTCTCCTCCCTTCATTATACATTGCACCATCGTTGCTCTCTTGAGGTTCACTTCCGAGTTGTTTCCAGCTGGGAGAATGGATCTCCTTACAATTTCGAACCATCCTTTAGCCTCAGGAAGGAGATCTCCTCTTTTTATAAATTTCGGCTTCCCCTTGGGACCTCTCTCCCAATCTGCTCCTTGCACACATATATCCTGTAGAATCTGGTCATAATTGGGGTTTTAGTCCATTCTCGAGTGATAGCTCTCCTCTTCAAAGGGTATGCTTCTCAATTTCAACACTCTCATGATAGTCATGGGGCTAAAGTCTACCACGACCCCTCTCACAAAACTTGTGTATGAGTCATCCTCCTTGTCTTGCCTAACTGCATTTGCATAGAACTCTCTTACTAGAGTGGCATTCACCCTTATGACAGGGTCGGTGAGGAGCTCCCATCTGCGTTGTTCCACCTTCTCTATGATTTCTGGGCACTCGGCTTTTGTGACTTGAAAGCCTAGTTCATAAATGATTTCCTTCTCAGTCATCCACCCATACTGAAGTGCATGATAGAAGGTTCTAAATTGCACTTCATCAAAAGGAGGATGCTCTATGGGTCCCTTTCCTTTTTGCCTCTTGGAGCTTGATGATGCCATGAGTGAGGCTCAGTTTGCGAAGATGGTGAAGGCTATGAAGTTGAAGATGGAATTCGGTTGATGTGAGGCAGAATGTGTCTTAGAGAGAAGGGAGGAATGGTGAGGATATAAGGTGTACGTGAAGGTTGTGTGAAGGGGTTTATATAGAGAGATGGCAATTGTTGAAGGGTGTGGATTGATGGTGTTGTTTGATAGTGGACGGTTGGGGTCTTGAGATTGAATGAGCACAAGGATCACTTCTTTTCTGAGGGTCTTGGTTCGGTCTCCAAAGGCATGCATTCCCAATGTTACATGGCAACACTTCCAAGGACATTTCCTATGAAGACAAGTGTGAAATTCCCTTGGTGTAGTGGCCGAATCCTTCTTCCTCAATTGTCCTATCAAGTACCATCAATTTCCTTTTTGATTCCCTACATACGAAAAGTAAATGCAATGGGTTATTTGAAAATTTTTGGTGGGAAAAAGTGTGAACTAATAAAATATTTCTTTTTCTTTTTCTTTTGTTTCTATATGACTAAATATTTTCCATGAAAGCAAATCAATCAAACATTAAGCTACCCATGCATGCACGTTGATACACCAAACTTGTTTTTGATCACATGGTGCAACAAGTTTGGGAAATGACTTTTCCTCATAGGATGTGTTCAAACCTCAATTGATGTGTTTGAACACCAAACTTATCATGTACTATACGTTGCATGTAGAGAAACTTTATATTAGTTGTCAAAGTTGAATTGAAATTCCATGGAAATTGTTTTGTTACTATTATTAGAGAATTAAAAGAAAAGCATAGAACATGGGTTGCCTCCCATGAAGGGCTTCTTTAATGTCATTAGCTTGACGGTTGTCCCTTGTCAAGTTGGTTGATGGTGTTTGAAATCCTCCCCTCTTGCAGTGACCTATGTCCATTAGCTTTGTTGATAAGCTCCATATGCTCTAAGGACATGATTTTGTTGATGGTATACACTGGGGGAAGCTGAGATGGAATAGTGGGGAGGTGAGGTGGTATAGATGGAAAGTATGTAGAAATCACTTCATCACCTGGTGAGAAATTTTTTGTAGGAATTTTCTTATTTCTCCATCCCCTTGGAACTTTCTTCTTTGTTTCCATTGCTGTTGTCTTGTTTTCTATGGATTCTTTCTCTAGTGGATTCTTGTTATTGATCTTGCATGACTCTGATGGTTCTGGTTCCCCTTGGATCATCCTTGAACATGATTCTTCTTGACTATATAGCTTCCCAACTAATGGGGCTTCCAATTGTTTTATTTCTGCTTCACTGCTTGTTTCTTGCATCAATGCTTCCTTGGTTGGCTCCTCCATCAACTCTCTGTTATCATGATCTAATTCTTGTGAGGGTTTAAAGACATTGAAAGTGAGCTGCTCATCATGTATTCTCAATACTAACTCTCCTCGTTCTACATCTATGAGTGCTCTAGCTGTGGCTAGGAAGGGTCTTCCTAGAATGATGGGGTAAATAGGATTCTCATCCATTTCCAGAACAACAAAATCTGTGGGAAAATAGTAGCTCCCAACCTTCACCAGCACATTTTCAACCACCCATACTGCTTGCTTTTGAGTTTTGTCAGCCAATCTGATAATTACATCAGTAGGAGTTAGTTCATTGATTTGAAGCTTCTTCATGAGGGAGAGAGGCATTAGGTTGATGTTTACTCCCAAGTCACAAAGCCCTTTGTCAATCATTGTTTCTCCTATGGCACAAGGGACGTGAAAACTCCCTGGATCCTTCTTCTTTGTGGGTGGCCCTGGTTGAATGAGAGCACTACAATCTCTATTCATCTTGATTGTTTGTCCACCCTTCAATGGACTTTTTCTGGCTAGTAGCTTCTTTATATACTTGATGTAGAAAGGCATCTGTTGGAGGGCTTTAATGAATGGTATATTTACCTCTAGAGATGCAAACATATCAAGAAACCTTGAGTACATTCTCCCTGCTACACCACCTTTAAGCCTATGGGGAAAAGGTGCATATGGGTTCAATACCTCCTTCTTCTTTAACTCTTCCTTGGATGTAAGCTGAGTTGCACAGCTTCCGTCCTCCTGGCTTTCCTTTTGGTTATTTTGAAGGTGTTCCACTCCATTCATACTTCCATCATCACTTGTGGTTATCATTTTGCATTCCTCCCATCTCACTTTCTTTGTTTCTCCTCTTGGGTTTTTCTCTGTATCACTGGGGAATCCATCAGTGGGTTTGGGAATTTGTTGAGATAGGTACCCTACTTGGGACTCCAATATCTTGATGTTTTCTCCTTGATTCTTGATATTAGCTCGCACTTCTTCCTTAAATACTTTGTTGTCTTGGACTTCTCTGCATATGTTTTCAAGTAAAGCCTCAATCTTTGAAATCCTATCATTTGTCAATGATGGTGGGTTGAGATTAGGTGGTTGAGAAGGTTGGTTAAATGGATGTTGGTAATATCTCTGTGAGGTGTTTTGATGAGTAGCATTATTGTTGGAGTTGAAGTTGTGGCGTCTCTGATCTTGCCCTTGGTCTTGTTGATTTCCCCATCCAAAGTTGGGGTGATTTCTCCATCCAGAGTGGTAAGTTTTGGAGTATGGATCATGGACTTGTCTAGGTGAGTTTCCCAATAGTTGGCTTGCTCCCAGTCACCTTCTTCTACTATGTTTACTCCTTCTTGAGTTGGTGATGAGGTGATGGCTGCTGCAACTTGGTTCTCTTCCACCTTCTTGGTAAGATCTGCTAGCTGCTTGGTGATCATCTTGTTTTGGGCTAACAGTGCATCCATGTGATTCAGCTCCATTACTCCTCTAGTGTTGCTTCTTTCGGAGGCATAGAAGTAATCATTCTCAGCAATTGTTTCAATGACATCTATGGCTTCTTCAATGGTTTTCTTCTTGTTTAAGGAGCCTCCTGATGAATGATCCACAACCTTCTTTGACTCATAGGAAAGACCTTCATAGAAGATGTGAAGTTGAACCCACTCATTAAACATCTCTGGTGGGCATCTCCTTGTTAGATCCTTGAACCTTTCCCAAGCTTCATAAAGTGTCTCCCCATCTTACTGTCTGAACGTCTGCACTTCAGTTCTCAGTCTATTGATCTTTTAAGGGGGGTAAAACCTTGCCAAAAACTTGTTCATTACCTCTTCCCAATTGGTCAAGCTCTCCTTTGGAAAGGATTCAAGCCACTTGGATGCCTTGTCCCTGAGTGAAAAGGGGAACAAGAGCAACCTATAGACATCGGGGTGGACTCCATTGGACTTCACCGTGTCACAAATCCTTAAGAAGGTGGTCAAGTGTTGGTTAGGGTCTTCTTGAGCACCTCCTCCAAATGAGCAATTATTTTGCACCAAAGTGATGAGCTGTGGTTTTAGCTCGAAATTGTTGGCATGTATGGTGGGTTTCTGAATGCTGCTCCCACAGTTTCCAGGATTAGGGTTGATATAGGATCCTAAGACCCTCCTTTCTTGCCCAGCACGGTTGGCATGGCCTTGATTATGAACCTCCTCTTCATGGTTGTTCTCCAAATTCTCTTCCATGTTGGGTTCAAGATACTCTTCCTTTGCTTCCTCAGCACCAATAATCCTTTTTCCTCTTGTTTCCCTTCGTCATCTCCAAAGGGTTCTTTCAGGTTCTGAATTAAAGGATGTTGAAGCTCCATCTCTTCTCCCTGTCATACAACAAATAGCTTGCACAACAGGAGGTATAGTGAAGACTATTCTTGTTAGAGTAATTGTTAGTGTGAGTGATGCAATTTATCAAACAGTTAGTGGGTTAGTGAGCTGAATTATAATAAACAAAGAAATAAAGAACGAAACAAAACTAAGGGGGTGCAGGGGTGAGGAAGAAATCAAAACAACTACAGAAATTGACTGAATAGACTAAACAAAAAGAAAAAAAAACTGCTCAATCTAGTGATCTTCAAACTTAATCATTGTTGATTCAAAATCAATCCCCGGCAACGGTGCCATAAACTTGATGCATGAAAACTTGTCTCTCAACAAATTTCCCTTCGGCAAGTATACCGAATTGTCGTCAAGTAAAAATCACAATAGAGTGAGGTCGAATCCCACAGGGATTGATTGGTCAAGCAACTTTAGTTAGAAGAATATGCTAGTTGAGCTAAACAGAATTGAGATTGAGATGCAGAAATTTAAATGACTAGAAAGTAAATAACAGAAATTAAAGTGCAGAATCTTAAATGGGGAGTTGGGGAAATGAGCAGGAAATTAAATGGCAGAAAGTAAATAGAATGGGTAAGATCAGAAATGGGGAGATCATTGGGTTTAGGAGATGTTGCATTCTCCGGATCAAGTTCATTCTCATCTCTTCCTCAATCAATGCATTCATTAATCTCCTTGGCAATCTTAAGTGATTGAATCCCAATTCCTTGGCAATCCAATCTCTCTAAGCTTGAACAATTGTCCAATTCCTTGATTTAATTGCTCATGGGAAGAGATGAAAGTGTGATCACTGATTATACCACATGTATTTCCAAATCAACGTATTGGGAGGATTAAATGTTACAATATCCATCCAAACCCCAATTTGGTCCAACATGAGAAAGCATTTCTAGCATGATCTCCTCATTCCTTTTCCAAGGCTCAAAGGAGATCCAATTATAGAGAGTTTCTTTTCCAAGACAACTAGCCAATTGAATTAAGATTGAAAGCTTTCTAGTAAGATTAAGAGAAAAGAAAGAAGAAGAATAATGAAAACTATAATTGATCCATCAAATTACAACAGAGCTCCCTAACCCAATGAAAGGGGTTTAGTTGTTCATAACTCTAGGAATGAAAAATGGCAGAAAAGAAGAATCCATGCTAGAAGTACAGAAAAGTAAATATGCAGAGAGTAGTTCCCAAAAGTGTTAAGCTTTTCTCTAGTTCAAAACTACTCCTATTTATACTACTCCTCATGATCTTCTAGTGAGTTCTTCAAGTCTTGGATGTGGGCTCTGGACCTTGAGTTGAAGCAATTCTCATCTTTAGTGGGCCCAGCTTGCAGAGAAATAAGAATTAGGCTTGGGCATTTAGTGAGATTAACGTTGGGTAATATTTTGAGTGCGAGAACGTTAGTGGCATTCACTTTTTCCACTAACGTTCCACCCTTATATACCCACGTTAATTCCAACGTTAGAAATTTTAACGTGACTTCTAACGTTTCTTACTCAATCCTTGCCCAACGTTAATGGGACTCACTTTTCCCATTAACGTTGGCTTGTGCCCCTTTTCGCAAACGTTAATGGGAATCACTTTTCCCATTAACGTTGCTTGCCTCTTGCCCCTACGTTAGATCTCACGTTAGCTTGGCTAACGTAGCTCTTAACGTGCGTCTCTATCACCTTCGAGAGCGTTAGTGACACTCACCTTTGTCACTAACGCTCCTATTGCCTTAAGTCTCTACGTTAGAACCCGCATTAACTAAGTTCACGTGGCTCTTAACATAGTAATGAAGCCATCTTCCAACGTTAGTGACAAAAGTGAGTTTCACTAACGTTGGTTCTTTGAGTTCAACTCCACGTTAACTTTCACGCTAACAATCTTAACGTGAGAGTTAACGTAGGCAATGCTAATGAGCCAACGTTAGTGACAAAAGTGAGTGTCACTAACGTTGGCGTTGTTGATCCTCTTCCACGTTAGAGTTCACGTTAACTAAGTTAACGTGACTCTTAACGTGGGGCATTGCCTAGTTTCCCAACGTTAGTGGTGTTCACTTTACCACTAACGTTGAGGAGAAACGTTATTGGATTTCATGTTTCTCGTTAACATGGAGTCCTCTTTTTCTTCTACGTTAAGTACCACGTTAACTTAGTTAACGTGGCTCCTAACGTAAGCTATGAATGGCTTCGTAGGCGTTATTGGTGATCACTTTTCTCATTAACGTTGCAAGCTCTTTGCCATCCCATGTTAGTAGTCACGTTAACTAAGTTAATGTGAATGCTAACGTGGTTCTTCCATGCTTCATTTGTCCTGAAATCAAGCAATTAAAGTGCATCAAGGCTCTAGCCAAAGTCATGAGATTATGCATCATCAAATTCAAATGCAATTCTGGCAAAAATCTCATGAAATCATGCAAAATTCACAATAGTTGCTTAAATGAAGATGTAAGTGTATTTTCACCAAAAACTTGCCTTATTCACTAGGAAAATGCATGAAACTACCCTAAAACAGTAAAGAAAAGGTCAGTGAAACTGGCCTAGATGCCCTGGCATCATTTGCCTAACTATATATTTCTATTTAATTACTAAATGTAATATTTGCTGTACTTACTCTTTGATTGTGTTTGTCTTGCATTGACTATTAATTGTGATTGTTACTGCTGCACTGAATACTGAACAAAGAAATTGGAACATTGGGAATAAATATGACTAAGGAATGATGACGATGCATTGGAAATGACTAAGGCTAGAGATAGTTACAGAACCGAGATTTTAGTGACCTAACCCCGTTGGAATTAGTTAAAATCCTAAGCTTGAACTTTGGTGAAGTTAGAGATTTAGGATTGTCTAGTGGGTTCATGTCTTTTTATATAGTCTTTATTTGGAATTATTGCCATACTAGGAACCTTTGGGTTCTCACCTCTCTTGTATTTTCTGTTTTTCTTATGTAGGGCGTGATGCACCTTATGACACCCTACCACACAGAGCTTTACGCTTAAGTTCATAAATCAGAGGTGGTGGAGTATTACGAACTATAAAAGTAATATATATATATATATATATATATATATATATAAAGAATAGTTTAACTAGGAGACTTGAAGAAAAATTGGACAAAACAAACAGAATACCGCATCGCCTCAATACGTGAAGAATATAAAGTGGAATAACGGAAGGTGGAAGAAACAAAATATATACAAATATATAAAGAGTTCCAACAAGATACATATAGCAAGCTCCAGACTCAACCTATGAAGTAAAGGCCGCTCAGAGTATATATATACATATATATAACCCAAAATTTTACCAAAAGACAAAATATAAATCCTATTTCTCCAAGTCAACCTCTAGGAAGGACAAAATACAAATACATATAAAGTGGAGAACATATATACATATATATAAACTAGATACACAATTAAAGTCCCCAAAACTCGTAGATCTTCGCTTCAAGTGAGTTTCCAGCACGCTTAGTGCGGTGCGTCACATCCTGCATCTGAAAAATAATAGAATATGCATGGAATGAGAATCAAAGGTTCTCAGTATGGTAAAGGCGCCCATATAGATAATAAATAATGTCCCGAAAGCCAGAGGCATTCCGAAACTCCAACAACCCATTAAATCCTAAAGTTTTTACTAAACCAGAAATATAGTGACTCTATCTAAGGAGATTGATACAACAATTAGATCATGTAGCAGTTAATTACAGTTAAGCAAATAGGCAAGCCAAAACAATTGCATACTCAAACAAAACATACAAGTGCATATGATGCATGTCTGCCTTATGGTTGATGAGTCTCACCTGTCTATTATACAGCCAAACTTGACATGTCTGGTAGCAAATCCTGGACAATCCCTACGTGTGTGCATCTCCAAGAGTCTATGCATATATATGGTGCAGATTTCGAAAATAACAAACTAATCGGCAAGTGTACCGAGTCGTACCATGTAATACCTCAGGTGAGTGAGGATCGATCCCACGAGGATTTATTGATCAAGCAACAATAATTGAGTGATCAACTCAGTCAGACAAGGAAAAAAAGGTGTTTTGGGTTCAAAATTGCATTAAACAATAATTAAAAAAATTAAGAAAGAATATAACAAAGAGGTTGTGAAAATTATATGGGAAAATAGTTAAGGTTTTGGAGATATTTAAATTTCCGGATTAACAATTCTTGTCTTCTGCCTTGATCATGTAAAGATTCAATTTATAGCAAACTTTAAGTGATTAGACTCTAATTCATTGGTAATTTAATCCTCCTCTAACTCAACCAATCACCAATTCCTTGGTCACTTAATCTAATTAGAGGGTTTAAGTTCAAATCCTAGTTTAATAGCCACACAAAATCTTAAGAACCCAAAAATAAGACGATTATATGTCTCATATTGCGTTAAATCTAAATAATTAGAGAGTTATGAGAAATCATTTTCAAGCTATAACTTAAGTGATATAACTTTTCCAAGATTCAACAAGAATTCAATTTAGAATAGAGTTATTTTCCAATGTACTCTCATCCGTAGGATGAATAACAAAACCAATTATTGATTGTAAATCAATGCATTAATCAAAGAGTAGAAGAACAAATAATATTAATCCATCAAAGCAAACAAAGCTCCTAACCTTAACAATGGAGGTTTAGTTGCTCATGGTGCGGAAAAATCCTAGTAGAGAAAAAGTGTAAAGTGCGGAATAGGAGAAAAAGAGAAGAAGAAGAGTTAGGTCAAAAAATCTATTCTATTTCTATCTCTAATCCTAATTAATATAAAATATATTTTATAAAACCTAAAAATATATTTTCTTAATTTAAAAATAAATTCTAAAACTCAATTAAATCAAATAATATAAAAAAGATAACGTTGGTGTCTTTCTTGATCAGGGTTTTGGCGCCAAACTTGAGCCAGGTGAAGTTTGGCGCTGATGCGCGAATTGTGAACTCGCACAACTTAACCAGCAAGTGCACTGTAACACCGTAATTACCCTAGGCCTTACCTCATGCCGTAAAGCAAAGGTTAATCAAGGGTTACGACAATTCTATGGCTCATATATAAAAATATATACAGAAAGAATAATAATTATAAAAGCCCGATGAAGGAAATAAGCTCAAATACGGAATTACAAAGCGCGAACGTTCACACAAAGCTACAAGCGTAAAAGATATGATACACTATGTGAGGTAACAAGATGTATATAATTATATAAGAGTATAATGATCATAAGATACTAGCCACAGCCCGCGAAGTTTGGACCGACTAGTTAAATTCTGACATACAGAGGTTTCAAAGTAAACAGCTTATACAGAATATCACTCTCAAAGTAAGCCTCTAAGGCAAAAGTAAAGTATAAAAGTGAGAGTACTAATCAAAATAACCAAAATGACAACAAAATAGAATAAGATCTTCCGCTCTGCTACCATCACACAACTTACTGCGGTGGGTTGCGACCTGCATCTGAAAAATAACAACGTATGGAATGAGAACCAGAGGTTCTCAGTATGGTAACAGTACCCGATAATTTAAGATGTAAGACCCCGGGACGCCTGAGGCAATCCTAGAGCTTCATATTAAACAAATATTCAAACTTAACAAAAAATAAATAACTTAAACCGTACATAATAAACAAGGTATCTAATCTTAGGGGATTTCTAACTAAAACTAGCTACCCCTGTCCCACATCCTTCACCAACCTACCCTCCGTGCGATCCCATCGCCACCACCTACCTAACCTCCTTAGCACCAGCCAAATACAGATAATGCACGCAAGTAAAACACAAGTAGTATTCATATAATACAAGTAATTTCAAGAAGCAAGTAGGCATATTATACAATTAGGCAAACTCAAGTAATCAAAGCAAGCAAATATATAGAGGATGCATATGATGAATGTCTGTCCTATTGGTTGTGATATCATATGTCAGTTATAGTGCCAAGCCCGACTCAAAATTTGGTCAGCAACTCCTGGATTAGTCTCTCTGTCGCGTATACTCAGGAGGAATAATTCTGAGGGATAAGTGCCCTACCACCTTCTCCTTTCAGAGAGAAACTTTCCGAGGGAGAGTGCCCTACCACCTTCCTCTGGATGCCGCATGATTCCGTGGGTTAGTGCCCTACCACCTTGCAACCAGAGAGAAACCCATGCTCAAGAGGAAAATTCCAAGGGATAAGTGTCCTACCACCTTCTCCTTTCAGAGGGAAAAACATTCCAAGGGAGAGTGCCCTACCACCTTCCTCTTGAGTGATAAACATGAGTGAGAAGCCCAGCTTCAAGCCTCAGATCCAAACATAGGCGGGAGACTGCCACAGTCCCTATGACAATGCATATCATAATCACGTATTCAATCTCAGAGGCCACTCCTCATAGCACACTTCCATTCATACTTATTCTATCAACCATAATCATTCATTTCCAAGTTTTCAACTCATCACAACCATCATTAATTCATAACTTTCCATTCTAAACTCACTAGTTCGTCAATTTTTCAATCCATATACCATTCTTCTTTTGTACTCCACCAAACCCATCCTCAGTAAACCAGAAACCTAAGCCTCCGTTCTCTAACTTTTCAAAATAATACCAAATCAAACCTCCTAGGACCTTCCCATGTTTTAATGCCCGAAAATAAGCTCAAGAGTCTTAATTAGGTGTCACAGAAGTATCCAAGCTTGTTGGGAAGGTGAAATAGTTTAAAAATAAAGTTTTAGTTGAAAAACAGGACATGTGCGTACGCACAGGGGTGTCCGTGCGCACGCCTAGAGAGATTTTCAAAACGTGTGTGTACGTTAGAGGTGTGTGTACGCACAAGTAAAAAATTTTCCAAACTCTGTTCGCTCGTACAAGGCTTGCTAGCGCCCTCAACAAAGTGCACCTTCCAACGTGTGCAAGCGCACAGGTTGTAAAACTTCATTGGTTATGTGCACGCACAGGTTGTGCTAGCGCTCTAAATAGAAAGCCTTCCCTGTGTATGCGTATGCACAAGGCTATGCGTGCGCACAGGTTTAAAAATTCACAGGGGTTTGCGTGCGCACAAGGCTGTGCATGCGCACATACCAGAAATCACAAAATAATGCAACTTTGTAGAATTTCAGATTTTGACACCAAACTTTGAATGATCATTACTTCCTCTACAAAATTCCAATTTTTACAAACGTTATATCAATTTGAAGATTTTTCATTGAACTTTAATTATAAACAAATTTCAACAATTTTGGAAAACTGAGGCACAAGTTATGATCCGTCAAAGTTCACTAAAAAACATTTTTTACCAAAAACCTCCAAACTTCAATTTTAACCAACTTTCCATTCAAAACCAAATCAAAACCTACTCAGTCATCATAAACCACTACCACACAAAACATCTTATATTTTTATATCATTCTCCTCAATTTCACACCCAAATTACTCAACCATTGCAACATATATCACTACCAATCCATAATTTCCAATTCAATCATAATTCACACTTATAATCATCATCAATCAATAACAACCTCAACAACCAAAACAATTCCTCATCAATTCTAGCAATAATCACTAACAATATCTAATATTAACCAAATCCACCATAAGACTTATCCACACCAGTCACACGATTCAAAACCACAAGATCATCTTCAACACATATCATCACACATCAAAATCCTTATTCAATAACATCCAAAATCATCATAAGGACTCATAATTCTCCTCATACACCAATAACATTTTCATAACTCATCATCAATCATCAACAATACTAATAACCCTCAACAACTTTAATAATTCTCAACATTCATCATCAAACACAATAACCAACAATCAATATCATGATCAACATCCATCTTCAAATCTCAACACCCAGCAACACAACTCATCAATAATCATCATTTAATAATATGTAAATCATCACATTCAAACCCATTCATCCAACATCCAAACCATCATCAAGCATACATTTATATACAATTAACCATACAATCATATCTTTCAACCTATCTTAAGGTCAACTAGCCTAAGTGTCTATTGGTATTACATATTACATAGAGGAGACCGAAACTATACCTTGGCCGTTCCCAAAAATGCTCACCGAACCAAGATTTGAATCCAACAAGCTTTAAACTCACCAACAAGCCACCAAAGCTTAAACTAACATAATATATAAACCAAAAATCAAAACCTAAGATACAAAAAATAACTAAACACAAGGATTTAGTGAAACCTTACCTTATCCAACGATATTAGGTTTAAACCCCAACAATTACCTGCTACTAGAGATCACCTAAACAAGTAAAACCACAAAATCTACTCAAAAACCAAACCCCAAAAAATGCAGAAGTTAGGGCAGGAAACTGGAGCTTGAGCTTCAAGTTCTTACCAGATTCTCTTAGATAGAAATGAAGAACTTGACAAGAGCTTCACGTGGTCGCAAACGACTCGTCAATCGAAGTTTCGTAGCTCAAGTTATGGCACCCGAAAGATGGAGGTGAATAGTGACATCACCTCTTCTCCCCTCTTCTCTTCAAACCGCGCCTCTCTCTCTCTCTCTCTCTTTGGGCTGGAAAATGAGCTCAAAGCTCATTTAATGAGCTTATATATGTTGGGCCCGGTTTGGGCCCGATCCAACCCGTTAGCATTTTTTGTCCGTTTGACCCACTTTGGGCGAAAACCTTTAAAATTAGCGCCCGATTTTCGATTCTAAATTATTTTTATCCTTTCAAAATAATAAATTAACTTTTAAAACTTTATATTCCAAAATATGCGGAACTGGACAGACAAGAGCTGGTACTACTAGCTTAAAGTGCCAATATGCATTTTTACAAAATCTTTTCGAAAAATATACATTTTCCAACTCAGAAAAATTCATTGAAATCGAATTTCACCTTTATATTTTCAAATTAAAACTTCTAAATTTTGAATCTATTCCGCACACTTAAAAATTATTTTATTAAAATGATTTTACGTGAAAACTCCGGTTCTTACATGCACCGGGTCATCCAAGTAATCTGCTGGGGCATGATCTTGTTATGAGCTAGGATGGCATCCTGTGTGTCTACTTCCAAGACTCCTTTCTTCTGAGTAGTTCCAGAAATCACAGGGTTCCTCTCAGAAGTGTATAGATATTGGTTGTTAGTAACCATATCAATGAGCTCATTAGCCTCTTCAGGCGTCTTCTTCATGTGCAAATAACCACCTGCAAGTTGTCTAGTAACGTCTTGGCCATCTCAAAGAGGCCATCATAAAATATCTACAACATGGTCCATTTAGAAAATATGTCAGGAGGACATCTCCTGATCATCAGCTTGTATCTCTCCCGGACTTCATAGAGGAACTCTCCATCTTTCTATTTGAAGGTCTGGACATCCACCCTAAGCTTTCTGAGGTGGAAACTTTTGGTCAGAAATCCAGTGACCACCTTGTCCCACGTGTCCAGACTCTTTTTGGGCTGAGAATCAAGCCACTGTTTTACTCTATACCTCACAACAAATGGAAAGAGCATGACCTTTTAGACCTCAGGATTCACTCCATTCATCTTTATAGTGTCACAGATCCGCAGGATGTTAGAGATGAATAAATTAGGATCTTCCTGTAGGATTCTGTAAAACTGGCAATTTTGCTGCACCAGAGTGATCAGCTGCGGCTTGAGCTCAAAATTATTGCACCAATGGAAGGTACAGTTATACTGCACCTATAGAAGTCAAGAGTGGGTGCAATGTATGAGCCCAGCGTCCTCCTTGCATGCTCATTATCTTTTGGGTTTCCACAGTTAGTGTCCATAACTTTTTTCTCAAAAGTTTTTCTGAGATTCTCTCCGATTTTGTAAGCTCTAGCTTGTTGCAAATGTCGCCTCAAGGTCCTCTCAAATTCAGAATCAAACTCAAAAAGTGACTCTTTATCACTGTTCCTACTCATAAACAAACAACAGACAAAGAAAAGTGGGAGTTTCTATGTCGAAGTATAGAGAGCTCCTAGTGAGATATCCTATGTAAAAAAAAGACAACAAAGCAAGCAATTAAACAAAGAGATTCAAAAATAAGAATGAGAAAGTGACCTAAAAAAATTTTGAAAACTGAAAAGGGAAAGACACTAAAAATTTTCGAAAATAAAAAGAGGAAAACATTAAAGGGGCACCAAACTTAAAATTAGAAATTAAGGAAAAATAAATAAAACTAAAATAAAAAATTAAAGGAAAAAAACTAAATAAACAAAACTATGAAAAATACCTAATCTAAGCAACCTGACAACTAGTAGTTGTTAATAAAAAATAATCCCTGGCAACGGAGCCAAAAACTTAGTGCGCGAATTGTGAACTCGCACAACTTAACTGGCAAGTGCACTGGATCATCCAAGTAATACCTCAGGTGAGTGAGGGTCGATCCCACGAGGATTATCGGCTAAGCAACAATGGTTATCCAATTGGCTTAGTTAGGCAGATAGAAAAGATTGTTTGTTGGTTGAAATCACATAGAAAAGTAAATAAGAGAGTAAGAAAGCAATTAAAAGGTTTGGTGTAAAACAGTGAGAGCAAACAATTAAGGTTTCAGAAATGTTTACTTTTCCAGATTAAAAGTTCTTACCAACTATTTTAACAATGCATGATTTATTCCATGGAAAACTGTAAATGACTAAACCCTAATCTCTTAGAGACTCAGTCTCCTCTAACCTTCGTTAACCGCCACTCTCGAGGTCACTTAATTCCGGTTAGAGGGTTAAGTTCAAAAACTAGTTTATGGCCACAAAAACCTTAATTACCCAAAGCTAAGAGGATTATTTGGCACATATCCCAATTAGTTCATGTAATTAGCAATTTAGTAGGAATTTGATTTCAAGTTGTTGTTCAAGCGAGATAACTCTCTCGAGAATCATAAAAACTCATGTAGAATAAGGGTCATACTCTTGTTCTACCTAGATTCATAAGATTAAGAACGAAAATAATCTTTGAAACTGAATCAATACATTAATAAAAATAGAAAAGCTATAGTTTTAATACATAGAAATAAACAGAGCTCCTAACCTTAACCGAGGAGGTTTAGTGGCTCATCACTTACAGAGAAAAACTAGGGTTCTGAAAAGTGAACGTGTAGAAGAGAGAAGATCCAAGACGCCCCCTAAAGGGTGAATCTTTTCTCTTTTTTATCTAACCTAATTTGATTTCGAAAATAAAATAAAATAATAAATCCTAAAACTAAAGATATTTTTTTAAATAAAGTTTACAAAAGGAAAATGTAAAATAAATAATAAATGCTAAATCCGCTTGAGAAGCCCAAAGAGCGTGAATTCAGATTGCCTAGCCTGGCGCTAAACATCAGATTGGCGTTTAGCACCCTAAAGGGGGCACAACGATTCTGAATTGTGGCTCTACTAGCGCTAAATGCTAGATAGATGTTTAGCGCCCGGGGGGATGCTGCCAGCTTGTCCTTTTCAGCTCAAAACACCGCCAAATTGCTTCAAATTTCACCTGAAATCATAAAAAGACTTAAACAACTCAAAGTAGCCTCTAAAGAGAATTTTTGCACTAAAATAAAGTAAAACTAAATAAAATATAACAAAAAAACAAGTAGAAAATGAAGGAAAAAAGGGTACTAGATGCTCACACATCACAACACCAAACTTAAACTATTGCTTGTCCTCAAACAACCAAAAACAATATAGGATTAAGAAGAGAAAATGCCTAAGACTTGAGTTGTCATTTAAGCTCAAGTCTAGTTATTGAGTAAGGCTAATGACACTCTATCTTTGAATAGCTCCGACATCTCACTATCCTATGAAGTTTAGAAATATTAGTATCCTTCAAAACTAGAACTCGGATGATATTATGGATTCTTTTCTTTAGGCTCTAATTGATTCTTGAACATAGCTTTTTCTTTCTTTTCTTTGGTGTTTTGCACCTTGAGCCTAGCCGTGACTCTAAGTATTTTGTCTTCAAGCTTAACTTGATACAAGAACACCACAAGCACTTAACTGGGGAACTCCTTGAGTTCTAATTTTTTTTCTTTTTATTTCTCCCAAACAGTAGTGCTCAAAGCCTTTGTCATACTCTGTAACAGCAATGGGTCACGACTCTTGGTGTCCTGTCTCAAGGATTACTTGACACATTCCACCACAACCATACGGTTAGAAAAAACCGCTCTTTTGAGCTTTAGATCAATTTTTGACCCTTCTAACCATTGATTCTCAAAGCCTTGGACCTTTTTCTTTTGATTTTTTTTATGTTTATTTTATTTCAAGAATCAATCTCTTACTCATTGCAGAGAATCAATAATACTTGTCTAAGTTCCTGTTCCTCAAGAACCAATGTTCTTGGTGCACGAAATTGTGATCGTCAATGGCGCCATCAACATGGTACGCTCAATTGCAATCTCAACTCTTTATCACAACTCGCACAACTAACCAGCAAGTGCACTGGGTCGTCCAAGTAATAAACCTTACGCGAGTAAGGGTCAATCCCACGGAGATTGTTGGTATGAAGCAAGCTATGGTCATCTTGTAAATCTCAGTCAGGCAGATTCAAATGGTTATGGATGATTTACGAATAAGGCATAAAGATAGAGATACTTATGTAATTCATTGGTGAGAACTTCAGATAAGCGAATGGAGAAGCTTTGTCCCTTCCGTCTCTCTGCTTTCTTACTGTCTTCATCCAATCCTTCTTACTCCTTTCCATGGAAAGCTGTATGTTGGGCATCACCGTTGTCAGTGGCTACAATCCCGTCCTCTCAGTGAAAATGTTCAATGCACCCTGTCACAGCACGGCTAATCATCTGTCGGTTCTCAATCAGGTTGGAATAGAATCCATTGATTCTTTTGCGTCTATCACTAACGCCCAGCCTTCAGGAGTTTGAAGCTCGTCACAGTCATTCAATCATTGAATCCTACTCAGAATACCACAGACAAGGTTTAGACCTTCTGGATTCTCTTGAATGCCGCCATCAATTCTAGCTTATACCACGAAGATTCCGATCAAGGGATCCAAGAGATAAACATTCAAGCCTTGTTTGCTTGTAGAACAGAAGTGGTTGTCAGGCACTTGTTCATAAGTGAGAATGATGATGAGTGTCACATAATCATCACATTCATCATGTTCTTGGGTGCAAATGAATATCTTAGAACAAGAATAAGCTAAATTGAATAGAAGAACAATAGTAATTGCATTAATACTCAAGGTACAGCAGAGCTCCACACCTTAATCTATGGTGTGTAGAAACTCCACCGTTGAAAATACATAAGTGATAATAGTGATCATTAGCTTCGGCCCCAGAGAGGGAACCAGAAGAACCAAGATGAAAATACAATAGTAAAAGGTCCTATTTGTAGAGAACTAGTAGCCTAGGGTTTACAGAAATGAGTAAATTACATAAAAATCTACTTCCGGGCCCACTTGGTGTGTGCTTGGGCTGAGCATTGAAGCTTTCATGTGTAGAGACTTTTCTTGGAGTTAAACGCCAGCTTTTGTGCCAGTTTGGGAGTTTAACTCCCATTCTTGTGCCAGTTCCGGCATTTAACGCCGGGCAGTTTTGAGCTGATTTGAAACGCCAGTTTTGGCCATCAAATATCTGGGCAAAGTATGAACTATTATACATTGATGGAAAGCCCAGGATGTCTACTTTCCAACACTGTTGAGAGCGCGCCAATTGGGCTTCTGTAGCTCCAGAAAATCCACTTCGAGTGCAGGGAGGTCAGAATCCAACAGCATCTACAGTCCTTTTCTGCCTCTGAATCAGATTTTTGCTCAGGTCCCTCAATTTCAGCCAGAAAATACCTGAAATCACAAAAAAACACACAAACTCATAGTAAAGTCCAGAAAAGTGAATTTTAACTAAAAACTAATAAAAATATAATAAAAACTAACTAAAACATACTAAAAACATACTAAAAATAATGCCAAAAAGCGTATAAATTATCCGCTCATCACAACATCAAACTTAAATTGTTGCTTGTCCTCAAGCAACTGAAAATCAAATAAGATAAAAAGGAAGAGAATATGCAATGAATTCCAAAAACATCTATGAAGATCAGTATTAATTAGATGAGCGGGGCTTTTAGCTTTTTGCCTCTGAACAGTTTTGGTATCTCACTCTATCCTTTGAAATTCAGAATGATTGGCTTCTATAGGAACTCAGAATCCAGATAGTGTTATTGATTCTCCTAGTTAAGTATGATGATTCTTGAACACAGCTACTTTATGAGTCTTGGCCGTGGCCCAAAGCACTCTGTCTTCCAGTATTACCACCGGATACATACATGCCACAGACACATAACTGGGTGAACCTTTTCAGATTGTGACTCAGCTTTGCTAGAGTTCCCAATTAGAGGAGTCCAGGGTTCTTAAGCACACTCTTTTTGCCTTGGATCACAAATTTATTCTTTTTCTCTTTTTTTTTTGTTTTTCTCCCTTTTTTTTGTATTCACTACTTTTTCTTGCTTCAAGAATCATTTTTATGATTTTTCAGATCCTTAGTAACATGTCTCCTTTTTCATCATTCTTTCAAGAGCTAACATTCATGAACAACAAATTCAAAAGACATATGCACTGTTCAAGCATACATTCAGAAAACAAAAGTATTGCCACCACATCAATATAATTAATCTATTATAAAATTCAAAATTCATGCAATTCTTCTCTTTTACAATTAAGAACAATTTTTTCATTTAAGAAAGGCGATGGATTCATAGGACATTCATAACTTTAAGGCATAGACACTAAGACACTAATGACCATAAGACACAAACATAGGTAAACATAAGCATAATTTTCAAAAAACAAAAAAATAAGGAACAAGGAGATTAAAGAACGGGTCCACCTCAGTGATGGCGGCTTGTTCTTCCTCTTGAAGATCTTATGGAGTGCTTGAGCTCCTCAATGTCTCTTCCTTGCCTTTGTTGCTCCTCTCTCATGATTCTTTGATCTTCTCTAATTTCATGAAGGAGGATGGAATGTTCTTGGTGCTCCACCCTTAGTTGTCCCATGTTGGAACTCAATTCTCCTAGGGAGGTGTTGATTTGCTCCCAATAGTTTTGTGGAGGAAAGTGCATCCCTTGAGGCATCTCAGGGATTTCATGATGAGTGGGATCTCTTGTTTGCTCCATCCTTTTCTTAGTGATGGGCTTGTCCTCATCAATGAGGATGTCTCCCTCTATGTCAACTCCAACTGAATAACAGAGGTGATAAATGAGATGAGGAAATGCTAACCTTGCCAAGGTAAAGGACTTGTCCGCCACCTTATAAAGTTCTTGGGCTATAACCTCATGAACTTCTACTTCTTCTTCAATCATGATGCTATGAATCATGATGGCCCGGTCTATAGTAACTTCGGACCGGTTGCTAGTGGGAATGATTGAGCGTTGGATAAACTCCAACCATCCCCTAGCCACGGGCTTGAGGTCATGCCTTCTTAGTTGAACCGGCTTCCCTCTTGAATCTCTCTTCCATTAAGCGCCCTCTTCACAAATATCTATGAGGACTTGGTCCAACCTTTGATCAAAGTTGACCCTTTTTGAGTTTGAAAGGGACCTCGGGGATCACCTTCTTCATGGCCACAACTTCATAGAAGTGGTCTTGATGCACCCTTGAGATGAATCTCTCCATCTCCCATGACTCGAAGGTGGAAGCTTTTGCCTTCCCTTTCCTCTTTCTAGAGGTTTCTCTGGCCTTAGATGCCATAAATGGTTATGGAAAAACAAAAAGCAATGCTTTTACCACACCAAACTTAGAAGGTTTGCTAGTCCTCGAGCAAAAGAAGAAAGAAGAGAGTAGAAGAAGAAGAAATAGAGGAGATGGAGGTGGCTTTGTGGTTCGGCCATGGGGGAGAAGTAGTGTTCTGGTTGTGTGAAAATGAGGTGGTAGAGATGGGTTTATATAGGAGTGGAGAGAGGGGTAAGGTTCGGCTATGTGAGGGTGGGTTTGGGAGGGAAAGTGGTTTGAATTTGAATGGTGAGGTAGGTGGGGTTTTATGAAGGATGGATGTGAGTGGTAAAGAGAAAGATGGGATTTGATAGGTGAGGGGTTTTTGGGGAAGAGGTGTTGAGGTGATTGGTGAATGGGTAAAGAAGAGAGAGAATGGTGGGGTAGGTGGGGATCCTGTGGGGTCCATAGATCCTGAGGTGTCAAGGAAAAGTCATCCCTGCACCAAGTGGCGAGCAAAAATGCTCTCTATGCCAATTCTGGCATTAAACGCCAGGCTGGTGCCCATTTCTGGCGTTTAACGCCAACTACTTGCCCTTTCCTGGCGTTTAACGCCAGTCTGGTGCCCCTTTCTGGCGTTAAACGCCCAGAATGGTGCCAGACTGGGCGTTAAACGCCCATTTGCTACCCTTACTGGCGTTTAAACGCCAGCAAGGTCTTCCTCCAGGGTGTGCTGTTTTTATTTCTATTTTTCATTCTGTTTTTGCTTTTTCAATTGATTTTGTGACTTCCCATGATCATCAACCTATAGAAAACATAAAATAACAAAAGGAAAATTAGATAAATATAACATTGGTTTGCCTCCCAACAAGCGCTTCTTTAATGTCAGTAGCTTGACAGTGGGCTCTCATGGAGCCTCACAGATACTCAGAGCAATGTTGGAACCTCCCAACACCAAACTTAGAGTTTGAATGTGGGGGTTCAACACCAAACTTAGAAGTTGGTTGTGGCCTCCCAACACCAAACTTAGAGTTTGACTGTGGGGGCTCTGTTTAACTCTGTTTTGAGAGAAGCTCTTCATGCTTCCTCTCCATGGTGACAAAGGGATATCCTTGAGCCTTAAACACAAAGGATTCTTCATTCACTTGAATGATCAATTCTCCTCTGTCCATATCAATCACAGCCTTTGCTGTGGCTAGGAAGGGTCTGCCAAGGATGATGGATTCATCCATGCACTTCCCAGTTTCTAGGACTATGAAATCAGCAGGGATGTAATGGTCTTCAATCTTTACCAGAACATCCTCTACAAGCCCATAAGCTTGTTTTCTTGAATTGTCTGCCATCTCTAGTGAGATTCTTGCAGCTTGTACCTCAAAGATCCCTAGCTTCTCCATTACAGAGAGAGGCATGAGGTTTACACTTGACCCTAGTTCACACAAGGCCTTCTTGAAGGTCATGGTGCCTATGGCACAAGGTATTGAGAACTTCCCGGGATCTTATCTCTTTTGAGGTAGTTTCTGCCTAGACAAGTCATCCAATTCTTTGGTGAGCAAAGGGGGTTCATCCTCCCAAGTCTCATTACCAAATAACTTGTCATTTAGCTTCATGATTGCTCCAAGGTATTTAGCAACTTGCTCTTCAGTGACATACTCATCCTCTTCAGGGGAAGAATACTCATCAGAGCTCATGAATGGCAGAAGTAAATCCAATGGAATCTCTATGGTCTCTGTGTGAGCCTCAGATTCCCATTGTTCCTCATTAGGGAACTCATTGGAGGCCAGTGGATGTCCATTGAGGTCTTCCTCAGTGGCGATCACTGCCTCTTCCTCCTCTCCATGTTCGGCCATGTGGGTCATGTTAATGGCCTTGCATTCTCCTTTTGGATTCTCTTCTGTATTACTTGGAGGAGTACTAGGAGGGAGTTCAGTAATTTTCTTGCCCGGCTGTCCCACTTGTGCCTCCAAGTTTCTAATGGAGGACCTTGTTTCAGTCATGAAACTTTGAGTAGTTTTCATTAGATCAGAGACCATGGTTGCTAAGTCAGAGTGGCTCTGCTTAGAATTCTCTGTCTGTTGCTGAGAAAATGATGGAAAAGGCTTGCCATTGCTAAACCTGTTTCTTCCACCATTATTGTTGTTGAAACCTTGTTGAGGTCTCTGTTGATCCTTCCATGAGAGATTTGGATGATTTCTCCATGAAGAATTATAGGTGTTTCCATAGGGTTCTCCCATGTAATTCACCTCTTCCATTGAAGGGTTCTCAGGATCATAAGCTTCTTCTTCAGATGAAGCGTCCTTAGTACTGCCTGGTGCAGCTTGCATTTCAGACAGACTTTGAGAAATCATATTAACTTGTTGAGTCAATATTTTGTTCTGAGCCAATATGGCATTCAGAGTATCAATCTCAAGAACTCCTTTCTAAGCAACAAGATGAACCGTCAGTTGTCCAAACTCGAACAATCCCCGGCAACGGCGCCAAAAACTTGGTGCATGAAATTGTGATCATCAATGGCGCCATCAACATGGTACACTCAATGGCAATCTCAACTCTTTATCACAACTTCGCACAACTAACCAGCAAGTGCACTGGGTCGTCCAAGTAATAAACCTTACGCGAGTAAGGGTCGATCCCACGGAGATTGTTGGTATGAAACAAGCTATGGTCATCTTGTAAATCTCAGTCAGGCAGATTCAAATGGTTATGGATGATTTACGAATAAGGCATAAAGATAGAGATACTTATGTAATTCATTGGTGAGAACTTCAGATAAGCGAATGGAAATGCTTTGTCCCTTCCGTCTCTCTGCTTTCCTACTGTCTTCATCCAATCATTCTTACTCCTTTCCATGGCAAGCTATATGTTGGGCATCACCATTGTCAGTGGCTACAATCCCGTCCTCTCAGTGAAAATGTTCAACGCACCCTGTCACGGCACGGCTAATCATCTGTCGGTTCTCAATCAGGTTGGAATAGAATCCATTGATTCTTTTGCGCCTGTCACTAACGCCCAGCCTTCAGGAGTTTAAAGCTCGTCACAGTCATTCAATCATTGAATCCTACTCAGAATACCACAGACAAGGTTTAGACCTTCCGGATTCTCTTGAATGCCGCCATCAATTCTAGCTTATACCAGGAAGATTCCAATCAAGGGATCCAAGAGATAAACATTCAAGCCTTGTTTACTTGTAGAACAGAAGAGGTTGTCAGGCACTCGTTCATAAGTGAGAATGATGATGAGTGTCACATAATCATCACATTCATCATGTTCTTGGGTGCGAATGAATATCTTAGAACAAGAATAAGCTAAATTGAATAGAAGAACAATAGTAATTGCATTAATACTCGAGGTACAGCAGAGCTCCACACCTTAATCTATGGTGTGTAGAAACTCCACCGTTGAAAATACATAAGTGATAATAGTGATCATTAGCTTCGGCCCCAGAGAGGGAACCAGAAGAATCAAGATGAAAATACAATAGTAAAAGGTCCTATTTGTAGAGAACTAGTAGCCTAGGGTTTACAGAAATGAGTAAATTACATAAAAATTCACTTCTAGGGCAAAGTATGAACTATTATACATTGCTGGAAAGCCCAGGATGTCTACTTTCCAACGCCGTTGAGAGCGCGCCAATTGGGCTTCTGTAGCTCCAGAAAATCCACTTCGAGTGCAGGGAGGTCAGAATCCAACAGCATTTACAATCCTTTTCAGCCTCTGAATCAGATTTTTGCTCAAGTCCCTCAATTTCAGCCAGAAAATATCTGAAATCATAGAAAAACACACAAACTCATAGTAAAGTCCAGAAAAGTGAATTTTAACTAAAAACTAATAAAAATATAATAAAAACTAACTAAAACATACTAAAAACATACTAAAAATAATGCCAAAAAGTGTATAAATTATCCGCTCATCAGTTCTCAACTCCAATATCAAATATGCACGGTCAATTCATACATTCAAAAATAAATATAGTTTCACCACATCATCCAACATCCAACACTACCATTCACCATCTACCATTATTTTCTTTAGTTTGTTAGTTGTTAGTAGTTAGTTAGTTAGTTAGTTAGTTATTTAGTTTGTTTAATTTTCTGTTTTTCATGATAAGTGTTGGATTATTAATCTTGTTTACTATTTATTGCTGTTGATTACAGATAAGATGTTATTTTAACATCATTGTTGTTATATTCATTGTTGGATCTCTTTTATTGAGGTTACAAGTTGTTACTTAGTTCTGAATTTTTCATGCTCAATGTTTTTTAATACCAAGTACGTGTTACATTGTCTTCGAACTTTTTAAATCTTTTGAATTGCATGTTTTGGCCAGTATGTGATTTGAATTCATCATCCATTGTTAGGCAATTGTATATTATCAATGCATTTTTTTTAGGTGACGCTTGTTTTTGATTGCCCTTTATTTACATCACCTATTTCATGCATTGAGAACCATGCTTCTTTAATTGGATCGTAAGCTTAGTTAGTAACATATTTTTTAATTGGATCGTAAGCTTATCTAGTAACATATTTTTTAGCTTTGTAAAGCTTTGTGAACCATGCTTGCTATGTGATTGATTTTCACTTCTATCTTCTTTTTCCTAAGTTCCATAGCACCCATGTGTTCCACCTCTATGTCACTTAGGTGTTGCAAACACACTTCAATATGTGTCATTGTTTGATGTGTGAGCTCTATATTTCATTTGATTCACTAAGTTACTTGCACATCAATCAATGTCTATTCATTATCCAATTCACAATTGCTTGATATTTGCTTGAATGCTTTTATGCTTCTTTATTTCTTGTTTGATTATCTTAACTTACAAGTTTCTTTGAAGTATTTCAAGCACACTAGAATGAGTGAAGTGCATGTTCCTTTTGTGTAACTGTGACATAGCTTTTTATGTTAGTGTGTGTGTTCTAAGTGGCGCGCAACTTAGAATGCACACTTACTTTTATCCATGTCACACATTAGGTCAATCACTTCATTCTAGTGATTATTACCTCATTCCAACAATATATGCTTCCTTGCTTGTGCATTTACTTGTCTTATTATATCTTGTTTCCTATTGTCAGGATGAGTCATCATAAGCAAAAATGGAAGTGGGAGAAAGAACACGCAGCAACCGATTGATCCACCAGCTGAAAGTGGAAATCCGGGAAGCGCCGTACTCCCTTGCTCATCTTTGAATGCACCGAGGACGGTACAAACTTTTAAGTGTAGGGAGATCGTCTGACCAATCGGCGCTTTTAGGTGACAAATTTCTAATCCCAACACTTTTGTATTTCATTTTTTAGGTCCTTTAGGATTTTTTATTGCATTTTCTTATTTTGCATATATATATATATATATATATATATATATATATATATATATAATAAGCTTTGTCAAAATAATAAAATTTTCCAAGGATTTTATCTATAGGGCATTCCAATTGATTTAAGTGAAAACTTTTCATAGAACTTGCTTGAACTATACATTGTGGATCATGTTTTTGAGCTAAGAGCACATAAGCATGTGAGTTTTGAACCCAATTGTGTGGTTACATCTTAAAACCACTATTTTTCCTTCTTGTGTGTGATTATTCTCTTTCTATGATTGTAATATTTGATTTGTTTGATTCTCTATTTCCATTATTTGATGTATACATGCATTTATATGATTAAGGCCATCATTTCATTTAGCTCACTTACCCAAATAGCCTACCTTTTATCTTCCATTGTTAGCTAACTTTGAGCCTATGCTAAACCCATTTGTTCTTTAATTGAGCACATTACAAGCCTTAAAGCGAAAAATAATAAATAACCTTTATTTAGATCTTTGATTAGCTTAGGCTAGTGAGTGTGTGTATCATTCAAGTATGGGGAAACTTAGGACATTGGTTGAGGTAAGAATGTGTTCTTATTTTCATTGATGATCTTGGGAATTGGGTACATACTCGTGCATTAAATATTTAAACCATGTGCATTGATGCTCTTGTATATATTTTAGTTTGAAAAGAAAAAATATATATATATAAAGGAAAAATAAAAAGAAAAAAATATATATAAAAAAAAGATAGAAAAAAAAGAAAAAAAAAGAAAGAAATAAAAAGGGGACAAAATACCCCAAAGTAAGGTTCAATAATAATCGATGCATATAGAATGTGATAAAAAAATGCATGAGTGTGTGAAAAAGTGAAGAATAGGTAGTTAGGTTTGCTCTAAATAGTATAGGTTGTCATAGGTTAGGTGGGAAGTTTAAGTTAATCAAAGATTCAAATTCTAGTCCACTTAACCAAATACAATCTTACCTTGATCCTAGCCCCATTACAACCCATGGATAAGTCCTAATGATAAATGTATCCATACATTTAATAATTGTTGATTGTTAGATGAAAAACAAATCTTGGAAAGCATGATTAGGGGAGAATTGAGTGAATCAACCCTATACACTTGAGTGACTAGAGCGGTTACACATCCGGTGAGGGTTCGATTGCTCGATTCTATGTTTCCACCTATGATCATCTCTTTTCTTGCAAGTTTGTAAATTCCTTTTAATAACTCAATTCAATTGTGAGTTTGATGTGATTGCTATTGCTTTAGCCCTTATGCTCATATATATATATATATATATATATATATATATATATATATATATATATATATATATATATATATATATATATATATATATATATATATATTCTTGAAATTAATTTATTTTGACTAAGTAGTTGCATTCATGTAGATAGGTTGCATTTAGATAGTTTATTTGTATTAAATAAATGTTGATACCCTTTGTCTCTTTCTTGTTTTAGCATGAGGACATGCTTGGTTTAAGTGTGGAGAGGTTTGATAAACCCCAATTTTGTGGTTTATTTTGTGTTTAATATGGGAGATTTTATCAACTTATCTCACATTTATTCAAGGAAATAGCATGGTTTTGTAATTCTCCGTGATTTGTGCTTAAGAGTGAAAACATGCTTTTTAGGTCTTAAAATAGCTAAATTTAATTCACCTTGATTCCACTCGATGCCTTGATATGTGTGTTAGTGATTTCAAGTTTAAAAGGCAAGGAATGGATTAAAGGAGTGAAGAGAAAAACATGCAAGGGGAGAATTCATGAAGAAATAAGCTTGTGGAAATTTCAAGGCGACGCGCACGTGTGAGCGACGCGCGTGCGTGAGAAGGTCATTTGTCAACGACGTGTACGTGAGACATGACGTGTGCACGTGACTAGGAGAATTGCAAGATGATGCATATGCATGACCGATGCATACGTGTGACAAGCGGCACGTGACCTCATTAGAGGCAATTTGCTGGGGGCGATTTCTGAGCTACCAGGCCCAGATCCAACTCATTTCTGAAACTATTATAGGCTGAATTCAAGAGAGATCAAGGGGGAGCAATTAGTGTAGTTTATCATCATGTTGTAGGTAGATTTCTAGAGAGAGAAGCTCTCTCCTCTCTCTAGATTTTAGGTTAGATTTGGTTCATCTCTTCTTAGATCTAGGTTTTAATTTCTTGTTCTCATATTGTTTTTCTTGCAATTTCTTGTTGCTACATCTCTACTCTTTTAGTTTCTTTTGTTAATTTCATATTCTAGTCACTTTTATGTTCATGCACTTTTGCTTCCTTTTATTTCCATAATGCAATTTATGTTTGATGTTCTTATTGTTTAATTGTTTTGTTATTGTTAATTTCTTGCTTTGAGTAGTTGTAGATTTATTATTATTGCACTTTTATGATGCCTTTCCTTTTACGGGTTCCAAGTGTTTGGTAAAATGCTTGGTTGGATTTTAGAGTAGATTTTTGTATTCTTGGCTTGGGATGGTAATTTGGGTGACCTTGAGTTGCTAATGTCCGAGTGATTGATAATTGGTGTCCATTGACACTAGCTTTCACTAAGTCCATTAGTAAGTGGCTAGGATTTATGGATTGGGATTGATAAAGCTCATTTGACTTTCCTTCACTTGTTAGAGGATGACTTAATGGGTTTGATCCTTGTAATTATCATGTTGTGGTTAGTAATAAGGATAGTAATCCTTAACCATCAACCCTTGCCAAGACCTTTTTATCATTTGAGTTTCATTTACTTTCTTGTCATTTACATTTCTTGTCTCTTATTCCAAAATCCCAAAAGATACAATCCATAACCAATAATTGAACACACTTTCCTGCAATTCCTTGAGAGACTACCCGATGTTTAAATACTTCGGTTATTTTTATTGGGGTTGAACTTGTGACAACCTAATTAAACTTTGATTGAGGAATGTTTGTTGGTTTAGAACTATACTTGCCACGAGATTTTATTGAGAAATTCTTTACCGACAATTTTCCTCCATCAGCGTACGCACAAATTGTCGTGCATGCGTACATATGTTGTTGTGCTTTGGTACACGAAATCGTGATACACAACTTCGTGCAGCTGACCAGCAAGTGTACTGGGTCGTCCAAGTAATACCTTACGTGAGTAAGGGTCGATCCCACGGAGATTGTCGGCTTGAAACAGGCTATGGTTATCTTGTAACTCTTAGTTAGGAGATTAATGATAAAAATGATTTTGTTTTTGGAGAGTAAATAACATGGAATAAAAAGTACTTGTGATTCAGTAATGAGGAACAGGTTGAGGTTTTGGAGATGCTCTGTCTTCTGAATCTCTACTTTCCTACTGTTGTCTTCTTCACGCATGCAAGGTTCCTTCCATGGCAAGCTGTATATTGGTGGATCACCATTGTCAATGGCTACCATCCATCCTCTCAGTGAAAAAGGTCCTCTACGGTTTCCCGCATGGCTAATCATCTGTCGATTCTCACTCGTGCTGGAATAGAATCCATTGATCATTTTCACACTGTCACTGTGCCCGGCATTTGTGAGTTTGAAACTCATCACAGTCACCCCTTCCCAGATCCTACTCGGAATACCACAGACAAGGTTTAGACTTTCTGGATCTCAAGAGTACCGCCAATTGATTCTAGCTTATACCACGAAGACTCTGGTTTCACGGATTTGAACACTCTGTTGTCAAGAGAAGCAATCAAACTCGTGAACCAAGAACCTAAGAAATACACACTCAATCTAAGGTAGAACAGAGGTGGTTGTCAGGCACACGTTCATAAGTTGAGAATGGTGATGAGTGTCACGGATCATCACATTCATTATGTTGAAGTGCGAATGAATATCTTAGAATCAAAACAAGCGTGATTGAATACAAAACAGAAGTAATTGCATTAATTCATCGAGACACAACAGAGCTCCTCACCCCCATCCATGGGGTTTAGAGACTCATGCCGTCAAAGATACAAATTCAGATGTAAAATGTCATGAGGTACAAAATAAATCTCTAAAAGTAGTTTTTATACTCAACTAGTAACCTAGGTTTACAGAAAATGAGTAAACTAAGATAGATAGTGCAGAAATCCACTTCTGGGGCCTACTTGGTGTGTGCTAGGGCTGAGCATTGAAGCTTTCACGTGCATAGGCTATTCCTGGAGTTAAACACTAAGTTGTAACCTGTTTTTGGTGTTTGACTCTAGCTTGTAACCTGTTTCTGGCGTTTAATGCCAGAATAAGGTAGAAGGCTGGCGTTGAACGCCAGTTTATGTCATCTAAACTCGGGCAAAGTATGGACTATTATATATTGCTAGAAAGCCCTGGATGTTTACTTTCTAACGCGATTGAGAGTGCATCATTTGGACTAAGAATGAATAAATGTGGGTTTATATGATGAAATCCACTTAAATCAATCCAAAATTTATCATCAAATATGGATTCATCAATTCTCCCACACTTAAACAATAGCGTGTCCTCATGCTAATCATAATCAAAGGGCAAGCAATTTATTCAATGCAACTACTTATATGCATGCAACTATACTAAATGCTCTCTATCTATATCTATACTATGGTTTCCTATTGAGTTTGGCAAAAACAACAAGAGAGTTCCAATCAATCCAAAACAAGCCTTAGGGCTAAGGCAAAGAAAATATAGCAATATGATCAGTGTCCAAAGATTTGATTTGTAATTTTCAAAAACTAACAAGCAACTTGCAATATGATTGAGACCATTTTTGAAAATCATATGATTGAGGCCATTTTTGAAAATCAATCATATTGCAATTTATTAGCTGCACCCTAACATTCTATATTTTTGGAACCTATTTTGGACAATTTAATTATTTAATTAATCGCGGTTCTTACATTAAACATCTCCAAAACCGCTTAACATTTCTTATTCCTGAATTCTTTCTTAACTTTCTGAGCCCTTTTTCAGTTACATTCTGCAATCGTAATTCTTTCTTTTTATTTGTTTCTTCTTTTCTTTAAGATCCACAATCCTCTTGCTAATGTTTAATTGATTTAATTTGATATTCAAGTGTGTCTGTGTAAATAAAAATGATGATGATAGAGAAAGATCGAAATAATAAGGGAGATATAAAATGAATCATGTGGTTTAAATTAACTCTTAAGATATAATTATCTAGAGTAGTAATTATTTGAGCACGTAGTTTTTATTTTTTTATTTTATTTAATCATTTGTTTTATATAACAGTGTTAATGACACCGATATAATAAATTATTTTAGCTCCAAAATATTTTGGTATAGTTGATTAGACCAAATAATATAAGTAAAAATATTGTGCAAGTTGAATTTGGACCTGATAATTATATGATCTAAAAAAACTCTTTTACTATTCACTAATAAAATATTATTTTAGTTAATAATAACTCCAAAAAATTTTATTTTTGATACGGGTCTTTGTCATTTAACGAAGTCAAATTGTGCTACATGATTTTTGCATATTCCAGTTATAGAAAATTCTAAAAATCATGTTACGAAAGATTAGGTTATTACAAAGTTTTTCCTCTATTCATTATTTTCAATTTCAAATACTACTCTATCAATGACATTTTTTTTCTTCTTTCTCAAATTTATCGGCTCAAATAAATAACCCACAACATTTCTTTCCAACATTCTACAAGCACATTCAACAGAGATGAAGAAAAAGTTAGACATTTTAAAAGATAAAAAGACGAAAAAAAGACATAAAAAGTAATTTTATTTTATACTAACATTATAGTTTGGATACTAAAAAAAATCTTTTTATATTTATATTTATGTCTGATTATTGCAAAACGGTTGACATCTATATCCATACCACTTTAAAAGTCGTATATAGTTGTTTTTATTAGTTTTTTTTTTGCACAACTTCTATTAAAGTAGTGTTTGGTTGGAACTCTCAATGATATTATTGCCACCATCCATCATACTTTAGAAATGTTGTCTATTAGAGGTGGCAAAACTGAAGAAATAAAGAGGACAATGATATTTTATGGAAATTAGGATTAATAATATTTTTAAAGATTTGTATAGATTAAAATAAGAATTAACAATAAAGATGGAGAAAAAATTAGACACTTTAAAAGATAAAAAGACGAAAAAAATGAAAAGTAATATTATATTAACTAGTGGCGGAATCAGAAATTTCATAAGAGGGGGGCCAATTAAATATAAAATATAACAAAAAATTAACAAAATATGATTTGTACCATATATATCAAAAGAGTAATTATATTATATAAAAGTCAATGTTCAACTACATACTTTAAGATTTTGGTATTTTTAAACTTGCTCGACGATGCTTCATGGAACTAAAATCATCAATTATCATCTCTGAAGTGAATTTTGAAGCAATCTCCTTTTCAATATATACAATCATATAATCTGCTAAAAATTCATCTTCCATTTTGTTTCGAAGCCTTGTTTTAATAATCTTCATAGCTGAAAAGGCCCCTTCAGTTGGAGAATTAGGAGATTTACCCATATGAGATAAAAATGCACAATTCTTTTTATTATTCACTTTTTTCCAATTGCGCAATCCTCCTGATGTGAATGGACTTGATTTTCTAGAAAATAAATAACATGGAAGACAAAATGCAGCATCCACTTCTGGCGAATATTCTAGCCAAGAAAAACTCTTAAACCAATGAGTTTTGAAACGACGAGGATGACTTTTTAGACCAGAAAGAGGGTACTCATCCATAATAAATTAATATGGTCCAAACTTTATGTATGCTCTATGAATTTTATCTTGTTGATTGATAGTATAATTCCAAATTTGCGGACGCTTTCTGGGATCACGCATCAATGTATCAATATTAACTGATCTATTTCAGTCCTTGTTATTTTGGAAGCAGGGGGTTGAATATCTTGCTCAAAAAGTTGTGTGACAGATTGTATCTTAGGTTGTTCAATAATATTTTGAACATTACTCAAAGAATCTGAAGCTGAATTTTGTTCATCATACATTCTCTCTTTTCTCTTGAAAAATGAATGAATTATTTTCATCTTTGACATTTTTAACTTAACTTGAACTATCTAACAAAAAAAAACATAAATAATTACATATATGCTATTTTTTAAAAAAATATTAAACCTATTGAGCAATAACAAATAATTTTAGAAACACAAATATATAATAACCAAAAATAAAGTTATTGATTTACCTAATTATTTTTTGTTCCAAGTCTCCCCCAAAAGTAATTCTATTGAGTTTTGCCCTCACTTCAATCTTTGAACACTGTCCATTATAAAAAAATAAATTAATTATTTTAAATAAATAATGTAAATAATATTTGACATTGTTATTAACTTAAAAAAATTGAGATATACCTCTTTGAGTCTTTGTTGTGCATTTAATGGTTAATATTTTGCTGTTTACTTCAAATCTTCAATGGTTTTTCTTTATATGTCTTGTTTTCGTATGGAAAGAAAATTAGAATGAGAAGAGTAGAAGATCAAAAGTCTGCACAAATGGGAGACACTAAAAGAGAGAGAAAAGTGGCACTGATGCCTTTGATGGCTTGAAAAAAATGTTTGAAAGATGTACTAGTGCTACTTTAATTAATAATATGAGCTACTATTTATTGGGCTAATATAATACAACTATTTTTATTAGTTATTAGAATGGGCTGTTTGTTAACAAGAGTAACAATAATCCAAATATCTAATACATAGTGCGAGATAAGCCTCAAAGTGGTCCATGAAGTTACCATCGAGCCTCATAGTTATCCCTGAAGTTAAAAATTACTCATATTCATCCCTGAAGTTGCACTCCGGAACTCAGACTCGCCCTTCAAGTCAATTTCTTCCAGTTGGCGCAACCGGAAAGCTGACCTAGACTCGTTGGTGACACGCTGTCAGCACAACGGCTAGCTGACGTGGCGACGTAAACTATTTTGACTCAATTTGGTCCCTAAATTGAGGTTAAAAACCCTAACCCTTAATTGACTCTCTTCTCCATCGCACACTCTCTTCTCATCTCTTCTCCATCGCACCAGAAGTGACTCTCCTCTACAGTGTCTTCTCCATCTTCGAAAACCACACATTATTGCTAGCGCGAGCAACGCAGCTGGGAGCTCCAACAACCCACGATCATTTGGAAGCATTATGAGGAGAGTGAATAGAAACAGAGATGCGCATCTGCCAGAATGGTGTGGGTGTGGGTCGAGACCAGTGTTGCGATGGTCAGCGACAGATTCTAATCCAGAGAGACCGTTCATGGGTTGCCCAAACTACAATGTAAGTGTTTGATGCTGTTGTTTGCTGTAATTCTGGATGTAAACTTGGTTGATTCACTTTCCTGGGTGCAGACTGCAGGTAAGAGGTGGTGTGGGTTGTTTCTGTGGGTGGATAAAATTCTGGAAGAAGATGTAACATGTGATGGTAGAACAAGCTCTTCAAATGACAACAAAGAATGGAGGATGAAGATTAGATTCTAAAGTTAGAGTTCTCAAAATGGGGGAGATTTTGCTATTTACATGTATGCTGCTGCTACTGATTATAGTTGTTGTGCTTGTCTTAAGGTTGGATAGGCAACATAGTCAATTGTATTTAGCAAAAAAATATGTGACATGGGATATGCATATGTTGTTCTGTTCATGTACTTGTACCTGTCCTTTAGGTTGAAAGAAATGCAGATTAAATTGTTTGACATGACTATGTAAGAATAATTTGGAATTTGAATAAACAAGAGGTTATTTATAAATAAGTGTTCCTGCATTACTAATGGATTCATCTAATGGAATTAATCTTAATTGCATATCAGAGCCCAAGAAAAAAAAATCTGCCACAACTCAATTCATGGGAGTCATAATCCATATTCATATATTCATAATGCAGAAAACATATTTAAAATAGGCATTACAGAGTCAGGGCAATATTCAACAAGTATATCAAAGTTCTCAACATATTGAGAACATAAGTTTTGAACACTAAAATCCCCAACACTGGGTTCAAAATTCAGAAAGCACGCTGCTTCATCAAAATAGATAAATAAAATAATCTTCTAAACGTAATAATCCTAGTCTTCATTTTTTTGTTTCTGGGTGGTCTGAATCCAAGGTTGGGAACAAACTTCATGACGTTAGCAAGCCTTGTAACGGTCCTCTGTGATGCACCTTACATAGGATGAGACGGATGATTTGTTGCGGGTTAACTGGTTGCTGGTTGGGTGGTTGCTGCTTGATTGTTGCTTCCTGGAGTTGCCTTTTCTTGTTTGGAAGACTTCCTTTTGGGAGGGAGTTTTGGTGGTCTCACAGGAGAAGGCAAAACCTATTAGTGAAGACATGTAAAATAGTTAGTAAAAGTGCATAAGAACATGCACATAATAAAATGAATGTCATCTAATTTTTTGAACCTATTGAGAGTCATCGATTTGTGACAAGGGTGGTTGACTGAGTTCAAGCTGAATTTCGGTGGGGGGTTGGGGGACAAGGGTGGCTTCACCACCATTAGTAGCAAGGGGTTTGGCAGTAGCAGCCTCTACAGCAACAGCAGCATCCTCATTAGCAGCTCTAGAGTTACATAAGTGACATCAGAATGGTCCCTTCAGTTTTATAAGTGACATCAAAATGGTCCCTATTCTTTACATACAAATCAGTTCATTATATACGCAGCAGTTCATCAAGCATTAGTCCATCTACTAAGTAAAGCAGTAGTTCATTATATATACAACAGTTCATTATATAAGTAGTGATCCAACTACCCTGTAATGAATATCTTCTCACTTATTCTATTATCACAGCAGCCAATACTAATTATACAACAACAAATAAATTTCTAAACCGTATCTTCTGCTTATCTAATATGAAACAGAGCTTGTTTTGCTTATAATCTCCCAAGTCTTCATGAAGTAATTCGAAGAACCACCTCCAGTTTTTAGTATTTTCAAAAGGGATAATTGCATATGCAATCACATACATATGATTCTCTGCATATCTAATATGAAACAGAGCTTGTTTTGCTTATAATCACATTCTTCGTTGTCAATTGAAGAGTCTGTTCTATCATCACATGTTACCGCATCTTCTTCTACAATTTTATCCACCCACAGAAATAACCCACACCACTTCTTACCTACAGTCTGCACCCTGGAAAGTGAATCAACCAAGTTTACATCCAGAATTACAGCAAACAACAACATCAAACACTTACATTGTAGTTCGGGCAAGACACGAACGGTCTCCCTGGATTAGAATCCGTCGCTGACCATCACAACACTAGTCTCAACCCGCACTCACACCATTCTGGCAGACGTGCATCTTTGTTTCTATTCATTCTCCTCATGATGCTTCCAAATGATCGTGGGTTGTTGGAGCTCCCAGCTGCGTTGCTCGCGCTAGCCATAACGTGTGGTTTTCGAAGATGGAGAAGACACTGTAGGAGAAGCAATAGAGGAGAATCACTTCTGGTGCGATGGAGAAGAGAGGAGAAGAGAGTGTGCGATGGAGAAGAGAGTCAATTGGGGGTTAGGGTTTTTAACCTCAATTTAGGGACAAAATTGAGTCAAAACAGTTTACGTCGCCACGTCAGCTAGCCATTGTGCTGACAGCGTGTCACCAACGAGTCCAGGTCAGCTTTTCGGTTGCGCCAGCTGGACGAAATTGACCGGAAGGACGAGTCAGAGTTCCGAAGTGCAACTTCAGTGATGAATATGAGTAATTTTTAACTTTAGGGATCACTATGAGACTCGAGGGTAACTTCAGGGACCACTTTGAGACTTATCTCACATAGTGCAGTTTTTAGCCACTTTAATTTACAAAATTCTGTAACTTATATTTTTTCTAATATTATATATAAAAAATATTTAATATTATTAATTATTACTATTTATTAATTTTTTTGAAAAATTTTGAGGGACCATGGCCACCTTCGATCCGTCAATCTGCCGTTGATATTAACATTATAGTTTAGACACTAAAAAAAATCTTTTTAAATTTGTATTTGTGTTTTAGTTATTGTAAAATAGTTGATATTCATATTTACATTACTCTAAAAATTGTATATCTCTACTTTTATTAATTTTTCTTGTACAATTTCTATTAGAACAGTGCTTGATTGGGGCTTTCAATAAAATTATTACTATCATCTATTATACTTTAGAAATACTATCTATTAAAGGTAGAAGAAATGAAAAAAAATAGACAATGGTGCATATTTTTTTTTATGAAAGTTAGGATTAATGTTTTTAAAGATTTGTAGAGATTAAAATATGAATTAAATTTTAAATGTCATATTAAATAGCTGTTAAAAAATTTATAATGATAACTGTAAAGATATCTTAGTATATTAAAAATAAAATTGACACATATTAAATATATTTAAATTTTTAATCCTGGTATTAATAATCACATTAGCACAACTTATACTTATTTTATTTAAATAAAAAAAACTAACTTGCTGTTATTTATTTAAATAAAAAATAAAAAATCCTAATTTTTTGACTAATTTGTGTCCCAACAAACCCCGAAATTCCAAAATAACAATAACACCCAAAGTAACAATAATGACTTAGACGCCCTCGGCAGGCCTCGGCCCCTCGATCGTTTCACCTCTCTCTGTACTGTTCGCGCATCTTCGTCGTCGCGTCCCTGTTCGTCCGCCGCACGTCACCTTCGCCACTGTACCGCCGTCGCAATCGTCTCTGTTCCCGCCGACTCTCCTCTCTGATTACTGCGTGCTCTGCTCCGTTCGCCGCCTTTGCCTCTTCATCTCGCAGCCGCATTTGCCTCCTCCTACCTGTGCTTCTGCTACCTCTTCTCCGTCGGTCTGCTCTGCCTCTTTACCTCTGGTATTTTTTCTTTTGTGCTATTTATGTTTTAATTTTTATTATTGATCAGATGTGTTATTGTTGATTACGTGCTATTGTTGCTGCTGCGATAAGTGAAATTCTGCTATTGATCTGCTCTTCTTGTTGGTGCTGATTGTTGATAAAACTAGTGATAAAAATGTTGATCAAATTGCTGATTAATTTGTTAATAAAATTGCTTATCAAGTTGTTGACCAAATTAGGTCAGCTTTTTAATTATTATCTTTTGAGAAATGCTGGAGGGCCAGCAGAATTTATTGTTTTTTCCCATCAATTAGCTATATTGTTTAAAAGTGTGGGCTAAAAGTATGTTGTTGGATTACTAGACTAAAAGAATTGGATTGATGGCTAAGAGTGATGGCCAAAAATAGTAAATTCTGCTGGTCCTTGAGCATTTCTCAGGTTTTAAATGGTGATTGATAATAAACTTTGATATTAGCTTTGTTATTTGTTCTTCAATTTGGCGCTTCAGACAAGTGACAGCAGCAGGTAGGGTGAGGTTGCAACAACGCACCAGTTCACCAGAATCTGATTCTGCCAAAGATTGATCAATTGCCAGCCTTCCAGGTGCAAATCCTATCCTTCGATCTTGTTTGGAACTTTGGATGTTAAGTTTCTAATTTTTCTTTTTCAGAGTTCCCCTTTCCCAAAATACAAATCACAAAAACTTTTATGTTTTTTAACAACTTTATTTTTCCTGAATGTCTTCTTCAGTTGTGTGGACTGGGGCGCCAGTAAATTCCTTTTTACAAAGGAGAATAACCGGGAACCAAAGGAATGGTAGGTGATTCACTTTTCTTTCTGGTTGTTGTTATCTGTGCTTCTTAATTGACCTTTCAATTGCTTGGGCGTGAGCAAATTGAGTAACCAATTTATGATTATTCGAAAATGTGAATTTTGGAATCATTGATGGTCATTTTTGGAAATCCGTAACTGGGTTTTCGTAGTGTGTAAACTTAGCTTCATCCATGTCTTTCTGATCTTATTTCTTACTGGGTGAATCAATATCAACAGCAGATGTGAGAGAACTATATAATATTAATAATCAAGAACGAGACTGAAAGATATGCAAAAATACAAGATTGGGATAATATTTGTGGTCCATAGCATTTGCACTTCTATTTTTTCTTGGTTTCTGGGTTTACAATACTTGAGAGAAGTCTAGTTGATGAATTTTGCTGAAGCTTCTGTTTTAACAAGGTAAGAGGGCAATGGGAGTCATCTGAAGCCCTTTTCTGCTTTTTAGGCGGAGGAGGATGGGTTGCTAGCATGCTGTATTTCTTATGTAGTTATCACATGACCAGAAATTGGAGAGGAGCTGCCACATCACTAGGCTATGTGTTGAACTGGGATTGATCAAAGGAAAACTTTGTCTTGCAAGAAATAGGAAGAGAAGGGATGTTAACTAGTCCCACAAAGATATCAGGTTACAATGTGTGTGTGTGGTGATCTTGGAGTGGAAGGGAATGGTTTGATGTGTAAACTGGAGTTCATTTTGCTCTTCAAGCCCTTCCCTTCCCTCCTTTTCCTTCAAAACTCCAATTCACAAACATGCTAAAAGTTTCTTAAACATGCATCCTCTATGAGGTGCTTCACCTGCTCTTCTTTGGAGTTTGCTGTCTATATCTCATAGTAGTGTCCCTCATGCATATAATGCTTTACCAAGTCCAAGGCTGGTTCATTAATGATGAGGTGTCTCAAGTTGGCAACAAGGTGTTACTTCCAAATTAGGTCAGTTGTTGCAGTTCAGGATCAGTTTCCTTTATTTAGTTGCTGACACTCTTCGTCAGCATTGTGGATTTTCTTATTAGATGTTCCACCGTCTTGACTTCCTCAAAGGATGCCTATCTTTTTCTTTAGAAATATTTGCTTTGCTGCTGCATAGTTTTTGTTTAAATCCTATCTGAAAAGGATTATTGTCGGTTTTCTTTCAAATGTATGGCCTTCAGTGGGAGTTTTAAGAAGCAGTACAACAACAACAACAACAAAGCCTTATCCCACTAAGTGGGGTCGGCTACATGAATCAAACGACGCCATTGTGCTCTGTCATGTATCATGTCTACAGAGAGACCGTTTACATGTAGATCTCGTTTGACCACTTCATGGATGGTCTTCTTAGGTCTTCCTCTGCCTTTCGCCCTTTGTCCATCTTCCATCTCATCCACCCTCCTGACTGGATGTTCTATCGGTCTTCTTCTCACATGTCCAAACCACCTGAGACGCGATTCAACCATCTTTTCCACAATGGGTGCTACTCCAACTCTCTCCCTTATATCTTCATTCCTTATTTTATCCAATCGCGTGTGACCACTCATCCATCTCAACATCTTCATCTCTGCCACACTCAGCTTATGTTCGTGCTCTCCTTTAGCCGCCCAACACTCCGTACCATACAGCATAGCCGGTCTTATAGCGGTGCGATAGAATTTACCTTTAAGTTTTAAAGGCACTTTTTTGTCGCATATAAAACCAGATGCACTCCGCCATTTTGACCAACCTGCTTGGATCCTATGATTTACATCATGTTCAATCTCTCCATTATCCTGTATGATGCACCCAAGATACTTAAAACTTTTAACTTTTCGTAAGGTGTTCTCTCCAATTTTCACCTCTATATTGGAGTTTTCCCTTCTCAGACTGAACTTACATTCCATATATTCCGTCTTGCTACGGCTTATGCACAGACCATACACTTCTAGAGCTTCTCTCCATAACTCCAACTTCTTATTTAGGTCTTCCCTTGACTCTCCCATAAGGACGATATCATCGGCAAAAAGCATGCACCATGGCACAGGCTCTTGGATGTGCTCTGTGAGTACTTCCAAGACTAATGTGAAAAGGTATAGACTTAAGGATGATCCCTGGTGTAATCCTATACCAATAGGGAATTCCTCTGTCACACCACCTTGAGTCTTCACACTAGTTGTGGCCCCATCATACATGTCTTTAATTGCCCGAATATATGCGATCCTTACTCTCCTCTTTTCTAAAACCTTCCATAAGACTTCCCTTGGTACCCTATCATACGCTTTTTCCAAATCAATAAACACCATGTGTAGATCCCTTTTATTACTACGATACCTCTCCATCATCCTTCTTAATAGGTATATCGCTTCAGTGGTAGATCTGCCTGGCATAAATCCAAATTGGTTCTCTGTTACTTGTGTCTCTTTTCTCAACCTCCGTTCTATCACCCTTTCCCATAACTTCATAGTATGACTCATAAGCTTAATTCCTCTATAATTTCCGCAACTTTGTATATCCCCCTTATTCTTGTAGATAGGTACCAAGGTGCTCTTTCTCCACTCATCAGGCATCTTCTTTGACCTTAAAATCTCATTAAAAAGCTTGGTTAACCAGTTGATGCCTTTTCCTCCAAGACCCTTCCAAACCTCAATCGGGATATTATCAGGTCCTACTGCCCTGCCATTTTTCATCTGCTTTAGAGCCTCTTTTACCTCGAAGTCTCGAATCCTTCGATAGTAGTCAAAGTTTTGATCTTCTTCCCTTGTGCATAATCGACCAAGGCTCGGAAGAGTCTTCTGTCCCTCATTAAATAACTCGTAGAAGTAGCTCTTCCACCTTTCATTAATCTTCTCCTCTTGAGCCAACACCTCTCCATCCTTATCCTTTATGCACTTAACCTGATCCAAATCTCTCGTTCTTCTTTCCCGGCTCTTTGCAATTCTATATATACCTTTTTCTCCTTCTTTCGTGTCCAAAGACTGGTAGAGACCCTCATATGCTCTTGTTCTTGCTTCACTTACAGCCACTTTTGTCTCTTTCTTAGCCGCCTTATATTTTTCCCAGTTATCTGCATTGCGGCATAAAGACCACTCTTTAAAGCATTCTCTTTTTATCTTTATCTTTTCTTGTATACTCGCATTCCACCACCAGGACTCCTTGTCTCTTGGTCCTATTCCTTTAGATTCACCAAAACTTTCTTTTGCTGTTCTTCTAATAACTTCTGCCATCTCCCTCCACATCTCTTCCGCGCTTCCATTCCCATCCCACCTTGCCTCTTCTCCTACCCGTCTTAGGAAGCTTCTTTGTTCCTCACCTTTCATCCGCCACCACCTCGTCCTTGGGTTCTTCGTATGATGTCTTTTCCTCAACTTTTGCTCAACGCGAAAATCCATGACGAGCACCCTATGTTGTGTTGTCAAACTCTCTCTCGGGATAATTTTACAGTTAATGCAAAATTTCCGGTCGACTCTCCTCAACAAGAAGAAGTCGATTTGAGAGCTTGTCATGCCACTCTTATAGGTTATAAGATGTTCGTCTCTCTTTTTAAAACATGTATTTGCGATGAGAAGATCAAAAGTTGAGGAAAAGTCCAAAATAGTTTTACCCTCGGCATTGATCACCCCGAAACCATGGCCTCCGTGAATACTCCCATATCCAGTCACTTCTCTCCCAACATGGCCATTTAAATCTCCTCCTAAGAAAATCTTATCTCCCAAAGATATGCCTTGAACTAAACTCTCTAGATCCTCCCAAAACCTTATCTTGTGTTGTTCGTCCGAACCCACTTGCGGTGCATAGGCGCTAATCACATGAAAAGCACCTCCCTCCACCACAAGTTTGATAGAGATGATCCGATCTCCCACCCTCTTGACATCAACTACGTCCTTCTTCCACTGCTTATCCACAATTATTCCAACTCCATTCCTATTCTTCACCTTTCCTGTATACCAAAGTTTGAAACCAGAAGAATCCAACTCCCTAGCCTTTGCACCAACCCATTTCGTTTCTTGTAGGCACATAATGTTAATCTTCCTCCTTGTCATGGTATCCACCACCTCCATGGACTTTCCTGTTAGAGTGCCTATGTTCCATGTCCCAAATCTCAACCTTTTGTCGCTTCGACCTTTACCTTTTCCTTTGTGAACTAGCTTATTTACCCTCGTCCGTTCACGAAAACGCGAGAACCCTTGCTCATTTAACACTACATCCGGGCACCGATGCAGCGGCTCTTGCTTTGACACCGTACTCGAGCCATACGACGCGTTACTTCCGGGTAACGACCTAGCTTTAGCGCAATAATGTCTTTGATTCATGTCATGGGGGGTTCGGCTATATTTTTACGTTGGTTGCCGAAGACCTAACACAACCCTCCTCCTTTATCCGGGCTTGGGACCGGCTATGTACCGCAAGTGTAACATAGGCGGAGTTAGTTTTAAGAAGCAGTGGTTTGCATTAAATACTATCATTTTAAATTATAATTTTTGAGATACAATGTGTAATCATGCTTTGTCGGGCCCTCTTTTTTTTTTGGTCTAGGTGAACAATAGGCCTTACACCTGAACAATACTAAGGAAAACAAGGCTAGGCACACCCAGCTAGTAAGAATCCCTGGTAGTGGTGTTAGGATGGAAAGGAAATATTAGAAAAGAATGGGAAATTACGAGAGGATAAGGTATAATCCAAAATGAAACCACAATGCTAAAGTAAAACTAAACTTCAGAGTTAACAAATATAAAACACCCTCAATGCAACAGCTCTATATGGAAATTAAAATAATATCCACAAAACAAAATGGTTCCCTTTTCATGAAACAACCCAATTAAGCCTTGAAATCCTTTAGGCCGTCTGTTATTTACAGTTGCTTCAACTCAGCCTAGACTTTGAAGTTCCTTCTCAACTTTCTTTATATTGCATGTATTTGTGTTGCTTTCTCATTATGTTATACACATTTAGTTAGAAAGCTACCTTGACATCTGCGGATCTGTATGGAGCATTGTGGATGATGCAAATCCCTTGCATTGCCAAAATTCTTAAGGGGAGACTACTTTCTTATTCAATGTCCCCTCACTCTAATGTTTTGACTTCTGGATGCTGAACACGTTTTCAGAACTAACATTGATCAACTTGCCCCCTAACATGATGTGCTATACCCTGTAATTTGTGTTGTTAGTACTTGGTAAAGCTCCATCACTCCCTGTAAGCTTCAACTGAATTCAAGACATTCTTTGATCTATTTGTCGATCAAGAATCACCTTTAGATGATTGTGATGTAGATTCCTCATCATTTTAACAAGTGAATCATCCTCATTTTCGAACATTGAAAGTCTATACTATCTTGTTCTCTAACCTCGTTAATTTTGTTTTTTAAGATGGTCCTTTAATCCTTGCAAGCTACCATTAAATCAAAGTTAAAGCCCGCTTCCTAAATATTCTGCATGTTCGAACTAGATACATCTAGAAGTAGGCCTTCATCAACAACAAAAATGACTAAGCTTTGTCTCACTAAGAGAGGTTGGCTACATGGATCAAACACTTCCTCCCTGATCCATCTCATGGCTGCTCTAACGCAAAATCCTCTTTTATGCAAGCTTTCAACTAGCTATGTAAGCTATGAAATAAAGCTTAGCATACACAGTGTAAGTACACTTTCGTTGTTATCATGAATATAATCAAGATCATCTCCATTGCATAAAAGTCCACACACCTTGGTGTAATCTTGTTCAACCTAATTTTGCATTATTTATTCTCATTTTATCTAAATTAACTTTCTATGTTGAATTGTTTGAGATTATTCTTGAAACCTCAAAAAATGCAGTGGAGCCTCAATTTCTATATCTGTATCACAAGAATTTTAACCTTGACATCCTTATGTGACATCAAGAATTCTAGGGAGTTAAATGAATTTCAGCACTCTGACCAGACATTATTGTAATTGGGACAGGCAGTGTTCAGCTTTTTCTCTAATACTAAGGCACATCTCCATTGTTAACTATGTCCCGCTACTGAGTATATTATGCTTCTCCTCTCATTGGTGATTCCAATTCCTTTCTCAAAATAGTGGGTTGAGTTCTAGAGTAGTTTTGATGTTAACTTATTTTCTTAATCACCCAGTTTTCTTTCTTGATTCATGGATTTAATAGAGTGAAAGAGCCCAGTTCTTTCAAACACCCCTTGATTTTTCTTTTACGGGATGGAATCTCATGAATTAGAGCCAATTTGACCACTAGCAACTATTAATTTAGGCAAAAAATCCTTCTCTAAAATTACTAAGGTATCTATTATATATTATCTGAAATTATAAGTGAACTAAATTGTGATTTCATGACAGGATATGTACATTCGTGTTAAACGTAGTAAGACAACATATTTCATCAGGTGCAAGCCAACTGATAAAATTCTGGAGATAAAGCTTAAGTTGCAGGAACTTGTTGATCAGCCTGCTAATAACCAAAGGTTAATCATACCTGCTACAGGGGAAGTATTAGAGGACTCGAGGACTCTGGCGGATCAAAAGGTACTGTAGTGTCATGTTTGACATGATTTTTGTTCTATAGTATCATTATGATCGTCGTCCTCATCAATGCATCATCATCATTTAACATCAGCTTGTCGCATTTATCTATCTTTTGGATCTATTGCTTACATCTATTCTTAGTATCTAGAATAGCCAAATAATTCTGGAGTCTCCGTGTACGACTTATGCAGCACAGATGTTGCCGTTGATGTTGACAATATTCTACAATTCGTTTTAATTTTCAGGTTGAAAATGATGCAGTTGTTGCACTGACCTTGAGAAAAGGTAAAGTAATATGGACATATTATCCTTCTCCTTTACCTCCTCATCGTCAATAACATACTTATATTTGTGTTGCATAAGATATACCTATTATCATCTTTCTGGGGGAGAAACAAAAAGATGGATTCTAAACCTAGTCTTTGCACAACATCAAGGTAGTGATTGGTTAATGACCATGTTCAGTGTTTGTTGAGACAAATTTTTTATGGATACAGTAGCACACAGAATTAGGGGTGGCAAAGCGGTTGTCTGTCCACCCTGCCAAGGCCTGCCTCAAAAACGGGGCAACCGGCCTGCCTTGCCAACAAAAGTGGGCTTAAAATGCTAGCCCACCCCGCTTTATGTCAGGTTGGCGGGCAGGTGGGCTATTCCGCTTAACTCTTTTTAAAAATAAATTAATAAAATTAATTAAGATTAGTAAAAATTAATAATTAAAAAATCAAATATAAATAAAAAATAGTCAAATTACAATATCATTTTTTTCACTATCTTTTTCTAAATTTTTAACTTCATATAATTGTTCAAAATAATATCTGTCAATAGAATCATCTTTATTTTAAGAAATAAGTCACATAATTTAAGCATATATATAAAAGTGTAAAATAAAAAACAAATAAAGTTAATAACAAAAAGAAGAATAAAAATAAAAAAATGTGTTCGAAAATTATATAATTGTTAATTTTATCCCACATTGAGTAGTATGGGATGCTTGATGTTGTATATAAGGAGAGTGGTTCTTCTCCCTTAACAGCTAGCTTTTAAGGTGTGGTTTCCCACTTTCCTTAGATACTTAACAGTCTCATGTCTCAAGGTATACACTAAGGTTGTGTTTGGTTAGTGAGTGTGTCCGCCCAAAACATAGACACGGTGGAACACATTCACCATTTGATTGTGACGCATATTCTTGAAGGACACGGGGGCACACAATTACTCACAATAGACATGTATTGTGTGTCTCTCCAAATTGTTAAGACAAATTTCTTATGGTGGACACGGAATTTTGGACATTTTTACCCATACTATTTTGTGATATCTTCAAATCTACCCTTCCTTTCTCAATGTTACTCTCCCTTCTTCACTTTTACAAATATGCTGCCTCTTCTCTTCTAGTTATTCCTGCTACTTGCTATTGCCTCCTCCTCAACGTCTCAGCCTCCTCCACAATTGCCTTACACCGTTCACTGCCGCAAAGCTCTTGGTTTTTCCCTGTGACTCTCTCTCTCTCTCTCTCTCTCTCTCTCTCTCTCTCTCTCTCTCTCTCTAAGCCACCTAGAACCTCTTTCATGCACTTTGGTGCTTCCCACTTCACCCTCTGGTATTTCCCCATGGTGGAGGACGATGTCACTGCTGTCATTCCTCGTGGAGGAGATACTGCCTCTTCCAGAATTTTCCCCTTTTCCTCTGTTTTCCTTTTTAATTTTTCTTAATTAAAATTTAGATTTGGGTTTTTTTGCTTCTATATTTGGCTTTAGGTTGAAGGTGTTGGCAGTGGTTTGTGTCAACTTTGAAGGGAGGGTGGAAAAAGGCAGAGGTGATGCTGGTGCGTCTGTGTTGCTGTCGCTACTGAACTGACAAAAGGAAGGGAAATATTGACATTTAAGTACAATTGTGATGTATGTTCTGTTGTGTATTGTTATGTCCATGCCTCTGTATGTATCTGTGTCCATGTCTTAGCTCCTTCCACTCAACAACTAAGTGTTTGGCCACTAGTTTGTATCAGTTTCCATCCTACCAGGGACTACTTAGCTACAACTCTGCACCTAAGGAAACTAAAGGCTTGGTTTTTGATAGCTAAGGAGCCATGTACTCATACATTTAGCAGTTTGAATACTAGTTATCTTTACCTGTACGTATAATGCATATAATTATTAAACATGTGATTAATAATCATTTAAGCTTCGCAAATGATGGGAAAAATACTAAATCAAGACAAGAATTAACTCAAATTGACTTGATTAAATAAAGGAGTGCTTCAGGTGTTCTTTTGTTAGAAGTACATATTCTTATCCTCACAAGATCGCAACCTTGTTATTGTGCCAAGGTTCACCCTCAGGAAAGTTACACTCAATCTCAAGGGAAAAGTTAAGACTTGCAGTGTTGTATAGAATGATTAAAGCTAGTTGTGTGGAACCACATCCTTAAAAGCCAGTCAAGCATCCCATACTACTAGTTGTGTGACTCCAGGCCCCATAGTACCCAGGTGCTTATCATGATGATGCTACATTGTATGAGTAGATAGCATTAGGGTTTCAAATTGCGGTTTTTAATTGTAATTGTGGCCACAATATTGCTTTTGCGATGCTCACTGCATTGCCTTTGTAGCAGCAATTGCTGCCGTTACACTTATGTTCTTCTTGCAATCCTCGATTGCTGTAAACTTTGACTGCAACTGCAACTGCAACCGCAACCAGAATTCAAAACCATGGATAGGATTGAAGTGGGAATCGATATATTATATATAATGATATATAGTTGCAGTTGCACCTGCCAAGGAAGAGATGCTCGAATTCCACTTACCCAACCTCATTTAGTGGAGGAAAAAGTTGCTATTGTTAGTGGTTAGTGAGAAGTCCCCTCTGCTGCTCTCTCAATTGCAAAACCAAAGAACATCCTAGCTCATGATTGTGCTATGGGAATTCTGTAGTTTTCGGTTATATATCAATTCTATTTTCTTCGGATAACATTTGAAAACCAACTATTTTTCATTTATTTGAAATTTGTAATTTTCATATTAGAATTTCTACCTCATTGATTGTTGCATACTTTTTTTTCTGGTATTAATTTTAAAAAATAACCTTAATGGGGCAGGCTTTTTATTTGGCATTCCTCTTATTGGACAAGGATCTGACACTGATGATTCATATATGTTTTAGGATCCACTCAGCACATCTGATATGATACTACTTAGAGTAGTGATATAAGTCTTAATAAATATGTATTTGTCCTTATATCTTTGTGCAAGATCTCTCTACATGCATTCAAGTGGTTCTTATGTGTAGTTTATATCTTTCTCATCTTCTCTGTCCCCTTTAGTTGTTTCCCAATGCAAATAGTCCTGGAAGTCAACATCCAGACCACATGACCTGTTAGGGAAAATAATTTTATTGTTTGCATATGTTGTTTCCAGATGATAATGAGTTTGAGGAGGTCAACATTGTTCGGCCAAATGATTTCTACCAAGCGCGTGATGCAGATGGTGCTAATTGGTAAAGCAATATTCCAGCAAATAAAGTTTACGTTGTTAGCCCTAAGTGTTCTATCCAATTAATCATCAGGTAGCCCAGTAAAATCTTTAGTGGCTTAGCTAACACCTGCAAGTATTGATCAATTGTGTGGTTAATAATGTATCTGTTTGTGTAATACTGCTATTATTGTCTGAAAAGTAAATCCGGCACTCCGAGTTTAAAACTTGTGATGAAGGTCTTGAATGTCCTTAGGGTATGTGTGGTTAGAAGAATGTTCTTACATTTAGAAATTTTACACTAAAAATCTTACGTCGGAATGATTTTATAATGTAAAATTACTAGAAATGTGAAAGCTTTTCACGAATCACATGCCTCCTTAATTCCTTAAACGTGTGTGTGATTTTAAAGCGGCTTAGCATAACATGCTCAGGGCATGAAGAAGACTTGGCTATGCTCAATTGATTAATGGCACGTGTATATTGTTTGCTTGTATGGTTTTTATACTGAACTACCTAGCTTATGCAGATAATATAGCGAACGAATTTATTTATTTATCTGGTCAAAGAACACACAGGTTATATTTTGTTAGACATACAACCATGATTCATAAATTTTGTTAATGGATGGACACAGGAAATGTAAGACATAACCGTGATTCATGAAGTTTTTTAATGGATGGACACAGGAAATGTAAGAAAGAAACCCCGCAAATGGGAATTTTGTTTACTATATTCGGTTTATTGTGTTTAGAAAGGATTCTCTTTAGATAGATATGATACACACTTTTTCAGCGAGATTCCTTTAACACACCTGAATCATTGCAGTAGAAACGGTTTAAATACACTGGAAGGGTGTAATGTATTGAATTTGAATGAAGTATTAAGCAACAAGTACAGCAGTAATCAAAGAAACAGTAATAGAAATTCAATAATCAATGTAACGCTGAAGTCTGGTATGAGTAATTACATGGAAAAATAAACGAAATATAGATAACTTTAGGAAATACGAAAGGAATACAGGTACGTGGATGTAGAGGACATTCTACGTCAAGGACCTGCGAAGAAGAGTAAGGAAGGGGTCAGAACAAGTTAGAGAGGAAGAGAGAAGAAGAATTCAGAAAAGGAAGAGGCGACAATTACCACATTCAGCTGCCACAAAATCCTGCAACTTCCTATTTGTAGCTCTCCTTCTGTTGCCCCTTTTTGAGATTCTGAATTTGCGGATTGTCTGACACTTATCCTTGTCGCCTTACCAACTATCATTAGTGGTGTATACTTCATTTATTTTGTAGTTTGTTACAATATTTCTTTCCTTATTTACCCCTCTATTCATAACATTATTACCTTCTTTAACGTCAACCTTGTCTTCAAAGTTGAAACAAGGATAATCTTTCATAAACTCTAATGTATTCTCCTATGTAGATGTTGCACCGGAGCCTTGGCCCCATTGGATAAAGTACCTAGTGCACCTCTCTGCCATTTTGCAGCACAATTTTGCTTTCCACAACCTCAAATGGAGCTAAGATCGGACCCAATACTAAGATTTGTAAAGACATGGACAAATATTGATGCTATTTCTCTCCTCGAAACTTCATGAACATGGATACATGTGATGCGTGAACATCTTTTCTATCTTTTTTTAGTAAATTTGATGTGAATTTGTTGAGTTTTTATGAAATTTTGGTATTTTAGACCATCATGAATGCTACTTTGAGTTGTATTGCTATTTTGTTGATTATAGGTAAAATTTGGATGAGTTTGACAAAGTTTGTACAGAAAAAAAGAAAAAAAATGGTTGCTATCATGCTGGCACTAAACGCTACTACCCGGCATTTAGCGCCGCAAACCTCAAAATTCGTGCCAACATTATGTGAAGATGGCGCTAAACTCCACGATTTGGAATTCAACGCTGAGGGCCTCGTAATTTGTGCAATGATTTTATGAAGGTGGCACTAAACGCCACTATCCGGCGTTTAGCGCCAGGTGCCTTGAAAAGTGTGAAAAGCATTCTGTTTGGTGGTACTAAAAGCTACTACTCGGCGTTTTGCGTGAGGCCCGTGTCATCAAGTTCCACGGAAAGTTGCTTTGGTTTTTTTTTTAATTTATTTTTGAATTAAGAAAAGATATTATTAAGTTTTAGAATTTTAATTTTGTATTAATTAGGATTAGATATAAAAAGAGAAAAGATTCAGCCCTTCGGGCTCTCTTCTCATTTTCTTCCTCATTCTGCACTTTTACACTTTTTACAACTCTAAGTTTTTCTCTAAGTCATGAGCAACTAAATCTCCATTGTTAAGGTTAGGAGCTCTGTTTATTTTAATAGATTAATATTATTGTCATTCTACTCTTAATAAATGCATTGATTTAAATTCAAGGATTGATTTCGTTCTTCATCCTAGGAATTAGAATATATTGGAAGATAACTCTTTTTCAATTTGAATTATTGTTGAATCTTGGAAAAGTTATATCACTAGAATTACAACTTGAAATCAATTCCTCACAACTCTCTAATTATTTGGATTTAACGCGACACGTGACATATAATCGCCTCATTTTTGGGTACTTAGGGTTTGTGTGGCTCATAAACTAGAATTGTACTTAATCTTCTAATTTAAATTAAGTGACCAAGGAATTGATGGTTGACTGAGTTAGAGGAGACTAAATTACTAAGGAATTAGGGTTTGATTACTTAAGGTTTGCTATGAATTGAATCCTTGCATGATTAAAGTAGTTGATAAGAATTGTTAATACGAAAATTTAAACATCTCCAAAACCTTAACTATTTTCTCATATTATTTTTCACCAACCATTCACTATTTGCTTTCTTGCACTCCCTGATTTACTGTTTTATGCTATTTGAACTTGAAACCACTCATTTTAGCTTGTCTAGCTAGCCTAATCTCGGGACTATTGTTGCTTAATCCATTAATCCTCGTGGGATCGACATTCACTCACCTGAGTTATTACTTGGTATGATCTGCTGCACTTGCCAGTTAGTTTGTGGTATTCAAAATCCACATCAAGTTTTTGGCGCCATTGCCAGGAATTAACTGTGATTGACAACTATCCGTTGTTTGATTACCTAGATTAGACGTTTTTAATGCTTTAATTTGCTTATTTTTCTTCCTTAATTTTTGTAATTTTTGTGTTAATTTCCCTTAGTTTTATTCATTTTATTTTCTTATTGTCCTTTCTTAGTTTTGAAATTTTTGTTAAAATTCTTCCTATTTTCGAAATTTTTCTTTTTTCTTATTTTAGTTTGTTTTATTTTATTTCTTTTATCCGATTTACCTCATTGGAAATTTTCTTCACTCCTTATGTAGATATTCTTACTTTTTCTTGTTTTCTGTTTGTTTATGAGTAGGAATAGGGACAAGGAACCTCTTCTTAATTTTGATCCTGAGATGGAAAGGGCTGTTAGAAGACACCAACAGCAGGCTAGAGCTTATAGAGCTACTGAAAGTCTCAAGGATGATTATGATAAGGGAACTAAAGAAATCACTATGGAGCCTAACAACAACAATGTTGTTGCTCCTAATGCTCCTGAGCAACCTAGGGAAACTCTTGGCTTTTACACTACTCCAAATCCCACTTTCTATGGCAGTAGCATTGTTGTGCCCCTTGTGAATGCTAATAATTTTGAGTTGAAGCCTCAACTCATCACTTTGGTGCAGTAAAACTGTCAGTTTCATAGACTCCCGCAGGAAGACCCAAACTTATTCATCTCTAATTTTCTGCAGATTTCTGATACAGTCAAGATTAATGGAGTCCATCCTGAAGTTTATCTGTTGTTGCTCTTTTCGTTTGCTACACGAAACTAAGCCAAACAGTGACTTGATACATAACCTAAGGGAGCTTGGATACATGGGACAATGTGGTCAGAAAATTTTTTACTAAATTCTATCCATCTCAGAGGTTGACCAAGCTAAGGACCGATGTTCAGACCTTTAGGCAATAAGAAGGAGAACCTCTCTATGAAGCTTGGGAGAGCTACAAGGTTATGCTCAGAAAGTGCTCTCTCGACATGTTTCCAGACTGGATACAGTTGCAAATCTTTTATGATGGGATTACTTAGGCTGCGAGGACTTCTATGGATAATTCTGCAGGAGGATCTCTTCACATAAAAAACCACTGAAGAGGCTCTACAGTTGATTGAGATGGTTGCTAACAACTAGTATTTATACCTGTTCATACCCTGGGTCGAGCTGTACGACCGGGGTTAAACGAAGGTGAAATGACTGACCTTGTTGAGCGGATAATTTATACGCTTTTTGGCATTATTTTTAGGTGGTTTCTAGTATGTTTTAGTTACTTTTTAGTATATTTTTATTAGTATTTATGCAAAAATCACATTTCTGGACTTTACTATGAGTTTTTGTATTTTTCTATGATTTCAGGTATTTTCTGTCTGAAATTGAGAGACCTGAGCAAAAATATGATTCAGAGGCTGAGAAAGGACTACAGATGCTGTTGGATTCTGACCTCCCTGCACTCGAAGTAGATTTTCTAGAGCTACAAAAGCTCAATCGGTGCGTTCTCAATTGTGTTGGAAAGTAGACATCTTGGGCTTTCCAGAAACGTATAATAGTCCATACTTTATCCGATATTTGATGGCCCAAACTGGCGTCCAAACGCCCACTAGAGACCCTTTTCTGGCATAAAGCGCTAGAACTGGCACCGAAGCTGAATAAACGTCCAAACTGGCACCAAAACCGGCGTTTGAACTCCAAGAAGAGCCTATGCACGTGAAAGCTTCAATGCTCAGCCTAAACACACATCAAGTGTTTCCCAGAAGTGGATTTTTGCACTATCTACTCATTTGCTGTAAACCTAGTTTACTAGTTTAGTATAAATAGCACTTTTTACTATTGTATTCACATCTTTGCACCATTATTCGATCCTTAGATCAATTCTTTGAACCCTATTTCGATTGTATTATGCCATTTGGGAGGCTGGACATTCGGCCATGCCTAGAGCTTGTTCTTATGTATTTTCCAATGGTGGAGTTTCTACACCTCACAGATTAAGGTGAGGAGCTCTGCTGTTCCTCGAGTGTTAATGCAAGTATTATTGTTTTTTTATTCAATTCATGCCTACTTCTCCTCTAAGATATACTCTTGTACTTAATTCAGTGAAGTCAGAATGAAGGAGTGACCCGTGACAATCACCCAATCTTCGTTACTCGCTTAGCCAAGATCCGTGTGCCTGACGACCACAAAGCGGTCTACATGATGTTCAACGTAGTCATTAGATGATATCTGGAGTATACTCTCTTTGGTCTCTGACCAACAGATCTGAATCACCTCTCCTGACAACAGAGCTTTCGAATCCGTGACGTTAGAACCTTTGTGGTATAAGCCAGAATCAATTGGTAGCATTCTTGAGATCCAAAAAGTTTAAACCTTGTCTATGGTATTCTGAGTAGGATCTGGGATGGGATGACTGTGACGAGCTTCAAACTCGTGACTATTGGGTGCAATGACAGTGTGCAAAAGAATAAATGTATTCTATTCCGACATGATCGAGAACCGACAGCTGATTAGCCATGCGGGAAACCGTAGAGGACATGTTTTCACTGAGAGGACGGATGGTAGCCATTGACAACGGTGATCCACCAACATACAGCTTGCCATGGAAGAGAGTACGCATGACTGGATGAGGACAATAGGAAAGCAGAGGTTCAGAGGCAACAAAGCATCTCCAAACACTTATCTGAAATTCCCACCAAGGAACTACATAAGTAACTTTATTTTATTTTATGTTTTATTTATCTTTTAATTATCAACACCTCATAACCATTTGAATCCGCCTGACTGAGATTTACAAGATGACCATAACTTGCTTCAAGCTGACAATCTCCGTGGGATCGACCCTTACTCACGTAAGGTATTACTTGGATGACCCAATGCACTTGCTGGTCAGCTATGCGGAGTTGTGAAAAGTGTGATTTACGAATTCGTATACCAGACCTCTTCAGATCAGGCTCCCCGACCCCTTCATAAAAAGAGTTCGGCCAAATCGACTATAAGGCCCAAGCAGGCCCAGACAAAGGGACACAGCCCAAATCTAAAGGCAGCCAAGGCCTAGAAAGATAAAGGCGGTTCCCCTTGAAGATAAGATAGCTTCACCCAAAAGATAAGATAAGATAACTATATTATCTCCAGAAAGGATATTCCACACTACTATAAATACACTGGAGCACCCAGGTATAACTCATACTCTGATTCTACATAAAACACCTGCCTAAAGCACGTGCTAACTTAAGCGTCGGAGTCTCTTGCAGGTACCACCCCCCTTCGGTGACGAAGGATCAGCAGCACCACCAAGTCCAACAAGTCGGACACGTCAGCTCCGGACACCACCGCAGATCTCGTCCGAGATCGACCTACAGTTTCATGTAACCCTCAGAACATTGGCGCCGTTGCCGGGGAACCTGGAAGTCATCCTATCATCATGGCGGACAACCTTGACAACGGCCACGATTCCGATCTAAAGAATAGAACGCCGCACAAGAACACGGATAGCACACCAAAAGATGCATCTTAACCAAATAAAGACAAGAATTCGCCAAATACAGAAATCATGGAGGCACTACAAGCTCAACAAGATCATCTCTAATAGCTTAAAAAAGAGGTCGAACACCAATGGGAAGCCAAGAGGGACCTTCGGAGAGAAACTAGATGACGCCGAGAGTTAGAGGACAAGCTTCTAAAACTCGAAGCCGACCTAAAAACCAAAACTATCCAGCCCGGTCACGATGACAGGTCCCACAAGGATCAAGATCCTTTCATCAAAGATATCATGAAAGCTAAAGTTCCAAAAGATTTAAAGCCCCCAACTTAACCCCATACGACGGTACCTCCGATCCAAGCCATCATCTCAGCAATTTCAGAAGCAGAATGTATCTCACCAACGCCTCGGACGCCATTCGATGTAAAGCCTTTCTGACTACCCTAACAAAGACAATAGTTAAGTGGTTTGACAGTTTGCCTCCTAGGTCCATTACAAGTTTTGATGACTTAGCCAAGAAGTTTCTTGCCAGATTTTCCATCCAGAAGGACAAAGCCAAACACGCCCCAAGTTTATTAGGAATCAAGCAAGGAGATCGGGAGAGTCTTCGTAACTACATGGAAAGATTCAACAAGGCATGTCTGGACATACAAAGTTTGCCAACAGAAGCAGCCATCATGGGAATCATCAATGGCTTGCGAGAAGGACCTTTTAGCCACTCCATATCAAAGAAACATCCTACGTCTTTAAACGAGGTACATGAGAGTGCAAAAAAATACATTAACATGGAGGAGAACTCTCGACTAGGGGAAACCTCAAAACCTGGATACTCCTACTCATCTCGGGATAAGGACAAAGAGTCCAAGAAGAAAGAAGACCAACACGCAGAGAAGACTAAAAAATACCATAGTTACACCCCCCTTTGGGTATCTTTTGTGGATGTTTACCGAGAAGTATGCCACACAGAGAAGATCCTCCACCTCGCCCAATCAAAAGCAAAAAAGGAGGAGGAAATCGAACAGAATACTGCGAGTACCACCAAATCTATGGACATCCTACCAACGAGTGTTTCGAGTTAAAGAATGTCATAGAGAAACTAGCAAGAGAGGGACGACTAGATCGGTACTTAGCCAACAAATCGGATGAACCTAGAAAAAGGAGAAGAGATGAAGAGGTCGGACAGACTGAACGGCCACCTCACACTCTGGAGAGACATGTCCATGTGATAAATGGAGGATTTGCAGGTGGAAGGATCTCTAAGTCATTGATAAACCCCAAATTTACGGTTTATCTTGTATTGAATTTAGAGTATTTTGTAGACCCTTTCTCACATTTACCCAATGAATTAGCATGGTTTTGTATATTCTCCTTTAATTGTGCTTAAGAGTGAAAAAATGCTTTTTAGGACTTAAAATAGCTAAATCTAATTCTCCTTGATTCCATTAGATGCCTTGATATGTTTGTTAAGTGATTTAAGGTTTAGGAGGCAAAGATTGGATCAAGGGAATGAAGAAAGAAAGCATGAAAAGTTGGAGAACTCATGAAGAAATGAAAGAACCGGAAAGCTGTCAAGCTGACCTCTTTGCACTTAAATGACCATAACTTGAGCTACAGAGATCCAAATGATGCGGTTCTAGTTGGGTTGGAAAGCTAACATCCGAGGCTTCGAAACGATATAAGATTTGCTATGGTTGAACCGCGCATGGTGACGCGTACGCGCATAGTACGCGCACGCGCCGTTGCTGCCACCTGGTTCACTTAAAGCAAAACGTGGCCAGCGATTTTAGAAGCCTTGTGGGTCCAATCCAACTCATTTCTGATGCTATTTAAGCCAAGGATTAAAGGGGGAATGAACATACTCTCATAATTTAGATGTTAGTTACCATTAGTCATAGTTTAGTTTTAGAAGTAGTTTCTAGAGAGAGAAGCTCTCACTTCTCTCTAGGATTAAGATTAAGATTAGGTTTAGTTCTTAGATCTAGATTTTAATTCATCTTCTTCTACTTCTATCTTCTCAATTCCTTGTTGTTACATTCATTCTTCTTCCTTTCTTTTATTGTAATTTCCTTTATGTTGTTCTTATACTTTGTTGTAGATCTACTATTGTTCCTTCCATTTTCTTTCAATTCAATAAGAGGTAATTCATAACAATTGTTCTTCTTAGCTTTTCTATTGTTGATCTCTTGCCTTTGTAGTTAGATCTCTCTTTAATTCTTGCAATTTATGTTGTTTACTTTTATTGCCTTTTATGTGTTTGTTGAAATGCCTCCTCTAGATATAGTATAGATTTTGTTCCTCTTGGCCTAGGTAGAGTAATTAGTGACACTTGAGTTATCTAATTCCTTTGTTGATTGGTAATTGGAGAGATTTCTAATTGGTTTGGAGTGCACTAAAGCTAGTCTTTCCTTGGGAGTTGGCTAGGACTTGTGGCTCAAGTCAATTCATCCACTTGACTTTCCTTTATTTTGTAAGGGTTAACTAAGTGGTAGCAATGAACAATTCTCATCACAATTGAGAAGGATAACTAGGATAGGACTTCTAATTTTCATACCTTGCCAAGAGCCTTTTATAGTTGTTAGTTCATTTTCATTGCCATTTACTTTTCATGCTTCTTATCCAAAACCCCAAAGCACATTTCTAACCAATAACAAGGCACTTTATTGTAATTCCTAGGGAGAATGACCCGAGGTTTGAATACTTCGGTTTATAAAATTAGGGGTTTGTTACTTGTGACAAACAATCTTTTGTATGAAAGGATTATTGTTGGTTTAGAAACTATACTTGCAACGAGAATTCATTTGTGAAATTCTAAACCGTCAAAAATCCGTTCATCAAAATGGCGCCGTTGCCGGGGAATTGTAATGGTGTTATGTTATTAGTTATTGTATATATGTGAATATTGTGAATATGTTTGCTTTTTGCTTCTTTGTTAGTTTTTAGTTTGTTCTCTTTATTTGTTACTATATTTTTTGTTTTTATCTTCTCTTTTCATCATGAATTCTCACTTTGGCTATTAGTGTGATTATAACTATGTTGTAGGAAGTAGAGATTACAATGAAGATGTGTATCAAGGATGGAATAATCAAAGGTGGGAGGAGCCATATGCATATGACCAATCCTCATGGCAACAACCTCCACCAATGCACTATGAAGAAGAGCCATTCTATGATGCATACCAATCCAATGGCTATGGTGACTCACCTTGTGACTTCCAAGAACCACCACCATACGCCTATGAGTCATATCCTCAACATCAACCTCAACCACACTCACAAGCCTATTTTCACCAAACACTTCCATATGACCCCAATCCATATTCATCACACCAACCAACTTTTGAGCCATATGAGCCATATGTGGAACCACCACAATATCAACCCTTTCAAGAGCCACCCCCTCCATATTATTACCAAGATGAACCTCCTCCAATAAATGAAATTTTTCAACCACAAGATGAATACTACTTTCCACCACAACCTCCCATGGAAGAATACTCATATCCGTTGATCCAAGAGCCACATGATCCTAATCATATAATACAAGAGGAACAAGAGTCAAGGGATCATCTCAAGGAAGCATTGGATCAATTTCAAGCAACCATGGAGTGTGTTGTGCAACAAGTGGAAAGAGTGGAGAATATTGAACCACTAGAACTCTACCAAGAAGAACCATCTTCCTACTATGAACCTTTCCCCCAAAATGATGAATCCTTCCATCCACCCCAACTTCTAATGGATGACATCCTTGGTGTTCTTGTTCAAGGGCAAGAAGAGATGAAAAGGGATGTGCAAAATTTCATGGCCGCCTTGGATGCGGTAACAAATCAATTAGCCTCCCAATGCTTGAACACTCAAGGAACTCCCATGGCTACATGTGGAGAATCGAATGAAGAACATAGCATGAAGGAGAGATTGGAAACTCCGGTGGGAAATGAGGGAAGTTGCTTTGTATTGGAACAATTGGAGGAAGCTTTAATTGTTGAAGACAAGGAAGAAGTGGTAGAAGATTTAGGAGATGCGGAGCCTCCGTGGGAACATAGAGTTAAAGAAAACCCCTCCAAGATGATCGAAATTGATGCTAGAGAGGAAAGTGCACACCTTCCAAGGCATATTCCATATGAAGACTTGGATGGGATAGAGAAAGAATTGAGTTCCCTTGGTGATGAAGATCAAGCATCAAGTCTTAGTGGTGAAGAATCCTTTGAGCATGAAGAACCTTCTCCAGTTGGATTTGAAAGCGTTGAGGAGGTAAATTTTTCTCACCCTCTCTATTATGATTTGAGTAAAGGAAAATGTTTAGATAAAATTGTTGAACAAAGGATTGAGATTAAGAGATCTTGTGAAGAGGTGGAAGTCCCTAGAAATAGAAGAACGAGGGTTGGTTATGCTTTGTTAAGGTCTTTGGAAGCATCTTTGCCTAGGTTGCCATCTACACCTTCATTTGAGTGGGTGAAATTCATTTCTATTAGCTTTATTATCCCACTTGAATATGGTTTGCTTGAAACAGATGGCCAACTTAGGGAAGTTTGTGCGATGAAGCGTAAGCGAAAAAGGTTTTGTGGTGGGCGTTGCAAATCAAGGCTCATTATGGTTGATGCATCAAACATGAGATATAAAGGTTGGAGTAGTGCTCAAATAGATGGGTCTAGGAGGATTGTTGGCCACTATATAGAGAATTCACCTTACTTACCACCCGGATGGACTAATAATGATGATCAACCTCAAGACTGGTGTGAAAACAAAGTGTGGGATCCCGGATTACAAGAAGAGGATCAACTTTGGGAGCCCCAAGCTTGTGAAGAACTCCATCAAGACTTGGCTCAATCCATGAAGAATCTTGGGGCACAATGGAGAACCAAGCATTGGTGGGAGTTCCAAGATGAATACAAGCATAAGCCACCTTGATGAGGAGCTCCCCATAAGTCTAACTTAAGGACAATAAACAAAAGTGCTAGGTGGGAGACACCCCACCATGGTAACATCTTTTCATTTTCTTTCTTTGTAAATATTGGTAGAATTAGTTTAATTCATGTTTTTATTGGTTTGTTAAGTTTAGTTAGAAGTATAATATGATAAATAAGGTTTTAGGGTGCTTTGGTAGTTGCTTGGAGGATTGAAAGGCTTGGATTGGTGCAAGAACTTCGGACAAATTTTTTTTTTGAAAACAGAACATCATCCACGCGTGCGCGCACATAACGCGTACGTGCACCTGAGCATTTTTCGACCATCCACGCGGACGCGCACTGTACGCGTACGCGTGGATGCAAAAATTCGACCCCAGCCAAAAACCCGAGAGTTAGGCCTGCACTGTGCGAACATTGGGCCTAAGGCACAAGTCTGTGCACGCGTGCGCGCAACTGGCGCGTACGCGCACATGATCTTAAATTCGCAATGCACGCGCGCGTACACTGTGCGCGCGCGCGTCGATTGCACAATCTGCACCCTCGGTACTTTTACCCGAGAGTTGTGCCAGACTAGGGCCGCCACTATGCCTCCAGCCTAACTCGACGCACGCGTGGGCGCACCTGGCGCGTACGCGTCCTTCAACCAATTTGCCCATTGACGCGTAAACGTGCATGACGCACACGCGTCGGGATAAAAAAAAAGAGTTTTTTTCTTCCCTTCCATTTTCTTTTGCTTATCACACTCGCATACTTCTACTCTTCCTATTTTCATTTAGTTTTTGCAGTATGTTTTCGTTTTTTTAAGTCGTTTTAATAATGGTGTTGCATCTTCATACTCAATTGTTGAGGATTCCTTGCATTACTTTAGTGCCTCTTGACTTGTTTCATATTGTTGGGTGATGTTTTTCTTCAAATCAATGCTCAATCTTTTATGCACTTGTGTTCTTTGTGCATTGATATGACCTTATATTGTCTTTCATGGCCCACTCTCTCTTGTTCGAACTTGATGCTCTTCATGCTTTGACCTTACTCTTGCATCAAGTATCATTGATATGCCATTTTCTCTTATTGTTTCCTCCTCTACATGTTGTAGCTACCATGTAGTAGAGAACCATACTCCCACTTGGCATTAACCCCCGCCTATGTTCTATTTGCTTTGATATCTTTGTCATAGGCTTAATATTCCTTTCCTTTTCTATCTTTTTAGGTTGGCCACCAAGGAGGGAGAAAGGAAAAGCTTTTAAATGGGGAAACAAACAAGTCCTCCGTGCAACCTTATGACGGAGCTCATCAATTGTAGCAACCCGTCCATATTGCTCTTCTTTGCATACACCGAGGATGGTGCAATCTTCAAGTGTGGGGAGGTCGTCGACCGATCTCCATGGGTAACAATTTCCTTGTCCAACACCAATTCTTAGTTTTCTTTGTTAGATTAGTTATTGCATTGCATGATAGGTTGCATTTTAGTTAGAATTTATACATATTTTTACTACTTCTTTCTTATTAGGACTACTTGGTTAAAGTGATGAATTCTTTTCCGAAAAACTATTTTAGGGCACCCTACCAATTAAAACAAATTTTTTGTTGAACTTGCTTGAAAGAATTTATTTTGGAACATGGAAATTGAGCTAAGAACACAAGCTTGTGAGATTCGAGCCTAATGGTGTGGTTACATCTTATAACCACTTATTTTTCCTTCTTGTGTGCATTATTCTCTTTCTATGAATGTAATCTTTGATTTGTTTGATTCTTTATGTCCATTATTTTGTGTATTCATGCATTTATATGAGTGAGGCCATTATTTCATTAGCTCACTTACCCAAATGGCCTTACCTTCTATCTTCCTTTGATAGCCAAATTTGAGCCTACGATTAACCCACTTTGTTCTTAATTTAGCACATTACAAGCCTTAAAGCGGAAAACAATAAAAGTCCTTATTTGGATCTTTGATTAGCTTAGGCTAGCCCCATTACAACCAAAGAATAAGACCTCATGATAATTGTATGCATGCATGAAATAATTGTTGATTGTTAGATGAAAAACAAATTTTGGAAAGCATGATTAGAGGAGAATTGAGAGAATTGACCCTACACACTTGAGCAACTAGAGTGCAAACACTTCTGGTGAGGGTTCGATGCTCGACTCCTTGATTCCCGGCTTTCATGAGCACCCTTCTTGCAAGTCTACTTGAACTTCAATTTTTTATACTAAAATTGGTAGGATTCATGAATCGTCATATGACCTTAGCCCTACATGTTTATACATGCTCTTGGAGGATTGATTTATTTTTAACCAAGTAGGTAGAATCATTTTGCATCTAGTTGCATTCATGTAGATAGGATGCATATAGATATGTTACATTGAATAAATGTTGATGCCCTTTGCTTTCTCTTGGCTTAAGCATGAGGACATGCTAAGGTTTAAGTGTGGGGAGGTTGATAAACCCCAAATTAACGGTTTATCTTGTATTGAATTTAGAGTATTTTGTAGACCTTTTCTCACATTTACCCAATGAATTAGCATGGTTTTGTATATTCTCCTTTAATTGTGCTTAAGAGTGAAAACATGCTTTTTAGGACTTAAAATAGCTAAATCTAATTCTCCTTGATTCCATTAGATGCCTTGATATGTTTGTTAAGTGATTTAAGGTTTAGCAGGCAAAGATAGGATCAAGGGAATGAAGAAAGAAAGCATGAAAAGTTGGAAAACTCATGAAGAAATGAAAGAACCGGAAAGCTGTCAAGCTGACCTCTTCGCACTTAAACGACCATAACTTGAGCTACAGAGGTCCAAATGATGCGGTTCTAGTTGTGTTGGAAAGCTAACATCCGGGGCTTCGAAACGATATAAGATTTGCTATGGTTGAACTGCGCATGGTGACGCGTACGCGCATAGTACGCGCACGCGCCGTTGCTGCCACTTGGTTCACTTAAAGCAAAACGTGGCTAGAGATTTTAGAAGCCTTGTGGGCCCAATCCAACTCATTTCTGATGCTATTTAAGCCAAGGATTGAAGGGGGAATGAACATACTCTCATACTTTAGATGTTAGTTACCATTAGTCATAGTTTAGATTTAGAAGTAGTTTCTAGAGAGAAGCTCTCACTTCTCTCTAGGATTAGGATTAAGATTAGGTTTAGTTCTTAGATCTAGATTTTAATTCATCTTCTTCTACTTCTATCTTCTTAGTTCCTTGTTGTTACATTCATTCTTCTTCCATTCTTTTATTGTAATTTCCTTTATGTTGTTCTTAAACTTTGTTGTAGATCTACTATTGTTCCTTCCATTTTCTTTCAATTCAATAAGAGGTAATTCATAACAATTGTTTTTCTTAGCTTTTCTATTGTTGATCTCTTGCCTTTGTAGTTAGATCTCTCTTTAATTCTTGCAATTTATGTTGTTTACTTTTATTGCCTTTTATGTGTTTGTTGAAATGCCTCCTATAGATATAGTATAGATTTTGTTCCTCTTGGCCTAGGTAGAGTAATTAGTGACACTTGGGTTATGTAATTCCTTTGTTGATTGGTAATTGGAGAGATTGCTAATTGGTTTGGAGTGCACTAAAGCTAGTCTTTCCTTGGGAGTTGGCTAGGACTTGTGGCTCAAGTCAATTCATCCACTTGACTTTCCTTTATTTAGTAAGGGTTAACTAAGTGGTAGCAATGAACAATTCTTATCACAATTGAGAAGGATAACTAGGATAGGACTTCTAATTTTCATACCTTGCCAAGAGCCTTTTATAGTTGTTAGTTCATTTTCATTGCCATTTACTTTTCATGCTTCTTATCCAAAACCCCAAAGCACATTTCTAACCAATAACAAGGCACTTTATTGTAATTCCTAGGGAGAATGACCCGAGGTTTGAATACTTCGGTTTATAAAATTAGGGGTTTGTTACTTGTGACAAACAATCTTTTGTATGAAAGGATTATTGTTGGTTTAGAAACTATACTTGCAACGAGAATTCATTTGTGAAATTCTAAACCGTCAAAAATCCGTTCATCAGTCATCTCGCAAGAGGCACCTTAAAGATGTATATCATGTTGGGGAAGAAGAAAGGTCATCCGACCTCCCCACCATCACCATTACCCAAGAAGACGCAACAGGCATCATCCCAGGACATGATGACCTTGATGACTTTCATCATCTATCCTTCTTTCTTGCATAAAGAAGACCATAAAAGAGCATAAATCTTATTTGATCAGTTCAATTCATGCATTATTTGATGAATATTATGGTACACTACTTTGAGATGAGTTGTGCTGAATTTCAGGTGAAAAAGGGCATAAAAAATTGGAAGAAGACAAATAAGAAGCTGGGCGTGTGAAACTGGCGTGCCACTTGGGGGCAAACGCCACAAAAATGCACTAGCGTGGCACGCCAGTACTAAAGTCCAGAGAAGAAGTCCAAGCACAAGTGTATGAGCGTGGCACGCCAGGGAATGGGCGTGGCACGCTAGTACAAAATTCCAGAGAGCAAAATGGAGGACACACTTGGCGTGGCACGCCTAACCCATCAACTACTATGGGCGTGCCACTTGAGCTAAGGGGCGTGGCACACCAACTCCCCATCTCAAGAAGAACCTTCACTATGGCGTGCCACTTGTTGTCGAAGGCGTGGCATGCCAAGCTTGAAAAGTGCACAAATGTATGGGCGTGCTACTTGAGCAACATGGCATGGCACGCTGGTACAATGATCCAGAGAAGAGGCTAAAGGCAATTGAAGACTGCGCGTGCCACTTGAAGTCGAAGGCGTGGCACGCCAACCTCTCAACCTCACTTAGGCGTGCCACTTGAGCAACTAGGCGTGGCACGCCAATGCACAAGATAACATAAGCAAGGACTGGGCGTGCCACTTGGTGTCAAAGGCGTGGCACGCTAATCCGAGCATGTCACTATGGCGTGCCACTTGAAGTCCGAGGCATGGCACGCCAATTACTGGAACAAAACAAGATCATGGGCATGGCACACCAACCTTCAGGCGTGGCATGCTGGTACAAGTTTCCAAAGAGGACGAAAGAGGCCAATTACATGGGACGTGCCACTTGATATCGAAGGCGTGGCACGCTACTCACTATTCTTCACTTAAGCGTGCCACTTGAACAACCAGGCGTGGCACGCCAAGTCATTCAGAGGGCAAAGAAGCATTGAGGCGTGCCACTTGAGTTCGTGGCGTGGCACGCCAAACAGAGGAACCACTCACTCACAACAGTGGCGTGGTACGCCAGACCCTGGGCGTGCCACGCTAGTTCAACTTTCCAGAGGAGCCTAGCCAAGCACACAACAAGGGTGTGGCACGCCAGACCCTGGGCGTGCCACGCTAGTTCAAGTTTTCAGAGGCAAAGAAAAGTGGAAAAAGCAAAGGGCGTGCCACTTAAGCTCGAAGGCATGGCACGCCAACACAAGAATTCCACTATGGCGTGCCACTTGAGTTCGAAGGCGTGGCACGCCAATGTTGATAGAGTGCTGAGCGTGCCACTTGAAGGATTGGGTGTAGCACGCCAAGCTAGAAATGAAGGGCACGTGACACGCCAGCAAAGCGCCAGCCACACGCCAGCTGGGAAGTCACGCTTATTGAGTTTTCTTTTCTCTCCAAAATGTAATTTTCTCTTTTCACTTTTGTAAGTCTTTTATTTTATTCTTTTATTTTACTAGGAGTAGTATAAATACCCCAAAAGAGTACTTAAGAAGGGGTTAAGCAGTTAGTTTTATATACACTTTTACACTCTACTTTTGAGTACTTTTTGAGCTATGAGTAGCTAACTTCCCTCTCATTGAGAGAGGGAGCTCTGTTGTATTTAATGGATTGATAATAGTGAAATTCTTCTTCTCTTCATCTTCTTTTTGATTTGCTAGAAGGAATTTCGTTCTTAATGCTTAGTGTTCAATTATCTTGGGAAAGAGATTGAATGCAATTAGGTTTCATGGGATCCTTGGGAAAGGAAACATGAAACCATGCTTGAAATTCATTCTCATACTTGAGTATAATTTGGGTTTTGGTGATGGGATACGTGACCTATAATCCCCTCTCTACCTGGACCTATGAGGGTGTGTGGTATAATCAGGGACCAAGCATATCTCTCTTGATGAGCAATTAGACTAAGGAATTGGCTATTGATCAATATCTGAGAGATTGAGTCACTAAGGGATTGGGACTCAATCAATCATGATTGCCAAGAGGTCAATGAGTTGCATGATTGAAGAGGATATAAGCTAGATTTGATCCAAAGAGACAACATCTCCCAATCTCAATGAATTTCCCCATTCTTATCTATCCATTTCTTTACTACTTAATTTTTACATTCAGCAATTCCCCACTCCCATTTACATTCAAGTCATTTATGATTCAGCACTTTACATTCTGCAATTTCTATTCCTGCACTTTATTGCTTTTCTTTATATTCGAGTCATTTACATTTATGTCATTTACAATTCTGCACTTCACAATCCTATTGATTTGCTTGACTAATTCATCAATCAATTAAAACTGCTTAAATTTGCCAATATCTGTGGATACGATCCCACTCCTAGTGGGTTATTACTTGGCAATAGTTTTGGTGTGCTTTCCAAAAGAACTAATTCACTAAATTTTGAAATGGGTAGTGAATTCGTGTCATCAAGTTTTATGGCGCCGTTGTCGGGGATTGGCTTAAATTTGACAGTGATTAAATTGATTGGAGAGCTAGATTAAGCAATTTAATTTCCTTGTTATTTTAATATCTTTTATTTAGCATTTTTTATTTTATTTTGAGCTCTATTTCCTTCTTCTTTGATTATCTTATTTAGTGTCTATATTTCCACTCTTCTAACTGTTTGATCAATTGCACCACTCACACTAACAACTACTCTAACAACAGTAATTTCTTCATCCATTATTTTCTTTCTTTGTTTTTGCCTTGATTGGTTGTATGACAGGTAGGAGAAGCGGGGCTTCAACTTCCTTTGATTCTGAACCTGAGAGGACATTCCTTAGATTAAGGAGGGAAGCAAGAGGGAAGAGAGTCGTTGGTGCTGAGGATGAGGAAGAGTATTTTGAAACAAACATGGAGAAGAATATGGAGAATCACCATGAGAAAGAAGTTCATAACCATGCCAGAGAAGGATGAAGATTAAGGAAGCCAAGCCAACAAGAATGGCACTCCAATTGGCTGATAGAACATTTAAGTTCCCACATGGGGTGGTGGAAGACTTGCTAGTGAAAGTAGGAGAATTCATCTTTCCTGCTGATTTTGTTGTGCTGGACATGGAAGAAGAGGCCAACACGTCAATCATCGTAGGAAGACCATTTCTAGCTACTGCTGGAGCCATCATTGATGTGCAAAAAGTGGAACTAGTCTTGAGATTGCATGAAGAAAAGATGGTCTTCAACATCTTTAAAGCAATGAGTTACCCCAAAGAATCCATAAGAGAATGCATGCTGGTAGACACCACGGAATAGATAGTTCAAGAAGTCATGGAAGAAGAACAATGTGGAGGAAGCATTGAGCTGGAACAAGCACCAGATGGAGAACTACCACAAGCAACCATGAGGAACTCAATCATGCCAACTACTACAGACAACAAAGATGCAGAGTCACCAAAACTAGAGCTGAAAGCCTTACCACCCAGCTTGAAATATGCATATCTGGGTGCTAACAGCACTTACCCAGTAATCATAAATTCAAGTCTGAGTAAGGAATAAGAAGAGGAACTTATCCAAGTGCTGGGACAACACAAGGATGCCATAGGCTGGACACTTGCAGATTTAAAGGAGATCAATCCTTCAATGTGTATGCATAAGATCTTACTTGAAGAGGATGCCAAACCCTCAAGACAACAACAAAGGAGGCTGAACCCAACTATGACTGAAGTGGTTCAGAAAGAAGTGCTGAAATTGTGGCAAGCAGGGGTGATCTACCCCATCTTAGATAGCCCTTGGGTAAGCCCAGTGCAAGTAGTCCCTAAGAAGGGAGGGATCACTGTTGTGGCAAATGAGAAGAATGAATTGATACCCACAAGGACAGTGACCGGATGGCATATGTGCATTGACTACCGAAAACTTAATGAAGCCACCCGGAAGGATCAATTTCCCCTACCCTTGATGGACCAGATGCTTGAGAGATTGGCATGACATGAGTATTATTGTTTCTTGGATGGATATTCGGGCTACAACCAAATTGTTGTAGACCCCAAGGATTAGGAAAAAACTTCATTTACTTGTCTATATGGTGTTTTTGCTTATAGGAGAATGCCCTTTGGATTGTGCAATGCACTTGCAACATTCCAAAGGTGCATGCTCTCCATTTTTTGCAGATATGATGAAGAAGTTCATAGAAGTATTTATGAACGACTTCTCTGTGTTTGGGAACTCATATTCTGATTGTCTGTACCATCTTGATCTTGTGCTTAAAAGGTGTCAAGAGACAAACCTAGTTTTAAACTGGGAGAAGTGCTATTTTATAGTGACTGAAGGGGTGGTTCTTGGTCACAAGATTTCAAAAGATGGTATAGCAGTAGACAAGACAAAGTTGGAAGTAATTGAAAAATTACCTCTACCTTGTAATGTCAAAGCAATCAGAAGCTTCTTGGGACACACTGGGTTCTATAGGAGGTTTATTAAAGATTTTTCAAAGATTGCAAAACCCCTTAGCAACCTACTTGTCTCAAATACTCCTTTTGTTTTTGATAGAGAGTGCATGGTAGCCTTTGATGAACTCAAAAAGAAACTCTCCTCTGCACCTATTATAGCACCACCAAGCTGGGATCTTCCCTTTGAACTAATATGTGATGCATCTAATTTTGCTGTTGGTGCTGTTCTAGGACAGAGGAAAGACAAGCTAGTACATGTTATTTACTATGCTAGCAAGGTCCTTAATGAGAATCAAAGGAACTATACAACCACAGAGAAAGGACTTTTAGCCATAGTTTTTGCTTTTGATAAGTTTAGATCATATCTCATTGGCTCAAAAGTAATTGTGTTCACTGATCATGCAGCACTCAAATACTTGCTTACCAAACAAGAATCTAAGCCCAGACTAATAAGGTGGATCCTGCTGCTCCAAGAATTTGATATTGAGATTAAAGATAGGATCGGAGTAGAGAACAAGGTAGCTGACCACCTCTCAAGGATCCCACAAGAAGAAGAAATACAGCAAGTAGCAGTAAATGAAAGCTTTCCTGATTAACAATTTATGATGATTCGAGTAGTCCCTTGGTTTACAGACATAGCTAACTTCAAGGCTATTGGGGAGCTACCAACTAACATCAATAAGCACATGAGGAGGAAGCTAATCAAGGATGCCAAACACTACATCTGGGATGACCCCTATTTGTTCAAAAAGTGTACTGATGGTGTCTTAAGAAGGTGTATATCTCATGAAGAAGGGCAGGAAGTGTTATGGCAGTGCCATGGATCAGCACATGGAGGTCACTCTAATGGAGAAAGGACAGTAGCAAAAGTGCTTCAATCCAGACTTTACTGGCCAACAGTGTTTAAGGATGCCAAGAAAATGGTATCAAGGTGTGATGAATGTCAAAGAACTGGTAATCTAACCAAGAGGAATGAGATGCCACAGCAATACATACTAGAGCTGGAGCTATTTGATGTATGGGGGATAGATTTCATGGGACCATTCCCAACCTCCTACTCAAATAGCTACATATTAGTGGCTGTTGATTATGTTTCAAGATGGGTAGAAGCAATGGCCACTGCAACAAATGACAACAAGGTTGTGATAAGCTTTGGTGGACGAAATTGTGATCACATCAATGTAGTATTCTTTGTTGTTGTATGGAATCATTATTATGGCTCTTTGCTATGTGTGGACACAACTCCGTTCAACTAGCCAGCAAGTGTACTGGGTCGTCCAAGTAATACCTTACGTGAGTAAGGGTCGATCCCACAGAGATTGTTGGTATGAAGCAAGCTATGGTTACCTTGTAAATCTCAGTTAGGCAGATTAAATGGTTATGGGTTTCGAAAATCAATAATAAATAGAAAATAAAAAGGGATAGAAATACTTATGTAAATCAATAGTGGGAATTTCAGATAGGCGTATGGAGATGCTGTGCTCCTCTCGAATCTCGACTTTTTTTATTACATTCATCCAATCCTTCCTACTCCTTTCCATGGCAAGCTGTATGTAGGGCATCACCATCATCAATGGCTACTTTTAATCCTCTCGGGAAAATGGTCCTATGCGCTGTCACTGCACGGCAAATCGTCTGGAGGCATCACCCTTGTTGATAGCTACATCCCATCATCTCAGTAAAAATGGTCCAAATGCTCTGTCACAGCACGGCTAATCATCTGTCGGTTCTCAATCAGGTTGGAGTAGAATCCATTGATTCTTTTGCGTTTGTCATCACGCCCAGCCTTCAGGAGTTTGAAGCTCGTCACAGTCATTCAATACCGGAATCCTACTCGAAATACCACAGACAAGGTTAGACTTTCCAGATTCCCGGGATCCTACTCGGAATACCACAGACAAGGTTAGACTTTCCGGATCCCTATGAATGCCGCCATCTATCTAGCTTATACCACGAAGATTCTGTTGGGGAATCTAAGAGATATGCGCCCGGCCTAGAGTAGAACGGAAGTGGTTGTCAGTCACGCGCGTTCATTGGTGAGAATAATGATTAGTGTCACGGGTCTTCACATTCATCAAAGTGTTGTGCAACGTATATCTTTGAATAAGAATAAAAGAGAATTGAATAGAAAGTAATAATAATTGTATTGAAACTTGAGGTACAGCAGAGCTCCACACCCTTAATCTATGGTGTGTAGAAACTCCACTGTTGAAAATACATAAGTGAAAGGTTCAGGCATGGCCGAATGGCCAGCCCCCATGGTCTAAGGACTAGGCGTCCAGAGATGTCTAATACACTAGTAAAAAGTCCTATTTATAATAAACTAGCTACTAGGGTTTACATGAGTAAGTAATTGATGCATAAATCCACTTCCGGGGCCCACTTGGTGTATGTTTGGGCTGAGCTTGATCTATCCACGAGCTGAGGCGTTTATTGGAGTTGAACGCCGAGTTATGACGTGTTTTGGGCGTTCAACTCCGGGTTGTGACGTGTTTCTGGCGTTTAACTCCAGACAGTAGCATGTACTTGGCGTTCAACGCCACTTTACGTCGTCAATTCCCGAATAAAGTATGGACTATTATATATTGCTGGAAAGCTCTGGATGTCGATTTTCCAACGCCGTTGAGAGCACACTATTTGGAGTTCTGTAGCTCCAGAAAATCCATTTCGAGTGTAGGGAGGTCAGATTCCAACAGCATCAGCAGTCCTTTTGTCAGCCTTTTTCAGAGTTTTGCTCAAGTCCCTCAATTTCAGCCAGAAATTACCTGAAATCACAGAAAAACACACAAACTCATAGTAAAGTCCAGAAATGTGAATTTAACATAAAAACTAATGAAAACATCCCTAAAAGTAGCTTGAACTTACTAAAAACTACCTAAAAACAATGCCAAAAAGCGTATAAAGTATCCGCTCATCAAGCTTCTTGAGAAGGAACATCTTCAGCAGATTTGGAGTTCCCAGAGCTCTCATTAGTGATGGAGGGACACACTTCTGCAATAAACAAATGGAAGCACTTCTTCTCAGATATGGAGTAAAGCACAAAGTGGCAACTCCATACCACCCACAGACCAACGGGCAAGCCGAGATCTCCAACAGAGAGCTAAAATGAATCCTTGAAAAATCTGTTGGAAGCTCAGTAAAGGACTGGTCTAAGAAGCTAGACGATGCTCTATGGGCCTACAGGATAGCCTTCAAGATCCCGATTGGGATGTCACCATACCAATTGGTATTTGGCAAGGCTTGCCACTTGCCAGTTGTGCTGGAGCATAGAGCTTTCTGGGCTCTAAAACTACTGAATTTTGATGAGCAAGCTGCTGGAGAAAATATATTAATGCAACTCAATGAACTGAAAGAGTTTAGAAATCAAGCATATGAGAATGTAAAAATCTACAAGGAGAACACAAAAAGGTGGCATGACCAAAAGATAGCAAGAAGGGAGTTCACTGAAGGACAGAAGGTGTTACTCTACAACTCAAGACTCAAGTTCGTCCCTGGAATACTCAAGTCTCGATGGTCAGGACCTTTCACCATACTCAAAGTGTTTCCCTATGGTCATGTGGAGCTCATGGAGGACAAGACTCAGAGAACTTTTTCTGTCAATGGCCATACGCTCAAACACTACTTGGGAGGCTCCTTGGAGGAGCAGAGAGTGAGCTACAAGCTCAGCTAAAGATGAAGGAATGTCAAGCTAATGATAATAAAGAAGCACTAGTTGGGAGGCACCCCAACACTTTATCCTTTTTTGATTTAATTGCTTTTCTTAGAAGTAGTTTAAATTCTGTGCTTTAGATAGTTTAATTTTCAGTAGTTAGGATTAGTTTACAATTGTAGATTAGGAAGTTTGATATTAGCTTTGATAGTTAGATTTTCTTTACACTCTCTTATTTCTTTCTATTTGGGAGTTGCAACTTGAAGAATGCATAACTAATGATGAGTGAATGGGCTGAGAATTAGCTAAAGTGCTAAGTTTGGTGTAGCCTCTCACCCACTTAATCTAGGCTTACAAACAATTAACAGTTGATTTTTAAGAGTAAGCTCAGAGATTAAGTTTGGTGTGGCCACCACTAATGATCACATAGCATCCCAAGTCACCCAGTTTGAAAGCATTTAATGCTTTGGGTAAGAACATAAATGTGATTTAATGAGTTCAGAGGAGTTAGAATCAAAACAAAATGAAAAGTTTGATGTTATTCCACTCTTATGAACACATTAAATACACAATGATGAAACCGATTTGTTAAGATGCCAAAGAATTAAGTTTGGTGTCCCAGGGGACACCCATCAGTTGCAATCCAATTTATTCTTGATGAGAAGGAATGTGAAGGGGTTCTTTTGTCATTACTAATGGGTTTAGTTTCAATTTCAGGAGAGAAGATGGGGCCCACATGGTAAACAACTCACAAAACAAGGAAGTCAAAGTGTACTTGCACTTTGGAACTTGACACACGCAGAAGACACTGTGAGAAAAGAGTTGGCGCCTCTTCCCATGCTAGGTGCCACTTCCCAAAGTGGGAAAACATTTAACCCTTTTTATTTCCCACCCTTCAAACCACACCATCCACCTATTATAAAAGCTCCACCCCCATCTCTTCTCCCACTTCAACAATTTCCACACCCCTCACTATCACTTCTCTTCTCATCTTCTACTATCTCTCATCCCTTACTTTCTTTTTTTTTTTCTTGATTGGGACAATCAAGTCCTAAGTTTGGTGTTGGAACAAAACCTTGTTTTGCCTTCTCTTTCTTTCAACCCCCATTTTTTTACAATCTCAAGCACACTCTCCCAACCTAATGGCACCACCAAAAAGTGCAGCCTCAAAAAAAAGAAAAACCAAGGAACCAACCTCTTCTAGATCCTCAAGCTCTTTTAATGACTATAAGTTCCTCTCCGTATTCAACCAAAACCAATTCTATGGTTGGGTGAGTGAGAGGGAAATCATTCCAGAAGTTGGGTTTCAACTAGGGAGGAATGAGCATATTGAAATCAACATTGAGATCAAACAGAGGGGTTGGTCACTTCTATGTAACCCACCAAGGAAAGTGGTAGAGAGCTTGGTGAGGGAATTCTATGCCAACGCAGTGCCTCAACCAGGGCAACAATATGGCTACATTTGCTATGTAAGGGGGAAGTCCATTGACTACAACCCCTCTAGCATAGAAAGAATGCTAATGGTGAAGAGGACAAGCTCCCCTTGGAGCTATGAAGAGAGAATGAAGTAGCAAGACCCTGGGTTTGAGGAGATTCTGAGTGAAATCTGTGTGATAAATGTGCGTTGGATAAATGACAAGGATGGGATACCCAACCAATTGAGGAGAAGAGATTTGAGCCCCCAAGCTAGAGGGTGGCTAGAATTTGTGAGGAGGTCCCTAATCCCCACATCCAACACTTCAGAGGTGACCAAGGAGAAAACATCAATGTGGGGGAGATGATCCCCAACAACATCAACAAAGTGCTGAAAAGCACCAATGACAACACAAGGTTGGCATTCCCTAGCATTATACAGAGGTTATGTGATGAGGCTGGAGTTGAAAAGATCATTGATGAAGTGCTTGTGAAGCAAGATAAGTTCATAACCGCCAAAATGATGGCCAAAGTGGTGGCTGTCCACCCACTTAACAGGGCTAGAGAACAAAGAGCCCATGCTCATGAACCACAATAACAACAAGAAGAGGAAGAGGCAGAAGAGTAACCTCACTTCCTGGCACTTCAACCACCGCCATAATACCAATATCAACAATTTCCAGAGGGATTCAACTGGGAGAAATTGCAAGGAGATGTACACCAAATGAAGGGAGACCTACACCACTTGAGGGAGGATATCAATCAATTCAAGGAGACTCAGCAACAATAATAGAGCCAAGTCAACCAGAACATTCAGCAACTCCAAGGGAGTTGGGAGCATATGAGAAAGAAGCAGCAAGAACAATTTGACTGGAGAGAGGTGCAAAGCGCACTAGACAAAATAACTGAGCAAGGCAAGTGGCAACAGAGGAACTTGGCTGAATTCAGAAATCTCTATGATGCCAGGACCATATCTAGGAGGCAGTATGACATCAACACAGAAGCCAAGTTGAATCACTTATGTAACGCTGTAGCCGCTCTAAACCTAGGATACCCAACCTTCATGCAAGGGATGGAAGAGCTAAGTGCAAGACAAGAAGAAATCCTAGCCAAACATAAGGAAGATGAAAGAAATTACATGAGGAGGTTAGGATTTTGGAAGCCCAAGGATACCAAATCTCAAGAAGGTTCCTCCAAGTTAAATGAACGTGGCTCATCCCCTCCCAAGAAGAAGGACAAAGGGAAGGGGCCAATGAACTAAAGATGAAGCTGCTCAAGGTTGTTGAGTCCCATGGTTGACACCTTCCAATTTCTAAATTCTGTTTAAGTCTTTGCTTTACTTACTTCTTGAATAATCATGCTAGCATAGTTTATGTTTTATGCTTAGTTTCAATTCCTGTTTGAAGTCTTTATGAGTTTTTTTTTTCAAGAAAGAAAATGCCATGTATTTCAAGTCTTCATTTCAACTTAAATAAAAGTAGAGCTTGTCTCCATAAGAGTTACTGTGAGTTGTGCAAAGACAATAAGAGAGACCAAGGCCAAGAGGGATCATCAAACAAACTAAGAAACAAGAAACTGAGTGTAGAACCTTGGATGAACTAAAAAGAAAATGAGTCATGGGGAGCAACTAGTCATAGAAGGTATAACAAAGGAAGACTAAGGGGTGTTCCTTGAATATCCATAGAACCAAGAGGTAGTAAGCAATAAAGGCCCAAGGCTCTGAGCATCAACTACTGGGATAGAAAAAGAACCATTAAAAAGCTCAATAAAAGGTAATTAATGATCCTAGTAGATGCTTGTGGTGAAGATGTGTCAAGAAGAGACCTGGGCAAGTAAATTCTTAGGGGCGTCTCAATACCCAGTACCCTAAAACCAACTGGTTTGGGAGTGCTAATTGAAAGCTTAATTAAAGGGTTGTCTTGAGACAAAACACTTAGAGTCATGGTCAAGAAAGCAAAACAATCCTTACTACTTCAAGGTGACAATCAATAGAAAGGACCCCTGAAGCCTATACCTGAAGGAACCCTCAAGGATCCAAGAGCTTTCCATGACAATTAAAACATTCATACATGTGTTGGACACTTAGTTTCACTCTTAGTAGTATTGCAATTATTCGAAGCCAAGGCCTCAAGATATAAAGGTTTACTCACATTGATTTGCTTGGGACAAGCAAAGCTTAAGTTTGATGTTTAGATGACTTGCATCATCTACCCTTCTTTCTTGCATAAAGAAGACCATAAAAGAGCATAAATCTCATTTGATCAGTACAATTCATGAATTATTTGATGAATATTATGGTACACTACTTTGAGATGAGTTGTGCTGAATTTCAGGTGAAAAAGGGTATCAAAAATGGGAAGAAGACAAACAAGAAGCTGGGCGTGTGAAACTGGCGTGCCACTTGGGAGCAAACGCCACAAAAATGCACTGGCGTGGCACGCCAGGAGCTAGGCGTGGCACGCCAGTACTAAAGTCCAGAGAAGAAGTCCAAGCACAAGTGTATGGGCGTGGCACGCCAGGGAATGGGCGTGGCACGCTAGTACAAAATTCCAGAGAGCAAAATAGAGGACACAAAAGGGGCGTGGCATGCCAAGTTGGGCGTGGCATGCCTGACCCATCAACTACGATTGGTGTGCCACTTGAGCTAAGGGGCGTGGCATGCCAACTCACCATCTCAAGAAGAACCTCCACTATGGCGTGCCACATGGTGTCGAAGGCGTGGCACGCTAGCTCCAAGAAGTCACTTAGGCGTGCCACTTGAGGACCAAGGCGTAACACGCCAAGCTTGAAGAATGCACAAATGCATGGGTGTGCCACTTGAGCAGCATGGCGTGGCACGTTGGTACAATGATCCAGAGAAGGGGCTGAAGGCAATTGAAGACTGGGCGTGCCACTTGAAGTCGAAGGCGTGGCACGCCAACCTCTCAACCTTACTTAGGCGTGCCACTTGAGGAACCAGGCGTGACACGCCAATGCACAAGATAACATAAGCAAGGACTGGGCATGCCACTTGGTGTTGAAGGTGTGGCATGCCAATCCGAGCATGTCACTATGGCGTGCAACTTGAAGGTCGAGGCGTGGCACGCCAACTACTGGAACAAAACAAGATCATGGGCGTGGCACGCTAACCTTCAGGCGTGGCATGCTGGTACAAGTTTCCAGAGAGGACGAAAGAGGTCAATTACATGGGGCGTGCTACTTGGTATTGAAGGCGTGGCACGCCACTCACTATTCTTCACTTAAGCGTGCCACTTGAACAACCAGGCGTGGCACGCCAAGTCATTCAGAGGGCAAAGAAGCATTGAGGCGTGCCACTTGAGTTCATGGCGTGGCATGCCAAACAGAGGAACCACTCGCTCAAAACAGGGGCGTGGCACGCTAGACCCTGGGCGTGCCACGCTAGTGCAACTTTCCAGAGGAGCTTAGCCAAGCACACAACAAGGGCGTGGCATGCCAGACCCTGGATGTGCCACGCTAGTTCAAGTTTCTAGAGGCAAAGGAAATTGGAAAAAGCAAAGGGCGTGCCACTTAAGCTCGAAGGCATGGCACGGCAACACAAGAATTTTACTATGGCGTGCTAGTGCACGAAATTGTGATCATCAACAATGGCGCCAAAAACTTGGTAGCGGACTCAAACGTGAATCACACTTCGTCACAACTTTGCACAACTAACCAGCAAGTGCACTGGGTCGTCCAAGTAATACCTTACGTGAGTAAGGGTCGATCCCACGGAGATTGATGGTATGAAGCAAGCTATGGTCACCTTGTAAATCTCGGTTAGGCGGATTCATATGGTTATAATGGTTTTTGAAAATAATAATATATAAACAGAAAATAAAGATAGAAATACTTATGTAAATTATTAGTGGAAATTTCAGATAAGTGTATGAAGATGCTGTGTTCCTTCTGAATCTCTACTTTCCTGCTGCTTTCATTCAATCCTTCTTACTCCTTTCCATGGCAAGCTGTATGTAGGGCATCACCGTTGTCAATGGCTACATCCCATCCTCTCAGTGAAAATGGTCCAAATGCTCTGTCACAGTACGGCTAATCATCTGTCGGTTCTCGATCATGTCGGAATAGAATCCATTGATTCTTTTGCGTCTGTCACTACGCCTAACAATTGCGAGTTTGAAGCTTGTCACAGTCATTCAATCCCTGAATCCTACTCGGAATACCACAGAAAAGGTTTAGACCTTCCGGATTCTCAAGAATGGCCGCCAATAATTCTAGCTTATACCACAAAGATTCTGATTAAAGAACCCAAGAGATATTCGTTCTATCTAAGGTAGAACAGAAGTGGTTGTCAATGACGTATTCATAGGTGAGAATGATGATGAGCATCACGGATCATCATATTCATCATGTTGAAATGCAACGAATATCTTAGAATAAGAATAAGCTGAATTGAATAGAAAATAGTAGTAATTGCAATGAAACTTGAGGTACAACAGAGCTCCACACCCTTAATCTATGGTGTGTAGAAACTCCACCGTTGAAAATACACAAGTGATGGTCCAGGCATGGCCGAATGGCCAGCCCCCAAATGTGATCAAAAGACCAAATGATCAAAAGACTAGACAGTCAAAGACACCTAGTACAATAGTAAAAAGTTCTATTTATACTAAACTAGCTACTAGGGTTTACAGAAATAAGTCTAAGTGCAGAAATCCACTTCCGGGGCCCACTTTGGTGTGTGCTTGGGCTGAGCTTGAGCTTTACACGTGCAGAGGCTTCTCTTGGAGTTAAACGCCAAGTTGTAACGTGTTTTTGGCGTTTAACTCTGGTTTGTGATGTGTTTCTGGGGTTTGACTCCAGAATGCAGCATGGAACTGGCGTTAAACGCCAGTTTGCGTCATCTAATCTCGAATAAAGTATGGACTATTATATATTGCTGGAAATCTCTGGATGTCTATATTCCAACGCTATTGAGAGAGCATCATTTGGAATTCTGTAGCTCCAGAAAATCCATTTCGAGTGCAGAGAGGTCAGAATCCAATAGCATCAGCAGTCCTTTTTCAGCCTGAATAAGATTTTTTCTCAGATCCCTCAATTTCAGCCAAAAAATACCTGAAATCACAGAAAAACACACAAACTCATAGTAAAGTCCAGAAATGGGAATTTTGCATAGAAAATAATAAAAACATCCCTAAAAGTAGCTAGATCCTACTAAAAACTACCTAAAAACAATGCCAAAAAGCGTATAAATTATCCGCTCTTCACAACACCAAACTTAAATTGTTGCTTGTCCCCAAGCAACTGAAAATCAAATAGGATAAAAAGAAGAGAATATACTATAAATCCCAAAATATCAATGAAGCTTAGTTCTAATTAGATGAGCGAGACTTGTAGCTTTTTGCTTCTGAACAGTTTTGGCATCTCACTTTATCCCTTGAAGTTTAGAATGATTGGCATCTATAGGAACTTAGAATTTCAGATAGTGTTATTGATTCTCCTAGTTAAGTATGTTGATTCTTGAACACAGCTACTTTTATGAGTCTTGGCCGTGGCTCTAAGCACTTTGTTTTCCAGTATTACCACCGGATACATAAATGCCACAGACACATAACTGGGTGAACCTTTTCAGATTGTGACTTAGCTTTGCTAAAGTCCCCAGTTAGAGGTGTCTAGAGTTCTTAAGCACACTCTTTTTGCTTTGGATCACAACTTTAACCACTCAGTCTCAAGCTTTTCACTTGGACCTACATGCCACAAGCACATGGTTAGGGACAGCTTGATTTAGCCGCTTAGGCCTAGATTTTACTTCCTTGGACCCTCCTATCCATTGATGCTCAAAGCCTTGGATCCTTTTTACCCTTGCCTTTTGGTTTTAAGGGCTATTGGCTTTTTCTTCTTGCTTTTTCTTTTTCTTTCTATTTTTTTGCCACTTTTTTTCACTGCTTTTTCTTGCTTCAAGAATCAATTTCATGATTTTTCAGATTGTCAATAACATTTCTCTTTGTTCATCATTCTTTCAAGAGCCAACAATTTTAACATTCATAAGCAACAAGATAAAAAATATGCACTGTTTAAGCATTCATTCAGAAAACAGAAAGTATTGTCACCACATCAATATAATTAAACTAATTTCAAGGATAAATTCGAAACTCATGTACTTCTTGTTCTTTTGAATTAGAAACATTTTTCATTTAAGAGAGGTGAGGGATTCATGGAATTATTCATAGCCTTAAGACATAGTTACTAAAGACTAATGATCATGTAATGAAGACACAAACATAGATAAACTTATAGCATAAAAACCAAAAAACAGAGAAATAGGAGCAAGGAATGAGTCCACCTTAGTGATGGTAGCGTCTTCTTCTTGATGGACCAATGATGTCCTTGAGCTCTTCTATGTCTCTTCCTTGCCTTTGTTGCTCCTCCCTCATTGCTTTTTGATCTTCTCTAATCCCATTTAGAATGATGGAGTGCTCTTGGTGCTCCACCTTAATTGGTCCATGTTATAACTCAAGTCTTCTAGAGAAGTGTTGAGTTATTCCTAATAGTTGTTTGGAGGAAAATGCATCCCTTGAGGCATCTCAAGGATTTCTTGATGATGAGCTTCCTCATGCGTCTCTTGAGATCTATGAGTAGGCTCTCTTGTTTGCTCCATCCTTTTCTTAGTGATGGGCTTGTCCTTTTCAATGGGGATGTCTCCTTCTATGATAACTCCAGCTGAGTACCATAGATGGCAAATAAGATGAGGAAAAGCTAGCCTTGCCAAGGTGAAGGGCTTTTTGGCCACTTTGTAGAGTTCTAGAGAGATGACTTCATGAACTTCTACTTCCTCTCCAATCATGATGCTATGGATTATGATGGCCCGATCCACAGTTACTTCGGATCGGTTGCTAGTGGGGATGATGGAGCGTTGGATGAACTCCAACCATCCTCTAGCCATAGGCTTAAGGTCCAGTCTTCTCAATTGAACCAGCTTGCCTTTTGAGTCTTTTTTCTATTGAGCTCATTCCACACATATGTCCATAAGGACTTGGTCCAACCTTTGATCAAATTTGACCCTTCTAGTGTAGGGGCGTGCATCTTCTTGCATCATAGGCAAGTTGAATGTCAACCTCACATTTTTCGGACTGAAATCTAAGTATTTCCTTCAAACCATTGTAAGATAATTCTTTGGATTCGGGTTTATACTTTGATCATGGTTCCTAGTGATCTATGCATTGGCATAGAACTCTTGAACCATTAGAATTCTGACTTGTTGAATGGGGTTGGTCAGAACTTCCCAACCTCTTCTTTGGATCTCATGTCGGATCTCTGGATACTCATTTTTTTGAGCTTGAAAGGGACCTCAGGGATCACCTTCTTCTTGGCCACAACTTCATAGAAGTGGTCTTGATGGACCTTTGAGATGAATCTCACCATCTCCCAAGACTCGGAGGTGGAAGCTTTTGTCTTTCTTTTCCCTTTTTTAGAGGTTTCTCCGGCCTTAGGTGCCATAAGTGGTTTTGGAAAAACAAAAAAGCTATGCTTTTACCACACCAAACTTAGAATATTGCTCGCCCTCGAGCAAAAGAAGAAAGAAAAGAAGATGAAGAAGAAAATATGGAGGAAAGGGAGAGGTGTGTGGTTTTGGCTAAGGTGAAGAAGAGAGGGTTGTGGTGTGTGAAAATGAAGAAGGATAGAGGGGTTTATATAGTGAAGGGAGAGGGAGTAGGTCCGGCCATTTAGGGTGGGTTTGGGTGGGAAAAAGATTTTGAATTTTTGAAGGTAAGTGGGGTTTATGGGGAAGAGTGGATGGATGTGAGTGGTGAAAGGGTAATTGTGAAGAGAGATTGAGTTGATTGGTGAAGGGTGTTTGGGGAAGAGTGTTATTGGATTGTGTGAAGAAGAGAGAAGGTAAGTTGAGGTAGGTGGGGATCCTGTGGGTTCCACAGATCCTGAGGTGATCCTCTGGGGTCCACAGATCCTGAGGTGTCAAGGATTTACATTCCTGCACCAATGAGGTGTGTAAAATGCCCTCTGCATGCAATCTTGGCGTTTAACGCCAGATTGATGCTTGTTTCTGGCGTTAAACGCCAGTTCTAAGCCTGTTTTGGGCGTTCAACGCCAGTCTGCAGCATGTTTTGGGCGTTGAACGCCAGCTTTCCTCAGGGTGCAATCCTGGCGTTTAAATGCCAGATTGCTGCATGTTTCTGCCATTTAACGCCAAATCCATGCTCTGTTCTGGCGTTGAACGCCGGCCAGATGCTCTTTACTGGGGTTTAAACGCCAGTAAGCCCTTCCTTCATGGTGTGCTGTTTCTTCTGCTGTTTTTGATTCTGTTTTTAATTTTAGTATTTGTTTTATGACACCACATGATCATGAACCTAATAAAACATAAAAGAACAATAAAAATAAAAATAGAATTAGATAAATAAAAATTGGGTTGCCTCCCAATAAACGCTTCTTTAATGTCACTAGCTTGACAGTGGGCTCTCATGGAGCCTCATAGGTGATCAGGTCAATGTTGTGGACTCCCAACACCAAACTTAGAGTTTGATTGTGGGGGTTTAACACCAAACTTAGATTTTGGTTGTGGCCTCCCAACATCAAACATAGAGTTTGATTGTGGGGGCTTTGTTTGACTCTATATTGAGAGAAGCTTTTCATGCTTCCTCTCCATGGTTGTAGAAGAAGATCCTTGAGCTTTAAACACAAGGTAGTCCCTATTTAATTGAGGGACTAGCTCTCCTCTGTCAACATCAATCACAGCTTCTGCTGTGGCTAGGAAGGGTCTTCCAAGGATGATGCATTCATCCTCCTCCTTCCTAGTGTCTAAGATTATGAAATCAGGAGGGATGTAGAGGCCTTCAATCTTCACTAACACGTCCTCTATCAATCTATAAGCTTGTCTTACTGACTTGTCTGCCATTTGTAATGAGAATGTGGCAGCCTGTACCTCAAAGATTCTCAGTTTCTCCATTACGGAGAGTGGCCTAAGATTTATACTTGACCCCAGGTCACATAGAGCCTTCTCAAAGGTCATGGTGCCTATGGTACAGGGTATTAAGAATTTACCAGGATCTTATTTCTTTTGAGGTAAGGTTCGCTGAACCCATGTATCTAGTTCACTAATGAGCAAGGGGGTGCATCTTCCCAAGTCTCATTACCAAACAACTTGGCATTTAGCTTCATGATAGCTCTTAGATATTGAGCAACTTGCTCTCCAGTTACATCTTCATCCTCTTCAGAGGAAGAATAGTTTTCAGAGCTCATGAATGGCAAAAGGAGGTTCAATAGAATCTCTATGGTCTCTAGATGAGCCTCAGATTCCTTTGGATCCTCAATAGGAAACTCCTTTTTGCCGGGGAGACATCCCATGAGGTCTTCCTCATTGGGATTCACGTCCTCCCCTTCCTCTCTAGGTTCGGCCATTTTGATTATGTCAATGGCCTTGCACTCTCTTTTTGGATTCTCTTCAGTATTGCTTGGGAGAGTACTAGGAGGAGTTTCAGTGACTTTCTTTCTCAACTGGCCCACTTGTGCCTCCAAATTTCTGATGGAGGACCTTGTTTCACTCATGAAACTTAAAGTGGCCTTAGACAGATCCGACTATATTTGCTAAGCTAGAGGAGTTCTGCTCAGCATTTTCTGGCTGTTGCTGAGAAGATGATGGAAAAGGCTTGCTATTGCTGAGCCTGTTTCTTCCACCTTTATTAAAGCCTTGTTGAGGCTTTTGTTGATCCTTCCATGAGAAATTTGGATGATTTCTCCATGAGGATTTATAGATGTTTCCATGAGGTTCACCCATGTAATTTACCTCTGCTATTGCAGGGTTCTCAGGATCATAAGCTTCTTCTTCAGAAGATACCTCTTTAGTACTGTTGGATGCATTTTGCCATCCATTCAGACTTTGAGAAATCATGTTGACTTGTTGAGTCAACATTTTGTTCTGAGCCAATATGGCATTCAGAGCATCAATTTCAAGAACTCCCTTCCTCTGAGGCGTCCCATTATTCACAGAATTCCTCTCAGAAGTGTACATAAATTGGTTATTTGCAACCATGTCAATAAGTTCTTGAGCTTCTGTAGGTGTTTTCTTTAGGTGAATGGATCCATGATAAACCACTATTTTATGGTTTATATTGTATTTAATTGAGTAGTTTTATCAAGCTTTTCACCCACTTATTCATATGATTTGCATGATTTTACAATTCCTTCCTAGTTTAGTTCTATGATTGAAAACATGCTTCTTTGGTCTTAATTTAGCTAATCTTAATCCTCTCTTATTACCATTCGATGCGTTGATCTATGCGTTAAGTGTTTCAGGCTTCATAGGGCAGGAATGGCTTAGAGAATGAAGAGGAAGCGTGCAAAAATGGAAGGAACACAAGGAATTGAGGAGATGACCAGTGAGAAGTCAAGCGGTCGCATGGCTCATGCGACCGCGCGAAATAGAAGAAATCAAAGTGACGCGTTCGCGTGCCTGACGCGACCGCGCGGATTGGAAGCTGCACAAATGATGCGAATGCGTGGACGACACGCATGCATGGTACGAAAAACGCTGAGTGATGTGATCGCGTGGACGATGCGGACGCGTGACGTGCGCGATATGCAGAATTAGAAAAGTCGCTGGCAGAGATTCTGGGCCGCATTTCAACCGAGTTTTTGGCCCAGAAACACAGATTAAAGTCAGGGAACATGCAGAGACTCAACATGCATTCATAATTCACAATTTTAGGTTTTAGATGTAGTTTTTAGTGAGGGAGGTTCTCTCCTCTCTCTTAGGTTTTAGGATTAGGATTCCTCTTAAAGGATTTAGGATTTCAACTCTTCATCACGTTCAATATTTCTTTTACTTTATATTTCTCTTTTACTTTCAGATACTTTAATGCTCTCATTTAATTACTTATGTTGTCAGATTGACTTATGAATTCTTTATGTTTAGATTGATTTTCTCTTATTAATGCAATTGAGGTATTTCAGATCTAAGATTCTTATTTAGCTTTTTATATTATTGGCTTTAATTGATTAACTGGAAGCTCTTGAGTTATCAACTATTCAGGATTGATTGTTATGTCGGCTGATTAATTGGAATTCCACTAACTCTAGTCTTTCCTTATGTGTTGGCTAGGACTTGGGAAATCTAACCAATTGGTTCACTTGACTTTCCCTTGCTTACGTAAAGGTTAACTAAGTGGGATTAACTTCCATTCTCATAGGAGTAACTAGGATAGGACTTCCGAATTTTCATATCTTGCCAAGAGTTTATTTTGTTGTTAATTATTTATTTTATTTGTCATTTAATTTACTTGTTCCTCACTTTCAAAACCCCAATTTACAAACCCCATAACCCATAATAAGAACATACCTCCCTGCAATTCCTTGAGAAGACGACCCGAGGTTTGAATACTCGGTTATCAATTTTAAAAAGGGTTTGTTACTTGTGACAACCAAAACATTTGTAAGAAAGGACTTCTGTTGGTTTAGGAGCTATACTTGCAACGAGTACCAAATTGTAAAGATTCTTAGACTACGCAAAGTTCTTCTCTTCAAAATGGCGCCGTTGCCGGGGAATTGCAAACGTGTGCCTTATTATTGGTTATTGTAAATATTTTTCTTTTACTTGTTTATTTGTTCTTTCTCTTCCCTCTTATTTCTGATAGCTACTATGAATTCTCACCCCTCTCCCTTTGAGTTTGGTTCTAATTTTGTTGCAAGGAATGGAAGCTATAACAGGACTATGCATCAAGGTCTAAGCAATCAAAGATGGATGGAGCCACAAGGATCTTATCACCCCTTTAGGCAACAACATCATGCTAGATATCATGGACAAAGACCATTTTACAATGCATGCCCAACTGATAGATTCGGTGGACCGCCTTGTAACTACCAACAAACCTTACCCTATGCTCAGAGACCATCCTCTCGACATAACTTCGAACCACCACACTCACAAGGTTCTTTTCACCATTCACTACCACATGATCCTTATCCACCCCAACGCCAATCCAATTACTCCCAAGAACCACCACACACCTATGCACCATGTACATATCCATCAAGCCAAGAATCACATGTTTGCCTCGAAGAATCAGTAAAACAATTTAATGCAACCCTTCATCAACTGGAGCAAGCAATAAATCAATTATCTTCTAGACGTTCAGGAACTCAACAGACTCCCATGGCTTCATGTGGAGAATCTAATGAAGAACGCAGCACGAAGAAGACACTAGAGACTCCAGTAGACAGCAAAGAGCATAATTTCGTACTGGAACAAGTAGAGGACGCTGTCGTTGTAAAAGAAGAAGAGTTGGTTGAAGATTTAGGAGATGCTGAACCTCCTAAGGAATACAGAGTCATGAAAGACTCTGTCAAGGATGTTACAACTAACGTTAAAGAGGATGTTGCACAGCCTCCAATACAGATATCTTATGAAGTATTAACCCAAGACGCGTATTTCCTCGATGATGATAGTCACTAGTCAAGTCCTCCTAGTGATGAACTTGCACCCGTAAGTGAATTCTTTGAGACAGAAGAATCTTCCCCAAGTGAATACGAAGATGATGCAGAGGTCGACTTCTCTCAACCTCCTATTTATGACTCAAGTGATGAGGAAGATATCAATGAATTTGATCAAGACATGGTTGAAGTTGAAGAAATTTGCAAAGAAGTGGAGGAATTCACAGAAGACCACAAGGGAGTAGAGCTTGCAGAGCCACTAGAAACACCTATCCCAAGGCCATTACCACCCAACATAGACTTCAAGTGGGTAAAATCCTTAGCTTTTATCTTTACTTTTCCACTTGAATATGGTTTACTTGAAACAGATGGCCAGCTTAGAGCTCTTTGCGGCTTTAAAAGCAAAAGGGAAATGACTCACACTCAGAGCTGGTATGCAAGATTCAATGAGGCTTTGCACTTCAATTTGAGGTCCAACGATTGGTGTCAATCTCAATTGAAAGGATCTCGGAAGCTGTTTGGTCACTGTAGTGAGAATTCAGACTACTCACCACCCGGCTGGAAAGATGTAGATCAAGACAAAGACGGTGTAGAAGAAATGTTTGGGATCCTGGAGTCTGTTCTGACATTCAACACCCCAGGAGCCTTGAAGCCTGTTTGAACTCACCTAAGGGCTTTACATGCCTCGTTTGGGACCCCGGAGGCTATTGGCATTCCAAACATTGGTGGAGATTTTTAGATGAATACAAGCACAAGCCACCATAGCAGGAAGCTCATCAAATGTCCAACTTAAGGACTTTAACTAAAAGTGCTAGGTGGGAGACAACCCACCATGGTATGATCGTTCCTTTTTTAGTTTTTATTTTAGCCTGTTTCATTTGTTTTTAAGTTTTGATTGAACCTGGAATCATGCATACTTGTATAGCATTCATATTAAGCATTGCATTCTGCATACTGCATTAAAAAATTTTTTTTGCACGCGACGCGATAGCATCGTTGACGCGTCCGCGTCATAGGTGCGTTAGGAAGAAAATAAATTGAACAAAGAGTCACGCGAAAGCGTTGCTGGAGGCGTGCCTTTGGCACAAATTGACCCACGTGACCGCGTCGCTGACGCGTCCGCGTCATGTGGAAAAAAATGCCTCCCACGCGTCTGGATCACCCACGCTAACGCGTGCCCTGAAATCGACGTAAAAAGGGTGTATGGCCAAAAGTTGAGCTCGAATTGGGCTGAACTCGTGTTAGAAGCACAAGCCCTGCCACGCATCCGCGTGCCCCACGCGTTCGCGTCATTTTCAAATTTAGGCCATCCACACGATCGCGTCAGCCACGCGAACGCGTCACCCAGATTTTTGGCACAATGAGTTTCAAACAGAGAGTTGCGCGAGCACGCGGCTACCCTCTCGCCAGTAGCACAAATTCACTCACGCGACCGCATGCCTCACGCAGCCGCGTCACTTGCAATAGCGCCACCTTCGCGAACGCGTCACTCACGCGTCCGCGTCACAAGCGCCGCACAACTTATCCTGGTCAGCCAAATATCTTATCTTTTCTTCCCCAAATCTAAATCTTTTCTTTCCATTCTTATTTCTTCCTTCCTTCCTTTCTTTTTCTTTCCTTTTTCTTTTAATTGGTGTTGAAAATTTATTTGGGTCCTTATTTTGCTTGTGGATTGTTAAGAAATTGCTTGACAATTATATATTATTTTTTTAAGGATGCTTGCATGTTCAATTTCATACTTTCTATACCTTATTTACCATGCATGCTATGTGTTTGTGAAAAAAGCCCGTATGGCATCATGCACTTTTCTACATTATTCTATTCTACTATTCAATGCTTGCTTTTCACAAATTCCCTTTACTATTTTATTAATTAAATATAATTGTCAATACAAACGTTATTGTTAGTTTCTCACGACTAATAATACATTAAGGCTTTTAATGCTTGATCTATGCTACCCATGCCCTTGCCGGCATGCTAATAAACACCTTGCATCCAATACTTCCCATGCCTTGCTATATTTTCATTGATGAACTAATCACATGGAATCGCGACCATGTCTTTCATTCACTATTTTCCTTACTTGGCATAATTATCACTCGTACCGCCCTCCTCTTTGCTATATTCCTTTGACTTCATGTCCTTTTCTCTTCTCCCTTTTTCAGGCTGGCCACCAGGAAGAGTAAAGAGAAAGACTCTACAACGAGCACTGGCTGAGGAACCACAAACCCCGCCACCTGCACATCTTTGCATGCACTGAGGACAGTGCAATCTTTAAGTGTGGAGAGGTCGATACCGATCTCCATGGGTTAGTTATTCTCTTCTCAGCACCAATATTCTATTTTCTTTGTTTGTTCATTGTTGCATTACATAATAGATTGCATGTGTAGTTGATTGTTTGCATTTAAGTACTACTTGGTTGAAAAATAATAAGCTTCTTTTAAAGACCCTATTTTTGAAAAATTTCACTAATTTAAATTAAAAAAATTAATTAAAATTTTCTATGTGTTAAATTTGTTTGAAGTTGTATTTGGAACATGGTTTTTGAGCGAAAGAACACACAACCTGTGAGGTTTGAGCTTATTTATGTGGTTACATTATTTAAGCATAATTTTTTATTTTTGTGTGTTTTCTTCTCTATAACTGCAATCTTTGTTTTGTTTCATTCTATATGTCCATTATTTAGTGTATTTACATGCTTGCATATGATTGAGGCCATATTTGATTATTAACTCACTTATCCGAAATAAAGTCTACCCTTTTATGTCACCCTTGTTAGCCACCTTGAGCTTTTTAATCCCCTTTTGTTTTATAACCACATTACTAGCCTTAAGCAGAAAAACAAATTAAATATCCCAATTGAATCTTTGGTTAGCTTAAGATAGAGGTTGTGCATCAACAAAGTGTGGGAAAAGTGTGGGAACATGGGTTAATAAGGGAATGTATCATGTTTCTAATTCTGAATATTGGAAAATTTGGGTATCTACTCATGTAAAATAGAAAATTAAAAAATTCTATATGCATTGATATGTTATTTTAGTTTTTATGTCTCTATAAAAAAAAGAAAAGAAAAAAAAAAGAAAAAAAGAAAAGAAAAAAAAATATAATATAAATAAATAAATAAGGGGACAAAATTACCCCAATGTTAAGTTAATAAAAGATCAATGCATATGTGACACAAAAGAAAAGTTGACACATGAGTATGTGATATAAAAGTGGGAATTATGGGTAGCTAGGCATGATTTTAGAAATTATATAGAATGTATGTATGCTAGGTGATGGCTCAGGTTACTCAAAGATTCAATTTATAGCCCACCTAGCCATACATATATCCTCACCCTTGCCTTGGCCCCATTACGACCTTGAAAAGACCTCATGATGTGTGCATGGGTATACTAAATATTTGTTGATTGGTTAGATGAAGGACAAAGTTTAGAAAGCATGATTAGGGAAGAACAGAGTGATTGGCCGTAGACACTTGAGAGATTAGAGTGATACATTACCAGTGAGGGTTCAATGCTTGATTCTATGTTCCCTGCTTTTATGAGCTATCTTCTTACAAGTTTACTTATTTTCACTGTATGATTTGAATTAGTGAAATCCATTTCATATTTATTCTTGAAGGATTTATTTACTTTTTCACCAAGTAGGTAGAATCATTTTAGCATGTAGTTGCATTCACATTCATAGGTTGCATTGCATGAGTCTTGCCTTTCCCTACTCATTTATTTGGTCTCCTTGAGTTTAGCATGAGGACATGCTAATGTTTAAGTGAGGGGAGGTTGATAAACCACTATTTTATGGTTTATATTGTATTTAATTGAGTAGTTTTATCAAGCTTTTCACCCACTTATTCATATGATTTGCATGATCTTACAATTCCTTCCTAGTTTAGTTCTATGATTAAAAACATGCTCCTTTGGTCTTAATTTAGCTAATCTTAATCCTAATCCTCTCTCATTACCATTCGATGCCTTGATCTGTGCGTTAAGTGTTTCAGGCTTCATAGGGCAGGAATGGCTTAGAAAATGAAGAGGAAGCGTGCAAAAATGGAAGGAACACAAGGAATTGAGGAGATGACCAGCGAGAAGTCACGTGGTCGCATAACTTACGCGACCGCGCGAAATGGAAGAAATCAGAGTGACGTGTTCGCGTGCCTGACGCGACCGCAGGGATTGGAAACTGCACAAACGACGCGAATGCATGGACGACGCGCACGCGTGGTACGAAAAACGCTAAGTGATGCGATCGCGTGGACGACGCGGACGCGTGACGTGCGCGATCTGCAGAATTACAAAAGTCACTGGCAGAGATTCTGGGCCGCATTTCAACCCATTTTTTGGCCCAGAAACACAGATTAAAGTCAGGGAACATGCAGAGACTCAACATGCATTCATAATTCACAATTTTAGGTTTTAGATGTAGGTTTTAGTGAGGGAGGATCTCTCCTCTCTCTTAGGTTTTAGGATTAGGATTCCTCTTAAAGGATTTAGGATTTCAACTCTTCATCAGGTTCAATATTTCTTTTACTTTATATTTCTCTTTTACTTTCAGATACTTTAATGCTCTCATTTAATTACTTATGTTGCTAGATTGACTTATGAATTCTTTATGTTTAGATTGATTTTCTCTTATTAATGCAATTGATGTATTTCAGATCTAAGATTCTTATTTAGCTTTTTATATTATTGGCTTTAATTGATTAACTGGAAGCTCTTGAGTTATCAACTATTCAGGATTGATTGTTATGTTGGCTGATTAATTGGAATTCCACTAACTCTACTCTTTCCTTAGGAGTTGGCTAGGACTTGGGAAATCTAACCAATTGGTTCACTTGACTTTCCCTTGCTTACGCAAAGGTTAACTAAGTTGGATTAACTTCCATTCTCATAAGAGTAACTAGGATAGGACTTCCGAATTTTCATATCTTGCCAAGAGTTTATTTTATAGTTAATTATTTATTTTATTTGTCATTTAATTTACTTGTTCCTCACTTTCAAAACCCCAATTTACAAACCCCATAACCAATAATAAGAACATACCTTCCTACAATTCCTTGAGAAGACGACCCGAGGTTTGAATACTCGGTTATCAATTTTAAAAAGGGTTTGTTACTTGTGACAACCAAAACGTTTGTAAGAAAAGAATTCTGTTGGTTTAGGAGCTATACTTGTAACGAGTACCAAATTGTAAAGATTCTTAGGCCACGCAAAGTTCTTCTCTTCAATCCACCTGTAGAATGGTCCAGTGACATCTTGGAGAACTCAGATAGACCATAATAGAATATATCCAGAATGGTCCACTCTGAAAGCATGTCAGAAGGACACCTTTTGGTCATCTATTTGTATCTTTCCCAAGCTTCATAGAGGGATTCACCTTCTTTTTGTTTGAAGGTCTGAACATCCACTCTAAGCTTGCTCAACTTTTGAGGAGGAAAGAACTTAGCCAATAAGGCCATGACCAGCTTATCCCAGGAGTCCAGGCTATCTTTAGGTTGTGTGTCCAATCATGTTTTAGCTTTGTCTCTTACAGCAAAAGGGAAAAGCATGAGCCTGTAGACTTCAGGATCTACTCCATTAGTCTTAATAGTCTCACAGATCTGCAAGAACTCATTTAAAAACTGATAGGGATCTTCTGATGGAAGTCCATGAAACTTGCAGTTCTGATACATTAGAGTAATTAGTTGATGTTTCAGCTCAAAATTGTTTGCTCCAATGGCAGGGATTGAGATGCTTCTTCCATCAAACTTGGAAGTAGGTGTAGTATAGTCACCAAGCATCCTCCTTGCATTATTGTTGTTCGGTTTGTCTACCATATCCTTTTCTTGTTCAAAAATTTCCGTAAGGTTGTCTCTGGATTGTTGTATTTTAGCTTCTCTCAGTTTCCTCTTCAGAGTCCTTTCAGGTTCAGGATCAGCTTCAACAAGAATGCCTTTTTCCTTTTTCCTGCTCATATGAAAAAGAAGAGAACAGAAAAGGAAGAGGAATCCTCTATGTCACAGTATAGAGATTCCTTTATGTTAGTAGAAGAAGAAAGGAATAAAAGAAGGAAAAGAGTTAAGAATCCAAAAACAAGGGGAAAGATAGGTTCGAATTCTTGAGATGAAGAGAAGTGTTAGTAAATAAATAAATAAATAGAAGAAGATGAGAGAGAGGGATTTTCGAAAATTAACTTAAAATAAAAGAAAAATATTTTTGTTTTTATTTTAAATTAAAGTTAAAATTCGAAAACTAAGATAAGGAATAAAATCAAAATTAGAATTTGAAATGATTAGTTAATTAAAAGAATTTTTGAAAAAGGGAGAAGAATTTTCGAAAATTAGAGAGGAAAAAGTAGTGAGGTGTGGTGCGCGAAATTGTGAACTATACTTTTTCACAACTCTCATAATCCCCGGTAATGGCTCCAAGAACTTGGTGGCTCAATACCATGGCATTACACAACTTCGCACAACTAACCAGCAAGTGCACTGGGTCGTCCAAGTAATAAACCTTACGCGAGTAAGGGTCGATCCCACGGAGATTGTTAGTATTGAAGCAAGCTATGGTCATCTTGTAAATCTTAGTCAGGCAAACTCAAATGTATATGGTGATGAACGAAAATAACATAAAAGATAAAGATAGTGATACTTATGTAATTCATTGGTAGGAACTTCAGATAAGCGCATGAAGATGCCTTCCCTTCCGTCTCTCTCTGCTTTCCTACTGTCTTCATCCAATCCTTCTTACTCCTTTCCATGGCAAGCTTGTGTAGGGTCTCACTGTTGTCAGCAGCTACCTCCCATCCTCGCAGTGAAAGCTAATGCACACACTCTGTCACAGTGCTGCCAATCACCGGTGTGGTTCCCTCCCCTACCGGAATAGAATCCAGTGATTCTTTTGCGTCTGTCACTAACGCCCAGTAAGTTACAGGTTTGAAGCACGTCACAGTCATTCAGTCATTGAATCCTACTCAGAATACCACAGACAAGGTTAGACCTTCCGGATTCTCTTGAATGCTGCCATCAGTTCTTGCCTATACCACGAAGATTCCGATTAAAGAATCCAAGAGATATTCACTAAGCCTCAAATGCTTGTAGAACAAGAATGGTTGTCAGTCACTTTGTTCATGGGTGAGAATGGTGATGGGCGTCAATCATCACCTTCATCAAGTTGAAGAACAAGTGATATCTTGGAACAAGAACAAGAGGAATTGAATGGAAGAACAATAGTAATTGCATTAATACTCGAGGTACAGCAGAGCTCCACACCTTAATCTATGGTGTGTAGAAGCTCCACCGTTGAAAATACATAAGCATAAGGTCTAGGCATGGCCGAATGGCCAGCCTCCCAAAGAGGGTTCAATCATCAAAACATGATCAAAAGATATAAAGAAAAAAAGACTTCTAATACAATAGTCACAGGTCCTACTTATAGAAAACTAGTAACCTAAGGTGTACAGAAATGAGTAAATGACATAAAAATCCACTTCCGGGCCCACTTGGTGTGTGCTTGGGCTGAGCAATGAAGCAAATTTCGTGTAGAGACTCTTCTTGGCGTTTAACTCCAGCTTTTATGCCAGTTTGGGCGTTTAACTCCCAATTAGGTGCCAGTTCCGGCGTTTAACGCTGGGAATTCTGAGGGTGACTTTGAACGCCGGTTTGGGCCATCAAATCTTGGGCAAAGTATGGACTATCATATATTGCTGGAAAGCCCAGGATGTCTACTTTCCAACGCCGTTGAGAGCGCGCCAATTGGGCTTCTGTAGCTCCAGAAAATCCACTTCGAATGCAGGGAGGTCAGAATCCAACAGCATCTGCAGTCCTTTTCAGTCTCTGAATCAGATTTTTGCTCAGGTCCCTCAATTTCAGCCAGAAAATACCTGAAATCACAGAAAAACACACAAACTCATAGTAAAGTCCAGAAAAGTGAATTTTAACTAAAAACTAATAAAAATATACTAAAAACTAACTAAATCCTACTGAAAACATACTAAAAACAATGCCAAAAAGTATACAAATTATCCGCTCATCACAACACCAAACTTAAATTGTTGCTTGTCCCCAAGCAACTGAAAATCAAATAGGATAAAAAGAAGAGAATATACTATAGACTCCAAATTATCAATGAAACTAAGCTCCAAATTAGATGAGCGGGACTAGTAGCTTTTTGCCTCCGAACAGTTTTGGCATCTCACTCTATCCTTTGAAATTCAGAATGATTGGCTTCTTTAGGAACTCAGAATCCAGATAGTGTTATTGATTCTCCTAGTTAAGTATGATGATTCTTGAACACAGCTACTTTATGAGTCTTGGCCGTGGCCCAAAGCACTCTGTCTTCCAGTATTACCACCGGATACATACATGCCACAGACACATAATTGGGTGAACCTTTTCAGATTGTGACTCGGCTTTGCTAAAGTCCCCAATTAGAGGTGTCCAGGGTTCTTAAGCACACTCTTATTGCCTTGGATCACAACTTTATTTCTTTCTTTTTCTTTTTCTCCCCCTTTTTTTTCGTTTTTCTCCTTCTCTCTTCTCTTTTTTTTCTTTTGTATTCACTGCTTTTTCTTGCTTCAAGAATCATTTTTATGATTTTTCAGATCCTCAGTAACATGTCTCCTTTTTCATCATTCTTTCAAGAGCCAACAATTTTAACATTCATGAACCACAAATTCAAAAGACATATGCACTGTTTAAGCATACATTCAGAAAACAAAAGTATTGCCACCACATCAAACTAATTAAGCTAGTTTTAAAGATGAATTCGAAATCCTGTACTTCTTGTTCTTTTGTGATAAAAACAGTTTTCATTTAAGAAAGGTGATGGATTCATATAACTTTTTGGCATAGACACTAAGACACTAATGATCACAAGACACAAACATGGATAAACATAAGCATAAAATTCGAAAAACAGAAGAATAAATAGCAAGGAAATCAAGGATCGGGTCCACCTTAGTGATGGCGGCTCTTTCTTGCTCTTGAAGATCCTATGGAGTGCTTGAGCTCCTCAATGTCTCTTCCTTGTCTTTGTTGCTCCTCCCTCATGATTCTTTGATCTTCTCTTAATCTCACTGAAAGGATGATGGAGTGTTCTTGATGCTCCACCCTTAGTTGTCCCATGTTGGAACTCAATTCTCCTAGGGAGGTGTTTAGTTGCTCCCAATAGTCTTGTGGAGGAAAGTGCATCCCTTGAGGTATCTCAGGGATCTCATGATGAGGGGGGTCTCTTGTTTGCTCCATCTTTTTTTTCTTAGTGATGGGCTTGAGGTCATGCCTTCTCAGTTGAACCGGCTTTGGATGCCATAAATGGTTATGGAAAAGCAAAAAAGCAATGCTTTTACCACACCAAACTTAAAAGGTTTGCTCGTCCTCGAGCAAAAGTAGAAAGAAGAGAGTAGAAGTAGAAGGAATGAGGAAGAAGGGAATGGCTTTGTGTTCGGCCAAAGAGAAGGGGAGAAGTGGTGTTTAGGTTGTGTGAAGATGAAGGGGTGAAGAAGGGTTTATATATGGGTGTTGAGGTGATTGGTGAATGGGTGAAGAAGAGAGAGGGTGGTGGGGTTGGTGGGGATCCTGTGGGGTCCACAGATCCTTAGGTGTCAAGGAAAAGTCATCCCTGCACCAAATGGCACTCAAAAACACGTTTTGAGCTAATTCTGGCGTTAAACGCCGGGCTAGTGCCCCTTTCTGGCGTTTAACGCCAGGTTCTTGCCCCTTCCTGGCGTTTAACGCCAGTCTGGTGCCCTTTTCTGGCGTTAAACGCCCAAAATGGTGCCAGACTGGGCGTTAAACGCCCAACTGCTAGCCTCACTGGCGTTTAAACGCCAGTGAGTTCTTCCTCCAGGGTGTGCTGTTTTTCTTCCTGTTTTTCATTCTGTTTTTGCTTTTTTCATTATTTTTGTGACTTCTTATGATCATCAACCTACAAAAAAGATAAAATAACAAAAGAAAATAATTAATTATAAAACATTGGGTTGCCTCCCAACAAGCGCTTCTTTAGTGTCACTAGCTTGACAGAGGACTCTCATGGAGCCTCAGAAATGCTCAGAACCGTGTTGGAACCTCCCAACACCAAACTTAGAGTTTGAATGTGGGGGTTCAACACCAAACTTAGAGTTTGGTTGTGGCCTCCCAACACCAAACTTAGAGTTTGATTGTGGGGGCTCTGTTTGGCTCTGTTTTGAGAGAAGCCCTTCATGCTTCCTCTCCATGATGACAGAGGTATATCCTTGGGCCTTAAACACCAAGGATTCTTCATTCACTTGAATGATCAACTCTCCTCTATCAACATCAATCACAGCCTTTGCTGTGGCTAGGAAGGGTCTGCCAAGGATGATGGATTCATCCATGCATTTCCCAGTCTCTAGGACTATGAAATCAGTAGGGATGTAATGGTCTTCAATCTTCACCAAAACATCCTCTACAAGTCCATAAGCTTGTTTTCTTGAGTTGTCTGCCATCTCTAGTGAGATTTTTGCAGCTTGCACCTCTAAAATTCCTAACTTCTCCATTACAGAGAAGGGCATGAGGTTTACACTTGACCCTAAGTCACACAAGGCCTTTTTGAAGGTCATGGTGCCTATGGTACAAGGTATAGAAAACTTCCCAGGATCTTGCCTCTTTTGAGGTGGTTTCTGCCTAGACAAGTCATTCAGTTCTTTGGTGAGCAAAGGGGATTCATCCTCCCAAGTCTCATTTCCGAATAACTTGTCATTTAGCTTCATGATTGCTCCAAGGTATTTAGCAACTTGCTCTTCAGTGACATACTCATCCTCTTCAGAGGAAGAATACTCATCAGAGCTCATGAATGGCAGGAGTAAGTCCAATGGAATCTCTATGGTCTCAGTTTGAGCCTCAGATTCCCAAGGTTCCTCATTGGGGAACTCATTGGAGGTCAGTGGACGTTCAGTGAGGTCTTCCTCAGTGGCGTTCACTGCCTCTTCTTCCTCCCAGAATTCGGCCATGTTAATGGCTTTGCACTCTCCTTTTGGATTTTCTTCTGTATTGCTTGGAAGAGTACTTGGAGGGAGTTCAGTAATTTTCTTGCTCAGCTGACCCACTTGTCCTTCCAGATTTCTGATGGAGGACCTAGTTTCAGTCATGAAACTTTGAGTGGTTTTGATCAGATCAGAGACCATAGTTGCTAAGTCAGAGGTATTCTGCTTAGAACTCTCTGTCTGTTGCTGAGAAGATGATGGAAAAGGCTTGCTATTGCTAAACTTGTTCCTTCCACCATTATTATTGTTGAAACCTTGTTGAGGTCTCTGTTGATCCTTCCATGAAAGATTTGGATGATTCCTCCATGAAGGATTGTAGGTGTTTCCATAGGGTTCTCCCATGTAATTCACCTCTTCTATTGAAGGGTTCTCAGGATCATAAGCTTCTTCCTCAGATGAAGCTTCCTTAGTACTGCTTGGTGCATTTTGCATCCCAGACAGACTTTGAGAAATCATATTGACTTGTTGAGTCAATATTTTATTCTGAGCCAATATGGCATTCAGAGTGTCAATCTCAAGAACTCCTTTCATCTGACTAGTCCCATTGTTCACAGGATTTCTTTCAGAAGTGTACATGAATTGGTTATTTGCAACCATTTCAATCAGTTCTTGAGCTTCAGTAGGCGTCTTCTTCAGATGAAGAGATCCTCCAGAAGAGCTATCCAAGGACATCTTGGACAGTTCAGAGAGACCATCATAGAAAATACCTATGATGCTCCATTCAGAAAGCATATCAGTGGGACACTTTCTGATCAATTGTTTGTATCTTTCCCAAGCTTCATAGAGGGATTCTCCTTCCTTCTGTCTGAAGGTTTGGACTTCCACTCTAAGCTTACTCAATTTTTGAGGTGGAAAGAACTTTGCCAAGAAGGCATTGACTAGCTTTTCCCAAGAGTCCAGGCTTTCTTTAGGTTGAGAGTCCAACCATGTTCTAACTCTGTCTCTTACAGCAAAAGGGAATAGCATCAGTCTGTAGACCTCAGGGTCAACCCCATTAGTCTTGACTGTGTCACAGATTTGCAAGAACTCAGCTAAAAACTGATGAGGATCTTCCAGTGGAAGTCCATGGAACTTGCAATTCTGTTGCATTAGAGAAACTAATTGAGGCTTAAGCTCAAAGTTGTTTGCTCCAATGGCAGGGATAGAGATGCTTCTCCCATAGAAATCGGGAGTAGGTGCAGTAAAGTCACCAAGCATCTTCCTTGCATTGTTGGCATTGTTGTTGTTTTCGGCTGCCATGAGTTCTTCTTCCTTGAAGAGTTCGTTCGGGTGCTCTAAAGAGAGTTGTGCTTTGGCTTCTCTTAGCTTTCTCTTCAAGGTCCTTTCAGGTTCAGGATCAGCCTCAACAAGAATGCCTTTGTCTTTGCTCCTGCTCATAAGAAAGAGAAGGAAACAAGAAAATGTGGAATCCTCTATGTCACAGTATAGAGATTCCTTGAAGTGTCAGAGGAAAAGAAGAGTAGAAGACAGAAGTGGAAAATTCGAACTTATCAAAGAAGATGGAGTTCGAATTTTGCATTAAGGGATAGTGTTAGTCCATAAATAGAAGGATGTGAGAAGGAGGGAAGTAATTTTCGAAAATTAAGTGGAAAATTTAAAAAAAATATTTTTGAAAAACATTACTTAATTTTCGAAAATGAAAAGGGAAAAGAAATCAAATGATTTTTGAAAAAGATTTTGAAATTAGAAATCAGAAACATTTGATTGAAAACTATTTTGAAAAAGATGTGGTTAAGAAGATATGATTGGTTTTAAAAAGATGTGATTGAGAAGATATGATTTGAAAACAATTTTAAAAGATATGATTTGAAAACAATTTGAAAAGATATGATTTTAAAAATTAATGACTTGCCTAACAAGAAAAGATATGAATCAAACATAAAACCTTCCTCAACAGAAAAGGCAAAAAATGTTCAATCAAATCATTAATTGTTAATAAGTATTTTTGAAAAAGGAAAGAAATTGATTTTGAAAAAGATTTGATTGAAAAGATTTGATTTGAAAAAGATTTGATTTTGAAAAACTTTGAAAACTTAAAAAAAATTGATTTTGAAAACAAAATCTTCCCCCTTGTGCCATCCTGGCGTTAAACGCCCAGAATGGTATCCATTCTGGCGTTTAACGCCCAAAATGCTACCCTTTTGGGCGTTAAACGCCCAACCAGGTACCCTGGCTGGCGTTTAAACGCCAGTCTGTCCTTCTTCACTGGGCGTTTTGAACGCCCAGCTTTTTCTGTGCAATTCCTCTGCTGTATGTTCTGAATCTTCAATTCTCTGTATTATTGACTTGAAAAGACACAAATTAAAAATATTTTTGGATTTTTAATAATAAGGACAAATCAAAATGCAACAAGAATCAAATGACAATGCATGCAAGACACCAAACTTAGCAGTTTGTATACTACTGACACTAACAAAACGAAAATGCATATGAGACACACAAAACACTCAAGTCAATAGAATTCAAAGATCAGAACAAGGAAATCATCAAGAACAACTTGAAGATCAATGAGGACACATGCATGAATGCAATAAGAACAGAAACATGCAATTGACACTAAACTTAAGATGAGACTCTAGACTCAAAAAAAAAGAAATATTTTTGGATTTTTTTGATTTTATAATTTTTTTTTTGGATTTTTCGAAAATTATGTAGAAAAAGAAAATAAAGGTATCAAAATTCTTAATGAGAATTCCAGGAATCATGCAATGTTAGTCTAAAGCTTTAGTCTAAAGAAATTAGACATGGCCGGCCAAGCTTCAGCAGGACATTGCATTCAAGAGCTAAATTGATGAAGATCAATCAGCTTTGGTGATGATAAGAACATCACATTGAAACACTAGAATTCATTCTTAAGAACTCTGAAAAAAAATACCTAATCTAAGCAACAAGATGAACCGTCAGTTGTCCAGCCTAAACAATCCCGGGCAATAACACCAAAAACTTGATGTTGTTGCCGGATCTTGGCACTGATGTTACCAAAAGCTTGCTCAAAACTTGAACAATCCCCGGCAACGGCGCCAAAAACTTGGTGCGCGAAATTGTGAACTATACTTTTTCACAACTCTCATAATCCCCGGTAATGGCTCCAAGAACTTGGTGGCTCAATACCATGGCATTACACAACTTCGCACAACTAACCAGCAAGTGCACTGGGTCGTCCAAGTAATAAACCTTACGCGAGTAAGGGTCGATCCCACGGAGATTGTTAGTATTGAAGCAAGCTATGGTCATCTTGTAAATCTTAGTCAGGCAAACTCAAATGTATATGGTGATGAACGAAAATAACATAAAAGATAAAGATAGTGATACTTATGTAATTCATTGGTAGGAACTTCAGATAAGCGCATGAAGATGCCTTCCCTTCCGTCTCTCTCTGCTTTCCTACTGTCTTCATCCAATCCTTCTTACTCCTTTCCATGGCAAGCTTGTGTAGGGTCTCACTGTTGTCAGCAGCTACCTCCCATCCTCGTAGTGAAAGCTAATGCACACACTCTGTCACAGTGCTGCCAATCACCGGTGTGGTTCCCTCCCCTACCGGAATAGAATCCAGTGATTCTTTTGCGTCTGTCACTAACGCCCAGTAAGTTACAGGTTTGAAGCACGTCACAGTCATTCAGTCATTGAATCCTACTCAGAATACCACAAACAAGGTTAGACCTTCCGGATTCTCTTGAATGCTGCCATCAGTTCTTGCCTATACCACGAAGATTCCGATTAAAGAATCCAAGAGATATTCACTAAGCCTCAAATGCTTGTAGAACAAGAATGGTTGTCAGTCACTTTGTTCATGGGTGAGAATGGTGATGGGCGTCAATCATCACCTTCATCAAGTTGAAGAACAAGTGATATCTTGGAACAAGAACAAGAGGAATTGAATGGAAGAACAATAGTAATTGCATTAATACTCGAGGTACAGCAGAGCTCCACACCTTAATCTATGGTGTGTAGAAGCTCCACCGTTGAAAATACATAAGCATAAGGTCTAGGCATGGCCGAATGGCCAGCCTCCCAAAGAGGGTTCAATCATCAAAACATGATCAAAAGATATAAAGAAAAAAAGACTTCTAATACAATAGTCACAGGTCCTACTTATAGAAAACTAGTAACCTAAGGTGTACAGAAATGAGTAAATGACATAAAAATCCACTTCCGGGCCCACTTGGTGTGTGCTTGGGCTGAGCAATGAAGCAAATTTCGTGTAGAGACTCTTCTTGGCGTTTAACTCCAGCTTTTATGCCAGTTTGGGCGTTTAACTCCCAATTAGGTGCCAGTTCCGGCGTTTAACGCTGGGAATTCTGAGGGTGACTTTGAACGCCGGTTTGGGCCATCAAATCTTGGGCAAAGTATGGACTATCATATATTGCTGGAAAGCCCAGGATGTCTACTTTCCAACGCCGTTGAGAGCGCGCCAATTGGGCTTCTGTAGCTCCAGAAAATCCACTTCGAATGCAGGGAGGTCAGAATCCAACAGCATCTGCAGTCCTTTTCAGTCTCTGAATCAGATTTTTGCTCAGGTCCCTCAATTTCAGCCAGAAAATACCTGAAATCACAGAAAAACACACAAACTCATAGTAAAGTCCAGAAAAGTGAATTTTAACTAAAAACTAATAAAAATATACTAAAAACTAACTAAATCCTACTGAAAACATACTAAAAACAATGCCAAAAAGTATACAAATTATCCGCTCATCAAGGTGGTTTTAAAAAAGATAAGAAATAGTAAAACAAACAAAAAGTTAACTAGTTAGTTGAAAAAGATTTGAAATTAAATTTTGAAAAGATAAGAAGTTGGAAAAGCTTTTGAAATTGAATTTGAAAAAGATACAATTTGAAAAAAAGATATTTTGAAAAGATATGATTGAAAAAGATATTTTGGAAAAGATTTGATTTTTAAAATTAAAATTGATTACCTGACTAACAAGAAACTAAAAGATATGATTCTAGAATTTAAAGATTGAACATTTCTTAACAAGAAAGTAACAAACTTCAAATTTTTGAATCAATCACATTAATTGTTAGTAAAGTTTTCAAAATTGTGAAATAAAGATAAGAAAAAGATTTTGAAAATAATTTTAAAATTTTCAAAAATAATAAAAAAATGAAAAAGATTTGATTTTTGAAAAATATTTTGAAAAGATAGGATTTTTAAAATTGAAAATTTGACTTGACTTATAAGAAATAGTTAAGTTTAAAATTTTTTTGACTAAGTCAACTCAAATTTTCGAAAATGATGAGCAAAATAAGGAAAAGATATTTTTTTGATTTTTGAATTTTTAATGAGGAGAGAGAAAAAAAAGATGTCATATTTGTGTTTTTCTCTTTTTTTTTGAATAAACATCAAGATTGACACAAGACATGAAAAATTAAGATCAAAACACATAATGCATGCAAGAACACTATGAATATCAAGATGAACACCAAGAACACATTGAATGTCAAGATGAACATCAAAACTTATTATTGAAAAATTTTCAAGAAAAGAAAACATGCAAGACACCAAACTTAAAAAAATTTTTATGCTTAGACACTATGAATGCAAAAATGCATATGAAAAACAAGAAAAGACACAAAACAAGAAAATATGAAGATCAAACAAGAAGACTTACCAAGAACAACTTGAAGATCATGAAGAACACATGCATGAGTTTTCGAAAAATGCATAAATTTTAAAAACATGCAATTGACACCAAACTTAAAGATTGACACTAGACTCGAACAAGAAACACAAAATTATTTTTGATTTTTATGATTTTATGATTTTTTTTGTATTTTTTTTCGAAAATAATCTTCAGAAAAATGAAAAAGAGAAAAAAATTTTGAAAGATTTTTGAAAAGAAAATTACCTAATCTGAGCAACAAGATGAACCGTCAGTTGTCCAAACTCGAACAATCCCCGGCAACGGCACCAAAAACTTGGTGCGCGAAATTGTGATCATCAACAATGGCGCCAAAAACTTGGTAACGCTCTCAAACGTGAATTACACTTCGTCACAACTTCGCACAACTAACCAGCAAGTGCACTGGGTCATCCAAGTAATACCTTACGTGAGTAAGTGTCAATCCCACGGAGATTGTTGGTATGAAGCAAGCTATGGTCACCTTGTAAATCTCAGTTAGGCGGATTCATATGGTTATAATGGTTTTTGAAAATAATAATAAATAAACAGAAAATAAAGATAGAAATACTTATGTAAATCATTGGTGGGAATTTCAGATAAGTGTATGAAGATGCTGTGTTCCTTCTGAATCTCTGCTTTTCTGATGCTTTCATCCAATCCCTCTTACTCCTTTCCATGGCAAGCTGTATGTAGGGCATCACCGTTGTCAATGGCTACATCCGATCCTCTCAGTGAAAATGGTCCAAATGCTCTGTCACAGCATGGCTAATCATCTGTCGGTTCTCGATGATGTCGGAATAGAATCCATTGATTCTTTTGCGTCTGTCACTATGCCCAACAATTGCGAGTTTGAAGCTCGTCACAGTCATTCAATCCCTGAATCCTACTCGTAATACCACAGACAAGGTTTAGACCTTCCGGATTCTCAAGAATGGCCGCCAAGAATTTTAGCTTATACCACGAAGATTCTGATTAAGGAACCCAAGTGATATTCGTTCTGTCTAAGGTAGAACAGAAGTGGTTGTCAATCACGTGTTCATAGGTGAGAATGATGATGAGTGTCACAGATCATCATATTCATCATGCTGAAAGTGAAATGAATATCTTAGAATAAGAATAAGCTAAATTGAATAGAAAATAGTAGTAATTGCATTGAAACTTAAGGTACAGCAGAGCTCCACACCCTTAATCTATGGTGTGTAGAAACTCCGCTGTTGAAAATACACAAGTGATGGTCCAGGCATGGCCGAATGTCCAGCCCCTAAATATGATCAAAAGACCGAATGATCAAAAGACTAGACAGTCAAAGACACCTAGTACAATAGTAAAAAGTTCTATTTATACTAAACTAGCTACTAGGGTTTACAGAAATAAGTCTAAGTGCAGAAATCCACTTCCGGGGCCCACTTTGGTGTGTGCTTGGGCTTAGCTTGAGCTTTACATGTGCAGAGGCTTCTCTTGGAGTTAAACGCCAAGTTGTAACGTGTTTTTGGCGTTTAACTCTGGTTTATGACGTGTTTCTGGGGTTTGACTCTAGAATACAGCATGGAACTGGCGTTAAACGCCAGATTGCGTCATCTAATCTCGAATAAATTATGGACTATAATATATTGCTAGAAAGCACTGGATGTCTATTTTTCAACGCCGTTAAGAGCGCGCCATTTGAGTTCTGTAGCTCCAGAAAATTCATTTCGAGTGTAGGGAGGTCAGAATCCAACAGCATCAGCAGTCCTTTATCAGCCTAAATCAGATTTTTGCTCAGGTCCCTCAATTTCAGCAAGAAAACACCTAAAATCACAGAAAAACACACAAACTCATAGTAAAGTCCAGAAATGTGAATTTTGCGTAGAAACTAATAAAAACATCCCTAAAAGTAGCTAGATCCTACTAAAAACTACCTAAAAACAATGCCAAAAAGCGTATAAATTATCCGCTCATCACGTGCCACTTGAGTTCGAAGGCGTGGCACCCCAATGTTGATAGAGAGCTGAGCGTGCCACTTTAAGGATTGGGCATGGCACGCCAAGCTAGAAATGAATGGCACGTGACACGCTAGCAAAGCGCCAGCCACACGCCAGCTGGGAAGTCACGCTTATTGAGTTTTCTTTTCCCTCCAAAATGTAATTTTCCCTTTTCACTTTTGTAAGTCTTTTATTTTATTCTTTTATTTTACTAGGAGTAGTATAAATACCCCAAAAGAGTACTGAAGAAGGGGTTAAGCAGTTAGTTTTAGATCCACTTTTACATTCCACTTTTGAGTACTTTTTGAGCTATGAGTAGCTAACTTCCCTCTCATTGAGAGAGGGAACTCTGTTGTACTTGATGGATTGATAATAGTGAAATTCTTCTTCTCTTCATCTTCTCTTTGATTTGCTAGAAGGAATTTCGTTCTTAATGCTTAGTGTTCAATTATCTTGGGAAAGAGATTGAATGCAATTGGGTTTCATGGGAACCTTGGGAAAGGAAACATGAAACCATGCTTGAAATCACTTCTCATACTTGAGTAAAATCTGGGTTTTAGTGATGGGATACGTGACATATAATCCCCCCTTTACCTGGACCTATGAGGGTATGTAGTATAATCAGGGACTAAGCATATCTCTCTTCATGAGCAATTAGACCAAGGAATTGGCTATTGATCAAGATATGAGAGATTGAGTCACCAAAGGATTGGGGCTCAATCAATCATGATTGCCAAGAGGTCAATGAGTTGCATGATTGAAGAGGATATAAGCTAGATTTGATCCAAAGAGACAACATCTCCCAATCTCAATGAATTTCCCCATTCTTATCTATCCATTTCTTTACTGCTTAATTTTTACATTCAGTAATTCCCCACTCCCATTTACATTCAAGTCATTTATGGTTCAGCACTTTACATTCTACAATTTCCATTCCTGCACTTTATTACTTTTCTTTATATTTGAGTTATTTACATTTATGTCATTTACAATTCTGCACTTCACAATCCTATTGATCCGATTGACTAATTCATCAATCAATTAAAACTGCTTGAATTTGCTAATCTCTGTGGATATGATCCCACTCCTAGTGGGTTATTACTTGGCGATAGTTTTGGTGCGCTTGCCAAAAGAACTAATTCACTAATTTTTGAAATGGGTAGTGAATTCGTGTCATCAGACCCCATGGTCATTACTATCATATTGGCCAACGCCAACCTCCATCATACACTGGTAGACCAAGAAAGCTTCGTAGATATCTTATTTAAATCCGCCTTCGACAAACTCGAACTACAAGATAAAGAGCTAAGAGCATATCCGAACAGCTTGTTCGGACTGGGAGACGCTTCAATCCAACCACTTGGATATATTTTACTACACACAACCGTTGGAAAGGGAACCCGGTCAAGGACACTCAACATAGACTACATCGTAGTCGACGTAAGCTCAGCTTACAATGCCCTAATAGGTCGGACAACACTGAACCAGCTTACCGTAGTAGTCTCAACTCCACATCTATGCATGAAATTCCCGACTCCAGAAGGGATCGCCACCATAAAAGGGGACCAAAAAATTACACGACGCTGCTACAATGAAAGTCTGAACCTTAGAGGCAAATGAGAAGAAATCAACTCTATCAAACTCGGGGGAGTTTGAGGAAGTCCAGATCGGAGACATCCCAGATAAGACAACAAATATTGGGGCGACCATGAAAAGAGACATAAAGGAGCATCTGATACAATTCCTAAAGGATAATGCCGACCTCTTCGCATGGAAAGCCACAGACATGCTAGGCATAGACCCCAAACTAATGTGCCACAAACTGGCAGTATACCCAGGATCTCGGCCAATACAATAGAAGCGTAGGAAGCTCGGACCGGAAAGATCCCAAGACGTGGAAGAACAGGTACAAGCTCTACTGGAGGCAGGATTCATAGGAGAGGTCAAGTACCCACTATGGCTAGCCAACGTTGTCTTGGTAAAAAAGTCAAATGGGAAGTGGCGGGTGTGCACTGACTACACCAATCTCAATAAAGCCTGCACGAAAGATCCCTATCCACTCCCAAGTATCGACACTCTCGTGGATGCCTCCTCTGGATACAAGTACCTCTCCTTCATGGATGCTTATTCAGGATATAATTAAATCCCGATGTACCCATCTGATTAAGAAAAAACCTCTTTCCTAACTCCAAAAGCAAATTACTGTTATGTCGTCATGCCATTCGGACTCAAAAACGTAGGAGCTACCTACCAAAGATTAATGAACAAAGTTTTCGCAGAACATAATGGGAAACTAATGTAGGTGTATGTAGATGACATGTTGGTAAAAACACAGAGTGAGGAATCATTACTGTCTGACCTCACCAAAGTGTTTGACACTATAAGAAAGCATGGTATGTGACTTAATCCAGCAAAGTGTACCTTTGTAGTAGAAGCTGGCAAATTCTTGGGCTTCATGCTCACGCAAAGAGGAATTAAGGCAAACCCAGATAAATGCCGGGTTATACTCAACATGAAAAGTCTGACCTGTGTCAAAGAGGTACAACAACTCAACGAAAGACTGGCAGCCCTGTCCAGATTTCTAGCTGGGTCAGCCATAAGATCTCTCCCCTTCTATGCCACATTAAGGAAAGGAAATAGGTTTGAATGGACGACAGAGTGCGAGTAAGCTTTCCAAGATTTCAAAAGATTCCTGGGACAACCACCCATTCTTACCCGGCCACGAGAAGGAGAAGCACTCATATTATATCTTGCAGTAGGAAATCGGGCAATAGTTTCGGCACTAGTTAGAGAAGATGAAGGCGGGCAACAACCCATCAACTTCATCAGTAAAGCCCTATAAGGGGCCAAACTAAACTATCAAAAGATAGAAAAATTCACCTACGCTATGATACTTACTTCTCGTAGGCTTCGCCCATATTTCCAAGCTCACACCATTTGAGTATGGACCAACCAGCCTATAAAAGGCATCCTACAGAAGACAGACTTAGCTAGAAGAATGTTACAGTGGGCAGTCGAGCTATCTGAGTTTGGCCGATTTCATTGTTGAGTACACTGACACCCCAGGAACTCCTACAAAATGGAACCTCTACGTAGATGGCTCTTCAAACAAAACTGAGAGTGGTGCAAGTGTGATAATAGAAAGCGATCAGGGAACCCAAATCAAACTCTACTTAAAATTTGAGTTCCCTGCTACAAATAATCAGGCTGAATACGAGGCATTACTAGCTGGTTTGATGCTGGCTAAGGAGGTAGGAGTTCAAAAGCTTAGCATCTTCATCGATTCACAAGTAGTCACCTCATAAATAGAAGGGAGCTACCAAGCTAAGGACCCTACCATGAAAAAGTACCTGGACAAAACCAGAGAACAACTCGGACAACTCGGGGAATACAAGGTCTACCATATACCTCGGGAACAAAATGCTCGAACTGATGCACTCTCAAAACTAGCCAGCACCAAACCAGGAGGCAATAATAAAAGCCTCATCCAGGAAATACTGCAAAGCCCATCAATCTTGGAGGAAGAAAAGATCCTAGCCATATTAGGTCAGGATAAAGGGTGGATGACCCCTGTTCCGAGGGTTACCTGAAACTAGAGGTCGATCTCAGATGAGATCTTCTGTACTGGTCGGTGCTAATGTGTCCGGCTGGTGGGAGACGGCCGGAGCTATTGTGTCCGACTTGTTGGACTTGGTGGTGGTGCTGATTCCTTTGTCCCCGGAGGGTGGAGGGTACTTGCAAGGGACTCCGATGCTTAAGTTAGCAAGGGTATTAAACAGGTATTGAGTAGAATCAGAGTATGAGTTATACCTGGGTGCTCCAGTGTATTTATAATGGTGAGATGTGACCTTTTGGATAAGATAAGTTAGTTATCTTATCTTATCTTTTATCTTTGAGTTGAGGTCAGCGTATCTTCAACGGAACCGCCTTTATCCCTATAGGCTTGGGCTGCCTTAGGTTTTGGGGCGTGTTCCTCTATTTGGGCCCTTCTTTGGGCTTTCCTGGTGACTTGGTCAAGCTCTTAAGAAAGAAGTCAGGTTGTCTTAACTTGAAGAGGTCGGTCGCTTCGTCTGTCGAACATCCCGGGTCGGACAGCTCGACCCAGGGTATGAACAGTGCCCCTACTTGAGCTCGGTGTTTCTGTTGAGGTCGAGTTTTTTGACTTCGGTCCTTTCATGACGAAGCCGAACTTAAGTATTTTGTCGATTTCTTTTTGTATAATCTTTTGAATGTAGAACGTTTTCCTCTAAAGGCGCGCGCTTTTATATCAACGCTTTGCTTTTGGGAACGTGAAAGGGTTTAATACCTTCATTAATTGGTATTAATTGCCCCGTTTTTTCCTGGCTTTTATTTTGAATTTTCTCAATCAAAAACGGTGTCTTTTCTTCGCTCTTCTTCGTAACTTTTCCCTTTACTCTCTCATTTTCTGTTTCTTTCGTAACTTCTTCCTGCAACGTCTGTTCTGTCATTGCTCTCTGTGGAAGAGGGGTGATTTCCAGATTTTCTCCTTCTATCTTTGCGGTTTTTCGCTTCGAGGTTTTTCTTCTATTTCTCCAGGTTCAATTTTTCTTCCTCTGATCCTCTTATATGTCGGTAAAAAGTTTGAATTTTGCTCGGAGAAAGTTGGGATCTTTCTGTTTTTACCATGCCGAATTGTTTGCGTGTTCTGGAATTTCTTCATTTTTTGGTGCAAGTCTTTTGCTTTTTTCGTTGCTTGAATCTTTTCTTAGGGCTTTTGCATGTTGTCGCCGCTTCTGGTTGCACCTTTGATGATGATTTTTGCTTGATCTTGAAAAAGTTTGTGTCTTTGGTGATTTTCTGCTTGGCATTTTTTATGTTTGACAATGCTTTTTGCTGATAGACTGTAGGAAGGTGGTGACTTTGTGTTTTTGTTTTTACTTCCTTTGTTTCTTTTGGGACTTTATTTTTTTTCTGATGAGTGCCGGGGCGTAAGCTGTAGAAATTTCTTGAATCCTTGCTTTGTTATTGCCTCCAAAGGATGCCCCAGGATTTTGGTTTGAATCTTGGGGTTTTCCTTTTTTGTTCGTCCGTCGAGTTGTTTTTGCCCTTTGTCCGAGATGCTTTTTTAGTAATCCACTTTTCTTTTCTTATTGTAGGATTTAGTTGGCCTCATGTCTTCTCGCAATAACATTGTAGAGATGCCTTCCCGGGTTCCTGAGGGCATGGCTGATTGGGTGGACTCAATGGTCCTTATCTGTGTCTCCTTGGTTGATTCCGAGTTTTGCGCGCAGCTTAGGCAGTTTCATAGGGTCTGTAGTAATCCAGGTGATGAGAAGAATTATGAACTTGTCCCTCCCTCCTCCAAAGAGAGAGTCTGCTTCTCTACTCGGGTTGTTGACGATCGCCCTTTCTTCTATGTTTATGACTTTTTCTTTGGTCCGCTGGGTATTACCCTTCCTTTTACTCAATTTGAAACCGATCTGTTGTGGTCTTGTAATGTTGCCCCCTCTCAACTTCACCCTAATTCCTGCGATTTCATAAAGATTTTTCAATTGTTGTGCAATGGTTTTGGTATCCCTGCTTCCCAATCTCTCTTTTTCTATCTGTTTGTCTTGACTAAGCCCAGAGTGGTAAAAAAAAAGGTAGCTTGGGTCTCCTTTCGCTCTACCCAGGGAAAGAAGGTCTTTTCCATGTTTGACGAGTCATTTCGTGATTTTAAAAACTACTTTTTCAAGGTCCGAGCTGTTGAAGGAGCTCGTCCCTTCTTTCTGGATGAAAATGATGAGCCTGATTTTCCCTTGGAATGGCAAAAAGATGTGAGGGTGTCCCAATATACGTGGGAAATGTTGGATGAGGCTGAGCGAGCCTTTGTGACTGTCTTGGAAGAACACTGGGGGCAACCTCCCCATCTTGACACAAAGAAATTTCTAACCAATCCCTCTCTTCTTCAAACTGAGCTGGGTATTTTGTGTTTCCTTTTTTATCTGTTTATATTGCTTGTAGCTGTCCTTCCGACTTGTAGCTTAACTTTCTGTTTTATTTGCAGAGGCAATGAAGAATAATGAATCTATGAAAGCCTTTAAGAAGGCGCAGAAGGCGACTGCTGCCAGAAATATTGCTGCCAAGGCGGCTGGGGAGGGGTCCTCCCAAGTGCGCGAGAAGCCATCAGGGCCGAGTTCCCCCGGGGTGAAGAAGGTGATCCCAACACCTCGGGTCCGCTTGGTGGATCCTCACCCTACTTCTGCCGCTCCATCTGCTGCCCCTCCAAGTAAGAAGCAAAAGACGGCTGAGCCCTTCGACCTCAATGCCCCTGATTTCAATGCCATTGAGTTTGTAGATCAACAAATCGGGCCCTATGGTACCATCTCCATGGACGATGTGTCCATTCTCCATCATCTGGAGTTTATGGCCTGAAATCATGTAAAGATGGCATATATGTCGGCTGCTATACATCGGACTGCTCAGAATCTTCCTCTCCATGCTACCAAAGAATTTATGGAGGAGGCAAAGCAAGAGTTTGACCGGATGAAGGGGCTGAAGGAGGAGCTTGAATTAAAGGTGACCAAGTTAGAGAAGGATCTAGAGAATGAGAAGGCGAGTTCCCTTTCACTGGCGGCTTCTTTGAGATTGGCCGAGGACACAGCCTTGATGCATAAGGAGAGTTACGTTACGACTTATCGGGAGGTGATGCACCTGAGGAAGGAGTTGAACAATGCCCGGGAAGATTATTCTGAGCTCCAAGGTCATCTCGTTGGCAGCGTGACTGCTGCCTATGAGAACTTGAAGGAGCAAGTTTGGGTCATTGCTCCCGAGGGCGATCTCACCCCTTTCAGCCTGGACAATGTTGTCAGGGATGGCAAGATTGTCCCTGATGACGATGGTGATGATGATGCTGATCCTCCTCCTGTGTCCTCTGCCAAAGTGTTGATCTCTTCTGTTCCTCCGGTTGCACCTGATTCGGATTGCCAGGTTCTGAACCGGGAGGATGGAACTATAGATGCCGTGCCTATTCAGACTCATCCTCCTTCTCCTTGTCCTGATGATGCCAAGAAGGCTCCTGATGCTTGCTAATCTCTTTCTAGATATTTATGTAGTTGGCCCGGCTTGTGGGCTTTTTAAAACTTTGTTTGTTTTGCTGACGGTTTCTTGTTGCTTGTTTTAGCAACTTTATTTTGAAAAACAAAAAGTAGCTCGCTATCTTTAGCAGGTGTTGATGGCCGCTGTTCCGGGGCCTTATAACTTTTGTGGAGTAATAGAGGTAGTTTTTTGACTTGGCATCTTTTCAGTTTTCTACTGATGTTTGAAATCTTGTATCTCGACCTCCTCGGATTGCTTTGTTTTATTGTTTGTAGCTTGGATCCTTTGAGGTTGTGACTTATGGGTCCAACTTGTTTCTTGGTGGTTCTTTTGCGCTGGTCCCCTTTCAGTTATTTCTGTAATCCTCTTTCTTGGACCTTTGTCAGGTCTTTTTCGGGGATTACTTTTATAACTTATTTGTAGGAGATCAACTTCGTTAGGTCGACCTCTTTCCAAGTTATTTTTGTAATCCTCTTTCTAGGACCTTTGTCAGGTTTCTTTTAGGGATTACTTTTATAATTTGTTTGTAGGAGATCAACTTCGTTAGGTCGATCTCTTTCTAGGTTATTTTTGTAATCCTCTTTTTTGGACCTTTGTCAGGTCTCTTTCAGGGATTACTTTGATAAATTTTTAGTGGTAGGAGTCCGACTTGGTTATGTCGGTCTCCTTTTAGTTATTTTTTGTAGTCCTCTTTCTTGGATCTTTGTCAGATCTCTTTCAGGGACTACTTGTATAACCTTTTAGTGATAGGAGTCCGACTTGGTTATGTCGGTCTCCTTTAAGTTATTTTTTTGTAGTCCTCTTTCTTGGATATTTGTCAGATCTCTTTCAGGGACTACATGTATAACTTTTTGTTTTGGGTTGACTTTGTTATGTCAGGCCCTTCTAAGTTAAAGTAATTGGTGGACGAAATTGCAATCACACTTTTGCAATTCCGCACAACTAACCAGCAAGTGCACTGGGTCGTCCAAGTAATACCTTACGTGAGTAAGGGTCGATCCCACGGAGATTGTCGGCTTGAAGCAAGCTATGGTTATCTTGTAAATCTTAGTCAGGATATCAGAAATTATCAGGATTAATTGTGAAAAGTAAAAGAACATGAAATAAGTACTTGTTTTGCAGTGATAGAGAATAGGTTGAGGTTTTGGAGATGCTCCATCTTTTGAATCTCTGCTTTCCTACTGTCTTCTTCTTCAAGCACGCAAGACTCCTTCCATGGCAAGCTGTATGCAAGGGTTTCACCGTTGTCAATGGCTACCTCCCATCCTCTCAGTGGAAATGTTCAACGCACCCTGTCACGGCACGGCTATCCATCTGTCGGTTCTCAATCAGGCCGGAATAGAAACCAGTGATTCTTTTGCGTCTGTCACTAACGCCCCGCCCTCAGGAGTTTGAAGCTCGTCACAGTCATTCAATCATTGAATCCTACTCAGAATACCACAGACAAAGTTTAGACCTTCCGGATTCTCTTGAATGCCGCCATCAGTTCTAGCTTATACCACGAAGATTCTGATTAAAGAATCCAAGAGATATCTACTTAATCTAAGGTAGAACGGAGGTGGTTGTCAGGCACACGTTCATAGTTGAGAATGATGATGAGTGTCACGGATCATCACATTCATCCGGTTTAAGCACAAGTAATATCTTAGAATGGAAGCAAGCATGATTGAATAAGAAACAGTAGTAATTGCATTAATCCATCAAGACACAGCAGAGCTCCTCACCCCCAACCATGGGGTTTAGAGACTCATACCGTGGAAAGTACACAAAGAAACGTGTAAAGTGTCATGAGGTACAGATACAATGTCAAAAGATCCTATTAATAGTAAGCTAGTAACCTAGGGTATACAGAAATGAGTAAATGACGTAAAAATCCACTTCTGGGTCCACTTAGTGTGTGCTTGGGATGAGCATTGAAGCTTTCATGTGTAGAGACTTTTTCTGGAGTTAAACGCCAGCTTTCATGCCAGTTTGGGCGTTTAACTCCAGTTTTTATGCCAGTTCCAGCGTTAAACGCTGGAAATTCTGAGGCAGATTTGCAACGCCGGTTTGGGCCATCAAATCTCAGGCAAAGTATGGACTATTATACATTGCTGGAAAGCCCAGGATGTCTACTTTCCAATGCCGTTGAGAGCGTACCAATTGGGCTTTTGTAGCTCCAGAAAATCCACTTCGAGTGCACGGAGGTCAGAATCCAACAGCATCTGCAGTCCTTTTCAGCCTCTGAATCAGATTTTTGCTCCGGACCCTCAATTTCAGCCAGAAAATACCTGAAATCACAGAAAAACACACAAACTCATAGTAAAGTCCAGAAAAGTGAATTTTAACTAAAAATTAATAAAAATATACTAAAAACTAACTAGATCATACTAAAAACATACTAAAAACAATGCCAAAAAGCGTATAAATTATCCGCTCATCAGTAATCCTCTTTAATAGGGTTGGCCATACCTATTTCCAGGGTTTACTTATAACTTGGGTTGACTTGGTTCGTTCGACCAGTCCTTAAGTTATTATTTTAACGATCCATAAGACCTTGTCAGGTTCTTTTTTAGATCACTTTCGATAACTTCTTACATTATTCTGTGTTCATCTTTGCCGATTTGTAGAAAGTGGTTGGCATCTTTAGATCATCCTTTGGGTGAATCGCATTTTCACCTTTATCGGACGATTTATCTTTATCGTGGTCGTGCAGAGAAATTGTTTTTCACTTTCTGCCGACCTGTCGCTTTATAATCGGACGATGAATACTTCAGATTAATGCGTCTTGGATTCTTTGTAGAATATCTAAATAGACTTTATTCAAAGAAAAAATGCAAATATACATGTGGGAATTTTCTTATCCCTTTAAGTCGGGCATGACCTAGATCTCAACATGGTGCCTCATTAAAAAACCTTTTCAGGAAAAAGAGCACATCCACTAGTGAGATCCGTTGCCTTTTCTAGCTATAGTACCTTCTTAGGTTGCAGGCGTGCCATGATCTGGGAAGCTCTCGTCCATCGAGTTCGGACAGTCGGTAGTAGCCCTTCCCAAGTACTTCTATGACTCGGTAAGGTTCTTTCCAGTTTGCTGCCAGCTTCCCTTCTCCGGGCCGAGTTGTTCCAATGTCGTTTTAGATTAAGATGATATCGTTCTCCGCAAAACTTCTTGGTACTACCCTTTGATTATATCTGGAAGCCATTCGACGTTTTAGAGCTTCTTCTCTGATCCGAGCTCTTTCCTGGATTTCAGGTAGTAGGTCGAGTTCTTCCCTCTGAAGTTGGGAGTTTGCTCCCTCATTATAATGGACTACTCTATGCGAAGCTTCTTCAATTTCTACTGGAATCATTGCCTCCATTCTGTATGCTAATCTGAAAGGGGATTCCTTTGTGGTGGAATGTGGCGTCGTTCGATATGCCCAGAGAACCTATGGAAGCTCCTCTGCCAAGGCTCCCTTTGCATCTTGTAGTCTTCGTTTTAACCCTGCCAATATGACTTTGCTGGCGGCTTCGCCCTGTCCATTGGCTTGTGGATGTTCAACAGAGGTGTACTGGTGCTTTATATTAAAGTCGGCTACTAATTTTCTGAAGCATGCGTCTGTGAATTGGGTGCCATTGTCTGTGGTTATTGAATATGGGACTCCGAACCTCGTGACAATGTTTCTATATAAGAATTTTCGGCATCTTTGGGCGGTGGCATTGGCTAGGGGTTCTGCCTCAATCCATTTTGTAAAGTAATCTACCCCTACTATGAGGAATTTAACTTGTCCTGATCCCTGGGGAAAGGGACCGAGAAGGTCGAGTCCCCATTTTGCGAATGGCCAAGGCGAAGTCACGCTAATGAGTTTTTCTGGCGGGGCGATGTGGAAGTTGGCATGTTTCTGACATGGTGGACATGTCTTTACAAATTCTGTAGATTCTTTCTGTAAGGTTGGCCAATAAAACCCTGCCCGAAGTATCTTTTTGGCGAGAGCCCGTGCTCTGAGATGATTGCCACAAATGCCGCAGTGTACCTCTTCTAACACTTCCCTGGTGTGGGAGGTCGGCACGCATTTTAGTAATGGTACCGAGATCCCTCTTTTGTACAGGATGTTGTTTAGGATGGTGTAGTACTGTGCCTCCCTTTTTAGCCTCTTTGCTTCCTTTTCTTCTGTGGGGAGCGTTCCTGTTTTGAGGTAGTTGATTATGGGAATCATCCATCCTTGGTCCTGGCCTGTTATGGTTAGGAATTTTTCTGCTTCCGAGATTGATGGGTTCTGTAACATTTCCTGGATGAGGCTTCTATTGTTGCCCCCTAGTTTGGTGCTGGCTAGTTTTGAGAGTGCGTCAGCTCAGGCATTTTGCTCACGGGGTATCTGGGAGATCTTGTATTCTCCGATTTGTCCGAGCTATTCCTTGGTCTTATCCAAATACTTTTTCATGGTAGGATCTTTGGCTTAGTAACTCCCTGTTATTTGTGATGTGACCACTTGCGAATCGCTGTAAATGTTATGTTTTCGAGGTCCGACCTCTTTAGCCAGCTTCAAACCGGCTAATAATGCTTCATATTCTGTCTGGTTGTTTGAGGCCGGGAACCCGAACTTGAGCGAGAGCTCAACTTGGGTTCCTTGGTCGCTTTCTATTATCACGCCTGCGCCGCTTCCAGTTTTATTTGAAGAACCGTCCACGTAAAGATTCCATTCTGTGGGGTTTCTAGGGCATCTGTGAATTCTGCGATAAAGTCGGCTAGATACTGTGATTTGATGGCTGTCCGAGCTTCATATTGGAGGTCAAACTCTGACAACTCGACTGCCCATTGTAGAATTCTGCCTGCCAGATCTGTTTTCTGCAATATTCCTTTTAAGGGCTGGTTAGTTCGAACTTTAATGGTGTGGGCCTGGAAGTAAGGGCAGAGTCATCGAGATGTTAGAACGAGATTATAGGCAAATTTTTCTATTTTCTGATAGTTCAGCTCGGATCCCTATAGTGCTTTGCTAATGAAGTAGACGGGTTGTTGTCCGTTTTCGTCTTCTTTGACCTGTGCTGACGCTACTGCCCTGCTTCCTACTGCGAGATATAATATGAATGGTTCTCCTTCTCGTGGTCGGGACAGGGTAGGTGGCTGTCCTAAGAACTTCTTAAAGTTTTGGAAGGCTTGTTCACATTCTATCGTCCATTCGAACTGTTTTCCCTTTCTTAAAGTAGCATAGAAGGGGAGGGATCTTATCGCGGCTCCTACTAAGAATCGGGATAGGGCAGCCAATCTCCCGTTGAGTTGCTGTACTTCTTTGACGCAGGTTGGGCTCTTCATGTTGAGTATGGCCTGGCATTTATCTGGATTTGCTTCAATTCCTCTTTGTGTGAGCATAAAACCTAAGAATTTGCCTGTTTCTACCGCAAAGGTGCATTTTGCTGGATTGAGTCGCATATCATGCTTCCTAATGGTGTCGAACACTTGGACTAGGTCAGACAATAATGTCTCTTCACTTTGTGTTTTAATTAGCATGTCGTCCACGTAGACTTCCATGATCTTTCTGATGTGATCTGAGAAGACTTTATTCATTAGCCTTTGGTAAGTAGCTCCTGCGTTCTTGAGACCGAAAGGCATTACAATGTAGCAGTAGTTTGCTTTTGGTGTTAGGAATGAGGTCTTTTCTTGATCTGGTGGATACATGGGGATTTGATTGTATCCCGAGTATGCGTCCATAAACGAGAGATACTTGTATCCGGAGGAAGCATCTACCAGAGCGTTAATACTTGGGAGTGGATATGGATCCTTTGGACAAGCTTTGTTGAGATCGGTGTAATCGGTGCACATTCGCCACTTCCCATTTGATTTTTTCACCAAGACAACGTTGGCTAGCCATAGTGGGTATTTGGCTTCTTTTATGAATCCTGCTTCCAGGAGTGCTTGTACTTTCTCTTCCACAGCTTGGGATCGTTCTGGCCCAAGTTTTCTTCGTCTCTGCTGCACCGGTCGAGATCCTGAGTAGACCGCCAACTTGTGACACATTAGCTTAGGGTCGATACCTGGCATGTCTGCAGCTTTCCATGCGAAGAGGTCGACGTTATCTCGCAAGAATTGTATTAGTAATTCTTTTAAATCTCCTTTTAGGATTGTGCCGATATTAGTTATTTTTTCTGAGGTGTCCCCGATCTGAATCTTTTCTATCTCGCCCTCTGGCTGGGGATGAAGTTCTTCTCGTCGTTGAACTCCGCCTAGCTCGATTGTGTGAAATTCTTCTCCTTTGCCTCTGAGATTTAGGCTTTCGTTATAACAGCGACGTGCCATCTTCTGGTCTATTTTTATCGTGGCTATCCCTTTTGGAGTTGGGAATTTCATACATAGGTGTGGGGTCGAGACTATTGCGACGAGTTGGTTGAGTGTTGTCCGACCTATGAGAGCATTGTAAGCTGAACTTACATCGACTATGATGTAGTCTATTTTGAGAGTCCTAGATTGGTTTCCTTTTCCGAAGGTTGTATGTAGCGGTATGTATCCTAGTGGTCTCAACGGGGTATCTCCTAGCTCGAACAGACTGTTTGGATATGCCTTAAGTTCTTTTTCTTCTAAGCCGGGTTTATCAAAGGCTGTCTTGAAAAGATGTCGGCAGAACTCCCTTGGTTTACCAAGGTGTGGTGTAGGTTGGCGTTTGCTAATATGATGGTGATAACCATGGGATCGTCGTGTCCTGTGATGATTCCAGATGTGTCCTCCTTAGTGAATGTTATTGCAGGGATGTTGAGGGCTTCCTCTTCTCCCTCGACATGATATACTTCTTTGAGATATCTTTTGCGAGAGGTTTTGGAGATCCCACCTGCTGTAAATCCGCCATGTATCATGTCGACATGTCTTTCCAGTGTCCGAGGTGATCGTTCAATTCGGTCGGTATCTTCATCCCTTCGTCTCTTTCTCTGATCATCTTCTTGGGTGGCTAGGAATCGATCTAATTTTCCTTCTCTCACCAATTTTTCTATGATGTTTTTTAGGTCGAAGCATTCGTTTGTGGAGTGTCCTCGGACTCGATGGTATTCACAATATTCCTTTCGGTTTCCTCCTCCCCTTTTGCCTTTGAGTGGCCGTGCTGGGGGGATTTTTTCTATATGGCAGACTTCTTTGTATATCTCGACCAGGGATGCTCTAAGAGGGGTGTAGTTATGGTATTTTTTTATTTTCTCCCCTTGTCGATCTTCGTTTCTTTTGGATTCCTTGTCTTTGTCTCGGTAGGAGGCCCCCGATTTTGAGATTTCTCCTAACCGAGCATTTTTCTCCATGTTGATATACTTTTCTGCCCGCTCCTGCACTTCGTCTAAGGAGGTTGGGTACTTTTTTGATATAGATTGGTTGAAAGGTCCCTCTCGTAGGCCATTGATGAGTCCCATGATGGCGGCCTCCGTTGGTAAACTTTGTATGTCCATGCATGTTTTGTTGAATCTCTCCATGTAGCTGCGGAGGCTCTCCCGATCTCCTTGTTTGATCCCTAGTAAACTGGGGGCGTGCTTGGCTTTATCTTTCTGAATGGAGAATCTAGCTAGGAATTTTTTAGCTAAGTCATCAAAACTTGAGATGGAAAAGCCTTGCAGCGAACAGCATCTGGGGTGTCAGTGAGGTACATTCTACTTCTGAAGTTGCTGAGGTGGTGGTTGGAATCCGTGGTGCCATCATACAGGGTCATATCCGGTAGTTTGAAGTCTTTTGAAATTTTGGTTTTCATGATTTTCCTAGTGAACAGGTCTTGCTCTTTGTGTGAATTTTCCTCGAGATTAGCCCGGGGGGCTTTTGATTCGAGATCGGCTTCCAATTGTTGTAGCTTTTCTTCCAACTCCCGACGTCGCTGCACCTCTCTTTGGAGATCTCTTCCAATTTCCCGTTGTTGTTGGGTTTCTTTTTCCAGTTGTTTTAGGCGATCCAGGAGCGCTTCTATTGCCCCTGAATTTGGTGAGTCTTTGTCTTTGTTGGTTTCTGGAGTGTTTTGTAGCGTGACATCTGCATTTTTGTGCGGTGTTCCGATCCTCCAGACCTGAATCGTGGTCATTGTCATGGTCGTCCGCCATGGTGATGGGATGACTTCCAGGTTCCTCGGCAACGACGCCAATGTTCCGAGGGTTATCTGAAACTGGAGGTCGATCTCGGATGAGATCTTCTGTACTGGTTGGTGCTAACGTGTCCGGCTGGTGGGAGACGGCCGGAGCTGTTGTGTTCGACTTGTTGGACTTGGTGGTGGTGCTGATTCCTTTGTCCCCGGAGGGTGGGGGGTACCTGCAAGGGACTTCGATGCTTAAGTTAGCAAGAGTATTAAGCAGGTATTGAGTAGAATCAGAGTATGAGTTATACTTGGGTGCTCCAGTGTATTTATAATGGTGAGATGTGACCTTTTGGATAAGATAAGTTAGTTATCTTATCTTATCATTTATCTTTGAGTTAAGGTCAGCGTATCTTCAACGGAACTGCCTTTATCCCTATAGGCTTGGGCTGCCTTAGGTTTTGGGGCGTGTTCCTATTTGGGCCCTTCTTTGGGCTTTTCTGGTGACTTGGCCGAGCTCTTAAGATAGAAGTTGGGTTATTCTAACCTGAAGAGGTCGATCTCTTCGTCTGTTGAACATCCCGGGTCGAACAGCTCGACCCAGGGTATGAGCAACCCCTATAATCAATTACCTCCAGTCAGAGACACTCCTCACAGACAAAAAAGAGGCAAAGAGGTTAAAGCGAGAAGCACAATACTACACCATAATAGGCGATATCTTATATAGGAGAGGGATCTCAACTCCCCTCCTAAAATGTATACCGACTTCCAACACAAGGGAAATCCTGGAAGAAGTATACAGCGGCATGTATGGCAACCACTTGGGGGCACGAGCTCTCTCCAAGAAAGTACTCCGAGCTGGATTCTTCTGGCCGACGTTGCAAAAAGAAGCAGCAGAATTTGTCAAGACATGTTCAACATGTCAAAAGCATGCTAACTTCCACATCGCTCCACCCGAAGAACTCATTGGTGTAACGTCGCCTTGGCCATTTGCAAAATGGGGGCTCGACCTTCTCGGACCCTTCCCACAGGGGTTGGGACAAGTCAGATTCCTCATTGTAGGAGTAGACTATTTCACAAAATGGATTGAGGAAGAACCCCTAACAATGCCACTGCCCAAAGAAGTTAGAAATTCTTATACAGGAACATTGTTACGAGGTTTGGGATTCCTCACTCCATCACTACAGACAATGGCACTCAATTCACTGACGCAGGATTCAGAAAATTGGTAGCTGACTTGAAAATAAAGCACCAATTCACATCCGTAGAATACTCACAAGCCAATGGACAGGCAGAAGCCGCCAACAAAGTCGTACTAGCCGGGTTAAAACAGAGACTACGGGACGCAAAGGGAGCTTGGGCTGAAGAGCTCCCACAAATCCCAGGAGAATCACCTTTTCGATTAGCTTACGAAATGGAGGCAATGATCCCAGTAGAGATTGAAGAAGGATTTCTTAGAATGATCCTCTACAATGAAGAGGTCAACTCCCAAAATCAACGGGAAGAACTCGACCTACTTTCGGAAGTCCGAGAAAGTGCTCGGATTAGAGAAGAAGCCTTAAAACAATGAATGGCCTCAAGATACAATCAGAAAGTAATCCAGCGAAGTTTTGCCAACAATGATCTCATCCTAATCCGAAATAACATCGGAACAGGTCGATCAGGAGAAGGAAAGCTAGCAGCTAACTGGAAAGGACCCTACCGAGTTATAGAGGTACTGGGAAAAGGCTACTACAAAGTGTCCGACCTTGAGGGGCGAGAGCTGTCAAGGTCATAGCACGCCTGCAACCTAAGGAGGTACTATAGTTAGAAGGTAATAAAAGATGTTAGGTTAAGGCGCACTCTTTTTCCTGAAAAAGGGTTTTTAATGAGGCACCAAGACAAGATCCACATAAATACCTGCATGTACATATTCTTGTTTATATTCCTATTTTTTATTTGAATAAAGTCTTTCGGATCCTCTACAAAGTTTTTCCTTTTTACCAAGACAAATTAATCTGAGCGCAAAAACTCATCGTCCGATTACAAAGCTACAGGTCGGCAAAGATGAGAACCAATCTCATTGCCCGATCACGATAAGGTCGGCAAGATGAAAACCAAATTCATCACTTGATCACAACATAGTCGGCAAGATAAAAGTGACAAAAACAGATTAATGCAAGAAATTATAAAAATTAATCCATAGAAAGAGGCCTGACGAGGTTTGAATAAAAATGGATTGCTAAAAATAACTTAGGAAGGACCGACCAGAAGAAGTCACCCCAAACCAATCAAAGCGAAAAAAGTTATAAAAAGTTATCCATAGAAAGAGACTTGACGAGGTCTGAATAAAAATGGATTGCTAAAAATAACTTAGGAAGGACCAACCAGAAGAAGTCAGACCAACGAAAGCTACAGATTGAACCGACAGGAGAAGTCGGACCAACGAAAGCTACAGCTCGGACCGGCAAGAAGTAGTCGGACTAGCAAAAACTACAGAACGGATCAACCAAGAGCGTTCGCTAAAAGGGACACAATTTTTCCCAGAAAAGCCACAACTCAACAGTGAAAGCTATCAAAATGGCCAAGACTGAAAAGGTTCTACAGGAACACTAAACAGTGGCCAAACATGCTAAGCTCCAAGGATCACCTCGACAAACTAATGAGATCGGACAACAATGCATCGGCACTCTACAGGGATCCAGAAAAAAGCATTCAACATATAAAAGAAACGCCAAAATCATAAAAAAAAACGTCAAAAACTCAAAGGGCCTCCCAAAAGTTAACCTCAAGAGTTCAAAATTTTTTTTTCTAAAATAAAGTTGCTAAAGAAAAGCAACCGAATGTCCAGAGAACCTAAACCATAGATACAAAATATCAGTGTCTAAAAGCCCACAAGCCGAGCTATAACAAAAAGCATATAAAATCACAAAGGGTCCGAAGACTTCTTCGTAGTAGCATCCTGAATAGAAGGAAGAATGATATTCAAAGGGGTCGCATCCACAGTCCCATCCTCATGATTTAAGACTTGAATGTCAGGATCAGACTCGGGATGGCCGACCTCAGAAGCAGGAGTGGAAGAAGTAGTAGCAGCAGAACCTTTGACTGGCGGATTGGGAGGAGAACCTTCCTCTTCGTCATCATCGGGGGCAGGAACAATCTTGCCATCCTCAATAATATTATCCAGACTAAAGAGAGACAGGTCGAGTTCAGGAGCAAGAACTCGGACTTGAGCCTTTAAATTTTCATAAGCTCCTGTCACAGAATCTACCAGATGACCCTGGAGATCGGCGTAATTTGCAAGGGCAGATTCAAGCCTTTCCCTCAGCTCCAACATCTTGGCATAAGTACGGGTATAACTTTCCTTATGTATCTTCGCCATTTGCTCGGCCAAATTTGCAGCCGCTTCAGCATTAGTAGCTCGAGACTTCTCCTTCTCCAAATCCAGCTCTAGCTTAGCCACCCTGGCATCCAACTCATCCTTCAAGCCCTTAACTTTATTAAAATCCAACTTGGCATCCTCAAGAAAAGCTTTCGTAGCATGGACTGTGGAGCCCTGAATAGTACGGAATAGAGCTGCTCCTATATGGGCCATCCAAATACTGTTAGTAGTAATAAAATTCAAGTGATGAATGATTGATACATCATTCATCGAAAGTCGACCATAAGGAGTGGTTTGATTATCAACAAACCCTACAACATCAAAACCAGGAGCGTCCAAGTCATAAGGCTCCACAGTCTTTTATTTTCTGGGAAGAGGACCAACAATAGGAGAAGAAGCACCAGAAGTTGAATGGGGAGGATTAGAAGGAACCACTCAAACTTGGGGAGTTGGAATGACTTTCCTCAAACCAGCAGTGTCCGAGGTTGGCTTCTTCAGAGGAGATTGAGAAGATCCCTCTCTAGAAGCTTTGGCCGAGATATTTTGAGCGATAGTTGCTTTCTTGGCCCTACGAATATGTTTCATTGAATCCGCAGACTTCACCATCTCTGAAAAGGAAAGGAAAAATAGCAAAACCAAGTCCAGCTCAAAGAAAGGTATAGATCGGCAAAACAAATAAACACAGAGAAGTCGCTATACCCAATTTAGCCTTAAGAAGGGAAGGACCCTCAGAAATTTTTTCGTATCATGGTGGGGAGGCTCCCCCCAATTTTCCTCTAATACATGTACAAAGGCCTGCTCGACCTCATCCAGACATTCCTAGGAATACCTGGTCACTACCACATTCTTTTGCCAGCATAAAGGGAAGGTAGGCTCACTGTTTTGATCCAAAAAGAAGGGCTGAGCTCCCTCAACAGCTCGGACCTTGAAATAGTAATTCTTAAAATCCCTAAATAATTCATTATACATCAAAAACACTTTCTTTCCTTGGGAAGTTTAGAAAGAAATCCTGGAAGCTTTCCTACTGATGAGCGGATAATTTGTATACTTTTTGGCATTGTTTTTAGTATGTTTTCAGTAGGATTTAGTTAGTTTTTAGTATATTTTTATTAGTTTTTAGTTAAAATTCACTTTTCTGGACTTTACTATGAGTTTGTGTGTTTTTCTGTGATTTCAGGTATTTTCTGGCTGAAATTGAGGGACCTGAGCAAAAATCTGATTCAGAGACTGAAAAGGACTGCAGATGCTGTTGGATTCTGACCTCCCTGCATTCGAAGTGGATTTTCTGGAGCTACAGAAGCCCAATTGGCGCGCTCTCAACGGCGTTGGAAAGTAGACATCCTGGGCTTTCCAGCAATATATGATAGTCCATACTTTGCCCAAGATTTGATGGCCCAAACCGGCGTTCAAAGTCACCCTCAGAATTCCCAGCGTTAAACGCCGGAACTGGCACCTAATTGGGAGTTAAACGCCCAAACTGGCATAAAAGCTGGAGTTAAACGCCAAGAAGAGTCTCTACACGAAAAATGCTTCATTGCTCAGCCCAAGCACACACCAAGTGGGCCCGGAAGTAGATTTTTATGTCATTTACTCATTTCTGTACACCTTAGGTTACTAGTTTTCTATAAGTAGGACCTTTGACTATTGTATTAGAGGTCTTTTTGGATCTTTAAGTCTTTGGATCTTTATATCTTTTGATCACTTTAGATCTCTAGATCATCTTTGGACATTTTAGTTCTTAGATCATTGGGAGGCTGGCCATTCGGCCATGCCTAGACCTTATGCTTATGTATTTTCAACGGTGGAGCTTCTACACACCATAGATTAAGGTGTGGAGCTCTGTTGTACCTCAAGTATTAATGCAATTACTATTGTTCTTCCATTCAATTCCTCTTGTTCTTGTTCCAAGATATCACTTGTTCTTCAACTTGATGAAGGTGATGATTGACGCCCATCACTATTCTCACCCATGAACAAAGTGACTGACAACCACTCTTGTTCTACAAGCATTTGAGGCTTAGTGAATATCTCTTGGATTCCTGATTGCACGATGCATGGTTGATCGCCTGACAACCGAGTGCTCGCCTGACAAACGAGCCAACCATTCCGTGAGATCAGAGTCTTCGTGGTATAGGCAAGAACTGATGGCGGCATTCACGAGAAACCAGAAGGTCTAACCTTGTCTGTGGTATTCTGAGTAGGATTCAATGACTGAATGACTGTGACGTGCTTCAAACCTGTAACTTACTGGGCGTTAGTGACAGACGCAAAAGAATCACTGGATTCTATTCCAGTAGGGGAGGGAACCACACCGGTGATTGGCAGCACTGTGACAGAGTGTGTGCATTAGCTTTCACTGCGAGGATGGGAGGTAGCTGCTGACAACAGTGAGACCCTACACGAGCTTGCCATGGAAAGGAGTAAGAAGGATTGGATGAAGACTGTAGGAAAGCAGAGAGACGGAAGGGAAGGCATCTTCATATGCTTATCTGAAGTTCCTACCAATGAATTACATAAGTATCACTATCTTTATCTTTTATGTTATTTTCGTTCATCACCATATACATTTTGCCTGACTAAGATTTACAAGATGACCATAGCTTGCTTCAATACTAACAATCTCCGTGGGATCGACCCTTACTCACGTAAGGTTTATTACTTGGACGACCCAGTGCACTTGCTGGTTAGTTGTGCGAAGTTGTGTAATGCCATGGTATTGAGCCACCAAGTTCTTGGAGCCATTACCGGGGATTATGAGAGTTGTGAAAAAGTATAGTTCACAATTTCGCGCACCACCTACCTTAGGTTTGGTCAGAACAAAAAGATAAAGGAAGAGGGCTTGGGAAGGTCAAATATCTAGTTCCTGATACAACAATTGAAAGATCTTTATGAAACCCCAAGAATTCAGATGGAGTTGAGAAGGAGCTACATTGCAAGCCCACAACAAACTGGTTTCAAATGGGGTAAAGGGGATGGTGATATTGAGTTGACTAAAGAAATAGTCATAAGCATAAAAGAAGGGTCGTTCTCCCTTTATCAAAGAGGGAAAACTAACCCTCTCCTCGGGGTCAGGGAACACCAGCTTGTAGTTTTTTTCTTGGTCCATATCACTACAAATCCTATGATGTCTCCTAAGTCGCACACAATATTCAAAATCAACTACAAAGACACACATCAAAACAATAGAATCCAGCTAGTTAGACATGCCTCCGGAACTTTAGTAGACATTGCGACAATGTTTTGGCGAGAAGACATAGGTCAACTACTCCTACAAAAAAGAGAAAAAGAGGGGGGGGGGTTGCCACCACACAGCTCGGGAAAAAGTGGAAACAACTCGTGCAACAAACATGCAGAATAAAAGATACAGCAATGAAAAGGAAACCCCAGGATTCATACTAAAAAATCCAGGGGCACCCTTTGGAGGCAGTAACAAAGAAAAGAAGAAAGCAACGATCTATGCCCTAAACAGCTCACAGTAAACACAATCATTCTCTAACAAACATCACACCACGCAAAGCAGCAAGAAAATTTATCATCATAACTAACAAAAATCAGCGAAAGCCACAACCTTTCAAATAGTCCAAACTCAAATAGTGAGCCCAGAGACGAAGGACATGCAAGGATAAAAAGCCCTAAAGAAACAAAGAATACCAGGCATACGTGATGAGCGGATAATTTATATGCTTTTTGGCATTGTTTTTAGGTAGTTTTTAGTAAGTTCAAGCTACTTTTAGGGATGTTTTCATTAGTTTTTATGTTAAATTCACATTTCTAGACTTTACTATGAGTTTGTGTGTTTTTTTGTGATTTCAGGTAATTTCTGGCTGAAATTGAGGGACTTGAGCAAAACTCTGATAGGAGGCTGACAAAGGACTGCTGATGTTGTTGGAATCTGACCTCCCTGCACTCGAAATGGATTTTCTGGAGCTACCGAACTCCAAATGGTGCGCTCTCAACGGCGTTGGAAAGTAGACATCCAGAGCGTTTTAGCAATATATAATAGTCCATACTTATTCGGGAATTGACGATGTAAATGGGCGCTCAACGCCAGTTCCATGTTGCTGTCCGGAGTTGAACGCCCAAAACACGTTACAACTTGGCGTTCAACTCCAAAAGAAGCCTCAGCTCGTGGATAGATCAAGCTCAGCCCAAACACACACCAAGTGGGCCCCAGAAGTGGATTTATGCATCAATTACTTACTCATGTAAACCCTAGTAGCTAGTCTGGTATAAATAGGATAATTTACTATTGTATTAGACATCTTTGGTCTCAGTTTTATTTTATTCTTCATCTGAGGAGACTATTGATCACATTTTGGGGGGCTGGCCATTCGGCCATGCCTGAACCTTTCACTTATGTATTTTCAACGGTGGAGTTTCTACACACCATAGATTAAGGGTGTGGAGCTCTGCTGTACCTCAAGTTTTAATGCAATTACTACTATTTCCTATTCAATTCTCTTTATTCCTATTCTAAGATATTCGTTGCACTTCAACTTGATGAATGTGATGATCCGTGACACTCATCATCATTCTCACCTATGAACGTGCGTGATTGACAACCACTTCCATTCTACCTTAGGTCGGGCGCGTATCTCTTAGATTCCTTAAACAGAATCTTTGTGGTATAAGCTAGATTGATGGCGGCATTCATGAGAATCCGGAAAGTCTAAACCTTGTCTGTGGTATTCCGAGTAGGATTCTGGTATTCTTGAAGCTCGTCACAGTCATTCAATCCCAGAATTCTACTCGGAATACCACAGACAAGGTTTAGACTTTCCGGATTCTCATGAATGCCGCCATTAATCTAGCTTATACCACGAAGATTCTGTTTAAGGAATCTAAGAGATACGCGCGCGGCCTAAGGTAGAACAGAAGTGGTTGTCAATCACGTGCGTTCATAGGTGAGAATGATGATGAGTGTCACGGATCATCACATTCATCAAGTTGAAGTGCAACGAATATCTTAGAATAGGAATAAAGAGAATTGAATAGGAAATAGTAGTAATTGCATTAAAACTTGAGGTACAGCAGAGCTCCACATCCTTAATCTATGGTGTGTAGAAACTCCACCCTTGCTGGAAAGCTCTAGATGTCTACTTTCCAACGCCATTGAGAGCGTGCCATTTGAGGTTCTGTAGCTCCAGAAAATCCATTTCGAGTGCAGGGAGGTCAGATTCCAACAGCATCAGCAGTCCTTTGTCAGCCTCCTATCAGAGTTTTGCTCAAGTCCCTCAATTTCAGCCAGAAATGACCTGAAATCACAGAAAAACACACAAACTCATAGTAAAGTCCAGAAATGTGAATTTAACATAAAAACTAATGAAAACATCCCTAAAAGTAGCTTGAACTTACTAAAAACTACCTAAAAACAATGCCAAAAAGCCTATAAATTATCCGCTCATCAATACGCCACAAGCAAAAGAGTGAAGGGATCACCATAAAAGTGCAAGCTTCTTTCAGAAAACCATGAAAACAAAATATCAAAAAGAAACACGCAATCTTTTTGTTAGCTCAGACAAGATTCCCAGAAGCAAAATCAGTGAAAATCACAGGCAACAATAAGAAGGCGACTATCGAAAACATAAAAGGGAAAGAAATTACCAACCTGTGGGGGAAGAAAAAGCAAGCGCGAAAGACCAAAGCAACGATGAATCCATGCTAAACAACCACTTTCGAAGGATTGGAAATAAGAAAGCACAAAGGCGCGAAACTTGAGAAACAAAGCACTGTGTAGCAAAGAAAAGTGAAAAGAAAGGAAAGGAGAAACTGAAGAAATAGGACTCTAAAATTCAAAATGAGATATGAAGAGGGAAGCAAGGAAACGGCAAAAAAGAAGTTAATGAGTCTTAACCCTCGCACGTTTCCAAGAAAAGCACAACGTGCGCTGCATTTAAAAAGGAAACACTTCGCATTCAATGCAGTTCTACAAACAGGATTGACAAAATACTCGAGCTCGGCTTCTCTAAAAGGGATTAAAAGTGTAAAAAGACATGATCTCAAAGGAAAGACCGTGCTCAAGTAGGGGCACTGTTCATACCCTGGGTCGAGCTGTGCGACTTGGGTTGAACGAAGGCGAAATGACCGACCTCTTCAGATCAGGCTCCCCGACCTCTTCATAAAAAGAGTTTGGCCAAATCGACTATAAGGCCCAAATAGGCCCAGACAAAAGGACACAACCCAAATCTAAAGGCAGCCAAGGCCTAGAAATATAAGGGCGGTTCCCCTTGAAGATAAGATAGTTTCACCCAAAAGATAAGATAAGATAACTATCTTATCTCCAGAAAGGATATTCCACACTACTATAAATACACTGGAGCACCCAGATATAACTCATACTCTGATTCTACACAAAAAACTTGCCTAAAGAACGTGCTAACTTAAGCATCAGAGTCTCTTGCAGGTACCACCCCACTCCGGTGACGAAGGATCTCCCAACAAGTTGGACACGTCAGCTTCGGCCACCACCGTAGAACTCGTCCGAGATCGACTTACAGTTTCAGATAACCCTCGGAAAAATACCCTTCTGAGAGAACTGCCATGAGGAAGAATTCATAGATCTAGATGCTTTGGATACTATTCTTGCTCAGAATAAAGACATGTCTCAACAGATAAATGCCATTGCACAACACTTGTCTGGATTACAAGTTTCAACTATTAATACCCAAGATGCTCCTTATGACATGAGTGTTGGATTTCGTCGAGGGGAGAATTTTAATTATGATTAATTTTCCTCTGAATAGGTTAATTACATGAGCAATTCCTCCAGACCCCCCAATAATGACCCTTTTTCCAAGACTTACAATTCAGGGTGGAGGAATCACCCAAATTTTGGACGAAAAAATCAACTACAGAGGCAATCAAATTTCAACAACAACAACTCTCCTCAGGGCAATTTCATTCAGAATAATTTCAACAACAACAGTCAATTTTTTGAAACCCAGATAATTAATATATAATTAACTCATAAATTAATATTTATTCTAGACAATTAGAAAATTTAATTTTATAGTTTAATGTGTTAGAGCTAATTAGGCCCTAGGCCCAACCCAAGCCTCATTAAACAAAAGAGTTCATCTCTTCTTCCTGTTCCCATAAGCTAAACACGCTGGGCAAACATTTGGGGGTGGAGGAACAAGAATCAAACCCTTGGTTTGATTTCAATCCAAGATACCATTTCGCTCACAGCTCCAACCGCCGCACCGTTTGCAGCCACACGACTACGACGGCAAGATTTACAAAGCCCAGTGCTTTATAAGGTAAGAAACTCTCCATCTCACTTTCAGTTTCTCATTCCCCTAATTTTTGAAATTCTAAGACTTGGAGGTTGAGATTTTGATTAATTTGATGTTCTAGAGTCAATCTAACTTGGTGAACTAGCGGGATTTGGTTTGGTTTAAGGCACGTACGTAAGAATCCTCAAACCATAGTGAATTCATTGAGTATATGTGATTTGTATTGAGTTTATATGTATGGGTGTCAATAATGTGTAATTGAGGTCTTGGAAGCTTGGAGTGGAATTGTATGCTAAAAAATCTGTTGGTGAGGTGTTGAGGCCTTAAAAGCTTGAGAAAAGGTGAATTGGAGGTGTTCCAGGTTTATCGGGAAATCGACCAAGGTATGATTTCGGTTTCTTGTATCTAAAATATAATGTGTCATGAAAACTTAGGCTAGTTGACCATAGGATAAGGTTGAATTCATTATGGTGTTGATGATTATGCATGATGTTGTTTGGATATGAATTATTGTACGACATGATTATAATTGTGAATTGGTGTGTTGGGGAATAATTGAGGGGTGTTGATTTGATTGGGGAACATATGAGTACTTGTTGTTAGTATTGTTGAGTTGAGTGGTTGGATTGTATGTGAATGATTAATGATAATTGTGTTAAGTGAAGAAGTTGATGAGACTATGTGGTGTTTGATGATGATATCAATAATGTTTGATGCTTATGATGAAAATGGAATAATAAATGATGATTTTTATAATGATAGATAAGGTGATGCAAATGAATATGTACTGATGCATTTGTTTCGATAGTTGAGAAATTCATATATGAGATTGTTTATAATTGAAGTATGATTGATTACGGTAGGATATGGGGCTGTGCAGCGATGTTATAGTATATGTTGGTGTTGATTATGAGTTTAGAAAGTTGGTATTGAATGTTGAATTGATGAAAATAGAGGTTGGAGTATTTTTTTTGAAAATCTTATTTTGGCCAAACTTCGGCAAGCCATAAATCGGTTTTTGAACCCCTAAATTCTTTCAAATTTATCTAATATGAGAATTGGTTTTGGAAGGTTTACGCCATTTTAATAACAGATGAAAAATATTTTAAAACAAAAAGTTATGTGCATCGGAAGTTCGGAGTGCAATACTAAAATTCTGTAGCATTCAACATTTTTTCCACTATGCATATCTTGCATATGAGACCACTGCATGCAATGCGATCATTCTATTTAGGTTGGGCGTCTTGCGTACGCGGGATGGTGCATGCCTACGCGAGTGACGTTAGGATTTTTACTAGTAAAGAATTTTATAAAAATATAGTCGCGTTGTAAGTATATATTCTAAACCAACAGAAAATCCCTTCGTACAAACATTTGGTTGTCACAAGTAAAAAAACCCAATAAAAATAATTAACTGAAGTATTCAAACCTCGGGTCGTCTTCTCAAGGAATTGCAGGGAGGTGTGTTTTATTATTGGTTATGGAAAATAGTGTTTTGGGTTTTGAAAAGGGTTTTTGAGCAGAAGAATTAGAATGCAAGAATTAATAAATTGATAACTAATAAAACTCTTGGCAAGGTATGAAAATTAGAAGTCCTATCCTAGTTATCCTTATCAATGGTGATGAGAATTATGTTTTTACTCCCACTTAGTTAACCTTTACTGAATAAAGGAAGGTCAAATGGACTAATCAGTTTGATCCTCAGGTCCTAGTCAATTCCTAAGGAAAGACTAGAGTTATTGGAATGTGATTCGATTAGCGAAATTAACAATTATCAATCACGATGAGTTTGATAACTCAAGAGTCTCTATTTAATCAACCAAAGCCAAAAGGGGAAAATAAATCATAAATAGAGCAAAACAATCCTGAGTCTGAAATACTTCAAATTATATTAAATAGAAAATTAGATTGAACATAGAATTTCATAAACCAAATTGGCAACATCAAGTAATCAACTAAAGTAATAAATAAGAGTAGAACATAAATTAAAGGAACATTGAACCTGTGGTTTGAAGAAATATTCCTAATTTCTAAAAATCCTAATCCTAATCCTAAGAGAGAGGAGAGAACCTCTCTCCCTAAAAACTACATCTAATTTATGAAACTATGTATGAACCAATCTCCCTTTCATGAATGGGTGGATTCCTCCATTTATAATCCTTCAATCTGTGTTCTCTGGGCTTGGATCTGGGCCAAAAGGGTCCAGAAATCACTGAGGATGACTTCTGCAAATTCTGCAGATCGCGCACGTCACGCGTCCGTGTGAGTCACGCGGTCGCATCATCTGGAGTGTTGCTCTTCCACGCGGTTGCGTCAGACATGCACCCGCGTCAGTTATGTTTCGCAGGTCACGTGTTCACCTCATTCATGCGCTCGCATCGATTCTCTTTTGCGCGAATCATGCGTTCGCGTCGTCCATGCGGATGCGTCACTGCCAGTTTCTCCAAGGACTCCAATTTGTGTTTTCCTTCTATTTTTGTATGTTTCCTTTCCATCCTTTAAGTCATTCCTACCCTAGAAGCTCTGCAACTACTCAACACACAAATCACGGTATCGAATGATAATAAAGGGTAATTAAAATAATTATTTTTAAAGCATAGGAAACATGTAATTCACATATATCACATAATAGGGAAGGAAAAGTAAAAACCATGCATTTTACATGAATAAGTAGGTGAAGGGTTAAATAAATCACTTAATTTGAGCACAATATATATCATAAAATATGGGTTTATCAACCTCCCCACACTTAAACAATAGCATGTCCTAATGCTAAATCCAAGATAAAGAGTAAGGTAAAGTGGTGGAATCATATGCAATGCAATCTACTCTAAGTGCATCTACCTAAATGAGACATGCAAATCTAGTTATTATTCACCTATATATAAAGCTTTACATGTAGTTAAATTAATTCACATTCTCAAGGAATCATATGCGCATAGCCAACCTTAGATAATGTTAAAGCACTTTTACAATTGAGATGGGAAAAAATATTTTTCAAACTTGCAAGACAATTAACAATAGGGGCAGAGATATATGGTGATGAGCTATTGAACCCTCACTGGATTTTTGTATTTTACTCTCTAGTCACTCAGTGTTTATTGGGTTAATCACTCTATTCTTCTTTTTATCCTTACTTTCTATAACTTTGTTCTTCATCTAACCAATCAACAATTATAGAATATAGGCATACAAAAATAATGAGGTCTTTTCAAGGTTGTAATGGTGCCAAGGTAGAGGTAAGGGTATATGTATAAGGCTAAGTGAGCTAATAAGTGAATCCTTGATTAGTCTAAGATCTCACCTAACATAAACATACTTTATACAAATCAAAAGTTTCTTAACATATTTGCCCAAATTTTTTCATTTTGTATTGCAAACTCATGCATTAAATTTAACTTCGTCCCATGTGCATTGATTCCTTTTTATTTTGTGTTTGGGGAATTTTTTGTATCCCCTTATTGAAAATAACAAATTTTTTTTATATGCACATGGTGACTTTTAATTGTTTTGATTTTACATGAGCATGCTTCCCAAGTTTTCAAATAATTTATTCAATTTAAATTCCTACTTTTTTCTATCATCCATATTCGCATAAAATTTCCCACACTTAAATTATACACAATATCTATCTTAAGCTAGCCAAGGATTCAACTTGGGATTTTTATTTTATTTTTCCGCTTAAGGCTAGTAATGTGGTTATAAAACAGAAGGGGATTAAAAGCTCAAGGGGGCTAACAAGGATGGCATAAATGGTAGGCTTTATTTAGGACAAGTGAGTTAATAATCAAATATGGCCTCAATCCTATCTTGGTATGTATCTATATTCTATATTGGACATATAGATTAAAGCAAAGTAAAGAACACCAGAAAAAAAAGAACGACAAAACACACAGGAATGAAATTTATGGTTTGAATGCAACCATACAATTAAGCTCAAAACTCACAGGTTGTGTGTTCTCAAGCTCATAAATCATATATCAATTATGTATGTCATGCAAGTAGAAATTAAGAGTTTCCATTATTCTCAATGTAAAATTTATTTGGGTGGCTTTAAAGTTTTAGTGTTCATCCTTGATAAAATGTTGTTAACTAACTAACATGTAATGCTATATATACAAGGGGTGTGGATTGATTCTGTTAAAGTGTCTAGCTTACTTCCTTTTTATTTTCAATCAAATCAAGTATCATATGCTAAAAAGGGTAAACTATACTAATTAATCCACTTAATATATAACTAGTAAACTAATGGGCAAATTAAGCTAAAATATCCAAGATATTATACAGCCCAAAGTGCATAATGCAAAAAGTACAATAAAAGCAAAGGAGAGAAATGTGAAAAAATACAGAAAATGGACAAAATAAGAAGAAAGTCTGTAGTAGTTCACCAAAATAAATAGATGCCAGAGATGGCGACCTCCCCACACTTAAATAATAGCATCGTCCGCGATGCTCACTCAAGCCTGGTGTGAAGGAGTGTCATCTTCGAAAGGATGGGTTGCTGGTGTCTCGGTGGTGGTCTGAGGATCTGCAGACTAGATGAGGGTAGGAGGATCTGTTTGCTGCAGAGGAGGGTTTGACTGGATAAGAGTCTCGAGATCTGTGGCCTGTATCTGGTGTGGCGCCTCAGGATGTGGCGCAGCCTACTCCGGGTCTGCCTGCTCAGCCTGGGTAGGTATCTCATCCTCATGAGTAAACGCCTCCACCTCAGATGTGTCAGAAGGGGTGTCAGGCTTGGAGGGGATGTCGCCGCCGGACCAGATCATCAACTTGAGGTGCTTATAGCGTCGCTTGTTGCGATGCTCCATACCGTCCAAGCAGACGAACAGTCGATGCACCAAATGGTAAATAGGCTCATGAGCAGCTGGAGGTGCAGTGGGTGGGGCAGGTGCAGCAGTGGAAGAAGAGGGGGCAGCTGAATGTGTGGCTATCTCATCGGAAGCAGTAAGGAATGCAGGTCTGTAGCCCAAAGCCAGAAAGTTCCTACAGTGAGGAATGATCTTCCTGCACACCACAGCAGGTGGCCTCTCATCAGTGTCCTCCCAAAGCACGTCAGCCCGACGGCCTAGCTGGGTAACCAGATAAGGGAAGGGGAGGGTGCCTCTGATATGGACCCTGGCCATATAGTGCTAGATGAATCGTGGCAGGTACAAGTTCTTACCCTTCGTCACACACCAGAGGAGGGTGATCATGGCAGCAGGCAGCTCTGTCTCATGAGTGCTCGGCATAATAAAGTTACTCAAGATCTGGTGCCAGAGCCGAGCCTCATCATTCAAGTATATCCGCTTGATTCCTTTAGGCATGGTGGTGTTCGTACCCATGACCCATAGGACAGTAGGGTCAAAGGCTATCCTCTCCTTGACAGCATCCCAGTCAAATCCCAGAAAGCGCATGTCCTCTTCATCCTTTTGGTAACTGTCAGGCTGACGGACTTAGGCTGAAGGTGCAGAATATCCTCAATGACATCTTCAGTAACCAGTATCTATTTCAGGAAGTCTTGAAATAATTGCAGTAAAACTCTCTTACTTAGGAAGCATTTACCTCAGTCAAGTTTCGCTCTAAGAAGAACCAGCCTCGTTGTTTGATCTGATCGGAGGTGTACTACTGTAGTTCTTCTAGAATTTTCAAAGTCCTCTCCAGGTACAAATTTCTAGAGGTAGCAAACACTGAAAACTTCAGCTCACGGTACCGGTTTGCAAACTTAATTGGATCATTGGCAGGAAGGAGCTGTTCATCCTTCTCTTGTGCGGTAAAGTGCTTGTCCCGCCAGGATTCATCATGCAGAACTTCCAAGAGAGACATAGAGGATTCACCTCTTTTTCATTTGCTAGTTGTTGCCTTTCCTTTTCCCTTTCGCTGAGGGTCAAACATTCTAAAAAAGAGAAACAGAAATCTGATATATAATAAAAGCAGGAAAATAAGTAGGCAAATAACAAGATAAGCATGAAGTGGCAAAGTAGCAGTAGAAAAATGAAATGAGTGAAATAAATGTATATTTTGGATTGTTTTGGAGTTGAAAAGCGAAGATGAGAAATCACATTCCAAAATATGTTAGAAGTGAAAAGCCTGTTAAATAGAAAAAACAATAATCATGTCATGAGTGAAATTTATTTAAAGAAGTAGTGAAAAGGTAAAGTGGGAAGTTAGAAAGTTAAAAGTGGGTAAAATTGAAAAAGAGGTTGGAAAGCGAAAATCAGTGAGTTAGTAAAAAAGAAGTCAGAGTAAGCGGCATGATGATTGGTTTCTAAGTAACAAGAATTTCACAAATTTAAACAATAGTCAACTCATATTCAAGCAGGGATAACAGGGTATTGAGGAAAATTCATATAGATATAGAAGTAGTAAAAAGTAAAATCAAATCATCAATAATCCAAATTATTGACCAGGAAATCAAAAATAATAAGAATGCTGGCCCGTGCATTTAAGAATTGGTTTTGCCAAAACTGATACTTGAATGTAAAAGGAAAAACAATTTGCAGAAAATTGGGCAGCATTCCGGCTAAAATTGGACGTTCCCAGAAAATAGACATCAAGAAAAATAGTTCATATGAGATTAACAAATGCTGCAAACAGTCACAAACAGTAGGAATAGTAAAGAATAGTCTAACAGCAGCATGAACATAGCAGATGAACAGTATGAATATCACAGCCAAATTAAAATTGCAGAACAGATAAACAAATAACAAGAACGGTGCAATTAGCAGGACTAAATCCACTAACCACATCCTAGCTACCTAACCACCTAGAATCCACTACAAATATGCATCTCTATCTAGCCTATTTGGAACAAAAATTGGAAAACGAACTAATGAGTCGCAAGGATGAATCGCCGTATGGCGGAACCTGGTGCGTAAAGAGCAATGAGATGGAGCAGAGATGAGGGAAGAGGGGTGGTGATGCGGCGGCGCTGGGTGAAGCACGGTGGCACGGCGGTGGGGTAGTGGTGGTGGCAGGGTGGTGTTGAAGGGGAATAGGGGTGAGGGTGGTAGTGGTGGGAGGCGCAGCGGGGGTGTTCCGGTCGTGGTGGGAGCTGGCCGCGGAGAGAGCAGCGATGGTAGAGAGAAGAAGGGAAGAGAGAGAGAAGAAAGAGAGGGAAGGAAGAAGAGGGGGGTGGCATCGAGGTTGGGGCTGGGTGGGCGAGGGTGGTGCGGCGCTGGTGGTCACGGTGGTGTGGTCGGAGCTGGGTGGTTGGGTGAGAGAGAGAGTCGCAGAGGTGAGGAAGAGGGTGGGTTGGGGTTTGGCACGCGACGAGATAGGGTTCGCGTGAATTGGGATTAATGGTCGCGGGTCCACACGGACGCGTGGAGGATGCGATCTCGTGAGTAGGGTGAAATAAGGTTGACGCGGATGCGTCGTCGACGCAATCGCGTGGGTTGGGTAAAAGATAGGTGACGCGGACGCGTGAAGCACACGAATACGTCACTGGAATTTGTGCTAGACGCACGCTTCCAGCGTCATTTCGGCGCAATTTTTGTGTGTTCTAGAATTTTTGAAGAGAGGAACTTTTGTGTGGTCTAGAATTCAGAATAAATTCCCGTTGCAAGTATAGCTTCTAAACCAACAAGAGTCCTTTCTTACAAACGTTTTGGTTGTCACAAGTAACAAAGTCCTGATAAAATTTATAACCGAAGTATTTAAACCTCGGGTCGTCTTCTCAAGGAATTGCAGGGAGGTGTTCTTATTATTGGTTATGCGAAGGTATATTTTGGGTTTTTTAAAAGGGTTGAACAAGTAATTTAATTGACAAGAAAAATAAATTAATAATAAATAAAACTCTTGGCAAAGTATGAGAATTGGAATTCCTATCCTAGTTATCCTTATCAGGTGTGATGAAAATTGGATTTTAATCCCACTTAGTTATCCTTTATTAAACAAAGGAAGGTCAAGTGGACTAATTAGTTTGATCCTCAAGTCCTAGTCAGTCCCTGTGGGAGGACTAGCTTTAGAGCGATCTAGATCAATTAGAATCTGCCAATTTCAACCACTGCTGAGTTTGACAACTCAAGAGTTACCAATTAATCAACCAAAACCAAGAATATAGAAAGCTAAATTAAAATCATAAATAACTGGAATACCTCAAATTAAATTGAATGGAGATGTCAATTCTAATATGGAAAAGTTCATAAGCCAATTAGGCAACATAAATCAAGTACAAATAAAAGCTTCAGAGTGAACAAAAATAGAAGAGAAACATAAATTATTGAACCTGGTACGAAGAAACAATCCTAATGACTAAAGGAGATCCTAATCCTAAAACCTAAGAGAGAGGAGAGAACCTCTCTCTCTAAAAACTACATCTAAACTATGAAAAGTGTGTATTATGAATGTATGAATTGATTCCCTGAGTCTCTGCATGTTCCCTGATTTTAATCTGTGTTTCTGGGCCGAGAACTGGGTTGAAATGCAGCCCAGAATCTGTGCCAGCGACATCTGTAATTCTACAGGTCGCGCACGTCACGCGTCTGCGTCGTCCACGCATTCGCGTCACTCAGCATTTCTCATACCACGCGTGTGCGTCGTCCACGCTTTCGCGTCGTTCGTGTAGCTTCCAATCCGCGCGGTCGCGTCAGGAACGCGAGCGCATCATGGTAATTCCTTCTATTTCGCGCGGTCGCGTGATCCATGCGACCGCATGACTTCTCGCTGGTCATCTCCTCAATTCCTTGTGTTCCTTCCATTTTTGCATGCTTCCTCTTTATTTCTTATGCCATTCCTGCCCTATGAAGCCTGAAATACTTAACATACAGATCACGTCATCGAATGGTACGAAGGAAGATAAAAATATACAACTAAAAGGTCCTTAGGAAGCAAGTTATTAATCATAGGATATTTTTAGGAAGGAATTGTAAATACATGCAAATCATATGAATAAGTGGGTGAAAGGCTTGATAAAACCACTCAATAAAACACAATATAAACCATAAAATAGTGGTTTATCAACCTCTCCACACTTAAACATTAGCATGTCCTCATGCTAAACTCAAGGAGACTAAATAAATGAGTAGGGAAAGGCAAGACTCATGCAATGCAACCTATGAATGTGAATGCAACTACATGCTAAAATGATTCTACCTACTTGGTGAAAAAGTAAATAAATCTTTCAAGAATAAATATGAGCTGGACTTCACTAATTCAAATCACAAAACAAAGTACAGATAACTTGCAAGAAGAAGATAGCTCATGAAAGCAGAGAACATAGAATTAAGCACTGAACCCTTACTGGTAGTGTATATCATTCTGACTCTCAAGTGTCTAGGGTTAATTCTCTCAATTCTCTACTAATCTTGCTTTCTATAGCTTGCTCTTCATCTAACAATCAACAAAAATTTAATGCACTAATACACAAATCAAGAAGTCTTTTAAGGGTTGTAATGGGGTTAGGGTCAAGGTGGGATTGTATTTGGCCAAGTGGACTAAAATCGGAATCCTTAATTAACTTAAACTTTCCACCTAACTTAGGACAATCCATGTATAAAATCATTAACTACCCATTAACTGCATTTACTACATATTTATGCATTCCAAGTTTTGAGTACAGTACACGTGCATTGCTATCACCATTTACTTTGGGGCATTTTTGTCCCTTTTTATTTTCTGCTCTTTTTTTTCTTTTTCTTAATAATTTTTTTTTCAATGCATATGATTAAGGTATTGAATGCATAAACATGTTCTTAACATTTTTCACATTTTCACACAAAGTCTAACATACTCAATTCCCAAACCAAACGTTTCCAAACCCACTTTCCCCACACTTAATTCATGAGCACTTTCACTAGTCTAAGCTAATCAAGGATTCAAATTAAGGATATTATTATTTTCCGCTTAGAGTTAGTGATGAGCTAAAGTAAAGAACAAAGGGGTATATTAGGCTCAACATTGGTTTGCAAAGGATAATAAAAGGGTAAGGTCATATGGGTATGTAAGCTTAGTGAAATAAGGCCTCAATCATATAAGTGTATGCATACATCAAATAATGGAAATATAGAATTAAGCAAGACAAGGATCACAATTTTAGAGAAAATAACACACACCAAAAATAAAATATTAGTTGATAGAATGCAACCAATCAAATAGGCTCAAAATCTCATTGGTTTTGTGTGTTCAAGCTCTAAACCATGTTCCAAAATAATAGTTCTTCAAACAAGTTTTTCAAAAAATTTTAATTCAAATTAGTGAAATGCTATAAAAATTTTCTTGAAAAAGAAAATGTTACTTCAACCAAGTGGTAAAATATGCACAAAATTAAACAAACATGCAATCAAACATGCAAATGCAACAATGAAAAACAAAAATTGGTGTTTTGAAGGGACTAACTAACCCGTGGAGATCGGTATCGACCTCCCCACACTTAAAGATTGCACCATCCTCGGTGCATGCAAAGATGTGCAGATGGGCGGAGGTTGTGGTTCCTCAGCTGGTACTTGTTGTAGAGTTGTTCTCTTTATCCTTCCTGGTGGCCATCCTGAAAAGGGAGAAGAGAAAGGGACATGAAGTCAAAGGGATAAAGCAAGGGAGAGGGCAGTACGAGTAATAATCATGCCAAAATAAAGAAGAATGTCGTTAACACATGGTCGCGATTCCATGAAATTAGGACAACAATGGAAATAGGGCATGATAAATTGAGGCAATTAGATGCAAGATGTTTATTGGCATGCTGACAAAAGGCATGAGTAGCTTAGATCAAGCATTAAAAGCCATAATATATTATTAGTCGTGAGAAACTAACAATAACGTTTGTATTGACAATTATATTCAATTAATAAAATATTGGAAAGGGTTTTGTGAAAAACAGGCATTAGAGTAGAAGGATAGAATAAATAAGAATGCACAATGCCATACGGGCTTTTTCACAAACACAAAGCATGCATATTAAATAAGGTATGAAAAGTATTAAATTGAACATGCATGCACCCTTAAAAAAATGATATATAATTGTCAAACAATTTCTTAACAATCCACAAGCAAAATAATGACCCAAATAAATTTTCAACACCAATTAAAAGAAAAAAGAAAGAAAAAGAAAGGAAGGAAGAAAGAAATAAGAAGGGAAAGAAAAGAGTTAGATTTGGGGAAGAAAAGATAAGATATTTGGCTGATCTGGATAAGTTGTGCGGCGCTTGTGACCGCTGATAGCACTTCTATGAAATGACGCGGACGCATCATCCACGCGTTCGCGTGAAGTGATTCATGCCTTCAGCGCGAGTGCAGCCTCGCGGCCGCGCAACTCTCTGTTTGAAATTCATATTGCCAAATATTTGGGTGACGCGATCGCATGGTTGACGCGATCGCGTGGATGGCCTAAATTTGAAAACGACGCGGATGCGTGGGGCACGCGTTCGCGTGGTAGGGCTTGTGCTACTAGCATGAGGTCAGCCAAACTCCAGCTCAACTTTCGGCCCTACACCCTTATACGTCGATTTACAAGGCACGCGTTTGCGTGGGAGGCATTTTTCCCACATGACGCAGACACGTCATCGACGCGGTCGCGTGGGCCAATTTATGCCAAAGGCATGCCTCCAGCCGCGCTTTCGCGTGACTCTCTGTTCAGTTTCCTTTTCTTCCGAATACAGTTGTGACGCGGACGCGTCAGCGACGCTGTCGCGTCGCGTGCAATTTTTTTTCATGCAGTATACAGAATGGAGAATGCAATGAATGTTATGCACAATTCCAGGTTCAATCAGAATTAAAAAATAGATTAAAATGGAAAAAGAACGATCATACCATGGTGGGTTGTCTCCCACCTAGCACTTTTAGTTAAAGTCCTTAAGTTGGATATTTGATGAGCTTCCTGTCATGGTGGCTTGTGCTTGTACTGATCCAGGAATCTCCACCAATGTTTGGAATTCCAACAGCCTCTAGAGTCCCAAACAAGGCATGTAAAGCCCTTAGGTGAGTTCAAACAGGCTTCAAGGCTCCCGGGGTGTTGAATGTCAGAACAGACTCCAGGATCCCAAACTTTTCTTCTACATCCGTCTTTGTCTTGATCTACATTTTTCTAGCCAGGTGGTGAGTAGTCTAAATTCTCACTGCAGTGACCAAACAGCTTTTGAGATCCTTTCAATTGAGCTTGACACCAATCCTTGCACCTTAAATTGAAGTGCGAAGCCTCATTGAGTCTTGCATACCAGCACTGAGTGCGAGTCATTTCCCTTTTGCTCTTAAAGCTGCAAAGAGCTCTAAGCTGGCCATCTGTTTCAAGCAAACCATATTCAAGTGAAAAATTGAAGATGAAAGTCAAGGATTTTATCCACTTGAAGTTTGTACTGGGTTGTAATGGCCTTGGGATAGGTGTTTCCTGTGGTTCTGCAAGCTCTACTCCCTTGTGGTCTTCAGTGAATTCCTCCACTTCCTTGCAAACTTCTTCAAATTCAACCATGTCTTGATCAAAGTCTTCGATATCTTCCTCATCACTTGAATCATAATTTGGAGGTTGAGAAAAGTCGACCTCTGCACCATCTTCGTATTCACTTGGGGAAGATTCTTCTATCTCAAAGAATTCACTTACGGATGCAAGTTCATTGCTAAGAGAACTTGACTTGTGATCGTCATCATCAAGAAAACATGAGTCTTCGGTTATTCTGTCCAATTCTTCATAAGATATCTGCTTTGGGGGTTGTGCACTATCCTCCTTAGCAAGAATTGTAATTTCTTTGACGGAATTCTCCACAACTCTGGATTCCTGCAGAGGTTCAGCATCTCCTAAATCTTCAACCAACTCTTCTTCTTCTACAATGACAGCGTTCTCTACTTGTTCCAGTACGAAGTTATGCTCTATGCTGTCCACTAGAGTTTCTAATGTCTTCTTCGTGCTGCGTTCTTTATTAGATTCTCCACATGAAGCCATGGGAGTCTGTTGAGTGTCTGAACGTCTGAAAGATAATCGATTTATTGCTTGCTCCAGTTGATGAAGGTTGCATTAAATTGGTTTATTGATTCTTCGAAGCAAACCTGTGATTCTTGGCTTGATGGATATGGACATGGTGCGTAGGGGAGTGGTGGTTCTTGGGAGTAATTGGATTGGCATTGGGGTGGATAAGGATCATATGGTGGCGAATGGCGAAAAGAAGCTTGTGAGCATGGTGGTTCGAAGTTATGTTGTGAGGATGGTCTATGAGCGTAGGGTGGGGCTTGTTGGTAGCTACAAGGGAGTCCACCAAGTCTATCAGTTGGGTATGCATTGTAGAATGGTCTCCGTCCATGGTATCTAGGAGGGTGTTGTTGTCTAAAGGGGTGATCAGATCCTCTTGGCTCCATCCATCTTTGATTGCTTAGACCTTGATGCATAGTCCTGTTATAGCTTCCATTCCTTTCAACAAAATTAGAACCAAACTCAAAGCGAGAGGGGTGAGAATTCATAGTAGCTATTAGAAATAGGGAGGGAAAACAAAAACAAATAAACAAGTAAAAGAAAAATATTTACAATAACCAATAATGAGGCACACGTTTGGTTGATGTTAGGATTTTTGCTAGTAAAGAATTTTATAAAAATATAGTCGCGTTGTAAGTATAGATTCTAAATCAACAAAAAATCCCTTCGTACAAACATTTGGTTGTCACAAGTAACAAACCCAATAAAAATAATTAACCGAAGTATTCAAACCTCGGGTCGTCTTCTCAAGGAATTGCAGGGAGGTGTGTTTTATTATTGGTTATGGAAAATAGTGTTTTGGGTTTTGAAAAGTGTTTTTGAGCAGAAGAATTAGATTGCAAGAATTAATAAATTAATAACTAATAAAACTCTTGGCAAGGTATGAAAATTAGAAGTCCTATCCCAGTTATCCTTATCAATGGTGATGAGAATTATGTTTTTACTACCACTTAGTTAACCTTTACTAAATAAAGGAAGGTCAAGTGGACTAATCAGTTTGATCCTCAGGTCCTAGTCAATTCCTAAGGAAAGACTAGAGTTATTGGAATGCGATTCGATTAGCGAAAATAACAATTATCAATCATGATGAGTTTGATAACTCAAGAGTTTCTATTTAATCAACCAAAGCCAAAAGGGGAAAATAAATCATAAATAGAGCAAAACAATCCTGGGTCTGAAATACTTCAAATTATATTAAATAGAAAATTAGATTGAACATAGAATTCCATAAACCAAATTGGCAACATCAAGTAATCAACTAAAGTAATAAATAAGAGTAGAAAATAAATTAAAGGAACATTGAACCTGTGGTTTGAAGAAATATTCCTAATTTTTAAAAATCCTAATCCTAATCCTAATCCTCTCTCCCTAAAAACTACATCTAATTTATGAAACTATGTATGAACCAATCTCCCTTTCATGAATGGGTGGATTCCTCCATTTATAATCCTTCAATCTGTGTTCTCTGGCTTGGATCTGGGCCAAAAAGGGTCCAGAAATCGCTGAGGATGACTTCTGCAAATTCTGCAGATCGCGCACGTCACGCGTCCGTGTGGGTCACGCGGTTGCGTCATCTGGAGTGTTGCTCTTCCACGCGGTTGCGTTAGTCATGCGCCCGCGTCAGTTATGTTTCGCAGGTCACACGTTCGCCTCATTCATGCGCTCGCATCGATTCTCTTTTGCGCGAATCACGCGTTCGCGTCGTCCATGTGGACGCGTCACTGCTAGTTTCTCCAAGGACTCCAATTTGTGCTTTCCTTCCATTTTTGTATGTTTCCTTTCCATCCTTTATGTCATTCCTGCCTTAGAAGCTCTGCAACTACTTAACACACAAATCACGGCATCGAATGATAATAAAGGGTAATTAAAATAATTATTTTTAAAGCATAGGAAATATGTAATTCACATATATCACATAATAAGGAAGGGAAAGTAAAAACCATGCATTTTACATGAATAAGTAGGTGAAGGGTTAAATAAATCACTTAATTTGAGCATAATATATATCATAAAATATGGGTTTATCAGCGAGCAAAGGATTTTAAGGGGTTGCGTACGCAACCACTTGCACGCGACACGACTAACCCTTTAGGATTTGGTATCTCGCATACGCGAACAATAGGATGCGTATGCCAGTAAGGTTAAAACAAGCTCTTGCATACGCGAGCAAAGTGCTTGCGTACGTGACGCCCCTATTTTCAACAAATAAAGTTTTTCTTTTTAAAACTTAATTTTGAACCTCTAAACCTCTATTTTTACTCTTTTAGCCTTAGACCTTAATGGTATGCCTAGTAATGAGATGAAGCTAGGAAAAAGTGGTAACTTGGAGATGAAGAAAGTTGAAAAATGAATGAATGAATGAATGTATAGGATAATGAAAGAAGAACTATTACTGAAACTTGATTGATGATTAAATGATTATGATTAATTGAGGAAGCTTCAAAATGTGGTGAGTATGTCGGAAATGCATATGTGATTAATGAATGAATATGGTAAATAAATCATGATGGAAAATGTTGAATGTGAGTATGGTTGTAATTTTATCTCTCTGGTTGTAAGGGTGACAGGACACCGTTACCTTCTAATGGTGACAGCGCACAGATACCCTCTAATGGTGACAGGGCACATATACCCTCTAATGGTGATAGGGCACAGATTCCCTCTCATGATTTTAAGGCGCAACAGAGAGATTGTGCCCGGGTCAGTTACCGAACTCGTCGGGTTGGCTACATAACCGACAGATGGGACTCATCAGCCATATGCATGCATCATATGCATATATGTGTTTTTTGTGTGTTTTGTTTGGAATGCCCCTAACTGATTGCATAAACTACTTGCTACCTATTTATCTGCGGTATTTGAATCCTAACTGTGATTTCGTTACATGTAATAATTGTGTTCGAACCAAACGATTCCAGTGGCAATTGGGAGGTTTGGAGGAGTTGAAAAGGGGAGTGTTAGATAGCATGAAGATCCTTAGTTAGTGGCTTATTTTACTTTTGGGTTTAATTCATATGTCGAAAGTTCTAGGATTGTCCTCGGCTTTCTCGGGACATTATATGTTAGATATGTGGGCACTATTACCATGCTGAGAACCTCTGGTTCTCACCCCATATATATTTTGTGGTTACAGATGCAGGATGTGAGGCACCCCGCTGAGGCATGCTGGAAGCTTTTCACATCGAAGATCTTTTGCACTTTGGGACTTTATTTTGTTTATGTTATTTATAACTAAATACTTTTATCTCCACTACTTTTATATACGATGTTCATCCCTTTTAGAGGTAATTTTGGAGAAATAGATTCTGTAAAACTATGTCTTTTGGGTTCTTTTGGGTTCTCTTATATATATGTATATGTATACTTATGTGCTCTGGCCGGTTTCTCTTTGCTAGCCGAGTCATGAGTTTAGTTATTTGTACCTTGGAACTCTCTTTTGTATATATCCATGTGTAGTTATCGCTCCGTGAGTGTTGCGCTTTTCATTTGACTCTTTTGTTTTAACTTTTCTTCAAAGGCTCCTAGATATAAATTTTTTTCACTTATATTATAAATATAATTTTACTTTTAGAGGTCATAATACCTCACCACCTCTGTCTTTTGACTTAAGCATAAGATTCTGTGTGGTAGGGTGTAACAAGTTCCAATCCTCTCAACAATACCATGTGTCCCCTCCTTCTCAGAAACTTTGTTACTTGGAATCTCTAGTTGCAGAACTCTCCAAGGACACTAATAGTTTCATGCAGGAAACCAAAGCTTCAATTAGAAACTTGGAGGTTCAAATGGGTTAGTTAAGCAAGCAAATAGCTGAAAGGCCTCCTCACACCTCCCCAGTTATACAGTGCCCAATCCAAGAGAAGAGTGCAAGGCCATACATCTGAGAAGTAGTAAGGTAGCATGTATAGAAGCACAAGTTAGTGAGGAACCGGTTGAAAAATAAACCCCGGAGGAGGCTCAAGACAAGGTAGAGCACGCCCCTAAGAGGCACCTGAACAACCCTTTTTCGATTGATGTTGAGGAATACAAAGTGAAGTCTCTAGTGCTTGAGTACAAGCCAAAAATCTCATATCCTCATAGGCTTCAGAAGGCATCCAAAGATGAGCAATTTTCAAGATTTCTAGAAGTCTTCAGGAAGCTGCAAATTAATATTCCTTTTGCAGAGGCTTAGGAGCAAATGCCTCTCTATGCTAAATTCATGAAGGATTTGTTGACCAACGAGAGGAATTGGAAAGAGAGTGAAACCATGGTTCTTACCAAGGAATGCAGTGCAATTATCCAGCAGGATCTCCCTGAGAAGATGCAAGATCCTGGAAGCTTTTTAATTCCTTGCATCATTGGAGATATTACTATTCAAAGGGCATTATGTGATCCTCGAACAAGCATCATTCTCATGCCAGTTTCTTTGATGAGAAAGCTCCATATTGAGGAGGTAAAACCCACTAGAATCTCTCTTCAACATGTTGATCATTCAATTAAATTTTCTCTTGGAGCTGTTGAGAATTTACTAGTGAAAGTAGAACCCGTTATTTTTTCTGCTAATTTTGCAATATTGGATATGGAAGAAGATGTGAATGCTTCCATTGTTTTGGAAAGACATTTTCTAGCTACAGGGAGAGTCCTTATTGATGTGCAAAAGGGTGAGTTGACTCTAACAGTCAACATTCTTAATGTGCTTGAGGCCTTGCAACATCCTAGTGATTTTGAGGGATATATGAGAATTGATTTAATTGAGCCATTGATTCAAGAAGTTCTTGAAGCAGAAGATCTTGATAGTATTTCGGAACCCCCTTTAGAGGATGGTTTGCGAGAGATTGATGATTCACCACCACAAAAGGGAGAACCAAACACACATACTAAGGAGCAAGGGCCACCCAAGCTTGAGTTGATGCCCTTGCTTCCATCTCTTAAGTATGTGATGAGCGGATAATTTATACGCTTTTTGGCATTGTTTTTAGTATGTTTTTAGTATATTTTAGTTAGTTTTTATTATATTTTTATTAGTTTTTAGTTAAAATTAACTTTTCTGGGCTTCACTATGAGTTTGTGTGTTTTTCTGTGATTTCAGGTATTTTTTGGCTGAAATTGAGGGATCTGAGTAAAAAACTGATTCAGAGGCTAAAAAGGACTGCAGATGCTGTTGGATTCTGACCTCCCTGCACTCAAAATGGATTTTCTGGAGCTACAGAAGCCCAATTGGCGCGCTCTCAACGGCGTTGGAAAGTAGACATCCTGGGCTTTCCAGAAATGTATAATAGTTCATACTTTGCCCGAGATTTGATGGCCTAAACCGGCGATGCAAATCAGCTTCAGAATTCCCGGCGTTTAACGCCGGAACTGGCATAAGAATTGGAGTTAAACGCCCAAACTGGCATAAAAGCTGGCGTTTAACTCCAGAAAAAGTCTCTACACATAAAAGCTTCAATGCTCAGCCCAAGCACACACCAAGTGGACCCCGGAAGTGGATTTTTACGTCATTTACTCATTTCTGTATACCCTAGGTTACTAGTTCACTATTAATAGGATCTTTTGACATTGTATCTGTACCTCATGACACTTTACACGTTTCTCATTGTATCTTCTACAGCATGAGTCTCTAAACCCCATGGTTGGGGGTGAGGAGCTCTGCTGTGTCTTGATGGATTAATGCAATTACTACTGTTTTTCATTCAATCATGCTTGCTTCCCTTCTAAGATATCACTTGTTCCTAAACCTGATGAATGTGATGATCTGTGACACTCATCATCATTCTCACCTATGAACGTGTGCATGACAACCACCTCCGTTCTACCTTAGATTGAGTAGATATCTCTTAGATTTCTTAATCAGAATCTTCGTGGTATAAGCTAGAATTGATGGCGGCATTCATGAGAATCCGGAAGGTCTAAACCTTGTCTGTGGTATTCTGAGTAGGATTCAAGGATTGAATGACTGTGACGAGCTTCAAACTCCTGAGGATTGGGCGTTAGTGACAGAAGCAAAAGAATCACTGGATTCTATTCCAATCCGATTGAGAACCGACAGATGATTAGCCGTGCTGTGACAGAGCGCGTTGAACATTTCCACTGAGAGGATGGGAGGTAGCCATTGACAACGGTGAAACCCTACATACAGCTTGCCATGGAAGGAGTCTTGCGTGCTTGAAGAAGAAGACAGTAGGAAAGCAGAGATTCAGAAGATAGAGCATCTCCAAAACCTCGACCTGTTCTCCATTATTGCAAAACAAGTACTTATTTCATGTTCTTTTACTTTTTACAATCAACCCTGATAATTATTGATATCCTGACTAAGAGTTACAAGATAACCATAGCTTGCTTCAAGCCGACAATCTCCGTGGGATCGACCCTTACTCACGTAAGGTATTACTTGGACGACCCAGTGCACTTGCTGGTTAGTTGTGCGGGATTGCAAAAGTGTGATTGCAATTTCGTGCACCGAGTTTTTGGCGCCGTTGCCGGGGATTGTTTGAGTTTGGACAACTGACGGTTTATCTTGTTGCTTAGATTATGACTATTTTATTTTAGTTGGTTTAGAGTCTTTTATTTGAGTGTAGTTTCATATTTTAAGTTTGGTGTCAATTGCATGCTTTTGTTTTTCTTTTAATTTTCGAATTTGCATGTCCTTAGTCCCTTTTTGATCTTTAAAAATTCTAAGTTTGGTGTCATTTTGTTGTTTTTCTCTCTCCTCATTTCAAAAAAAAATCAAATCTTTTTCAAAACAAATTTTCAATCATATCTTTTTAATTGCTAATTCCAAAATCTTTTTAATTTAGTTTTCAATTTGCTTTGATTTTATTCTATTTTGGTTTTCGAATTTTTTTTCTATTTTCCATTGATTTTATTTTATATTTTCGTTTAAAAAAAATAAAAAAAATAATCTACTTGCAATCCATATCATTTCCCTTTCTCCATCATGGACCTAAGTGGAATTGAGCAGTCCAGAAGGACTCTGGGGTCATATGCTAACCCCATTACAGCTGCATATGGGAGTAGCATCTGTATACCTCCCATCAAAGCAAGCAGCTTTGAGCTAAATCCTCAACTCATTATCATGGTGCAGCAAAATTGCCAGTATTCCGGTCTTCCACAGGAAGAACCTACTGAGTTTCTGGCACAGTTCTTACAAATTGCTGACACAGTACGTGATAAAGAGGTGGATCAGGATGTCTACAGACTATTACTGTTTCTATTTGCTGTAAAAGATCAAGCTAAGAGGTGGTTGAATAACCAACCCACAGCAAGCATAAAAACATGGAGACAGTTATCAGACAAATTCCTGAATCAATTTTACCCTCCAAAAAGGATGACACAGCTAAGGCTGGACATCCAAGGCTTTAAATAAGAGGATAATGAATCCCTTTATAATGCCTGGGAGAGGTATAGAGGTATGCTAAGAAAATGCCCCTCTGAAATGTTTTCAGAGTGGGTACAGTTGGACATCTTCTACTATGGGCTTACAGAAAAAGCTCAGATGTCTCTAGACCACTCAGCTGGTGGATCTATACATATGAGGAAGACGATTGAAGAGGCTCAAGAGCTCATATATACGGTTGCTAGAAATCAACATTTATACTCAAGCAGTGAGTCCTCTATAAAAGAAGAAGCTATGGCAGTAACTACTGATCCTAACCCTCAAGAACAGATGGTTGAGCTTAATCAGCAATTACTCCTTATGACAAAACAATTAGCAGAATTTAAAGAGATGCTCCAAGACACTAAAAATGCTAACAAGAATATGGAAGCACAATTGAATCAAACAAGACAGCAACTATCTAAACAGATAACAGAAGAATGCCAAGCTGTTAAATTAAGGAGTGGGAAGACATTGAATGTATCAACTCAAAGCAGCAGAAAGCTAAGAAAGGAACAACTGACAGAGGATGACCAACCAACTACCCAAAATCCCTCTGAGGATAGTAAGAGCCCAGAGAGGAATGATTTTGGCGTTCAAACGCCAGAAAAGGGTAAGAAAGTGGCGTTAAACGCCCAATGGGTAGCCACTTCTGGCGTTCAAACGCCAGAAAAGGGTTGCAATCTGGCGTTAAACGCCCAAAAAGCACCCAATCATGGCATTCAAATGCCACAAAGGGGTCAGACACTTGCAAGTGCTGATAACAACCCCCTTAAGCAAGCTTCTCCAACCACTTCTGTAGGAAATAAACCTGCAGCAACTAAGGTTGAAGAATATAAAGCTAAGATGCCTTATCCTCAGAAACTCTGCCAAGCGGAATAGGATAAGCAATTTGCCCGCTTTGCAGACTATCTAAGGACTCTTGAAATAAAGATTCCGTTTGCAGAGGCACTTGAGCAAATACCATAAGAAGGATTGGAGAGAAACTGAAAAAGTTTTTCTCACTGAAGAATGCAGTGCAGTCATATTAAAGAGCTTACCAGAGAAGCTTAAAGATCCTGGAAGCTTTATGATACCATGCACATTAGAGGGTACTTGTACCAAGAAAGCTCTATGTGATCTTGGGGCAAATATCAACCTAATACCTGCATCCACTATCAGAAAGCTTGGCTTGACTGAAGAAGTCAAACCAACCAGGATATGTCTCCAACATGCTGATGGCTCCATTAAATACCCATCAGGCATAATTGAGGACATGATTGTCAAGGTTGGGCCATTTGCCTTTCCCACTGACTTTGTAGTGCTGGAAATGGAGGAGCACAAGAGTGTAACTCTCATTCTAGGAAGACCTTTCCTAGCAACTGGACGGACCCTCATTGAAGTCCAAAAAGGGAAATTAACCCTGAGAGTCAATGAGAATGAGTTCAAGTTGAATGTTGTCAAAGCTATGCAGCATCCAGACACATCAAATGACTATATGAGCACTGATATTATTGACTCTTTGGTGGAGGAGGTCAATATGACTGAAGGTCTTGAATCAGAGCTAGATGACATCTTTAAAGATGTTCAGCCTGATCTGGAGGAACTAAAGGAAATAAAAGAAATTCTGAAAATTCCTCAGGAAGAAGATAAGCCTCCTAAACCCGAGCTCAAGCCACTACCACCATCCCTGAAATATGCATTTCTGGGAGAAGGTGACACTTTTCCAGTGATCATAAGCTCTGCTCTAAATCCACAGGAAGAGGAAGCACTAATTCAAGTGCTAAGGACACACAAGACAACTCTTGGGTGGTCCATAAGTGATCTTAAGGGCATTAGCCCAGCAAGATGCATGCACAAGATCCTATTGAAGGATGATGCTAAGCCAGTGGTTCAACCACAAAGGCGGCTAAATCCAGCAATGAAGGAGGTGGTGCAGAAAGAGGTCACTAAGTTACTAGAGGCTGGGATTATTTATCCTATTTCTGATAGCCCCTGGGTGAGCCCTGTCCACGTTGTCCCCAAGAAGGGAGGCATGACAATGGTTCATAATGAAAAGAATGAACTGGTTCCTACAAGAACAGTTATAGGGTGGCGTATGTGTATTGACTACAGAAGGCTCAACACAGCCACCAGGAAGGATCATTTTCCTTTACCATTCATAGACCAAATGCTGGAGAGACTGGAAGGTCATGAATATTACTGCTTTTTGGATGGCTATTTAGGTTACAACCAAATTGTAGTAGATCCTCAAGACCATGAGAAAACAGCATTTACATGTCCTTCTGGAGTATTTGCCTACAGAAGGATGCCTTTTGGTCTGTGCAATGCACCTGCAACCTTTCAGAGGTGCATGCTCTCTATCTTCTCATATATGGTATAGAAATTTCTGGAAGTCTTCATGGATGACTTTTCAGTATTTGGAGACTCATTCAGCTCCTGCCTTAACCATCTAGCACTTGTTCTGAAAAGATGCCAAGAGACCAACCTAGTTTTAAACTCGGAAAAATGTCACTTTATGGTGACTGAAGGGATTGTCCTTGGGCATAAAATTTCAAACAAGGGAATAGAGGTGGATCAAGCTAAAGTTGAAGTAATTGAAAAATTACCACCACCTACCAATGTTAAGGCAATCAGAAGCTTTCTGGGGCATGCAGGATTCTACAGAAGGTTTATAAAGGATTTTTCAAAAATTGCCAAACCTCTGAGTAATCTGCTAGCTGCTGACACGCCATTTATCTTTGATAAGGAGTGTCTGCAGGCGTTTGAGACCCTGAAAGCTAAGCTGGTCACAGCACTAGTCATCTCTGCACCAGACTGGACATTACCATTTGAACTAATGTGTGATGCCAGTGACCATGCCATTGGTGCAGTATTGGGACAAAGGCATGGTAAGCTTCTGGACGTCATTCATTATGGCAGCCGTATTCTAAATGATGCACAGAAGAACTACACAACCACAGAAAAAGAGTTACTTGCAGTGGTTTATGCCATTGACAAGTTCAGATCTTATTTAGTAGGATCAAAAGGGATTGTGTACACTGACCATGCTGCTCTTAAATTTCTACTCACAAAGCAGGATTCAAAACCCAGGCTCATAAGATGGGTGTTGCTTCTGCAAGAGTTTGATATAGAAATAAGAGACAGAAAAGAGACAGAGAATCAAGTAGCTGATCACCTATCCCGGATAGAACCAGTAGCAGGAGCATCCCTCCCTCCTACTGAGATCTCTGAAACCTTTCCGGATGAGCAATTATTTGCTATTCAGGAAGCTCCGTGGCTTACAGACAGTGCAAACTATAAGACTCAAGGTTCCCCTTCTGTAACCATGGAAAGGAAGCATGAAGAGCTTCTCTCAAAACAGAGTCAAATAGAGCCCCCACAGTCAAACTCTAAGTTTGGTGCTGGGAGGCCACAACCAACTTCTAAGTTTGGTGTTAAACCCCCACATTCAAACTCTAAGTTTGGTGTTGGGAGGTTCCAACATGGCTCTGAGTATCTGTGAGGCTCCATGAGAGCCCACTGTCAAGCTACTGACATTAAAGAAGTGCTTGTTGGGAGGCAACCCAATATTATATTTATTATTTTTTCTTTGTTATTTTATGTTTTCTATAGGTTGATGATCATGGAAAGTCACAAAATCAATTGAAAAAGCAGAAACAGAATGAAAAATAAAAAGAAAAACATCACACCCTGGAGGAAAACTTGCTGGCGTTTAAACGCCAGTAAGGGCAGCAAATGGGCGTTTAACGCCCAGTCTGGCACCATTCTGGGCATTTAACGCCAGAAAGGGGCACCAGACTGGCGTTAAACGCCAGGAATGGGCACCAAGCTGGCGTTAAACGCCAGAAATGGGCACCAGCCCGGCGTTTAACGCCAGGATTGGCAGAAGGAGCATTTTTGCTCACCACTTGGTGCAGGGATGAATTATCCTTGCCACCTCAGGATCCCCACCTACCCCACCACTCTCTCTCTTCTTTCTTCTTTTGCTCGAGGATGAGCAAACCTTCTAAGTTTGGTGTGGTAAAAGCGTTGCTTTTTGTTTCTCCATAACCATTTATGGCACCTAAGGCCGGAGAAACCTCTAGAAAGAGGCAAGGGAAGGCAAAAGCTTCCACCTCCGAGCCATGGGAGATGGAGAGATTCATCTCAAGGGATGCACTTTTCTCCACAAAACTATTGGGAGCAAATCAACACCTCCCTAGGAGAATTGAGTTCCAACATGGGACAACTAAGGGTGGAGCACCAAGAACATTCCATCCTCCTCCATGAAATTAAAGAAGATCATAAAATCATGAGAGAGGAGCAACAAAGGCAAGGAAGAGACATTGAGGAGCTCAAGCACTCCATAAGATCTTCAAGAGGAAGAACAAGCCGCCATCACTAAGGTGGACCCGTTTTTTAATCTCCTTGTTCTTTATTTTCTATTTTTCGAATTTTTATGCTTATGTTTATCTATGTTTGTGTCTTATTACATGATTATTGGTATCTTAGTGTCTATGCCTTAAAGCTATGAATGTCCTATGAATCCATCACCTTTCTTAAATGAAAAATGTTTTGATTACAAAAGAACAAGAAGTACAGGATTTCGAATTTATCTTTGAAACTAGTTGAATTAGTTTGATGTGGTGACAATACTTTTTGTTTTCTGAATGAATGCTTGAACAGTGCATATGTCTTTTGAAATTGTTGTTTAAAGAATGTTAAATTTGTTGGCTCTTGAAAGAATGATGGAAAACGAGAAATGTTGTTGAGGATCTAAAAATTCATCAAATTGATTCTTGAAGCAAGAAAAAGCAAAAAAAAAAAGAAAAGAAAAAAAAGAGAAGAAGAAAAAGCAAGGGTAGAAATAAAAAGTGATCCAAGGCAAAAAGAGTGTGCTTAAGAACCCTGGACACCTCTAGTTGGGGACTCTAGCAAAGCTGAGTCACAATCTAAAAAGGGTCACCCAGTTATGTGTCTGTGGCATGTATGTATCCGGTGGTAATACTGGAAGACAGAGTGCTTTGGGCCACAGCCAAGACTCACAAAGTAGCTATGTTCAAGAATCATCATACTTAACTAGGAGAATCAATAACACTATCTGAGTTCTGAGTTCCTATAGATGCCAATCATTCTAAACTTCAAAGGATAAAGTGAGATGCCAAAACTGTTCAGAAGCAAAAAGCTACTAGTCTCGCTCATCTAATTGGAGCTAAGTTTCTTTGATATTTTGGAGTCTATAGTATATTCTCTTCTTTTTATTCTATTTTGATTTTCAGTTGCTTGGGGACAAGAAACAATTTAAGTTTGGTGTTGTGATGAGCGGATAATTTATACGCTTTTTGGCATTGTTTTTAGTATGTTTTTAGTATATTTTAGTTAGTTTTTATTATATTTTTATTAGTTTTTAGTTAAAATTCACTTTTCTAGGCTTCACTATGAGTTTGTGTGTTTTTCTGTGATTTCAGGTATTTTCTGGCTGAAATTGAGGGACCTGAGCAAAAATCTGATTCAGAGGCTAGAAAGGACTACAGATGCTGTTGGATTCTGACCTCCCTGTACTCGAAATGGATTTTCTGGAGCTATAGAAGCCCAATTGGCGCGCTCTCAACGGCGTTGGAAAGTAGACATCCTGGGATTTCCAGCAATGTATAATAGTCCATACTTTGCCCGAGATTTGATGGCCCAAACCGGTGATGCAAATCAGCTTCAGAATTCCCGGTGTTTAACGCCGGAACTGGCATAAGAATTGGAGTTAAACGCCCAAACTGGCATAAAAGCTGGCGTTTAACTCCAGAAAAAGTCTCTACACATAAAAGCTTCAATGCTCAGCCCAAGCACACACCAAGTGGACCCCGGAAGTGGATTTTTACGTCATTTACTCATTTCTGTATACCCTAGGTTACTAGTTCACTATTAATAGGATCTTTTGACATTGTATCTGTACCTCATGACACTTTACACGTTTCTCATTGTATCTTCTACAGCATGAGTCTCTAAACCCCATGGTTGGGGGTGAGGAGCTCTGCTGTGTCTTGATGGATTAATGCAATTACTACTATTTTTCATTCAATCATGCTTGCTTCCCTTCTAAGATATCACTTGTTCCTAAACCTGATGAATGTGATGATCTGTGACACTCATCATCATTCTCACCTATGAACGTGTGCCTGACAACCACCTCCGTTCTACCTTGGATTGAGTAGATATCTCTTGGATTCCTTAATCAGAATCTTCGTGGTATAAGCTAGAATTGATGGCGGCATTCAAGAGAATCTGGAAGGTCTAAACCTTGTCTGTGGTATTCTGAGTAGGATTCAAGGATTGAATGACTGTGACGAGCTTCAAACTCTTGAGGATTGGGCGTTAGTGACAGACGCAAAAGAATCACTGGATTCTATTCCAACCCGATTGAGAACCGACAGATGATTATCCGTGCTGTGACAGAGTGCGTTGAACATTTTCACTGAGAGGATGGGAGGTAGCCATTGACAACGGTGAAACCCTACATACAGCTTGCCATGGAAGGAGTCTTGCGTGCCTGAAGAAGAAGACAGTAGGAAAACAGAGATTCAGAAGATAGAGCATCTCCAAAACCTCGACCTGTTCTCCATTACTGCAAAACAAGTACTTATTTCATGTTCTTTTACTTTTTACAATCAACCCTGATAATTATTGATATCCTGACTAAGAGTTACAAGATAACCATAGCTTGCTTCAAGCCGACAATCTCCGTGGGATCGACCCTTACTCACGTAAGGTATTACTTGGATGACCCAGTGCACTTGCTGGTTAGTTGTGCAGGATTGCAAAAGTGTGATTGCAATTTCGTGCACCAGTATGCTTTAGTAAGCAAGCAGAATTCCTATCCAGTGATTATTAGCTCCTCTCTGAGTCATGATGAACAGGAGGCGTTGATTGATGACGGAAAATTACTGTATGATTACAATAATTTTTTCAGCAAATATACCGAATTATAACCAAGTAAAAACTCACTGAGAGTGAGATCGATCCCACGAGGATTGATTGATTGAACAACTTTAGTTAGCAGAATGGCTTAGTTAAGCTAATGAAGAATAAGTGTTGTGATTAAAAAAGGTAGAAGATAAAGAAGGAAGAAGATAGAAGGAGTAGACGAAGAGATAAAAGTAGAAAAGATAAATAATAATTAAAAAATATTTTTTTAAACCAAAATTAAAAAAGAAAGAAATTAAAATTTAATTACTAAATTTTGAAAATAGAAGAGAGAGAAAAAGAAGAGAATTTTTTAAAATTAGAAGAGAGAAGAAGTTAGTTAGGAAGTTTTGAAAAATAAGAGAGAGAAAGAAGTGATTAATGAAGAAAAGATTTAAATTTTAAAAATAAGATAGAAGATAAGATAAGAAAAGATTTGAAATTAAAATTTAAAATTAGAAAAGAGATAAGAAAAGATAAAATAAGAAATTAAAAAGATTTGAAAAAAATTTAATTTTAAAATTTTAAAAAGAAAAGATAAGATAGAAAAGATAAGTTTTAAATTTCTAATTTAAATTTTTAATTTTGAATTTGAAACAGGATAAGATAGAAATTTGAAAAAGATGTTGAAATTTTTGAAAAGATTTAATTTTTAAAATTTAAAATTTAAAATTTAAATTATGAATTTTGAAATGAATTTTGAATTTTGAAATTTTAATTTTTGAAAATTTGAAAGTTGAAATTTTAAATTTGAAATAAGATAAGATAAGATTTTGAAAAAGATATGATTTTTTATTTTGAAAAGATTTGATTTTTGAATTTTAAAATAAAGATAAGATAAGATAAAAATTTTAAAATTAAAATCTGAATTTTTATTACTAATTTTCGAAAATATAGTTTAGTTTTAAGATAAAAAGTATTTTTTATTGTTTAATTAATGAGGAGAGAGAAAAACAAGTAAAAGACACCAAACTTAAAATTTTTAGATCTAGTGCACCCAATTTTTAAAAATTTGGAGGGAAAACACAATGGGACAGGAAACTTAAAAATTTTAAGATCAAAAAACAAGCAAAACACAAGAACACTTTGAAGAACACGAAGAACAAGACTCAAAGAAATTTAAAGAACACAAGAACACATAAAGAATACCAAACTTAAAATTTTTAGAAAACTAAAAGAAAATTTTTGAAAATTAAAGAAAAACAACAAGAAAACACCAAACTTAAAATTGAAACAATATTTAACTAAAGAAAAATTATTTTTGAAAGAATTTTAAAAGGAAGATACCAAAAAAAAAATGAAAATTGCTGTAATTAATAAATACTAAAAACTCAAAGAAGCAAAAGTTACCAAGAACATAAACAAAGAGACTTCAATAGAAAGATTAAGATTAATGCCAAAAGGAAATATTTTTGAAAGATTTTTTTCTTGAAAAAAAATAAAAGACTCAAACCAAGAACAAAAATTGAGCAAAGAAAAGAAAAATATTTTTAAAAAAGTTTTAAAAATTTTTTCGAAAAAAATAAGAGAAGATTAAAAATAAAAGACTTAAACCAAGAACAAAGATCAAAAAAAGAAAATAAAAAGTTTTTTGTAAAGGTTTTCAATCTTTTTTTTTTTAAATAAAGAAGAGAGAAACATAAAAATAAAAATAAAAATAAAAATAAACTCAATTGAAAATAATCAAGAAATAAAGTACTTGATCTAGGGGGCAAGACAATCCTTCAGTTTGTCCAAAATCAACAATCCCTGGACGGCGACAAAAACTTGGTAGCACGAATCCCCACACTTTCGTACTGTTGTACCAGCAAGTGAACTGGGTCGTCCAAGTAATACCTAAGCGAATTAGGGTCGATCCCACGAGGATTGTGATTTGAAGCAAGCTATGGTTATCTTGCAGGTCTTAGTCAGGCGGAATCAGAAGGTTATTGGTTTGAATTTGGTTAAACCATAAAAGGAATAAAGCTAAAGGGGTAGAAAATACTTTGTGAATGAAATTATACTCAAGGATAGGGATAAGGTAAATGATTGGAGTTGCTATGTCTTTCTGAGTTAACTCTGGCATTACTGCTTCTTTTGCTTGTAAGTGATTTCTTCAATAGCAGGCTGTATGTGATTGACACTAGTTTGAGCAGATGCCAATACTTCTCCAGATCTGAATCCCAAGTTTAGTGCGGATCCATTCTGATTGAGGGTGAAGCTTCTGCAGTTTATTCTCCTTGATGATCCTACTAAAAATGCCATAGACAAGGTCGAATATTCTGGATCAGAGGATGCTGTGCCTTAGGATTTTAGCCTCTACCATAGACACCTTAATCTCCCCGTACTTCGGCTGAACTGATGTCTCGAGAAGTCCCCAACGAAGTCATGGATTAGCTGTCTGAGAGACATATATTCAAGCTGGTGGTTCATCATTGTCCGATGAAAGACGCACTCTGAACCCATGTAGAATGTGATAACCTTATGCCAGTTCAACGCATTCATATTGATGTAGAACGAATATATATCTTAGAATCAATCAAACACGGATGGAAGAGAAACAGTAATACTTTTATTAATTCATAGGACTCAGCAGGGCTCCTCCCCTCAACCTAGGAGGTTTAGAAACTCATAATGATGTGGAATACAATGATAAAACAAAAATAATGATTAATAATGGAAAGATGTTCGTGATCTATGTAAAATACACTTTAAATACTAAACAGATAACTAGTAAGGGTAAAACAGTCTATTTAGTGCTAAAATCCACTTCTGGGGCCCACTTGGTGAGTGTTTAGGCTAAGCTTTGATGAGATCCACGTACTATGAGGTCTCTTGGGCGTGGAACACCAGATAGGGGGTCCTCTCTGTGCCTTTGGACGCTGTGCTCTGCTCTTTGGGTGCTGGACGCTTGGAAGGGGGCAGGAAGCTGGCGTTGGACACCAGTTTTAGGCTTTCTAATCCTAAGCAAAGTATAAACTATTATATATTTCTGGAAAGCTCTGGAAGTCAGCTTTCCATAGCCATTAAGAGCGCCCCATTTGGATTTCCGTAGCTCCAAAAAAGCTTTTCCGAATTCAGGCAGGTCAGATCTGGACAGCATCTGCAGTGCTTTCTTTGTCTCTAAATCAGACTTCTGCTCCAGCTCCTCCATTTCAGCCAGAAAATACATGAAGTTTCCCAAAAACACAAAAACTTATAGTAGAATCCAAAAATGTGAAATTAACACTAAAACCTATAAAAATATAATAAAAACTAAATAAAAAATACTAAAAACTATATGAAAATAATGTCAAAAAGCGTATAAAATATCCACTCATCAAAGCACAATTAGGAAGGAAACACAAAAATATGCAATATATATGAATTACTGTGAAAAATATTAATAAAATCCACCAAATTCTACACAAGATAAACCCTCAAATTAGGGTTTATAAAACCTCCCCACACTTAAACTAAGCATCTCCTCGTGTTAAAAATTAAAAGACTAAAGAACATAGGAGAATGAGACTTATGAAATGCAACTTTCCTACTTGGATGCAACCAATGCAAATGCTTCTATCTACTTGGTTAAAAGTGAATCAACTTCTAAGAACATAAATGAACAAGTAGGGCTAAGGTAATATGATGATTTATGAACTCTACCAATTCAAATATCAAAATGAAGTATAAACAAACTTGTAAGAAGAAATCTCGTGAAAGCAGGGAACAAGGAGTTAAGCATCGAACCCTCACCAGAAGTGTATCCGCTCTAGTCGCTCAAGTGTATAGGGTTGATTCACTCAATTCTCCTCTAATCATGCTTTTCAAGATTTGTTTTTCATCTAACAATCAACAGTTATTCAATGCATGCATACATTTATGAAGAGGACTTATCTTTAGGTTGTAATGGGGCTAGGGTAAAGGTAAGGATGCATATATGGCCAAGTGAGCTTGAAATTTGAATCCTTGATTAACTTAAGCTATCACCTAACACAATTAACAACCTATACCATTCAAATATAAACCTAACTACCCATTTATTCACTTTTTCACACACTCATGCATTCTTTTTCAATTCAGAACCCATATGCATTGGTTATTATTGGCTTCACCTTGGGGCATTTTGTCCCCTTTTTCTTGTTTTTTTTTCTATATATTTTTTCTTTTATTTTCTTTTTCTTTTTCTACATTTTTTTCTTTTATTTTTTTCTTTTTTTCTTTTGATGAATTATATATAACGGTACCAATGCATATGGTTTAAACATTCAATGCCTAAGCATGTACTCAATTCCTAATATTTTCAATAAAAAATACAAAAACACACACTCTACCAATGTTCCGATACTTCCCTCCCACTTAAATATACACACCCTAACTGGCCTAAGTTAATCAAAGATCCATATTAAAGGACATTTATTGTTTTTCACACAGGGGTAGTGATGTGCTACATTAAAGAACAAAAAAGGGGTTTAACATAGGCTCAAAATTGGCTAACAATGGTAGATAAAAGGTAAGGCTGTTTGGGTAAGTGAGTCATTGAAATAATGACCTCAATCATATAAATGCATTCATAGACAAAATAATGGTCATAAAGAATCAAACAAATCAAAGATTGCAATCATAGAAAAAAAACAATGCACACAAGAATAGAAATAAGTGGTTATATGATGTAACTATGCAATTGGGCTCAAAACTCACATGCTTGTGTGTTCTTAGCTCAAAAACCTGTTCCAAAATTAATTCCTTCAAGCAAGTTCAACACACAAAAAAAATTTAAATTGGTAGGGTGCCCTAAAATAGTTTCTTGAAAAAGAAATCATCACTCTAACCAAGTAGTTCTAACACAAAGATAAGTGGAATATGTACAAGCTCTAAAGCTATCATGCAGTGCAACTAACTTTAAAAATCAAATTATATTAACTAACAAAGACAACTAGGATATGGGTGTTGGAGAGAGGGGTGGTTACCTATGGAAGTTAGTAAAAGACCTCCCTACACTTAGAAATTTGCACAAATGTCCTCCGTGCTATCAGATATGAGCAGAGTGGGTCCAAGAGTGTCACTCGTAATGGCCATAGGATGGTGAGACAAGGACGTTTCCATGTTCACCTCTTGATTACTTCTTTGCCATGATCTGAAGTGGACTCCGGAGTGTCGGTTTCCTCCATAGGTGGGTTAGTGAATCTTGCGGCAACTTCCTTTTCTGCCTCATCAATACGGCTAGAGTTCTTCAACCGCTTAGAAAGTGGTTTAGCCTTTGAGGAAGTTTGTGCCTTAGTGGTCTTTTTGAGTTGGCCCTTTCGTATGTGTCTCTTTAGAGGCCTTTGATGCCAAGGCATCTTAGGCTAGTTTCATGGTGCACAAAATTGTGATCATCAACAATGGTGCCAATAAACTTGGTAGCGCTCTCAAACGTGAATCACACTTTGTCACAACTCTGCACAACTAACCAGCAAGTGCACTGGGTCGTCCAAGTAATGCCTTACGTGAGTAAGGGTCGAATCCCACGGAGATTGTTTGTATGAAGCAAGCTATGGTCATCTTATAAGTCTCAGTTAAGCGGATAATAAATGGTTTTGGAGTTTTCGAATAATAATAATAAATAAATAGAAAATAAAGATAGAAATACTTATGTAAATCATTGGTAGGAATTTCAGATAAGTGTATGGAGATGCTGTGTTCCTTTTGAATCTCTGCTTTTCTACTGCTTTCAACCAATCCTTCTTACTCCTTTCCATGGCAAGCTGTATGTTGGGCATCACCGTTGTCAATGGCTACATCCCATCCTCTGAGTGAAAAAGGTCCAAATGCTCGTGTCATAGCATGACTAATCATCTGTCGGTTCTCCATCATGTCGGAATAGAATCCATTGATTCTTTTGCGTTTGTCATCACGCCCAACAATCGCGAGTTTGAAGCTCGTTACAGTCATTCAATCCTTGAATCCTACTCAGAATACCACATACAAGGTTTAGACTTTCCGGATTCTCATGAATGCCGCCATTAATTCTAGCTTCTACCACGAAGATTCTGATTAAGGAATACAAGAGATATGCGCCCGGTCTAAGGTAGAACGGAAGTGGTTGTCAAGCACGCGTTCATAGGTGAGAATGATGATGAGTGTCACGACTCATCACATCCATCAGGTTGAAATGCAACGAATATCTTAGAATAAGAATAAGCTGAATTGAATAGAAAATAGTAGTAATTGCATTAAAACTCGAGGTACACTAGAGCTCCACACCCTTAATCTATGGTGTGTAGAAACTCCACCGTTGAAAATACATAAGTGATGGTCCAGGCATGGCCGAATGGCCAGCCCCCAAACGTGATCAATAGTTTCCTAAGATGAATAATAGAATAAAACTGAGACCAAAGATGTCTAATACAATAGTAAAATATCCTATTTATACTAGACTAGCTACTAGGGTTTACAAAAATAGGCAATTGATGCAGAAATCCACTTCCAGGGCCCACTTGGTGTGTGCTTGGGCTGAGCTTGAGCTTTACACGTGCAGAGGCTTATTTTGGAGTTGAACACCAAGTTGTAACGTGTTTTTGGCGTTCAACCCTAGTTCGTGACGTGTTTCTGGCGTTTGACTCCAGAATGTAGCATGGAACTAGCGTTGAGTGCCAGTTTGCGTCGTTTAATCTTGAATAGAATATGGACTATTATATATTTCTGGAAAACTCTGGATGTCTACTTTCCAACGCCATTGAGAGCGCGCCATTTGGAATTCTGTAGCTCCAGAAAAGCCATTTCGAGTGCAGAGAGGTCAAAATCCAACAGCATCAGCAGTCCTTTGTCAGCCGTCTATCAGAGTTTTGCTCAGGTCCCTCAATTTCGGACAGAAAATACCTGAAATCACAGAAAAACAAACAAACTCATAGTAAAGTCCAAAAATGTGAATTTAGCATAAAAACTAATGAAAACATCCCTAAAAGTAGCTAGATCCTACTAAAAACTACCTAAAAACAATGCCAAAAAGCATATAAATTATCTGCTCATCACAACACCAAACTTAAATTGTTGCTTGTCCCCAAGCAACTAAAATTCAATTAGGATAAAAAGAAGAGAATATTCTATAAATCTCAAAATATCAATGAAAATTAGTTCTAATTAGATGAGCGGGACTTGTAGCTTTTTGCTTCTAAACAGTTTTGGCACCTCACTTTTTCCTTTGAAGTTTAGAATGATTGGCTTCTATAAGAACCTAGAATTTTAGATAGTGTTATTGATTTTCCTTGTTAAGTATGTTGATTCTTGAACACAGCTACTTTTATGAGTCTTGGCCGTGGCCCTAAGCACTTTGTTTTCCAGTATTACCACCGGATACATAAATGCCACAGACACATGACTGGGTGAATCTTTTCATATTGTGACTTAGCTTTGCAAGAGTCCCCAGTTAGAGGTGTCCAGAGCTCTTAAGCACACTCTTTTTGCTTTGGATCATGACTTTAACCACTCAGTCTCAAGTTTTTCACTTGGACCTGCATGCCATAAGCACATGGTTAGGGACAGCTTGATTTAGCCGCTTAGGCCTGGATTTTATTTCCTTGGGCGCTCCTATCCATTGATGCTCAAAGCCTTGGATCCTTTTTACCCTTGCCTTTTGGTTTTAAGGGCTATTGGCTTTTTCTACTTGCTTTTTTTCGCCATTTATTTTTTTGCAAGCTTTTGCTTTTTCACTGCTTTTTCTTGCTTCAAGAATCAATTTTCATGATTTTTCATATTATCAATAACATTTCTCTTTGTTCATCATTCTTTCAAGAGCCAAAAATTTTAACATCCATAAACAACAAGATAAAAAATATGCACTGTTCAAGCATTCATTCAGAAAACAAAAAGTATTGTCACCACATCAATATAATTAAACTAATTTCAAGGACAATTTCGAAATTCATGTACTTCTTGTTCTTTTGAATTAGAAACATTTTTCATTTAAGAGAGGTGAAGGATTCATGGAATTATTTATAGTCTTAAGACATAGTTACTACATACTAATGATCATGAAATAAAGACACAAACATAGATAAACATGAAGCTAAAAAAAATGAAAAACAGAGAAATAAGAACAAGGAATGAATCCACCTTAGTGATAGTGACACTTTCTTCTTGAGAAACCAATGATGTCCTTGAGTTCTTCTATGTCTCTTCCTTGCCTTTGTTGTTCCTACCTCATTGCTCTTTGATCTTCTCTAATTTCATGGAGAATGATGGAGTGCTCTTGATGTTCCACCCTTAGTTGGTCCATGTTATAACTCAAATCTTCTAGAGAAGTATTGAGTTGTTCCCAATAGTTATTTGGAGGAAAATGCATCCCTTGAGGCATCTCAGGGATTTCTTGATGATGAGCCTCCTCATGTGTCTCTTGAGATCCATGAATAGGCTCTCTTGTTTACTCCATCCTCTTCTTAGTGATGGGTTATCCTCTTTAATGAGGATGTCTCCTTCTATGATAACTCCAGCTGAGTATCATAGATGGCAAATAAGATGAGGAAAAGCTAGCCTTGCCATGGTGGAGGACATTTCGGCTATTTTGTAGAATTCAAGAGAGATGACTTCATGAATTTCTACTTCCTCTCCAATCATGATACTATGGATCATGATGGCCCGATCCACAATAACTTCGGATCGGTTGCTAGTGGGGATGATGGAGCGTTGGATGAACTCCAACCATCCTCTAGCCACAGGCTTGAGGTCCAGTCTTCTTAATTGAACCAGCTTGCCTTTGGAGTCTCTTTTCCATTGAGCTCCTTCCACACATATGTTCATAAGGACTTGGTCCAACCTTTGATCAAAGTTGACCCTTCTAGTGTAGGGACGTGCATCTCCTTGCATCATGGGCATGTTGAACGCCAACCTTACATTTTCCGAACTGAAATCTAAGTATTTCCCCCGAACCATTGTAAGATAATTCTTTGGATTCGGGTTCACACTTTGATCATGGTTCCTAGTGATCCATGCATTGGCATAGAACTCTTGAACCATTAAGATTCTGACTTGTTGAATGGGGTTGGTCAGAACTTCCCAACCTTTTCTTTGGATCTCATGTCGGATCTCTGGATACTCATTTTTCTTGAGCTTGAAAGGGACCTCAGGGATCACCTTCTTCTTGGCCACAACATCATAGAAGTGGTCTTGATGGACTTTTGAGATGAATCTTTCCATCTCCCGTGACTAGAAGGTGGAAGCTTTTGTCTTCCCTTTCCCTTTTCTAGAGGTTTCTCCGGCCTTAAGTGCCATCAATGGTTATGGAAAAACAAAAAAGCTATGCTTTTACCACACCAAACTTAGAATATTGCTCACCCTCGAGCAAGAGAAGAAAGAATAGATGAAGAAGAAGAAGATATGGAGGAGAGGGAGAGAGGGTAGTGTTTCGGCCAAGGAGGAGAAGAGAGGGTTGTGTTGTGTGAAAATGAAAAAGAATGGAGGGGTTTATATAGTGGAGGGAGAGGGGTTAAGGTTCGGCCATATTGGGTGGGTTTGGGTGGGAAAGTGATTTTTGAATTTTGAAGGTTGGTGGGGTGTATGGGGAAGAGTGGATGGATGTGAGTGGTGAAGAGGTGATGGGGAAGAGTGTTCATTGGATTGTGTGAAAAAGAGAGACAGGGTGAGTTAAAGTAGGTAGGAATCCTGTGGGGTCCACAGATCCTGAGGTGTCAAGGATTTACATCCCTGTACCAATGAGGCATGTAAAATGCCCTCTGCATGCAATCCTGGCATTTAACGCCAGCCTGATGCTTGTTTCTGGCATTAAATGCCAGATCTATGCTTGTTTTAGGCGTTCAACGCCAGTCTGCAGCATGTTTCTGGCGTTGAACGCCAACTTTCCTCAGTGTGCAATCCTGGCATTTAAACGCCAGATTGCTGCATGTTTCTGGCATTCAACGCCAGATCCATGCTCTGTTCTGGTGTTGAACGCCAGCCAGATGCTCCTTACCGGCATTTAAACGCCAGTAAGCACTTCCTTCAGGGTGTGCTGTTTCTTCTACTGTTTTTAATTTTGTTTTTAATTTTTGCTCCACATGATCATGAACCTAAGAAATCATAAAAGAACAATAAAATAAAAATAAAATTAGTTAAATAAAAATTGGGTTGCCTCCCAATAAGTGCTTCTTTAATGTCACTAGCTTGATAGTGGGCTCTCATGGAGCCTCACAGGTGATCAGGTCAATGTTGTAAACTCCCAACACCAAACTGAGAGTTTGAGTGTGGGGGTTCAACACCAAACTTAGAGTTTGGTTGTGGCCTCCCAACACCAAACTTAAAGTTTGATTGTAGGGGCTCTGTTTGACTCTATACTTAGAGAAGCCTTTTATGCTTCCTCTCCATGTATACAGAAGAACACCCTTGGGTCTTAAACACAAGGTAGTCCCATTCAATTGAAGGACTAATTATCCTCTGTTAACATCAATCATAGCTCCTGCTGTGTCTAGGAAGGGTCTTCCAAGAATGATGCATTCATCCTCCTCCTTCCTAGTGTCTAAGATTATGAAATCAGCAGGGATGTAAAGGCCTTTAACCTTTACTAACACGTCCTCTACTAATCCATAAGCTTGTCTTACTGACATGTCTGCCATCTGTAATGAGAATGTGGCAGGCTGTACCTCAATGATCCCCAACATCTCCATCACAGAGAGTGGCATAAGATTTATGCCTGACCCTAGGTCACATAGAGCCTTCTCAAAGGTCATGGTGCCTATGGTACAGGGTATTAAGAATTTTCCAGGATCTTGTCTCTTTTGAGGTAAAATTTGCTGAACCCATGTATCTAGTTCACTAATGAGCAAGAAAGGTTCATCTTCCCAAGTCTCATTATCAAACAACTTGGCATTCAGCTTCATGATGGCTCCTAGATATTGAGCAACTTGCTCTCCATTTACATCTTCATCCTCTTCAGAGGAAGAATAGTTTTCAAAGCTCATGAATGCCAGAAGGAGGTTTAATGGAATCTATATGGTCTCTATATGAGCCTCAGATTCCTTTAGGTCATCAATAGGGAACTTCTTCTTGCTTGAGAGACGTCCCATGAGGTCTTCCTCATTGGGATTCACGTCCTCTCCTTCCTCTCTAGGTTCGGCCATTTTGATGATGTCAATGGCCTTGCACTCTCTTTTTAGATTCTCTTCAGTATTGCTTGGGAGAGTACTAGGAGGAGTTTCAGTGACTTTCTTACTCAGCTGGTCCACTTGTGCCTCCAAATTTCTGATGGAGGACCTTGTTTCACTCATGAAACTTAAAGTAGCCTTAGACAGATCAGAGACTATGTTTGCTAAGTTAGAGGTGCTCTGCTCCGAATTCTCTGTCTGTTGCTGAGAAAATGATGGAAAAGGCTTGCTATTGCTGAGCCTATTTCTTCCATCATTATTAAAGCCTTGTTGAGGCTTTTGTTGATCCTTCCATGAGAAATTTGGATGATTTCTCCATGATGAATTATAGGTGTTTCCATAAGGTTCACCCATGTAATTTACCTCTGCCATTGCAGGGTTCTCAGGATCATAAGCTTCTTCTTCAGAAGATGCCTCTTTAGTACTATTGGATGCATTTTGCCATCCATTCAGACTTTAAGAAATCATGTTGACTTGCTGAGTCAACATTTTGTTTTGAGCCAATATGGCTTTTAGAGCATCAATTTCAAGAACTCCCTTCCTCTGAGGCGTCCCATTATTCACAGAATTCTTCTCAGAAGTGTACATGAATTGGTTATTTGCAACCATGTCAATAAGTTCTTGAGCTTCTGCAGGCGTTTTCTTTAGGTGAATGGATCCACCTACAGAATGGTCCAATGACATCTTGGAGAACTCAGATAGACCATAATAGAATATATCCAGAATGGTCCACTCTGAAAGCATGTCAGAAGGACACCTTTTGGTCATCTGCTTGTATCTTTCCCAAGCTTCATAGAGGGATTCACCATCTTTTTGTTTGAAGGTCTGAACATCCACTCTAAGCTTGCTCAGCTTTTGAGGAGGAAAGAACTTAGCCAAGAAGGCCGTGACCAGCTTATCCCAGGAGTCCAAGCTATCTTTAGGATGTGAGTCCAACCATGTTCTAGCTCTGTCTCTTACAGCAAAAGGGAAAAGCATAAGCCTGTAGACTTTAGGATCTACTCTATTAGTCTTAACAGTCTCACAGATCTACAAGAACTCAGTTAAAAACTGGTAGGGATCTTCTGATGGAAGTCCATGGAACTTGCAGTTCTGTTGCATTAGAGCAACTAGTTGAGGTTTTAGCTCAAAATTGATTGATCCAATGGCAGGGATTGAGATGCTTCTTCCATCAAACTTGGAAGTAGGTGTAGTATAATCAGCAAGCATTCTCCTTGCATTATTATTTTTGGCTGCCATTTCCTCTTCCTTTTTGAAAATTTCTATAAGGTTGTCTCTAGATTGTTGTAATTTAGCTTCTCTTAGTTTCCTTTTCAGAGTCCTTTCAGGTTCAGGATCTGCTTCAACAAGAATATTCTTATCCTTGCTCCTGCTCATATGAAAAAAAAGGGAACCAAAAATAATAATAGGGATCTTCTTTACCACAGTAGAGGGATTCCTTTATGCTAGTAGAAGAAGAAAGGGATAAAAGAAGGAAAAGAGTTAAGAATCCAAACACAAGGGGGAAGATAGGTGCGAATTCTTGAGTAGAAGAGAAGTGTTAGTAGATGAATAAATAAATAGAAAGAGATGAGAGAAGGAGAAATTCGAAAATAAATTTTGAAAAAGAGTTAGTGATTTTCGAAAATTAAGAGAAGAAATAAAATTAAAATTAAAAATTGAAACAATTAGTTAATTAAGAAAATTTTGAAAAAGAGGGAAGTGATTTTCGAAAATTAGAGAGGAAAAAGTAGTTAGGTGGTTTTGAAAAAGATAAGAAACAAACAAAAAGTCAATTAGTTAGTTGAAAAAGATTTGAAAACCAATTTTGAGAAGATAAGAAGTTAGAAAAGATATTTTGAAATCAATTTTTTTTTTGAAAAAGATAAAAAGATATGATTGAAAAATATTTAATTAAAAAGATATGATGGAAAAGATATTTTGAAAAAGATTTGATTTTTAAAATCAAAATTGATTACTTGACTAACAAGAAACTAAAAGATATGATTCTAGAATTTAAAAATTGAACCTTTCTTAATAAGAAAGTAACAAACTTCAAATTTTTGAATCAATCATATTAATTGTTAGTAAAGCCTTTGAAAATCATGAATTAAAGATAAGAAAAAGATTTTAAAATTCAAATTAAAAACTTTCAAAAAATAGTAAGAAAAATGAAAAATATTTTATTTTTGAAAAAGTTTTGAAAAGATAAGATTTTTAAAATTGAAAATTTGACTTGAGTTATAAGAAATAGCTAAGTTTTAAAAATTTTTGACTAAGTCAACCCAAATTTTCGAAATTTATGAGCAAAATAAGGAAAAGATAATTTTTTTATTTTTGAATTTTTAATGAGGAGAGAGAAAAACATAAAAATGATCCAAAACATGAAAATTTTGGATCAAAACACATGATACATGCAAGAATACTATGGATGTCAAGATGAACACCAAGAACACTTTGAAGATCATGATGAACATCAAGAACATATTTTTAAAAAATTTTTGATGCAAAGAAAAACATACAAGACACCAAACTTAGAAATCTTTAATGCTTAGACACTATGAATGCAAAAATACATATGAAAAATAACAAAAGACACAAAACAAGAAAACATCAAGATCAAATAAGAAGACTTACCAAGAACAACTTGAAGATCATGAAGAACACCATGCATGAATTTTTCAAAAAAATGCATAAATTTTAAAAACATGCAATTGACACCAAACTTAAAAATTGACTCAAGACTCAAACAAGAAACACAAAATATTTTTTATTTTTATGATTTTATAATTTTTTTTTTGTATTTTATTATTTTTTCGAAATTTTATATGAAAAAGAAAATAAAAAATTCCAAATTTTTAATAAGAATTCCAGGAATCTTTCGATGTTAGCCTAAAGCTCCGATCCAGGAGTTGGACATGGCTTAATAGCCAGCCAGCTTTAGGATATAAATTAGGCATGCAACAATTGATACTTCATCCAACTCCATACACTGATAAGGGGAAGCCTCAATCCAATTGAGTTAGACATGGCTTTTCAGCCAGCCAAGCTTCAACATGCTTCATGAAACACTAGAACTCATTCTTAAAAATTTAGAATAATTTTTCGAAAACAGAAGTAAAAAGTTTTTTTTTGAAAGATTTCTGAAAAATTTTTGAAAATAAAATAAAAAGAAAATTACCTAATCTGAGCAACAAGATGAACCGTCAGTTGTCCAAACTCGAACAATCCCCGGCAACGGTGCCAAAAACTTGGTGCACAAAATTGTGATCATCAACAATGGTGCCAATAAACTTGGTAGCGCTCTCAAACGTGAATCACACTTTGTCACAACTCTGCACAACTAAGCAGCAAGTGCATTGGGTCGTCCAAGTAATACCTTACGTGAGTAAGGGTCGAATCCGACGGAGATTGTTGGTATGAAGCAAGCTATGGTCATCTTGTAAATCTCAGTTAGGCGGATAATAAATGGTTATGGAGTTTTCAAATAATAATAATAAATAAACAGAAAATAAAGATAGAAATACTTATGTAAATCATTGGTAGGAATTTCAGATAAGTGTATGGAGATGCTGTGTTCCTTTTGAATCTCTGCTTTCCTACTGCTTTCATCCAATCCTTCTTACTCCTTTCCATGGAAAGCTGTATGTTGGGCATCACCGTTGTCAATGGCTACATCCCATCCTCTCAGTGAAAAAGGTCCAAATGCTCTTGACACAGCACGGCTAATCATCTGTCAGTTCTCAATCATGTCGGAATAGAATCCATTGATTCTTTTGCGTTTGTCATCACACCCAACAATCACGAGTTTGAAGCTCGTCACATTCATTCAATCCTTGAATCCTACTCAGAATACCACAGACAAGGTTTAGACTTTCCGGATTCTCATGAATGCCGCCATTAATTCTAGCTTCTACCACGAAGATTCTGATTAAGGAATACAAGAGATATGCGCCCGGTCTAAGGTAGAACGGAAGTGGTTGTCAAACACGCGTTCATAGGTGAGAATGATGATGAGTGTCACGACTCATCACATCCATCAGGTTGAAGTGCAACGAATATCTTAGAATAAGAATAAGCTGAATTGAATAGAAAATAGTAGTAATTGCATTAAAACTCGAGGTACACCAGAGCTCCACACCCTTAATCTATAGTGTGTAGAAACTCCACCGTTGAAAATACATAAGTGATGGTCCAGGCATGGCCGAATGGCCAGCCCCCAAACGTGATCAATAGTCTCCTAAGATGAACAATAGAATAAAACTGAGACCAAAGATGTCTAATACAATAATAAAATGTCCTATTTATACTAAACTAGCTACTAGGGTTTACAGAAATAAGCAATTGATGCAGAAATCCACTTCCAGGGCCCACTTGGTGTGTGCTTGGGCTGAGCTTGAGCTTTACACGTACAGAGGCTTCTTTTGGAGTTGAACGCCAAGTTGTAACGTGTTTTTGGCGATCAACCCTGGTTCGTGACGTGTTTCTGGCGTTTGTCTCTAGAATGCAGCATGGAACTGGCGTTGAGCGCCAGTTTGCATCGTTTAACTTGAATACAGTATGGACTATTATATATTTCTGGAAAATTCTGGATGTCTACTTTTCAACGCCATTGAGAGCGCGCCATTTGGATTTATGTAGCTCCAGAAAAGCCATTTCGAGTGCAGAGAGGTCAGAATCCAACAGCATTAGCAGTCCTTTGTCAGCCTTCTATCAAAGTTTTGCTCAGGTCCCTCAATTTCGGCCAGAAAATACCTGAAATCACAGAAAAATACAAAAACACATAGTAAAGTCCAGAAATATGAATTTAGCATAAAAACTAATGAAAACATCCCTAAAAGTAGCTAGATCCTACTAAAAACTACCTAAAAACAATGCCAAAAAGCATATAAATTATCCGCTCATCATTTCACTACCCTTTTTCTTTTTTTTCATTAGTTTTTATGCACTTTATTGAGTTATAAGTAAGTATTTGGATAAGGATTTCATGCACACCTTGATTCATGCAAACTTGGTTAGTTATCTACTTTTCATAAGATTTTATGCAACTTTTGTTGATGATTTAATGATGTAAAGATCTTGTGAGTTATAGCAAACTTTGATGCAAATGTTTGGTTGATGATAGATGAAAAAGAGGCTAATAAAGGAAAGACAAAGAAGCAACAAGAAGGCCATGGAAGGAAGCAAAGGGAAGTAACGTTGGAGCCAAAGTTGGTGCTCCAACATTGCCTCAAATGTTATACTCAAAAGGTGCATAGTTAGAGCCAAAGTTGGAGCTCGAACTATGCCTCAAATGTTGGCAAAGAAAGGTGTATAGTTGGAGTTGTAGTTGGACCTCCAACTATAACTCCAACTACTAAAAAAGGCAATGTTTGAGCTCCAAAGTTGGACCTCAAACTTCACCCCAAACGTTGCATGAAGAAGGCCATAGTTGGAGTTGTAGTTGGAGGTCCAACTACAACTCCAACTACTCATTAAAAGGGGCCATAGTTGAAGTTGTAGTTGGACCTCCAACTATAATTCCAACTATTCATTAAAAGGGGCAATAATTGGAGTTGTAGTTGGACCTCCAACTTCAACTCCAACTACAACTATGGTGTGCAACGTTAAGGGTAAAGGGGTGCCAACGTTGGGGGTCCAACGTTACCTCCAACGTACGCGATAAAAATTGAGTTTTGAGATAAGAAAATCGTACATCGATGCGTACGCGTGGGTAGGCTAATGTTGTGGTCTAACGTTGGGTCCAAGGTTGAGTTCAACGTTGGGTTGAACTATTAGACCTACGTCCCAGCCCTGACTGGGCAAAGTTTGACCCAACGGTTGAGCTCAAACGTTGAGCTCCAACGAGGACTCCAATGCCAATCAAACTTCAATACAAAAATCACCCATGCAGAGTATGAATGTTAAATGCCAAACTTCTCCATCAAAGCCACTAAAGGTCACTTCCAACTAGCTTCATCAAAGGCCAAAAAGGCTCAGTCCAAGTACTTGAAGATTGAAGGAATAAAGTGTATAAATAGATTAAAGTTTAAGTTAGAAAGAGGGGCTTACACACTGGGTACTGTAACTCTGCCCAAATTTACTTTCAATTCATTTTGGTTTTTTGCAATGTACTTTTCATTTTCACTTTCCATTTCCAGAGCTATGAACAACTTTGATTGGGTTAGGGAGCAATGTTGTAATTCAATGGATCAATAATAGTTTTCATTCTTCTTCTTCTTTCTTTTCTCTTGATTTCACTAGAAAGCTTTTGGTCTTCATCCATTTGGGTAGTTATCTTGGAAAAGAATCTATTCATAATTTGATCTCCTTTGAACCTTGGAAGAGGAATAAGGAGATCATGCTAGAAATTCTTTCTCATGTTGGACCGGATTGGGGTTTGGATGGATATAGTGACATATAATCCTACCAACACTTTGATTTGGAAATACATGTGGTATAATCAATGACCACACCTCATCTCTTCCCATGAGCAATTAAATCAAGGAATTGGGCAATTGTTCAAGCTTAGAGAGATTGGGTTGCCAAGGAATTGGAATCCAATCACTTAAGATTGCCAATGAGATTAATGAATGGATTGATTGAGGAAGAGATGAGAATGAACTTGATCAGAGAATGCAACATCTCCTAAGCCCAATGAATTCCCCATTTCTGATCTATCCATTCTCTTTATTTTCTGCTGTTAACTTTCATGCTTAATCACCCCATTCCCATTTATTTTCCAGCACTTTAAGCTTATGCACTTTAATTTTTTGTTATTTACTTTTAGTCATTTACAATTCCATGCAATTTATCTTTCCCGCCATTTAATTTTCTGCACTTCTAAATTCAATTATGCTTAGTTCAACTAGAACACCCATCCAATTAAAGTTGATCAACCATCCAATCCTTGTGGGATTCGACCTCACTCTACTGTGAGTTTTTACTTGATGACAATCTGGTGCACTTGCTGGTGGAAAATTGTTGAGAGACAAGTTTCCGTGCATCAAGTTTGTGGCGCTGTTACCGGGGATTGATTTTGTATTGACAATGACTAAATTAGAGGATAACTAGATTGAGCATTTTTTCTTTTATTTTGTTTTTTACTGTTATTTTCTTTACATTTTCAGTCAATTTCTATTGATCATTTACTTTCCAACTCAAGTAACTTACCAATCCCACCAACTGTTTGTTTAATTGCTCTAACCAAAATTTTCATTAACTGTGAACTCTTCACTTGCTTTTTGCTGTTTGTTGTGTTGGTTGTATGACAGTTAGAAGAGAGGCTTCAACCTCTTTTGACAGTGAACCAGAGAGGACCTTCCTTAGATTAAGAAGGGAAGCAAGAGGCAAGGGAGTAGTTGTAGAGAAAGAGTTAGAAGAGGATCTAGACATTGTTATGGAGGAAGAGGTTCACAACCCTGCTGGAGAAGGTGCTGGCAATCATGCACCACAAGAGAGGAAAGTGCTTGGCTCCTACATTAATCCCAACCCTGGGAATTGTGGGAGCAGCATTCTTAAGTCAACCATCCATGCGAACAATTTCGAACTAAAGCCACAACTCATCACCTTGGTCCAAAATAATTGTTCTTTTGGAGGAAGTGCCCAAGAAGACCCTAACCAACATCTCACTACATTCCTAAGGATATGTGATACAGTGAAATCTAATGGTGTTCACCCTGATGCCTACAGATTGCTGTTGTTCCCATTCTCTCTCAGGGACAAGGTATCTAAGTGGCTAGAATCATTTCCTAAGGAAAGCCTCACAACTTGGAAAGATGTAGTAAACAAATTCGTGACAAAGTTCTACCCTCCACAAAGAGTCAATAGGCTAAGAGCAGAGGTTCAAACCTTCAGGCAACAAGAAGGGAAAACACTTTATGAAGCATGGGAAAGGTATAAAGACTTGACCAGGAAGTGTCCTCCAGATATGTTCAATGAGTGGGTGCAGTGATGAGCGGATATTTTATACGCTTTTTGGGAGTAATTTCATGTAGATTTTAGCATGTTTTTATTAGTTTTTAATAGAATTTTATTAGTTTTTAAGCAAAAATCATATTTATGGACTTTACTATGAGTTTGTGTGTTTTTCTGTGATTTCATGTATTTTCTGGCTGAAATTGAGGGAGCTGAGCAAAAATCTGATTTAGGCTGAAAAAGGACTGCAGATGTTGTTGGATTCTGACCTCCCTGCACTCGGAATGGATTTTTTGGAGCTATCATAGCCCAATTGGCGCGCTCTCAATTGAGTTGGAAATTAGACATTCAGGGCTTTCCAGCGATATATAATAGTCCATATTTTGCACAAAGATAGACAACGTCAACTGGTGTTTAACGCCAGTTCCATGTTGCAGTCTGGCGTCCAACGCCAGAAACACGTCACGAACCAGAGTTGAACGCCAGAAACACGTTACAACTTGGTGTTCAACTCCAGAAACAGCCCAAGAACGTGAGAAGCTTAAGTCTCAGCCCCAGCACACACCAAGTGGTCCCCAGAAGTGGATTTCTGCACTATCCATCTTAGTTTACTCATTCTCTGTAAACCTAGGTTACTAGTTTAGTATTTAAACAACTTTTAGAGACTTATTTTGTATCTCATGACATTTTGAGATCTGAAATTTGTACCTTTTGGTAGCATGAGTCTCTAAACCCCATTGTTGGGGGTGAGGAGCTCTGCAGCATCTCGATGAATTAATGTAATTATTTCTGTTTCCCATTCAAATATGCTTGTTCCTATCTAAGATGTTCATTTGCGCTTCACTATGAAGGAGGTGATGATCCATGACACTCATCACCTTCCTCACCCCATGAACGTGTGCCTGACAACCACCTCCATTCTACATCAGATTGAATGAGTATCTCTTAGATTCCTTAATCAGAATCTTCGTGGTATAAGCTGGAATTGATGGCGGCATTCATGAGAATCCGGAAAGTATAAACCTTGTATGTGGTATTCCGAGTAGGATTCTGGGATTGGATGACTGTGACAAGCTTCAAACTCGCGAGTGTTGGGCGTGATGACAAACGCAAAAGAATCAATAGATTCTATTCCGACATGATTGAGAACCAACAGCTGATTAGCCGTGCTGTGACAGAGCATTTGGACCGTTTTCACTGAGAGGATGGGAAGTAGCCATTGACAATGGTGACACCCTACATATAGCTTGCCATGGAAGGAGCCTTGCAAATTCTGAAAGTAAGAAAGTAGTATGTTGCAGAGATTTAGAGGACAAAGCATCTCCAAAACTCTAACATATTCTCCATTATTAAGTAACAATTATTTATTTTATGCTCTTTTATTTTTCGTAATTCAAACTGATAATTATAATTGATATCCTGACTAAGAATAATAAAATAACCATAGCTTGCTTCAAGCCAACAATCTCCGTGGAATTCGACCCTTACTCACGTAAGGTATTACTTGGACGATCCAGTGCACTTGTTGGTTAGTTGTGCGAGGTTGTACGAAATCTTGATTTTGATATTGGCATTACAATTTTGTGCACCAAGTTTTTGGCGCCGTTGCCGGGGATTGTTTGAGTCTGAACAACTAAAGGTTTATTTTGTTGCTTAGATTAGGAATAATTTATTTTTGTTACTATAGAGTCATTAAATTCTAAGTCCTTTATTCCCTTTTCAAAAATTTTTCAAAAATATTTTTTTCTTTATCAATTTTTAATTTTTTTTGTGAGTTTAGTGTCTTGTTCTAAGTTTGGTATCAATTGCATATTTTATATTTTCCTTTTAAATTTTTGAATTTGTGTTCTTTGATCTTTAAGCTGTTCTTGTTTATTTTTCTTGTTTGATTTTTAGTTTTTCTTGTTCTGTGCCTTTTCTTGTTTTTCTTGTTCTTTTCCAAAGCATTAGTCTTCCAAAAGGAATAATATAAATATACCTCTTCAAAACAAGTGTTACCTTTACTGCCCAATTGGCTAGAGCGTTGGTCTATGTTCTTGGTAATTGGGTATCTTCTTTTTAAAATCTTTTTCAAAAATAATTTTTCTTTGATTGAATCTTGTGTCAAACTTTAAGTTTGGTGTTTTGTTGTTAATCTTTTTATAATTTTCAAAAATTTTATTGAAGTTTTCTAAAAATTTTAAGTTTGGTGTTCTTTCTTTTGTTCTTGTTATTCTTGTGAATCTTCAAGGTGTTCTTGAGTCTTCTTTATGTTTTGATCTTAAAATTTTAAGTTTGGTGTTCCTTGGTGTTTTCCCTCCAAAATTTTCGAAAACAAGGAGCATTAGATCTAACCACTTTATGTGTTCCAAAATTTTAAGTCTTGTGTCTTTTATGTATTTTTCTCTTTCATCATAAAATTCAAAATTCAAAAAAAATAAAAATAAATATAATAATAATAATATTTTATTATCTTTTTCAAAAATATCCTAACCACTTTCTCTCTCTCCTATATTTTTTCGAAAATCTTCACAAAACATTTTCAAATTTTTTATTTTTATTTTTATTTCGTTTTTATTTTATCTTATTTTATTTTACTTTATTATTTCAAAAATAAATTTTTATATATAATAAAATAAATAATATCTACATCCATATCATCTCCCTTGCTCCATCATGGAACTAAGTGGAAATGAATAGTCTAGAAGGACTCTGGGGTCATATGCTAACCCCACTACTGCTTCATATGGGAATAGTATCTGTATACCCTCCATCAGAGTCAGTAGTTTTGAGCTGAATCCTCAGCTCATTATCATGGTGCAGCAAAGTTGCCAGTATTCCGGTCTTCCACAGGAAGAACCTACAGAGTTTCTGGCACAATTTTTACAAATTACTGATACAGTACATGATAAGGAAGTAGATCAGGATGTCTACGGATTATTACTGTTTCCATTTACTGTAAAAGGTCAAGCTAAGAGGTGGTTAAATAACCAACCTAAGGACAACATAAAGAAAGACATGGAAACAGCTGTCAGAAAAATTCCTAAATCACTATTTTCCTCCAAAACGGATGACACAGCTAAGGCTGAGCATCCAAGGCTTCAAACAAGGAGATAATGAATCTCTTTATGATGCTTGGGAGAGATACAGAGAGATTCTAAGAAAATGTCCCTCTGAAATGTTTTCAGAGTGGGTGCAGTTAGACATCTTCTATTATGGGCTTACAGAGAGAGCTCAGATTTCTCTAGACCACTCAGCTGGTGGATCTATACATATGAGAAAAGCAATTGAAGAAGCTCAAGAGCTTATTGATACAGTTGCCAGAAATCAGCATCTGTACCTAAGCAGTGAATCTTCCATGAAAGAAGAAGCTAAAATAGTGACTGCTAAACTCAGTCCTGTAGAACAAGCTACGGAATTCAATCAGCAATTAGACTTTCTAACAAAACAGTTAGCAAATTCAAGGAGATATTACAAGAAACAAGAATGGCTAATATGAATATGGAAGTACAATTGAAGCAAACAGAATAGCAGCTATCAAAATAAATAACAGAAGAGTGCCAAGCAGTTTAATTAAGAAGTGGGAAAACATTAAAAACATCACTTCAAGATAGCAGGAAGCCAAGAAATGAGCAAACTACCCAAAATCCCTCTGAGGACATTAAGAGCCCAGAGAGGAATAATTTTGGCATTCAAACGCCAGAAAATGGGTGGGAAGCTGGCGCTGAACGCCCAAACCATGTTCAGTTCTGGCATTCAACGCCAGAAACAAGCAAGGAATTGGCATTGAATGCCCAAAGGAAGCATAGCTCTAGCGTTCAGACGCCAGAAACAGGTGAGGAGTTGGCGTCTAACACCACTCCAGCTTCCACCCCTGGCATTCAAATGCCAGTGGGGGATCAGGCACATACAAGTGCTGATAATAACCCTTCTAAAAATGCTTCTCAACCTACATCTGTAGGCAATAAACCTACAGCAACTAAGGTTGAGGAATACAAAGCCAAAATGCCTTGTCCTCAGAAACTCCACCAAGCGAAACAGGATAAGCAATTTGCCTGCTTTGCAGACTATCTCAGGACTCTTAAAATAAAGATTCCGTTTGCAGAGGCACTTGAGCAAATACCCTCTTATGCTAAGTTCATGAAAGAGATCTTAAGTCATAAGAAGGATTGGAGGGAAACTGAAAACGTTTACCTCACTAAAGAATGCAGTGCAGTCATTCTGAAAAGCTTACCTGAAAAGCTTAAAGATCCCGGAAGCTTTATGATACCATGCACATTAGAGGGTACTTGTACCAAGAAAGCTCTATGTGATCTTGGGACAAGTATCAACCTAATACCTGCATCTACTATCAAAAAGGTTGGATTGACTGATGAAGTCAAACCAACCCGGATATGTCTCCAACTTGCTGATGGCTCCATTAAATACCCATCAGGCATGATTGAAGACATGATTGTCAAGGTTGGGCCATTTGCCTTTCCTACTGACTTTGTGGTGCTGGAAATGGAGGAGCACAAGAGTGCAACTCGCATTCTAGGAAGACCTTTCCTAGCAACTGGTCGAACCCTTATTGATGTCCAAAAAGGGGAAGTAACCCTGAGAGTCAATGAGGAGGAGTTCAAGTTGAATGTTGTAAAAGCTATGCAGCATCCAGACACCCCAAATGACTGCATGAGTGTTGATATTATTGACTCTCTGGTAAAAGAGGTCAATATGACTGAGAGTCTCGAATCAGAGCTATAGGATATCTTTAAAGATGTTCAGCCTGATCTGGAGGAATCAGAGAGAATGATAGAACATCTGAAAATCCCTCAGGAAGAGGAGAAACCTCCTAAACCCGAGCTCAAACCATTACCACCATCCCTGAAATATGCATTTCTAGGAGAAGGTGATACCTTTCCTGTAATCATAAGCTCTACCTTAGAGCCACAGGAAGAGGAAGCACTAATTCAAGTGCTAAGGACACACAAGACAGCTCTTGGGTGGCCCATTAGTGATCTTAAGGGCATTAGCCCAGCCAGATGCATGCACAAGATTCTATTGGAAGGTGACGCCAAGCCAGTGGTTCAACCACAAAGGCGGCTGAATCCAGCCAAGAAGGAAGTGGTGCAGAAGGAGGTCACTAAATTACTAGAGGCTGGGATCATTTATCCTATTTCTGATAGCCCCTGGGTGAGCCCTGTCTAAGTCGTCCCTAAGAAGAGTGGCATGACAGTGGTTCATAATAAAAAAAATGAACTGGTTCCTACAAGAACAGTTACTGGGTGGCGTATGTGTATTGATTATAGAAGGCTCAATACAGCTACCAGAAAGGATCATTTTCCTTTACCATTCATAGACCAGATGCTAGAAAGACTAGCAGGTCATGAATACTACTGCTTCCTGGATGGATATTCAGGTTATAATCAAATTCCAGTAGATCCCAGGATCAAGAGAAAATGGCATTCACATGTCCATCTGGAGTATTTGCATACAAAAGGATGCCATTTGACCTGTGCAATGCACCTGCAACCTTTCAAAGATGCATGCTCTCAATTTTCTCTGATATGGTGGAAAATTTTCTGGAAGTCTTCATGGATGACTTTTCAGTATTTGGAGACTCATTTAGCTCCTGCCTTGACCATCTAGCACTTGTTCTAAAGAGGTGCCAAGAGACTAACCTAGTTTTAAAATGGGAGAAATGTCACTTTATGGTGATTGAAGGAATTGTCCTTGGGCACAAAATCTCGAACAGGGGAATAGAGGTGGATCAAGCTAAGGTAGAGGTAATTGAAAAATTACCACCACCAGCCAATGTTAAGGCAATTAGAAGCTTTCTGGGGCATGCAGGATTCTATAGGAGGTTTATAAAGGATTTTTCAAAAATCGCCAAACCTCTATGTAATCTGCTAGCTGCTGACACGCCATTTATCTTTGATAAGGAGTGTCTGCAGGCGTTTGAGACTCTGAAAGCTAAGCTAGTCACAGCACCAGTCATCTCTGCACCAGACTAGACATTACCTTTTGAATTGATGTGTGATGCCAATGACCATGCCATTGGTGCAGTGTTGGGACAAAGGCATGACAAGCTTCTGCACGTCATTTACTATGCCAGTCGTGTTTTAAATGACACACAGAAGAACTACACAACTATAGAAAAAGAGCTACTTGCAGTGGTTTACGCCATTGACAAGTTCAGATCCTATTTAGTAGGATCAAAAGTGATTGTGTACACTGACCATGCTGCTCTTAAATACCTACTCACAAAGCAGGATTCAAAACCCAGACTCATAAGATGGGTGTTGCTTCTGCATTAGTTTGATATAGAAATAAGAGACAGAAAAGGGATAGAGAATCAAGTAGCAGATCACCTGTCCCGAATAGAACCAGTAGAAGGGCGTCCCTCCCTCTTACTGAGATCTCTGAAAACTTTTCGGATGAGCAACTCTTTGCCATCCAGGAAGTACCATGGTTTACAGACATTGCGAACTACAAGGCAGTGAGATTCATACCCAAAGAATACAGTAGGCAGCAATCAAAGAAGCTGATCACAGATGCAAAGTATTATCTTTGGGATGAGCCGTATCTCTTCAAGAGATGTGCAGACGGAGTAATCCGTAGATGTGTGCCTAAAGAAGAAGCGCAGAAGATCCTATGGCATTGCCATGGATCATAATATGGAAGACATTTTGGAAGTAAGCGAACAGCCACAAGAGTCCTCCAATGTGGCTTCTATTGGCCTACTTTCTATAAAGATTCCCGAGTGTTTGTACTTATTGTGACAGTTGCCAAAGATCTGGTAATCTGCCTCACGGTTATGCCATGCCTCAACAAGAGATCTTGGAGATTGAGTTGTTTGATGTATGGGGTATTGACTTCATGGGGCCTTTCCCACCATCATACTCAAACACTTATATTTTGGTGGCAGTGGATTATGTATCTAAATGGGTGGAAGCTATTGCAACACCCACTAATGACAGTAAGACAGTGTTAAAATTCCTCCAGAAACACATCTTTAGCAGATTTAGCACCCCTAGAGTACTAATCAGTGATGGAGGCACTCATTTCTGTAATAAACAGCTTTACTCTACTTTGGTTTGTTTTGGAGTTAGCCACAGGGTAGCCACTCCATATCATCCACAGACAAATGGGCAAGCTGAAGTCTCTAATAGAGAACTTAAAAGAATCCTGGAACGGACTGTAATTAATCGTAGAAGAGATTGGGCAAGAAGCTTGGATGATGCTCTGTGGGCATACAGAACAGCATTCAAAACCCCTATAGGGACCTCCCCATACCAGCTTGTGTATGGAAAGGCATGTCACTTGCCAGTGGAACTAGAACATAAGGCCTACTGGGCGACCAGATTCCTAAACCTTGATGCCAAGTTAGCTGGAGAAAAGCGTTTGCTCCAGTTAAATGAGCTAGAGGAATTTAGACTCAATGCTTTCGAAAATGCAAAAATTTAGAAAGAGAAAGCAAAAAGATGGCATGATAAGAAACTATCATCCAGAGTCTTTGAGCCTGGACAGAAAGTTCTGATATTTAATTCTAGGCTCAGATTATTCCCCGGGAAATTGAAATCCCGGTGGAGAGGACCATATGTGATTACAAGTGTGTCACCATATGGATACGTAGAGCTTCAGGATAATGATTCTAACAAAAAGTTCATTGTTAATGGACAGAGAGTTAAACACTATCTTGAAAGCAATTTTGAGCTAGAATGCTCAAAACTGAGGCTTGATTAAAGCTCAGTAATAGTCCAGCTAAAGACAATAAAGAAGCGCTTACTGGGAGGCAACCCAGTCAGTTACAAAATTTATTTATTAATTAATTAATTTTTACAGGTATATCTCAGTTATCTTCAAGGTATAATAGCAGTTGCTTGAGTTCACAGAGTTACAAGGGAATTTGGAAGCTCACTGGCATGAAAAAGCCAGTAAGAAATATTTTGGGCGTTGAACACCCAAAAGAAGCATCCACTGGGCGTTCAACGCTAGTAAGGATAGCCATCTAGGCATTAAACGCTAGAAAGAAGCATCTTCTGGGCGTTGAACGCCAGAAAGAAGCTCCTTCTGGGCGTTTAACGCCAGAATTACAGCATCCTGGGCGTTCAGAAAAATGCCCAGTGACAAAGGACTTCCTGGCATTCAATGCCAGAAAGAAGCAACAGCTGGGCGTTGAACGCCCAGGAGAAGCAGCAATTGGGCGTTAAATGCCCAAAACATGCAGCGTTTGGGCGTTTAACGCCAAGATGGTGGGGAGGAGGTAATATTCATTTTTCTTCACAAATTTTCTAATTTTTTATGTTTCAATTAATGATTTCTTGCATAAACATGTTCAAAATGTCATCCTTCAATTTCAAAAAAATTTTTTTTTTCTAAAAACCCTAATCTTTAAAATTCCTTTTTCAAAAATATCAAATATATCTTAATATATAAATACAAATCTTTTTCCAATCCAATCCAACTCTTTTTCAAATTTTTCAAAACTCAATTATCTCTTAAAATCTTTTTCAAATTAAAAATTCAGATTTATCCTTTTCAAATATCATTCACAACTTTTTAATTTTAAATTATATCTTTTTCTTATCGTATCTATCTTTTATAAATCATATCTTCTATCTTATCTTTTTAAAATTTTCGAAAACCCACCCCCCTTCCTTTTAAATTCACATTTGGCCTCCCTCTTCTCATCCACCATTCGACATTAGCTCTCCTTCTATGCCTCTCCTTTCTTTTCTTTTGCTTGAGGACAAGCAAACCTCTAAGTTTGGTGTGTTTATCTGTAATCACAAAAATATACTCACTAAGATCATGGCTCCTAAAGGAAAACAACCCACTCCAAGAGGCAAGAAAGAGAATATTCCAAAACTACTTTGGAATTAAGGGAGGTTCTTAACCAAAGAACATTCAGACCATTACTACAAAATAATGGGACTAAGGTCAGTGATCCCGGAAGTCAAGTTCAATTTGAAAGAAGATGAATATCCGGAGATCCAAGAGCAAATTTGAAACAGGAACTGGGAAATCCTAGCTAATCTTGAAACAAAAGTGAGAAGGAATATGGTTCAGGAGTGCTATGCTATTAGATGCCTTGATATGTTTGCTAAGTGATTTCAGATTTAGGAGGCAAGGATTGGACCAAGGGAATGAAAGAAAAGCATGTAGAAATGGAGAACTCATGAAGAAATAAAGGAAATGCAAAAGCTGTCAAGCCGACCTCTTCGCACTTAATCGACCATAACTTGAGCTACAGAGGTCCAAATGATGCAGTTCCAGTTGGGTTGGAAAGCTAACATCTGGGGCTTCGAAATGATATAAGATTTTCAATAGTTGCTATACGCATAAGGATGTGTATGCGCACTGTACACGTATGCGCCGTTGGTGCACGTGATTCACTTCATGCAAACTCGTGGCTAGCGAATTTACAAGCCTTGTAGGCCCAATCCAACTCATTTCTGATCCTATTTAAGCCAAGGATCGAAGAGGGATGGACATGTTAGTTACCATTAGTCATAGTTTAGTTTTAGAAGTAGTTTCTAGAGAGAGAAGCTCTCACTTCTCTCTAGGATTAGGATTAGGATTAGGTTTAGTTTTTAGATCTAGATTTTAATACATATTCTTCTACTTCTATCTTCTCAATTCCTTGTTGTTACATTCATTCTCCTTTCATTCTTTTGTTTTAATTTCCTTTATGTTGTTCTTGTGTTTTGTTGTAGATCTACTTTTGTTTCTTCTACTCTCTTTCAATTCAATCAAGGTAATTCATAATAAATGTGTTTCTTTTAATTGTTGTTGTTAATTCATTTCAATAATTGTTGTTAGATTTCATTCTTGTTGTCAATTTACTATGCTTTTCTTTTGTGCCTTCCAAGTATTTGAGAAAATGCTTGGTTGGATTTTAGAGTAGAATTTTATACTCTTGGCTTGGAAAGGTAACTTAGGACCTCTTGAGTTACTAATGTCCAAGTAATTGATGATTGGGATCCATTGACTCTAGTTCTCACTAATTGAATTAGTGGAGAGTTAGGACTTATGGACTAGGATTGATATAGCTCATTTGACTTTCCTTTAATACTAGTTAGAGGATGATTTAATGAGATTAATCCTTGCCAATTCTCATATTGTGGTAGTGATTAGGATAGAGATCCTTGACCACCAACCCTTGTCAAGACCTTTTTAGGCCTTAGTTTAATTTCTTGCCGTTTATCTTTCATGTTTCTTATTAAAACCCCAAAAATAACTCACAACCAATAACAAAATACTTTATTACAATTCCTAGGGAGAACGACCCGAGGTTTGAATACTTTGGTTATTAATTTTAGGGGTTTGTTACATGTGACAAACAATCTTTTGTATGAAAGGATTATTGTTGGTTTAGGAACTATACTTGCAACGAGAATTCATTTGTGAAATTCTATACCATCAAAAATCCAATCATCAAAATGGCGTCGTTGCTGGGGATTTGCAATGGTGTTATGTTATTGGTTATTGTACACATGTGAATATTGTGAATAGGATTGTCTTTTGCTTGTTTTCTAGTTTTTGTTAGTTTTAGTTTGTTTTTCCACTATGAATTCTCACTTCGGCTATGAGTTTGGTTCTAATTGTGTTGTAGGAAATGTGAACTTCAATGATGACACTCATTGTGGATGGAACACTCCAACATGGGAGGAGCCTCAAGGAATTGATCACTCCTATTGGCAACAACCTCCAGACACTTATAGGTATAATTCTCATCCTAATGCATGTCAATTCAATGGCTATGGTGATTCCTTTTATGATAATCAACCACCACCATATGCCTATGAACCTTATCCTCAACATGAACCTTAACCATACTCACAAGCCTTTCCACATCAAGCACCTTCCTATGATCCATATCCACCATATGACCAATCACCCATACCATATTCTTATGACCTTTATGAGCAAAAACCCTTAGAACCACCACAACCCTATCAAGATTACTCCCAAGAACCACCTCAATACACACAATTTCCACAACCTTACCAAGAAGAACCACCTTCCTATTATGAACCCTCTCTCCAAAATGATGAACCTTCCTACCCACCCCAAGCCCCAATAGACGATCCTCTCACTTTGTTACTCCAAGGCAAGAAGCCATGAAGCGGGATACACTTGAGTTTGTAACCAATTTGACCAAGGTAGTTCACACTTTAGCCCACCAATGCTTGAATACTCAAGGTACTTTCGTGACCACATGTGAAAAGTCAAAAGAAGAGCAAAGCATGAAGGAGAAATTGGAAAATTTGGTGGAAAAGGAGGAATCAAATTTTGTGTTAGAACAATTGGAGGAGCCTATGATCATTGAAGAAAAGGAAGAAGTGGTTGAAGATTTAGGAGATATTGAAAGTCCATGGGAATGTAGCATCATGGAGAACTCTTCCAAGAAGCTTGATATAGATGTTGAAGAGGGTGCGCAACCTCCAAGGCATGTCATAGTTGAAGACTTGGAAGAGGCTTATCAAGAGATGGATTCAATCATGGATGAATTTCTCTCTACAACGGAATCCTCTCCCATTGGACATGAAGTTGAAATTATAAAAGAATGTGCACAACCTCCCATACCCTTGGTGAGCAACGAAAAAGAGAGTGAATTGGAGGAGAGCTACCAAGAGGGAAAAGTTAGCATGGTGTATATTGAAATTGAAGAATATGAAGAGGTTGATCTAGAGATGGATTCATTCATCAATGAATTCCTATCCAAAATTGATTCACCTCCCATTGGGCAATATGATGTTTTTGAAGACAACACCAAGCCAAGTGAAAAAGGGGAAAAGGTTGAAATTGAAGAAGCTTGCGAAGAGGTGGAAACAACTAAAGAAGAGCCTAAAGAAGTAGATCTTGCATTGTCTAAGTGTGGGGAGGTCCCCCTCCCCAAATCACCATCCAACACAACATTCAAGTGGGTAAAACTCTTATCCCTAAGCTTTACTTTCTCACTTGAATATGGTTTAATTGAAAATGATGGTCAACTTAGAGCTCTTTGTGGAGTTAAAAGTATAAGAGAGTTGTGTAGTGGTTGGAAACATCATTCTAAGCTCATGACAGTTGTAAGCTCAAAATTCAAGAACAATAGTTGGTGTAGAACCAAATTGCATGGGTCTAGGAAGTTGTTTGGAAGCTTCTTTGAGAATTCTAAGGTCATGCCACCCACATGGACTAATAATGATCAACTTAAAGATGGGTGTAGAAACAAGATATGGGATCCCGGTATACATGAGGATCAACTTTGGGAGCCCTAAGCTTGTGAAGAACTCCATCAACACTTGATGCAACAAATAAGAAGTCTTGGGGCACAATGGAGAACCAAGCATTGGTGGGAGTTCCAAGATGAGTACAAGCACAAGCCACCTTGAGAGGAGTTCTCCATAAGTCCAACTTAAGGACAATAAACAAAAGTGCTAGGTGGGAGACACCCCACCATGGTAACATCTTTTCATTTTCTTTCTCTGTAAATATTGGTAGAATTAGTTTAATTTCATGTTTTTATTGGTTTGTTAAGTTTAGTTAGAAGTATAATATGATAAATAAGGTTTTAGGGTGTTTTGGTAGCTGTTTGGAGGATTGAAAGGCTTGGATTGGTGCAAGAACTTAGAAAAATTTTTTTTTGTAAAACAAAACACCATCCACGTGCGCGCGCACATGACGCGTACGCGCACCTGAGCATTTTTCGACCATCCACGCGAACGCGCACTGTACGCGTACGCATGGATGCAAAAATTCTACCTCAGCCAAAAACTCAAGAGTTAGGCCTGCACTGTGCGAACATTGGGCCTAAGGCACAAGTCTATGCACGCGTGCGCGCACTTGGCGCGTACGCGCACACGATCTTAAGTTCGCAATAAACGCGCACGCACACTGTGCGCGCGCGTGTCGATTGCACAATCTACACCCCCGGTACTTTTACCCGAGAGTTGTGTCACTTCTGGGCCAACATTATGCCTCTCGCCTAACTCGACGCACGCGTGCGCGCATCTGGCGCGTACACGTCCTTAGGCCAATATGCACATCGACGCGTAAGCACGCATGACGCGTACGCGTCGGTAAAAAAAAAAGAGTTTTTTTTCTCCCCTTCCATTTTCTTTTGCTTATCACATTCGCATACTTCTACTCTTCCCATTTTCATTTAGTTTTTGTAGCATGTTTTTGTTTTTTTTTAAGTCATTTTAATAATGGTGTTGCATCTTCCTACTCAATTGTTGAGGATTCCTTGCATTACTTTGGTGCCTCTTGACTTGTTTCATATTGTTGGCTGATGTTTTTCTTCAAATCAATGCTCAATCTTTTATGCACTTGTGTTCTTTGTGCGTTGATATGACCTTATATTGTCTTTCATGGCCCACTCTCTCTTGTTTGAACTTGATGCTCATCATGCTCTTCATGCTTTGACCTTACTCTTGCATCAAGTATCATTGATATGCCATTTTCTCTTATTGTTTCCTCCTCTACATGTTGTAGCTACCATGTAGTAGAAGAACCATACTCCTACTTGGCATTAACCCCCGCCTATGTTCTATTTGCTTTGATATCTTTGTCATAGGCTTAATATTCTTTTCCTTTTCTATCCTTTTAGGTTGGCCACCAAGGAGGGAGAAAGGAAAAGCTTTTAAATGGGGCAACAAACAAGTCCTCCGCACAACCTTGTGAAGAAGCTCATCAATTGTAGCAACCCGTCCACCTTGCTCTTCTTTGCATGCACCGAGGACGGTGCAAACTTTTAAGTGTGGGGAGGTCGTCCGACCGGTCGGCGATTTTGGGTGACAAAATTCTAATCCCAACACTTTTGCATTTCATTTTAAGATTTTAAGATTTTTACTTGCATTTTCTTAATTTTTGCATATGTATACACAATAAGCTTAGTCAAAATAATGAAATTTTTCAAGATTTCTATCTATAGGGCACCAATTGATTTGAGTGAAAACTTTTCATTAAACTTGCTTGAATTATATATCTTGTGGATCATGTTTTTGAGCTAAGAACACAAGCAAGTGAGTTTTGAGCCTAATGGTGTGGTTACATCTTATAACCACTTATTTTCCTTCTTGTGTGCATTATTCTCTCTCTATGAATGTAATCTTTGATTTGTTTGATCCTTTATATCCATTATTTTGTGTATTTATGCATTTATATGATTGAGGCCATCATTTCATTTAGCTCACTTACCCAAAAAGCCTTACCTTTTATCTTCCATTGTTAGCCAAATTTGAGCCTACGATTAACCCACTTGTTCTTAATTTTAGCACATTACAAGCCTAAAGCGGAAAACAATAAATGTCCTTAATTTGGATCTTTGATTAGCTTAGGCAAGTGTGTGTGAGTATCATTCAAGTGTGGGAATCTTGGGACATTGGGTGAATAAAAGGGTAGTTTTGTATTTTTATTGAAAATATTGGGAATTGGGTACATGCTCATGTATTAATCAAATGTATAGACCTTATGCATTGATGCTCTTGTATATAGAAAGAAAAAAATGAGAAAAATAAAAGAAAAAAAGGAAAAGAAAAACAAAAATAATATGGAAAAAAAAGAAAAAAATAGAAAAAGAAAGAAAAAGAAGAAAAAGAAAGAAATAAAAAGGGGACAAAATGCCCCAAAGCAAAGTGTAGCTCAATAAAATCAATGCATGAGTGTTGTGAAACGAAAAGGGATACATGAGTATGTGAAAGAGTGAAAAATGGGTAGTTAGGCTAGCTTTGAAATTGTATAGGATGTCATAGGTTAGGTGGGAAGTTTAAGCTTATCAAAGATTCAAATTTCAAGCTCACTTAACCATATATGCATCCTACCTTGACCTTAACCCCATTACAACCTAAAGAAAAGACATCATGATAGATGTATGCATGCATGAAATATATGTTGATTGTTAGAAGAAGAACAAATCTTGGAAAGCATGATTAGGGGAGAATTGAGAGAATCAACCCTAAACACTTGAGTGAATAGAGCGCAAACACATCCGGTGAGGGTTTGATGCTCAATTACATTTTTCCACCTATGATCATCTCTTCTCATGCAAGTTTGTAAAAATATTTAATAACTCAATTCAGTTGTGGATTAGACTTGCTAGTCCTTAGCCCTTGTGCATATATGCTTCTTGGGAATTGATTTATTTTGACCAAGCAATTGCATTCATTTAGATAGTTGCATATAGGTAGATTGCATTTAGTTAGTTCCATTGAATAAATGCCATACCCTTTACTTCATTCTTGGTTTAAGCATGAGGACATGCTTGGTTTAAGTGTGGGGAGGCTGATAAACCCCATTTGTAGGATTTATCTTGTGCTTGATTTAGGGGATTTTATAACCTTTTACCCACATTTATCCATTGAAATAGCATGGTTTTATAACTTCTCCTTTAATTGTGCTTAAGAGTGAAAACATGCTTTTTAGGACTTAAAATAGCTAAATCTAATTCTCCTTGATTCCATTAGATGCCTTGATATGTTTGCTAAGTGATACCAGATTTAGAAGGCAAGGATTGGACCAAGGGAATGAAGGAAAAGCATGTAGAAATGGAGAACTCATGAAGAAATAAAGGAAACGCAAAAGCTGTCAAGCCGACCTCTTCGCACTTAATCAACCATAACTTGAGCTACAGAGGTCCAAATGATGCGGTTCCAGTTGGGCTGGAAAGCTAACATCCGGGGCTTCAAAACGATATAAGATTTGCCATAGTTGCTATACGTATAAGGACGCGTATGTGCACTGTACGCGTACGCGCCGTTGGTGCACGTGATTCACTTCATGCAAACTCATGGCTAGCGAATTTACAAGCCTTGTGGGCCCAATCCAACTCATTTCTGATCTTATTTAAGCCAAGGATTGAAGAGGGATGGACATGTTAGTTACCATTAGTCATAGTTTAGTTTTAGAAGTAGTTTCTAGAGAGAGAAGCTCTCACTTCTCTCTAGGATTAGGATTAGGATTAGGTTTAGTTCTTAGATCTAGATTTTAATACATCTTCTTCTACTTCTATCTTCTCAATTCCTTGTTGTTACATTCATTCTCCTTTCATTCTTTTGTTGTAATTTCCTTTATGTTGTTCTTGTGTTTTGTTGTAGATCTACTTTTGTTTCTTCTACTCTCTTTCAATTCAATCAAGGTAATTCATAATAAATGTGTTTCTTTTTATTGTTGTTGTTAATTCATTTCAATAATTGTTGTTAGATTTCATTCTTGTTGTCAATTTACTATGCTTTTCTTTTGTGCCTTCCAAGTGTTTGAGAAAATGCTTGGTTGGATTTTAGAGTAGAATTTTATACTCTTGGCTTGGAAAGGTAACTTAGGACCTCTTGAGTTACTAATGTCCAAGTAATTGATGATTGGGATCCATTGACTCTAGTTCTCACTAATTGAATTAGTGAAGAGTTAGGACTTATGGACTAGGATTGATATAGCTCATTTGACTTTCCTTTACTACTAGTTAGAGGATGATTTAATGAGATTAATCCTTGCCAATTCTCATATTGTGGTTAGTGATTAGGATAGAGATCCTTGACCACCAACCCTTGCCAAGACCTTTTTAGGCCTTAGTTTAATTTCTTGCCATTTATCTTTCATGTTTCTTATTAAAACCCCAAAAATAACTCACAACTAATAACAAAACACTTGATTACAATTCGTAGGGAGAACGTCCCGAGGTTTGAATACTTTGGTTATTAATTTTAGGGGTTTGTTACTTGTGACAAACAATCTTTTTTATGAAAGGATTATTGTTGCTTTAGGAACTATACTTGCAACGAGAATTCATTTGTGAAATTCTATACCATCAAAAATCCAATCATCAGCTATGGACCAAATAAAGGAAGAACAGAATAATCAAAATAGCATGCTTTGCAAATTGCTTAGGGAACAAGAGGAGCAAGGGCGTGACTTAAGGGAACTGAAGCGTCAGAAATTAATTCTTGAAGGACCAAGCACCCCACAGACTAGAGGAACATCCACTTCCCAAAATACAGGTTGTTAAGTTCTAATTTTAGCTTTAACTCTGAGATAGTTGTTGTTATAGGAATTTACCTTAGAAGATATATAGGAGTAGTGGTAATTAGTATATCTATTTTGATTTTATTTTCAATTAAGTTATAATTTATTTTTCTCATCATCATCAAACATGAATAAAATAGTAGATTTTTAGAATAAAGAGGTAATTTATATTTTTCGAGTTCTTAATAAGAAAAATTATAATTAATTATATGTTTTGTCTTCTGAATGAATGCTTGAACAGTGCATATTTTTTACCTTGAATTTCATGAATGTTAAAATTGTTGGCTCTTGAAAGAATGAAGAACACGAAAAATATTATTGATGATCTGAAAAATCATGAATTTGATTCTTGAAGCAAGAAAAAGCAGTGAAAAAAAAGAGAGAGAAAAATTACAAGGAATAATTGGATCAAGAAAAAGAAAAAAAGCCAATAGCCCTTAAAACCAAAAGGCAAGGGTGAAAAGGATCCAAGGCTTTGAGCATTAGTGGATAGGAGGGCCCAAGGAAGTAATTCCAGGCCTAAGCGGCTAAATCAAGCTGTCCCTAACCATGTGCTTGTGGCATGCAGGTCCAAGTGAAAAGCTTGAGACTGAGTGGTTAAAGTCGTGATCCAAAGGCAAAAGAGTGTGCTTAAGAACTCTGGACACCTCTAATTAGGGACTTTAGCAAAGCTAAGTCACAATCTGAAAAGGTTCACCCAATTATGTGTCTGTGGCATTTATGTATCCGGTGGTAATACTGGAAAACAAAGTGCTTAGGCCCACGGCCAAGACTCATAAAGTAACTGTGTTCAAGAATCAACATAATACACTAGGAGAATCAATAATACTATCTGAACTCTGAGTTCCTATGGATGCCAATCATTCTGAATTTCAAAGGATAAAGTGAGATGCCAAAACTGTTCGGAAGTCAAAAAGCTACTAGCCCCGCTCATCTAAATAAGAATCTGAGCTCCACTTAAAACTCTGAAATATTATTGCTTCTTAATTTCTTTTCATCCAATTTTATTTATCTAGTTGCTTGAGGACAAGCAACAGTTTAAGTTTGGTGTTGTGATGAGCGGATATTTTATACGCTTTTTGGGGGTAATTTCATGTAGATTTTAGCATGTTTTTATTAGTTTTTAATAGAATTTTATTAGTTTTTAAGCAAAAATCATATTCCTGGACTTTACTATGAGTTTGTGTGTTTTTCTTTGATTTCAGGTATTTTCTGGCTGAAATTGAGGGAGCTGAGCAAAAATCTGATTTAGGCTGAAAAAGGACTGCTGATGCTCTTGGATTCTGACCTCCCTGCACTCGGAATGGATTTTTTGTAGCTACCGGAGTCCAATTGGCGCGCTCTCAATTGGGTTGGAAAGTAGACATTCAGGGCTTTCCAGAAATATATAATAGTGCATATTTTGCGCGAAGATAGATGACGTAAACTAGCATTTAACGCCAGTTCCATGTTGCAGTCTGGCGTCCATCGCCAGAAACACGTCACGAACCAGAGTTGAACGCCAGAAACACGTTACAACTTGGCGTTCAACTCCAGAAACAGCCCAGGCATGTGAGAAGCTTAAGTCTCAGCGCCATCACACACCAAGTGGGCCCCAGAGGTGGATTTCTACACTATCCATCTTAGTTTACTCATTCTCTGTAAACCTAGGTTACTAGTTTAGTATTTAAACAACTTTTAGAGACTTATTTTGTATCTCATGACATTTTGAGATCTGAAATTTGTACCTTTTGACAGCATGAGTCTCTAAACCCCATTTTTGGGGGTGAGGAGCTCTGCAGCATCTCGATGAATTAATGCAATTATTTCTGTTTCCCATTCAAATATGCTTGTTCCTATCTAAGATGTTCATTCGCGCTTCACTATGAAGGAGGTGATGATCCATGACACTCATCACCTTCCTCACCCCATGAACGTGTGCCTGACAACCACCTCCGTTCTACATCAGATTGAATGAGTATCTCTTAGATTCTTTAATCAGAATCTTCGTGGTATAAGCTGGAATTGATGGCGGCATTCATGAAAATCCGGAAAGTCTAAACCTTGTCTGTGGTATTCCGAGTAGGATTCTGGGATTGGATGACTGTGACGAGCTTCAAACTCACAAGTGTTGGGCGTGATGACAAACGCAAAAGAATCAATGGATTCTATTCCGACATGATCGAGAACCAATAGCTGATTAGCCGTGCTGTGACAGAGCATTTGGACTGTTTTCACTGAGAGGATGGGAAGTAGCAATTGACAATGGTGACACCCTACATATAGCTTGCCATGGAAGGAGCCTTGCAAATTCTGAAAGTAAGAGAGCAGTATGTTGCGGAGATTCAGAGGACAAAGCATCTCCAAAACTCCAACATATTCTCCATTATTACGTAACAATTATTTATTTTATGCTCTTTTATTTTTCGTAATTCGAACTGATAATTATAATTGATATCTTGACTCAGAATAATAAAATAACCATAGCTTGCTTCAAGCTAACAATCTCCGTGGGATTCGACCCTTACTCACGTAAGGTATTACTTGAACGACCCAGTGCACTTGCTGGTTAATTGTGCGAGGTTGTAAGAAATCTTGATTTTGATATTGGCATTACAATTTCGTTCACCATGCAGCTGCATATCTTCTATGACGGGTTATTATATGAGTCAAAAAAGGCTCTGGACCATTCTTCTGGAGGCCCTCTCAACAAGAAGACCATAGAGGAAGCCATTGATGTCATTGAAACAGTGGCTAATAATGAATATTTCTATGCATCTGAAAGAAGCAACAATAGAGGAGTCATGGAGCTGAACAACATGGATGCAATTTTGGCCCAGAACAAAATGATTTCTAAGAAATTGACTGACTTGACTAAGAAGATGGAGAACAATCAAGTTGCAGCAATCAACACCTTACCACCAGCCCAAGAGGAGCTTATTGCAGAGGAAAAAAATGAATGGGAGCAGGCCAACTACATTGGAAATTCATCAAGACAGTCCCATGATCCATACTCGAAAACATACAATCCTGGTTGGAAGAACCACCCAAACTTTGGGTGGGGGAAATCAACAAATCCAGAGCCAAGACCATAAACCCCACAACCACAATCATTACAACAACCCACCATATCCACAACCCAACCAGAGACCTTACCAAACTCCACAAAAAACTTATTCCTAGCATCCATATCAAGTCCAAAATAGTCACTTTCAACCCTCAAATTCTAACTCACCCCACCAATTGAGGATAGGCTGTCCAAGATTGAGGCCTTGCTGGAAAACCTTTGTAAAGAGGTTCATGACAACATAACATTCAAGGAGGAAGTAAGGGCTAGTATGAAAAGTCGAGGAGAGACTATTAAGAAGCTGGAATCCCAAGTAGGATATTTGTCTCAGCAAATTTCTAAACCCATTGACAGCTTCCCAAGTGACACTGAGAAGAACCCAAGAGGAGAAGCAAAAAAGGTGAGATGGGAAGAATGTAAGGCAATCACCCTTGCAAGTGCAGAGGATATGGAGGAAGAAATCAGCAGGCCACCAGAGCAAACCCAAGAAGTTCAAAAGGAGAAGATGAAAGGCAAAACAAATGACTAGCCCTGAACAAAAGGAAGAACCAAAAGACAAAGAAGTCCTTAAACCTTATGTGCCACAAGCACCATTCCTCCAGAGACTCAGAGGAGGAGAGAAGGGGAGAACATACACTAGATTCCTGGATGTATTTAAGTCTCTTCATGTTAACATTTCCTTCTTTGAGATCCTACAAGAAATGCCCATATACATTAAATGTATGAAGGGGTTGCTGACCAAGAAGAGTACCCTGAAAGGAGGACAAACAGTGGTTATGAGTAAGGAATGTAGTGCCATCATACAGAAGGACTTGCCTACAAAGAAGAAGGATCCAGGGAGCTTTCACATCCCGTGTACCATAGGAGAGACAATAATTGATAGAGGGTTTTGTGACTTGGAAGCAAGCATAAATGTAATGCCGCTATCTCTCATGAAGAAGCTGAAAATTAATGAGTTGAAACCCACAAATGTGATCCTTCAGTTGGCCGACAAAACAGATAAACGAGCACTAGGAGTGGTTGAAAACATATTGGTGAAGGTTGGGAAGTACTTCTTACCTGCAGACTTGGTTATTCTTGAGATGGAAGAAAGCGACCTTTATCCGATCATTCTAGGCAGACCATTCCTTGCCACTGCCAGGGCACTTATAGATGTGGAGTAAGGCGAGCTGATACTGAGAATACATGATGAGCAACTCATCTTCCATGTCTTCAAACCATCATATGATCTAGATCAAGAGAAGGAATGCATGAAGATTGATTTTGGTGATGCTAACCAGAAAGAAGAACCCAACGAATCAGCCCCAGAGAATCTGAAGTCATGTATGAAAGAGAAGAAAGAAGTAAAGAGGATGTTACAGACTGAGGAAACTAAGGAGGAGTTAGGGTCAATGCCCTCACTTGAGACAAGAAAGAAGGACCCTCCTGACACAAGTTCAGCTGAAGCATTACTTGAAAGAGAGAAAAGAATGGAGAAGAAGACTCCAAGGAGGTGGAAAAATAAAAAGGTTCTCATAGAAGGTTTTTCCCCAGGTGACAAGGTGATATCAATCCATTTTTCACTACTTCCACCTTATCTTCCTGCCATTCCATCTCAGTTACCCCCTGTGTACATAATCAGAAAGATCCTCTCCTTAGAGCATGTGGAAATCATCAAGGAAGCAAGTGGAGATAGCTTCATGGTGCGAGGAGAGGACCTGAGGCACTACAATCTCCCCTGACAAAGACCAACCATCAAGCAAATGACACTAAAGAATCATTCCATGGGAGGCAGCCCATGATTTCGTTTTCTTGCTTTTATTGATTTTATATGAATAATCAATGGTTTCCTGGGATGAATTCAAGCTCTCATAGATAAGTTTGACATTTGCACATGATATCTTGAAGCATATGATCCATCTCTAAGTTTGGTGTGCCTAAAAGGCACCCTAAGATGTTTTCAAGAAGTAATGATCATATGACCATCTTGGGATATATATGTAAGTGCTTTCATAGAGTATATAGCCAAACATTAAGTTTGGTGTTCTATATGTGCTAAGAACATAATTGATGAGAGTCAAATTTGTTCTAAGTCTTGAATTCCATGAGAAATGCAACCATGTTTTTACATTCTTTTCTTTTTGAGTTCATGTTTAAAGATAGAAAACTAAGTGCTTCTTATACTTATTTCATCAAAGGTGACAAGAATTTCGTTAAACTTTGATGCACCACTATTTCGTGGTACATCTTGTGCCTAATTGAGTGGATTTTATCCACTATTCTCACACTTATTCATAGAATTCGCATGTTTTACATTTTCCTTCCTGATTTTGTGCTATGATTGAAAACATGTTTCTTTGGCCTTACATTTGCTATGTTTAAACCTCTCTCATTACTATTCGATGCCTTGATATGTGTGTTAAGTGATTTTAGGGTTTATAGGGTAGGAATGGCTTAGAGGATGGAAAGGAAGCATGCAAAAGTGGAAGGAATACAAGAAATTGAAGGAATTGCTAAAGCTATCAGCCTGACCTCTTCGCATTCAATCGATCATAACTTGAGCTACAGAGGCCAAAATGAGGCGGTTCTAGTTGCGTTTGAAAGCTAACGTCCGAGGCTTCAAAATGATATATAATTTGTCATAGTGTCCGCATAGTTAGGTGACGCACACACATCGTTCTGCAGAAAATTAGCGTGGCAGAAATCGCAACCAGCGATTTCTGGGCTATTTTGACCTGGTTTTCGGTTCAGAAAACACAGAATAGAGGCTAGAGAGTGGAGGAATGGAGGGTGACACTTCTCATCATTCACTTTTCATAATTTAGATATAGTTTTTAGAGAGAGAGGCTCCTCTCTCTAGGATTTAGGATTCCTAGTTTTATGCTTTTGGGTTGGATATTTACAGAGTCACTACTTCCATTGAAGACTTCATCATTCTAGTTTGTTTCCTTACTTATCACTTATTCTTAATCCTTGTTCAATTGGATTGCTTTTATGAATTTAATTTTATTATTTATTTAAATTCTTCCAATTTTATTCCAATTATCATGTCTCTTTTCTATTCTTTTTTCATAACAAGGAAGATGGTATTAATGTTGATATTTTAGCTCCCAACTTGACTTGGGAGTTGATTAAGAGGAGACCCTTTAGTTGGAATACTCAAGAATTAATTGGTAATTGGAAGTTGTTGGCTAGCTCTCTAGTTACTAACGCTAATCCTTTCCAAGGAAGAGGATTAGGACTTGTGAATAGAAGTTGGCTTAGCTACTTGACTTTCCTTTATTCGATAAGGGTTAACTAGGTAGAAACTACAATCAATTATTAACTGATCTCGAGAAAATCCAACAAGGATAGAACTTCCGATTAATCTCTCATAATCAAGGCTTTTATTGTTATTATTTTATTTTCTCTACAATTTAGTTTCCCTGTCTCCTATCCAAAATCCCAAAAGATACAATTTCATAACCAATAATAAATACACATCCCTACAATTCCTTAAGAGACGACCCGAGGTTTAAATACTTCGGTTATTGTTTATTAGGGGTTTGTTATTTGTGACAAACAATCTTTTGTAGGAAATGATTCTTGTTGGTTTAGAAACTATACTTTCAATGAGGATTTATTTATGAAATTCTAAATCGTCAAAAATCCGTTCGTCAAAATGGCGCCGTTGTTGGGGAATTGCAAATGTGTGCCTTATTATTGGTTATTGTAAATATTTGCTTTTGCTTGTTTATTTGTTTTTATTTTTGTTTTTATTTTTTATTCACTACATGAATTCTCACCTTGTGGCTTTAAGTTTGGTTCCAATGTTGTTTTAAGGAGTGAAAGCTATAATGAGAACAGGCATCAAGGTTGGAAGAATCAAAGATGGGAGGAGCCACAAGGATTTGATCAACCCTCTTGGCAACAACCCCCTCCAATGCGCTATAGCCAACAACCAACCTCCACCAAATTACTATAGTCAAGAGCCATTCCGAGGTGCGTACCAAGATGATAGATATGGTGGACCCCCTTGTAGTTACCAACAAGCCCCACCATATGCCTATGACCCCCCTCCTCAACATAGGTTTGAACCACTAAACTCACAAGTCCCCTACTACCAAACACCCTCATATGACCCTGACCCTTATCCACCTTATGAAGCATACTTAGAACCACCCTCATTCCAGCATAATTACTCTCATGAGCCGCCACCTCAATATTCACCATCTCCATGCCCTTACCAAGAAGAACCACCTTCCTACCATGCACCGTTTCTCCAAAATAATGAACCCTCCTATGCACCCCAACTTCCACTAGATGACAACACCCTTGGTGCTATTAACCAAGGGCAAACAGAGCTTCATACCACACTTGCCTCTATCACTGGTCTCACCTCTAAACTCCAAAATCTTATATCCCGCATGGACCACCCCTCTACCTCCAATATTCAACCATCAAGCTCTAGTGCACTTCCTTTTCAACCACATAATGATCTGTCCATCCCATCACCACCCTCCATGGAAGAGCACCCACATCCATCAATCCAAGAGCAACCTGATCCCAACGATACTACTGACATGGAACAAGAGAGAAGGGATCATCTCAGGGACGCAATGGATCGGTTACACGCGACCTTATTTTCAGAGGAGCAAGAGGAAGCCCAAAATGTGGAGGTAAGAGAGACCCTTAAAGATGAAGGAGTAGTTGAAGAAAGTTGTCATAGAAAGGAAATCATTAAGGAAGAGTATGATTTTATGCTAAAACAACTGGACGAAGCCGCAATAGTTAAAGAGGAAGTGGTTGAGAACTTAGGAGATGCGGAACCTCCATGGGAAAGTCCAGTCATAGAGCCTCCTTCCGAGACGCTTGAATTTGATGATGAGGATGGTGTACAACCTTCAAGGCATATCCTAGTTTAATACTTTGAAGAGGTTGATCAAGAGATGTAGATTAAGGAAGAAGAAGCACAACCTCCCATGCCCTTGGTAAACAGTGAAGAAGAGACTGGATTGGAAGAAAACTACCAAGAATAAGAGGTTGAAATTGAGGAAGCTTGCAAAGAGGTGGAAGAATTCAAAAATGAGCATAAGGGAGTGGAGCTTGCAAGATCATTAGAAACACCTCTCCTAAGGCCATCACCGTCCAACATAACATTCAAGTGGGTAAAATTCTTATCCTTGACCTTTACTTTCCCACTTGAATATGGGCTACTGGAGACGGATGGTCAACTTAGAGCTCTCTGTGGCCTTAAGAGTAAGAGGAAAATGGTTAGTGGTAGGAGTTGTCATGCAAGGTTCCATATGGTTACATACTCCAAATTGAAGTACAAAGGTTGGTGCAGAGCTCGATTGAATGGGTCTTGGAAGTTGTTTGGCCACTTCAGTGAGAATTCAGATCGCTTGCCACCCAGTTGGAATAATGGTGATCAACACAAAGACGGGTGCAAGAGCAAGGTTTGGGACCCTGGAATTCATTCCAACCTTCAATACTTTTGGGGCCTTGTCACTTGCTTCCTCTTACTTGAAGGCTTTCTGCGCCTAGTTTGGGATCCCGGAGGCAACGGGAAGTACAAACATTGGTGGGGATTCCTGGAAGAGTTCAAGCACAAGCCACCATGACAAGGAACTCACCAATTGTCCAACTTAAGGACTTTAACTAAAAGTGCTAGGTGGGAGATAACCCACCATGGTATTATCGTTCTTTTCTCTCTTTTTGGTTTTCTTTTTTAGTGACTCTTCTCATTATTAGTACATATAGTTTGCATCTTCATCTGCATATTGCATAAAAAAGTGCCACCGACGCGTAAGCGTCAATAACGCGCACGTGTCATAGGTAGGTTCACGCTATTGAAAATGAACAGAAAGTTGCGCTGGAACTTCGCGGGAAGGGTGCCTAGCACACAGCCCACACCACGCGTACGCGTGATCCACGCGTCCGCGTCACATGAACTTTTGACAATCCACACGTAAGCGTCAGCGACGCGTACGCGTGGTATTAAAAATCGGCGTAATTGGTGATTTGAACAGAGAGTTGGGCGGGAATCTGGCTAGAGTCATGCGTCTAGCACGACGAGTGGTCACGCGTCATTTTTCTGATTCTGCTCACCCACGCGTATGCGTCACGTCTTGTTTTCCATCTTACTCATTTCTTCTCTTCTTTCCTATTCTTTCCTCCTTTCCTTCTTCTTCCTTTTCTTCTCCCTTTCTTATCTATACTTGTTGTTTTCACATTGGTGTTAAAGAATTTTCTTACTCAATTATTGCATATTTCTTGCACTACTTTGGGTGCTTCTTGACTTGTTTGCGATTTAGTTGACATGTTATGTGATTCTATTGTTTTTCTCACTTGCATGTTGTAGCTACCATTTAGTTGAGACCCTTATTATTTGGCATTAGCCCACATATGTTTTATTTCTTTTCATATCTTTGCTTGTGGGTTCTTTCCCTTCCTTTTTATCTTCTTTCAGGATTGCCACCAGGAGGGAAAAGGAAAAGTTTCTAATTGGAGCAGTAAATAAGTCTGGCACACATTCTCTGGAGAAAAAGCATCAGTTGGAGCCACCCGTTCACTTGCACATCTTTGCATGCACCAAGGACGGTGCAATCTTTAAGTGTGGGGAGGTCGATACTAACTTCTGTGAGTAACTACTTTCTAACTCAACACCAACGTTTAAATTTTCTTTATTAAATTAGTTGTTGCATTTGCATGTTTGATTGCATGTTTGTTACATTTTGTGCATATTTTACCACTACTTGGTTGAAGTAATATTTTCTTTTTCAAGAAACCTTTTTATAGCATTTCACTAAATTGAATTAAAATTTTTTTGTCGAACTTATTTGAAGAAATATTATTTTGGAACATGGGTTAGAGCTCGAACACACAAAATCAGTGAGATTTTGAGCCTATTTGATTGGTTGCATTTTATCAACCAATATATTTTATTTTTGTGTGTGATATTCTCTCTAAAATTGTGATCTATATCTTGCTTAATTCTATATTTCCATGGTTTAATGTATGCATACACGTATATGATTGAGGCCTTTGTTTCACTGTAGCTCACATACCCATATGGCCTTAACCTTTTCATTATCCCTTGCAAACCAAAGTTGAGCCTATTTTACCCTCTTTGTTCTTTACTTTAGCACATCATTAACTCTAAGCGAAAAATAATAATGTCCCTAATTTGAATCCTTGGTTAGCTTAGACTAGTGAGAGTGCTCATGAATTAAGTGTGGGGAAGTTGTGTTTGAAAACGTTTGGTTTGAGAATTGGGTGTTGTGTATTCTTGAGAAAATATGAACAAGAATGTTAAACACATGTTTATGCATTCAATACTTTAATCATATGTATTGAGAAAAACAAAAGAAAAGAAAAGAAAAGAATAAAAAAAAAACAAAAAAGGAAAAAAGGAAAAGAAAAGAAAAAAATAAAAAGGGTACAAAATGCCCCAAAGTAAATGGTGATAGCAATGCATATGTACTGTACTCAAAATTGGAATGCATGAATATGTAGTAAACATAGTTAATGGGTAGTTATTGATTTTATATTTTGATTATATGGATTGTCCTAAGTTAGGTGAGAAGTTTAGGTTAATTGAGGATTCAGATTTCAGTCCACTTGACGAAATACAATCCTACCTTGACCTTGACCCCATTACAACCGTCAAAAGACCTCTTGATTTGTGTATTTGTGCATCAAACTTTTGCTGATTGTTAGATGAAGAGCAAGTCTTAGAAAGTAAGGTTAGTAGAGAATTGAGAGAATCAAACCTCAAACATCTGAGCAATTAGAGTGTATACACTTCCAGTGAGGGTTTGATGCTCGATTCCTTGTTCCCGACTTTCCTGAGCTATCTTCTTCTTGCAAGTTTATTTGTACATCATTTTATGATTTGAATTAGTGAAATCTAGTTCATATTTGTTCTTGAAAGGTTTATTTACTTTTCACCAAGTAGGTAAAAGCATTTTGCATGTAGTTGTATTCATATAAATAGGTTGCATTTCATACATCCTACCATTCACCTTCACTCTTTATAGCTTCTCTTGAGCTTAGCATGAGGACATGCTAATGTTTAAGTGTGGGGAGATTTGATGCACCACTATTTCGTGGTACATCTTGTGACTAATTGAGTGGATTTTATCCACTATTCTCACACTTATTCATAGAATTCGCATGTTTTATATTTTCCTTCCTGATTTTGTGCTATAATTGAAAACATGTTTCTTTGGCCTTACATTTGCTATGTTTAATCCTCTCTCATTACCATTCGATGCCTTAATATGTGTGTTAAGTGATTTCAGGATTTATAGGGCAGGAATGGCTTAGAGGATGGAAAGGAAGCATGCAAAAGTGGAAGGAATACAAGAAATTGAAGGAATTGCTAAAGTTGTCAGCCTGACCTCTTCTCATTCAATCGATCATAACTTGAGCTATAGATATCTAAATGAGGCGGTTCTAGTTGCGTTAGAAAGCTAACGTCCGGGGCTTCAAAATGATATATAATTTGCCATAGTGGCCATACAGCTAGGTGAGGCGCACGCGTCATTTCACGCGCACACATCATTCTGCAGGAAATCAGCGTGGCAGAAATCGCAACCAGCGATTTCTGGGCTATTTTGAGCTTATTTTTTGCCCAGAAAACACAGATTAGAGGCTACAGAGTAGAGGAATAGAGGCTGACACTTCTCATCATTCACTTTTCATAATTTAGATGTGGTTTTTAGAGAGAGAGGCTCTCTCTTTTCTCTAGGATTTAGGATTCCTAGTTTATGCTTTTGGATTGGATATTTACAGAGTCACTACTTCCATTGAAGACTTCATCATTCTAGTTTGTTTCCTTACTTATCACTTATTCTTCCATATTCTTAATCCTTGTTCAAAGTTATAATTGGATTGCTTTTACGAATTTAATATTATTTATTTAATTGCTTCCAATTTTATTCCAATTATCATGTCTCTTTTCTATTTCTTTTTCATAACAAGGAAGATGGTATTAATGTTGATATTCTAGCTTCCAACTTGACTTGGGAGTTGATTAAGAGGAGACCCTTGAGTTGGAATACTCAAGAATTAATTGGTAATTGGAAGTTGTTGGCTAGCTCTCTAGTTACTAACGCTAATCCTTCCCAAGGGAGAGGATTAGGACTTGTGAATAGAAGTTGGCTTAACTACTTGACTTTCCCTTATTCAGTAAGTGTTAACTAGGTCGAAACAACAATCAATTATTAACTGATCTCGAGAAAATCCAACAAGGATAGAACTTCTGATTAATCTTTCCTAGTCAAGGCTTTTATTGTTATTCTTTTATTTTCTCTACAATTTACTTTCCTTGGTGTTTTCCCTCTAAAATTTTCGAAAATAAGGAGCATTAGATCTAAAAATTCTATGTCTTGTGTCTTTTGTGTGTTTTTCTCTTTCATCATAAAATTCAAAATTCAAAAAAATATCTTTTCTAACTAATTTTGAACTACATTTTCGAAAATTTTATATAAAAATTCAGATTTCAATTTCAAAATATTTTCAATTTCTTTTATTTATTTCATTTTTATTTTATTTTATAAAATAAATTTTTATAAAATAAATAATATCAACATACATATCATCTCCTTTATTCTATCATGGAACTAAGTGGAAATGAACAGTCCAGGAGGACTCTGGGGTCATATGCTAACCCTACTACTGCTTCATATGAGAGTAGTATCTGTATACCCTCCATTGGAGTTAGTAGCTTTGAGTTGAATCCTCAGCTCATTATCATGGTGCAGCAAAGCTGCTAGTATTCCGGTCTTCCACAGGAAGAACCTACAGAGTTTCTGGCACAATTTTTGCAAATTGCTGACACAGTACATGATAAGGAAGTATATCAGGATGTCTACAGATTATTACTGTTTCCATTTGCTGTAAAAGATCAAGCTAAGAGGTGGTTAAATAACCAACCTAAGAACAGCATAAAGACATGGAAACAGCTGTCAGAAAAATTCCTGAATCACTATTTTCCTCCGAAACGGATGACACAGCTAAGGCTAAGCATCCAAGGCTTCAAACAAGGAGATAATGAATCCCTTTATGATGCCTAGGAGAGATACAGAGAGATGCTAAGAAAATGCCCCTCTGAGATGTTTTCAGAGTGGGTGCAATTAGATATCTTCTACTATGGGCTTACAGAAAAAGCTCAGATTTCTCTAGATCACTCAGCTGGTGGATCTATACATATTAGAAAAACAATTGACGAAGCTCAAGAGCTTATTGATACAGTTGCCAGAAATCAGCATATGTACCTAAGCAGTGAACCTTCCATGAAAGAAGAAGCTAAAGCAGTAACTGCTGAACTCAGTCCCGTGGATCAGGCTAATGAATTCAATCAGCAATTAGACTTTCTAACCCAGCAGCTAGCCGAATTCAAGGAAATACTACAGGAAACAAGAATGGCTAACAGGAATATGGAAGTACAGTTAAAGCAAACAGAAAGGCAACTGTCAAAACAAATAGCAGAAGAATGCCAAGCAGTTCAATTAAGAAGTGGGAAAACATTAAATACCTCACTTCAAAGCAGCAGGAAGCCAAGAAATGAACAAATGGCTACTCAAAATTCCTCTGACGATAATCAGAGCCCAGAGAGGAATAAGGCTGGCGCTGAACGCCAGACCATGCTCATTTCTGGTGTTCAACGCCAAAAACAAGCATGAATCCGGCGTTGAATGCCCAAGGGAAGCATAGTTCTGGCGTTCAGACGCCAGTAACAGATAAGGAGTTGGCGTCTAACACCACTCCAGCTTCCACCCATGGCATTCAAACGCCAGTGGGGGATCAGTCACATACAAGTGCTGATAACAACCCTTCTAAAAAGGCTTTCCAACCCACTTCTGTAGGTAATAAGCCTGCAGCAACTAAGGTTGAGGAATATAAAGCCAAAATGCCTTATCCTCAAAAACTCCGCTAAGCGGAATAGGATAAGCAATTTGCTCGCTTTGCAGACTATCTCAAGACTCTTGAAATAAAGATTCCGTTTGCAGAAGCACTTGAGCAAATACCCTCTTATGCTAAGTTCATGAAAGAGATCTTAAGTCATAAGAAGGATTGGAGGGAGACTGAAAAAGTTTACCTCACTGAAGAATGCAGTGCAGTCATTCTGAAAATCTTACCTGAGAAGCTTAAAGATCCCGGGAGCTTTATGATACCATGCACATTAGAGGGTACTTGTACCAAGCAAGCTTTATGTGATCTTGGGGCAAGTATCAACCTAATACCTGCATCTACTATCAGAAAGCTATGTTTGACCGAAGAAATCAAACCAACCAGGATATCTCTTCAACTTGCTGATGGCTCCATTAAATACCCATCAGGCGTGATTGAAGACATGATTGTCAAGGTTGGGCCATTTGCCTTTCCTACTGACTTTGTGGTGCTGGAAATGGAGGAGCACAAGAGTGCAACTCTCATTTTAGGAACTTTCCTACTGGCCGAACCCTCATTGACGTCCAAAAAGGGGAAGTAACCTTGAGAGTCAATGAGGAGGAGTTCAAGTTGAATGTTGTCAAAGCCATGCAACATCCAGACACCCCAAATGACTGCATGAGTGTTGATATTATTGACTCTCTGATAAGAGAGGTCAATATGGCTGAGAGTCTCGAATCAGAGCTAGAAGACATCTTTAAAGATGTTCAGAATGATCTGGAGGAATCAGAGGGAATAGTAGAACCTCTGAAAATCCCTCAGGAAGAGGAGAAACCTCCTAAACCCGAGCTCAAACCATTACTACCATCCCTAAAATATGCATTCCTGGGAGAAGGTGATACCTTTCCTGTAATCATAAGCTCTACCTTAGAGCCACAGGAAGAGGAAGCACTAATTCAAGTGCTAAGGACACACAAGACAGCTCTTGGGTGGTCCATCAGTGATCTCAAGGGCATTAGCCCAGCCAGATGCATGCACAAAATCTTACTGGAGGGTGACGCCAAGCCAGTGGTTCAACCACAAAGGCGGCTGAATCCAGCCATGAAGGAGGTGGTGCAGAAAGAGGTCACTAAGTTACTAGAAGCTGGGATTATTTATCCTATTTCTGATAGCCCCTGGGTAAGCCCTGTCCAAGTTGTCCCTAAGAAAGGTGGCATGACAGTGGTTCATAATGAAAAAAATGAACTGGTTCCTACAAGAACAGTTACTGGGTGGCGTATGTGTATTGATTATAGAAGGCTCAATACAGCCACCAGAAAGGATCATTTTCCTTTACCATTCATAGACCAGATGCTAGAACGACTGGCAGGTCATGAATACTACTGCTTCCTGGATGGATATTCAGGTTATAATCAAATTGCAGTAGATCCAAAAGATCAAGAGAAAACGGCATTCACATGTCCATCTGGAGTATTTGCATACAGAAGGATGCCATTTGGCCTGTGCAATGCACCTGCAACCTTTCAGAGGTGCATGCTCTCAATTTTCTCTGATATGGTGGAAAATTTTCTGGAAGTCTTCATGGATGACTTTTCAGTATTTGGAGACTCATTCAGCTCCTGTCTTGACCATTTAGCACTTGTTCTAAAGAGATGCCAAGAGACTAACCTGGTTTTAAACTGGGAAAAATGTCACTTTATGGTGACTGAAGGAGTTGTCCTTGGGCACAAAATCTCGAACAAGGGAATAGAGGTGGATCAAGCTAAGGTAGAGGTAATTAAAAAATTACCACCACCTGCCAATGTTAAGGCAATCAGAAGCTTTCTGGGGCATGCAGGATTCTATAGGAGGTTTATAAAGGATTTTTCAAAAATCGCCAAACCTCTGAGCAACCTGCTAGCTGCTGACACGCCATTTATCTTTGATAAAGAGTGTCTGCAAGCATTTGAGACTCTGAAAGCTAAATTGGTCACAGCACCAATCATCTCTGCACCAGACTGGACATTACCATTCGAATTGATGTGTGATGCCAGTGACCATGCCATTGGTGCAGTGTTGGGACAAAGGCATGACAAGCTTCTGCACGTCATTTACTATGCCAGCCATTTTCTAAATGACGCACAGAAGAATTACACAACCATAGAAAAGGAGCTACTTGCAGTGGTTTACGCCATTGACAAATTCAGATCCTATTTAGTAGGATCGAAAGTGATTGTGTACACTGATCATGCTGCTCTTAAATATCTACTCACAAAGCAGGATTCAAAACCCAGACTTATAAGACGGGTGTTGTTTCTGCAAGAGTATGATATAGAAATAAGAGACAGAAAAGGGACAGAAAACCAAGTAGCAGATCACCTGTCCTGAATAGAACCAGTAGAAGGGGGCGTCCCTCCCTCTCACAGAGATCTCTGAAACCTTTCCGGATGAGCAACTATTTGTCATCCAGGAAGTGCCATGGTTTGCAGATATTGTAAACTACAAGGCAGTAAGATTCATACCCAAAGAGTACAGTAGGCTGCAATCAAAGAAATTGATCACAGATGTAAAGTACTATCTTTGGGATGAACCATATCTCTTCAAGAGATGTGCAGACGGAGTAATCCGTAGATGTGTGCCTAAAGAAGAAGCACAGAAGATTCTATGGCACTGCCATGGATCACAGTATGGAGGACATTTTGGAAGTGAGCGAACAACCACAAGAGTCCTCCAATGTGGCTTCTACTGGCCTACTCTCTATAAAGATTCCCGTGTGTTTGTACTTAATTGTGACAGTTGCCAAAGATCTGGCAATCTGCCTCACAGTTATGCCATGCCTCAACAAGGGATCTTGGAGATTGAGTTGTTTGATGTATGGGGTATTGACTTTATGGGACCCTTCCCACCATCATACTCAAACACTTATATTCTGGTGGCAGTGGATTATGTATCCAAATGGGTGGAAGCTATTGCAACACCCACCAATGACACTAAAACAGTGTTAAAATTCCTCCAGAAACATATCTTCAGCAGATTTGGTACCCCTAGAGTATTAATTAGTGATGGGGGCAGTCATTTCTGCAATAAACAGCTTTACTCTGCTTTGGTTCGTTATGGAGTTAGCCACAGGGTAGCCACTCCATACCATCCACAGACCAATGGGCAAGCTGAAGTCTCAAATAGAGAACTCAAAAGAATCCTGGAATGGACTGTAATTAACCGTAGAAGGGATTGGGCAAGGAGCTTGGATGATGCTATGTGGGCATACAGAACAGCATTCAAAACCCCTGTAGGGACCTCTCCATACCAGCTTGTGTATGGAAAGGCATGTCACTTGCCAGTGGAACTGGAACACAAGGCCTACTGGGCAACCAGATTCCTGAACCTTGATGCCAAGTTAGCTGGAGAAAAAACGTTTACTCCAGCTAAATGAGCTAGAGGAATTTAGACTCAATGCTTTCGAGAATGCAAAAATATACAAAGAGAAAGCGAAAAGATGGCATGATAAGAAATTGTCATCCAGAGTCTTTGAGCCGGGGCAAAAAGTTCTGCTATTTAATTCTAGGCTCAAATTATACCCTGGGAAATTAAAATCCCGGTGGAGAGGTCCATATGTAATTACAAGTGTATCACCATATGGATACGTAGAGCTTCAGGATAACGACTCTAACAAAAAGTTCATTGTTAATGGACAAAGAATTAAACATTATCTTGAAAGTAACTTCGAGCAAGAATGCTCAAAATTGAGACTTGATTAGAACTCAGTGATAGTCCAGCTAAAGACAATAAAGAAGCACTTGCTGGGAGGCAACCCAGCCATTTCCAAAGTTTATTTACTAATTAAATAAATTTCCTTTTCTTTACAGGTATGTGTCCAAGTATCTTCAAAAGGTAAAATAACAATTGTTTAAGTTCACAAAGTTACACGGGAATCTGGAAGCTCACTAGCGTGGGAAAAGCCAGTGAGAAACGTTTTGGGCGTTGAACGCCCAATAGAAGCATCCACTGGGCGTTCAACGCCAGTAAGGGTAGCCATCTGGGCGTTAAACGCCAGAAAGGAGCATCTTCTGGGCGTTGAACGCCAGAAAGAAGCACCTTCTGGGCGTTTAACGCCAGATTGACAGCATCCTGGGCGTTCAGAAAAACGCCCAGTGACAAAGGACTTCCTGGCGTTCAACGCCATCAAGAAGCAACAGCTGGGCGTTGAACGCCCAGGACAAGCATCAATTGGGCGTTAAATGCCCAAAACATGCAGCGTTTGGGCGTTTAACGCCAGGATGGTGGGGAGGAGGTAAAATTCGTTTTTTTTCAAAAATTTTCTAATTTTTATGTTTTAATTCATGATTTCTTGCATAAACATGTTTCCAAATATCTTCCTTCAATTTCAAAAATTTTAATCCTAATTTCTAAAATCTCTAATTTCTTAAATCCCTACTTCAAAGATTTTACATGCATCTTAATCCATAAAGACAATTGATTTTCAATCCAATCCATCTCTTTTTCCAAGCTCTTTCCCAACTTAATTATCTTTTAAAATCTTTTTCAAATTATAAATTTCAAATTTATTTTCAAATATCATTCATATCTTTTTAAATTATATCCTTTTCTTGTCATATTTATCTTTTATAAATCATATCTTCTATCTTATATCTTTTTCTTATTTTCGAATACCCACCCCCTCCCTTTATATCCACTCTCGGCGCTTCTCTCATCATCCACCATTCCACACTTGCTCTCCTCCTATTCCTCTTCTCTCTTTTCTTTTGCTTGAGGACAAGCAAACCTCTAGGTTTGGTGTGCTTATCCGTGATCACAAAAACATTCTCACTTTGATCATGGCCCCTAAAGGAAAACAACCCAACCCAAGAGGCAAGAAAGAGAATATTCCAAAGCCACTTTGGAATCAAGGGAAGTTCTTAACTAAAGAACATTCAGACCACTACTACAAAATAATGACTCACAGATCAGTAATCCCGGAAGTCAAATTTGACCTGAAGGAAGATGAATATCCGGAGATCCAAGAGCAAATTCGAAACAGGAACTGGGAAATCCTAGCCAATCCTGAAACGAAAGTGGGAAGGAACATGGTTCAGGAGTTCTATGCTAATCTATGGCAGACAGACAGGCAAAGAATAATTGGAGCTGCTCTCTATGACCATCGAACCTTAGTCAGAGGAAAGATTGTTCATACCCATCCTGACAAAATCAGGGAGATCTTTAAGCTCCCTCAACTGAAAGATGACCCAGACTCCTTTAATAGGAGAATGATGAGGGTAAATAAAGGTCTGGACAAGATTCTAGAGGATATATGCATCCCCGAAGCCAGGTGGACCACCAGCACGATTGGCATCCCAAATCAACTCAAAAGAGAAGATCTCAAACTAGTAGCCAGAGGCTGGCTGGATTTCATTGGGCATTCCATATTGCCCATCAGCAACCATTCTGAAGTTACCATTAAAAGAGCAGTGATGATTCACTGCATCATGTTGGGAAAAAAAGTAGAAGTCCATCAACTGATCTTGTGTGAACTATACAAAATAGCAAACAGGAATTCCAAGGATGCCAGATTGGCCTATCCAAGCCTAATTTCTATGCTCTGCAGAAATGCTGGAGTGAAGATGGGAATAACAGAGTATATCTCAGTTGAAAGGCCAATCACTAGAATATCAATGGACAGACAACAGCTGCAGGATGATCCAATCAAGAGGAGAGCACAGGAAGTCCTCCCAGAACTTCCTCAATTCGAATATTGGGAACACATTGAAGCATCTATTTCCAAATTGCAAGAAGCTATGAACCAAATAAAGGAAGAACAGAACAGTCAAAGTAGCATGATTTGCAAACTGCTTAAGGAACAGGAAGAGCAAGGGCATGATCTAAGGGAACTGAAGCGCCATAAATTAATCCTTGAAAAGCACCCCACAGACTAGAGGAACATCTACTTCTCAAAACACAGGTTGTTGAGTTCTAATTTTAGCTTTAACTCTATGATAGTGTTATTATAGAAATTTACCTTAAGAGATATATATAGTAGTAGTAGTAGTAATTAGTATATCTATTCTGGTTTTATTTCCAATTAAGTTATAATTTATTTTTCTCATCATCATCAGGCATGAATAAAATAGTAGATAATTAGAATAACGAAGTAATTTATTTTTTTCGAGTTCTTAATAATAAAAATTATAATTAACTATTTGTGGTGGCAACACTTTTTGTTCTCTGAATGAATGCTTGAACAGTGCAAAATTTTTATCTTGAATTTTATGAATATTGGCTCCTAAAAGAATGAGGAGCACGAAAAATATTATTGATGATCTGAAAAATCATGAATTTGATTCTTGAAGCAAGAAAAAGCAGTGAAAAAAAATTTACAAGAAATCATTGGATCAAGAAAAGGGAATAAAAGCCAACAGCCCTTAAAACCAAAAGGCAAGGGTGAAAAGGATCCAAGGCTTTGAGCATCAGTGGATAGGAGGGCCTAAGGAAATAGTTCCAGGCCTAAGCGGCTAAATCAAGCTGTCCTTAACCATGTGCTTGTGGCATGCAAGTCCAAGTGAAAAATTTGAGACTGAGTGGTTAAAGTCGTGATCCAAGGCAAAAAGAGTGTGCTTAAGAGCTTTGGACACCTCTAACTGGGGACTTTAGCAAAGCTAAGTTACAATCTGAAAAGGTTCACCCAGTCATGTGTCTGTGGCATTTATGTATCCGGTGGTAATACTGGAAAACAAAGTGCTTAGGGCCACGGCTAAGACTCATAAAGTAACTGTGTTCAAGAATCAACATACTACACTAGGAGAATCAATAATACTATCTGAATTCTGAGTTCCTATGGATGCCAATCATTCTGAATTTCAAAGGATAGAGGGAGATGCCAAAACTATTCAGAAACAAAAAGCTACAAGCCCCGCTCATCTAATAAGAATCTGAGCTTCATTTAAAACTCTAAGATATTATTACTTCTTAATTTCTTTTCATCCTATTTTATTTATCTAGTTGCTTGAGGACAAGCAACAGTTTAAGTTTGGTGTTGTGATGAGCGGATATTTTATACGCTTTTTGGGGGTAATTTCATGTAGATTTTAGTATGTTTTAATTAGTTTTTAGTAGAATATTATTAGTTTTTAGGCAAAAATCATATTTCTGGACTTTACTATGAGTTTGTGTGTTTTTCTGTGATTTCAGGTATTTTCGGGCTGAAATTGAGGGAGTTGAGCAAAAATCTGAGTTAGGCTGAAAAAGGACTGCTGATGCTGTTGGATCCTGACCTTCCTGCACTCGGAATAGATTTTTTGGAGCTACAGGAGTCCAATTGGCGCGCTCTCAACGGCGTTGGAAATAGACATCCAGGGCTTTCCAGCAATATATAATAGTCCATACTTTGCGTGAAGATAGACGACGTAACTTGGCGTTGAACGCCAAGTACATGCTGCTATCTGGAGTTAAACGCCAGAAACACGTCATGATCCGGAGTTGAACGCCCAAAACATGTTATAACTTGGAGTTCAACTCCAAGTAAAGCCTCAGCTCGTGGATAGCTTTAGTCTCAGCCCCAGCACACACCAAGTGGGCCCCAGAAGTGGATTTCTGCACCAATTATCTTAGTTTACTCATATTCTATAAACCTAGGTTACTAGTTTACTATTTAAACAACTTTTAGGGACTTATCTTGTACCTCATGACATTTTCATATCTGAATTTTATACACTTTGATGGCATGAGTCTCTAAACTCCATTGTTGGGGGTGAGGAGCTCTGCAGCGTCTCAATGAATTAATGCAATTGTTTCTATTTCATTCAAACGTGTGTGTGTTCCTATCTAAGATGTTCATTTGTGCTTAATTGTGAAGGAGGTGATGATCCGTGACACTCATCACCTTCCTCAATCCATGAACGTGTGCCTGACAAACACCTCCATTCTATATCATATTGAATGAGCATCTCTTAGCTTCCTTAATCAGAATCTTCGTGGTATAAGCTAGAACTGATGGCGGCCATTCTTGAGGATCCGGAAAGTCTAAACCTTGTCTGTGGTATTCCGAGTAGGATTCAAGGATTGAATGGCTGTGACGAGCTTCAAACTCGCGATTGCTGGGCGTGATGACAAACACAAAAGGATCAATGGATCCTATTCCAACATGATCGAGAACCGACAGCTGATTAGCCGTGCTGTGACAGAGCATCTGGACCGTTTTCACTGAGAGGATGGGAAGTAGCCACTGACAATGGTGACACCCTACATACAGCTTGCCATGGATGGAACTTTACAAACAATTGAGTTGAATATTACATTGCAGGAATTCAGAGGACAAAGCATCTCCAAAACTCCAACAGATTCTCCATTAATAAGGTAACAATTTCTTATTCCAAATACTTTGACTTCTTACAATTAAATCCAAATAACCCTATTGGTATCCTGACTAAGATTAATAAAATAAACATAACTTGCTTCAAACCAATAATCTCCGTGGGATCGACCCTTACTCACGTAAGGTATTACTTGGACGACCCAGTGCACTTGCTGGTTAGTTGTACGGATCACAAATTCGTGCACCAGGTGTACACATGAGCATTAAGTTATGGCTAGCATTATTTCATGAGAAACACTTAAACAAATTTTCAAATTTTTTCAAATTTTAGTTATCACCTTTAACTCTTTTGCTGCCAAGTGTGGAGTGTGATGTGTTTGTCTTGTTGTGGTGAATAGGTACATGCAAAAGGAGAATGATGGAGAGGACAAGTCAAGGAAGTGGCACGGCTATCTTAGTGTTGAAAAGGGAAGTCACATGTCCTTGGAAAAGCTCATTGGGAGGAAAAATGCTACACATTGAGTGGTTAGGTATACCCTTCTTTAATGACAAAACCTACCCCCAATGAAAAGACAATCTTTGTCCCTACTCCATACTACATGCACACCGTCCCTTTCAATCATCACAAATGCATCCTCACCCTTCATTTCTCACTAAGTCTTGCTATAAAAGGGACCCCATGATGACCGAGTATCATATCCATAAGTCCCTTAGTTTACTTAGTGCAACCTCTCTTTAGTTCAAGCCAAAACTGTGCCATCCACTTCTTGTTTTACTTAGCCATACATATTGCTTTACTGCCAAGCTACACCCTCCTATTACACCACACCCTCCTTCATCCTACATCTCCTATTCGGCCATCCCTAAGATAAACATGGCAACTTCATCGAACCTCAAGAGAAGGAAAGGAAATGAACCAGTTTAGGAAGACGAAGTGCCCTACGATGAATGGAGATTCAAATCGGCTTTCCACGAAGTACACTATGAATGGATGAAAAACAAGAAAGTACTTGCAGAAATCCTATTCTTACTTCTTGAGAATGAAGGTCAAGAGATTAGAGAAAAGATCAGAAAAAGAAGATGGGAGACCCTCATTTATCCAATCACAAAAATCAATGTTAACATGGTTAGGGAGTTTTATGCCGCCAATGCCGAAAGGAAAGACACCAAAGTTGACACCTCTTACACAAGTTTTGTATGAGGTGTAGAAGTGGATTTTAGTCCCAAAGCCATCATGAAGGCTCTCGATCTAAAGGCAGCGTGTTTTGACAAGCCTAGCTATCATGAGAGGATGAATGGCAACCTGAATTATGACGAAATAGCCAGTGATATTTGTGTGGTCGGATCAGACTAGGTAAGATATGCTTACGGAACAACAAAATTCCTCAAGAGAGGAGACCTCAGCCCAGAAGCTAAGGGATGGTATGAGCTTGTAAAGAGATCTATCCTAGCCACTGTAAATACAACAGAAGTTAACATCAAGCGAGCCACTTTGGTGCATTGTATTATCGTAGGAGGAGAGATTAAGGTTTATGAGCTCATTGCTAATGATATTCAAAAGATCTCTGAAAAGAGCTCCTCTGAATCTTGGCTTCACTACCCAAGCACCATCATCCGCTTGTGCATAAAGGCTAGGGTTCCCTTGGAAGATCCAACCCTAAACCCCATTGAATGAATGAAGCTTGTCACCACTGATCAACAGCAAAGAAGGCCTACAAAGGGAAAAAGGAGGGAGGGACAACAAGTGGAGGAGCTACAAGAACAAGAACAACCTCAAGAAGGGGAGCAACAAGAGAAATAGCCAGCTCAAGTCTCAACACACGCCTCTCTAGACCTAAGTAGAATGTAGAAAGCCATTGGCGAGCTGTCAATGCAGTTTATGCAAAGCAAAGAATAACAGAGGCTGTTCCAATTTGTCCTCATAAATCAATAAATGGACTTGAAGGAGAAATTAATGGAATAGAATGACGAGCTATACTCTAGACTCTCTCAGTCCATCAACCAAGTAACAGAGAGGCAGGATGATGCGTGTGCATCATTGCCTATTTTTAGTAGTTATTTCAGTATATTTTTGTTTAGTTTTCATACAAATCTTGCCAATATATGAGTAATAGCATGAAAAATCTCTGCATGAAACAAAATCTCAAGCATAGGTGAATTTTAGCTAATATACAGGGTAAATATGATAAAATAGATCACACTAAGTGAAGTTTTTATTTTGAGTATTATTAGCACACCTAGTATATAAAGATAATCTTTTATGTTGCCTTGATGCACTTTGTGTGTTTGATTTCAGGCCAAAGGAAGCAGAGAAGAGCCACATTAGTGGCTACGTTAGTGCTACTAACGTGGCCACTAACGTGGAAGGAAGGAAAGTTTGGAATGTTAGTGGGAACGTTAACGGCATTAACTTTGAAGAAGGAGCAGCGTTATGGAGTGCCAATAACGCTAGCGAGGCAAGAAGACCCACGTTAGCTTCCATGTTAGTTACATTAACGTGGGAACTAACGTGAAAGGAAAGGGAAACGCCAACATTAGTGGAAAAAGTGAGTGCCACTAACGTTTGTGAAGAAAATGAAGACCCACGTTAATGGCCACGTTAGTTACACTAACGTGGACGCTAACGTGGGCAAAAATCTCACCTGGCAGCCTGGCCATGTCTTCTTCAAACAAGAATAACTTAAGCCACAAAGCTCTAAATGATGTGATTCCAGTGGCATTGGAAAGTAGGATTCCAGAGCTTTCCAAGCATATATGGCACTACATGGTGGATACTAAATTTGAGGGAGAAAACCTGCCCCAAAAGTGCAAAGATGAACATAGTATCAACCTGTAGTAAGGCCAGCTGACCTCTTCACCTTCCAAGAAGAGTAACTCGAGCTGTAGAGCTCCAAATGATGCGCTTCCAAAGGCGTTGAAAAGTAGACATCCAGGGCTTTCTAACAATAGATAATAGTGTGGGGTGGACATTAAGTTTGAGCTCCAGAACCTGGCAATATTAAGCCCCTGATTGCCAACGTTATTGTGACTCAGTTTTTCCAGTAACGCTAGCGACTATGCCAGCGACCTTGTCCCCTTTAAAGGAGCATAAATTGAGTTACAGAGGTCCAATTGAGGTAATTTTAGTTGCGTTAGAAAGCTGACATTCAGATCTTTCCAAAGATATATAATAGTCTATAGTGGGCATGAAATTGGAGCACAAACAAGAGGCATCTTTTAAGCCCCAAAAACACCAACTGGGAACGTTAGCCACAATAACTTCAGCACTAACGCCACACTTGTAGCGTTAGTGTGGCTAACGGCAGCACTAACGCTAAGCACCTGGACCTCAACTTGATTCACTTCTCTCTCAAGTTCACTTCAAAGCTCAAGCAAGCAAGCCCACAATTGTCAACCAATCAAGGCCACAAGAAGCATCTAGAATAGGAATTTTCATTTAATTGTAATTTGCTTTTAATTTCATTTTGTAATTTAGGAGAGCCTATATAAAGGCCTTAGTCCTTACATTCAATTCATTCTGGAACAGAGAATTGAAGGAAGGGGGAGAGAGTGAAGACTGATTCGAACTTCTGTGAATTGGCACACTCCAAGGGGAGTGGGTCTTCGGACCCCTCCCCTCAACCACTCTTCTTCCTTTTCTCGTCTTTTCTTCCTTAGGAGTAGTTTCGTTTTAGTTGTACTTTTCATTTATGAATTTTGAAGTTTTTGTTTTAATCTTCATTTTTACTCTTCTGCACTTTCTTTCTTTTCTATTTTGGTAGAGCAATGATCAACTAACTCTTTTCATTGGGTTAGAGAGCACTATTGTGATTCAATGGATCAATTGTAGTTCTTATTCTTCTTCTTCTTTCTTTTCTCTTGATTTTACCAGAGAGCTTTTGATCTTCATCCAATTGGGTAATTGTCTCGGAAGAGAAATTGATCATACATGGATTTCCTCTAAACCTTGGAAGAGGAATGAGGAAATCATGCTAGAAATGCTCTCTCACATTGGATTAATGATGAGTGGATAATTTATACGCTTTTTGGCATTGTTTCTAGATAGTTTTTAGTAGGATCCAGCTACTTTTAGGGATGTTTTCATTAGTTTTTATGCTAAATTCACATTTCTAGACTTTACTATGAGTTTGTGTGTTTTTCTATGATTTCAGGTATTTTCTGGCTAAAATTGAGGGACCTGAGTAAAACTCTGATAAAAGGCTGACAAAGGACTACTGATGTTGTTGGATTCTGACCTCCCTGCACTCGAAATAGATTTTCTGGAGCTAAAGAACTCCAAATGGCGTGCTTTCAATGGCGTTGAAAATTAGACATCCAGAGCTTTCTAGCAATATATAATAGTCCATACTTTATTCGTGATTAGATGACATAAACTGGCGCTCAACGCCAGTTCCATGTTGCATTCTGGAGTCAAACGCCAGAAACACGTCACAAACCAAAGTTGAACGCCAAAAACATGTTACAACTTGGCGTTCAACTCCAAAAGAAGCCTCTGCATGTGTAAAGCTCAAGCTCAGCCCAAGCACACACCAAGTGGGCCCCGGAAGTGGATTTCTACATCAATTACTTACTTCTGTAAACCCTAGTAGCTATTCTAGTATAAATAAGACTTTTTACTATTATATTTAGTGTCTTTGATTGTATTTTTTGATCTTTTGATCACATTTGCGGGCTGGCCATTCGGCCATGCCTGGACCTTTGACGTTAGGATTTTTGCTAGTAAAGAATTTTTTAAAGTCGCGTTGTAGATATAGTTTCTGAACCAACAGAAATCCCTTCGTACAAACGTTTTGTTGTCACAAGTAACAAACCCCTAAATAAATTGATAACCGAAGTATTTAAACCTCGGATCGTCTTCTCAAGGAATTGCAGGGAGGTATGTTCTTATTATTTGTTATGAGTTTTGTAAATCGGGGTTTTGAGAATGAGGAGCAGATATGATAAATGACAAGTAAACTAAATAAATGACTGTAAAATAAACTCTTGGCAAGGTATGAGAACTGGAAGTCCTATCCTAGTTATCCTTATCAATTATGATGAGAATTGGATTTTTCTCCCACTTTGTTAACCTCTAACTATGAAGGTAAGTCAAGTGAATGAATTAATTCGAATCCTCAAGTCCCAGTCTTTCCTTGGGAAAAGTTAGAGTTATTGGATCTCGAATTAATTCTTGAAGAATTTTAAATTTCAGTCAACAATGAGTTTGACAACTCAAGAGTTACCAATTAATCAACTAGAGCCAAAAGGTAGAAAAATCTAAATTATTTATATCATAAATAAGAGAAACAAATCATAGATCTGAAAATACCTCAAATAATATTTATTAAGAAAATCATAACATGAATGTCATTAAGCCAAATTGGCAACATATATTAAAAATAAGAGAAATCAAAATAAAGGAATATTAAACCTGGAGCTCAGAAAAATTATAAGTTGAAATAATAATATATCCTAAATCCTTTAAGAAGAATTCTAATCCTAAATCCTAAGAGAGAGGAGAGAACCTCTCTCTCTAAAAACTACATCTAAACTATGAAAAGTGAATTATGAAAAGCATAATTATGAATGGATGCAATCCTTCTACTTTATAGCCTCTAATCTGAGTTTTTTGGGCCGAAAACTGGGTCAAAAACAGCCAAGAAATCGCTGGAGAAGAAATCTGCCACGCTGGTTTTTCGTTACTGCGACGCGGCCGCATGGAGCACACGGTCGCGTTGCCTAGCGTCAATGCAACTATGGCATATTATATATCAAATCGAAGCCCCGAACGTTAGCTTTCCAACGCAATTAGAACCGCATCATTTGGACCTCTATAGCAAAAGTTATAATCGTTTGAGTGCGAAGAGGTCAGGCTGGATAGCTTTGCAGTTCCTTCAACTTCTTGTATTCCTCCCACTTTTGCATGCTTCCTTTCCATCCTCTAAACCATTCCTGCCCTGTAATCCCTGAAATCACTTAACATACATATCGAGACATCTAATGGTAATAAGAGAGGATTAAACATAGGGAACTTAAGGCCAAAGAAGCATGTTTTCAATCAAAGCATATAATTAGGAAGGCAAATGTAAAACCATGCAAATAGTATGAATAAGTGGGTAAAGAGTTGATAAAATCCACTCAATTGAGCACAAGATAAATCATGAAATAGTGGTTTATCAACCTCTCCACACTTAAACATTAGCATGTTCTCATGCTAAGCTCAAGAGAAGCTATAAAGATGAAGAGGAATGGTAGAAAGTATGAAATGCAATCCTATCTCTATGAATGCAACTAAATATGAAATGCTTCTACCTACTTAGTTAAAAATAAATAAGTTCTCCAAGACAAACATAAATCAAATTTCACTAATTCAAATTATACAATAAAAGACAAGTAAACTTGTAAGAAGATAGCTCATGAAAGCAGGGAACATAGAATCAAGCATTGAACCCTCACAGGAAGTGTATATCACTCTAATCTCTCAAGTGTCTAGGGTCAATCACTCTAATCTTCCCTAGTCATGCTTTCTAAACCTTGTTCTTCATCTAACCAATCAACAAATATTTAGCTTACTAATGCAAACATCATGAGGTCTTTTTAGGGTTGTAATGGGGCTGAGGTAAAGGTAAGGATATATGTATGGCCAAGTAAGCTTTATAAAGTGAATCCTTGATTAGTCTAAGATCTCATCTAACATACTTTGTACAATTTTAGAATACTTTACCTAACTACCCAAATTTTTCCCACTTTTGTATTACAAACTCATGTATCAAACTTATTTTTGAATTTTGTCCCATGTGCATTGATCCTTTTTATTTTGCATTTGGGGTAATATTATTTTTCTTCACTTTTCTTTTCTCTCTCTTTTTTTTGTATCCCCTTATTTAATTACTTAATTTTTTTTCAATGCACATGGTAATTTAATTATTTTTATTTCACATGAGCATGCTTCCCAAAACTTTTATTTTGAAATGTCTTTATTCTTTTTAGCTCTCTACCTTTGTTTTTATCATCCATGTTCCCATAAGGTTTCCCACACTTAAATAATACACAATTTCTATCTTAAGCTAACCAAGGATTCAACTAGGAATTTTTATTTTGTTTTTTTTTTTTTTTTGCTTAAGGCTAGTAATGTGGTTATAAAACAAGAGGGGATTAAAAGCTCAAAGGGGCTAACAAGGGTGATGTAGAAGGTAGTCTTTATTTGGGATAAGTGAGCTAAAATCAAACAATGGCCTCAATTATATGCAAGCATGTAAATATACTAAACAATGGACATATAGGCTGAAACAAAGTAAAGATTGCAATTATAGGGAAGAAAACACACAAGAAAAAAATATTATGGTTAAATAATGTAACCATGCAATTAAGCTCAAAATCTCACAGGTTGTGTGTTCTTTGGCTCAAAAACCATGTTCCAAATACAACTTCAAACAAATTTAAAAAAAATTCAATTTAAATTAGTGAAATACTATAAAAGTTTCTTGAAAAAGAAAATATTACTTCAATCAAGTAGTAACTAAATGCTCAAAATCAAATAAATATGCAATCAAATATGCAAATGCAACAACTAAAAAGAAGAATAAACCATTGGTGTTGAGATAGAAGAGTGACTAACCCATGGAGATCGGTATCGACCTCCCCACACTTAAAGATTGCACCGTCCTCGGTGCATGCTGAGATGTGCAGGTGGACGGGTTGTTCCAACTGATGCTTTCCTTCAAGGATTGTGCAGATGGACTTGTTTGTCTCCCCTTTTAGAAGTTTCTCCCTTTTTCTGTCTTCGGTGGCCAGCCTGGAAGAAGAGAAAAAGAAGAACAGTAATACCCAGAAGTAAAGATAAGAAAATAAATGAAGTATGGGTGGGTTAATTCCAAATAATGAGGGTCTCAATTACATGGAAGCTACAACATGCAAGTGAGAAAACAATAAAAGTCATGCCATGCCAGTGGTACAAAATGTACAACAATGGGGAAGAAAGTGGAGGAGGAGAGATAATATAAATTCATGTCAATGCAAAAGTAATACAAAGAAAAAAAACAGATTGGCATTGATAATATTACCTAACCAGAATAACACAAGTCACTAAGCACCCAAAATAGTTCAAGAGAAGATGCACAGTTAAATAAGAAAATCAAACACCAAAGGAAAAATAATGAATTTAGAAAAGAAAATAAAAATTATGCACACAATGAAGATGCAATGAATGAAATATGTAAATAAATTAAGTAAAATAAAATAAGAGATAAGAAGAATGAGAAGGGAAAGAAGGGAAGAAGAAGTAAGTAAGAAAGAAGGGAGGAAAAATTAGGATTGGGGAAGAAAAGATAAGATATTTGGCAAATTAGGATAAGCTGTGCGGCGCAAGCGACGCGATCGCGTGGGGCACGCGGTCGCGTGACTTGCGCTGATACTGATTGACGCGGTCGCGTCAGTCACGCGGTCGCGTGACACAATTCATGCTACTGGCGCGAGGGTAGCCTCGCGCTCGCACAACTCTCTGTTCAAATTATTATTAGTGCCAAATTTTAAGTGACGCCATCGCATGGGGCATGTGATCGCGTGAGTGGGCTTTAGAAGAATGTGACGTGGTCGCGTGGGTCACGCGGCCGCGTGGGTAGAATTGTGCGTTCAGCACCAATCTAGCACCACACCAGCACAATAATTGGTTGTGCACCCTTTTACGTCGAAATCCAGGGCACACGGCCGCGTGGGGCACACGGTCGCGTGGGAGGCCATTATTCCCATGTGACGCGATCGCGTCAGCAACGCAGTCGCGTGGGACCATTTGTGCCATTGGCACGCCTCCAGCCACTCTCTCGCGTGACTCTCTGTTCGTTTTTATTTTTCTCCCCTCTCCTTGCGACGCAGACGCGTCGCGTGGCATTTTTTTTATATGCATGAAAAATGCAGAATGCAATGCTAATATAAATGTTATGCAAAACTCCAGGTTCAATATAATAAGATAAAATAAGACTCGGAAACAAATAAAACTAGATAAAAATGAAAAAGAAACGATCATACCATGGTGGGTTGTCTCCCACCTAGCACTTTTAGTTAAAGTCCTTAAGTTGGACATTCTGGTGAGCTCCTTGTTATGGTGGCTTGTGCTTGTACTGATCCAGGAATCTCCACCAATGTTTGCAAATCCAATATCCTCCGGGATCCCAAATCTTGTTTCTACACCCGTCTTCAAGTTGATTATCATGATTCCATCCGGGTGGTTCAACTTTAGAATTCTCATTGAAGCATCCAAACAACTTCCTAGACCCATTCAATTGAGCTCTATACCAACCTTTGCATTTAAATTTCGAGCTTCCAACCATAATGAACCTTGCAGGACAGATCTTACCACTGACCATCTTCTTCTTACTCTTAATGCCACAAAGAGCTCTAAGTTGACCATCCGTTTCCAGTAGCCCATATTCAAGTGGAATTAGAAAGCTAAGAGATATGAATTTTATCCACTTGAATGTTGTGAAGGATGATGGCAACTTAGGGGGAGGTTTTTTTAATGAATGTGCAAGCTCCACTCCCTTGTGCTCTTCTTTGACATCTTCCACCTCTTTGCAAGGTTCTTCAATTTCAACCTCATCCTCTTGGTAGCTTTCTTCCAATTTAATCTCTTCTTTATTGCTTACCAAGGGCATGGGAGGTTGTGCTTCTTCTTCTTTAAACTCCATCTCTTGATCAACCTTTTCCAAGTCTTCAGCCATGATATGCCTTGGAGGTTGTACACCCTCCTCAACAACAAATTCAAACTCCTTAGAAGAGGGTTCTGTGACTTGAGGTTCCCGTGGAGGTTCTACATCTCCTAAATCTTCAACCACTTCTTCCTCTGCAACTATTATAGCTTCCTCCACTTGTTCCAGTACAAAGTCATGTTCCGTATTGTCCACTGGAGTTTCTAGTATCTCCTTCGTGCTGCGTTCTTCATTAGATTGTCCACATGAAGCCATGGGGGTTCCTTGAGTGTCTGAACGTCGGAAAGCTAATTGACTTATAGCTTGATTTAATTGGTGAAGGGTTGCATGAAATTTTTCCATTGTTTCCTTGAGACGATCCCTTGATTCTTGTTCCGCTTGGGTATCATAAGTAGGACCATAAGACTCTTGGATTGATGGATATGGAGATGGCAAATATTGAGGTGGTGGTTCTTGGGAGTAATTGGGTTGGAATCGGGGTGGTTCTATATATGGTTCATATGGCTCATAAGGTGGTTGGTATGGTGGTTGGGGGTTAGGTCATATGGAAGTGAATGGTGAAAAGGGGCTTGTGAGTATGGTGGTTCAAAATTATATTGAGGAGGAGGGGGTTCATAGGCATATGGTGGGTCTTGTTGGTAGTCCAAAGAGTGCTCACTATAGCCATTGCCTTGATATGCGTCACAGAATGGTTGTTGATAGTCCATTGGAGGTGGTTGTTGCCATGAGGGTTGATCAAATCCTTGTGGCTCCTCCCATCTTTGATTGTTCCAACCATGGTGCTTGTTGTCATTATAATCTCCTCTTCCTATAACATAATTATAACCAAACTCATAGCCAAAGGGGTGAGAGTTCATAGTAGTGAGAGATAAAAACAAAAACTAACAAAAAAGGAAAAAAATTTTTTGAAAAATATTTACCATAACCAATAATAAGGCACACGTTTGCAATTCCCCGGCAACGACGCCATTTTGACGTTAGAATTTTTGCTAGTAAAGAATTTTATAAAGTCACGTTGTAGATATGGTTTCTGAACCAACAGAAATCCCTTCGTACAAACGTTTTGGTTGTCACAAGTAACAAACCCCTAAATAAATTGATAACTGAAGTATTTAAACCTCGGGTCGTCTTCTCAAGGAATTACAGGGAGGTATGTTCTTATTATTGGTTATGAATTTTGTAAATCGGGGGTTTTGAGAATGAGGAGCAGATATGATAAATGACAGGTAAGCTAAATAAATGACTGTAAAATAAACTCTTGGCAAGGTATGAGAACTGGAAGTCCTATCCTAGTTATCCTTATCAATTGTGATGAGAATTGGATTTTTCTCCCACTTTGTTAACCTCTAACTATGAAGGTAAGTCAAGTGAATGAATTAATTCGAATCCTCAAGTCCCAGTCTTTCCTTGGGAAAAGTTAGAGTTATTGGATCTCAAATTAATTCTTGAAGAATTCCAAATTTCAGTCAACAATGAATTTGACAACTCAAGAGTTACCAATTAATCAACTAGAGCCAAAAGGTAGAAAAATCTAAATTATTTATATCATAAATAAGAGAAACAAATCATAGATCTGAAAATACCTCAAATAATATTTATTAAGAAAATCATAACATGAATGTCATTAAGCCAAATTGGCAACATATATTAAAAATAAGAGAACTCAAAATAAAGGAATATTAAACCTGGAGCTCAGAAAAATTATAAGTTGAAATAATAATAAACCCTAAATCCTTTAAGAAGAATTCTAATCCTAAATCCTAAGAGAGAGGAGAGAACCTCTCTCTCTAAAAACTACATCTAAACTATGAAAAGTGAATTATGAAAAGCATAATTATGACTGGATGCAATCCCTCTACTTTATAGCCTCTAATATGAGTTTTCTGGGCCGAAAACTGGGTCGAAAACAGCCCATAAATCGCTGGAGAAGAAATCTGCCACGCTGGTTTTTCGTCGCTACGACGTGGCTGCATGGAGCACGCGGTCGCATCGCCTAGCGTCAGGGCAACTATGGCATATTATATATCCAATCGACCCCGGACGTTAGCTTTCCAACGCAACTGGAACCACGTCATTTGGACATATGTAGCAAAAGTTATAACCATTTGAGTGCGAAGAGGTCAGGCTGGACAGCTTTGCAGTTCCTTCAACTTCTTGTATTCCTCCCACTTTTGCATGCTTCCTTTCCATCCTCTAAACCATTCCTACCCTGTAATCCCTGAAATCACTTAACATACATATCAAGGCATCTAATGGTAATAAGAGAGGATTAAACATAGGGAACTTAAGGCCAAAGAAGCATATTTTCAATCAAAGCATATAATTAGGAAGGCAAATTTAAAACTATGCAAATAGTATGAATAAGTGGGAAAAGAGTTGATAAAATCCACTCAATTGAGCACAAGATAAACCATGAAATAGTGGTTTATCAACCTTCATCACTTATGTATTTTTAACGGTGGAGTTTCTACACACCATAGATTAAGGGTGTGGAGCTCTGCTGTACCTCAAGTTTCAATGCAATTACTACTATTTTCTATTCAATTCCGCTTGTTCTTATTCTAAGATATTCGTTGCACTTCAACATGATGAATGTGATGATCCGTGACACTCATCATCATTCTCACCTATGAACGCGTGACTGACAACCACTTCCGTTCTACCTTAGACCGGGCGCATATCTCTTGGATTCCTTAATCATAATCTTCGTGGTATAAGCTAGAATTGATGGCGGCATTCATGAGAATCCGGAAAGTCTAAACCTTGTCTGTGGTATTCCGAGTAGGATTCCGGGATTGAATGATTGTGACGAGCTTCAAACTCGCGATTGTTGGGCGTGATGATAAACGCAAAAGAATCAAGGGATTCTATTCCAACATGATCGAGAACCGACAGATGATTAGCCGTGCCGTGACAGAGCATTTGGACCTTTTTCACTGAGAGGATGGGATGTAGCCATTGACAACGGTGATGCCCTACATACAGCTTGCCATGGAAAGGAATAAGAAGGATTGAAGGAAGATAGTAGGAAAGCAGAGATCCACAGGGACAAGCCCCTCCACACACTTATCTGAAATTCCCACCATTGAATTACATGAGTAACTCTATCTTTATTTTCTGTTTTATTTATTATTCGAAAACTCTATAACATTTACTATCCGCCTAACTGAGATTTACAAGATGACCATAGCTTGCTTCATACCAACAATCTCCGTGGGATCGACCCTTACTCGCGTAAGGTATTACTTGGACAACCCAATGCACTTGCTGGTTAGTTGTGCAGAGTTGTGACTAAGTGTGATTCACGTTTGAGAGCGCTACCAAATTTTTGGCGCCATTGTTGATGATCACAATTTTGTGCACCAAGTTTTTGGCGCCGTTGCTGGGGATTGTTCGAGTTTGGACAACTGATGGTTCATCTTGTTGCTCAGATCAGGTAATTTTCTTTTTGTTTTGTTTTCAAAAGAAAAAATTTTCAAAATTTTTTCCCTATTTTTGAAAAAATTTTTAATTAAAAATAAATTATTCTATGGCTTCAGAATTTTTAAGAATGAATTCTAGTGTTTTATGAAGCATGTTGAAGCTTGGCTGGCTGTAAAGCCATATCCAAATTCTTTTGGATTGAGGCTTCCAACCATCAGCATAGAGACAAGTTAATTGAAATATCAGCTGTTGTATGACTGATTTATATCCTAAAGCTGGCTGGCTATTAAGCCATGTCCAACCCTTGGATTGGAGCTTTAGGCTAAACATTGAAAGATTCCTGGAATTCTTCTTAAAAATTTTGAATTTCTTATTTTCTTTTTCCTATATCTTTTCGAAAAAAAATATACAAAAATCCAAAAAAATATAAAATCATAAAAATCAAAAAAAAATATTTTGTGTTTCTTGTTTGAGTCTTGAGTCAATCTTTAAGTTTGGTGTCAATTGCATATTCATCTTGTTCTTGCAATTTTCGAAAATTCATGGATTCATAGTGTTCTTCATGATCTTCAAGTTGTTCTTGGTAAGTCTTCTTGTTTGATCTTGATGTTTTCTTGTTTTGAATCTTTTGTTGTTTTTCATGTGCATTTTTGCATTCATATTGTCTAAGCATTAAAGATTTCTATGTTTGGTGTCTTGCATGTTTTCTTTGCATAAATTTTTTTTCAAAAATATGTTCTTGATATTCATCATGATCTTCAAAGTGTTTCTTGGTGTTCATCTTGACATTCATAGTGTTCTTGCATGCATCAAGTGTTTTGATTCATAATTTTCATGTTGTGAGTCATTTTTGTTGTTTTTCTCTCTCATCATTAAAAATTTTAAAATAAAAAAATATATTTTCTTTTTTCTCTCAAAATTTCGAAAATTTGGGTTGACTTAGTCAAAAAGTTTTAAAATTAGTTGTTTCTTGTAAGTCAAGTCAAATTTTCAAATTTTAAAAATCTTATCTTTTTAAAAACTTTTTCAAAAATTAAATCTTTTTCATTTTTCTTATTAATTTTTGAAAATTCTTTAAAATATTTTTCAAAAATATTTTTCTTAATTTTATCTTTATTTTCGAAACTTAACTAACAAGTAATGTGATTGGTTCAAAAATTTGATGTTTGTTACTTTCCTGTTAAGAAATGTTCAATCTTTAAATTCTAGAATCTTATCTTTTAGTTTCTTGTTAGTTAAATAATTGATTTTAATTTTAAAAATTAAATCTTTTCAAACCATATCTTTTTAATCATATCTTTTTATTTTATCTTTCATATCATATCTTTTTTTTTCAAAATTTTATCTTTTTCAAAAATTTGATTTTAAAATATCTTGTCGAACTTCTTATCTTCTTATCTTTTCAAAACTAATTTTCAAATCTTTTTCAACTAACTATTTGACTTTTTGTTTGTTTCTTATCTTTTTCAAAATCACCTAACTACTCTTCTCTCTAATTTTCTAAAATACCTCCCCCTTTTTCAAATTTTTTTTAATTAATTAATTGTTTTAAATTTTAATTTTAATTTTATTTCTTATCTTTATTTTTTGAAAATCATTTAACTCCTTTTTAAAATTTATTTTCAAAAATTTCTCCCTCTCTCATATTATTCTATTTATTCATTCATTTACTAACACTTCTCTTCATCTCAAATCACTGCCCTTATCCTCACCCTTGTGTTTGGAGTCTCCTTTCTTTATCCCCTTTCTTCTTCTACTAATAATAAGGAACCTCTTTACTGTGACATAGAAGATCCCTCTTCTTTTTCTGTTCTCTTATCTTTCATATGAATAGGAACAAGGAAAAAGACATTCTTGTTGAAGCTGATCCAGAACCTGAAAGGACTCTGAAGTGGAAACTAAGAGAAGCTAAATTACAATAATCCAGAGACATCATTGCTGAAATTTTCGAACAAGAAAAGGAGATGGCAGCCGAACCCAACAACAATAATGCAAGAAGGATGCTTGGTGATTATACTACACCTACTTCCAAGTTTGCTGAAAGAAGCATCTCAATTCCTACCATTGGAGCAAACAATTTTGAGCTGAAACCTCAATTAGTTGCTCTGATGCAACAGGACTGCAAGTTTCATGGACTTCCATCAGAAGATCCATACCAGTTCTTAACTGAGTTCTTGCAGATCTGTGAGACTGTTAAGACTAATGGAGTAGATCCTGAAGTCTACAGGCTCATGCTTTTCCCTTTTTCTGTAAGAGACAGAGCTAGAGCATGGTTGGACTCTCAACCTAAAGATAGCCTGGACTCCTGGGATAAGCTGGTCACGGCCTTCTTGGCTAAGTTCTTTCCTCCTCAAAAGCTGAGCAAGCTTAGAGTGGATGTTCAGACCTTCAAACAAAAAGATGGTGAATCCCTCTATGAAGCTTGGGAAATATACAAGCAGATGACCAAAAGATGTCCTTCTGACATGTTTTCAGAATGGACCATGATAAATATATTCTATTATGGTCTATCTGAGTTCTCTAAGATGTCACTGGACCATTCTTCAGGTGGATCCATTCACCTAAAGAAAACACCTGCAGAAGCTCAAGAACTTATTGACATGGTTGCAAATAACCAGTTCATGTACACTTCTGAGAGAAATTCCGTAAATAATGGGACGCCTCAAAGGAAGGGAGTTCTTGAAATTGATGCTCTGAATGCCATATTGGCTCAGAACAAAATGTTGACTCAGCAAGTCAACATGATTTCTCAAAGTCTGAATGGATGGCAAAATGCATCCAACAGTACTAAAGAGGCATCTTCTGAAGAAGAAGCTTATGATCCTGAGAACCCTGCAATGGCAGAGGTAAATTACATGGGTGAACCTTATGGAAACACCTATAATTCATCATGGAGAAATCATCCAAATTTCTCATGGAGGGATCAACAAAAGCCTCAACAAGGCTTTAATAATGGTGGAAGAAATAGGCTTAGCAATATCAGCCTTATCCATCATCTTCTCAGCAACAGACAGAGAATTATGAACAGAGTACCTCTAACTTAGCAAATTTAGTCTCTGATCTGTCTAAGGCCACTTTAAGTTTCATGAGTGAAACAAGGCCCTCCATCAGAAATATGGAGGCACAAGTGGGCCAGTTGAGTAAGAAAATCACTGATGAGCGGATATTTTATACGCTTTTGGGAGTAATTTCATATAGATTTTAGCATGTGTTAATTAGTTTTTAATAGAATTTTATTAGTTTTTATGCAAAAATCATATTTCTGGACTTTACTATGAGTTTGTGTGATTTTCTATGATTTCAGGTATTTTCTGGCTGAAATTGAGGGAGTTGAGCAAAAATCTGATTTAGGTTGAAAAAGGACTGCTGATGTTGTTGGATTCTGACCTCCCTGTACTCGGAATGGATTTTTTTGAGCTACAGAAGTCCAATTTTCGCGATCTCAATTGGGTTAGAAAGTAGACATCCAGGGCTTTCCAGCAATATATAATAGTTCATACTTTGCGCGAATATAGACGACGTAAACTGGCATTCAACGCTAGTTCCATGTTGTAGTTTGGCATCCAGCGCCAGAAACAGGTTACAAGTTGGAGTTCAACGCCAAAAACACGTTACAACCTGGCGTTCAACTCCAGAAACAATCCAAGCACGTGAGAAGCTTAAGTCTCAGCCCCAGCACACACTAAGTGGGCTCTAGAAGAGGATTTCTGTACCAATTATCTTAGTTTACTCATTTTCTGTAAACCTAGGTTACTAGTTTAGTATTTAAACAACTTTTAGAGACTTATTTTGTACCTCATGACATTTTTAGATCTGAAATTTGTACCTTTTGGCAGCATGAGTCTCTAAACCCCATTGTTGGGGGTGAGGAGCTCTGCAGCGTCTCGATGAATTAATGCAATTATTTCTGTTTTCCATTCAAAACATGCATGTTCCTATCTAAGATGTTCATTCGCGCCTCACTATGAAGAAGGTGATGATCCGTGACACTCATCACCTTCCTCAATCCATGAACGTGTGCCTGACAACCACCTCCGTTCTACATCAGATTGAATGAGTATCTCTTAGATTCCATAATCAGAATCTTCGTGGTATAAGCTAGGATTGATGGCGGCATTCATGAGAATCCGAAAAGTCTAAACCTTGTCTGTGGTATTTTGAGTAGGATTCAAGGATTGAATGACTGTGACGAGTTTCAAACTCGCGATTGCTGGGCGTGATGACAAACGCAAAAGAATCAATGGATTCTATTCCGACATGATCGAGAACCAACAGATGATTAGCCGGGCTGTGACAGAGCATTTGGACCATTTTCACTGAGAGGATGGGAAGTAGCCATTAACAATGGTGATGCCCTATATACAGCTTGCAATGGAAGGAGCCTTGCAAATTCTGAAAGTAAGAAAGTAGTATGTTGCAGAGATTCAGAAGACAAAGAATCTCCAAAACTCCAAGATATTCTCCATTATTGCACAATAAGTAATTGTTTCACGCTCTTTTACTTTTTAGTAATTCAAACTGATAATTATAATTGATCTCCTGACTAAGAATAATAAAATAACCATAGCTTGCTTCAAGCCAACAATCTCCGTGGGATCGACCCTTACTCACGTAAGGTATTACTTGGACGACCCAGTGCACTTGCTGGTTAGTTGTGCGGATTGCAAAAGTGTGATTGCAATTTCGTGCACCAATCACTGAAACTCCTTTTAGTGCTCTCCCAAGAAATACTGAAGAGAATCCAAAAAGAAAGTGCAAGGCCATTGATATAATCAACATGGCCGAACCTAGAGAGGAAGGAGAGGACGTGAATCCTAATGAGGAAGACCTCATGGGACGTCTCTCAAGCAAGAAGGAGTTCCGGATTGAGAACCCAAAGGAATCTGAGGCTCATATAGAGACCATAGAGATTCCATTAAACCTCCTTCTGCCATTCATGAGCTCTGAAGACTATTCTTCCTCTGAAGAGGATGAAGATGTAATTGGAGAGCAAGTTGTTCAATATCTAGGAGCCACCATGAAGATGAATGCCAAGTTGTTTGGTAATGAGACTTGGGAAGGTGAACCCCCCTTGCTCATTAGTGAACTAGATACATGGGTTCAGCAAACTTTACCTCAAAAGAAACAAGATCCTGGTAAATTCATAATACCCTGCACCATAGGCACCATGATCTTTGAAAGAGCTCTGTGTGACCTGGGGTCAGGCATAAATCTTATGCCACTCTCTGTAATAGAGAAGCTGGGGATCATTGAGGTACAGCTGATGAGCGGATAATTTATACGCCTATTTGGCATTGTTTTTAGTATGTTTTTAGTAGGTTTTAGTTAGTTTTTATTATATTTTTATTAGTTTTTATTTAAAATTCACTTTTCTGGACTTTACTATGAGTTTTTGTGTTTATCTGTGATTTCAGGTATTTTCTGGCTGAAATTGAGGGACCTGAGCAAAAATCTGATTCAGAGGCTGAAAAGGACTGCAGATGCTGTTGGATTCTGACCTCCCTGCACTCGAAGTGGATTTTCTGGAGCTACAGAAATCCAATTGGCGCGTTCTTAATAGCGTTGGAAAGTAGACATCCTGGGATTTCCAGCAATGTATAATAATAGTTCATACTTTGCCCGAGATTTGATGGCCCAAACAGGCATTCTAATTCAGCTCAAAAATTCTGGCGTAAAACGCCGGAACTGGCACAAGGATGGGAGTTAAACGTCCAAACTGGCACAAAAGCTGGCGTTTAACTCCAAGAAAAGCCTCTATACATGAAAGCTTCAATGCTCAGCCCAAGCACACACCAAGTGGGCCCTGAAGTGGATTTTTATGTCATTTACTCATCTTTGTAAATCCTAAGCTACTAGTTCTCTACAAATAGGACCTTTTGCTATTGTATTAGACATCTTTTGATCATGTTTTGATGATTGAACCCTCTTTGGGAGGCTGGCCATTCGGCCATGCCTAGACCTTGTTCTTATGTATTTTCAACGGTGGAGTTTCTACATACCATAGATTAAGGTGTGGAGCTCTGCTGTACCTCGAGTATTAATGCAATTACTATTGTTCTTTTATTCAATTCAGCTTATTCTTGTTCTAAGATATTCATTTGTACCCAAGAACATGATGAATGTGATGACTATGTGATGCTCATCATCATTCTCATTTATGAACGCGTGCGTGACAACCACTTCCGTTCTACAAGCAAACAAGGCTTGAATGTTTATCTCTTGGATTCCTTAATCAGAATCTTTGTGGTATAAGATAGAATTGATGGCGGCATTCAAGAGAATCCAGAAGGTCTAAACCTTGTTTGTGGTATTCTGAGTAGGATTCAAGGATTGAATGACTGTGACGAGCTTCAAACTCTTGAAGGCTGGGCGTTAGTGACAGACGCAAAAGAATCACTAGATTCTATTCCAACCTGATTGAGAACCGACAGATGATTAGCCGTGCTGTGACAGAGCGCGTTGAACATTTTCACTGAGAGGACGGGATTGTAGCCACTGGCAACGGTGATGCCCAACATACAGCTTGCCATGAAAAGGAGTAAGAAGGATTGGATGAAGACAGTAGGAAAGCAGAGAGACGAAAGGGACAAAGCATCTCCATACGCTTATTTGAAATTCTCACCAATGAATTGCATAAGTATCTCTATCTTTATTTTATGGTTTATTCATAAATCATCTATAACCATTTGAATCTGCCTGACTGAGATTTACAAGATGACCATAGCTTGCTTCATACCAACAATCTCCGTGGGATCGACCCTTACTCGCATAAGGTTTATGACTTGGACGACGCCTGGTTAGTTATGCGAAGTTGTGATAAAGAGTTGAGATTGCAATTGAGCGTACCATGTTGAAGGCGCCATTGATGATCACAATTTCGTGCACCAAGTTTTTGGCACCGTTGCTGGGGATTGTTCGAGTTTGGACAACTGACGGTTCATCTTATTGCTTAGATTAGGTATTTTTCTTCAGAATTTTTAAGAATGAATTCTAGAGTTTCAAGGTGATGTTTTCATCATCACCTAAGCTGATTGATTCTCATCAATTTAGCTCTTGAATGCAATGTCCTGCTGAAGCTTGGCTAGCCATGTCTAATTTCTTTAGACTAAAGCTTTAGACTAACATTGCATGATTTCTGGAATTCTTATTAAAAATTTTGAATCTCTTTATTTTCTTTTCCATATAATTTTGGAAAAAACCAAAAAAATTTACAAAATTCATAAAAACCAAAAATATTTCTTGTTTGAGTCTAGTGTCTCATTTTAAGTTTAGTCTCAATTGCATGTTTCTGTTCTTCTTGCATTTTTCGAATTCATTCATGTGTCTTCGTTGATCTTCAAGTTGTTCTTGATGATTTGCTTGCTCTGATCTTTAAATTCTCTTGTCTTGTGCGTTTTGTTGTTTCTCATATGCATTCTCAATTTGTTAGTGTCAGTAGTATACAAACTTTTAAGTTTGGTGTCTTGCATGCATTGTTTATTTGATTTTAGTTGCATTTTGATTATTCCTCATTATTAAAAATCCAAAAAATTTTAATTTGTGTCTTTTCAAGTCAATAATACAGAGAATTGAAAATTCAGAACATACAGCAGAGGAATTACACAGAAAAAGTTGGGCATTCAAAACACCCAGTGAGGAAGGAAAACTGGCATTTAAACGCCAGCCAGGGTACCTGACTGGGCGTTTAACGCCCAAAAGGGTAGCATTTTGGGCGTTAAACGCCAGAATGGATACCATTCTGGGCATTTAACGCCAGGATGGCACAAGAGGGAAGATTTTGTTTTTTTTTAATTCAAATTTTTTTCAAGTTTTCAAAATTTTTCAAAATCAAATCTTTTTCAAATCATATCTTTTCAATTATATCTTTTCAAAATTAATTTCTTTTCATTTTTCAAAAATACTTGCTAACAATTAATGATTTGATTCAACATTTCAAGTGTGTTGCCTTTTCTGTTGAGAAAGGTTTAATGTCTGAATCATTTCTTTTAAATTTCTTGTTAGCCAAGTCATTAATTTTAAAAATCAAATCTTTTTAAATTGTTTTTAAATCACATGTTTTCAATCATATCTTTTTAAAACCATAACTTTTCAATCATATCTTTTTAATCACATCTTTTTCAAAATAGTTTTCAACCATATCTTTTTGATTTCCAATTTCAAAATCTTTTTCAAAATCACTTTATTTCTTTCTCAATCTTAGTTTTCGAAAATCAATTACCATTTTTTTCAAAATTTCTTTTAATTAATTCACCCTAATTTTCGAAAATTTCTTCCCCTCTCTCACATCCTTCTATTTATGGACTAACACTCCTCCTCAATGCACAATTCGAACTCTATCTTTCTAAGTTCAAATTCTTCTACCTCTTCCTTCTATTTTTCTTTTCCTATGACATCTTAAGGAATCTCTATACTGTGACATAGAGGATTCCATATTTTCTTGTTCTCTTCTCTTTTATATGAGCAGGAGCAAAGACAAAAGCATTCTTGTTGAGGCTGACCCTGAACCTGAAAGGACCTTGAAGCGAAAGCTAAGAGAAGCTAAAGCACTACTCTCTGTAGAGGACCTAACAGAAATCTTCAAACAAGAAGAAGACATAGTAGCCGAAAACAACAACAATGCCAACAATGCAAGAAAGGTGCTGGGTGACTTTACTGCACCTACTCCCGACTTCTATGAGAGAAGCATCTCTATCCCTACCATTGAAGCAAACAACTTTGAGCTTAAGCCTCAATTAGTTTCTCTAATGCAACAGAATTGCAAGTTTCATGGACTTCCATTGGAAGATCCTCATCAGTTCTTATCTGAATTCTTGCAAATCTGTGACACTGTCAAGACCAATGGGGTTGACCCTGAGGTCTACAGACTTATGCTATTCCCTTTTGCTGTAAGAGACAGAGCTAGGATATGGTTGGATTCACAACCTAAAGAAAGCCTGAACTCTTGGGAAAAGCTAGTCAATGCCTTCTTGGCAAAGTTCTTTCCACCTCAAAAATTGAGTAAGCTTAGAGTGGAAGTCCAAACCTTCAGACAGAAGGAAGGTGAATCCCTCTATGAAGCTTGGGAAAGATACAAACAATTGATCAGAAAGTGTCCCTCTGACATGCTTTCTGAATGGAGCATCATAGGTATCTTCTATGATGGTCTGTCTGAACTGTCCAAGATGTCATTGGACAGCTCTGCTGGAGGATCTCTTCATCTGAAGAAGACGCCTGCAGAAGCTCAAGAACTCATTGAAATGGTTGCAAATAACCAATTCATGTACACTTCTAAAAGGAATCCTGTGAACAATGGGACGAATCAGAAGAAAGGAGTTCTTGAGATTGATACTCTGAATGCCATATTGGCTCAGAACAAAATATTGACTCAGCAAGTCAATATGATTTTTCAAAGTCTGTCTGGAATGCAAGCTGCACCAGGCAGTACTAAGGACGCTTCATCAGAAGAAGAAGCTTATGATCCTGAGAACCCTTCAATGGAAGAGGTGAATTACATGGGAGAACCCTATGGAAACACCTATAATCCTTCATGGAGAAATCACCTAAATCTCTCATGGAAGGATCAACAGAGACCTCAACAAGGTTTCAACAACAATAATGGTGGAAGAAACAGGTTTAGCAATGGCAAGCCTTTTCCATCATCTTCTCACCAACAGACAGAGAATTCTAAGCAGAGCCACTCTGACTTAGCAACCATGGTCTCTGATTTAATCAAAACCACTCAAAGTTTCATGACTGAAACAAGGTCCTCTATTAGAAACTTGGAGGCACAAGTGGGTCAGCTGAGTAAGAAAGTTACAGAACTCCCTCCTAGTACTCTTCCAAGCAATACAGAAGAGAATCCAAAAGGAGAGTGCAAGGCCATCAACATGGCCGAACTTGGAGAGGAGAAAGAGGCAATGAGCGCCACTGAGGAAGGCCTCAATGGACAACCACTGGCCTCCAATGAGTTCCCTAATGAGGAATCATGGGAATCTGAGGCTCACACTGAGACCATAAAGATTCCATTGGATTTACTTCTGCCATTCATGAGCTCTGATGAGTATTCTTCCTCTGAAGAGGATGAAGATGTCACTGAAGAGCAAGTTGCTAAATACCTTGGAGCAATCATGAAGCTAAATGACAAGTTATTTGGTAATGAGACTTGGGAGGATGAACCCCCTTTGCTCACCAAAGAACTGGATAACTTGACTAGGCAGAAATTACCTCAAAAGAGACAGGACCCTGGAAAGTTCTCAATACCTTGTATTATAGGCACCATGACCTTTGAAAAGGCTCTGTGTGACCTAGGGTCAAGCATAAACCTCATGCCTCTCTCTGTAATGGAGAAGCTATGGATCTTTGAGGTGCAAGCTGCAAGAATCTCACTAGAGATGGCAGACAATTCAAGAAAACAAGCTTATGGACTTGTAGAGGATGTTCTGGTAAAGATTGAAGACCATTACATCCCTGCTGATTTCATAGTCCTAGAGACTGGGAAGTGCATGGATGAATCCATCATCCTTGGCAGACCCTTCCTAGCCACAGCAAAGGCTGCGGGAAAAGGAGAATTGATCATTCAAGTGAATGAAGAATCCTTCGTGTTTAAGGCTCAAGGATACCCCTCTGTAACCATGGAGAGGAAGCATGAAGAGCTTCCCTCAAAACAGAGTCAAACAGAGCCCCCACAGTCAAACTCTAAGTTTGGTGTTGGGAGGCCACAACCAAATTCTAAGTTTGGTGTTAAACCCCCACATTCAAAGTCTAAGTTTGGTGTTGGGAGGTTCCAACATTGCTCGAGTATCTGTGAGGCTCCATGAGAGCCCACTGTCAAGCTACTGACATTAAAGAAGCGCTTGTTGGGAGGCAACCCAATGTTATATTTATCTATTTTCCTTTGTTATTTTATGTTTTTTTATATAGGTTGATGATCATGGAAAGTCACAAAAATCAATTGAAAAAGCAAAAACAGCATGAAAAACAGAAAGAAAAACAGCACACACTGGAGGAAAACTTGCTGGCGTTTAAACGCCAGTGAAGACAGCAAATGGGCGTTTAACGCCCAGTCTGGCACCATTCTGGGCATTTAACGCCAGAAAGGGGCACCAGACTGGCATTAAACGCCAGGAAGGGGCAAGAAACTGGTGTTAAATGCCAGAAATGGGCACCAGCCCGTCGTTTAACGCCAGAATTGGCAGAAGGAGCATTTTTGCTCGCCACTTGGTGCAGGGATGAATTTTTCTTGACACCTCAGGATCTGTGGACCCCACATAATCCCTACCTACCCCACCACTCTCTCTCTTCTTCACCTATTCACCAATCACCTCAACACATCTTCCCCAAAAACCCCTCACCTATCAAATCCCACCATTCTCTTCACCACTCACATCCATCTTTCATAAAACCCCACCTACCTCACCATTCAAATTCAACCCACTTTCCCTCCCAAACCCACCCATTATGACTGAACCATACACCCCCTCTCCACTCCTATATAAACCCATCTTCACTCCTTCATTTTCACACAACCTAAATACTACTTCTCCCCCTTGGCCGAATCACAAAGCCACATCCATCTCCTCTATTTCTTCTTCTTCTTCTACTCTCTTATTCCTTCTTTTGCTCGAGGACGAGCAAACCTTCTAAGTTTGGTATGGTAAAATCATTGCTTTTTGTTTTTCCATAACCATTTATGGCATCTAAGGCCGGAGAAACCTCTAAAAAGAGGAAAAGGAAGGCAAAAGCTTCCACCTCCGAGTCATGGGAGATGGAGAGATTCATCTCAAGGGTGCATCAAGACCACTTCTATGAAGTTGTGGCCATGAAGAAGGTGATCCCCGAGGTCCCTTTCAAACTCAAAAAGAGTGAATATCCGGAGATCCGACATGAGATCCGAAGAAGAGGTTGGGAAGTTCTTACCAACCCCATTCAACAAGTCGGGATCTTAATGGTTCAAGAGTTCTATGCCAATGCATGGATCACCAAGAACCATGATCAAAGTGTGAACCCAGACCCAAATAATTGGCTTACAATGGTTTGGGGGAAATGCTTAGATTTTAGTCTGGAAAATGTAAGGTTGGCATTCAACTTGCCCATGATGCAAGGAGATGAACACCCTTACACTAGAAGGGTCAACTTTGATCAAAGGTTGGACCAAGTCCTCATAGACATTTGTGAAGAGGGCGCTCAATGGAAGAGAGATTCAAGAGGGAAGCCGGTTCAACTGAGAAGGCATGACCTCAAGCCCGTGGCTAGAGGATGGTTGGAGTTTATCCAACGCTCAATCATTCCCAATACCAACCGGTCCGAAGATACTATAGACCGGGCTATCATGATTCATAGCATCATGATTGGAGAGGAAGTAGAAGTTCATGAGGTTATATCCCAAGAACTTTATAAGGTGGCGGACAAGCCTCTACCTTGGCAAGGTTAGCCTTCCCTCATCTCATTTGTCACCTCTGTTATTCAGTCGGAATTGACATAGAGGGAGACACCCTCATTGATGAGGACAAGCCCATCACTAAGAAAAGGATGGAGCAAACAAGAGATCCCACTCATCATGAAATCCCTGAGATGCCTCAAGGGATGCACTTTCCTCGACAAAACTATTGGGAGCAAATCAACACCTCCCTAGGAGAATTGAGTTCCAATATGGAACAACTAAGGGTGGAGCACCAAGAACATTCCAGTCTCCTCCATGAAATTAGAGAAGATCAAAGAATCATGAGAGAGGAGCAACAAAGGCAAGGAAGAGACATTGAGGAGCTCAAGCACTCCAGAAGATCTTCAAGAGGAAGAACAAGCCGCCATCACTAAGGTGGACCTGTTCTTTAACTTCCTTGTTCTTTATTTTCCTGTTTTTCAAATTTTCATTCTTATGTTTATCTATGTTTGTGTCTTATGATCATTAGTGTCTTAGTTTCTATGCCTTAAAGTTATGAATGTCCTATGAATCCATCACCTTTCTTAAATGAAAACTGTTTTTATTACAAAAGAACAAGAAGTACATGATTTCGAATTCATCCTTAAAACTAGCTTAATTATTTTGATGTGGTGACAATACTTTTTGTTTTCTGAATGTATGCTTGAACAACGCATATGTCTTTTGAATTTGTTGTTCATGAATGTTAAAATTGTTGGCTCTTGAAAGAATGATGAAAAAGGAGACATGTTACTGAGGATCTGAAAAATCATAAAAATGATTCTTGAAGCTAGAAAAAGCAGTGAATTCAAAAAAAAAAGAGAAAGAAAAAGCAAGCAGAAAAAGCCAATAGCCCTTTAAACCAAAATGCAAGGGTAATAAAAAGGATCCAAGGCTTTTGAGCATCAGTGGATAGGAGGGCCTACAGGAATAACATCCTGGCCTAAGCGGCTAAACCAAGCTGTCCCTAACCATGTGCTTGTGGCGTGAAGGTGTCAAGTGAAAACTTGAGACTGAGTGGTTAAAGTCGTGATCCAAGGCAAAAAGAGTGTGCTTAAAAACCCTGGACACCTCTAATTGGGGACTCTAGCAAGGCTGAGTCACAATCTGAAAAAGTTCACCCAGTTATGTGTCTGTGGCATGTATGTATCCGGTGGTAATAGTGGAGAACAGAGTGCTTTGGGCCACGGCCAAGACTCATAGAGTAGCTGTGTTCAAGAATCAACATACTTAACTAGGAGAATCAATAACACTATCTAAATTCTGAGTTCCTATAGATGCCAATCATTCTGAACTTCAAATGATAAAGTGAGATGCCAAAACTGTTCAGAGGCAAAAAGCTACTTGTCCCGCTCATCTAATTGGAGCTAAGTTTCATTGATAATATGGAGTCTATAGTATATTCTCTTCTTTTTATCCTATTTGATTTTCAGTTGCTTGGGGACAAGCAACAATTTAAGTTTGGTGTTGTGATGAGCGAAAAATTTATACGCTTTTTGGCATTGTTTTTAGTATGTTTTTAGTAGGTTTTAGTTAGTTTTTATTATATTTTTATTAGTTTTTATTTAAATTCACTTTTCTGGACTTTACTATGAGTTTGTGTGTTTTTCTGTGATTTCAGGTATTTTCTGGCTGAAATTGAGGGACCTGAGCAAAAATCTGATTCAGAGGCTGAAAAGGACTCCAGATGCTGTTGGATTCTGACCTCCCTGCACTCGAAGTGTATTTTTTGGAGCTACAGAAACCCAATTGGCGAGCTCTTAATTGCGTTGGAAAGTAGACATCCTGGGCTTTCCAGCAATGTATAATAGTTTATACTTTGCCCGAGATTTGATGGCCCAAACAGGCGTTCCAAGTCAGCTCAAGAATTCTGGCGTAAAACGCCGGAACTGGCACAAGGATGGGAGTTAAACGCCCAAACTGGCACAAAAGCTGACGTTTAACTCCAAGAAAAGTCTCTACACATGAAAGCTTCAATGCTCAGCCCAAGAACACACCAAGTGGGCCCTGAAGTGGATTTTTATGTCATTTACTCATCTTTGTAAATCCTAAGCTACTAGTTCTCTACAAATAGGACCTTTTGCTATTGTATTAGACATCGTTTGATCATGTTTTGATGATTGAACCCTCTTTGGGAGGCTGGCCATTCGGCCATGCCTAGACCTTGTTCTTATGTATTTTCAACAGTGGAGTTTCTACACACCATAGATTAAGGTGTGGAGCTCTGCTGTACCTCGAGTATTAATGCAATTATTATTGTTCTTTTATTCAATTCAGCTTATTCTTGTTCTAAGATATTCATTCGTACCCAAGAACATGATGAATGTGATGATTATGTGACACTCATCATCATTCTCACTTATGAACGCGTGCCTGACAACCACTTACGTTCTACAAGCAAACAAGGCTTGAATGTTTATCTCTTGGATTCCTTAATCAGAATCTTCGTGGTATAAGCTAGAATAGATGGCGGCATTCAAGAGAATCTGGAAGGTCTAAACCTTGTTTGTGGTATTCTGAGTAGGATTCAAGGATTGAATGACTGTGACGAGCTTCAAACTCCTGAAGGCTGGGCGTTTGTGACAGACGCAAAAGAATCACTGGATTCCATTCCAACCTGATTGAGAACCGACAGATGATTAGCCGTGCTGTGACAGAGCGCGTTGAACATTTTCACTGAGAGGACGGGATTGTAGCCACTGACAACGGTGATGCCCAACATACAGCTTGCCATGAAAAGGAGTAAGAAGGATTGGATGAAGACAGTAGGAAAGCAGAAAGACGAAAGGGACAAAGCATCTCTATACGCTTATCTGAAATTCTCACCAATGAATTGCATAAGTATCTCTATATTTATTTTATGATTTATTCATAAATCATCTATAACCATTTGAATCTGCCTGACTGAGATTTACAAGATGACCATAGCTTGCTTCATACCAACAATCTCCGTGGGATCGACCCTTACTCGTGTAAGGTTTATGACTTAGACGACCCAGTGCACTTGCTGGTTAGTTGTGCGAAGTTGTGATAAAGAGTTGAGATTGCAATTGACTGTACCATGTTGATGGCGCCATTGATGATCACAATTTTGTGCACCAACAGCCTGCCATATTTTCATTGCAAATGGCAGACAAGTCAGTAAGACAAGCTTATGGATTGGTAGAGGACGTGTTGGTAAAAGTTGAAGGCCTTTACATCCCTGCTGATTTCATAATCTTAGACACTAGGAAGGAGGAGGATGAATGCATCATCCTTGGAAGACCCTTCCTAGCCACAGCAGGAGCTGTGATTGATGTTGACATAGGAGAACTAGCCCTTCAATTACATGGGGACTACCTTGTGTTTAAAGCTGAAGGATCTTCTTCTGCAACCATGGAAAGGAAGCATGAAAAACTTCTCTCAGTACAGAGTCAATCAAAGCCCCCACAATCAAGCTCTAAGTTTGGTGTTGGGAGGCTACAGCCAAACTCTAAGTTTGGTGTTGAATCCCCACATTCAAACTCTAAGTTTTGTGTTGGGAGTCTACAACATTGACCTGATCACATGTGTGGCTCTATGAGAGCCCACTATTAAGCTATTGACATTAAAGAAGCGCTTATTGGGAGGCAACCAAATTTTTATTTATCTAATTTTATTTTATTTTCATTGTTCTTTTATATTTTATTAGGTTCATGATTATGTGGAGTCACAAAAAAAATATTAAAATTAAAAATAGAATCAAAAACAGCAGAAGAAAAATCACACCATGGAGGAAGGACTTACTGGTGTTTAAACGCCAGTAAGGAGCATCTGGCTGGCGTTCAACACCAGAACAGAGCATGGATCTGGCGTTGAACGCCAGAAACAAGCATGGAACTGGCGTTCAATGCCAGAAACATGCTACAGTTGGGTGTTGAACGCCCAGAACATGCATCACCTCAGCGTTTAAACGCCAGAATTGCATGCAAAGGCATTTTACATGCCTAATTGGTGCAGGGATGTAAATCCTTGACACCTCAGGATCTGTGGACTCCACAAGATCTGTGGACCCCACAGGATCCCCACCTACCATATTCTCCCCTCTTCTCAACATTCATCCCCTCTTTCCAATAAATACTCTTCCCCAAAACCCTTCACCAATCACCTCAATCTCTCTTCCCAATTACCCCCTTCACCACTCACATCCATCCACTCTTTCCCATAAACCCCACTTACCTTCAAAATTCAAAATTTCTTTCCCACCCAAACCCACCCTAAATAGCCGAACCTACTCCCTCTTCCCTCACTATATAAACCCCTCTATTCTCTTTAATTTTCACACAACACAAATCCCTCTCCTATATCTTGGCCGAATACACCTTTCTCCACTCTCCTCCATATTTTCTCTTTTTCTTTTCTTTTCTTTCTTCTCTTGCTCGAGGGCGAGCAATATTCTAAGTTTGGTGTGGTAAAAGCATAAGCTTTTTGTTTTTCCATTACCATTGATGGCACCTAAGGCCGGAGAAACCTCTAGAAAAGGGAAAGGGAAGATAAAAGCTTCCACCTCCAAGTAATGGGAGATGGAGAGATTCATCTCCAAAGCCCATCAAGACCACTTCTATGATGTTGTGGCTAAGAAGAAGGTGATCCCTAAGGTCCCTTTCAAGCTCAAGAAAAATGAGTTTTCGGAGATCCGACACGAGATTCAAAGAAGAAGTTGGGAAGTTCTGACCAACCCCATTCAACAAGTCGGAATCTTGATGGTTCAAGAGTTCTATGCCAATGCATGGATCACTAGGAACCATGATCAAAGTATGAACCCAAATCCAAAGAACTATCTTACAATGGTTCGGGGAAAATACTTAGATTTTAGTCCAGAAAATGTGAGGTTGGCATTCAACTTGCCCATGATGCAAGGAGATGCACACCCCTACACAAGAAGGGTCAACTTTGATCAAAGGTTGGACCAAGTCCTTAGGGACATATGTGTTGAAGGAGCCCAATGGAAAAGAGACTCCAAAGGCAAGCCAGTTCAATTAAGAAGACTGGACCTCAAGCCTGTGGCTAGAGGATGGTTGGAGTTCATCCAACGCTCCATCATCCTCACTAGCAACCGATTTGAAGTTACTGTGGATCGGGCCATCATGATTCATAGCATCATGAATGGAGAGGAAGTAGAATTTCATGAAGTCATCTCCCTTGAATTCTACAAAATAGCCGAAAAGCCCTTTACCTTGGCAAGGCTAGCTTTTCCTCATCTTATTTGCCATCTATGTTACTCAGCTGGAGTCATCATAGAAGGAGACATCCCCTTGAGGAAGACAAGCCCATCACTAAGAAATGGATGGAGCAAACAAGAGAGCCCACTCATGGAACCCAAGAGACGCATGAGGAAGCTCATCACCAAGAAATTCCGGAGATGCCTCAAGGGATGCACTTTTCTCCCAACAACTATTGAGAACAACTCAACACTTCTCTTAAAGTTTTGAGTTACTATATGGATCAATTTAGGATGGAACATCAAGAGCACTCCATCATTCTCCATGAAATTAGAGAAGATCAAAGAGCAATGAGGGAGGAGCAACAAAGGCAAGGAAGAGACATAAAAGAACTCAAGGACATCATTGGTTCTTCAAAAAGAAAGCGCCACCATCACTAAGGTGGATTCATTCCTTGTTCTTATTTTTCTGTTTTTCGGTTTTTATGCTTATTATATCATCTATATTTGTGTCTCTGTTACATGATCATTAGTATTTAGTAACTATGTCTTAAGGCTATAAATAATTCCATGAATCCTTCACCTCTCTTAAATGAAAAATGTTTCTAATTTAAAAGAACAAGAAGTACATGAATTTCGAAATTATCCTTGAATTTAGTTTAGTTATATTGATGCGGTGACAATACTTTTTGTCTTCTGAATGAATGCTTGAACAGTGCATAATTTTGATCTTGTTGTTTATGAATTTTAAAATTGTTGACTCTTGAAAGAATGATGAACAAAGAGAAATGCTATTGATAATCTGAAAAAAAAAATCATGAAATTGATTCTTGAAGCAAGAAAAAGCAGTGAAAAAGCAAAAGCTTATGAAAAAAAAGGGGCGAAAAAAATTAGAAAGAAAAATAAAAAGCAAGCAGAAAAAGCCAATAGCCCTTAAAACCAAAAGTCAAGGGTAAAAAGGATCCAAGGCTTTGAGCATCAATGGATAGGAGGGCCCAAGGAAATAAAATCCAGGCATAAGCGGCTAAATCAAGCTGTCCCTAACCATGTGATTGTGGCATGCAGTTCCAAGTGAAAAGCTTGAGACTGAGTGGTTAAAGTCATGATCCAAAGCAAAAAGAGTGTGCTTAAGAACTTTGGACACCTCTAATTGGGGACTTTAGCAAAGCTGTGTCACAATCTGAAAATGTTCACCCAGCTATGTGTCTGTGGCATTTATGTATCTGGTGGTAATACTGGAAAACAAAGTGCTTAGGGCCACGGCCAAGATTCATAAAAGTAGCTGTGTTCGAGAATCAACATACTTAACTAGGAGAATCAATAACACTATCTGAAATTCTAAAGTTCCTATAGATGCCAATCATTCTAAACTTCAAAGGAGAAAGTAAGATGCCAAAACTGTTCAGAAGCAAAAAGCTACAAGTCCCGCTCATCTAATTAGAATTAATATTCATTGATATTTTGGGATTTATAGTATATTCTCTTCTTTTTATCCTACTTGATTTCCAGTTGCTTGGGAACAAGTAACAATTTAAGCTTGGTGTTGTGATGAGCGGATAATTTATACGCTTTTTGGCATTGTTTTTAGATAGTTTTTAGTAGGATCCAGCTACTTTTAGGGATGTTTTCATTAGTTTTTATGCTAAATTCACATTTCTGGACTTTACTATGAGTTTGTGCATATTTCTGTGATTTCAGGTATTTTTTGGTTGAAATTGAGGGACCTGAGCAAAACTCTGATAAAAGGCTGACAAAGGACTGCTGATGCTGTTGGATTCTGATCTCCCTGAACTCGAAATAGATTTTCTGGAGCTACAGAACTCCAAATGGTGCACTCTCAACGGAGTTAGAAAGTAGACATCTAGAGCTTTCCAGCAATAGATAATAGTTCATACTTTATTCGTGATTAGACGACGTAAACTGGCACTCAACGCCAGTTCAATGCTGCATTCTGGAGTCAAACGCCAGAAACACGTCACGAACCAGAGTTGAACGCCAAAAACACGTTACAACTTGGCGTTCAACTCCAAAAGAAGCCTCTGCACGTGTAAATCTCAAGCTCAGTCCAAGCACACACCAAGTGGGCCCCAGAAGTGGATTTCAGCATCAATTACTTACTTCTGTAAACCCTAGTAGCTAGTCTAGGATAAATAGGACTTTTTACTATTGTATTCAGTGTCTGTGATTGTATTTTTTGATCTTTTGATCACGTTTGGGGGCTGGCCATTCGGCCATGCCTGGACCTTCATCACTTATGTATTTTTAACGGTGGAGTTTCTACACACCATAGATTAAGGGTATGGAGCTCTGTTGTACCTCAAGTTTCAATGTAATTACTACTATTTTCTATTCAATTCGCTTGTTCTTATTCTAAGATATTCGTTGCACTTTAGCATGATGAATGTGATGATCCGTGACACTCATCATCATTCTCACCTATGAACGTGTGACTGACAACCACTTCCGTTCTACCTTAGACCAGGCGCATATCTATCGGATTCCTTAATCAGAATCTTCGTGGTATAAGCTAGAATTGATGGCGGCATTCATGAGAATCCAGAAAGTATAAACCTTGTCTATGGTATTCCGAGTAGGATTCCGGGATTGAATGACTGTGATGAGCTTCAAACTCGCGATTGTTGGGCGTGATGACAAACGCAAAAGAATCAAGGGATTCTATTCCAACATGATCGAGAACCGACAGATGATTAGCCGTGCCGTGACAGAGCATTTGGACCTTTTTCACTGAGAGGATGGGATGTAGCCATTGACAACGGTGATGCCCTACATACAGCTTGCCATGAAAAGGAATAAGAAGGATTGAAGGAAGACAGTAGGAAAGCAGAGATCCACAGGGACAAGCACCTCCACACACTTATCTGAAATTCCCACCATTGAATTACTTGAGTAACTCTATCTTTATTTTCTGTTTTATTTATTATTTGAAAACTCCATAACATTTACTATCCGCCTAACTGAGATTTACAAGATGACCATAGCTTGCGTCATACCAACAATCTCCGTGGGATCAACCCTTTCTCACGTAAGGTATTACTTGGACGACCCAGTGCACTTGCTGGTTAGTTGTGCAGAGTTGTGACTAAGTGTGATTCACGTTTGAGAGCGCTACCAAGTTTTTGGCGCCATTGTTGATGATCACAATTTGTGCACCAATTATGTTGGGGGTTGGATGGATATTGTGACATGTAATCCTACCAATACTTTGATCTATGAATGTGTGTGGTATAATCAGTGACCAAACTTCATATCTTCCCAGGAGCAATTAAATCAAGGAATTGGGAAATTGTTCAAGCTTAGAGAGATTAGATTGCCAAGGAATTGGGATCCAATCATTTAAGATTGCTAATGAGATCAATGAATTCATTGATTGAGGAAGAGATGAGAATGAACTTGATCCGGATGATTGCAATATCTCTTGATCCTAATGTTCATTTTATTGTTAGTTCCTACATTTACTTTTCTTGCCATTTTACTTTTCTGCACTTTATCTCTTTCTTTACTTTTGTGCTATTTACATTTCCTTGTTACTTATCACTCCAATATGATTCATCTAACTAGGATAATCAATTAACCATTGATTGCTTAATCCGTTAATCCCTGTGGATTCGACCTCACTCTATTGTGAGTTTTTACTTGACGACAATTCAATATACTTGCCGAAGGGAAATTTGTTGAGGGACAAGTTTTCGTGTATCACAGGACCAGTTGGAAAAACAAATGCAAGAACTTGCCCAACATCACAATGATGGCTTGAGAGCATTCCAGGAATTCACCACTCTTTACAATGTAAGATATGAAAATCAACAAGATTATGACATGAATGCTCAAACCAAGCTCAACTACATACTAGAACATATGCCCGGTCTAAACTCAGCATTTCCAAGTTATGATGAATACTTCAAGGAGCGAGGTGATGTGGAAGTGGAGAGAGCATTACGCCATGATGAGGCAGTGGAAAAGAAAATGAAAAAAAGCTGGATTCTGGACAAAGCTAAAGGGGAAACAAAAAGGCAAGAGAGAGACTAACAATCAAGAGGAAGAGAAAAAGAAAAAAGACAAGCAAACCAAAGAATAAAAGGTGGACTTGCTCGTTATTTATTATGTTTAAATAAGAAAGAAAATGTTCCATTTCTTTTAGTCGATAGTTAGCTTTTAGTTAAGTTGTTAAAATTCTGTTTGTTGTCTCTTCAATTCTGTCATAAGTGTGTTAGCCTAGGTGTGTGTGTTTCACTTTCATTATGCTTGAATGTATGACTTGTCTCCTTTTCAATTAAATAAAAGAAAATGTTTGGAACCAGGAAGAGTGATTGTCCATTTTGGTAGGATATAGAACAAAGTAAATGGTAGTTAATGCTTGATTATTTAGTAAGCTCAACTAATAAAAATAAGAGGGTAAAATGTCATCTATAATATGAACTTTGTTTGTAGGCGTTTGAGAGTCTGAAAGCTAAGTTGGTCACAGCACCAGTCATCTCTGCACTAGACTGGACATTACCATTTGAACTGATGTGTGATGCTAGTGACCATGCCATTGCTGTAGTGTTGGGACAAAGGCATGACAAGCTTCTGCACGTCATTTACTATGCCAGTTGTGTTGTAAATGACACACAGAAGAACTACACAACCATAGAAAAAGAGTTACTTACAGTGGTTTACGCCATTGACAAGTTTAGATCTTATTTAGTAGGATCAAAAGTGATTGTGTACACTGACCATGCTGCTCTTAAATATCTACTCACAAAGCAGGATTCAAAACCCAAACTCATCAAATGGGTGTTGCTTTTGCAGGAGTTTGATATAGAAATAAGAGACAGAAAAGGGACAGAGAACCAAGTAGCAGATCATCTGTCCCGAATAGAACCAGTAGAAGGGGCGTCCCTCCCTCTTACTGAGATCTCTGAAAACTTTCTGGATGAGCACTTCTTTGCCATCCAGGAAGTGCCATGGTTTGCAGACATTACAAACTACAAGGCAGTGAGATTCATACCCAAAGAGTACAGTAGGAAGCAAACAAAGAAATTGATCACGGATGCAAAGTACTATCTTTGGGATGAATGATATCTCTTCAAGAGATGTGCAGACGGAGTAATCCGTAGATGTGTGCCTAAAGAAGAAGCACAGAAGATTCTCTGGCACTGCCATGGATCATAGTATGGAGGATATTTTGGAAGTGAGCGAACAGCCACAAGAGTCCTCTAATATGGCTTCTACTGGCCTACTCTCTATAAAGACTCCCGAGTGTTTGTACTTAATTATGACAGTTGCCAAAGATCTGGCAATCTGCCTCACAGTTATGCCATGCCTCAACAAGGAATCTTGGAGATTGAGTTGTTTGATGTATGGGGTATTAACTTCATGGGACCTTTCCCACCATCATACTCAAACACTTATATTCTGGTGGCAGTGGATTACGTATCCAAATGGGTTGAAGCTATTGCAACACCCACTAATGATACCAAGACAGTGCTGAAATTCCTCCAGAAACACATCTTTAGCAGATTTGGTATCCCTAGAGTACTAATCAGTGATGGGGGCACTTATTTCTGCAATAAACAGCTTTACTCTGCTTTGGTTCGGTATGGAGTTAGCCACAGGGTGGCCACTCCATACCATCTATAGACAAATGGGCAGGCTGAAGTCTCTAATAGAGAACTTAAAAGAATCCTGGAACGGACTGTGATTAACCGTAGAAGGGATTGGGCAAGAAACTTGGATGATGCTCTGTGGGCATACAGAACAGCATTCAAGACTCCTATAGGAACTTTTTCATACCAGCTTGTGTATGGAAAAGCCTGTCACTTGCCAGTGAAACTGGAACATAAGGCCTATTGGGTAACCAGATTCCTAAACCTTGATGCTAAGTTAGCTGGAGAAAAATGATTGCTCTAGTTAAATGAGCTAGAGGAATTTAGACTCAATGCTTTCAAAAATGCAAAAATTTACAAAGGGAAAGTGAAAAAATGGCACGATAAGAAGTTGTCATCCAGAGTCTTTGAGCCAGGTGATGAGCGGATAATTTATACGCTTTTTGGCATTGTTTTTAGGTAGTTTTTAGTAATTTCAAGCTACTTTTAGGGATGTTTTCATTAGTTTTTATGTAAAATTCACATTTCTGACTTTACTATGAGTTTGTGTGTTTTTCTGTGATTTCAGATAATTTCTGGCTGAAATTGAGAGACTTAAGCAAAACTCTGATAGGAGGCTGACAAAGGACTGCTGATGCTGTTGGAATCTGACCTCCCTGCACTCAAAATGAATTTTCTGGAGCTACAGAACTCCAAATGGCGCACTCACAACGGCTTTGGAAAGTAGACATCCAGAGCTTTCCAGCAATATATAATAGTCCATACTTTATTCGGGAATTGACGATGTAAAGTGGCGCTCAACGCCAAGTACATGCTGCTGTCTGGAGTTAAACGCCAGAAACATGTCACAACCCGGAGTTGAACGCCCAAAACACGTTATAACTTGGCGTTCAACTCCAAGAGAAGCCTCAGCTCGTGGATAGATCAAGCTCAGCCCAAACATACACCAAGTGGGCCCCGGAAGTGGATTTATGCATCAATTACTTACTCATGTAAACCCTAGTAGCTAGTTTAGTATAAATAAGACTTTTTACTAGTGTATTAGTCGTCTTTTGACCACGTTTCATCTTTGGTCTCAGTTTTGTTTTACTCTTCATCTTAAGAGGCTATTGATCACATTTTAGGGGGCTGGCCATTCGGCCATGCCTGAACCTTTCACTTATGTATTTTCAACGGTGGAGTTTCTACACACCATAGATTAAGGGTGTGGAGCTCTACTGTACCTCAAGTTTCAATACAATTACTATTATTTTCTATTCAATTCTCTTTTATTCTTATTCTAAGATATACGTTGTACTTCAACTTGATGAATGTGATGATCCGTGACACTCATCATCATTCTCACCTATGAACGCGCGTGACTGACAACCACTTCCGTACTACCTTAGGCCGGGCGCATATATCTTAGATTCTCCAACAGAATCTTCGTGGTATAAGCTAGATAGATGGCGGCATTCATGGGAATCCGGAAAGTCTAACCTTGTCTGTGGTATTCTGAGTAGGATTCCGGAATTGAATGACTGTGACGAGCTTCAAACTCCTGAAGGCTGGGCGTTCGTGACAGACGCAAAAGAATCAATGGATTCTATTCCAACCTGATTGAGAACCGACAGATGATTAGCCGTGCTGTTACAGAGCATTTGGACCATTTTCACTGAGAGGATGGGATGTAGCCATCGGCAAGGGTGATGCCTCCAGACGATTAGCCATGCAGTGACAGCGCATAAGACCATTTTCCTGAGAGGATTAAAAGTAGCCATTGACGACGGTGATGCCCTACATACAGCTTGCCATGGAAAGGAGTAAGAAGAAATTGGATGAATGTAATAAGAAAATAGAGATCCGAGAGGATTTTAGCATCTCCACACGCCTATCTGAAATCCCCACCATTAATTTACATAAGTATTTCTATCCTATTTTATTTTCTGTTTATTATTAATTAATTTTCGAAATCCATAACCATTTAATTTGCCTAACTGAGATTTACAAGGTGACCATAGCTTGCTTCATACCAACAATCTCTGTGGGATCGACCATTACTCACGTAAGGTATTACTTGGACAACCCAGTACACTTGCTGGCTAGTTGAACAGAGTTGTGTCCACATATAGCAAAGAGCCATAATAATGATTCCATACAACAACAAAGAATACTACATTGATGTGATCACAATTTCGTCCACCACCAGGGCAGAAAGTTCTGCTGTTTAATTCTAGGCTCATATTATTCCTCGAAAAATTAAAATCCCGGTGGAGAAGTCCATATGTGGTTACAAGTGTGTCACCATATGGATACGTGGAGCTTCAGGATAATGATTCTAACAAAAAGTTCATCGTTAATGGACATAGAGTTAAACATTATCTTGAAAGCAATTTTGAGCAAGAATGCTCAAAACTGAGACTTGATTAAAGCTCAGTAATAGTCCAGCTAAAGACAATAAAGAAGCGCTTGATGGGAGGCAACCCAGTCATTTACAAAGATTATTTGTTAATAAATTGATTTTTACAGGTTTATGTCAATTATCTTCAAGGTAAAATAGCAATTGGTTGAATTCACAGAGTTACAGAAAGATTCGCAGGATAAAACAGCAAAAAGGAAGCTCACTGGTGCAAAAAAACCAGTAAGAGCTGTTTTGGGCGTTGAACGCCCAAAAGAAGCATCTACTGGGCGTTCAACGCCAATAAGGATAGCCATCTGGGCGTTAAACGCCAGAAAGAAGCACCTTATGCGCGTTTAACGCCAGATTTATAGCGTCCTGTGCGTTCAGAAAAATGCCCAGTGAACAAGGATTTCCTGGCGTTCAACGCCAGCTAAAAGCAATAGCTGGGCGTTGAACGCCCAGGAGAAGCTGCAAATGGGCGTTAAACGCCCAAAACATGCAGCATTTGGGAGTTTAACACCAGGATTGTGGGGAGAAGGTAAATTCGTTTTTACTTCACTTTTTTTTTCTATTTTCATATTTCAATTCATGATTTCTTGCATAAACATGTCTCAAACTCATCCTTCAATTCCAAAAAATTTTAATCCTAATTTCTAAAATCCCTTTTTAAAAAAATATCAAATGTATCTTAATTCATAAACACAAATCCTTTTTCAAATCCCATCCAACCTCTTTTCAAATTTTTTTTCAAAACTCAATTATCTTTTCAAATTAATCCCAAATCTTTTTTCAAAAATTCAGATTTATCTTTTTAAAATATCTTCTATATCTTTTCAAATTTCAATTATATCTTTTTCCTATCATATTTATCTTTTACAAATCATATCTTCTATCTTATCTTTCTTCAAAATTTTCGAAACCCACCCCCTTCCTTTAAATCCACATTCGGCCTCTCTCCTCTCATCAACAATTTGAAAACTAGCTCTCCTTCTATCCCTCTCCTTTCTTTACTTTTGCTTGAGGACAAGCAAACCTCTAAGTTTGGTATGTTTATCCGTGATCACTAAACCATACCCACTAAGATGATGGCTCCTAAAGGAAAACAACCCACTCCAAGAGGTAAGAAAGAGAGTATTCCAAAACCACTTTGGAATCAAGGGAAGTTCTTAACCAAATAATATTCAGACCATTACTACAAAATAATGGGTCTAAGGTCAGTGATCCCAGAAGTCAAATTCAATCTGAAAGAAGATGAATATCCGGAGATCCAAGAGCAAATTTGAAACAGGAGCTGGGAAATCCTAGCTAATCCTGAAACAAAGGTGGGAAGAAACATGGTTCAGGAATTCTACGCTAATCTGTGGCAAACAGACTGGCAGAGAACATCTGAAACTGCTCTCTATGACTATCGGACCTTGGTCAGAGGAAAGATTGTTCACATCCACCCTGACAAAATTAGGGAGATCTTTAAGCTACCTCAACTGAAAGATGACCCAGACTCCTTTAATAGGAGAATAATAAGAACAAATAAAGGTCTGGACAAGATTCTAGAGGACATATGCCTCCCTGGAACCAGGTGGACCACCAGCACCAAGGGCGTCCCAAATCAACTCAAGAGAGAAGATCTCAAACAAGTTGCCAGAGGATGGCTAGACTTCATTGGGCGTTCTATACTGCCCACTAGCAACCGCTCTGAAGTCACCATTAAAAGAGCAGTTATGATCCACTGCATTATGTTGGGAAGAGAAGTGGAAGTTCATCAGTTGATTTTGTGTGAACTTTACATAATTGCAAACAAGAACTCCAAAGATGCCAAATTGGCCTATCCTAGCTCAATATCTATGCTATGTACAGATGCTGGAGTAAAGATGGGAATAACTAAGTATATCTCAGTTGAGTGACCAATCACCAAAATATCAATGAAAAAACAACAAGTGCAGGATGATCCCATAAAGTGGAGAGCACAGGAATTCCTCTCAGAAATCCCTCAAATTAAATACTGGGAGCATCTTGAAGCATCTGTTACCAATTTGCAAGAAGCTATGGACCAAATAAAAGAAGAACAGAATAATCAAAATAGCATGCTTTGCAAATTGCTTAGGGAACAAGAAGAGCAAAGGCGTGACTTGAAGGAACTGAAGAGTGAGAAATTGTCTCTTGAAGGACCAAGCACCCCACAGACTAGAGGAACATCCAGTTCTCAAAATAAAGGTTGTTGAGTCCTAATCTTAGCTTTAACTCTGTGATATGATAATGAGTTGAGGATTTAGCTCAAAGCTGCTTGCTTTGATGGGAGGTGTACAGATGCTACTCCCGTATGCAGCTGCAATGGGGTTAGCATATGACCCCAAAGTCCTTCTGGACTGCTCAATTCCACTTAGGTCCATGATGGAGAAAGGGAATATGATATGAATTCACAAGCAAAGTATTTTTTTTTTTTTGAATTAACCGAAAAACAGAATAAAAAAAACAAAAGGAGAATAAAAATAAAAAAATTCAAAAATTAAAAGAAAATAAGATCAAAACAAATTGAAAACTGGATCAATTAGTTAATTAAAAAGATTTTGAGATTAGCAATTAAAAAGATATGATTGAAAATTATTTTGAAAAAAAAAGATTTGATATTTGAAATGAGGAAAGAGAAAAACACAAATTGACACCAAACTTAAAATTTTTTAGAAAATCAAACACTAATTTTCGAAAATTTTAAAGGAAAACATAAGGAGGACACCAAACTTAGAATATGAAACTAGACTCAACTAAAAGACTCTAAACCAACAAAAATAAAACAGTCCTAATCTAAGCAACAAGATAAGCCGTCAGTTGTCCAAACTCGAACAATCCCCGGCAACGGCGCCAAAAACTTGGCGCACGAAATTGCAATCACACTTTTGCAACCCCGCACAACTAACCAGCAAGTGCACTGGGTCGTCCAAGTAATACCTTACGTGAGTAAGGGTCGATCCCACGGAGATTGTCGGCTTGAAGCAAGCTATGGTTATCTTGTAAATCTTAGTCGGGATATCAATAATTATCAGGGTTGATTGTGAAAAGTAAAAGAACATGAAATAAGTACTTGTTTTGCAGTAATGGAGAACAGGTTGAGGTTTTGGAGATGCTCCATCTTCTGAATCTCTGCTTTCCTACTGTCTTCTTCTTCAAACACGCAAGGCTCCTTCCATGGCAAGCTGTATGTAAGGGTTTTACCGTTGTCAGTGGTTACCTCCCATCCTCTCAGTGGAAATGTTCAACGCACCCTGTCACGGCACGGCTATCCATCTGTCGGTTCTCAATCAGGCCAGAATAGAATCCAGTGATTCTTTTGCGTCTGTCACTAACGCCCCGCCCTCAGGAGTTTGAAGCTCATCACAGTCATTCAATCATTGAATCCTACTCAGAATACCACAGACAAGGTTTAGACCTTCTGGATTCTCTTGAATGCCGCCATCAGTTCTAGCTTATACCACGAAGATTCTGGTTAAGGAATCCAAGAGATATCTACTCAATCTAAGATAGAACGGAGGTGGTTGTCAGGCACACGTTCATAGTTGAGAATATGATAAGTGTCACGGATCATCACATTCATCCGGGTTAAGAACAAGTGATATCTTAGAATGGAAGCAAGCATGATTGAATGAAAAACAGTAGTAATTGCATTAATCCATCAAGACACAGCAGAGCTCCTCACCCCCAACCATGGGGTTTAGAGACTCATGCCGTGAGAAGTACACAAAGAAACGTGTAAAGTGTCATGAGGTGTAGATACAATGTCAAAAGATCCTATTAATAGTGAACTAGTAACCTAGGGTATACAGAAATGAGTAAATGACGTAAAAATCCACTTCCGGGGTCCACTTAGTGTGTGCTTGGGCTGAGCATTGAAGCTTTCATGTGTAGAGACTTTTTCTGGAGTTAAACGCCAGCTTTCATGCCAGTTTGGGCGTTTAACTCCAATTTTTATGCCAGTTCCAGCGTTAAACGCTGGGAATTCTTAAGCTGATTTGCAACGCCGGTTTGGGCCATCAAATCTCGGGCAAAGTATGGACTATTATACATTGCTGGAAAGCCCAGGATGTCTACTTTCCAATTCCGTTGAGAGCGCGCCAATTGGGCTTCTGTAGCTCAAGAAAATCCACTTCGAGTGCAGGGAGGTCAGAATCCAACAGCATCTGCAGTCCTTTTCAGTCTCTGAATCAGATTTTTGCTCAGGACCCTCAATTTCAGCCAGAAAATACCTGAAATCACAGAAAAATACAAAAACTCATAGTAAAGTCCAGAAAAGTGAATTTTAACTAAAAACTAATAAAAATATAATAAAAACTAACTAAAATATACTAAAAGCATACTAAAAACAATGCCAAAAAGCGTACAAATTATCCGCTCATCACAACACCAAACTTAAATTGTTGCTTGTCCTCAAGCAACTGAAAATCAAATAAGATAAAAAGAAGAGAATATACTATAGACTCCAAAATATCAAGGAAACTCAGCTCCAATTAGATGAGCGGGACTAGTAGCTTTTTGCTTCCGAACAGTTTTGGCATCTCACTTTATCCTTTGAAGTTCAGAATGATTGGCATCTATAGGAACTCAGAACTCAGATAGTGTTATTGATTCTCCTAGTTAAGTATAATGATTCTTGAACATAGCTAGTGTATGAGTCTTGGCTGTGGCCCAAAGCACTCTGTCTTCCAGTATTACCACCGGATACATACACGCCACAGACACATACTTAGGTGAACCTTTCAGATTATGACCCAGCTTTGCTAGAGTCCCCAATTAGAGGTGTCCAGGGTTCTTAAGCACACTCTTTTTGCCTTGGATCATAACTTTATTTCTTTCTTTTTCTTCTCTCTCTTTTTTTTCGTTTTTTTTTTGAATCACTGCTTTTTCTTGCTTCAAGAATCAATCTAATGATTTTTCAGATCCTCAATAACAGTTCTCTTTTTCCCTCATTCTTTCAAGAGCCAACAATTTTAACATTCTCACAACAACAAATTCAAAAGACATATGCACTGTTCAAGCATTCATTCGGAAAACAAAAAAAATATTGTCACCACATCAAACTAATTCAACTAGTTTCCAAGATAAATTCGAAATCCTGTACTTCTTGTTCTTTTGTGATTAAAGCATTTTTCATTTAAGAGAGGTGATGGATTCATAGGATATTCATAGCTTTAAGACATGAATTTTAAATTTTATTAATTATGAATTAAGAACAAGACTCAAAAATAGATATAAGATGAGACTAAAAAAATAGAAACAGAAATTTAAATAGGCTCCTAATGATAGAGGTTTTCACAGAGTTAGGACTCAACAACCTTGATTTTGAGAAGTGGATGCTCCCTCAAATTGAGGGGAGAATTTTCAGCGTTTCAGTTCTTGAAGTTCACGCCCCTGCTTCTCTTGTTCCTTCAGCAATTTGCAGAGCATGCAGTTCTGATTCTGCTGTTCTTCCTTAAGTTGCTCCATAGTTTCTTGCAACTTGGTGATAGATGCTTCTAGGCTGGCCCAGTAGCCAATTTCAGGAAATTCAGGGAGGAACTCCTGCGCCCTCCTTTTGATAGAGTTGTCTTGCATTTGTCCTTCCATTGACTTCTTGGTGATTGGATGTTCAATGGGTTTGAATTCATCTACTCCCATCTTTACCCCAGCCTCTTTACAGAGCAAGGAGATCAAGCTTGGGTAAGCCAGTTTGGCCTCAGTGGAATTCTTATTTGCAATTGTGTAGATCTCACAAGCAATCATATGATGAACCTCTACTTCTTTTCCAAGCATGATGCAATGAATCATCACTGCTCTCTTGATAGTGACCTCAGAACGGTTGCTAGTGGGCAAGATGGAACACCCAATAAAGTCTAGCCAACCTCTTGCAATTGGTTTGAGGTCTCCCCTCTTGAGTTGGTTTGGGACACCCTTTGAATTGGTTATCCACTTAGTTCCAGGGAGGCATATGTCCTCTAGAACTTGATCTAACCCTTTATTTGCTCTCACCATTCTCCTATTAAAGGATTCAGGATCATCTTGCAGTTGAGGCAATTTGAAGATTTCTCTTATTTTGTCCAGATGGAAGTAGATAACTTTCCCTCTGACCATGGTTCTGTAAGTATGGTAAGCAGTTCCAGTCATTCTCTGTTTATCTGTCAGCCACAGATTTGAGTAGAATTCCTGAACCATATTTCTTCCAACCTTTATCTCAGGATTGGAAAGAACTTCCCATCCTCTGTTTCGAATTTGCTCTTGGATCCCCGGATATTCATCTTCTTTCAGATCAAATTTAACTTCCGGGATCACTGACCTCAAACCCATTATTTTGTGATAATGGTCTTCATGTTCTTTGGTTGAGAACTTCTCTTGATTCCAAAGATTCTTTGGATTATTCTCTTTCTTTCCTCTTAAATTGGTTTGTTTTCCCTTAGGAGCCATGATCTTGATGAATCTTGGCTTAGTGATCACGGAAAAGCACACCAAACTTAGAGGTTTGCTTGTCCTCAAGCAAAAGAAAGGAAGGAAGAGAGAGAGGAGAAGAGCAAATTCGAATGGTGTGGGGGAATGAGGAGGCCGAACGTGTTTTTAGAAGGGGGAGAAGAGATTTCAAAAAATTGGAAGGAGATTTGAGAAGATGTGGAGAGATTTTGAGAGAAGGGTGAGTTTTTGAACAAGATTTGGGATTGATTTGAGAGAGATTTGAAGAATGATTTTGATTTTTGAAGATTTGAAGGTGAATGACGAAAGGTTGAAATGTGTTTATGTAGAAAAGTATGGGTCAAAAAAAGAAAGTTTGAAAAAATTTGATCGAAAAGCAAAATCTTGGTCCCCTACCTTTCTGGCGTTAAACGCCCAGAATGGCATCCATTCTGGCGTTTAACGCCCATTTGCTAGCCAATGTGGGCGTTTAACGCCCAGCCAGGTGCCCTGGCTGGCGTTAAATGCCAGAATTCCCTTTGTCACTGGGCGTTTTGCTAAACGCCCAGGATGCTGCACACCTGGCGTTAAACGCCCAGAATGGGCAAGCGTTAAACGCCCAGAATGGTGCCCATTCTGGCGTTTAACGCCCAAAATGCCCCTTACTGGCGTTTTTTTGCCAGTAAGCTCTTTTTCTCTGCTTTTTGCATTGAATCCTTCTGTAACTCTGTGAATTCCTTCAATTTTGATAATTGCCTCTGTAGAAATAAAACATATAACCTGCTAATGACTGGGTTGCCTCCCAGCAAGCGCTTCTTTACTGTCTTTAGCTGGACCTTCACTGAGAATCACTCAAGTCTCAGTTTTGAGCATTCTTGCTCAAAATTGTTTTCAAGATAATGCTTGATCCTCTATCCATTAACAATGAACTTTTTGTCAGACTCAGCATCCTGGAGCTCAACATATCCATATGGTGATACTCCTGTAATCACATACGGACCCCTCCAACGAGATTTAAGCTTTCCTGGGAACAATCTGAGCCTAGAGTTGAATAGCAGAACTTTTTGTCCTGGCTCAAAGACTCTGGATGACAACTTTTTGTCATGCCACTTCTTTGCCTTTTCCTTATAAATTTTTGCATTTTCAAAGGCATTGAGTCTGAACTCCTCTAGCTCATTTAGTTGGAGCAATCTTTTTTCACCAGCTAACTGAGCATCCATGTTTAGGAACCTGGTTGCCCAGTAGGCTTTATGTTCCAGTTCCACAGGCAGATGACAGGCCTTCCCATACACCAGTTGGTATGGGGAGGTTCTTATAGGAGTCTTGAATGCTGTTCTGTATGCCCACAGAGCATCATCCAAACTCTTTGCCCAATCCTTTCTTCGGGCTATCACAGTCCGTTCTAGGATTCTTTTTAGCTCTCTGTTAGAGACTTCAGCTTGCCCATTTGTCTGTGGATGATACGGAGTTGCCACTTTGTGGCTAATTCCATATCTGACCATAGCAGAGTATAGCTGTCTATTGCAGAAATGAGTGCCCCCATCACTGATTAGTACTCTGGGAACACCAAACCTGCTGAAGATGTGTTTCTGGAGGAATTTCAGCACGGTCTTGGTATCATTAGTGGGTGTAGCAATTGCTTCTACCCACTTAGATACATAGTCTACTACCACCAGAATGTAAGTGTTTGAGTATGATGGTGGGAATGGACCCATGAAGTCAATTCCCCATACATCAAACAATTCAATCTCTAATATCCCTTGTTGAGGCATGGCATATCCGTGAGGCAAGTTACCAGCTCTTTGGCAACTGTCACAGTTACGCACAAACTTTCGGGCATCTTTATAGAGAGTAGGCCAGTAGAAGCCACATTGGAGGACTTTAGTGGCTGTTCGCTCACTTCCAAAATGTCCTCCATACTGTGATCCATGGCAGTGCCATAGGATCCTTTGTGCTTCTTCTCTGGGTACACATCTGTGGATCATTCCGTCTGCACATCTCTTAAAGAGATATGGCTCATCCCATAGGTAGTACTTGGCATCTGAAATTAATTTCTTTCTTTGCACTCTGCTGTACTCCTGGGGTATGAACCTCACAGCTTTATAATTTGCAATATCTGCAAACCATGGAGCTTCCTGAATGGCAAAGAGTTGCTCATCTGGGAAAGTCTCAGAGATCTTAGTAGAAGGGAGGGACGCCCCAGCTACTGGTTCTATTCGGGACAGATGATCAGCTACTTGGTTCTCTGTCCCTTTTCTGTCTCTTATTTCTATATCAAACTCTTGCAGAAGCAACACCCATGTTATAAGCCTGGGTTTTGAATCCTGCTTTGTGAGTAAGTATTTAAGAGCAGCATGGTCAGTGTACATAATCACTTTGGATCCCACTAGATAGGATCTAAACTTGTCAATGGCATAGACCACTGCAAGTAACTCTTTTTCTGTGGTTGTGTAATTCTTCTGTGCATCATTTAGAACACGGCTGGCATAATAAATGACGTGCAGAAGCTTGTTATGCCTTTGTCCCAACACTGCACCAATGGCATGGTCACTGGCATCACACATTAGTTCAAATGGCAATGTCCAGTCTGGTGCAGAGATGACTGATGCTGTGACCAGCTTGGCTTTCAGAGTCTCAAATGCCTGCATGCACTGTGTGTCAAACACAAATGGTGTGTCAGCAGCTAGCAGATTACTCAGAGGTTTTGCAATTTTCGAAAAATCCTTTATAAACCTTCTGTAGAATCCTGCATGCCCCAGAAAGCTTCTGATTGCCTTAACATTGGCAGGTGGTGGTAATTTTTCAATTACCTCTACCTTTGCCTTATCCACCTCTATTCCCCTGCTTGAAATCTTGTGTCCAAGGACAATTCCTTCAGTCACCATAAAGTGACATTTCTCCCAGTTTAAAACCAGGTTAGTCTCTTGGCACCTTTTCAGGACAAGTGCTAGGTGATTAAGACAGGAGCTGAATGAGTCTCCATATACTGAGAAGTCATCCATGAAGACTTCCAGGAATTTCTCCACCATATCAGAGAAGATGGATAACATGCATCTCTGAAAGGTTGCAGGAGCATTACACAGACCAAAAGGCATCCTCCTGTAGGCAAACACGCCAGAAGGGCAAGTAAATGCTATTTTCTCTTGGTCTTGAGGATCTACTGCAATTTGGTTTAACCTGAATAGCCATCCAAAAAGCAGTAATAATCATGACCAGCTAGTCTTTCTAGCATTTGGTCTATGAATGGTAAAGGAAAATGATCCTTTCTGGTGGCTGTAGTGAGCCATCTGTAGTCAATACACATACGCCACCCTGTGACTGTCCTTGTAGGAACCAGTTCATTTTTTTCATTATGAACCACTGTCATGCCTCCCTTTTTTGGGACAACTTGGACAGGGCTCACCCAGGGGCTATCAGAAATAGGATAAATAATCCCAGCCTCTAGTAATTTAGTGACCTCTTTCTGCACCACCTCCTTCAAGGCTGGATTTACCCTCCTCTGTGGTTGGGCCACAGGTTTGGCATTATCCTCCAACAGGATCTTGTGCATGCATCTGGCTGGGTTAATGCCCTTAAGATCACTTATGGACCACCCAAGAGCTGTCTTGTGTGTCCTTAGCACTTGAATCAGTGCTTCCTCTTCCTGTGGATTTAAAGCAGAGCTTATAATCACTGGAAAAGTGTCACCCTCTCCCAGAAATGCATCCTTCAGGGATGGTGGTAGTGGTTTGAGTTCAGGTTTGGGAGGCTTATCTTCCTCCTGAGGAATTTTCGAAAATTCCTTTGTTTCCTCTGACTCTTCTTGATCAGGCTGAGCATCTTTGAAGATGTGCTCAAGCTCTGATTCTAGACTTTCAGTCATATTGATCTCTTCCACCAGAGAGTCAATAATATCAGCGTCCATGCAGTCATTTGGTGTGTCTGGATGCTGCATAGCTTTTACAGCATTCAACTTGAACTCATCCTCATTGACTCTCAGGGTTACTTCCCCTTTTTGTACATCAATGAGAGTTCATCCAGTTGCTAGGAAAGGTCTTCCTAGAATGAGAGTTGCACTCTTGTGCTCCTCCATTTCCAGCACCACAAAGTCAGTTGGAAAGGCGAATGGCTCAACCTTGACAATCATGTTCTCTATTATGCCTGATGGATACTTAATGGAGCCATCAGCAAGTTGGAGGCATATCCTGGTTGGCTTGACTTCTTCAGTCAACCCAAGCTTTCTGATAGTGGATGCAGGTATTAGATTGATACTTGCTCCAAGGTCACACAGGGCTGTCTTGGTGCAAGCACCTTCTAATGTGCATGGTATCATAAAGCTTCCTGGATCTTGAAGCTTTTCTGGTAAGCTTTTTAAAATGACTGCACTGCATTCTTCAGTAAGAAATACTTTTTCAGTTTCTCTCCAATCCTTCTTATGACTTAAGATTATTTTCATGAACTTAGCATAAGAAGGTATTTGCTCAAGTGCCTCTGCAAACGGAATCTTTATTTCAAGAGTCCTTAGATAGTCTGCAAAGCGGGCAAATTGCTTATCCTGTTCCGCTTGGCGGAGTTTCTGAGGATAAGGCATCTTGGCTTTATATTCTTCAACCTTAGATGCTGCAGGTTTATTCCTTACAGAAGTGGTTGAAGAAGCCTTTTTAGAGGGATTACTGTCAGCACTCTCAGGTGTCTGATCCTCCCTTGGCGTCTGAACGCCAGAATTGGGTGAAGATTGGGCGTTTAACGCCAACTTCTCTCCCTTCTCTGGCGTTTGAACGCCAGAACTGGGCAGGGAATGGGCGTTTAACGCCAGCTTTCCTCCCCTTTCTGGCGTTTGAACGCCAAAAGTAATCCTCTCTGGGCTCTTACTGTCCTCAGAGGGATTTTGAACAGTGGTTTGGTTATCCTCTGTCAATTGTTCCTTATTTGGCTTCTTGCTACCTTGAGCAGTGTTATTCAATGTCTTCCCACTCCTTAGTTGAACTGCTTGACATTCTTCTGTTATCTGTTTAGATATCTGCTGTTTTGCTTGATTCAACTGCAGTTCTATGTTCTTGTTAGCAGTTTTAGTTTCATGGAGCATCTCTTTAAATTCTGCTAACTGTTTTGTCATCAGGTGTAATTGTTGATTAAGCTCAATCATCTGTTGTTGAGGATTAGGATCAGTGGCTACTGCCATGACTTCCTCTTTTGGAGAGAACTCATTGCCAGAGTACAAATATTAATTTCTAGCAACAGTGTCTATAAGCTCTTGAGCCTCTTCAATTGTCTTCCTCATGTGTATAAATCCACCAGCTGAGTGGTCTAAAGACATCTGAGCTTTTTCTGTAAGCCCATAGTAGAAGATGTCTAACTGTACCCACTCTGAAAACATTTCAGAGGGGCATTTTCTTAGCATACCTCTATACCTCTCCCAGTCATTATAAAGGGATTCATTATCCTCTTGCTTAAAGCCTTGGATGTCCAGCCTTAGCTGTGTCATCCTCTTTGGAGGGTAAAAGTGATTCAGGAATTTGTCTGATAACTGTTTCCATGTCTTTATGCTTGCTGTAGGTTGGTTATTCAACCACCTCTTAGCTTGATCTTTTACAGCAAATGGAAACAGGAATAGTCTGTAGACATCCTGATCCACCTCTTTATCACGTACTATGTCAGCAATTTGCAAGAACTGTGCCAGAAACTCAGTAGGCTCTTCCTGTGGAAGACCGGAATACTGGCAATTTTGCTGCACTATGATAATGAGTTGAGGATTTAGCTCAAAGCTGCTTGCTTTGATGGGAGGTGTACAGATGCTACTCCCGTATGCAGCTGCAATGGGGTTAGCATATGACCCCAAAGTCCTTCTGGACTGCTCAATTCCACTTAGGTCCATGATGGAGAAAGGGAATATGATATGAATTCACAAGCAAAGTATTTTTATTTTTTTTTGAATTAACCGAAAAACAGAATAAAAAAAACAAAAGGAGAATAAAAATAAAAAAATTTGAAAATTAAAAGAAAATAAGATCAAAACAAATTGAAAACTGGATCAATTAGTTAATTAAAAAGATTTTAAGATTAGCAATTAAAAAGATATGATTGAAAATTATTTTGAAAAAAAAGATTTGATCTTTGAAATGAGGAAAGAGAAAAACACAAATTGACACCAAACTTAAAATTTTTTAGAAAATCAAACACTAATTTTCGAAAATTTTAAAGGAAAACACAAGGAGGACACCAAACTTAGAATATGAAACTAGACTCAACTAAAAGACTCTAAACCAACAAAAATAAAACAGTCCTAATCTAAGCAACAAGATAAGCCGTCAGTTGTCCAAACTCGAACAATCCCCGGCAACGGCGCCAAAAACTTGGTGCACGAAATTGCAATCACACTTTTGCAACCTCGCACAACTAACCAGCAAGTGCACTGGGTCGTCCAAGTAATACCTTACGTGAGTAAGGGTCGATCCCACGGAGATTGTCGGCTTGAAGCAAGCTATGGTTATCTTGTAAATCTTAGTCGGGATATCAATAATTATCAGGGTTGATTGTGAAAAGTAAAAGAACATGAAATAAGTACTTGTTTTGCAGTAATGGAGAACAGGTTGAGGTTTTGGAGATGCTCCATCTTCTGAATCTCTGCTTTCCTACTGTTTTCTTCTTCAAACACGCAAGGCTCCTTCCATGGCAAGCTGTATGCAAGGGTTTCACCGTTGTCAGTGGTTACCTCCCATCCTCTCAGTGGAAATGTTCAACGCACCCTGTCATGGCACGGCTATCCATCTGTCGGTTCTCAATCAGGTCGGAATAGAATCCAGTGATTCTTTTGCGTCTGTCACTAACGCCCCGCCCTCAGGAGTTTGAAGCTCGTCACAGTCATTCAATCATTGAATCCTACTCAGAATACCACAGACAAGGTTTAGACCTTCCGGATTCTCTTGAATGCCGCCATCAGTTCTAGCTTATACCACGAAGATTCTGGTTAAGGAATCCAAGAGATATCTACTCAATCTAAGATAGAACGGAGGTGGTTGTCAGGCACACGTTCATAGTTGAGAATATGATGAGTGTCACGGATCATCACATTCATCCGGGTTAAGAACAAGTGATATCTTAGAATGGAAGCAAGCATGATTGAATGAAAAACAGTAGTAATTGCATTAATCCATCAAGACACAGCAGAGCTCCTCACCCCCAACCATGGGGTTTAGAGACTCATGCCGTGAGAAGTACACAAAGAAACGTGTAAAGTGTCATGAGGTGTAGATACAATGTCAAAAGATCCTATTAATAGTGAACTAGTAACCTAGGGTATACAGAAATGAGTAAATGACGTAAAAATCCACTTCCGGGGTCCACTTAGTGTGTGCTTGGGCTGAGCATTGAAGCTTTCATGTGTAGAGACTTTTTCTGGAGTTAAACGCCAGCTTTCATGCCAGTTTGGGCGTTTAACTCCAATTTTTATGCCAGTTCCAGCGTTAAACGCTGGGAATTCTTAAGCTGATTTGCAACGCCGGTTTGGGCCATCAAATCTCGGGCAAAGTATGGACTATTATACATTGCTGGAAAGCCCAGGATGTCTACTTTCCAATGCCGTTGAGAGCGCGCCAATTGGGCTTTTTTAGCTCCAGAAAATCCACTTCGAGTGCAGGGAGATCAGAATCCAACAGCATCTGCAGTCCTTTTCAGTCTCTGAATCAGATTTTTGCTCAGGACCCTCAATTTCAGCCAGAAAATACCTGAAATCACAGAAAAACACACAAACTCATAGTAAAGTCCAGAAAAGTGAATTTTAACTAAAAACTAATAAAAATATAATAAAAACTAACTAAAATATACTAAAAGCATACTAAAAACAATGCCAAAAAGCGTACAAATTATCCGCTCATTAGGGTTCAACGCCAGAAACAGGTTACAACCTAGCGTTCAACTCCAGAAACAGCCCAAGCACGTGAGAAGCTTAAGTTTTAGCCCCAGCATACACCAAGTGGGCCCTAGAAGTGGATTTCTGCACTCTCCATCTTAGTGTACTTATTTTCTGTAAACCTATGTTACTAGTTTAGTATTTAAACAACTTTTAGAGACTTATTTTGGATCTCATGACATTTTTACATCTGAACTTTGTTCCTTTTCACGGCATGAGTCTCTAAACTCCATTGTTGGGGGTGAGGAGCTCTGCAGCGTCTCGATGAATTAATGCAATTATTTCTGTTTTCCATTCAAACACGCTTGTTCCTATCTAAGATGTTCATTCGCACTTCACTATGAAGAAGGTGATGATCCGTGACACTCGTCACCTTCCTCAACCCATGAACGTGTGTCTGACAACCACCTCCGTTCTACATTAGATTGAATGAGTATCTCTTAGATTCCTTAATCAGAATCTTCGTGGTATAAGCTAGAATCCATTGGCAGCATCCTTGAGAATCTGAAAAGTCTAAACCTTGTATGTGGTATTCCGAGTAGGATTCTGGGATTGGATGACTGTGACGAGCTTCAAACTCGTGAGTGTTGGGCGTAGTGACAGACGCAAAAGGATCAATGGATCTTATTTCGACATGATCGAGAACCGACAGATGATTAGCCATGCTGTGACAGAGCATTTGGACTATTTTCACTAAGAGGATGGGAAGTAGCCATTGACAACGGCGATGCCCTACATACAGCTTGCCATGGAAGGAGCCTTGCATTTATGAAAGTGAGAAAGCATTATGTTGCAGGAATTCAGAGGATAAAGCATCTCCAAAACTCCAACATATTCTCCATTACTCCATAATAAGTATTTATTTCATGCTCTTTTACTTTTTACAATTAAAACTAAAAATTATTATTGATATTATATCCTAACTAAGAATAATAAGATAACTATAGCTTGCTTCAAGCCAACAATCTCCGTGGGATTCGACCCTTACTCACGTAAGGTATTACTTGGACGACCTAGTGCACTTGCTAGTTAGTTTTGCGAAGTTGTGAAGAATTGAGATTTCCAATTTCGTGCACCAATGCACAAGATCTTTCTTGAAGATGATGCTAATTCAGTTGTGCAACCACAAAGGAGACTCAATCCAACCATGAAAGAGGTGGTCCAAAAAGAGGTAATGAAATTATGGGAAGCAGGTATTATTTACCCTATTTTTGACAATCCTTGGGTAAGTCCTGTGCAGGTAGTTCCAAAGAAAGGAGGGATGACAGTGATCAAGAATGAAAAGAGTGAGCTTATTCCTACAAGAACAATCACAGGATGGAGAATGTGTATAGACTACAAGAGGCTCAACACTGCTACAAGGAATGATCATTTCCCCCTGCCTTTCATTGATCAAATGCTTGAGAGGTTAGCTGGTCATGCTTTTTATTATTTTCTATATGGATATTCTGGATATAATCAAATTGCAGTGGACCCTCAAGATTAAGAGAAGATAGCATTCACATGCCCCTTTGGAGTATTTGCCTACAGGAGAATGCCATTTGGACTTTGTAATGCTCCAGCAACTTTTCAGAGGTGTATGCTTTCAATTTTTTCTGACATGGTTGAAACGTTCATTGAGGTATTTATGGATGACTTTTCTGTTTTTGGTAATTCTTTTGAATCCTGCCTTAAGCATTTATCTCTTGTCTTAAAACGGTGTCAAGAATCAAACCTTGTTTGGAATTGGGAAAAATGTCATTTTATGGTTATAGAAAGTGTTGTTCTTGGACACCGGATTTCAAGTAAAGGGATTGAGGTTGACAGAGCAAAGGTGGAGGTAATTGAAAAATTACCACCACCAGCTAATGTTAAGGCAGTCCAGAGTTTCTTGGGTCATGCAGGATTTTATAGAAGATTTATAAAGGATTTTTCTAAAATTACTAAACCATTAAGCAACATGTGGGTTGTTGATGCTCCTTTTGTCTTTGATTCTGATTGCCTGCATGCTTTTGAAACTTTAAAAGCAAACCTTACCTCTGCCCCCATCATAGCTCCTCCTGACTGGGATTTACCATTTGAATTAATGTGTGATGCTAGTGACTTTGCTATAGGAGTTGTTTTAGGACAGAGGCATGGCAAACTTGTACATGTCATTTACTATGCTAGCCGTGGGTTAAATGATGCTCAAAAAAATTACACAACTACAGAAAAAGAATTATTAGCTATTCTGTATGCTGTTGATAAGTTTGGGTCCTATTTAATTGGTTCTAAGGTTATTGTTTATACTGATCATGCTGCTCTGAAGTACCTTCTAACCGAACAGGATTCTAAACCAAGATTAATCAGATGGGTGTTGCTCTTTCAGGAGTTTGATATTGATATAAAAGACAGAAAAGGGTCAAAAAATCAAGTAGCTGACCATCTCTCCCGAATTGAGCCTGAAGTAGGAGTACAACCACCTACAGCTGTGATTGAGACATTTTCGGATGAGCAATTGTTCCTCATTTAGCAGGCTCCATGGTTTGCAGACATTGTAAATTACAAGGCCATGAGTTTTATCCCAAAGGAGTACAGTAGGCAACAAGTAAAAAAGCTATTGACGGATACAAAGTACTACATTTGGGAGGAACCATACCTTTTTAAAAGGTGTTCAGGTGGTATCATCCAGAGATGTGTCCCAGATAAAGAAACACAGCAGATTCTCTAGCACTATCATGGTTCGGATTATGGAGGTCACTTTGGTGGTGAAAGGATAGCTACGAAGGTCTTTCAGAGCGGGTTTTACTGGCCGACTCTCTTCAGGGACGCATGAGCATTTGTGAAGCACTGTGACAGTTGTGCAAAAGCCACGAATCTCCCTGCCAACCATAAAATGCCACAGCAGGGAATTCTTGAGGTTGAGTTGTTTGATGTGTGGGGTATTAACTTCATGGGACCTTTCCCACCCTCACATTCAAACAACTATATTCTAGTGGTGGTTGACTATGTGTCCAAGTGGGTGGAAGCGGTGGCTCTACCCACCAATAATACCAAGGTGGTCATGAGCTTTCTTCAGAGATATATCTTTAGCCGGTTTGGTGTCCCAAGGACACTCATTAAGGATGGAGGAAGCTACTTCTGTAATAGATAGCTGGACTCTCTTCTGCAGAGATATAGAGTCCGTCATAAAGTGGCAACCTCCTATCACCCCCAGACAAGTGGACAGGTGGAAGTTTCCAACAGGGAACTCAAGAGAATTCTAGAGAAAACCGTCATTATTTCAAGAAAGGATTGGTCTAGGAAGCTTGATGATGCTCTCTGGGCATACCGGACAGCGTACAAGACTCCTATTGGCATGTTCCCTTGCCAGTTGGTCTATGAGAAGGCCTGTCACTTGCCAGTTGAGTTAGATCATAAAGCTTACTGGGCAATCAGATATCTGAATCTTGATTCAGAAGCTGCATGAATTAAGCGAATGCTCCAGTTAAATGAGCTTGATGAATTCAGATATTCAGCTTATGAGAATGCCAAGCTCTATAAGGAGAGAACCAAGTTATTACATGACAAGAAGATTGCCATTAGAGTATTTGAGCCAGGACAAAGAGTGCTGCTGTATAATTCAATGCTCAAATTCTTTCCCGGGAAGTTGAATTCCGGTGGTCAAGACCGTTTGTGGTTACCAGAGCTTCACTATATGGTCATGTGGAAATACAGGAAGAGAATTCTGATAGGAAATTTACAGTGAATGGCCAGAGGTTGAAGCACTATCTTGGAGGCTAAATCGATCGCCAGAGGTCCGCTCATCTGCTGAATTAGTGGAACTGACCGTCAAGCTAGTGACGTTAAAGAAGCGTTTATCGGGAGACAACCCAATAATTTCGTATTCTTAGTTATTTTCATAGTAGTAGTTTTCTTATTTATTTGATTTTTATTGAGTTTTATCCTATCATGTAGCTATTTTAGAACAGGAACTGAAAAAAAAAGAGAAGCAGGAAACTTACCCGAGAGAAAAGCAGGAGTGGCGCTGGAATTATGCTTTGCACACAAACAAAACCATGCGTATGCGTACCTCACGTGTGCGCGTCGTTTGCGCCTTTAGCCAACCACGCGTGCGCATCCCAGACGCATACGCGTGACCTTGAAAATTGGCGTAAATAGGTGTCTAGGCAGAGAGTCGTGCTGGAGTGCCATTGGAAGTGTGCTAGAAGCACAAACTTGTTCACGCGTACGCGTCCCTGACACGTGTGCGTCCTTTGCACAAATGGCCATCCACGCGTGCGCGGGAATGACGTGCACGCGTCATATAAAAATTTTTGTCCTCTAGCCACGCGAGCAGAGAGTTGCGTGTGCACGCGGCTGGCTTCGCGTGATTCGCACAATCCAAGTGCACGCGTACGCGTGCTTGACGCTCACGCGTCACTATGATAATCGCGCGCCCCACGCGTGCGCGTGCCTGACGCGTATGCGTCACATGCGCCGCCCACCTCCACTAGGCGCTGTCCATTTTTTTTAATTTTTATTCTCCCTCTCTCCCAAATTCTAATTCTCTCTTATTCTTTCATCCTTTTATTCTTCTTTCATCATAATATTCTTTTCTTCTTGTTTTCAGTTCTTCTTTGCTTGAGGACAAGCAAACATTTAATTTTGGTGTTGACGGTTTGCTTATGGCTTTTCTGTTTAGCACCAAAGGGAGATGAATATGCTTCATGAAGGAATGAGATGACCACCAGCATAACTGAGGTGGTTGAGTTCCTTTCATTTTATTTCTCTTCCATTCCTATTTTGTTGTCCTCTATTTTCTGTTGCTTTGATTGCCTGCATGACCTTTAGTACTTTTAGTTCTTAGATTTAGATTTAATTATAATAAATTGTCTCATGTACCACTCACTAAGCTTGAATATAAAAAGAAAATAATTTAAGTGATGTATTGCATGAGAAATTGAGTTTATATTTAAGAGTAGTCTTATTTACTTAAATGTGGTAGTATTATTTGTGATTCTGAATGCATGATATGAACAGTGCATAGTTGAATTTAAAATAAAGGATGTTGATATACAAGGAACAGGAATCTAGAAAGTTATTATGAATTCTCTGAAATAAGTAAAAGTTTAACCCTTGAAGCAAAAGAAACAGCAAAAGAAAAGAAAAAGAATATAATAATAAAAGCAAGGTCCAAGGCTCTGAGCATCAATGACTAGGGAGGTCAGACATGATTAAAAGCTCAAAGAGTTGTTTCCCTAGTCATATGCTCATGGTGTGATTGTGTCAAGTAATCCTTGAGACAGAACACTTAGAGTCGAGACCAAGTGCGTTTAATAGAGTATGCCAAAGGCTTTGAGCACCACTTTCTGGGAGTAACGGAAGGAAAAAAAATTAGAACTCAAAGAGAGTCCCCCAGTTAAGTGCTTGTAGTGTTTCTGTGTCAAGTAACCCTTGAGACAAAATATTTAAAGTCACGGCTAGACTCAAGGTGAAAAGCACCAAAGAAAAATAAATTAAAGTAAATTTTGCTGTGTTCAAGGTTTAAACTAAAATATAAAAGATTAGCGAATTCATAATATTATCCGGATTCTAATTCCAAATGACAGTGGCATCCTTCTGATTCAAAGGAGAGTGAGATGCCAAAACTATTCAGGGTTACAGTTGTAAACCCCATAATAAGAAGAGACATGAGCTTAATCGAACACTCATTCTCATGCAAATTCACATCCTAAGCCTATATTATTTTGGTTGCTTGAGGACAAGCAACAATTCAAGTTTGGGTTGTGATGCGTGAGCATCTTTCCTATCTTTTCCTAGTGAATTTGCATTTAATTTGTTAAGTTTAATCAAGAATTAATTTTCTTTTAGGCACTATGAATGCTACTTTGAGCCTCGTGCAATTCTGTTTATTTAGGTAGCATTCGGCTCGATTTGATGGAGTTTTTGCAGCACAAGAATTAAAGGATATGATAGCGAAGAGTGACGCGTGCACATGATTTGGAGCTTTTCATGGTGACGCGTGCACGTGGATGACGCGTACGCGTGATTTGAAGATTTGCACGGCAATGCGTGCGCGTACCTGAAGCGTACGCGTGACAAGCGAAGAAGACCATCGACGCGTACGCGTATGCCACATGAAAAAAATCCAAAAAATGCTGGGGGCAATTTCTGGGTTATTTTTGACCCAATTTTCAGCTCAGGAAACACAGATTAGAGGCTGCATAATGGAGAATTCAGGGGAACACTTCCTGTTACTTCCCAAGTTAAGCGTGGACCCTACAAAGCAAGTGGTCCCCATCCATCAATTGAAGACCTGCTGATTATTTAATTAATTCTGATTCAAATTTGAATTTTAAAAATAGGAAAAGATATTATTTTTATTTTAGAAATTAGATTTTTAAATTAATTAGGATTAAATATAAAAGACAATTCCATTCTATTCCAATTTACACTCCGTACTCTACAATTTACCTGAATCCTTATTTTCTTCTCTGAACTATGAGCAACTAAACCTCCACTGTTAAGGTTAGGAGTTCTGTCTATTGTATGGATTGATACTATTATTTTTCTATTTTAATTCATGTTTTGATTTATATTTCAAGAATTATTTTCGTTCTTTATTTAATGAATTTGGGTGGAACGGAAGTATGACCCATGTTCTAATTGAGTTCTTGTATAACTTGGAAAAGCTCTTTACATGAACAACAGCTTGAAAACAATTTCTACTATATTTTAATTATTTGGATTTAACGGGATACGTGACATATAATCCTCTTATTTTTGGATAATTAGAATTTTTGTGGCATATAAACTGGAATTTGACCATCACCCTCTAATTGGAATTAATTGACCAAGGAATTGGCAGTTAATGAATTTTAGAGGAGACTAGGAAGGTCTAAGGAATTAGGGTCTACTCACATATAGTTTGCCATGAATTAAATCTTGCATGATTAAAATAAATTAATAAGAAAAGTCAATCCAGAAAATAGATATCTCTGAAACCTTAACTGTTTCCCCGCATATATTTCATAGCCTATTTATTGCTTGCTTTCTGATATTCTTAATTACTGTTTAACGCAATTAAACTCTCAAACACTATTTTCTATTTACCTATCTAAGTAGTTTAACCAACCATTGTTGCTTAGTCCATCAATCCTCTTGGGATCGACCCTCACTCACCTGAGGTATTACTTGGTACGACCCGGTGCACTTGCCGGTTAGTTTGTAGATTATAAATTACCATACCAGCATCATCCATGCCTACGCGTGGTCAGCAGAAAAGAGAGGGAATGCGTACGCGTCAACTACGCGTACGCGTGGGGCTAAATCGTGCTCTTCGCACAAAAGCCGCACAACTCCAGCGCAACTCTCTGGTTTTTGTACCAGAAGTTCCACTGACTTGCACATCATGGAAATTAATGACCACTAACTTGCCGTTAATCACTTACAGCCTGCCATGGAACGAATCATTAGAAGTTGAAGTAGACAGTGAGAAAAGTTGATCTAGAAGGAGGAAGCATCTTTGAAGCCTCAACCGTTCTCCTATCATTGGTTTCACACCACTTAAGTAACTCTATCTTTATTCTGTTTTTATGTGTTTTTCCACAATAACTATCTTTTCTATCCGCCTGACTAAGATCTACAAGGTAGCCATTGCTTGTTCAAACCAATAATCTCCATGGGATTGACCCTCACTCACCTGAGGTATTACTTGGACGACCCGGTGCACTTGCCAGTCTATCTGTGCGAATATTGCGGAGTTAATTTCGTGCACCAAGCTTTTGGCACCATTGCCGGGGATTGTTCGAGTTTGACAAACTACCGGACTATCTTATTGCTTAGATTAGGTATTCTTTATGGTTTACTTGCTCTTTTGTTTGTGTCTTTTGTTTTCTTTTTCAAAAATTTTTCAAAACCTTTTCTTTTCTTTACTAATCTTTACCTTTTGTTTAAATCTTGTGTCAATCTTTAAGTTTGGTATTTTTTTTAGTCTTTTCTTTTCTAACTTTTTGAAAATTATTGTCTTTACTTTCAAAATTCTGAAGTTTGGTGTCTTGTTGGTGTTTCATGGTTTTTCTTTCCTTTAGATTTTCGAAAATAATTCTTGGTGTTCTTCCTTGTACTCAAAATTGTTCTTCTTATTTTTCCTATTTGAAAGAGCCCACAGAATTTCTTGCAGATTTCCTATAATATGCTGACACAGTGTACACTGATGGAGTAGACCAAGATGTCTACAGGTTGTTTCTCTTTCCATTAAAGCCAAGCAAAGAGGTGGTTAAATAATCAATCCAAATCAAGTTTGAAAACATGGAGTCAGCTAATGGATAAGTTTTTGAGTCAATACTTTCGCCCAAAGAAGCTGACCCAGCTAAGATTCGACATTCAAGGCTTCAAACAAGGAGATAATGAATCCCTTTTTGATGCTTGGGTGAGGTATAAGATGATGCTACGAAAATGCCCTACTAAAATATTTTCAGAATGGGTAAAGTTAAACATCTTCTATTATGGACTCATAGATATTGCTAAAATGTCCTTAGACCATTCTGCTGGGGGTTCAATCCACATGAAAAAGACAATTGAGGAAGCTCATGAGCTCATTGAGACAGTTGCCAACAATCAGCAGCTGTACTCATCTAGTGAGACTTCAATGAAAGGAGAGGTCAAGACAGTGTCCACTGAATCAGACCCTCCTAGGCAAAGTGAGTCATTAACCCAGCAGCTGCACTTTCTCACACAACAAGTACTAAGCTCTCAAGAAGTAGTGCAAAAGGACCGAGCTTCCAGCAAGAATATGGAAGCATGGTTGAACCAGGCTAAACAACTCTTATCTGAACAGATAAGAGAAGAGTGCCAAGCTATCCGATTAAGGAGTACCCTAAACACCTAGCCTCAAAACAGTAAGAGACAGGGAAAGGAAGAAATGGTAGAAGATGAACAAGCTGTAACCCAGGGTTCCATAAGGGGCGTTGAACGCCCTGAAAGGGATGGCATGGGCGTCCAACATCCAGAAGGGGGCAGCCCAAGTGTTGAATGCCAGTCCAAGGGAGGACAGACACATGTAAGTTCATGGAACACCTCTCTTAAGCAAGCTAGTAGTCCTTCTATAGGTACTATGAACACTCAACTTATGATGAGCATATATTTTATACGCTTTTTGGCATCATTTTTATATAGTTTTTAGTATGTTTTATTTAATTTTTATTAAGTTTTCATAGATTTTAGTGTTAAATTCACATTTTTTTATTCTACTTTAAGTTTTTGGGTTTTTGTACAATTTCAGGTATTTTTTGGCTGAAATTGAGGAGCTGGAGCAAAAGTCTAATTAAGAGACAAAGAAAGCACTGTAGATGATGTCTAGATCTAACCTCCTTGCATTGCAGATGCTCTCAACGACTATGGAAAGCTGACTTCCAAAGCTTTCCAACAATGTATAATAGTCCATACTTTGCTACAGATTAGAAAGCCCAAAACTGGCGTCCAACGCCAACCTCTTGCCCCCTTCCAGGCGTCCAGCGCCCAAGCAGTAGAGACCAGTGTCCAAACGCCCAAAGAAGACCCCCTAGCCAGCGTTTAACACCTAGAGGCCTCATAGCACGTGGATCTCATCAAAGCTCAGCCCAAACAGTCACCAAGTGGGCCCCAAAAGTGGATTTTAGCACTAAAAATACTATTTTACACTTACTAGTCATTAGTTTAGTATTTAAGGGATATTTGACATCATCTTCGCCCACTTTACACATTGTTTTCATTTACCAAATTGTATTTTCCTTTTAGTATCAGTTTCTAAACCTCCTAGGTTGAGGGGAGGAGCCCTGCTGAGTTCTATGAATTAATAAAAGTATTACTGTTCTTCTTCGATTTGTGTTTGATTTAATTCTAAGATGTAAACTCGTTCTTCAGTATGATGAATAGGATGACCAGTGACAATCAGCTCTGTTCATCATACTAGGACCACGTGCCTAACAATCACCTGTGTCTGCTTGGATTCGTGTGAATACGTGATTGAAAAGCGCGAATCGCCAGCTTGAATATACATCTCTCAGACGGCTAATCCATGACTTTGTTGGGAACTTCTCTAGACACCAGTTTAGCCAATTTTTGGGGAGATTAGGGTCTCTGTGGTAGAGGCTAGAACCTAAAGAAGCTGCATTCTCTGATTTGGAAGATTCGACATTGTCTGTGGCGTGTTGAGTAGGATCGCCAAGAGAATGAACTACTAGAGATTCACCCTCGTTCAGATTAGATGACCACGGCCAATGGTGTTTGATCTGAAGAAGAGGATATTGATGACCACGACCAGTGGCGTTGATCACATATAGCCTGCCATGGAAGAAATCACTAACAAGCAAAGGAGACAGTAATACCAGAGTTAATTCAGAAAGATAAAGCAACTCCAATCCTCAACTATATTCCTATTACTGATTCCATTTAATCTAAAAAGTAATTTATAAAATATTCCTTTAATGAAATTAAGCCTTAATCCAACAACTTCTTGATTTTTCCTGACTAAGACTTGCAAGGTAACCATAGCTTGCTTCAAACCGCACTCCTCGTGGGATCGACCCTGACTCGCTCAGGTATTACTTGGACAACCCAGTGCACTTGCTGGTACAACTGTACAGAGTGTGGGGATTCGCACACCAATTTTTTGGCGCCATTACAGAGGATTGTTCGAGTTTGGACAACTGACGGATTACCTTGTTCCCAATATCAGGTAATTTTTATTTTATTTGAGTCTTTTACTTTTATTGTCTTCTTTATTTTTTCGAAAAAAATCAACAAGTTTTTCAAAAATATTTTTCTTTTTTTTGTTTAATTTTTGTTCTTGATTTGAGTCTTTTTGTTTCTGTTCTTGATAATTTTTGAAATCCTTGAGCCTTTCTTTCTAAAAATTTTCAAAAATAATTTTTTTTGTTTGAATCTTGTTTCAATCTTTAAGTTTGGTGTCTTCTTGTGTTGCTCTTTTAATTTTTCAAAAATTTATGTTTGGTATTCAAAAAATTTTAAGTTCAATGTCCTTTACATGTTCTTGTGTTCTTTAAGTTTCTTGAGTCTTCTTCTTAGTGTTCTTTTCAATCTTCAAAGTGTTCTTGCTTTTCCTTTGTATTTTGATCTTAAAATTTTTAAGTTTGGTGTCCCTTGGTATTTTAAAAATTTTAAGTTTTGTGTCTTTTATGTAACGACCCAATTTTCAATATGTCTAGATCATATTGGAAACTGAGCACTACCAATTTGTCTTCCTAATTATTATCTATTATTTATCATATGAGCCTGATTCATTGTTAAAAACGTAGTTAATTTGCAAGGTATTTTTTTTTTGAAAACGTCTAGATTAATAGATGGAATCATTCATAATCATTACACAACTGATAACAGATAAAACAGTTATAAACAACCACACATAAATACATCACAAACAGTTAATAACATTCAGTGATCCAGCCTTTATTTAGGTATAGACTTTTAGTTAGAACACCCCTAGATATAACTAGATAATAACTATATACATATATATACATACAACATCCCAGGCCCTGACCTGTTCAAGAAGTCCCTAAGCTGGCGCCCAGGCTAGCCTAGACCCTATACTCACCTAGTCCCTCTAAAATACTAAGCGAGGGAAAGTACGTTCTAAGTCTTCAAAACTCAAGTCAGGTGGAACGTCATCTGTTACTCCTCTGCACGATCAGACTTTGTCATATGACGTCTCTCTGGTACCTCATCAAGTAACCACACAACAGGAGTCTCGTCACAGTATTTGGTTAAAGTTCACGTACAAACGGTGTGCAGACATTGGCTGGTCTCACAGTATATACATATAAACAGGTAACGGAGTTCACTCTAGACTCAGAAGACTACCTAGAGCAGAATTCTCTTTGCAAAACGATCATCAACGAACTATGGAAGGGTACTCTTGCTTCCATCTGAGGGGGAAGGGAGAGAGAAGGGGTAAGAACTGAGGAGTTCTTAGTAGGACCGGGATTATTAGTTACGTTCATTAATTCTGTGTTGTTTAGCAGAAAAATAGCAGAATTCCGAGAAGTAGTAAACAGAAGACAGATAAATAGAGGAAATAGAGAAAGCAGAAAGCTGAACACAAACAAAAGAATACAAGAAAATAAACGCAAATACAAGGAATAGAATACAAACAAACAGAGCATACATTCATAGAACAATCAACAGAGGAAATGCACAACTAAGTATGATGCATGTCTGTCCTATGCAGGCCATGAGCTCATGTGTCGGTTTACACCCTGCAGCCCGATATTACCTAGGAACAAGTCCCAGATATGGTTTCCCTTTGTGTCCTTAGTGCATACGTGTCGGTGGTTAAGAATACCACTCCTTCGTGACTATCAGCAGTCGGCACAAGGCTTGACCCCTTAATATATGCACAAGGGAAAACAGTGATCTTCAATTCGTGGGCGTCCCCGAGATCAACACACAAACAAAACAATGATCCTCAGTTCGTGGGTTTCCCCAAGATCAATTCACAAACAAAACAATGATCCTCAGTTCGTGGGTTTCCCCGAGATCAACATACAACAACAAATACGATCCTCAGTTCGTGGGCTATAACCGAGATCAATACTCAACAATACAGTAATCTTCAGTTCGTGGGTTATACCCGAGATCAACATACAACAGTTTGTGGGTTATTCTCGTAATCAATGATTATCAGTTCGTGGGTTTTTCCCACACACGAAATAGTTAACAGTTCATAGGTTTCCACGAGACCAATGATCATTCAGTTCGTGGGTACTCCCCGTATTTAACATTATCAGTTCATGTGTTTTGCTGCTTTTTTATCTTTGTCTCTTTACTCTACTCTAATTACTCTTTTCTCTTAGTTGCTTTACTCTACTCTGCTTACTCTTTTTTCTTAGTCTCTTTACTCTATTTTAATTACTCTATTCTCTGTATCTATATTACTCTTTTTCTCTTTACCTCTTTACTTTACTCTGCTCTGATTTCTCTGCTTAACATATGTATTTAAAGCTTATGTAAATTTCGGTATGAATAGTTAGCCTGTCCCAAGTATAGGTTCATTAAGTCTATACTGAAATAGTTTAACTTTTCATATTATACCTCACTCTAGCCGCAACTCAAGGACTAACTATGCTGCCCTAGTTTGTTCACTAATCTTTGTTTGTTTTTCTGTTATTAAAACTTTACAAACTTTTTCTTTGGTTTTTATCTTTTCTTTAACTTCTTATCTTTCCTTTATCTTTGCCTCACTAATATGTTCTTACCACTTTCTAAGTGTTTTATGAAGGTAATTATGAGATTCTGCACTTAAAGTTGTCTTTCTAAAACTTTTACAGAAAACTGCCTTTTCTGCATTATTTTATTATTTTTATTAAAATATTATTATTTAATATTTTATTATTATTTATTATTTTATCATTAAACTTTCAAAAATTACCCCACTTTAACTTTTAACCTTTAAAATTTACTTTTTATCACCCGTAACTTTTAATATTTCTACTTTAACCTCCTAACTTTTAGAAATTACAAAATAACCCCCCAAACACCAAAATATTTACTTCCTTGCCCTTTTATGGATCAAAAAGGTGTTCTTCATTGTTCTTCACCACACTCAAAGTGTTCTTCGTGTTCTTCATAAATTCTTCAGATTCTTTCTCTGTTTTTACCCGTTTTTCAGTCTTTTCAGCAACCGATTTTTACCAAAATTCATAATAAATTCCCAGCCACTAAAACCCCATCTTTTCCACATGATTTTAACATAAATTGAACCCCAATTTAAAGGTTAGGGTTCAAAATTCCAGCAGCCACAAGAACATGCATTCATAGCTTGAATATCATCAAATTTCATGAAATTTTTTACCCAAATTTCATGAAATTTTTTTCCAAAATTTCAACAAGAATCACTCATATAAACCATCATTTTCAAGCACAGCCAAACCATATCATAATCACACAACTCAAACACAATCAATTAAGATTAATTTCATCAAACCCTACCTGGTTTTGCTGCTCCTAATTCAGTTATGTCTTTAGGTGGTCCTTAAGCACTTTTTCCTCCTAAATCACATCAAGAACAACTTTAAATCCAAAAACTCTCAACTGACCAAATCTAACTCAGCATTTTAGAAAGGGATTTCTCACCTTATAGTTTATGGAAATTAACGTTTCTTGGCCCTCAAGTCAAGTTAAGCATGATTCCTAAGGAAGAACATCAAGAAAACACATGTTTTGCATGTTTTTCCTTGAAAACCGAATTAAAGAGGGAGGGAGACAGCCATATCACCTTATTTCCAGCCTTGATATGTTATATGTTTATGTAGAGGAAGAAGAGAGGATCATTTTGGTGGAATCGGAATTTTGATTTGAGTTTTAGTTCAGAAGAAATCAAGCTTTGAAGATTAAGTGTTCATGAAAGTTTCTCTCTTTTCTGTCTTGTTATTTTTGGCGAAAATGAAGAAATGAGACAGCCTTGGAGGTTTTTGGGGTGTAAGGTGTGTGGTGATTGGTTGGCTTGAAGGTGGATTAAAATAATATTAAAATATCTCTGGTGTATAACTGCTGAAACTAGGTGTATCGGAACACTTGTAAAAACATCTCTAAAAATTATTTTCTGAGTTACTAGCATAAATGACACTAGTAACATATTTATTATGAGAATAAAACATGTATAATGAGGCCTTAGCATTGCTAAAGTCATAAGCACCTGCACCAGTAAACTATGAACCTGGTTAAACCAATTTTTTCGTTTTCAACTAAAACAGACCAAGTAACCTTATAATATCATTCAAGAAGCTTCTAATACTAATATAATGACAATATTATCCTATTATCTCTCTTCTCTCATGAATCGAGTCTGATTCATCAAATTGAGACTATTTACGATAACTAGAATCAAAACTCCTAACCGATACGGTTCAAAAACTAGGTTCTTCGCAATTGCGTTGTCGGGCTTATCTCAACTAAGGTCCTAAGTTAAAGATAATATAATGACAATGAGGATTGAGATGCTTGATGATATAGCAGAAGTTCTCCCCTTAATGATCTTCTAGAGAAATTCGTACTTTCAGAAAAGATCTCACGTACTCGAAAATCGGGGTTGTTACATTTTACTTATTTTTCTCTTTCGTCATTAAATTCAAAAATAAAAAATATCTTTTCTATCTTATCTTTTAATTAATTTTTAAAATTCACATTAAAAATTCAGATTTTAATTTTTAATTTTTTTATCTTATCTTATCTTAGTTTTCAATTTTCAAAAATCAAATATTTTCAAAATAAAAAATCTTATCTTTTGAGCTTTCTATAAAATTCAAAATTTTAAAATTCAAAATTCAAAAACCTTATCTTAGTTCAAATATTAAAATTCAATTTCAAAATTAAAAAATATAAATTTTAAAATCAAACCTTTTTCAAAAATCATATCTTTTTTAAATCTGTATTTTATTTTGTTGACTTTTTCAAACTTCAAAATTTAAATTTCAAATTTCAAATTTCAAAATTCAAATTTCAAATTCAAATTTCAAATTTCAAATTCAAAATTCAAAATTTAAAATTTAATTTTCAAATTTCAAATTTTAAATCCAAATCTTTTCTAATCTTCTATCTTATCTTATTTTCAAATCTTTTTTAATTAATTTCTTATCTTCTCTCTCTTCTTTTTCAAAACTTCCTAACTATTTCTTCTCTCTCCTAATTTTCAAAATCTCCTCTTCTACTCCTCTTTCTTCTTTTTTGAAATTCATTAATTAATTCTTTTAACTTTAATTTTGGATTAAAGAAATAAATAAAATACAAACAAAAATATTTTAATTCTTGTTTGTCTTCTCTACTTCTATTTCTTCTTCTATTTCTTCTATCTTCATTATTCTCTCTCTTCTTCTACCTTTCTTCATCATGAACCCAAATGGGAATAAAGAGTTTAGACGAACTCTGGGGTCCTATACAAACCCAACTGTTGATTTCTATGGAAGAAGTATTATCATACCTCACATCAGAGCAAATAGCTTTAAACTAAACCCTAAACTCATTACTCTAGTGTAGAAAAACTATGAGTATTCTGGATTTTCACAGGAAGAACCTACAGAATTCCTGGCAAATTTCTTAAATATTGCTGACACAGTACACAATGAGGGAGTAGACCAATATATCTACAGATTGTTGCTCTTTCCTTTTGCTGTAAAAGATCACACAAAGAGGTGGTTGGATAACCAGTCTAAAGCTAGTCTGAAAACTTGGAAACAGTTAGTAGACAAGTTTTTAAATCAATACTTCCCTCCAAGAAAGATGACCCAGCTGAGGCTAGACATCCAAGGCTTCAAACAAGGAGATAATGAATCTCTTTATGATGCCTGGGAGAGGTATAGAAGGATGCTAAGAAAATGTCGCACTGAAATGTTTTCAGAATAGTTATGGTTAGACATCTTCTATTATGGACTTTCAGACATGGTTAGAATGTCTTTGGACCACTCTGTTGGTGGTTCCATAAACATGAGAAAGGCCATTGGAGAGGCTCAAGAGCTTATTGAGACAGTTGCCACTAATCAGCATCTGTATTCATCCGCTGAGACCTTTATAAAAGGAGAGGTTAAGGCAGTAACTACTGAACTTAACCCTCTATAACAGGATGGCCCAATGACTCAGCAACTGCACGCCCTTGCCCAGCAACTACTGGAATCGCAAGAGGCTCTGCGAGAAACTCAGGCTTCTAACAAGAATGTAGAAGCACAGTTTAGTCAAACAAGGTAGCAGTTATCTAAGCAGATAACAGAGGAATGCCAGGCCATGCAACTAAGGAGTGGGAAAACCTTGAATACCCAACCTCAGAACAACAGGAGGTTAGAAAAAGAACAACTGACAGAGGATAACCAGGTCTCCGCACAAGATAACTCTGGGCGTTCAAACGCCCAGAGAGGTATCACTCTCGGCATTGAACACCAGGAAAGGGCAAAGATTGGGCGTTCAAACGCCCAAGGAGGCAGCACCCTTGGCGTTGAATGCCCACAAGGGAATGATGCCCCTGGCATCAAATGCCAGTAAGGGGGCAGCAGCACGGGCATTGAACGCCCAAGCAAGGGAGGCCAATCACTCACTGATAACAACCCTCCTAAGCAAGCTAGTAATCCCCCTTCCAACACACATGGCACTCGGCCTTCATTAACCAAGATTGTTAAAAATAAGGCTAAGATGCCATTTCCTCCGAAACTCTGTCAAGAGGAAAAAGATAAACAGTTTGCTCGCTTTACGAATTATCTCAGAACATTAGAGATCAAGATTCCTTTTGCAGGGGCTCTTGAACAGATACCTTCTTATGCTAAGTTCATGAAGGACATTCTGAGTCTTAAGAATGATTGGAGGGAGACAAAAATAGTCCTCTTCACTGAAGAGTGCAGTGCAATCATTCAAAATAGCCAACCAGAGAAACTTAAGGATCTTGGAAGCTTTATGATACCATGCACTCTAGGTGATGCTTGCACAAAGACAACTTTATGTGACCTTGGAGTAAGCATCAACCTAATACTTGCCTTATTAATAAAAAAGCTTTGCTTGACTGATGAAGTCAAACCAATCCGCATATTTCTTTAACTTGCTGATGGCTCTATTAAGATACCATCAGGCGTAGTTGAATACATGATTGTTAGGGTTAGACCCTTTGCTTTTTTCACTGACTTTGTGGTGTTGGATATGGAAGGGCACAAGAGTGCATCCCTTATCCTAGGGAGACCCTTCCTAGTTACAAGATGGATGATGAGCGGATAATTTATACGCTTTTTGGCATTGTTTTTAGGTAGTTTTTAGTATGATCTAGTTACTTTTAGGGATATTTTCATTAGTTTTTATGCTAAAATCACATTTTTGGACTTTACTATGAGTTTTTGTGTTTTTCTGTGATTTCAGGCATTTTCTGGCTGAAATTGAGGGACCTGAGCAAAACTCTGATAAAAGGCTGACAAAGGACTACTGATGCTGTTGGAATCTGACCTCCCTGCACTCGAAACAGATTTTCTGGAGCTACTGAACTCCAAATGGAGCAATCTCAACATCTTTGGAAAGTAGACATTCAGAGCTTTCCATCAATATATAATAGTCTATACTTTGTTTGAGATTTGATGATGTAAACTGGCGCTCAACGCCAGTTCCATGCTGCATTCTGGAGTCAAACGCTAGAAACACATCACGAACCAAAGTTGAACGCCCAAAATACGTTACAACTTGGTGTTAGATACCTTCTTATGCTAAGTTCATGAAGGACATTCTGAGTCTTAAGAATGATTGGAGGGAGACAAAAATAGTCCTCTTCACTGAAGAGTGCAGTGCAATCATTCAAAATAGCCAACCAGAGAAACTTAAGGATCTTGGAAGCTTTATGATACCATGCACTCTAGGTGATGCTTGCACAAAGACAACTTTATGTGACCTTGGAGTAAGCATCAACCTAATACTTGCCTTATTAATAAAAAAGCTTTGCTTGACTGATGAAGTCAAACCAATCCGCATATTTCTTTAACTTGCTGATGGCTCTATTAAGATACCATCAGGCGTAGTTGAATACATGATTGTTAGGGTTAGACCCTTTGCTTTTTTCACTGACTTTGTGGTGTTGGATATGGAAGGGCACAAGAGTGCATCCCTTATCCTAGGGAGACCCTTCCTAGTTACAAGATGGATGATGAGCGGATAATTTATACGCTTTTTGGCATTGTTTTTAGGTAGTTTTTAGTATGATCTAGTTACTTTTAGGGATATTTTCATTAGTTTTTATGCTAAAATCACATTTTTGGACTTTACTATGAGTTTTTGTGTTTTTCTGTGATTTCAGGCATTTTCTGGCTGAAATTGAGGGACCTGAGCAAAACTCTGATAAAAGGCTGACAAAGGACTACTGATGCTGTTGGAATCTGACCTCCCTGCACTCGAAACAGATTTTCTGGAGCTACTGAACTCCAAATGGAGCAATCTCAACATCTTTGGAAAGTAGACATTCAGAGCTTTCCATCAATATATAATAGTCTATACTTTGTTTGAGATTTGATGATGTAAACTGGCGCTCAACGCCAGTTCCATGCTGCATTCTGGAGTCAAACGCTAGAAACACATCACGAACCAAAGTTGAACGCCCAAAATACGTTACAACTTGGTGTTCAACTCCAAGATAAGCCTCAGCTCGTGGATAGATCAAGCTCAGCCCAAACATACACCAAGTGGGCCCCGGAAGTAGATTTATGCATCAATTACTTACTCCTGTAAACCCTAGTAACTAGTTTAGTATAAATAGAACTGTTTACTATTGTATTTTCATCTTTGGCCTCAGTTTTATTTTATTATTCATCTTAGGAGACTATTGATCACGTTTTGGGGGCTGGCCATTCGGCCATGCCTAGACCTATCACTTATGTATTTTCAACGGTGGAGTTTCTACACACCATAAATTAAGGGTGTAGAGCTCTGCTGTACCTCAAGTTTCAATGCAATTACTACTATTTTCTATTCAATTCGATTTATTCCTATACTAAGATATTCGTTGCACTTCAACTTGATGAATGTGATGATTCGTGACACTCATCATCATTCTCACCTATAAACGCGCGTGACTGACAACCACTTCCGTTCTACCTTAGACCGGCGCATATCTCTTGGATTCCTTGATCAGAATCTTCGTGGTATAAGCTAGAATTGATGGCGGCATTCATGAGAATCCAGAAAGTCTAACCTTGTCTATGGTATTCCAAGTAGGATTCCGGGATTGAATGACTGTGACGAGCTTCAAACTCCTAAAGGCTGGGCGTTAGTGACAGACACAAAAGAATCACGGGATTCTATTCCATCCTAATTGAGAACCGACAGATGATTAGACGTGCTATGACAGAGCATTTGGACCATTTTCACTGAGAGGATGGGATTTAGCCATTGACAATGGTGATGCCCTACATACAGCTTGCCATGGAAAGGAGTAAGAAAGATTGGATGAAAGCAGTAGGAAAGCAGAGATTCAACAGGGACAAGCATCTCCATACGCTTATCTGAAATTCCCACCATTAATTTACATAAGTATTTCTATCCTATTTTATTTATCTTTTAATTATCTAATCCAATCACATTTGAATCAGCCTGACTGAGATCTACAAGATGACCATAGATTGCTTCATACCAACAATCTCCGTGGGATCGACCCTTACTTACGTAAGGTATTACTTGGACGACCCAGTGCACTTGCTGGTTAGTTATGCGGAGTTGTGACTAAGTGTAATTCACATGTGAGAGCTACCAAATTATTGGAGCCATTGTTGATGAACACAAATCCGTGCACCAAGTTTTTGGCGCCGTTGCCGGGGATTGTTCGAGTATAGACAACTGACGGTTCATCTTGTTGCTCAGATTAGGTAATTTTCTTTTCAAAAAGTTTTCAAAAATCTTTCAAAAATTTTTTTCTTTATTTTCGTTTTTCTAAAGAATATTTTCGAAAAAAATAAAATAAAAATACAAAAAAAATCATAAAATCATAAAAAACCAAAAAATTTTGTGTTTCTTGTTTGAGTCTTGACTTGAGTCAATTTTTAAGTTTGGTGTCAATTGCATGTTTTAAAAATTTTTCTTGCATTTTTCAAAAATTCATGCATTCATGGTGTTCTTCATGATCTTCAAGTTGTTCTCGGTAAGTCTTCTTGTTTGATCTTGATGTTTTCTTGTTTTGTGTCTTTTGTTATTTTTCATATGCATTTTTTGTTTGTTAGAGTCCAAGCATTAAAGAATTCTAAGTTTGGTGTCTTGCATGTTTTCTTTGCATCAAAAATTTTTTCAAAAATATATTCTCGATGTTCATCATGATCTTCAAAGTGTTCTTGGTGTTCATCTTGACATTCATAGTGTTCTTGCATGCATCATGTGTTTTGATCCAAAATTTTCATGTTTTGGGTGATTTTTATGTTTTTCTCTCTCATCATTCAAAAAAAAAAACCAAAAAAAGGTGCATGCTATGGTGCCTATATACATTTGCCTAACTTACTAAAAAGAGATAAAAATAAGTATTTAAATTAAAAAATATAAAAGTAAATAAATTTTTAATATTTAAAACTTACCATAAAAGACAAGTTCGGCAATTTCGGCACCAAAATTATAGGCACCACAGAATTTGCCCCAAAAAAATATCTTTTCCTTAATTTTCTCATAATTTTCGAAAATTTGAGTTGACTTAGTCAAAAAAATTTTAAAATTAGTTATTTCTTACAAGTCAAGTCAAATTTTCAATTTTAAAAATCCTATCTTTTCAAAAAAATTTTTAAAAATCAAATCTTTTTCATTTTTATCTTATTAATTTTGAAAATTTTAAAATTATTTTCAAAATCTTTTTCTTAATTTTATTTCAAATTTTCGAAATTACACTAACAATTAATGTGATTGGTTCAATAATTTAAAGTTTGTTACTTTCTTGTTAAGAAAGGTTCAATCTTTAAATTCTAGAATCATATCTTTTAGTTTCTTGTTAGTTAAGTAATTAATTTTAATTTTAAAAAAATTTTAATCTTTTTCAAAATATCCTTTTCTAAAAAAATCATATCTTTTTTATATCTTTTTATCATATATTTTATATCATATCTTTTTCAAAATTTTATCTTTTTCAAAAATTTGATTTCAAAATATCTTATCTAACTTCTTATCTTCTTATCTTTTCAAATTTAATATCTTTTTCAACTAACTATTTGACTTTTTGTTTGTTTCTTATCTTTTTCAAAACTACCTAACTACTTTTCCCTCTTTAATTTTCGAAAATATCTCATCTCTTTTTCAAAAATTCTTTTTAATTATTTTAAATTTTAATTTTAATTATATCTTATCTTTAATTTTCGAAAATCATTAACTACTTTTTCAAAATTATTTTCGAATTCTCCCTCTCTTCTCTTATTCTATTTATTTATTTATTTACTAACACTTCTCTTCACCTCTCTTCATCTCCAATCACTGCCTCTATCCTCACCCTTGTGATTGGATTCTCCACTTTTATTCCTTTATTCTTCTACTAATAATAAGGATCCTCTTTGTCCAGATATAGAGGATTCCTCTTCCTTTTCTTTTTCTCTTCTTTTTCATATGAGCAGGAACAAGGAAAAAGACACTCTTGTTGAAACTGATCCAGAACCTGAAAGGACTCTAAAAAGGAAACTAAGAGAAGCTAAATTACAACAATCTAGAGGCAACCTTTTTGAAATTTTCGAACAAGAGAAGGAGATGGCAGCCGAACCCAACAACAATAATGCAAGGAGGATGCTTGGTGATTTCACTAAACCAACATCCAAGTTTGATGGAAGAAGTATCTCAATTCCAGCCATTGGAGCAAACAATTTTGAGCTGAAACCTCAATTAGTTGCTTTGATGCAACAGAACTGCAATTTTCATGGACTTTCATCTGAAGATCCTTATCAGTTTTTAACTGAGTTCTTGCAGATTTGTGAGACTGTTAAGACAAATGGAGTAGATCCTGAAGTCTACAGGCTCATGCTTTTCCCTTTTGCTGTAAGAGACAGAGCTAGAACATGGTTGGACTCACAACCTAAAGATAGCCTGGACTCCTGGGATAAGCTGGTCACGGCCTTCTTGGACAAATTCTTTCCTCCTCAAAAGCTGAGCAAGCTTAGAGTGGATGTTCAAACCTTCAAGCAAAAAGATGGTGAATCCCTCTATGAAGCTTGGGAAAGATACAAGCAGATGACCAAAAAGTGTCCTTCTGACATGTTTTCAGAATGGACCATATTAGATATATTCTATTATAGTCTATCTGAGTTTTCCAAGATGTCATTGGACCATTCTGCAGGTGGATCTATTCACCTAAAGAAAATGCCTGCAGAAGCTCAAGAACTTATTGACATGGTTGCAAATAACCAATTCATGTACATTTCTGAGAGGAATTTCGTGAATAGTGGGATGCCTCAGAGGAAGGGAGTTCTTGAGATTGATGCTCTGAATGCCATATTGGCTCAGAACAAAGTGTTGACTCAGTAAGTCAACATGATCTCTCAAAGTCTGAATGGATGGCAAAATGCATCCAACAGTACTAAAGAGGCAGCTTCTGAAGAAGCTTATGATCCTAAAAATCCTGCAATGGCAGAGGTTAATTACATGGGTGAACCTTATGGGAACACCTATAATTCATCATGGAGAAATCATCCAAATTTCTCATGGAAGGATCAACAAAAGCCTCAACAAGGCTTTAATAATGGTGGAAGAAACAGGCTAAGCAATAACAAACCTTTTCCATCATCTTCTCAGCAACAGACAAAGAATTCTGAACAGAGCCCCTCTAACTTATCAAACATAGTCTCTAATCTATCTAAGGCCACTTTAAGTTTCACGAGTGAAACAAGATCCTCCATTAGAAATTTGGAGGCACAAGTGGGCCAGCTGAGTAAGAAAATCATTGAAACTCCTCCCAGTATTCTCCCAAGCAATACAGAAGAGAATCCAAAAGGAGAGTACAAGGCCATTGATGTAATCAATATGGCCGAACGCACAAGGGAGGAGAAGGACGAAAATACTAGTGAGGAAGACCTCTTGGGACATCTCTCAAACAAGAAGGAGTTTCCTATTGAGGACCTAAAGGAATCTGAGGCTCATATAGAGACCATAGAGATTCCATTAAATCTCCTTCTGCCATTCATGAGCTCTGAAGACTATTCTTCCTCAGAAGAGGATGAAGATGTGACTGGAGAGCAAGTTGCTCAATATCTAGGAGCCATCATGAAGTTGAATGCCAAGTTGTTTGGTAATGAGACTTGGGAAGGTGAACCTCCCTTGCTCATTAGTGAACTTGATACATGGGTTCAGCAAACTCTACCTCAAAAGAAACAAGATCCTGGGAAATTCTTAATACCCTGTACCATAGGCACCATGACCTTTGAAAAAGCTCTGTGTGACCTAGGGTCAGGCATAAATCTTATGCCACTCTCTGTAATGGAGAAACTAGGGATCATTGATGTACAGCCTGCCATATTCTCATTACAAATGGCAGATAAGTCAGTAAGACAAGTTTATGGATTAGTAGAGGACGTGTTGGTAAAGGTTGAAGGCCTTTACATATCCCTGGGAGACCTTTCCTAGCCACAGCAGGAGCTGTGATTAATGTTGACAGAGGAGAGCTAGTCCTTCAATTGAATGGGGACTACCTTGTGTTTAAAGCTCAAGGATCTTCCTCTGCGACCATGGAGAGGAAGCATGAAAAGCTTCTCTCAATTCAGAGTCAAACAAAGCCCCCACAATCAAACTCTAAGTTTGGTGTTAGGAGGCCACAACTAAACTCTAAGTTTGGTGTTGAACCCCCATGTCCAAACTCTAAGTTTGGTGTTCGGAGTTCACAACATTGACCTGATCACCTTTGTGGCTCCAAGAGAGCCCACTGTCAAGCTATTGACATTAAAGAAGCACTTTTTGGGAGGCAACCCAATTTTTATTTATCTAATTTTATTTTTATTTTATTGTTATTTTGTGTTTTATTAGGTTCACGATCATGTGGAGTCACGAAAAAAATACAAAAATTAAAAACAGAATCAAAAATAGCAGAAGAAAAATCACACCCTGGAGGAAGGACTTACTGGCGTTTAAACGCCAGTAAGGAGCATCTGGCTGACGTTCAACGCTAGAACAGAGCATGGATCTGGCGTTGAACGCCAGAAATAAGCAACATTCTGGCGTTCAAACGGCAGGAATACACCCTGAGGAGAGCTGGCGCTGAACGCCAGAAACAAGCATGGACCTGGCGTTCAACGCCAGAAACATGCTGCACATGGGCGTTGAACGCCCAGAATGAGCATCTCTTCGGCGTTTAAACGCCACAAATGTATGCAAAGGCATTCTATATGCCTAATTGGTGCAGGGATGTAAATCCTTGACACCTCAGGATCTGTGGATCCCACAGGAATACCTCAGGATCTGTGGACCCCACGGGATCATCTCAGGATCTGTGGAACTCACAGGATCCCCACCTATCTCACCCTCTCTCTCTCTCCATTCACGGTCATCCCTTCTGTTTTTCATTCACCATTCACATCCATCCACTCTTCCCCATACACCCCACCTACCTTCAAAATTCAAAATCTCTTTCCCACCCAAACCCACCCTACATGGCCGAATACACCTCTCCCCCTCTCCTCCATAGTTTCTTCCTCTTCCTCTTCTCTTCTTTCTTCTCTTGCTCGAGGGTGAGCAATATTTTAAGTTTGGTGTGGTAAAAGCATAAGCTTTTTGTTTTCCATAACCATTGATGGCACCTAAGGCCAGAGAAACCTCAAAAAAAAAAGAAGAGAAAAAGGAAGACAAAAAGCTTCTAGCTCCGAGTCATGGGAGATGGAGAGATTCATCTCAAGGGTCCATAGCTCAGTAGAAGAAGCATTTGATTGCACATCAAGAAAGCATGAGGAATTCCCTCATTAAGAGATCCCTGAGATACCTCAGGGAATACATTTTCCTCCACACAATTATTGGGAGCAACTAAGGATAAGAGCACCAAAATCATTAGGGATCATGCAACAAAGGCAAGGAAGAGACATAGAGGAGCTCAAAGCACCATTGATCCTTCAAGAAGGCGCCACCCTCACTAAGGTGGACTCATTCCTTAACTTCCTTGTTCTTAATTCTCTGTTTTTCAATTTTTATGCTTCATGTTTATCTATGTTTTGTGTCTTTATTACATGATCATTAGTATTTAGTAACTATGTCTTAAGGCTATAAATAATTCCATGAATCCTTCACCTCTCTTAAATAAAAAATGTTTCTAATTCAAAAGAACAAGAAGTACATGAATTTTAAAATTATCCTTGAATTTAGTTTAATTATATTGATGTGGTGACAATACTTTTTGCTTTCTGAATGAATGCTTAAACAGTGCATATTTTTTATCTTGTTGTTTATGAATGTTAAAATTGTTGGCTCTTGAAAGAATGAAGAAAAAGAGAAATGTTATTGATAATCTAAAAAATCATGAAATTGATTCTTGAAGCAAGAAAAAGCAGTGAAAGAACAAGGCTTGCGAAAAAAAAAAGAAAAGTGGCGAAAAAAATAGAAAGAAAAAGAAAAAGCAAACAGAAAAAGCCAATAGCCCTTAAAACCAAAAGGCAAGGGTAAAAAGGATCCAAGGCTTTGAGCATCAATGGATAGGAGGGCCCAAGGAAATAAAATCCAGGCCTAAGCGGCTAAATCAAGCTGTCCCTAACCATGTGCTTGTGTCATGAAGGCCCAAGTGAAAAGCTTGAGACTAAGTGGTTAAATTTGTGATCCAAAGCAAAAAGAGTGTGCTTAAGAGCTCTGGACACCTCTAATTGGGGACTCTAGCAAAGCTGAGTCACAATCTTAAAAGGTTCATCTAGTCATGTATCTGTGGCATTTGTGTATCCGGTGGTAATACTGGAAAACAAAGTGCTTAGGGCCACGGCTAAGACTCATAAAAGTAGCTGTGTTCAAGAATCAACATACTTAACTAGGAAAATCAATAACACTATCCGAAATTCTAAGTTCCTAGAGAAGCCAATCATTCTAAACTTCAAAGGAAAAAGTGAGATGCCAAAACTGTTTAGAAGCAAAAAGCTACAAGTCCCGCTCATCTAATTAGAATTAATATTAATTGATATTTTGGGATTTATAGTATATTCTCTTCTTTTTATCCTAATTGATTTTCAGTTGCTTGGGGACAAGCAACAATATAAGTTTGGTGTTGTGATGAGCGGATAATTTATACGCTTTTTGGCATTGTTTTTAGGTAGTTTTTAGTATGATCTAGTTACTTTTAGGGATATTTTCATTAGTTTTTATGCTAAATTCATATTTCTGAACTTTACTATGAGTTTGTGTGTTTTTCTGTGATTTCAGGCATTTTCTGGCTGAAATTAAGGGACCTGAGCAAAACTCTGATAAAAGGCTGACAAAGGACTGCTGATGCTGTTGGAATCTGACCTCCTTGCACTCGAAATAGTTTTTCTGGAACTACTGAACTCCAAATGGCGCGATCTCAATGGCTTTGAAAAGTAGACATCCAGAGCTTGCCAGCAATATGTAATAGTCTATACTTTGTTCGATATTTGATGATGTAAACTGGCGCTCAACGCCAGTTCCATGCTGCATTCTAGAGTCAAACGCCAGAAACACGTCACGAACCAGAGTTGAACGCCCAAAACACATTACAACTTGGCGTTCAACTCCAAGATAAGCCTCAGCTCGTGGATAGATCAAGCTCAGCCCAAACATACACCAAGTGGGCCCCGGAAGTGGATTTATGCATCAATTACTTACTCCTGTAAACCCTAGTAACTAGTTTAGTATAAATAGAACTTTTTACTATTGTATTTTCATCTTTGGTCTCAGTTTTATTTTATTATTCATCTTAGGAGACAATTGATCACGTTTTGAGGGCTGTCCATTCGGCCATGCCTGGACCTATCACTTATGTATTTTCAACAGTGGAGTTTCTACACACCATAGATTAAGGGTGTGGAGCTCTGCTGTACCTCAAGTTTCAATGCAATTACTACTATTTTCTATTCAATTCGATTTATTCCTATTCTAAGATATTCATTGCACTTCAACTTGATGAATGTGATGATCCGTGACACTCATCATCATTCTCACCTATGAACGCGCGTGACTGACAACCACTTATGTTCTACCTTAGACCGGGCGCATATCTCTTGGGTTCCTTGATCAGAATCTTTGTGGTATAAGCTAGAATTGATGGCGGCATTCATGGGAATCAGGAAAGTCTAACCTTGTCTGTGGTATTCCGAGTAGGATTCTGGGATTGAATGACTGCGACGAGCTTCAAACTCCTGAAGGCTGGGCATTAGTGACAGACGCAAAAGAATCACGGGATTCTATTCCAACCTAATTGAGAACCGATAGATGATTAGCCGTGCTGTGACAGAGCATTTGGACCATTTTCACTGAGAGGATGGGATGTAGCCATTGACAACGGTGATGCCCTACATACAGCTTGCCATGGGAAGGAGTAAGAAAGATTGGATGAAATCAGTAGGAAAGCAGAGATTAAACAGGGACAAGCATCTCCATACGCTTATCTGAAATTCCCACCATTAATTTACATAAGTATTTCTATCCTATTTTATTTATCTTTTAATTATCTATTCCAATCACATTTGAATCAACCTGACTGAGATCTACAAGATGACCATAGATTGCTTCATACCTACAATCTCCGTGGGATCGACCCTTACTCACGTAAGGTATTACTTTGACGACCCAGTGCACTTGCTGGTTAGTTGTGCGGAGTTGTGACTAAGTGTAATTCACGTATGAGAGCTACCAAATTATTGGAGCCATTGTTGATGATCACAAATCCGCGCACCAATGGACCCTCATTGATGTTAAAAAATGGGAAGTAACCCTAAGCGTCAATGAGAAAAAGTTCATACTGAATGCTATCAAGGTGATGTAGCATCCAGACACACCTGAGGAATGCATGAGCATTGACCTCATTGATTCTCTGGTGAAAGAAGTAAATATGGCCAAAAGTCTCAAGGAAGGGCTGAATGACATCCTTACTGATGAACAGCCTGACTTGAAAGATCCTTTGGAAACTCTTAAGGAAAAAGAGAAAAATCTAAAGCTTGAGCTTAAGCCATTGCCATATTCCCTGAAATATGCATTTCTAGAAGATGGAGATACCTATCCTGTAATCAAAGCTCTGCCTTAGAACCACAGGAAGAAGAAGCACTAATTTAAGTGCTCAAAACAGATAGGACCGCCCTTGGGTAGACTATAGGTGACCTTAAGGTCATTAGCCCAGCCCGATGCATGCATAAAATCCTGTTGGAGGATAATGCCAAACCAGTGGTGCAACCATAGAAGCGATTGAATCTAGCTATGAAGGAAGTGGTGTAAAAGGAAGTCACTAACCCTTGGGAGGCTGGGATCAGTTATCCCATTTCTGACAGTCCCTGGGTGAGCCCTGTCCAAGTTGTTCCCAAGAAGGGAGGCATGACAGTTGTTCATAATGAAAAGAATAAACTAATCCCTAAAAGGACAATTATAGTGTGGCGTATGTATATTGACTATAGAAGACTCAATGACGCTACCTGGAAGGATCATTTTCCTTTACCATTTATTGACCAAATGCTAGAAAGACTAGCAGGGCATACTTTTTATTGTTTCCTAGATGGATATTCCAGGTATAATCAAATGATAGTGGATCCATAGGATCAAGAGAAGACAGCATTCACATGCCTCTCTGGCGTGTTTGCCTACAGGCGAATGCCATTTGGCCTGTGCAATGCACCTGCCACCTTTCAGAGATGTATGCTATCCATCTTTTCTGATATGGTAGAAAAGTTTCTTGATGTGTTCATCGATGACTTCTCTATTTTTGCAGACTCATTTGACTCTTGCCTTGATCATCTGACCCTAGTTCTGGAAAGATGCCAAGAAATAAACCTAGTTCTAAACTGGGAGAAATGCCACTTCATGGTAACTGATGGAATTATTCTTGGGCATCAGATCTCAAATAAGGGGATAGAAGTGGATCAAGCTAAGGTGGAAGTGATTGAATGCTTGCCTCCACCTACTAATGTCAAGGCAATCAAAATTTTCCTAGGACATGCAGGATTTTACAGGAGGTTCATAAAATATTTTTCTAAAATTGCAAAACCCCTGTGTAATCTCTTGGCCACTGATGTTCCATTTGTCTTTGACCAAGAATGCCTACATGCCTTTGAAACCCTAAAAGCCAAGATTATCACTACTCCTATAATCTCTGCACCCAATTAGGACTTGCTATTTGAACTAATGTGTGATGCCATTGACCATGCCATTGGCACAGTTCTGGGACAGAGACATGACAAGCTTCTGCATGTCATTTATCATGCTAGTCGTCTACTAAATGATGCGCAGAAAAATTACACTATTACAGAAAAGGAGCTCCTTGCAGTGGTTTATCCCATTGACAAGTTCAGATCCTACCTAGTAGGATCTATGGTCATTATCTATACTGACCATGCCACTCTAAAGTACCTTCTCACCAAGCAAAACTGTAAGCCCAGACTCATAAAATTACTCTGGCAAGAGTTTAATATAGAAATTAGAGACAGAAATGGCACAGAAAATCAAGTGGCTGGCCACTTTTCTAGGATTGAACTTATAGCAGGGACTTCTCGTCCCTCCACTGACATATCCGAATCCTTTCCAGATGAACAACTCTACGCCATCCAGACAGCACTTTGGTTTACAGACATTGCAAACTACAAGGCCGTAAGGTTCATTCTCAAGGAGTTTAACAGGCAGCAAGCTCGGTAACGCATGCATGATGCAAAATACTACTTGTGGATGAGCCATATCTCTTTAAGAGATGCTTGAATGGAATAATCCGACGGTGTGTGTCTAAGGAAGAGGCACAGAGGCATTTCTATGGCTCAGACTATGCAGGACATTTTGGAGGTGAGCGGACAGCCACCAAGATTCTCCAAAGTGGCTTTTACTAGCCTACTCTCTTTAAAGACTCTAGAGAGTTTGTCCGTAAATGTGATAGTTGCCAAAGGGCTAGCAATCTCCCTCATGGTCACAGCATGCTTCAGCAAGGAATCCTAGAGATTGAGTTGTTTGACGTATGGGGCATAGATTTCATGGGACCCTTCCCGCCTTCATACTCAAACACTTAGATCCATTTGGCAGTAGATTATATGTCTAAATGAGTTGAAGCAACAACAACACCCACTAATGACTCTAGAGTAATAATGAAGTTCCTCCAAAAGAACATCTTCAGCAGATTTGGTATCCCTAGGTCACTAATTAGTGATGGAGGTACTCATTTCTGCAAGAGACAGCTGGATTCTGTCTAAAGCTGTTACGGAGCTCACCATAAAGTAGCAACACCATATCCCCAAACAAATGGGCAAGCTGAAGTCTCAAATAGAGAACTAAAGCAAATCCTTGAGAGGATAGTAAGTACCTCTAGAAAGGATTGGGCTAGAAAGCTTGATGATGCTCTACGGGCATACAGAATAGCTATCAAAACACCTATTGGAACCTCACCATATCAGCTTGTATATGGGAAGTCATGTCCTTTACTAGTGGAACTAGAACACAAAGCCTATTGGGCTACTAGATTTCTTAACCTTGATGCTAAAGCAGTGGGAGAAAAATGACTTCTCCAACTAAATGAGTTAGACGAATTCCGCTTAGACGCATTTGAAAATGCAAAGATCTATAAGGGAAAGGCAAAGAGGTGGCATGACAGGAAGTTATCTTTCAGAGTCTTTAAACCAGGACAAAAGGTTCTGCTCTTCAACTTAAGACTTAAACTGTTTCCTGGGAAACTCAAATCCTGTTGGACAAGACCGTTTGTGATACTAGTGTATCACCTTACGGGTGCATAGAACATCAAGGTAAAGAAAAAAGGTTCACTGTCAATGGACAGAGGGTCAAGCATTATCTTGAAGGAGATATAGAGCCAGGAGGCTCAGCACTGCTACTAAGTTAAGTACAGTGAAGTCTAGCTAAAAACATTAAAGAAGCGCTTGTTGGGAGAAAACCTAATGATTCCTCATATATTATTAATTTTTTTATTTATTACTTATGTTTTAATTAATTTTCTTTTTAATTTTTGATTATGTTTTAATTAGGTTAATTTTCATGTTAGTGATCATGAACAGTGCTTAAACAGAAACAGAATGATGCAAAAAAGCAAATAGAATACCATGGTGAAGGAAGCTCCCTGGTGTTAAACGCCAGAAAGGGGAGGCAATTGGGCGTTCAAATGCCCATGGAGGAAGCAAACTTGGCATTTAACGCCAGCCAGGGAGCACTGGCTGGGCATTTAACGCCTAAAGGGGAGCACAAGCCTGGCGTTAAACGCCAGCTAGGGAGCCCTAGCTGGGTGTTTAACACCCAAGAAGAAGCACATGCCTGCCACTAAATGCCATCCAGGGAGCCCTGGCTGGGCGTTTGACGCCCAAGAAGGAGGAAGCCATTCTGGGCGTTTAAACGCCAGCAAGACAGCATGGAGGTAATTTCAAAATTCTCATCTTTTCTTCATTCAATCCATCTTTTTCAAATCCAATTTCAAATATTCTTTGATTTTTAAATCAAATCTTGTTCAAATACTTCAATTTCAATTAAATTTAAAATTTAACATATTTTCAATTCTTTTCAAATCCTTTTCAAAATTTAATATCTTTTCCAACTTATTTTCAAATTCCTTCAAAATCTTTTTTTATTTTGTTCATATCTTTTTAATAAGCTTTCAAATCTTTTTCATACTTTTTATCTTATCTTTAAAATCTTTTATATTTTTTTCAAATCTTTTGTTATCTTTCAAGTTTAAGAACTTATTTTTTTCTATCTTTTTCAAAAATCATTATCCTTCTTTAATGATTATTTTCGAAAATCCCTTCCCCCCTGCCTATATATATGTGACCGTACCCCTCTCACTCACTCACCACCTCTCATTCAAATTCTATTCTCTTTTTCTTCTTCTACTTCACTTCTCTTCTTCTTTCTTTCTTACCCTTTTCTCGAGGACAATCAAATCTTCTAAATTTGGTGTGGAAGGAGCCCTGTTCTCTCATCAAGAATTCAATCCCATGGCTCCAAGAAGTGGCAAGACTGCCCCAAAGAACAAGAAAGAAGACAACTCAACAGTTGTTTTCAAACCTGTTCGATTCCTTACCAAGAAACATGAAGAACATTATCACAAGATAATGAGTAAAAGGCCAGTAATCCTTGAGGTGGGATTCAACTTAGGAGAAGAAGAATACCCGGAGATCCAAGAGTAAATTTGAAGGAGAGGTTGGGAGATTCCGACTGATCCTCAGTTTAAAGTTGGATACCACATGATCCATGAATTTTATGCAAATCTGTGGACGATAGATAAGCAAAAGAAAGATGGAAGGGTGAGAGAGATCTTCAAATTACCTTTGTAAAGGGATGACTCTGAATCATACAATAGAAGGGGGGTAGCCAACCAAAAGCTGGATCAAGTCCTAGAGGACATATGCTTGCCTAGAACTCAATGGATTGAAAACACAAAAGGGCAGCCAAACCAGCTAAAAAGGGCAAACCTCAAGCCAGTTGCTAGAGGATGGCTAGACTTCATTGGGTGTCCTATACTCCCCACAAGTAACCGCTTTGAAGTCACTATTCCAAGAGCTGTGATGATTCACTGCATCATGATGGGAAATGAGGTAGAAGTCCACCAAATAATCCCCCGTGAGATCTACAAGTTGGCAAATAGGGTGTCTACTAATGCCATGCTGGCTTATCCAAATCTCATCTTTCGCCTATGCCAAGAGGCTAAGGTTATGATCCAGGAGGACAATTTCACTCCAGTAGAAAGCCCAATCACCAAGCAGGTGATGGAGAGTGCCAGGATACAAGAAGATCAACCCAAAAGGAAGGCGCCTGAGCCTCCCCAAGAGAACCCTCCAATTGAGTTTGTGTGTTTTTGTACAATTTCAGGTATTTTCTGGCTGAAATTAAGGATCTGGAGCAAAAGTCTAATTCAGAGACAAGGAAAGCACTGCAGATGTTATCCGGATCTGACCTCCTTGCACTCGGAAAAGCTTTTCTAGAGCTACAGAATTCTAAATGGAGATTTCATAACGGCTATAGAAAGTTAACTTTCGGAGGTTTCCAGCAATGTATAATAGTTTATACTTTACTTCAGATTAGAAAGCCCAAAACTGGCGTCCAACGCCAGCCTCCTGCCCACTTCCAGGCGTCTAGCACCCAAGGAGTCGAAACCAGCGTCCAAACGCCCAAAGTGGACCCCCTAGCCAGTGTTGAACACCCTAGAGGCCTCATAGCACAAGGATCTCATCAAAGCTCAGCCCAAACACTCACCAAGTGGGCCCCAGAAATGGATTTTAGCACCAAAAAAACTGTTTTACCCTTACTAGTCATTAGTTTAGTATTCAAGGGATATTTTGCATCATCTTTGCCTACTTTACACATTATTTTTGTTTACCACATTGTATTTTTCTTTTAGTATGAGTTTCTAAATCTCCTAGGTTGAGGGGAAGGGCCCTTTTAAGTTCTATGAATTAATAAAAGTATTACTATTCTTTTTCGATCCTGTTTGATTTAATTCTAAGATGTATACTCATTCTTTAACATGGTGAATAGGATGACTGGTGCATGAAATTGCAATCACACTTTTGCAATTCCGCACAACTAACCAGCAAGTGCACTGGGTTGTCCAAGTAATACCTTACGTGAGTAAGGGTCGATCCCACGGAGATTGTCGGCTTGAAGCAAGCTATGGTTATCTTGAAACTCTTAGTCAGGATATCAATAATTATCGGGGTTGATTGTAAAAAGTAAAAGAACATGAAATAAGTACTTGTTTTGCAGTAATGGAGAACAGATTGAGGTTTTGGAGATGCTTTATCTTCTGAATCTCTGCTTTCCTACTGTCTTCTTCTTCAAACACGCAAGACTCCTTCCATGGCAAGCTGTATGTAGGGTTTCACCGTTGTCAATGGCTACCTCCCATCCTCTCAGTTAAAATGTTCAACGCGCTCTGTCACAGCACGGCTAATCATCTGTCGGTTCTCAATCGGGTTGGAATAGAATCCAGTGATTCTTTTGCATCTGTCACTAACGCCCAACCCTCAGGAGTTTGAAGCTCGTCACAGTCATTCAATCCTTGAATCCTACTCAGAATACCACAGACAAGGTTTAGACCTTCTGGATTCTCTTGAATGCCACCATCAATTCTAGCTTATACCACGAAGATTCTGATTAAGGAATCCAAGAGATATTCACTCAATCTAAAGTAGAACGGAGGTGGTTGTCAGGCACACGTTCATAGGCGAGAATGATGATGAGTGTCACGAATCATCACATTCATCAGGTTGAAGAACAAGTGATATCTTAGAACGAAAGCAAGCATGATTGAATGAAAAATAGTAGTAATTGCATTAATCCATCAAGACACAGCAGAGCTCCTCACCCCCAACCATGGGGTTTAGAGACTCATGCTGTAGCAGATACAATGAGAAATGTGTAAAGTGTCATGAGGTACAGATACAATGTCAAAAGATCCTATTAATAGTGAACTAGTAACCTAGGGTATACAGAAATGAGTAAATGACGTAAAAATCCACTTCTGGGTCCACTTAGTGTGTGCTTGGGCTGAGCATTAAAGCTTTCATGTGTAGAGACTTTTTCTGGAGTTAAACGCCAGCTTTTATGTCAGTTTGGGCGTTTAACTCCAATTTTTATGCCAGTTCCAGCGTTAAACGCTGGGAATTCTGAAGTTGATTTGCAACGCCGGTTTGGGCCATCAAATCTCGGGCAAAGTATAGACTATTATACATTGATGAAAAGCCCAGGACGTCTACTTTCCAACGCCATTGAGAGCGCGCCAATTGAGCTTCTAGAAAATCCACTTCGAGTGCAGGGAGGTCAGAATCCAACAGCATCTGCAGTCCTTTTCAGCCTCTGAATAAGATTTTTGCTCAGGACCCTCGATTTCAACCAGAAAATACCTGAAATCACAGAAAAACACACAAACTCATAGTAAAGCCCAGAAAAGTGAATTTTAACTAAAAACTAATAAAAAATGTAATAAAAACTAACTAAAATATACTAAAAACATACTAAAAACAATGCCAAAAAGCGTATAAATTATCCGCTCATCACAACACCAAACTTAAATTGTTGCTTGTCCCCAAGCAACTGAAAATCAAAATAGAATAAAAAGAAGAGAATATATTATAGACTCCAAAATATCAAAGAAACTTAGCTCCAATTAGATGAGCGGGACTAGTAGCTTTTTTGCTTCTGAACAGTTTTGGCATCTCACTTTATCCTTTGAAGTTTAGAATGATTGGCATCTATAGGAACTCCGAACTCAGATAGTGTTATTGATTCTCCTAGTTAAGTATGATGATTCTTGAACATAGCTACTTTATGAGTCTTGGCTGTGGCCCAAAGCACTCTGTCTTCCAGTATTACCACCGGATACATACATGCCACAGACACATAACTGGGTGAACCGTTTTAGATTGTGACTCAGCCTTGCTAGAGTCCCCAATTAGAGGTGTCCAGGGTTCTTAAGCACACTCTTTTTGCCTTGGATCACTTTTTATTTCTACCCTTGCCTTTTGGTTTAAAGGGCTGTTGGCTTTTTCTGCTTGCTTTTTCTTCTTCCTTTTTTTTTATTTTTTTATTTTTTTATTTTTTTATTTTTTGCTTTTTCTTGCTTCAAGAATCAATTTGATGATTTTTTTAGATCCTCAATAACATTTCTCCTTTTCCATCATTCTTTCAAGAGCCAACAAATTTAACATTCTTTAAACAACAAATTCAAAAGACATATGCACTGTTCAAGCATTCATTCAGAAAACAAAAAGTATTGTCACCACATTAAACTAATTCAACTAGTTTCAGAGATAAATTCGAAATCCTGTACTTCTTGTTCTTTTGTAATAAAAACATTTTTCATTTTAAGAAAGGTGATGGATTCATAGGACATTCATAGCTTTAAGGCATAGACACTAAGATACTAATGATCATGTAATAAGACACAAACATAGATAAACATAAGCATAAAAATTTGAAAAATAGAAAGTAAAGAACAAGGAGATTAAAGAACGGGTCCACCTTAGTGATGGCGGCTTGTTCTTCCTCTTGAAGATCTTATGGAGTGCTTGAGCTCCTCAATGTCTCTTCCTTGCCTTTGTTGCTCCTCTCTCATGATTCTATGATCTTCTTTAATTTCATGGAGGAGGATGGAATGTTCTTGGTGCTCCACCCTTAGTTGTCCCATTTTGGAACTCAATTCTCCTAGGGAGGTGTTGATTTGCTCCCAATAGTTTTGTGGAGAAAAGTGCATCCCTTGAGATGAATCTCTCCATCTCCCATGGCTCGGAGGTGGAAACTTTTGCCTTCCCTTTCCTCTTTCTAGAGGTTTCTCCGGCCTTAGGTGCCATAAATGGTTATGGAGAAACAAAAAGCAACGCTTTTACCACACCAAACTTAGAAGGTTTGCTCGTCCTCGAGCAAAAGAAGAAAGAAGAGAGAGAGTGGTGGGTAGGTAGGGATCCTGTGGGGTCCACAGATCCTGAGGTGTCAAGGATAATTCATCCCTGCACCAAGTGGCGAGCAAAAATGCTCCTTCTGCCATTCCTGGCGTTAAACGCCGGGCTGGTGCCCATTTCTGGCGTTTAACGCCAGCTTGGGGCCCATTCCTGGCGTTTAACGCCAGTCTGGTGCCCCTTTCTGGCGTTAAACGCCCAGAATGGTGCCAGACTGGGCGTTAAACGCCCATTTGCTGCCCTTACTGGCGTTTAAACGCCAGCAAGTTTTCCTCCAGGGTGTGCTATTTTTCTTTCTGTTTTTCATTCTGTTTCTGCTTTTTTTCAATTGATTTTGTGACTTTCCATGATCATCAACCTATAGAAAACATAAAATAACAAAGAAAAATAATAAATATAACATGGGGTTGCCTCCCAACAAGCGCTTCTTTAATGTCAGTAGCTTGACAGTGGGCTCTCATGGAGCCTCACAGATACTCAGAGCCATGTTGGAACCTCCCAACACCAAACTTAGAGTTTGAATGTGGGGGTTCAAGACCAAACTTAGAAGTTGGTTGTGGCCTCCCAACACCAAACTTAGAGTTTGATTGTGGGGGCTCTGTTTGACTCTGTTTTGAGAGAAGCTCTTCATGCTTCCTTTCCATGGTTACAGAAGGAGAACCTTGAGTCTTATAGTTTGCACTGTCTGCAAGCCACGGAGCTTCCTGAATAGCAAATAATTGCTCATCCGGAAAGGTTTCAGAGATCTCAGTAGGAGGGAGGAATGCTCCTGCTACTGGTTCTATCCGGGACAGGTGATCAGCTACTTGATTCTCTGTCCCTTTTTTGTCTCTTATTTCTATATCAAACTCTTGCAGAAGCAACACCCATCTTATGAGCCTGGTTTTTGAATCCTGCTTTGTGAGTAGATATTTAAGAGCAGCATGGTCAGTGTACACAATCACTTTTGATCCTACTAAATAAGATCTGAACTTGTCAACGGCATAAACCACTGCAAGTAACTCCTTTTCTGTGGTTGTGTAGTTCTTCTGTGCATCATTTAGAATACGGCTGCCATAATAAATGACGTGCAGAAGCTTACCATACCTTTGTCCCAATACTGCACCAATGGCATGGTCACTGGCATCACATATTAGTTCAAATGGTAATGTCCAGTCTGGTGCAGAGATGACTGGTGCTGTGACTAGCTTAGCTTTCAGAGTCTCAAACGCCTGCAGACACTCATTATCAAAGATAAATGGCGTGTCAGCAGCTAGCAGATTACTCAGAGGTTTGGCAATTTTTGAAAAATCCTTTATAAACCTTCTGTAGAATCCTGCATGCCCCAGAAAGCTTCTGATTGCCTTAACATTTGTAGGTGGTGGTAATTTTTCAATTACTTCAACTTTAGCTTGATCCACCTCTATTCCCTTGTTTGAAATTTTATGCCCAAGGACAATCCCTTCAGTCACCATAAAGTGACATTTTTCCCAGTTTAAAACTAGGTTGGTCTCTTGGCATCTTTTCAGAACAAGTGCTAGATGGTTAAGGCAGGAGCTGAATGAGTCTCCAAATACTGAAAAGTCATCCATGAAGACTTCCAGAAATTTCTCTACCATATCTGAGAAGATAGAGAGCATGCACCTCTGAAAGGTTGTAGGTGCATTGCACAGACCAAAAGCCATCCTTCTGTAGGCAAATACTCCAGAAGGACATGTAAATGCTGTTTTCTCTTGGTCCTGAGGATCTACTGCAATTTGGTTGTAACCTGAATAGCCATCCAAAAAGCAGTAATATTCATGACCTGCCAGTCTCTCTAGCATCTGGTCTATGAATGGTAAAGGAAAATGATCCTTCCTGGTGGCTGTATTGAGCCTTATGTAGTCAATACACATACGCCACCCTGTAACTGTTCTTGTAGGAACCAGTTCATTCTTTTCATTATGAACCACTGTCATGCCTCCCTTCTTGGGGACAACGTGGACAGGGCTCACTCAGGGGCTATCAGAAATAGGATAAATAATCCCAGCCTCTAGTAACTTAGTGACCTCTTTCTGCACCACCTCCTTCATGGCTGGATTTAACCGCCTTTGTGGTTGAACCACTGGCTTAGCATCATCCTCCAATAGGATCTTGTGCATGCATCTTGCTGGGCTAATGCCCTTAAGATCACTTATGGACCACCCAAGAGCTGTCTTGTGTGTCCTTAGCACTTGAATTAGTGCTTCCTCTTCCTGTGGATTTAAAGCAGAGCTTATGATCACTGGAAAAGTGTCACCTTCTCCCAGAAATACATATTTCAGGGATGGTGGTAGTGGCTTGAGCTCGGGTTTAGGAGGCTTATCTTCTTCCTGAGGAATTTTCAGAATTTCTTTTATTTCCTTTAGTTCCTCCAGATCAGGCTGAACATCTTTAAAGATGTCCTCTAGCTCTGATTCAAGACTTTCAGTCATATTGATCTCCTCCACCAAAGAGTCAATAATGTCAGCGCTCATGCAATCATTTGATGTGTCTGGATGCTGCATAGCTTTGACAACATTTAACTTGAACTCATCCTCATTGACTCTCAGGGTTACTTCCCCTTTTTGGACATCAATGAGAGTTCGTCCAGTTGCTAGGAAAGGTCTTCCTAGAATGAGAGTTGCACTCTTGTGCTCCTCCATTTCCAGCACTACAAAGTCAGTTGGAAAGGCGAATGGCCCAACCTTGACAATCATGTCCTCAATTATGCCTGATGGATATTTAATAGAGCCATCAGCAAGTTGGAGACATATCCGGGTTGGTTTGACTTCTTCAGTCAACCCAAGCTTTCTGATAGTGGATGCAGGTATTAGATTGATACTTGCTCCAAGGTCACACAGGGCTATCTTGGTGCAAGCACCTTCTAATGTGCATGGTATCATAAAGCTTCCTGGATCTTGAAGCTTTTCTGGTAAGCTTTTCAGAATGACTGCACTGCATTCTTCAGTGAGAAACACTTTTTCAGTTTCTCTCCAATCCTTCTTATGACTTAAGATCTCTTTCATAAACTTAGCATAAGAAGGTATTTGCTCAAGTGCCTCTGCAAACAGAATCTTTATTTCAAGAGTCCTTAGATAGTCTGCAAAGCGGGCAAATTGCTTATCCTGTTCCGCTTGGCGGAGTTTCTGAGGATAAGGCATCTTGGCTTTATATTCTTCAACCTTAGTTGCTGCAGGTTTATTCCTTATAGAGGTGGTTGGAGAAGCCTTTTTAGAGGGGTTACTACCAGCACTCTCAGGTGTCTAATTCCCCATTGGCGTTTGAACGCCAGGATTGGGTGAAGAATGGGCGTTTAACGCCAATTTTTCCCCCTTTTCTGGCGTTTGAACGCCAGAACTGGGCAGGGAATGGGCGTTTAACGCCAGCTTTTCCCCCCTTTTTGGCGTTTGGACGCCAAGAGTATTCCTCTCTGGGCTCTTACTGTCCTCAGAGGGATTTTGGACAGTGGTTTGATTATCCTCTGTCAATTGTTCCTTTATTGGCTTTTTGCTACTTTGAGCAGTGTTATTCAATGTCTTCCCACTCCTCAGTTGAGCTGCTTAGCATTCTTCTGTTATCTGTTTAGATAGCTGCTGTTTTGCCTGATTCAACTGTGATTCTATGTTCTTGTTAGCAATTTTAGTTTCTTGGAGCATTTCTTTAAATTCTGCTAACTGTTTTGTCATCAGTTGTAATTGCTGATTAAGCTCAACCATCTGTTCTTAAGGATTAGGATCAGTGGCTACTGCCATAACTTCTTCTTTTGTAGAGAACTCATTGCTAGAGTACAAATATTGATTTCTAGCAACAGTATCTATAAGCTCTTGAGCCTCTTCAATCGTCTTCCTCATATGTATAGATCCACCAGCTAAGTGATCTAAAGACATCTGAGCTTTTTCTGTAAGCCCATAGTAGAAGATGTACAGCTGTACCCACTTTGAAAACATTTCAGAGGGGCATTTTCTTAGCATACCTCTATACCTCTCCCAGGCATTATAAAGGGATTCATTATCCTCTTGTTTAAAGCCTTGGATGTCCAACCTTAGCTGTGTCATCCTTTTTGGAGGGTAAAACTGATTCAGGAATTTGTCTGATAACTGTTTCCATGTCTTTATGCTTGCTGTAGGTTGGTTATTCAACCACCTCTTAGCTTGATCTTTTACAGCAAATGGAAACAGTAATAGTCTGTAGACATCCTGATCCACCTCTTTATCACGTACTGTATCAGCAATTTGTAAGAATTGTGCCAGAAACTCAGTAGATTCTTCCTGTGGAAGACCGGAATACTGGCAATTTTGTTGCACCATAATAATGAGTTGAGGATTTAGCTCAAAGCTGTTTGCTTTAATGGGAGGTATACAGATGCTACTCCCATATGCAGCTGTAATGGGGTTAGCATATGACCCCAGAGTCCTTCTGGACTGTTCAATTCCACTTAGGTCCATGATGGAGAAAGGGAATATGATATGAATTCACAAGTAAAGTAAAATATTTTTTTTGATCAAAAAAAATTAAAATAAAACAAAAGGAAAACAAAATAAATTTTCGAAAACTAAAATAAGATCAAGGCAAATTGAAAACTAAATCAATTAGTCAATTAAGAAGATTTTGGAATTAGCAATTGAAAAGATATAATTGAAAATTATTTTGAAAAATATTTGATTTTTTTGAAATGAGGAAAGAGAAAAACAACAAAATGACACCAAACTTAAAATTTTTAGAAAATCAGACACAAATTTTCGAAAACTTAAAGGAAAACAAAAAGAAGACACCAAACTTAGAATTTTTAAAGATAAAAAAGGGACTAGGGACATGCAGATTCGAAAAATCAAAAGAAAAAAAAAGCATGCAATTGACACCAAACTTAAAATATGAAACTAAACTCAAATAAAAGACTCTAAACCAACTAAAATAAAATAGTCCTAATCTAAGCAACAAGATAAGCCGTCAGTTGTCCAAACTCGAACAATCCCCGGCAACGGCGCCAAAAACTTGGTGCACGAAATTGCAATCACACTCTTGCAATTCCGCACAACTAACCAGCAAGTGCACTGGGTCGTCCAAGTAATACCTTACGTGAGTAAGGGTCGATCCCACGGAGATTGTCGGCTTGAAGCAAGCTATAGTTATCTTGTAACTCTTAGTCAGGATATCAATAATTATCGGGGTTGATTGTAAAAAGTAAAAGAACATGAAATAAGTACTTGTTTTGCAGTAATGGAGAACAGATTGAGGTTTTGGAGATGCTTTATCTTCTGAATCTCTGCTTTCCTACTGTCTTCTTCTTCAAGCACGCAAGACTCCTTCCATGGCAAGCTGTATGTAGGGTTTCACCGTTGTCAATGGCTACCTCCCATCCTCTCAGTGAAAATGTTCAACGCGCTCTGTCACAGCACGGCTAATCATCTGTCGGTTCTCAATCGGGTTGGAATAGAATCCAGTGATTCTTTTGCGTCTGTCACTAACGCCCAACCCTCAGGAGTTTGAAGCTCGTCACAGTCATTCAATCCTTGAATCCTACTCAGAATACCACAGACAAGGTTTAGACCTTCCGGATTCTCTTGAATGCCGCCATCAATTCTAGCTTATACCACGAAGATTCTGATTAAGGAATCCAAGAGATATTCACTCAATCTAAAGTAGAACGGAGGTGGTTGTCAGGCACACGTTCATAGGTGAGAATGATGATGAGTGTCATGGATCATCACATTCATCAGGTTGAAGAACAAGTGATATCTTAGAACGGAAGCAAGCATGATTGAATGAAAAATAGTAGTAATTGCATTAATCCATCAAGACACAGCAGAGCTCCTCACCCCCAACCATGGGGTTTAGAGACTCATGCTGTAGCAGATACAATGAGAAATGTGTAAAGTGTCATGAGGTACAGATACAATGTCAAAAGATTCTATTAATAGTGAACTAGTAACCTAGGGTATACAGAAATGAGTAAATGACGTAAAAATTCACTTCTGGGTCCACTTAGTGTGTGCTTGGGCTGAGCATTGAAGCTTTCATGTGTAGAGACTTTTTCTGGAGTTAAACGCCAGCTTTTATGCCAGTTTGGGCGTTTAACTCCAATTTTTATGCCAGTTCCAGCGTTAAACGCTGGAAATTCTGAAGCTGATTTGCAACGCCGGTTTGGGCCATCAAATCTCGGGCAAAGTATGGACTATTATACATTGCTGGAAAGCCCAGGATGTCTACTTTCCAACGCCGTTGAGAGTGCGCCAATTGGATATCTGTAGCTCCAGAAAATCCACTTCGAGTGCAGGGAGGTCAGAATCCAGCAGCATCTGTAGTCCTTTTCAGCCTCTGAATCAGATTTTTGCTCAGGACCCTCGATTTCAGCCAAAAAATACCTAAAATCACAGAAAAACACACAAACTTATAGTAAAGCCCAGAAAAGTGAATTTTAACTAAAAACTAATAAAAAATGTAATAAAAACGAACTAAAATATACTAAAAACATACTAAAAACAATGCCAAAAAGCGTATAAATTATCCGCTCATCAATGACCAGTGACAATCAGCTCTGCTCATCATACTAGGACCGTGTGCCTGACAACGACCCGTGTCTACTTGGGTTCGTGTGAATACTGTAACGACCTAACTTCCAGAACGTCATGATCGTACCGAAAGTAAGGTGTTACTAACATGCTTTCCTTTATTAACTATTTACTATTGAGCCTTTAGTTCGATATTGCGTTTCAGTTTCTAAGAAAATTCTAGAAAATTTTGTTTTTGATTATCAAAATCATATATCAAATATTTCAAAGTAATAATAATCACATAATTATTAATAATAATATCTGTCATACAAAAGATTTCAAATAAAACTTAGATACAAACCCTATCCCTTTGTATAAAATAAAAATCTTAAGCAATAAGTGCGAGAGAACTCTATGAAAGCAAATTAACTCATACATTTAACTCATAAATATAGTCCAACAATCGTCCACAGCTTCAAAGTGAGTCTTCGAACCGGTGTCACTGAAAGAGGGAAAGATTTTGGGGTGATAACAAACCACACGTTCTCAGTAGGGAATGGGAATGCCGCAAAAGTAATGATTAACATGCAAATAATTAACTTTGCTTAATAAACCATCTTTGTCAAACCCATTTGAAATACTTTTTAATCTTACTTTAGATAAATAATTACTTTCTTTAAATTTTTAAACCCAAAACAAATCTCAATCGCAAAACTTGTCATATTAAATATCTTTCAGCCACATAATTGATTCTCAGCCATAACAACAGATATTAATCATCTCTATCCATTCACAAACTACTAGCACAAGTAAGAAACGCAATTCAACACACAAACAAATCACAATAAGACAAACAACACACTCACAGAGAAGTAATACAGGCAAACACAACCAAATGTAAATGCACAACTGATAAACCCCATTTTTAGGGTTCATCTTGTACTGAATTTAGAGTATTTTATCAATCTTTTGTCACATTTAGCCAAGGAATTAGCATGATTTTGTAATCTCTCCCGTATTTGTGCTTAAGTGTAAAAACATGCTTTTTAAGCCTTATTTTGATGAATTCTAATTCCTCCTTAATTCCATAAGATGCCTTGATTTGTTTGCTAGTAATCTCAGGTTAAAATAGGCTAAGCATGGATTAAAGGAGCAAGGAAGGAAGCATGCAAGTGGAGAGAAGCACAAAAAGCCAAAGAACGGATCTCGGCCAAGGACGCGCACGCACACAAGGCGCCCGCGCGCACATCGCTAAATCGGCCATGGATGTGCACGCGTATCGTGCACGCACGCGTTGTAGTCCGCACGTGATTCTATTATTGCAACACGTGCCTGGTGATTTTGGAGCATTTCTGCAACCAACTTTGGCGCCAAACTGCATATAAGAACCAAAGGTTGAAGGGGATTGACACACATTCACATCCATACACTCATTTTGCACTTTCTTAGATATTTTTAGTTAGTTACATTTGTAGAGAGAGACTCCAACCTCTCTCTAGGGTTCATCTTCCTTCTCTCAATTCTCAATCATTCCTTGGTGAGATCTATTGCAACTCTCAATTTACTTTGTTCATGTTATAGATCTTCTTTTCTAATCTCAATTAGTGTTTGTAATCGTTCAATTCTCATAGATCTTAGATTTAACTTTGTTGTTTTGGATTCTATTAATGCATTGAAGATCTCATTTCATTGCTATTCGTTAATGATTGTTGTTAATCTCTTGTATTGAATTACTTTGATTCTAGGCTTCTTCTCAATTCTACTATGTCTTTCATTCTTGCTCTCTACATGTTTGAGAAAATGCCAACTTTAGATATAGAGTAGCATCCCCTTCACTTGGCCTAGTGGTTGAGTCATTGGAGACACTTGAATAATGGATGTCAATTGTTGATTGAGAATTGAAAATTGCTAATTGACTTAGAGTGCACTAAAGCTAGACTTCCCTAGGGTAAGACTAGGACTTGTGACTCAAGTTATTTACTTTTACTTGACTTTCCTCTATGACTAGGGGTTAACTAAGTGAAGTAATACTCCATTGTGATCACAATTGAAGGAAGCTATAGTGATGGAACTTCCAATGTTCAACCTTGGCCAAGGCTTTTAATATTGATTGATTGTTGTTCTCCTTTGTTAGCACTTTTATGCCACACTCTTCAAACCACAAAAGACCACTTAACCAATAGCATGCATCCTTGTAGCATTCCTAGGGAAGAATGACTCGGGAGATTAATACTCTCGATTATAGATTGTAGAATTTCTTTGATAATAGATTTTGTGTCGGTTTAGACTATACTACGATTGGTTACTTGATAATTTCTATACCGTCAAAAAAATTCATTCATCAAAATGGTGCCGTTGCTGGGGAAAGCACATGAGTGCCATGTTTTTGGTTAATGTAAATATGTGAATATTGTAGATATGTTTGTCTTTTGCTTGTTTGTTAATTTTCATTAGTTTTAGATCTCTATTAGTTTTGTTCCCATTTGCCACTATGAATTCTCGTCCTTGTGGTTTTGGATATGTCTATGACTATGTTATAGGTGATGAAAACTTGAATGATGGCTCACATTATGGGAGAGATGAATTCTTGGGAAGGGAGCCACATCCATATGAGCAATCATCATGGCCACCTCCCCCTTCAAGTTACTATGATAATCCTTCCTATAATGCATATCATTCTTATGGATATGATGATTCTTATCATGGTTATGCCACTCAACCACCATCATTCTATGCACCATACTCTCAACACAGTCCTCAAACACCATCATTCCAACCGCCATATTCTCAATCCACATCTTATTTCCACTAATTACCTCCATACGATCCAAATCTATATTCCCCTTATGCATATCCTTGTGACGATTATGAACAAAAAATCCTTGAATTACCACCACTCCAACATCTTTACCCTCCAAACCATGTCCCCATGGATGATACACTTTGTATCATTCTTCAAGAACAAGAAGAGCTCCAAACCGCACTCACTAGTTTCACCTCTACCCTCCAAGAATCTATATCCCGTATAATTCTACCTTCTACCAACAACCAAAATAACTTCCCACCTCCAAGCTTTAATGAACCTCCTTTCCAACCATATCATGATTTCCCCTCTCCGCCACAAACCTCCATGGAAGCATATCAATGTCCATCAATCCAAGAGCCATACGATCCTACTTATGTTAGCAAGGCATAACAAGAATCAAGGGATTGTTTCAAGGAAGAAATATATCGATTTCATGTAACCATCCGTCAAAAGATGGACTCTTGGGATTCATACAACAAGCAAAGCATCTTCACGGATGAATATGAAAAATCAACCGAAGAAATGAGCATGAAGGAGATTTTAGAATCCCAACATGAGGATAAGGAGATGGAGTATGTCTTGCAACAAGTGGAGGAGGAAGAGATCATCGAAGAAGAAACGGTTGAAGAGTTAGAGGAGGTTAAACAAGAGGTAGATTTCAAGCTTGAGAACACTTCCACACCAAGTGATATTGTTGATGATCTTGTGGAAGTTGTTGAAGTCTCTTCCATTGAACTTGAAAATGATGTTGAGGAGGATAATGTGTAACTTCCAAGGCATAGTATGAGTAATGAAAGGTTGGAAGAGGTTGACCAAGAGATGGATTCAATCATTGAGAATTTCCTATCTACAATTGAATCCCCTCCCATTGGGCTTGAAATTGAGATCAAGGAAGAAGATGCACAACCTCCCATGCCGTTAGTAAGCAATGAAGAGGAGATCGAATTGGAAGGAAGCTACCAAGAGGAAGAGGTTGAAATTGAAGAAGCTTGTGAAGATGTGGAGGTAATCAAGTAAGAGTACAAGGGAGTGGAGCTCACAAGATCATGGGGACCACCCCTTCCTAAGTCACCATCCAACATAACATTCAAGTGGGTAAAATTCTTATCTCTAATCTTTACTTTCCCACTTGAATATGGTTTGCTTGAGACAGATGGGCAACTTAGAGCTCTTTGTAGATTGAGGAGTAAGAGAGAGTCATGTAGTGGTTGGAAACATCACTCTAAGTTTATGATGGTTGCTTGCTCAAGGATGAATGGCAATGAGTGGTGTAGAACCAAATTGCATGGGTCTAGGGGAATGTCTGGAGGCCTAATTGAGAATTCAATAAGTTTGTCACCCAATTGGAAGCATGGAGATCAAAAAGAAAGGGGGTTGACAAACAAAGTATGGGACCCCGGAACATACATAGAGCACTATCAACTTAGAGGCCTTGTCACTTGCTTAGGCCCCCTTGAAGGCCTTGTACGTTTAAGTTGGAACCCCGGAGGCTATTGGAAGTGCAAACACTGGTGGGGATCCAAAGAAGAGTTTAAGCATAAACCACCCTAGCAAGGACTCCACCAAATGTCCAACTTAAGGACTTAAACTAAAAGTGCTAGGTGGGAGACACCCCACCAAGGTAAACTCTTTCCACTCTCATCTAATTTTGTTTAATAAGTGATTTGAGTTACCATTGTAGGTAGGTTTTCATTTCATAATTGGCTTGTGTGTAGATTGGTTGCTAGCATATTAACATGTATGTTGTGCTTAGTAATAATGGAATAAATCTCAAAACCAACTTGCATTTTATAAAGTGTGTGATTTTTGACTGAATAAGGAGTTGTAGGCACCATGGGAGTTTTTGGGCATTTTAAAGCTTTTAGGTATTTCTGAAAAAAAAAAAGGGGGGGACGGACGCGTGCGCACGCAGTACGCGCACGCCTCAACGAGCGGATGCATCACCATACTGAATTCCAAAGAATTGGGCCACCCTTATGCGAGCGTTAGGCTCTTAGCCCAACTCACCTCACGCGAATGCGCACATCGTGCTTGCGCACCATTAAGCAAAAATACCCATCCGCGCGGATGCACACCTGCCGCGTACGCGTCACCTGGCTGATGCCGCTATCCGATACATGCCTCCTGAGAGTTGCGCCTACTCTGGGCCAACACTATGCCTCCAGCCCAACTCCTAGCCCGCGTGTGCACACTGTACGCGCACGCGTCTTCGCAACTTTCACCACCCACGCGTAAGCGCCTAAGGCACTGATGAGCGGATAATTTATACGCTTTTTGGCATTGGTTTTAGGTAGTTTTTAGTATGATCTAGCTACTTTTAGGGATGTCTTCTTTAGTTTTTATGCTAAATTCACATTTCTGGACTTTACTATGAGTTTGTGTGTTTTTCTGTGGTTTCAGGTAATTTCTGGCTGGAATTGAGGGACCTGAGCAAAACTCTGATAAAAGGCTGACAAAGGACTGCTGATGCTGTTGGATTCTGACCTCCCTGCACTCAAAATGAATTTTCTGGAGCTACAGAACTCCAAATGGTGCACTCTCAACGGCGTTGGAAAGTAAAAATCCAGATCTTTCCAGTAATATATAATAGTTCATACTTTATTCGAGATTAGATGACGCAAACTGGCGCTCAACGCTAGTTCTACGCTGCATTCTGGAGTCAAACGCCAGAAACACGTCACGAACCAGAGTTGAACGCCAAAAACATGTTACAACTTGGAGTTCAACTCCAATAGAAGCCTTAGCTCGTGTAAAGTTCAAGCTCAGCCCAAGCACACACCAAGTGGGCCCGGGAAGTGAATTTCTGCATCAATTACTTACTTCTATAAACCCTAGTAGCTAGTCTAGTATAAATAGGACTTTTTACTATTATATTTTGATCCTGGATTGTATTTTTGATCCTGTGATCGTGTTTTGGGGGCTGGCCTCTCGGCCATGCCTGGACCTTCATCACTTATGTATTTTCAACGGTGGAGTTTCTACACACAATAGATTAAGAGTGTGGAGCTCTGCTGTACCTCGAGTTTTAATGCATGTACTTTTATTTTTTATTCAATTCGACTTATTCTTGTTCTAAGATATTCGTTGCACTTCATCTTGATGAATGTGATGATCCGTGACACTCATCATCATTCTCATCTATGAACGCGTGTGACTGACAACCACTTCCGTTCTACCTTAGACTGGGCGCATATCTCTTGGATTCCTTAATCAGAATCTTCGTGGTATAAGCTAGAATTGATGGCGGCATTCATAGGAATCCGGAAAGTCTAACCTTGTCTGTGGTATTCTGAGTAGGATTCCGGGATTGAATGACTATGACGAGCTTCAAACTCGCGATTGCTGGGCGTGATGACAAACGCAAAAGAATCAAGGGATTCTATTCCAACATGATCGAGAACCGACAGATGATTAGCCGTGCTGTGACAGAGCATTTGGACCATTTTCACTGAGAGGATGGGATGTAGCCATTGACAACGGTGATGCCCTACATACAGCTTGCCATGGAAAGGATTAAGAAGGATTGGATGAAAGCAGTAGGAAAATAGAAATTCAACAGCGACAAACACCTCCATACACTTGTCTGAAATTCTCACCAATGATTTACATAAGTATTTCTATCTTTATTTTCTGTTTATTTATTATTATTATTTGAAAACTCCATAACCTTTTATTATCTACCTAATTGAGATTTACAAGATGACCATAGCTTGCTTCATACCAACAATCTCCGTGGGATCGACCCTTACTCACGTAAGGTATTACTTGGACGACCCAGTGCACTTGCTGGTTAGTTGTGCGGAGTTGTGACAAAGTGTGATTCACGTTTGAGAGCACTACCAAGTTTTTGGCGCCATTGTTGATGATCACAATTTCGTGCACCAAGTTTTTGGCGCCGTTGCCGGGGATTGTTCGAGTATGGACAACTGACGGCTCATCTTGTTGCTCAGATTGGGTAATTTTATTTTATTTTATTTTGTTTTATTGTTCTTAAATTTCGAAAAAAAATTATATTACTTATCCTGTTCTTTAGAATTTTTAAGAATGAATTCTAGAGTTTCATGAAGCATGCTGAAGCCTGGCTGGCTGTAAAGCCATGTCTAAATTCTTTTGGACTGAGGCTTCAAAACCATCTTCATAGAGGCAAGTTAATTCGAATATTAGCTGTATGTTAAAGCTTGGCTGGCTATTGGCCATGTCTAGTGTTTTGGACCGGAGCTTTCACATAAAACTTGGCTGGCTATTAAGCCATGTCTAATTCCTGGACCGGAGCTTTAGACAAACATTGCATGATTCCTGGAATTCATATTAAAAATTTAGAATTTCTTATTTTATTTTTCCTATATGTTTTCAAAAAAATATAAAAATAAAATACAAAAAAATAGAAAATCATAAAAATAAAAAATATTTTGTGTTTCTTGTTAGAGTCTTGTGTCAAGTTTTAAGTTTGGTGTCAATTGCATATTCATCATGCATTTTTCGAAAATTGCATTCATGCATTGCATTCATCGTGATCTTCAAGTTGTTCTTGATGAGCTTTCTTGTTTGATCTTCATATTTTCTTGTTTTGTGTTGTATGGTATTTTTCATGTGCATTTTTGCATTCATAGTGTCTAAACATGAAAGATTTCTAAGTTTGGTGTCTTGCATGTTTTCTTTACATTGAAAATTTTTCAAAAATATGTTCTTGATGTTCATCATGATCTTTAAAGTGTTCTTGGTGTTCATCTTGACATTCATAGTGTTCTTGCATGCATCATGTGTTTTGATCCAAAATTTTCATGCATTGAGTATTTTTAGTGTTTTTCTCTCTCATCATAAAAAATTCAAAAATAAAAATAAATAAATAAATAAATATCTTATCTTTTTAAATCTAATCTTTTTAAAATCTTTTTCAAAAATCATATCTTTTCCATTTTTTTATCAATTCGAAAATTTCAAAAATCTTTTTCAAAATATTTTCAAAATATTTTTCTTATCTTTACATCATATTTTCGAAAATATCATCAACATTTAATGTTTTGATTCAAAAATTTCAAGTTTGTTACTTTCTTGTTAAGAAAGATTCAAACTTTAAGTTCTAGAATCATATTTTGTGATTTCTTGTGAGTCAAGTCATTAATTGTGATTTTAAAATTCAAATATTTTTCAAAACTAATTTCAATCATATCTTTTTAAAACCATATCTTTTAAAATCATATCTTTTCAATCTTATCTTTTCAAAATCATATCTTTTTAAAATCATATCTTTTTAATCATATCTTTTCATATCATATCTTTTTCAAACTTTAATTTCAACAATCTTTTCTAACTTCTTATCTTTTCAAAATTAATTTTCAAATCTTTTTCAACTAACTAATTGATTTATTTATTTGTTTTATCTTTTATCTTTTTCAAAACCACCTAACTAATTTTCTCTCTCTAATTTTCGAAAATTACCTTCCTCTTTTTCAAAATTCTTCTAATTAACTAATTATTTCAAATTTTAATTTTAATTTTATTTTATTTTAATTTTCGAAAATTACTATCCCTTTTTCAAAATTTATTTTTCGAATTTCTATCCCTCTCACCTCTTTCTATTTATTTTATTTATTTACTAACACTTCTCTTCATCCTAAAATTCGAACCCCCCTCTCTCTGAGTTCGAATTTTCCTCTTCTCCTTCCTATTCTTCTTCTTTTCTACTCACATAAAGGAACCTCTATATCTGGACAAAGAGAATCCCTATTATTATTTTCTGTTCCCTTCTTTTTCATATCTCTATATCTCCAAGGACAAGAACATTCCTATTGAAGCAGATCCTGAACCTGAAAGGACTCTGAAGAGGAAGTCAAGAGAAACTAAAATTCAACAATTCAGAGAAAACTTTACAGAAATTTTCGAAAAAGAAGAGGAGATGGCAGCTGAAAATAATAACAATGCAAGGAGGATGCTTGGTGATTATACTACACCTAAGGCCAGAGAAACCTCAAAAGAAAAAAAAAAGAGAAAAGGGAAGATAAAAAGCTTCCACCTCCAAGTCATGGGAGATGGAGAGATTCATCTCAAGGGTCCATAGCTCAGTAGAAGAGCATTTGACTGCACATCAAGAGAACATGAGGAATTTCCTCATCAAGAAATCCCTGAGATACCTCAGGGGATACATTTTCCTCCACATAATTATTAGGAGGACCAAAATCACTAGAGAGGAGCAACAAAGACAAGGAAGAGACATAGAAGAGCTCAAGGACATCAATGGTCCTTCAAGAAGGCGCCACCCTCACTAAGGTGGACTCATTCCTTGTTCTTAAATTTTTTTCTGCTTTTCGTTTTTTTTATGTTATATGTTTATCTATGTTTGTGTCTTTATTACATGATCATTAGTATTTAGTAACTATGTCTTAAGGCTATGAATAATTCCATGAATCCTTCACCTCTCTTAAATGAAAAATGTTTCTAATTCAAAAGAACAAAAAGTACATGAATTTTGAAATTGTCCTTGAAATTAGTTTAATTATATTGATGTGGTGACAATACTTTTTGTTTTCTGAATGAATGCTTGAACATTGCATATTTTTTATATTGTTGTGTATGAATGTTAAAATTGTTGGCTCTTGAAAGAATGATGAACAAAGATAAATGTTATTGACAATCTGAAAAATCATGAGATTGATTCTTGAAGCAAGAAAAAGCAGTGAAAAAGCAAAAGCTTGAAAAAAAAAGAAGAGTGGCGAAAAAAAATAGAAAGGAAAAGAAAAGCAAGCAGAAAAAGCCAATAGCCCTTAAAACCAAAAGGCAATGGTAAAAAGGATCCACGACTTTGAGCATCAATGGATAGGAGGGCCCAAGGAAATAAAATCCAGGCCTAAGTGGCTAATTGAAGCTGTCCCTAACCATGTGCTTGTGGCATGCAGGTCAAAGTCAAAAGCTTGAGACTGAGTGATTAAAGTCGTGATCCAAAGCAAAAAGAGTGTGCTTAAGAACTCTGGACACCTCTAACTGGGGATTTTAGCAAAGCCGAGTCACAATCTGAAAAGGTTCACCCAGTCATGTGTCTGTGGCATTTATGTATCTGGTGGTAATACTAGAAAACAAAGTTCTTAGGGCCACGTCCAAGACTCATAAAAGTAGCGAGTAAATACCCTTTCCGACCCCTGTCCATTTTGAAAATTGACTATACGCCCCCTAACCTTTATAAATTATCAAATCGGCCCTTATCCATGAACTCCGTGATACGAATTAGCCCTTGAGTTGGTTTCTCCGTTCAAAGTCAACGGAAAACGCTGAGGTGTAACGTGCAGCCAATGACATGGCGTTGGATCACCAAACGTGGATTGCTCTATAGGCATGTGGACAAATAAGCCCCTGCACACTCAGCAAAACGACGTCATTTTGCTTGGCATCATTTTGCACGTTTGGGGTGAAATCTCATTCTCCCCCTTGTGCACAACTCAACCACCATATATCACCCTCGTTCTCTCCCCAAAATTACGAAGAAACCCTAAGAGACCGAAACGTTTCCCTCCAAGCAAGCTGACAGAGACTTCCAACAGGGAGGTGTTGACGGTGCTGTAGACGGAGGAACTGACGGCGCTACTAAGGTTAGTGTCGCTATCTAATCTTGAAGCTTCGTTAGGTTGTGTTGCTCCATTTTTTTATTGAACTTGGTAACTGGTTATTGATTATTTGGATTAGTGATCACCCCATGCATGTTCTAAAATGTTAAAATGAGGTGTGATTGAAGTAGTTAATTAATTTATAATTATTGCACATTGTTGTTCTAATAGATGTCATATGAAGTAGTCCCTGTTTTTCATCATGGGGGTTGGTTTGAACGGGATGAAGATGGTGCATTGTTATACCGCGACGGAAGTGTTGAGACATTTCCTCCGTTAGACATCGATTATGTTAATTTCAAGGATTTGGAGGAAATGTTCAAGGATTTAAGGTATACAAGTTACAAACAGATGTATTGGTATGATGGTAGTGCCCATTTAGAGTCTGGGTTGCATGTTCTCAAAGGGGATAAGGAAATCAATGAAATGTGTGATAAGAAGATGGAGAATGTGGAGTCGGATTTGCTGGTTATTTACTTTGAGCATGATGTTAGTCAACCAGTATATGGGCCTGATGTTGTTGAGGTAGATTCACCTTCTTCCGATGACGGATATGAAACAACTGAAGACGAAGCCTACAAACCCCCTCCAACTGGATTAGAATCTGATAGTAGTAGTAGTGATGAGGAAGTAAATGTACAGAGGAAGAGTGTGAGGAAGAAGCAGCCTAGTGTGAGGATGAAAGAGGCAATGGATGCTGGACAAAAGGGTGCTAGGAAGAAGAGTTGTGATAGACAACAGACACCTAAAAAGAAGAAGAATGTGCCACCTGGTAGTTTTGGTGATAAGGACATGTCTCCTAGGACTAAGAAGAAGGCAAAGAGGTACGTTGGAAGAAAAAGAAAACATGTTCTATCCTAACAAGAAGCAGACACTGAGCCAAACAGTGGGCCTAGTGGAGATTAAGGTAATGGGCCAGGTGATGTTGACCCAAATGATGAGGCAAGGGAAAAGCCCAATTCAGATCCAGTGGCTGAGGAATTGGACTCAAACTTGGATAAGCCATATGAATATGAGTCTGAGGCATTTAACTCCACAATTTCTGACTCAGATGAGGAGCATAAGGCAAGATATCCTGACTTCAATGAGGATGCAGAGTATGGTGAAGTTCAGTTTTAGGTTGGACAACACTTTGAGACCATGGCAATGTTCAAGCAAGCACTAAAGGACTACTTTGTATATGAGGGAAAAGAGCTTATGTATTTGAAGAATGAGCCAAAGAGGATTAGAGCAAGGTGTGCTGAGGAGGGTTGTCCATGGCTGGTGTTTTGCTCTCATAATAGTCAGAGTCTAAGTTTTCAAATCAAGACGTTCATTGGAGACCAAAACTGTGGTAGGAATTTGAGCAGTAACATGGATGATAGAGCTTGGGTGACAAGTAAGTTGGTAAAATGGTTGGTAACTCAACCTCTAATGACTCTAAAAGAGGCACTAGAGCACATGAAGTAGGACTATAATGTCCATATAAACTATAGGATGATATACAGAGCCTTGAAAGCTGCTAGAGAGCAAGCAATTGGAAAGGAGCGAGAACAATATGGAAAGCTACATGACTACTTAAATGAAATCCACAGAAGCAATCCTAGATCCACTGGTATGATTGATGTAATTCCTCAACCGGAGGGTTGTCCACTCTTCAATAGGTTGTACATTTCACTGGATGCTTGCAAGAAAGGATTCAAGGCGGGCTGTCGCCCTCTGATCGGCTTGGATGGATGCCTCTTAAAAGGGTACTTTGGTGGTCATCTGTTGTCAGCTGTAGGGCTGGATGCCAATAATAGTTTCTTTGTTATAGCATTTGCTGTAGTTGAATCTGAGAACTCTGATTCCTGGAAATGGTTTCTTTCAATCCTGAACGATGATCTTGGTTCTGTGGTTGCCAATGGGTGGAACTTCATGTCTGACCAGCAGAAGGTTACATTACAAAATTTGTGTTTCCTTTTTGTTATATGGTTATAATTTTGTGCTTACTTGTTAATTCAACTGTTGGCTGAATTGTTATTGCAGGGTTTGGCTAAGGCATTGCACGAGGTGATGCCACAAGCCCATCATAGGAATTGTGTCTTACATATATGGAAAAACTTCATCAAGCACTTTAAGGACAAGCACACAAAAGGACTAGTTTGGAAGGCTGCTAAGAGCACAACAATGAGAGAATTCAAAGACTCAATGGAACTTGTGAAGAAGGTGAACAAGGCAGCTTGGGAGTATCTACGGATGTTTGATCTTGGTGCATGGACGAAGGCTTACTTTAGCCATGGCCCGAAGTGTGATAATATCACCAATAACATGTGCGAAGTTTGGAATGCCAAGATCGTGGAGTATAGAAACAGGTTGCAAGTTGGAGCTCAGCCCAAGCACACACCAAGTGGGCCCGGAAGTAGATTTTTATGTCATTTACTCATATTTGTAAACCCTAGGCTACTAGTTCTCTATAAGTAGGACCTTTTGCTATTGTATTTTCATCTTTGGATCATTTTAGATCTTTTGATCACGTTTTGGGGAGGCTGGCCTCACGGCCATGCCTAGACCTTGTTCTTATGTATTTTCAACGGTGGAGTTTCTACACACCAAAGATTAAGGTGTGGAGCTCTACTGTACCTCGAGTATTAATGCAATTACTATTGTTCTTCTATTCAATTCAGCTTGTTCTTGTTCTAAGATGTCACTTGTTCTTCAACTTGATGAATGTGATGATCCGTGACACTCATCATCATTCTCACATATGAACGTGTGCCTGACAACCACCTCCGTTCTACCTTAGATTGAGTGGATATCTCTTAGATCCCTTAATAGGAATCTTCGTGGTATAAGCTAGAATTGATGGCGGCATTCAAGAGAATCCGGAAGGTCTAAACCTTGTCTGTGGTATTCTTAGTAGGATTCAATGATTGAATGACTGTGACGAGCTTCAAACTCCTGAAGGCTGGGCGTTAGTGACAGACGCAAAAGAATCACTGGATTCTATTCCAACCTGATTGACAACCGACAGATGATTAGCCGTGCCGTGACAAGGTGCGTTGAACATTTTCACTGAGAGGATGGGAGGTAGCCACTGACAACGGTGAAACCCTACATACAGCTTGCCATGGAAAGGAGTAAGAAGGATTGGATGAAGACAGTAGGAAAGCAGAGAGACGGAAGGGACCAAGCATCTTCATACGCTTATCTGAAATTCCCACCAATGAATTACATAAGTATCTCTATCTTTATCTTTATGTTTTATTCATCATTCATAACCATTTGAGTTTGCCTGACTAAGATTTACAAGGTGACCATAGCTTGCTTCATACCAACAATCTCTGTGGGATCGACCCTTACTCGCGTAAGGTTTATTACTTGGACGACCCAGTACACATGCTGGTTAGTTGTGCGAAGTTGTGTTTATGCCATGGTATTGAGCACCAAGTTTTTGGATTCATCACCGGGGATTATTTGAGTTGTAGTGATCACAATTTCGTGCACCAAGTTTTTGGCGCCGTTGCCGGGGATTGTTGAGTTTGGACAACTGACGGCTCATCTTGTTGCTTAGATTAGGTATTTTTCTTCAGAGTTCTTAAGAATGAATTCTAGTGTTTCAAGGTGATGTTCATATCATCACCAAAGCTGATTGATTTTCATCAATTTAGCTCTTGAATGCAATGTCCTGCTGAAGCTTGTTCAGCCATGTCTAATTTCTTTAGACTGAAACTTTAGACTAACATTGCATGATTCCTGGAATTCTCATTAAGAATTTTGATATTTTTATTTTTCCTTTTCACTTAATTTTCGAAAAAAAATCCAAAAAAAATTACAAAATCATAAAATTCAAAAATATATTTCTTGTTTGAGTCTAGAGTCTCATGTTAAGTTTGGTGTCAATTGCATGTTTCTGTTCTTTTTGCATTCATGCATGTGTCCTCATTAATCTTCAAGTTGTTCTTGATGATTTCATTGCTCTGATTTTTAAATTCTCTTGACTTGAGTGTTTATGTGTCTCATATGCATTCTCATTTTGTTAGTGTCAGTAGTATACAAACTGCTAAGTTTGGTGTCTTGCATGCATTGTTATTTGATTTTAGTTGCATATTGATTATTCCTTATTATTAAAAATCCAAAAATATTTTTAATTTGTGTCTTTTCAAGTCAATAATATAGAGAATTGAAGATTCAGAACATACAGCAGAGGAATTATACAGAAAAAGCTGGGCGTTTAAAATGCCCAGTAAGGAAGACAAACTGCGTTTAAATGCCAGCCAGGGTGCCTGGCTGGGCGTTTAACGCCCAAAAGGGTAGTGGTTTGGGCGTTAAACGCCAGAATGTGCACCATTCTGGGCGTTTAACGCCAGGATGGCACAAGAGGGAAGATTTTGTTTTCAAATCAAATTTTTTTTCAGGTTTTCAAAATTTTTCAAAATCAAATCTTTTTCAGATCAAATCTTTTCAATCAAACCTTTTTCAAAATCAATTTCTTTCCATTTTCAAAAATACTTGCTATCAGTTAATGATTTGATTCAACATTTCAAGTATGTTGCCTTTTCTGTTGAGAAAGGTTTAATGTTTGAATCATATCTTTTCTTGTTAGCCAAGTCATTAATTTTCAAAATCAAATCTTTTTAAATTGTTTTTCAAATCATATCTTCTTAACCACATCTTTTTCAAAATAGTTTTCAATCAAATCTTTTTGATTTCTAATTTCAAAATCTTTTTCAAAAATCACTTGATTTCTTTTCCACTTTTGGTTTTCGAAAATCAATTAGTGTTTTTCAAAATGTTTTTAAAATCTCTTACTTAATTTTCGAAAATTCTTCCCCTCTTCTCACATTCTTCTTCTACCTCTTCCTTCTATTTTTCTATTCCTCTGACACCTCAAGGAATCTCTATACTGTGACATAGAGGATTCCATATTTTCTTGTTTTCTTCTCTTTCATATGAGCAGGAGCAAAGACAAAAGCATTCTTGTTGAGGCTGACCCTGAACCTGAAAGGACTTTGAAGCGAAAGCTAAGAGAAGCTAAAGCACAATTCTCTGTAGAGGACCTAACAGAAATCTTCAAAGAAGAAGACATGGCAGCCGAAAACAACAACAATGCCAACAATGCAAGGAAGGTGCTGGGTGACTTTATTGCACCTACTCCCGACTTCTATGGGAGAAGCATCTCTATCCCTGCCATTGGAGCAAAAAACTTTGAGCTTAAGCCTCAGTTAGTTTCTCTAATGCAACAGAATTGCAAGTTCCATAGACTTCCATTGGAAGATCCTCATCAGTTTTTAGCTGAATTCTTGCAAATCTGTGACACTGTCAAGACTAATGGGGTTGACCCTGAAGTCTACAGACTTATGCTATTCCCTTTTGCTGTAAGAGACAGAGCTAGAATATGGTTGGACTCACAACCTAAAGAAAGCCTGAACTCTTGGGAAAAGCTAGTCAACGCCTTCTTGGCAAAGTTCTTTCCACCTCAAAAATTGAGTAAGCTTAGAGTGGAAGTCTAAACCTTCAGACAGAAGGAAGGAGAATCCCTCTATGAAGCTTGGGAAAGATACAAACAACTAATCAGAAAGTTTCCCTCTGACATGCTTTCTGAATGGAGCATCATAGGTATTTTCTATGATGGTCTGTCTAAACTCTCCAAGATGTCTTTGGATAGCTCTGCTGGAGGATCTCTTCATCTGAAGAAGACGCCTACAGAAGCTCAAGAACTAATTGAAATGGTTACAAATAACCAATTCATGTACACTTCTGAAAGGAATCCTGTGAATAATGGGACTAATCAGAAGAAAGGAGTTCTTGAGATTGATACTCTGAATGCCATATTGGCTCAGAACAAGATATTGACTCAGCAAGTTAATTTGATTTCTCAAAGTCTGTCTGGAATGCAAAATGCACCAGGCAGTACTAAGGAAGCTTCATTTGAAGAAGAAGCTTATGATCCTGAGAACCCTTCAATGGAAGAGGTGAATTACATGGGAGAACCCTATGGAAACACCTATAATCCTTCATGGAGAAATCATCCAAATCTCTCATAGAAGGATCAACAGAGACTTCAACAAGGTTTCAACAACAATAATGGTGGAAGAAACAGGTTTAGCAATGGCAAGCCTTTTCCATCATCTTCTCAGCAACAGACAGAGAGTTCTAAGCAGAACACCTCTGACTTAGCAACCATGGTCTCTGATCTAATCAAAACCACTCAAAGTTTCATGACTGAAACAAGGTCCTCCATTAGAAACTTGGAGGCACAAGTGGGTCAGCTGAGCAAGAAAATTACTGAACTCCCTCCTAGTACTCTTCCAAGCAATACAGAAGAAAATCCAAAAGGAGAGTGCAAGGCCATCAACATGGCCGAATTTGGAGAGGAGGGAGAGGCAATGAACGCCACTGAGGAAGACCTCAATGGACATCCACTGGCCTCCAATGAGTTCCCTAATGAGGAATCATGGGAATCTGAGGCTCCCACTGAGACCGTAGAGATTCCATTGGATTTACTTCTGCCATTCATGAGCTCTGATGAGTATTCTTCCTCTGAAGAGGATGAGTATGTCACTGAAGAGCAAGTTGCTAAATACCTTAGAGCAATCATGAAGCTAAATGACAAGTTATTTGGCAATGAGACTTGGGAGGATGAACCCCCTTTGCTCACCAAAGAACTGGATGACTTGTCTAGGCAGAAATTACCTCAAAAGAGACAAGATCCTGGGAAGTTCTCAAAACCTTATGCCATAGGCACCATGACCTTTAAGAAGGCCTTGTGTGACCTAGGGTCAAGTGTAAACCTCATGCCTCTCTTTGTAATGGAGAAGCTAGGGATCTTTGAGGTGCAAGCTGCAAAAATCTCACTAGAGATGGCAGACAATTCAAGAAAACAAGCTTATGGACTTGTAGAGGATATTCTGGTAAAAGTTGAAGACCATTACATCCCTACTGATTTCATAGTCCTAGCGACTGGGAAGTGCATGGATGAATCTATCATCCTTGGCAGACCCTTCCTAGCCACAGCAAAGGCTGTGATTGATGTTGATAGAGGAGAATTGATCATTCAAGTGAATGAAGAATCCTTTGTGTTTAAGGCTCAAGGATATCCCTCTGTCACCATGGAGAGGAAGCATGATGAGCTTCTCTCAAAACAGAGTCAAACAGAGCCCCCACAGTCAAACTCTAAGTTTGGTGTTGGGATGCCACAACCAACTTCTAAGTTTGGTGTTGAACCCCCACATTCAAACTCTAAGTTTGGTGTTGGGAGGTTCCAACATTGCTCTGAGTATCTGTGAGGCTCCATGAGAGCCCACTGTCAAGCTAATGACATTAAAGAAGCGCTTGTTGGGAGGCAACCCAATCTTATTATATTTATCTATTCTCTTTTGTTATTTTATGTTTTTTGTAGGTTGATGATCATGAGAAGTCACAAAATCAGTTGAAAAAGCAAAAACAAAATGAAAAACAGAAAGAAAAATAGCACACCCTGGAGGAAGATCTTGCTGGCGTTTAAACGCCAGTAAGTGTAGCAAATGGGCGTTTAACGCCCAGTCTGGCACCATTCTGGGCGTTTAACGCCGGAAAGGGGCACCAGACTGGCGTTAAACGCCAGAGAAGGGCAAGAACTTGGCGTTAAACGCCAGAAATGGGCATCAGCCCGGCGTTTAACTCTAGAATTGGCATGAAGAGCAATTTTTGCTCGCCACTTGGTGCAGGGATGACTTTTCCTTGACACCTCAGGATCTGTGGACCCCACAGGATCCCCACCTACCTCACCACTCACATCCATCTTTCATAAAACCCCACCTACCTCACCATTCAAATTCAAACCACTTTTCCACCCAAACCCACCCTCCCATAGCCGAACCCTACCCCTCCCTTCCCCCTATATAAACCCCTCTTCACTCCTTCATTTTCACACAACCTAAACACTACTTCTTTCCCTTTGGCCGAACAACAAAGCCTCCTCCATCTCCTTCATTTCTTCTTCTTCTACTCTATTCTTTCTTCTTTTGCTCGAGGACGAGCAAACCTTTTAAGTTTGGTGTGGTAAAAGCATTGCTTTTTGTTTTTTCCATAACCATTTATGGCATCCAAGGCCGGAGAAACCTCTAGAAAGAGGAAAGGGAAGGCAAAAGTTTTCACCTCCGAGTCATGGGAGATGGAGAGATTCATCTCAAGGGTGCATCAAGACCACTTCTATGAAGTTGTGGCCTTGAAGAAGGTGATCCCCGAGGTCCCTTTCAAACTCAAAAAGAGTGAATATCCGGAGATCCGACATGAGATCCGAAGAAGAGGTTGGGAAGTTCTTACCAACCCCATTCAACAAGTCGGAATCTTAATGGTTCAAGAATTCTATGCCAATGCATGGATCACCAAGAACCATGATCAAAGTGTGAACCCGGACCCAAAGAATTGGCTTACTATGGTTCGGGGGAAATACTTAGATTTTAGTCCAGAAAATGTAAGGTTGGCATTCAACTTGCCCATGATGCAAGGAGATGAACATCCTTAAACTAGAAGGGTCAACTTTGATCAAAGGTTGGACCAAGTCCTCACAGTCATTTGTGAAGAGGGCGCCCAATGGAAGAGTGATTCAAGAGGAAAGCCGGTTCAATTGAGAAGGCATGACCTCAAGCCCGTGGCTAGGGGATGGTTGGAGTTTATCCAACGCTCAATCATTCCCACTAGCAACCGGTCCGAAGTTACTATAGACCGGGCTACCATGATTCATAGCATCATGATTGGAGAAGAAATAGAAGTTCATGAGGTTATATCCCAAGAACTTTATAAGGTGGCAGGCAAGTCCTCTACCTTGGCAAGGTTAGCCTTTCCTCACCTCATTTGTCACCTCTGTATTCAGTTGGAGTTGACATAGAGGGAGACATCCCCATTGATGAGGACAAGCCCATTACTAAGAAGAGGATGGAGCAAACAAGAGACCACTCTCATCATCAAATCCCTGAGATGCCTCAAGGGATGCACTTTCCTTCGCAAAACTATTGGGAGCAACTAAACACCTCCCTAGGAGAATTGAATTCCAACATGGGACAACTAAGGGTGGAGCACCAAGAACACTCCATCCTCCTCCATGAAATTAGAGAAGATTAAAGAATCATGAGAGAGGAGCAACAAAGACAAGGAAGAGACATTGAGGAGCTCAAGCACTCTATAGGATCTTCAAGAGGAAGAACAAGCCGCCATCACTAAGGTGGACCCGTTCTTTAATTTCCTTGTTCTTTATTTTCTATTTTTCGAAAAATCATGCTTATGTTTATCTATGTTTGTGTCTTGTGATCATTAGTGTCTTAGTTTCTATGCCTTAAAGTTATGAATGTCCTATGAATCCATCACCTTTCTTAAATGATAAGTGTTCTTAATTGAAAAAGAGAAGAATTGCATGAATTTTAAATTTTATAACAAATTAATTATTTTGACGTGGTGGCAATACTTTTGATTTTTGAAGGTATGCTTAAACAGTGCATATGTCTTTTGAATTTGTGATTCATGAATGTTGGCTCTTGAAAGAATGGTGAAAAAGGAGACATGTTACTGAGGATCTGAAAAATCATAAAAATGATTCTTGAAGCAAGAAAAAGTAGTGAATAAAAAAAAAAGAGAGAGAAAAACGAAAAAAAGAGAGAAAAGAAAAAAATTAAAGTTGTGATCCAAGGCAAAAAGAGTGTGCTTAAGAACCCTGGACACCTCTAATTGGGGACTCTAGCAAAGCTGAGTCACAATCTGAAAAGGTTCACCCAATTATGCGTCTGTGGCATGTATGTATCTGGTGGTAATACTGGAAGACAGAGTGCTTTGGGCCACGGCCAAGACTCAATAAGTAGCTGTGTTCAAGAATCATCATACTTAACTAGGAGAATCAATGACACTATCTGGATTCTGAGTTCCTAAAGAAGCCAATCATTCTGAATTTCAAAGGATAGAGTGAGATGCCAAAACTGTTCAGAGGCAAAAAGCTAAAAGCCCCGCTCATCTAATTAATACTGATCTTCATAGATATTTTTGGAATTCATTGCATATTCTCTTCTTTTTATCTTATTTGATTTTCAGTTGCTTGAGGACAAGCAACAATTTAAGTTTGGTGTTGTGATGAGCGGATAATTTATACGCTTTTTGGCATTGTTTTTAGTATGTTTTTAGTATGTTCTAGTTAGTTTTTAGTTTATTTTTATTAGTTTTTAGTTAAAATTCACTTTTCTGGACTTTACTATGAGTTTGTGTGTTTTTCTGTGATTTCAGGTATTTTCTGGCTGAAATTGAGGGACTTGAGCAAAAATCTGATTCAGAGACTAAAAAGGACTGCAGATGCTGTTGGATTCTGACCTCCCTGCACTCGAAGTGGAATTTCTAGAGCTACAGAAGCCCAATTGGCGCGCTCTAAACGGCGTGGGAAAGTAGACATCCTGGGCTTTCCAGCAATATATAATAGTTCATACTTTGCCCAAGATTTGATGGCCCAAACCGGCGTTCCAAATCAGCTCAAAACTGCCCGGTGTTAAACGCCGGAACTGGCACAAGAATGGGAGTTAAACGCCCAAACTGGCATAAAAGCTGGCGTTTAACTCCAAGAAGAGTCTCTACACGAAAATGCTTCAATGCTCAGCCCAAGCACACACCAAGTGGGCCCGGAAGTGGATTTTTATGTCATTTACTCATATTTGTAAACCCTAGGCTACTAGTTCTCTATAAGTAGGACCTTTTGCTATTGTATTTTCATCTTTGGATCATTTTAGATCTTTTGATCACGTTTTGGGGAGGCTGGCCTCACGGCCATGCCTAGACCTTGTTCTTATGTATTTTCAACGGTGGAGTTTCTACACACCATAGATTAAGGTGTGGAGCTCTGCTGTACCTCGAGTATTAATGCAATTACTATTGTTCTTCTATTCAATTCAGCTTGTTCTTGTTCTAAGATGTCACTTGTTCTTCAACTTGATGAATGTGATGATCCGTGACACTCATCATCATTCTCACCTATGAACGTGTGCCTGACAACCACCTCCGTTCTACCTTAGATTGAGTGGATATCTCTTAGATCCCTTAATAGGAATCTTCGTGGTATAAGCTAGAATTGATGGCGGCATTCAAGAGAATCCGGAAGGTCTAAACCTTGTCTGTGGTATTCTTAGTAGGATTCAATGATTGAATGACTGTGACGAGCTTCAAACTCCTGAAGGCTGGGCGTTAGTGACAGACGCAAAAGAATCACTGGATTCTATTCCAACCTGATTGACAACCGACAGATGATTAGCCGTGCCGTGACAGGGGGCGTTGAACATTTTCACTGAGAAGATGGGAGGTAGCCACTGACAACGGTGAAACCCTACATACAGCTTGCCATGGAAAGGAGTAAGAAGGATTGGATGAAGACAGTAGGAAAGCAGAGAGACGGAAGGGACCAAGCATCTTCATACGCTTATCTGAAATTCCCACCAATGAATTACATAAGTATCTCTATCTTTATTTTTATGTTTTATTCATCATTCATAACCATTTATGTTTGCCTGACTAAGATTTACAAGGTGACCATAGCTTGCTTCATACCAACAATCTCTGTGGGATCGACCCTTACTCGCGTAAGGTTTATTACTTGGACGACCCAGTACACTTGCTGGTTAGTTGTGCGAAGTTGTGTTTATGCCATGGTATTGAGCACCAAGTTTTTGGATTCATCACCGGGGATTATTTGAGTTGTAGTGATCACAATTTCGTGCACCACCAGCCATATGCGAGGCGGCTATGTCCGTGGAGGGCACTCACGTGCCCATGAACCTGGGCAACCACCCATATAGGAGCAAGACCAACTATCTAAAAAAGCAAAAAAGGTGCAAAAACACAGAGAAGACGAGTTCTCAAGAGACAATTCTCTAGTCCCAAGGGACAAGGAATGGATGCATGACGAGAGGGAGGAACCTAAAGAGGGAAAGCAAGTGAGGAGGTCCTCTAGCGCGGAAGTCAGAGGGGGGTAAAACTCCCGTAGCACTAGTAGAGAAAAGAAATCCAGAACAAGGTAAGGGAGACGTTGGAAATAAGGAGAAAAAGGGCACTGAGGAACCAGAGATAAGACTAGAGAAGCTTGGGGGTATACATAACTTTGTGCTCAATGACGCAGCATTGGAACACCTCCGAAAACCATGGTGGGAAGCACTAATAGTAAAGTTGCTCGGCCGAAAAATCTCATTGCTAGCCCTCACAAGAAGACTGGAAGCAATGTAGAGCAAACATGGAAGCATTGAAGTGGTGGACATTGGTAACGACTTCTTTATTGTGAGATTTTACTCACAAGAAGATTTGGATTTTGTGCTCACTGGGGGGCCATGGAAGATTATGGACCATTACCTTACTCTACGTTTTTAGAAGCCAGACTTTAATCCTAATGAGGCCATAGTAGAAAAAATTGCAGCTTCGGTTCGCTTGCCAGGGTTGGCGATCGAATACTATGAAGAAAACATATTGAAAAGAATTAGAAATGTCATTAGGAGAACTCTAAGAGTGGATACACATACTGCAAAAAAGTGCAGAGGGAAGTTTGCCCACCTATGTATAGAGTTGAACATCACCGAACCTCTTGTTTCATAGTATTCTATCAATGGTCATCGATACTTTGTAAAATACGAAGGCATACATAACATATGTTTCAACTGTGGACTGGTGGGTCATGATCATTCAAACTGTTCTAAACTCCATGGCTTACAACATCCAAACCCATGAATACCTCCAGAGAACCTAGGAGAAAAAGCAGGAGAGTAGATGAATAGACAGGAAGGGGAGGCTGCAGCTAAGGACAATCTTGGAATTAACACCAATGACAAGGGCAAAGGAGTAATTGGAGAAAAAAGGGAGGCATGTGGCCCTTGGATGGTGGTTGCAAAGACAATAAGACGAAAAAGAACAGCAAGGACGGACAAAGGTACAGGTAGTAGAGCGAATGGAGATAGTGGAAAAGAGGAGCAACCTGTCTTGAGGGGTACGAGGTATGATATACTCATGAATGAGGGAGAGGATTCTCATGAAGATTCTAACCAATATGCAAAAAAGACAAAATAGAAGGGAACCATAGTGATCAGCACAACAATATAAAAGGAAAGGAAGTAGTGCAGATCCATCCCACAAAGAAGGCCTCTAATTCAAGTCCAAAACATGCATGCCAAAACCAGAAACCCAATAACCAGAAAAATAATGATAAGCCTTAAATTCAAACCAACAGCAACCCAAAGCAATCTAACATAGAGCAAAAAATGACCCTAAACCAGAACACAAACATAATACATGCCTATACCCAGGACCAAGACTATAGAATACCACCTAGCCCTCTTAACCAGACCACCAACCATAGACAACAAAATCAAGAATCCATGTGCACCAACCCGGCAGCATCCCTGATACCACCATGAAAGATACGTTCGTCTTGGAGACTGCTCCCATGGATGAAGGGATGGAAAGTCAAGCTGAACCAAAGGCTCCCGATCCACACTCTATAGACACAGAGATCATGATGGAAGCATCAATTCAATATGAAGAAAGAAGAGCCCAAGAAAAGGGAGCTACAATGGATGGCATGGAGATCCAAAATCCAGAAATGGTGATGCAACAATAAGACAGTGACATGGAGCTTGTTAGAGAATAAGTCAACACCTCTCCTGGTGAGGAGGTATGGTTGAATTGATTTTGCTTTTTCACTTCTCCTTCTTGATGATTATATTGATTTGGAACTGTAGAGGGGCGGCCAGTGCCTCCTTTGGTCGTACCCTAAAAGAAATTATTAGAATAAACAAACCAGATATGGTTATCCTTCTAGAAATAAGGTGTAGTGGAGATCAAGCACTAAGGGCTATTAGGAGTTTTGGGTTTAGTAATTTCCATATTGAGGAAGCCAGAGGCTTTAGCAGAGGAATTTGGATCCTTTGAAAAGACACAGGTCTGAATGTAAATAAAGTGAACTCTCAAACTCAATTTGTCCATATGGAAATAAAACAAGAGCAGAGACAACAGTGGTTCTTTACGACTATATATGCCAGCCCTCAGGAGAATACCAAGCGTAACTTTTGGGATACTTTGAAGAGTCTTGTGGATAACATTAGAGGTGAATGGTTGCTAGCGGGTGATTTTAACGAAATAGCATGTCTGAATGAGAAAAAAGGGAGGAGGAAGAGTTGATTCTGGTAACTGCAGAAGATTTAGTGAATGGATAGATAATTGCTCCTTAATAGATTTGGGTTACATTGGCACTAGATTTACATGGAGGGGGCCAAAATGGGAGGGGCTTGATCGTGTCTTCAAAAGACTAGACCGTGCGCTGTCGAATGTTAATTGGAGGACCAGATTTCCAGAAGCAAGGATTGATGTACTAACTAGAACCAAGTCAGATCATTACCCTTTGCTCATAAATATGGAACCCTAGCACAATGTGGCAAAAAACAAACCCTTTCGCTACGAAGCTATGTGGAATCTTCATCCAGAGTTTGACAAATTTGTGAATCAAAATTGAAAGATCTATTTATATTTAAAACCGGCACTTGAAGAATTCACTGGAAAGGTTGTTGATTGGAACAAGGAGGTGTTTGGTCACGTTGGAAGACAAAAGAGAAAAACAATAAACCGTATTGGAGGTAATCAGAGAGCTAATAGTTATGGCTGAAATCCGTTCTTGGACAGGTTAGAGATTGAATTAAACAAGCATTTGGAAGAGCTTCTTGATAGGGAGGAAGTGTTATGGATGCAGAAGTCGAGAGATCAATGGATTGTTCATGGAGATTGAAATACAAAGTACTACCACACCAGAATAATCATTAGAAGAAGGATGAACAAGATTCTAAAATTAAGAGGCAGCAATGGAGAATGGATAGAAGAACCAGAAGAGTTAATGAACCATGCGGTGACCTTCTTCAAGGATTTGTTCGAAGATCACAATATCACTAATACAACTATTAGCATGGATAAGACCTATCCACCTCTAGATGAAACCATAGGGAAGGACATGTACAACCTACCCATAATTGAAGAAATAAAAAAGGCTATTTTTAGCATCGGATCATTGAAAGCTTCTGGCCCCGATGGATATCCAACTCTCTTTTACGAGAAATTTTGGGAAATTGTTAACAAGACAGTGACTGATATGGTGAGACAAGTTTGGATGAACCCTGACATGGTAAAATTCTACAACCAGACCCTTATAACTCTAATCTCAAAAGTAAAAGTTCCAGAATTTATGTTTCAATTTCGTCTGATTTCCCTTTGCAATGTTAGCTACAAATGCACCTCAAAGATCATTGTGGAAAGATTAAAGCCAGCTCTTAAAGACATGATAGCTCCTCACTAATCCAGCTTCGTACCAGGGCAGAGAATTCAAGATAATATCATAATAGCTAAAGAAGTGTCTTATTTGATGAAGAAGAAAAGAGGAAAAAAGGAATAATGGCGATCAAATTCGATTTTGAGAAAGCTTATGATCGCCTTAACTGGAACTTCCTCAAGAGTTGCTTGATGGAATTCGGCTTGCTTGGTAACTTCACTAAACTGATAATGGAATGTGTATCTTCTGTCAATTATAATGTCTTATGGAATGAGAGCAAAACACAAGATTTCTCTCCTCAACGTGGCTTAAGATAGGGTGATCCTATCTCGCCCTATCTTTTTGTAATTGCCATGGATAAGCTATCTCAGTTAATAGAGGAGCATGTGGAGAACTCTTATTGGAAGCCTGTCACTATCAGCAATATGGGACCCGGAATTTCTCATTTGCTCTTTGCGAATGACCTCTTGGTATACGCAGAAGCAAGTGTGAAACAGATAGAGACGGTTCAAAGTATTATGAATGAGTTCTGCCAAGCTTCAGGACTGAAAATTTGTGCAGCAAAGATAGTAGTGATTTTCTCTAAAAATTTCAAACAAGAGATGAGAAGGAAAGTCTTGAGTATATGCCAATACCAGGAAAGTAAATTCTTGGGTAGATATCTTGGAGCTCTCATTAAGAATAGCAGAAAGAGCAAGAAAAAATTCAAAAATATTCTAGAAAGGACCCAGTCAAAGCTCAAGGGATGGAAAGCGCAATGTTTATCTTTAGCGGGAAGAATAACGCTTGCTAAATCCGTCCTTAGTCCTCTGGCATATTTTAAAATGCAGCATGATAGAGTCAACAAAAATATATGCCAAGAAATTGAGAAAGCATAAAGAAGATTCGTTTGGGGAAACAGTGATAGCCACAGAAAAATGCAGCATGTGAACTGGGGAACTTTGTGTAAGCCGAAACATCAGGGAGGCTTAGGTTTCAGAAGCTTAAGCTCGATGAATGATGCGTTCTTGTTGAAATTAATCTGGAAGCTGTTAACCGAACCTGAATCTTTATGGTCGAAAGTCTTTCTCAATAAATATGGAAAGAAAATCAATGGAAGATTGGTTTTGACAAATAGAAGGAATGATTCACCCCTTTGGAAAGAGGTATCCAGATTGTAAACTGTAATGAAAGACCAAATTGAATGGATGATTGGAGATGGGAGGATGTCAAATTTTGGCTAGACAATTGGGTCAAGAGTGAAGGAAGACTCATTAATGTGGCTAGCAACACCATACCTGAAGACCTAGTTGAAGCCTATGTGAGAGACTTTATTTATGAAAAAGGTGAATGGAATTTCCAAGTTTTGCAACAATTTCTACCCACAGCCACTATAGAAAAAATTTGATCAATGCCCACACCAAAAGAGAATATTGTCAGAGACAACATAGCTTGGAAACACACTGCTAATGGAGAATTCTCTCTTACATCAGCTTATAAAATTAGAATGCAGCTAGATGGAGCTGGGAAAACAAAATGGAAGATACTGTGAAAATGGAAAGGGCCGGAGAGAACAAAGATTCATATGTGAAAGATAATGCACGGAAGGCTTTTTACAACACAAAGAAAAGCTAAGCTCCTGGGCACTAACCCAAACTGCCACCTCTGTGCAAACTCAGAGGAGACCATTATTCACATGCTTAGAGATTGTCTAAAAGCAGCAAGTATTTGGAACCAACTCTTTAACTCGTGTGATATCCCAGATTTTTCAACCTGCAACTGAATCAATGGATTGATCTAAACCTGAAAAATGAGCTTGAAAAATTTTCTCAATATTCTTGGCTCGATATTTTCTTTGGAAACTTGATGCAAAGAATTGGCAATGGAGAAATAAAGAAGTTCATAGCTCGCCCTTCACAAGACCCCATATGGCGGATAAAATAATCCTTAATCTGGTTCGAATCAATAAAGAAGCGTTCATAAAACAACGACTAGTTCAGCACAAGTCCGTAAAATATCAAAATAATGCAAATTGGAAACCTTCACCTCAAGGATGGGTAAAGCTCAATTCAGATGGCTCGGTGCAAAAAAATGAAAAAGCTGCGGGGTGTGGAGGACTTCTAAGAACTCATAATGGTGAGTGGATTTGTGGATTCGTTGCTAATACTGGAAGTTGCCAAGCAACCCAAGCGGAGCTATGGGATATTTATCATTGTCTTCAAATTGCCTGGGATATGAGTATGCGAAGAATGATGGTAGAGACAGACTCCCTAAAAATATTTGAATGTATTAGCAAAGCCTCTGGTGCACGAAATTGTGATCACTACAACTCAAATAATCCCCGGTGATGAATCCAAAAACTTGGTACTCAATACCATGGCATAAACACAACTTCGCACAACTAACCAGCAAGTGTATTGGGTCGTCCAAGTAATAAACCTTATGCGAGTAAGGGTCGATCCCACAGAGATTGTTGGTATGAAGCAAGCTATGGTCACCTTGTAAATCTTAGTCAGGCAAACTCAAATGGTTATGAATGATGAATAAAACATAAAGATAAAGATAGAGATACTTATGTAATTCATTGGTAGGAATTTCAGATAAGCGTATGAAGATGCTTGGTCCCTTCCGTCTCTCTGCTTTCCTACTGTCTTCATCCAATCCTTCTTACTCCTTTCCATGGCAAGCTGTATGTAGGGTTTCACCGTTGTCAGTGGCTACCTCCCATCCTCTCAGTGAAAATGTTCAACGCACCCTGTCACGGCACGGCTATTCAGCTGTCGGTTCTCGATCATGTCGGAATAGAATCCAGTGATTCTTTTGTGTCTGTCACTAACGCCCCACAATCGCGAGTTTGAAGCTCGTCACAGTCATTCAATCATTGAATCCTACTCAGAATACCACAGACAAGGTTTAGACCTTCCGGATTCTCTTGAATGCCGCCATCAGTTCTAGCTTATACCACGAAGATTCTGATTAAGGGGTCCAAGAGATACCCACTCAATCTAAGGTAGAACGGAGGTGGTTGTCAGGCACACGTTCATAGGTGAGAATGATGATGAGTGTCACGGATCATCACATTCATCAAGTTGAAGAACAAGTGATATCTTGGAACAAGAACAAGTTGAATTGAATAGAAGAACAATAGTAATTGCATTAATACTCGAGGTACAGCAGAGCTCCACACCTTAATCTATGGTGTGTAGAAACTCCACCGTTGAAAATACATAAGAACAAGGTCTAGGCATGGCCGTGAGGCCAGCCTCCCCAAAACATGATCAAAAGATTCAAAGATCTAAAGATTTAAAATACAATAGCAAAAGGTCCTACTTATAGAGAACTAGTAGCCTAAGGTTTACAAAGATGAGTAAATGACATAAAAATCCACTTCCGGGCCCACTTGGTGTGTACTTGGGCTGAGCATTGAAGCATTTTCGTGTAGAGACTTCTCTTGGAGTTAAACGCCAGCTTTTGTGCCAGTTTGGGCGTTTAACTCCCATTCTTGTGCCAGTTCCGGCGTTTAACACCGGGCATTCTTGAGCTGATTTGGAACGCCGATTTGGGCCATCAAATCTCGGGCAAAGTATGGACTATTATACATTACTGGAATGCCCAGGATGTCTACTTTCCAACGCCGTTTAGAGCGCGCCAATTGGGCTTCTGTAGCTCCAGAAAATTCACTTCGAGTGCAGGGAGGTCAGAATCCAACAGCATCTGCAGTCCTTTTTAGTCTCTGAATCAGATTTTTGCTCAGGTCCCTCAATTTCAGCCAGAAAATACCTGAAATCACAGAAAAACACACAAACTCATAGTAAAGTCCAGAAAAGTGAATTTTAACTAAAAACTAATAAAAATATACTAAAATCTAACTAGAACATACTAAAAATATACTAAAAACAATGCCAAAAAGCGTACAAATTATCGCTCATCAGCCTCCCAAAGTTATAGAAATTTTAATGCCCTAGTGAATAAAATTGTTAATCTAAAGGAAAGACCTTGGGAATTGACTTTTAACCATATAAATAGGGAAGCCAACACCTGTTCAGATTAAATGGCAAAAAATGGAGTTAAATATACCGCTGAAGTGCATTTTATAGATAACTCTCCTTCTGACCTCAAATTGTTTTTTTTTTTTTGGTATTGAAACGGGGTTATAAAAACCCAGAAAACAAAAGCCGAAATACAAACTAAACGGAGTAAGGTAGCCCCTATTTCATCATCACTGAGGATACTAACTAGATCTGAAGGAGGTAAATTCCAAAACACAAAATCATCATCTAAATTTAAACTCTTTTTTGCTAGGCAATCAGCACATCTATTGCCTTCTTTATAAATTTGTACAAAACGTATACTCCATTCTTTTCTTTTCCACTCATTTACTTTTCTAATTACAGGATTTGGATGGGAGGCCAATTTCTTTTCTCTATTGAGTCTTTGAACCACCGCAGTAGCATCTACTTCCACGACCACTTTCCTGAAACCCATCGTCCATGCAAGCTCTAATCCTTTACCACTCCCTATAGTTCTGCTGTGAACGCCGTCGCTTCTCCAGTTCGATGCGAAAAACCCGCAATCCACCTTCCTTCATTATTTCTCAGAATACCGCTGCAACCACTTTTGTCTGGGTTCTTCTGTGCAGCCCCATCTGTGTTCAACTTTACCCATCCCTCTGGAAGCGAGTTCCACTTGACATGCTTCTCTATTCTCCTTCCTATGCGACCGACCTTGTAAGACCTCTCCGTGGCTTCTTTAATTTCAGTCATTTATTTGATGATTTCTGTTTGTGAGTTGGGTGGCCTCTTGTAGTTTTGTTCATGAATTTCTCTTGAATTTCTCTTGTAGCTTTTTTTCTGACCTCAAATTGTTATTAGAAGAAGATTGTAAGAGAGTTAGCATAAACATGCAACCCGTTTTTTTTTTTTGGGCTTAGGCCCCAATGAAATACCAAAAAAAAAATTTACTTATAACGGCAATATTCCTTATTCCCTTGCGCACATCTATCCCTCATCTTACATCCTCTAACTCTCCGCAGTCCGCAGTATCCCCATTTTCCCCTGGAATTTGAAATTTTGAATCCTTTCTAATATTTGTTTTCAGTTGATCCCATAAACATAATTACATAACCCACTGCCATCTAATCTAATGTTAATAAAACGTTAAATGCACGTCAGGACAGTTTCCGGGAGTTTCTCTCACCAGTTACTCCAAATGCCGTTCTTGCGTTTATTGAGTGTGAATGTGAATGTGATTGTAAAATTACTTCACAAACATATCCGACTCTCTGTAAAGACGTGGGTTACGTGTTTGTTTGTTTGATTCCTTTTCCTTTTCTTTTCTTACAACTCTGCTGCATCACTTTTTATTTTTTATTTATTTTTTCGGTGGCAGATTTACTGAACAGAAAAGGATCTGCTTTCTGGATAATTCCGTGCCGTTGAATTGTGTTCCGTTGAACGGGAGAAACATGATTGGCAAGGCTGACGAATCTGGTTCACCTTCTTGAAAGACTTAAATCAATGTGGTCTGATTGGGACAGAGTGGATGGATGTATGTGAATCAGAGCAAGGCTCAGGGAAACACAAATCTGTGCAGACCCCGAGAGCAGCTCCCTTTGTTCTGGCAGAAAAGAACAATGCACCCACCACTCGGCGCTCTAGAACAAAACAAGTTAGCTCTCGGTACAAGTCTCCTGTTCCGGCTAACCCAACAGAATTTACATCTCTACATAAGTCGCCCACTCCGGTCGCCACAAGAGAAGTTAGTTCCCGGTATAGGTCACCTTCTCCGGCTCCCCTTTCTCGAAGATTCCCTTCACCAAATCCCACAAGGACAGCATTACCATCATCGTCTTCATCGTCATCATCATTACAAAAGAGAGCTCAATCGTCAGAGAGAAGGAGGCCTTCGACTCCTCCTTCACCGCCGCCACCAAGGCCTTCCACGCCGGTCCGTGACTCCTCCTTAGATGTCAAGTTATCATCCGGAAGGGCGGCGGCAGGTGGCCGTTTGCCAGAAAGTCTATGGCCTTCTACAATGCGGAGCCTCAGCGTTTCTTTCAATTCAGACTCCATTTCCAGTCCTGTTAGCAAGAAGTCAAAGCCAGTAACCTCCCTTCGTCCGACATCAAATGTGGCACACAAGCAGGCTGAAACTCTTCCCTTAATAAGGAAGCCTACACCAGAAAGAAAGAGGAGTCCTCTAAAAGGGAAAGATATCTCTAATCAGTCTGAGAATTCGAAGCCAGTGGAGATTTTGCCTTCTAAATTCATAGATCAGCATCGGTGGCCTAGTAGGATTGGCGGGAAGGTATCTTCTAGTCCCTAAACAGGAGTGTTGATCTTGCTGTTTCTAGAAGTTTCGACACTCCAGCGCCCACAACTGTTTTATCTTCACTGAAGAGATATTCTAGTGATGCTATTACTCTGTTTTCGCGTGTTGGAAGTGGTAATGTAAGTGGTGAGGTGTTAAGGTCACAGAAATCTCTACCTCTTACTCCGTCAGGTAAAGCAGGACCGGGGTTTACTGGAGTCAGATCTCAGTCCTTATCAGTTCCTGGATCACACTCGCATCCTGCGTTGCCTAGTAGGACCTCGGCTTTATCATGTTCGGGGACAAGAGGAATCAGTCCGTCTAGATCAAGACCATCAACTCCTCCTCCTAGAGGGGTTAGTCCATCTCGAATAAGGTCGTCTGGTTCATCCGTTCAATCCAGCAATTCCAATTCAGTGCTTAGCTTCATTGCTGATTTTAGAAAAGGGAACAAGGGTGCAGCCAACGTAGAAGATGCTCACCAATTACGGCTTCTATACAACAGATACTTGCAATGGAGATTTACCAATGCAAGAGCCGAGGCTGCACTTTACATCCAAAATGCAATTGTAGAGGTCTTACCTACTATCTTTAACAAACTTGGTAGCATACTCTTTTTGAAGTAATTCTACTGCTATGGACATGACTGCATACTCTTTTTCATTGGTGCAGAGAACACTGTATGATGTATGGAGAACTACTCTCTCACTGTTGGAGTCTGTTATCAGGAACAGGATTGATCTTCAGCAGCGGAAGCTTGAGCTTAAGCTGAATTCTATTTTGAATGATGAAGTAATGATTTTTTCTTGACAGATGTTGTTGGTTTAACAAATTGAATAAAAAAAATAATTTCAACAAAAAATTCTGCTCTTTTTTTTTTTAATTTACTTTTTTCAACTTGGAGCATATATAAGGTACATGGTTAGAAGAATTTTGGTTTTGGAGGGGGCTAAGATTTTGGTAGTACAATGTTGATGGTTTTCGATTTTCCTTGCTAGAAATGTGAAATGTTATCGTCTTTCGTCTTTCCTTATTTGATTAAGGATAAAGTACTATTTTGGTCTCGAGCACTTGAGCCAAATTCTAATTTGGTCCCTAACATTTTAAATATCCTATTTCTACATATTGAGGACTAATATAGGACGTTTGAAACGTTGGGAACCGAATTAGAATTTGACCCAATTGTTGGGGATCAAAATAATACTTTACACTTTGATTAAATTGAAGTTCCTACATTTTGAGACACACCTTCAAATCTTGGCCTTTTAAAATGACTGAGGCAGATGACCTTCCTTGATGATTGGGCTGTATTTGAAAGAGATCACGGCGACACTTTATCTGGTGCTGTACAAGATTTTAAGGCAAGCACTCTTTGTCTACCGGTAGCTGGAGGAGCAAAGGTATGTATGATGGCATGCTCTTGTTTTCATTTGATTATGAATGACCTCTATGAGGAGATAGGCACCGACTTTATTACTATGGTTTCTGTTTTACAGGTCGATATAGAGCATTTGAAAGCTGCTATCGGTCAAGCTGTTGATGTTATGCAAGCAATGGGATCTACAATCTGCTCATCACTTTTACGGGTGAGTAAATTGTTCCATGAGTTCTATTGGACTGGTACAGATATCAACATCAATGTTCAGATTTCTGACAATATGTTTTATCATCAATTTATGTTCTATTTTGTAGGCCGAATTGCATTTGCTATCTTTATTTTTCTGTTTTTTTCATTGTTCTTTTTATCTTTTATTCTTCCAATTTCCCAATATATAATTTAAAATCTGTAATCAGTATTAAAGGACCTTACTACAAATTTATTTATCTCTGTCCTATAAAATGGTCTAGTCTAGTTGCTGAGACCACGTTATTTTTGTGTGTGATAGGTGGAGGGCATGAATAATTTAATTTCCGAGGTTGCAATTGTAGCAGCCAAGGAGAAAGCTTTGCTTGATGAGTGTGAATTACTACTGGCTTCAGTAGCAGCTATTCAGGTGAGAGTTATGATTCATTGTCATAGAACATGAATTGTGTACAACGAATCTCTCATCGAAGGTTTCGTTGCTCTTCACAACTATTTGTCTCTTTTCTTCATTGGGTGCTTAGCTATTTATCTAAATACCTTTCTTTTTTGTGGATGATTATGGGTTGTTTTTTTGGTTAAGGATAGCGACACTGGGATTATCAAAACTTAAATGTCATTATGTGAAACTGCTTCTGAGCATCAGAATTTTTTCTGGTGTTTTTGTTGAAATTTCGCAAGATATAAATTGAATTTGTGGAAGTTTAGGAGAAAGTACTGCACATATGGTTTAGTGTTGTCAAAATTCAAAATACAATGTTAGTTCTTTTATTCTTTTAAGTAGCTTATATGATATTGCTAGTATATCATTTCATTTCACTCTAAAATCAATGGCTGCACAGTTATCATCTGTAACATAATATCTTACTACAACAATACAAATCCTTGTTTCATTAGGTGTGGTCGGCTACATGGATCAAATGATGTCATTGAGCTCTATAATGTATCATATCTATAAAGAGATCGTTTACATGTAAATCTTGTTTGACCACTTCATGAATGGTCTTCCTAGGTTTTTCTTTGCCTTTCACCTCTTATTCATCTTCCATTTCATCCACCTTTCTAACTGAGTGTTCTATCGGTCTTTTTTCTCATATGTCAAAACCACCTGAGACGCGATTCTACCATCTTTTTCATAATACGTGCTACTCCAAAACTCTCTCTCTCTCTCTCTCTCTCTCTCTCTCTCTCTCTCGTATATCTTCGTTATTTATTCTATCCAATCGCGTATGACCACTCATCTATCTCAACATCTTTATCTCTACTACACTTATGCTCGTGCTCCTCTTTGGCTGTTCAACATTTTGTCCGGCCTTGGGACCGGTTATGTACTGCAGATGTAGGATAGGCGGAGTTAACATAATATCTTACTATGGAAACATTATTCCTATAGATTATAAACCTTTTTTTTTCATGATGTTTAGTTGAAAATTCACAGAAGCGTGATGTGTTCTTCAAGTTTGACTCCAAATGTTTGCTGTTAAGAATTTGTTATGGTTCCCATTTGACATTTGACATTGGATAAAGTTTATAAGGATAATAAAGTGCATACAGAAGCTGGTTATTCTATATTCATTTCTGTTTTGGAATCTTATGTAATATCTTATTAGTTTCGTATTGAGCAAATGGGTACTAGATTATGATACTTAAGAGATACACATCTTTGCGTTCTTTGAACCACATTTATCACACTTAAGGAAATATACATCTTTACCGTTCTTAGTTTTCAATTGACTGTTAATGATGCTTGCGCCACAACGATCATTGTACATATGTTTGTTTCTAATTATTTTTGGCAAAAGCAGGTAGAAGAAAGTAGTGTCCGAACGCATCTCATGCAGATCAAGCCAGCTTTGGGGATGAGCAAATAGCGGATTTCGAAAGCAAGTGGTCCATTTCAGAACTTTAAACTCAGCAAAACTACTAAGCTAACTTGTTTCTTGAGGTTTCAGACAAAAGCATTTTAATGTCTTCCAGGTTCTTCGCCGTTGTAAATTTTCAAATATTCCTTTTTTTTTAAAAAAGAAAATTTATTTTCTATCCCACCTAATTATATTGGAATTGATATTGTTTGATTACATATTATTGCTTCTTCTTCCTAAATACTAGTGGGTGGGAGCTTCCTCTTGTAATTTTTATTAAAAAAAGGAAATGTAAAAAAAATATTGATACACGTCCGATTTTTCATTTTGCTTATGTTGCAAGTGGAGAATAAGTAGATAACTCCAAAGTAATCAGTGAGAAGTGAGAACCGTACTTGAAAGGGGAAAGGATTTGTTAGTCTCATGAGTGTTGGGGACACTTTTTTTTTTAAATTTTTTAAGAGTAATAAAACAAGTATATGTTAAAAAAAAAATTTTGTGGACTTGTTTTTAACATGATTTTGAAAACAATCGGCCTCTCGATCTAGGTGAATTCCTAATTAGCATAGTTGTCAGAATCGAATTAGTGATCAAATCGATCAAATTATTAGATTACTGGATCACTGTGGTGGGTCACAGGTTGAATCGATTAACTCGATCTCACGTAAATAAAAAATATAAAATAGTCAAAAATTTAAAATTAAAATAATTTTTAAAATTTATTTTAGTAATTGTATAAAATTTAATAAAATAAATATATAAAATTATAATAAAATAAAAATGTTAATAATAAAATGAAAAAATACAATATTATTATTAAAAAAACAAAATTAATATTTCATATAAGTCAAGTTTAACTTAATTAAATTATATATAATTACAATATAATTTGAATTTTTATATAACGTATATTTTATATGTACAAATATATATATATATATATATATATATATATATATATATATATATATCATAATTTTTTTTAAGTTGCATTAAGTTTCAATATATAATATTATAAACACAATGTGTAGCAAAGAAACAATTAGCTTAGTAGAAGAGAGGCAAGCTAATTAAATTCATGTGGAAGGTACGAATCCTTGATGACAAGCAAACTTTGTCATATCATTATCATTTTATTGGCTTGCTGTAATTTTTTCTTAAAAAAATATTTCTTTAAAATTAATTATATTTTTAACCCGAATTTTTTATGTAATTACCATTTTAACTTGAGTCTATTATATATTTATGTTTTTAGCTCAAATCATTTATATAATTACTATTTTAACTCTAAGCTTCTATTTTTTCCTATTTTGAGAGTTATTTTTGTTATTTATATTTTTTATCCACTCTTTATCCTTATTTTTATATTTAACCCAAAAAGTATATCATACATGTTTTCTAGAGCTAAAGTCTTGTTTTGATGAATCTTTTAGTGGCTTTTCTTCAAATCTTCAAATTTTTCATCTTTTAATTTTCCTTAACTTCACTTTTATCAATCTTTTGCTTATTTATAAGTTTTATAAAATTATAATTTACCTCAAAACCTTCTTTAAGTTTTTCTTTTATTATTCACATTTTTCGCCCACTTTTACTTTAAGTTACATTTTAACCCTCTTTATAGACCTTAGGTTTTATCTATGACTTCTTTAGGTTTCTTAATCACTTTTCTCTTAATCTTTTTACATCCCTTCTTTAATCATCCTTTCATGAATTATGTTCTTATCTTCTCCCTTTTACAAAATTGTGTTTTGACCCCAAGCTCATATATCAATTCCGTCACTATCATCATCATATACATCCACCATAAATCATCATAAACATTACTAACACACTATAAAATATTTACCAAACATCAAACATCATAACCATCATCTTTCATCAAATCATCATACAAACATTATCAAGCAACAATATGAACATATAAACACAACCAAGAGATTTCTAACTACACCTAACCCTTACTTCTTTAATTTACTTCTTAATCCTCTTTAGCATAAGAAATCACTTAAATAACAACACCACATTAATTAATAGAAAAATAGGCCTCATGGGCGAACCAACTAGAAAGGAAAAGGAGTGATTTCTCACTCTATTGAGCTTGATTTTTGGCTAGCTTGGAGGTTCTCCTTAAAGCTCCTAAGAAAAATATGCTAATCAAGGAAAGGAACAACAAAACTCTCTTAAGAATCTCGTCCATATTGAAAAAGTTTTTTGAGGAAAAGAAATTTAGGAGATTTTCTTCACTCACCTGTTGATGATTTCAAGAGGTAAATGAAGAAGATGAAGAGGATGAGGTTGGTTCTTGAAATATTGAGAAGTGGAGGTGTTGCTCTTGAAACTTGATGAAGAAAATGGTAGAAAACAAGCTTGGTTTGATGGTTCTTGATCTCTCTCACTCTCGGCCTCCTCTAGCTCTGTTCCTTTCTATTTGGTTTTTCTCTCTTCCTTAACTTGGTTTAGTGGAAAGAAATAAAATTTGATGAAGGAAGGGGAAGGAAACCCAGTTGGAAAAGAGAGAGTTAAGCAATTGATTTCATGCTCTTTGTAAATCTTTCTTTCTTACTTCTAACTATATGAAATTTTGATGATTAATGGGAAATGGGAGAGGAATCTACAGTTATGAGAGAAGAATGTTAATTACATGTGTAAATATGTAGCTTCCCAGTAGCTTCCTTAACTTTGTCATAATCACCACCTAATCATCATATTTACCATGTGATCTAATTGAGAGAGAGGGAGAGGATCCGGTTTCTTCAAAAGAGAAGAGTGAGGGATGTGGTGCCAATTTTAGTTAGTTTCTAACTAGATCTCTTGGTTTCTAATTCTTATCTAACTATGGTAACAAGTAACAAAAATTAGCATGTGGTTTATTTGAGAAAGAGAGGGGGAGGAACCGGTTCTTTAAAGAGAAGAAAGAGTGAGAGATTACTTAATGAAATCTTGATAAAAACATGCTTAAATTTGGCAACTTTCTAACACTTTCCTAGCCTTTATCTTAATCCTTACTAATACTCATATTTAACATGTGACTTTAGAGAAAGAGAGAGGAAAATTCAGCCTCCTAGAGAGAGAGAGGAGTGAAGGTGATTTTGATCATGTGGTTAAGTATTTAGATTTAATCATGATCACTTTAAATTAATTAACCACATGATAGAATAATATGTGGTGGAGACTGATTTATGAAAATAAAACGAATATATAAAGAGTAAAATAGGTGGTGGAAATTTATTCTTGAAGAATAATTACTAAAAGTGATAATTATATAATCAGTAGTTTTACTATAACAAAGAAAGAAAAAACAGAAAAATATACCAGTAAGGATATTTTCAAAAAATTTTATTATCTTAATTCTAAAATATTTCTAAAGTATTTTGATACAGCTAAATTGTTCAAAAAATCTTAGTACAGTTTTTTATCGGATGAATATAGACTCCATAGATAAAAGTAATCATTAATAGCTCCTATTTTGTCTTATTAAAAAAATATTATTTCATAAGTAAACATTTTTTTATACATTTTATCCTAGTCCGCCTCGTTATTATGAAATGAATCGTGATTTTCGATTTTTGTAAATTTTCATTGCAAAAGTCTAAAATTTTTATTTTTTGAAAAGTATGTTCTTATAATATATTTTAGTTTGGTATAATTTTTTGATCTACGTCCAATCCTCCTCATCAAGGTGTGGAAATTTTTACTATATTACCGAATTTATAAGGAGCTTGATAAACTGCTATAAAATAGAGAACTTTATGAACACCTCACGATATATAATCACCATTTCAATTAAGCCATTTCACTTACAGACTCTTTTTTTAAGTACTCGAAGTAATACCAACTTGAAGCATATTTTCTTGAGTGAATAATGATTCTAGGTATCCTTACCAACAGTAGTGTAAACCTATTTGACATAGGAATCGTGTAAACCCCACGAAATTAATAAATAATTAGCTAATAAATTAATTATTATTTAAAGAAATTAGAAAACTAAATTTTAAAGTTTAGAAAAGTAGAAATATTTAAAATACGAATTTTAACACTAATTTTAAAGATTTTGGCCCAAAGTTGGACAACGGACCAAACCGATTGAACCGGACCCGTATTAGGCCCAAGGCCCAACCAATATAATGCCCATCAGCCACTCTTCTTCCCCCTTTCTTCATGGAACCTATTGAGAAGAGAGAAAATGAATAAAACCCTAAATCCCAAATTCAATCACAACTTCAACCCACCATATCTCTCAAGTTGGAGCTTCGAACGCTGCACTGTTTGCGACCATGCAACCATTGTGTCGAACTCTTCAAAATCATCCGAAAATTTTGGTAACGAATTAGCAATTTCTCACTCAGCCTCTCTCTCTCTCCAATTTCGAAATTTTGGGATTTAGGTATTAAGGAATTAAATGATGTTGATGGTTTAGGTGAGCTCTAACAATGGGTAATTACTGGATTTCGTCCATAGCACCGTAGGTACGGTAAGAACTTGTTAAACCTTTGTGAATTGTGGAATTAATGAACCCTATGTTGATTATAGTGATGTTGTATGAACTAGATTGTGTTTCTTGTTGAATTGGAGTCCAATTGGTGGTTTATAACGAAGTTCCAGTGCTTGAGCTTGTGGAATTGACGTTTGGAGGCTTGAGGCTTGTAGAAGGAGAGGATTTTAGGTTTTTTTTGCCTTAGGGAGGAATCTGCCAAGGTATGACTTTGGTTTTTCGTAGTTAATGTTTAATGTCATGTGAAAACTTAGGCTAGAAGACTATATGATAGGAATGAACTGAATGAATTATGTATACTGTATATGTGAATTGTGTGTGAAGGAAATATGAGTTTATATGTGTTAGATTATAATTTTGTTGAGTATATGCGTTTGTATGTGAAATTCTGATTTTGATGAGTATAAGATAATGAGGATTGTTGATGTGTTTAGAATTGATGGTGAGTTAGTGAAATTAGATTGAATGGATTGGGTGAAATATGTAGGTTGGCATGTGTGGTATGAATTTGAATTGTATGAACATGTTTAGGAGCAATTGGCATTGCTTTGGTTGTGAAATTGTTGGTTTGGAGTTGAGAAATTCGGAAAGTTAGGGATTTTGTGAAAATTAGTAAAAGCTAAATTTTGACAAACTTCAGTGGGGGCATAACTTGGCTTCCGGACCCTCAAATTTTGTAAAGGTTTCAAATGAAAAATTGGTCCGTGAAGTTTACAACATTCAAAGAACGGACTAAAAATGTTTGATGATGGTTAGAGGAGATTAAATCGCTAAGGGATTAGGGTTTAATCACTTACGGTTTGCCATAGAATGGATCATTCATTGTTAAAATAGTTAGTAAGAAGTTTTAAATCGGAAAAAGTAAACATCTCGAAAACCTTAACTGTTTTCTTATATTTTTTACACCAACCCTATTATTGCTTTCTTTTTTTGATTGTTTATTATTTTATGCATTTATAGCAACAACAACTCTTTTTCTGTTTGTCTAACTAAGCCAATCATTCAACCATTGTTGCTCAATCCATCAATCCTCGTGAGATCGACTCTCACTCACCTGAGGTATTACTTAGATGACCTGGTGCACTTGCCGATTAAGTTGTGGATATTCCAAAAATCTGCACCAAATTTTTTATGCCGTTGCCGGGGATTGACTGTGATTGACAACTATTAGTTGTTTGATTGCTTAGATTAGGCATTAATTTGTGTTAATTTTGTTTTTTCCTTTTAATGTTAAAAAATTTGAGTTTTATTTTAGTTAAAAGTTTTTAATTTTTGAAATTAAGTTTGGTGTCACCATAGTAATTTTTCTTTCGAAAATATTTTTCAAAATACTAGTATTTTTCTTTGTTTAGTTTTCAAATTTTTTTATCTCTTCTCATTTATTTTCGACTTTTTATTTTTATTATTCTTTATTTCATTTCTTTTAAAAAAAATTCTATTCATTCTTCTTTACTTTTCTATTTACCACTCGGTGCGGTTAATTCTGTTTGGTGTTTTGTGCTGAGAAAAAAAATAATGGAAAGATATCACATAGGTTACTATTCACATCCAATGAGTGATTCATATTATTGTGGATGGAGAAATTACCCGGATTTGGTTGGCAAGGCCAAGAGCAAAGAGATGTCAATGTTCCATATTCCATCTATAAAGAACCATCATCTACTTACTCATATCAAGAACGACCATCTCTTTATTCCTATCAAAAACCATCATCTTCTTGCTCATATCAAAAACCATCGTCTTTTGATCTTGCCTGCCAAGAATTGCTACAAATAACAGATAAAAGTTTGCAAAAATTTCCATCCTCACCCCCTGCTTAATCATACCAAGAACCATCATCTCTCTATTTATAAGAGCCAGTATCCTCGTATTCATATCAAGAACTCTCAAATTTAGAGCTTACCATGAAAGAATTAAGGGAGGCCACTCAAAGTTGCAAACATGATATGAGAATGAGTGTCAAGAATATAGAGGGGCATGTGGAGGTGATTACTGATGACCGAAATTCACTCACTAATAAATGAATTCGTTCTTTGGCAAGTGCACCAAATATCGTCAAGTAATAATCCACGAAGAGTGGGGTTGAATCCACAGAGATTGATATATTTGAGCAACTTTAATTAATGGATCAATTAGTCAAGCTAATCAAGAGTGATTGTGAGTACAGAATTCTAAAAGCAGAATGATAAATGACTTAAAAATAAAAGAAAGCTAGAAAGTGCAGAAACATAAAGAGCAGGAAACTAAAATGAAGAAACATAAATGACTGAATTGTAAATGGGGTGTGGGATGATAACAAAAATTAAAAAAAGCAGTAAAGAATGGGTAAGATAAGAATAGGAAAAATTCATTGGAGTTTGGAGATATTGTTCTCTCTGGATTAAAATCAGATCATCTTATCTTCAATCATGCAACTCATTGACCTCTTGGCAATCATGATTAGTTGAACCCCAATTCCTTGGTGATTCAATCACTCAGATCTTGATAATCAGCCAATTTCTTGGTCTAATTGCTCATGAAGAGAGATAGGCTTGGTCCCTGATTTTACCACACATCATCATAGATCCATTTAATTGGGAAGATTTCATGTCACTGTACCCAATCCCAAAAACTCATATCTACTCAATGTGAGAAGAAATTTCAAGCATGGTTTTATGATCCCTCTTCCAAGGTTCACATAAAACCCAATTTCTATTCACCCTCTTTTCCAATATGACTAAACACTAAGAATGAAGAACGAAATTCCTTCTAGCAAATTAAAGAGAAGATGAAGAGAAGAAAAAATTCACTATCAATTAATCCATCAAGTACAATAGAGCTCCGTCCCCCAATGAGAGGGAAGTTAGCTACTCATAGCTCAGTACAGAATGGAAGTTCAAAACTGGAAAATAAAGCTAAGTACAAAGTAAAAATAAAAACTCCCAAGTCTCCAGAAGCTAAAAGTGTGTAAAAGTTCAAAAGTCCCACCTATTTGCAATTAGTACGACCCATTTTGGCTGAACAGTGTGCTTCCAGGAGAACGTAGCGCTCTTTGGGATAACGGAGCGCTCTGGCACCCACGCGTACGCGTCCTATACGCGTGCGTCTCCCTCAACATTTTACTCAACCACGCATACGCATGACCTATGCGTTCGCGTCCTCTTCATGGCACTCACTTTGCGAACGTAGCGCTCTTGAAATGAACGCTCTACCATGCGTACGTGTCACCCACGCGTACGCGTGGCCTTTAAAAGTCCACTTCCACGCTTCTACTCGGTTCACGCGTTCGCATGTATCTTCACAACCACCATATCCAGGCGTACGCGTCATGCATGCGTACACGTCGGTGGCAAATCTTCAATCCCAACTTTCAAATTGTCGCAGGCGCTCTTTTGTTGAGAACGTAGCGCTCGTTGAAAGAGAGCGCTCCCTCATATCCTCGCGTATGCGTGGTCTTCCAAAAATAACATTTCGACGCGTACGGGTCACTTATGCGTACGCGTCGCTAGAAAATCTTCTTGGTAAAGAACGCAGCGCTCTTTGAAAGAGAGCGTAGTGCTAGAGGCATGTAGTTTCAGGGGAGCGCATTGCTCCTTGCAAGAACGTAGTGCCACTTGGGTTCCCTGTTTCATCCCTTTTTTTTGTTCTTTTTCACCTAAAATTTCAGCCAATACTCATTTCAAAGCAATGTTCATAGATTAATCATATAGCTCATATAATTGCATCTTTGAATGAGATTTCACCAATTCTATTGTTCTTTTAAATAAGAGAAAGAGGTAAATGACGTAAGTCATCACAATACCAAACTTAAATTTTGCTTGTCCCCAAGCAAATCAATATGAATTGTTTTAAATTATTGAAACCTGACCCTTAAGAAACTGTATTCATAATTAAAGATAGAGGCTAAGCATCAAATCATGTATGAACTTTGTTATTGCTTCCATGTCATAATGAACTTTCAACCGTTGAGGATCATTTTAAGTGTCTGCTATTATAGCCCTTTTTATTAATTGTCACCTTGAAATAGTAAGATTTTATTTTTTCCTTTTGATTGCTCTTTTTCCTTCATTCTTCTTTTATTTCTTGATCACGACTCTAAGTGTTTTGTCTCAAGACGACCTTTTAGGTTAAGCTTTCAATTAGCACTCCCAAACCAGTTGGTTTTAGGGTACTAGGTGTTGAAACACCACTAAGAATCTACTTGCTCAGGTCTCTCTTCTTGACACATCTTCACCATAAGCATCTACTAAGATCTTGGCTCTTTGAGCTATTTGTTTCTTTCTTTTAACTTAGTAGTCGATGCTCAGAGTCTTGGGTCTTGCTTACTACTTCTAGGTTCTATTGATTTTCAAGGGTCATTGATGAGCGGATTTTTTATATGCTTTTTGGGGGTAATTTCATGTAGATTTTAGTATGTTTTAGTTAGTTTTTAGTATAATTTTATTAGTTTTTAGGAAAAAATTCATATTTCTGGACTTTACTATGAGTTTGTGTATTTTTCTATAATTTCAGGTATTTTCTGGCTAAAATTGAGGGAGCTGAGCAAAAATCTGATTTAGGTTGAAAAAGGACTGCTGATGCTATTGGATTCTGACCTCCCTGCACTCGGAATGGATTTTTTGGAGCTATAAGAGTCCAATTGGCGCGCTCTCAATTGGGTTGGAAAGTAGACATCCAGGGATTTCCAGAAATATATAATAGTCCTTACTTTGCGCGAAGATAGATGACATAAACTGGCGTTCAACGCCAGTTCCATGTTGCAATTTGGCGTTTAGCGCCAGAAACAGGTTGCAAGTTGGAGTTCAACGCCAGAAACAGGTTACAACCTGGCGTTCAACTCCAGAAACAGCCCAGGCACGTGAGAAGCTTAAGTCTCAGCCCCAGCACATACCAAGTGGGCCCCAGAAGTGGATTTCTGCTCTATCCATCCTAGTTACTCATTTTCTGTAAACCTAGGTTTCTAGTTTAGTATTTAAACAACTTTAAGAGATTTATTTTGCATCTCATGACATTTTTAATCTGGATTTTATACTTTTTGACGGCATGAGTCTCTAAACTCCATTGTTGGGGGTGAGGAGCTCTGCAGCGTCTCGATGAATTAATGCAATTATTTCTGCTTTCCATTCAAACATGCTTGTTCCTATCTAAGATGTTCATTCGCGCTTCACTCTGAAGAAGGTGATGATCCGTGACACTCATCACCTTCCTCAATCCATGAACGTGTGTCTGACAACCACCTGCATTCTACATTAAATTGAATGAGTATCTCTTAGATTCCTTAATCAGAATCTTCGTGGTATAAGCTAGAATTGTTGGCGGCATTCATGAGGATCCGGAAAGTCTAAACCTTGTCTGTGGTATTCCGAGTAGGATTCTGGGATTGGATGATTGTGACAAACTTCAAACTCGTGAGTGTTGGGCGTAGTGACAGACGCAAAAGGATCAATGGATCTTATTCTGACATGATCGAGAACCAATAGATGATTAGCTATGCTGTGACAGAGCATTTGGACCATTTTCGCTGAGAGGATGGGAAGTAGCCATTGACAACGGTGACACCCTACATACAGCTTGCCATGGAAGGAGCCTTGCATTTATGAAAGTAAGAAAGCATTATGTTGCAGGAATTCAGAGGACAAAGCATCTCCAAAACTTCAACATATTCTCCATTATTGCATAATAAGTATTTATTTTATGCCCTTTCACTTTTTACAATTGAACTTAAAAAACACTGTTGTTGAAATCCTGACTAAGAATAATAAGATAACCATAGCTTGCTTCAAACCAACAATCTCCATGGGATTCGACCCTTACTCACATAAGGTATTACTTGGACGACCCAGTGCACTTGCTGGTTAGTTGTGCGAAGCTGTGAGAAATAGTCCATTAATATTGGCATACACAATTTCGTGCACCAAGTTTTTGGCGCCGTTTCCGGGGATTGTTTGAGTTTGAACAACTGACGGTGAATCTTGTTGCTTAGATTAGGAAAAAATTATCTTTTTTACTAGAATTGCATCTTTTATTATCCCTTCTAAAAAAGTTTTTCAAAAATATTAGTTTTCTTTATTAATTTTTAGTTTTTCTGTGAATTTAGTGTCATGTTTTAAGTTTAGTGTCAATTGCATGCTCTTCTTTGTCTTTCAATTTTCGAATTGCATGTTCTTTATTTTTCCTTGATCTTCAAATTGTTCTTGTCAAATTTTCTTGTTTGATCTTTGGTTTTTCCTATTTTGTGTATTTTTCGTGTTTTCCTTGTGCAAGTTTAAAATATTAGTTTTTTAAAAAAAATTATTTTTATTTATTAAAAATACCTCTTTAAAACACGTTACATTTATAGCTCAATTGGCTAGAGCGTTGGTTTATGTTCTTGGTAATTGGGTATCATCTTTTTAAAATCTTTTTCAAAAATAATTTTTCTTTGATTGAATCTTGTGCCAAACTTTAAGTTTGGTGTTTTCTTGTTAATTTTCTTTAATTTTCGAAAATTTATTTTGGTTTTCTAAAAATTTTAAGTTTGGTGTTCTTTCTTTTGTTCTTTTTGTTCTTGTGATTCTTCAAGGTGTTCTTGAGTCTTTCTTGTGTTTTGAACTTAAAATTTTTAAGTTTGGTGTTCCTTGGTGTTTTTCCTCCAAAATTTTCGAAAACAAGGAGCATTAGATCTAAAAATTTTTAAGTCTTGTGTCTTTTGTGTGTTTTTCTCTTTCATCATAAAATTCAAAATTAAAAAATATCTTCTCCTTTAATTTCTCATAATTTTCGGATTACTTGGGTTGACTTGGTCAAAAAATTTTTTAAATTATATCTTTTTCAAAAATATCCTAACCACTTTCTCTCTCCTCACTTTTTCGAAAATCTTCATAAAATATTTTTAAATTCTTTTTTTATATTTTTATTTTTATTTATTCTTAATTTTATTGTCGTCTTTATTTTATTTTATTTTATTATTATTATCTAAAAATTTTTATATATAATAAAATAAATAAAATAAAAATCCACATCATCTCCCTTTTCCCATCATGGATCTAAGTGGAAATGAACAGTCCAGAAGGACTCTGGGGTCATATGGTAACCCCACTACTGCTTCATATGGGAGTAGTATATGTATACCCTCCATTAGAGTTAGTAGTTTTGAGTTAAACCCTCAGCTTATTATCATGGTGCAGCAAAGTTGCCAGTATTTCGGTCTTCCACAGGAAGAACCTACAGAGTTTCTGGCACAGTTTTTACAAATTGCTGACATAGTACATGATAAGGAAGTAGATCAGGATGTCTACAGATTGTTACTATTTCCATTTGCTGTAAAAGACCAAGCTAAGAGGTGGTTAAATAACCAACCTAAGGACAGCATAAAGACATGGAAACAGTTGTCAGAAAAATTCCTGAATCACTATTTTCCTCCAAAACGGATGACACAGTTAAGGCTGACAATCCAAGGCTTCAAACAAGGAGATAATGAATTCCTTTATGATGCCTGGGAGAGATACAGAGAGATGCTAAGAAAATGCCCCTCTGAAATGTTTTCAGAGTGGGTGCAGTTAGATATTTTCTATTATGGGCTTACAGAGAGAGCTCAGACTTCTCTAGACCATTCAGCTGGTGGATCTATACACATGAGAAAGACAATAGAAGAAGATCAAGAGCTTGTTGATACAGTTGCCAGAAATCAGCATTTGTACCTAAGCAGTGAACCTTCCATCAACGAAGAGGCTAAAACAGTAACTGCTGAACTCAGTCCTGCAGAACAAGCTACTAAATTCAATCAGCAATTAGACTTTCTAACAAAACAGCTAGCTGAATTCAAGAAAATATTACAAGAAACAAGAATGGCTAATATGAATATGGAAGTGCAGTTGAAGCAAACAGAACAGCAGTTATCAAAACAAATAACAGAAGAATGCCAAGCAGTTCAATTAAGAAGTGGAAAAACATTAAATACCCCACTTCAAGGTAGCAGGAAGCAAAAAAAATGAACATACTGCTACCCAAAATCCCTCTGACGATAGTCAAAGCCCAGAGAGGAATAATTCTGGCGCTCAAACGCCAGAAAAGGGGTGGAAAGCTGGCATTGAACGCCCAACCCATGCTCAGTCCTGGCGTTCAGGGCTAGAAACAGGCAAGGAATTGGTGTTGAACGCCCAAAGGAAGCACAGTTCTGGCGTTCAGACGCCAGAAACAGATAAGGAGTTGGCGTCTAATGCTACTCCAGCTTCCACCCCTGGCATTCAAACGCCAGTGGGAGATCAGACACATACAAGTGCTGATAGCAACCCCTCTAAAAAGGCTTCTCAACCCACATCTGTAGGCAATAAACCTACAACAACTAAGGTTGAGGAATACAAAGCCAAAATGCCTTATCTTCAGAAACTCTGCCAAGCGAAATAGGATAAGCAATTTGCCTGCTTTGCAGACTACCTCAGGACTCTTGAAATAAAAATTCTGTTTGCAGAGGTACTTGAGCAAATACCCTCTTATGCTAAGTTCATGAAAGAGATCTTAAGTCATAAGAAGGATTGGAGGGAAACTGAGAAAGTTTACCTCACTGAAGAATGCAGTGCAGTCATTCTGAAAAGCTTACATGAGAAGCTTAAAGATCCCGGAAGCTTTATGATACCATGCACATTAGAAGGTACTTGTATCAAGCAAGCTCTATGTGATCTTGGGGCAAGTATCAACCTAATACCTGCATCTACTATCAAAAAGCTTGGATTGATTGATGAAGTCAAACCAACCCAGATATGTCTCCAACTTGCAGATGGTTCCATTAAACACCCATCAGGCGTGATTGAAGACATGATTGTCAAGGTTGGGTCATTTGCCTTTCCCACTGACTTTGTGGTGCTGGAAATGGAGGAGCACAAGAGTGAAACTCTCATTCTAGGAAGACCTTTCCTAGCAACTGGATGAACCCTCATTGACGTCCAAAAAGGGGAAGTAACCCTGAGAGTCAATGAGGACGAGTTTAAGTTAAATGTTGTCAAAGCTATGTAGCATCCAGACACCCAAAATGACTGCATGAGCATTAATATTATTGACTATCTGGTAAAAGAGGTCAATATGACTGAGAGTCTCGAATCAGAGCTAGATGATATCTTTAAAGATACTCAGCCTGATCTGGAGGAACCAGAGAGAATAATAGAACCTCTGAAAATCCCTCAGGAAGAGGAGAAACCTCCTAAGCCTGAGCTCAAACCATTACCACAATCCCGGAAATACGCATTTCTGGGAGAAGGTGACACTTTTCCTGTAATCATAAGCTCTACCTTAGACCCACAGGAAGAGGAAGCACTAATTCAAGTGCTAAGGACACACAAGACAGCTCTTGGGTGGTCCATCAGTGATCTTAAGGGCATTAGCCCAGCCAGATGCATGCACAAGATCCTATTGGAGGATGATGCTAAGCCAGTGGTTCAACCACAGAGGTGGCTGAATCCAGCCATGAAGGAGGTGGTGCAGAAGGAGGTCACTAAATTACTAGAGGTTGGGATTATTTATCCTATTTCTGATAGCCGCTGGGTAAGCCCTGTCCAAGTCGTCCCTAAGAAGGGTGGCATGACAGTGGTTCATAATGAAAAAAATGAACTGGTTCCTACAAGAACAATTATAGGGTGGCGTATGTGTATTGATTACAGAAGGCTCAATACAGCTACCAGAAAGGATCATTTTCCTTTACCATTCATAGACCAGATGCTAGAAAGACTAGCAGGTCATGAATACTACTACTTCCTGGATGGATATTCAGGTTATAATCAAATTGCAGTAGATCTCCAGGATCAAGAGAAAACAACATTCACATGCCCATATAGAGTATTTGCATACAGAAGGATGCCATTTGGTCTGTGCAATGCACCTGCAACCTTTCAAAGATGCATGCTCTCTATTTTCTCTGATATGGTGGAAAAATTTCTGGAAGTCTTCAAGGATGACTTTTCAGTGTTTGGAGACTCATTCAGCTCCTGTCTTGACCATCTAGCACTTGTTCTAAAGAGATTCCAAGAGACTAATCTGGTTTTAAACTGGGAGAAATGTCACTTTATGGTGACTGAAGGAATTGTCCTTGGGCACAAAATTTCGAACAAGGGAATAGAGGTGGATCAAGCTAAGGTGAAGGTAATTGAAAAATTACCACCACCTGCCAATGTTAAGGCAATCAGAAGCTTTCTGGGGCATGCATGATTCTATAGGAGGTTTATAAAAGATTTTTCAAAAATCGTCAAACCTCTGAGTAATCTGCTAGCTACTGACAAGCCATTTATCTTTGATAAAGATTGTCTGCAGGCGTTTGAGACTCTGAAAGCTAAGCTGGTCATAGCACCAGTCATCTTTGCACCAGACTGGACATTACCATCTGAACTAATATGTGATGCTAGTGACCATGCCATTGGTGCAGTGTTAGGACAAAGGCATGACAAGCTTCTGCATGTCATTTACTATGCCAGTCATGTTTTAAATGACGCACATAAGAACTACGCAACCAAAGAAAAAGAGTTACTTGTAGTAGTTTACGCCATTGACAAGTTCATATCTTATTTAGTAGTATCAAAAGTGATTGTGTACACTGACCATGTTGCTCTTAAATATCTACTCACAAAGCAGGATTCAAAACCCAAACTCATCAGATGGGTGTTGCTTCTGCAGGAGTTTGATATAGAAATAAGAGACAGAAAAGGGACAGAGAACCAAGTAGCAGATCATATGTCCTAAATAGAACCAGTAGAAGGGGCGTCCCTCCCTCTTACTGAAATCTCTGAAAACTTTCTGGATGAGCACCTCTTTGCCATCCAGGAAGTGCCATGGTTTGCAGACATTGCAAACTACAAGGCAATAAGATTCATACCCAAAGAGTACAGCAGGCAGCATATAAAGAAATTGATCACAGATGCAAAGTACTATCTTTGGGATGAACCATATCTCTTCAAGAGATGTGCAGACGGAGTAATCCGTAGATGTGTGCCTAAAGAAGAAGCACAGAAGATCCTCTGGCACTGCCATGGATCATAGTATGGAGGACATTTTGGAAGTGAGCGAACAGCTACAATAGTACTCCAATGTGGCTTCTACTGGCCTACTCTCTATAAAGACTCCCGAGTGTTTGTACTTAATTGTGACAATTGCCAAATATCTGGCAATCTACCTCACAGTTATGCCATGCCTCAACAAGGGATCTTGGAGATTGAGTTGTTTAATGTATGGGGTATTGACTTCATGGGACCTTTCCCACCATCATACTCAAACACTTATATTCTGGTGGCAGTGGATTATGTATCCAAATGGGTGGAAGCTATTGTAACACCCACTAATGATACTAAGACAGTGCTGAAATTCTTCCAGAAACACATCTTCAGCAGATTTGGTATCCCTAGAGTACTAATCAGTGATGGGGCACTCATTTCTGCAATAAACAGCTTTACTCTGCTTTAGTTCGATATGAAATTAGCCACAGGGTAGCTACTCTATATCATCCACAGACAAATGGGCAAGCTGAAGTCTCTAATAAAGAACTTAAAAGAATCCTGGAATGGACTGTGATTAACCGTAGAAGGGATTGGGCAAGAAGCTTGGATGATGCTCTGTGGGCATACAGAACAGCATTCAAGACACCTGTAGGAACTTCTCCATACCAGCTGGTGTATGGAAAAGCCTGTCACTTGCTAGTGGAACTGGAACATAAGGCCTATTGGGCAACCAGATTCCTAAACCTTGATGCCAAGTTAGCTGGAGAAAAACGATTGCTCCAGTTAAATAAGCTAGAGGAATTCAAACTCAATGCTTTCGAAAATGAAAAAATTTACAAAGAGAAGGCAAAAAGATGGCATGATAAGAAACTGTCATCCAGAGTCTTTGAGCCAGGGTAGAAAGTTCTGCTATTTAATTCTAGGCTCAGATTATTCCCCGGAAAATTAAAGTCCTGGTGGAGAGGTCCATATGTGATTACAAGTGTATCACCATATGGATACGTGGAGCTTCATGATAATGATTCTAACAAAAAGTTCATTGTTAATGGACAGAGAGTTAAACATTATCTTGAAAGCAATTTTGAGCAAGAATGCTCAAAAATGAGACTTGATTAAAGCTCAGTGTTAGTCTAGCTAAAGACAATAAAGAAGCGCTTGCTGGGAGGCAACCCAGCCATTTACAAAGCTTATTTATTAATTAATTGATTTTTACAGGTTTATGTCAATTATCTTCAAGGTAAAATAGCAATTGCTCGAGTTCACAAAAATTACAGAAGGATTCACAGGATAAAAGAGCAAAAAGAAAGCACACTAGTGTGAAAAAGCCAGTAAGAGCTGTTTTGGGCGTTGAACGCCCAAAAGAAGCATCTACTGGGCGTTCAACGCCAGTAAGAATAGCCATATGGGCATTAAACACCAGAAAGAAGCATCTTTTGGGCGTTGAACACCAGAAAGAAGCACCTTCTGGGAGTTTAACGCCAGATTTATAGCGTTTTGGGCGTTCAGAAAAACGCCCAGTGACAAAGGAGTTCCTGGCGTTCAACGCCAACTAGAAGCAACAGCTGGGCGTTGAACGCCCAGGAGAAGCTGCAAATGGGCGTTAAACGCCCAAAACATGCAGCGTTTGGGCGTTTAATGCCAGGATTGTAGGGAGGAGGTAAATTCGTTTTCAATTCACATTTTTTCAAATTTTTATGTTCCAATTCATGATTTCTTGCATAAACATATTACAAACTCTCATCATTCAATTCCAAAAATTTTAATCCTAATTTCTAAAATTCCTTTTTCAAAAATATCAAATGTATCTTAATTCATAAACACAAATCCTTTTTCAAATCCCATCCAACTTCTTTTCAAATCTTTTTCAAAAAAATCAATTATCTTTAATCCCAAATCTTTTTTTTTAAATTCAGATTTATCTTTTTCAAATATCTTCTATATCTTTTCATTTTTCAATTATATCTTTTTCATATCATATTTATCTTTTACAAATCATATCTTCTATCCTATCTTTCTACAAAATTTTTGAAAACCCACCCCTCCCTTTAAATCCACTCTCGGCCTCTCCCCTCTCCTCAACAATTCGAAAACAAGTTCTCCTTCTATCCCTCTCCTTTCTTTTCTTTTGCTTGAGGACAAGCAAACTTCTAAGTTTGGTGTGTTTATCTGTGATCACTAAACCATACCCACTAAGATCATGGCTCCTAAAGGAAAACAACCCACTCCAAGAGGCAAGAAAGAGAGTATTCCAAAACCACTTTGGAATCAAGGGAAGTTCTTAACCAAAGAACATTCAGACCATTACTACAAAATAATGGGTCTAAGGTCAGTGATCCCAAAAGTCAAATTCGATCTAAAAGAAGATGAATATCCGGAGATCCAAGAGCAAATTCGAAATAGGAGCTGAAAAATCCTTGCTAATCCTGAGACAAAGGTGGAAAGAAACATGGTTCAAGAATTTTATGCTAATCTGTGGTAAACAGACAGGCAGAGAATATCTGGAACTGCTCTCTATGACTATCGGACCTTGGTCAGAGGAAAGATTATTCACATCCACCCTGATAAAATCAGGGAGATCTTTAAGCTACCTCAGCTGAAAGAAGACCCAGACTCCTTTAATAGGAGAATGATGAGAACAAATAAAGGCCTGGACAAGATTCTAGAGGACATATGCCTCCCTGGAGCCAGGTGGACCACCAGTACCAAGGGCATCCCAAATCAACTCAAGAGAGAAGATCTCAAACCAGTCGCCAGAGGCTGGCTGGACTTTATTGGGCGTTCTATACTGCCCACTAGCAACTGCTCTGAGGTCACCGTTAAAAGAGCAGTGATGATCCACTGCATTATATTAGGAAGAGAAGTGGAAGTTCATCAATTGATTTCCTGTGAAATTTACATAATTGCAAACAAGAACTCCAAAGATGCCAAATTGGCTTATCCTAGCTTAATATCTATGCTATATAAAGATGCTGGAGTAAAGATGGGAATAACTGAGTATATCTCAGTTGAGCGACCAATCACCAAAACATCAATGGAAAAATAACAAGTACAGGATGACCCCATCAAGAGGAGAGCACAGGAATTCCTCCCGAAATTTCCTCAATTTGAATACTGGGAGCATCTTGAAGCATCGGTTACCAAGTTGCAAGAAGCTATAGACCAAACAAAGGAAGAACAGAATAATCAAAATAGCATGCTTTGCAAACTGCTTGGGGAACAAGAAGAGCAAAGGCATGACTTGAAGGAACTGAAGCATCCGAAATTATCTCTTGAAGGATCAAGCACCCCACAGACTTGAGGAACATCCACTTCCCAAAATAAAGGTTGTTGAGTCCTAATCTTAGCTTTACTCTGTGATAGTTGTCTTAAAGATTTACCTTAGAAGTTATATAGGAGTAGTAGTAATTAGTATATCTATTTTGATTTTATTTTCAATTAAGCTATAATTTATTTTTCTCATCATCATCAAACATGAATAAAATAATAGATTTTTAGAATAAAGAGGCAATTTAATTTCGAGTACTTAATAAGGAAAATTCTAATTATTTATATGTGGTGGCAATACTTTTTGTTTTCTGAATGAATGCCTGAACAGTGCATATTTTTTGATATTGAAATTTATGAATTTTAAAAGTATTGGATCTTAAAAGAATGATGAACAAGAGAAATATTATTGATGATCTGAAAAATCATAAAATTGATTCTTGAAGCAAGAAAAAGCAGTGAAAAAAAAGAGGAATCATTGGATAAAGAAAAAGAAAAAGCCTACAACCCTTAAAACCAAAAGGCAAGGGTGAAAAGGATCCAAGGCTTTGAGCATCAATGGATAGGAGGGCCCAAGAAAATAAATCCAGGCCTAAGCGGCTAAATCAAGCTATCCCTAACCAAGTGCTTGTAGCATGCAGGTCCAAGTGAAAAGTTTGAGACTGAGTGGTTAAAGTCGTGATCCAAAGCAAAGGAGTGTGCTTAAGAACTCTAGACACCTCTAATTGGAGACTCTAGCAAAGCTAAGTCACAATCTGAAAAGGTTCACCCAATTATGTGTCTGTGGCATTTATGTATCCAGTGGTAATACTGGAAAACAAAGTGCTTAGGGCCACGACCAAGACTCATAAAGTAACTGTGTTCAAGAATCAACATACTAAACTAGGAGAATCAATAATACTATCTGAATGTTAAATTCCTATGGATGCCAATCATTCTGGATTTCAAAGGATAAAGTGAGATGCCAAAACTATTCAGAGGCAAAAAAACCTACTAGTCCCACTCATCTTATTAGAATCTGAGCTTCACTTGAAACTCTGAGATATTATTGCTTCTTAATTTCTTTTTTTATCCTATTTTATTTATCTAGTTGCTTGAGGACAAGCAACAATTTAAGTTTGGTGTTGTGATGAGCGGATATTTTATACGCTTTTTGGGGGTAATTTCATGTAGATTTTAGTATGTTTTAATTAGTTTTTAGTATAATTTTATTAGTTTTTAGGCAAAATTCATATTTCTAGACTTTACTATGAGTTTGTGTGTTTTTCTGTAATTTCAGGTATTTTCTGGCTGAAATTGAGGGAGCTGAGCAAAAATTTGATTTAGGCTGAAAAAGGGCTGCTGATGATGTTGGATTCTGACCTCCCTGCACTCGGAATGGATTTTTTGCGCGAAGATAGATGACGTAAACTGGCATTCAATGCCAGTTTCATGTTGCAGTTTGGCGTTCAACGCCAGAAACAGGTTGCAAGTTGGAGTTCAACGCCAGAAACAGGTTACAACCTGGCGTTCAACTCAAGAAACAGCCCAGGCACGTGAGAAGCTTAAGTCTCAGCTCCAGCACACACCAAGTGGGCCCCAGAAGTGGATTTCTGCTCTATCCATCCTAGTTACTCATTTTCTGTAAACCTATGTTTCTACTTTAGTATTTAAACAACTTTTAGAGATTTATTTTACATCTCATGACATTTTTCAATCTGAATTTTATACTCTTTGACTGCATGATTCTCTAAACTCCATTGTTGGGGGTGAGGAGCTCTGCTGCGTCTCGATGAATTAATGCAATTATTTCTGGTTTCCATTCAAACATGCTTGTTCCTATCTAAGATGTTCATTCGCGCTTCACTATGAAGAAGGTGATGATCTGTGACACTCATCACCTTCCTCAATCCATGAACGTGAGCCTGACAATCACCTCCGTTCTACATTAGATTGAATGAGTATCTCTTAGATTCCTTAATCAGAATCTTCGTGGTATAAGTTAGAATTATTAGCAGCATTCATGAGGATCCGGAAAGTCTAAACCTTGTCTGTGGTATTCCGAGTAGGATTCTGGGATTGGATGACTGTGACGAACTTCAAACTCGCGAGTGTTGGGCGTAGTGACAGATGCAAAAGGATCAATGGATCTTATTCTGACATGATCGAGAACCAATAGAGGATTAGCCGTGCTGTGACAGAGCATTTGGACCATTTTCACTGAAAGGATGGGAAGTAGCCATTGACAACGGTGACACCCTACATACAGCTTGCCATGGAAGGAGCCTTGCATTTATGAAAGTAAGAAAGCATTATGTTGCAGGAATTCAGAGGACAAAGCATCTCCAAAACTCCAACATATTCTCCATTATTGCACAATAAGTATTTATTTTATGCCCTTTCACTTTTTACAATTGAACTTGGAAAACACTGTTGTTGGAATCCTGACTAAGAATAATAAGATAACCATAGCTTGCTTCAAACCAACAATCTTCGTGGGATTTGACCCTTTCTCACGTAAGGTATTACTTGGATGACCCAGTGCACTTGCTGGTTAGTTGTGCGAAGCTGTGAGAAATAGTCCATTAATATTGGCATACACAATTTCGTGCACCAATCATCCTTAGCATCTACTTGTAATGTCCCCTGAGTCTAATTGTTCCATTATGGATTACTCACTTCCAACGCTAATTCATGATTTTATACTTATTTCTCATCTTATTTTGAATCCAGCTCACTTGGGTCTAATTTCTTATTCTTATTTTGCAGTAACTCATCATTGAATCTTTGTGGAAACAAACTAATTCAATCAATACAGTGAAAACTTAGCAGAGACATTTTCTTTCTCACAATAAAACTTGGAAATCAAAGAACTCATAGAATGATTCTAAAATTGTCAGCAGGAACAACAAAACAAAAGGAGCACTTAAGCAGTGAATTAAGAGAGTAAATTTTCAACATGAAACTCAACATCCTTTGCTCATTATAGTGCAGCTTTAATGCATATGTTCCTGCTCCTTTATCCTTCTTCTTAGGTGACATATCTGGGTGGCTCCTTCTTGTGCTAGGGTGTACTTTAGCTTCCAAAAGCTCAACCTCCTGAATAGCATTCATTTTGTGTGTCTTTGTGACACCAAACTTAAGTTCTTTGCATCTAGTGACTGACTCATGATGATGTTCACACCAAACTTAAATTTTTGGCTTATTCTTAAAATTTAATCCAATTACTGTAAGTCCAAAATTAAAGTGGTTGGTAGCCACACCAAACTTAATTCCTCAGCCAGCTTCTCAACTTGATTAATCATCATCACATAATTTAACACACAAAATTGTACTTCTAGCAACTAGAAAATTTTTGGAGTTCAAATTAAAGGAACTATCAGCAAACAGTTAACAACTGAAATTGAAAAACAATCAACCAAAGTGACTTAAACATAAACTATCTAAAAAGCTTGAAATTGAAACGATATGAATGTTGGGGTGCCTCCCAACTAGCGCTTCTTTAACGTCACTAGCTTGACGATTCTTCCTTCTTCAGCTGAGATTGTAGTTCACCCTCTGCTCCTCTAGTGAGTCTCCCAAGTAGTGCTTAAGTATTTGGCCATTAACAGTGAAAGTCCTCTGAGTTTTCTCATCCATAAGCTCCACATGACCATAAGGGGAGGCCTTGACTATAGTGAAGGGTCCAGACCACCTTCACTTAAGTTTTCCTGGGAAGAACTTGAGTCTTGAGTTGCATAGTAGCACCTTTTGACCTTCTATAAAATCTCTTCTTGCTATCTTTTGGTCATGCCATTTCTTAGCCTTCTCCTTGTAAATTTTGGCATTTTCATATGCTTGAGCTCTGAATTCTTCCAATTCTTGCAGTTGAAAGATCCTTTTTCTCCCCAGCAGTGTTACTATCAAAATTTAGTAGCTTGAGGGCCCAGAAAGCTTTGTGCTCCAGCTCCAATGGCAGGTGATATGCCTTCCCATACAACTGCTGATATGGGAACATCCAAATTGGTGTTTTGAAGGCTGTCCTATATGAACAAAGAGCGTCGTCCAGCCTTTTTGACCAGTCTTTCCTTGAAGCTCCCACAGTCTTCTCTAGGATCCTTTTTAACTCTCTGTTGGATACCTCTGTCTGCCCATTTGTTTGAGGGTGATAAGGTGTGGCAACCTTATATTTTACTCCATATCTCAGAAAGAGGGCTTCTAATGGTCTATTGCAGAAATGGCTTCCTCCATCCCTGATAAGGGCTTTGGGGACACCCAATCGATTGAAGATGTTCCTTCTAAGGAAGTTCATCATGACTACCTTATTATCATTTGTTGGGGTTGCAATGGCCTCCACCCACTTAGATACATAGTCCACTGCCACTAGAATGTACTTGTTTGAGTATGAGGTAGGAAGGGGACCCATGAAGTCAATTCCCCATACATCAAAAAGCTCAAGTTCTAGGATGAATTGTTGTGGCATCTCGTTTCTCTTGGGAAAATTTCTAGCTTTTTGGCATTCATTACAATCCTTTACTAATTCTTTTGCATCTTAAAAGATAGTGAGCCAAAAGAATCCACATTGCAGCACCTTGGCTGCAGTTCTTTCCCCATTGAAATAGCTTCCATATGGGGTCCATGGCACTGCCAGAGGACCTCTTGTCCTTCCTCATGGGATATGCATCTTCTTAGGATTCCATAGCACACCTCTTGAAGAGGTATGGCTTATCCCATATGTAGTCCTTGGCATCATTGATGAGTTTCCTTTTCAAGTGTTTGTTAATGTTTGAAGGTAGCTCTCCAATAGCTTTGAAATTAGCTATATCTGCAAACCAGGGGGCATCTTGGATCATCATCAAATGTTCATCCAGAAAGCTCTCATTCACTGTAGGGCTATGTGCTTCATTCTCCTCATGTGGGATCCTTGACAAGTGGTCAGCCACTTTGTTCTCTGCCCCACTTCTATCCTTGATTTCAAGGTTAAATTCTTGGAGCAGCAAGATCCATCTTATCAATCTAGGCATGGACTCTTGTTTGGTCATCAGATATTTAAGAGCTGCATGGTCAGTAAACACAATGACTTTAGAACCAATAAGATATGATCTAAGCTTATCAAATACAAAGACTATAGCAAGAAGTTCATTCTCTATGGTGGTGTAGTTCTTTTGATTCTCATTAGGAACCTTGCTAGCATAATACATGACATGCACTAACTTATCTTTCCTTTGTCCTAAAACAGCACCAATAGCAAAGTCTGATGCATCACACATCAATTCAAAAGGTAAGTCCCAACTAGGTGGTGCTATAATAGGTGCAGAGGAAAGTTTGATTTTAAACTCATCAAAGGTGCATTCTCTATCAAAGATAAAAGGGATATTAGAGACAAGCAAGTTACTTAAAGGTTTAGCAATTTTCGAAAAGTGTCTAATGAACCTTCTATAAAACCTAGCATGTCCTAAGAAACTTCTAATTGCTTTGAGATTGCAAGGTGGGGATAATTTCTCAATTACTTCCACTTTAGCTCTGTCCACCTCTATGCCTCTTTTGGAGATCTTGTGACCAAGAACAACCCCCTCTGTGACCATAAAGTGACACTTCTCCCAATTCAAAAAGAGGTTGGTTTCTTGGCATCTCCTTAGCACCAAGGCAAGGTGATGCAAGAACTTAGAATATGAATCACCAAACACAGAAAAGTCATCCATAAACACTTCAATAAATTTTTCAATCATGTCAGAAAATATGGAGAGCATGCTGATGAGCGGATAATTTATACGCTTTTTGGCATTGTTTTTAGGTAGTTTTTAGTAGGATCTAGCTACTTTTAGGGATGTTTTTATTAGTTTTTATGAAAAATTCACATTTTTGGAATTCACTATGAGTTTGTGTATTTTTCTATGATTTCAGGTATTTTCTGGTTGAAATTGAGGGACCTGAGCAAAAATCTAGTAGGAGGCTGAAAAAGGACTACAGATGCTGTTGGATTCTGACCTCCCTTCACTCGAAATAGATTTTATGGAGCTAAAGAACTCCAAATGGCGCGCTCTCAATTGAGTTGGAAAGTAGACATCTAGGGCTTTCCAACAATATATAATAGTCCATACTTTATTCGAGTTTAAACGACGCAAACTGGCGTTCAACGCCAGTTCCATGCTGCATTCTGGAGTAAAACGCCAGAAACACATCACAAACAAGAGTTAAATGCCAAAAACACGTTACAACTTAGCGTTTAACCCCAAGAGAAGTCTCTGCATGTGTAAAGCTCAAGTTCAGCCCAAGCACACACCAAAGTGGGCCCCGGAAGCAGATTTCTGCACTAAGACTTATTTTTGTAAACCCTAGTAACTAGTCTAGTATAAATAGGACTTTTTACTACTATATTTGAATCTTTGGACGAGCTTTTGGAACATCTTTGATTATTGTTAGTCCTTAGACATTGGGGGCTGGCCTCATGGCCATGCCTACCTTATTTTCACTTATGTATCTTCAACGGTGGAGTTTCTACACACCATAGATTAAGGTGTGGAGCTCTGCTGTTCCTCGAGTATTAATGCAAGTACTACTGTTTTCTATTCAATTCATGCTTATTCTTATTCTAAGATATTCATTCGCACTTCAACCTGATGAATGTGATGATCCGTGACACTCATCACCATTCTCACTTATGAACGCGTGCCTGACAAACACTTCCGTTCTACCTGCGAAAGCTAGAGTGTGTATCTCTTGGATTCCTGACCCACGACGCATGGTTGCCTCGCCTGACAACCGAGCCTCCCATTCCGTGAGATCAGAGTCTTCGTGGTATAAGCTAGAATCCATTGGCAGTATTCTTGAGATCCAGAAAGTCTAAACCTTGTCTGTGATATTCTGAGTAGGATCTGGGATGGGATGACTGTGACGAGCTTCAAACTCGTGAGTGTTGCGCGTAGTGACAGACGCAAAAGGATCAATAGATCCTATTCTGACATGATCGAGAACCGACAGATGATTAGTCGTGCTGTGACAGCGCATTTGGACCATTTTCACTGAGAGGATGGGAAGTAGCCATTGACAACGGTGACGCCCTACATACAGCTTGCCATAGAAAGGAGTAAGAATGATTGGATGAAAGCAGTAGGAAAGCAGAGATTCAGAAGGAACATAGTATCTTCACGTGCTTATCTGAAGTTCCCACCAACGAATTACATAAGTATCTCTATCTTTATTTTATGCTTTATTTATCTTTATATTCGAAAACCATTATAACCATTAGAATTTGCCTGACTGAGATTTACAAGATGACCATAGCTTGCTTCATACCAACAATCTCCGTAGGATCGACTCTTACTCATGTAAGGTTTATTACTTGGACGACCCAGTGCACTTGCTGGTTAGTTGTGCAAAGTTGTGAAAAAGAGTGATATTACAATTGTACATACCAAGTTGTTGGCGCCATTGAGATCACAATTTCGTGCACCAAATTTTTGGGACCGTTACTGGGGATTGTTTGAGTTTGGACAACTGACGGTTCATCTTGTTGCTCAGATTAGGTAATTTTCTTCTTATTTTCTTTTCAAAAAGTTTTCAAAAATCTTTCAAATTTTTTTTATTTATTTTCGTTTCTTTTTCAAAAAGACATTTTCGAAAAAAACCCAAAAAAATTAATAAAATCATAAAAACAAAAAATATTTTGTGTTTCTTGTTTGAGTCTAGTGTCAATTTTTAAGTTTGGTGTCAATTGCATGTTTTTAAAATTTATGCATTTTTTTTTTTGAAAAATTCATGCATGGTGTTCTTCATGATCTTCAAGTTGTTCTTGGTAAGTCTTCTTGTTTGATCTTCATGTTTTCTTGTTTTGTGTCTTTTGTTGTTTTTCATATGCATTTTTGCATTCATAGTGTTTAAGCATGAAAAATTTCTAAGTTTGGTGTCTTGCACGTTTTTCTTTTCTTGAAAATTTTTCAAAAATAAGTCTTGATGTTCATCTTGATCTTCAAAGTGTTCTTGGTGTTCATCTTGACATTCATAGTGTTCTTGCATGCATCATGTGTTTTAATCTAAAATTTTCATGTTTGGAGTCATTTTTGTGTTTTTCTCTCTCCTCATTAAAAATTCAAAAATAAAAAATATCTTTTCCTTATTTTACTCATAATTTTCGAAATCTTTGGGTTGACTTAGTCAAAAATTTTTAAAATAAGTTGTTTCTTGTTAGTCAAGTCAAGATTTCAATTTTAAAAATCCTATCTTTTCAAAATCTTTTTCAAAAATTAAATCTTTTTCATTTTTCTTATTATTTTTCGAAAATTTTAAAAATTGATTTTCAAAATCTTTTTCTTAATTTTATTTCATGATTTTCGAAAACTTTACTAACAATTAATATGATTGATTCAAAAATATAAAGTTTGTTACTTTCTTATTAAGAAAGGTTCAATCTTTGAATTCTAGAATCATATCTTTTAGTTTCTTGTTAGTCAAGTAATCAATTTTAATTTCAGAAAATCAAATCTTTTTAAATTTCTTTTTCAAATCCTTTTCAAAATAAATTTCAAATCATATTTTTTCAATCATATCTTTTGAATTATATCTTTTTCAAAAATTTGATTTCAAAAATCTTTTCTAACTTCCTATCTTTTCAAAATTGATTTTCAAATCTTTTTCAACTAACTAATTGACTTTTTTGGTTTGTTTTACTATTTCTTATCTTTTTCAAAACCACCTAACTACTTTTCTCTCTCTAATTTTCGAAAATCACCTCCCTCTTTTTCAAAAATCTTTTTACTTAACTAATTGTTTTAAATTTTAATTTTATTCCTTTTTATAAATTCAAATTTTAACTTTAATTTAAGATAAAAACAAAAATATTTTTCTTTTATTTTAGTTTTTTCGAAAACTCGTCTCTCTCATCTTCTTCTATTTATTTATTTATCTACTAACACTTCTCTTCTACTCAAAATTTGAACCCTCTTCTCCCCTCTACCTGTGCTCAGATTTTTTTTCTTATTTTCTTCTACTCACATAAAGGAATCTTTCTACTGTGGTAAAGAGGATCCCTATTATTATTTTCTGTTCCCTTCTTTTTCATATGAGCAGGAGCAAAGACAAGAACATTCTTGTTGAAGCAGATCCTGAACCTGAAAGGACTCTAAAGAAGAAACTAAAAGAAGCTAAAATACAACAATCCAGAGAAAACCTTACAAAAATTTTCGAAAAAGAAGAGGAGATGGCAGCCGAAAATAATAACAACAACAATAATGCAAGGAGGATGCTTGGTGATTATACTACACCTACTTCCAATTTTTATGGAAGAAGCATCTCAATCTCTGCCATTGGAGCAAACAATTTTGAGCTGAAGCCTCAACTAGTTGCTCTAATGCAACAGAACCGTAAGTTTCATGGACTTCCATCAGAAGATCCCTATCAGTTTTTAACTGAGTTCTTGCAGATCTGTGATACTGTTAAGACTAATGGAGTAAATCCTGAAGTCTAAAGGCTTATGCTTTTCCCTTTTGCTGTAAGAGACAGGGCTAGAACATTGTTGGACTCACAACCTAAAGATAGCCTGGACTCTTGGGATAAGCTGATCACGGCCTTCTTGGCCAAGTACTTTCCTCCTCAAAAGTTGAGCAAGCTTAGAGTGGATGTTCAGACCTTCAAGCAAAAAGATGGTGAATCCCTCTATGAAGCTTGGGAAAGATACAAGCAGTTGACCAAAAAGTGTCCTTTAAACATGCTTTCAAAGTGGACCATTTTTGCCATTGGAGCAAACAACTTTGAGCTTAAGCCTCAATTAGTTTCTCTAATACAACAGAATTGCAAGTTTCATGGACTTCCATTGGAATATCCTCATCAGTTTTTAGCTGAGTTCCTGCAAATATGTGACACTGTCAAGACTAATGGGGTTGACCCTGAAGTCTACAGACTTATGCTATTCGCTTTTGCTGTAAGAGACAGAGCTAGAATATGGTTGGACTCACAACCTAAAGAAAGCCTGAACTCTTGGGAAAAGCTAGTCAATGCCTTCTTGGCAAAGTTCTTTCCACCTCAAAAATTGAGTAAGCTTAGAGTGGAAGTCCAAACCTTCAGACAAAAGGAAGGAGAATTCCTCTATGAAGCTTGGGAAAGATACAAACAATTAATCAGAAAGTGACCCTCTAACATGCTTTCTGAATGGAGCATCATAGGTATTTTCTATGATGGTCTGTCTGAACTGTCCAAGATGTCTTTGGATAGTTCTGGTGGAGGATCTCTTCATCTGAAGAAGACGCCTACAGAAGCTCAATAACTAATTGAAATGGTTGCAAACAACCAATTCATGTACATTTCTGAAAGGAATCCTGTGAACAATGGGACTAATCAGAAGAAAGGAGTCCTTGAGATTGATACTCTGAATGTCATATTGGCTCAGAACAAGATATTGACTCAGCAAGTCAATATGATTTCTCAAAGTCTGTCTGGAATGCAAAATGCACCAGGCAGTATTAAGGAAGCTTCATCTGAAGAAGAAGCTTATGATCCTGAGAACCCTTCAATGGAAGAGGTGAATTACATGGGAGAACCCTATGGAAACACCTATAATCCTTCATGGAGAAATCATCCTAATCTCTCATGGAATGATCAACAGAGACCTCAATAAGGTTTCAACAACAATAATGGTGGAAGAAACAGGTTTAGCAATGGCAAGCCTTTTCCATCATCTTCTCAGCAACAGACAGAGAATTCCAAGCAGAACCACTCTGACTTAGCAACCATGGTCTCTGATCTAATCAAAACCACTCAAAGTTTCATGACTGAAACAAGGTCCTCCATTAGAAATTTGGAGGCACAAGTGGGTCAGCTGAGCAAGAAAATTACTGAACTCCCTCCTAGTACTCTTCCAAGCAATACAGAAGAAAATCCAAAAGGAGAGTGCAAGGCCATCAACATGGCCAAATTTGGAGAGGAGCGAGAGGCAATGAACGCCACTGAGGAAGACCTCAATGGACGTCCACTGGCCTCCAATGAGTTCCCTAATGAGGAACCATGGGAATCTGAGGCTCCCACTGAGACCATAGAGATTCCATTGGATTTAATTCTGCCATTCATGAGCTCTGATGAGTATTCCTCCTCTGAAGAGGATGAGTATGTCACTGAAGAGCAAGTTGCTAAATACCTTAGAGCAATCATGAAGCTAAATGACAAGTTATTTGGCAATGAGACTTGGGAGGATGAACTCCCTTTGCTCACCAAAGAACTGGATGACTTGTCTAGGCAGAAATTACCTGAAAAGAGACAAGATCCTGGGAAGTTCTCAATACCTTGTGCCATAGGCACCCTGACCTTTAAGAAGGCCTTGTGTGACCTAGGGTCAAGTGTAAACCTCATGCCTCTCTCTGTAATGGAGAAGCTAGGGATCTTTGAGGTGCAAGCTGCAAAAATCTCACTAGAGATGGCAGACAATTCAAGAAAACAAGCTTATGGACTTGTAGAGGATGATCTGGTAAAAGTTGAAGACCATTACATCCCTGCTGATTTCATAGTCCTAGAGACTGGAAAGTGCATGAATGAATCTATCATCCTTGGCAGACCCTTCCTAGCCACAGCAAAGGCTGTGATTGATGTTGATAGAGGAGAATTGATCATTCAAGTGAATGAAGAATCCTTTGTGTTTAAGGCTCAAGGATATCCCTCTGTCACCATGGAGAGGAAGCATGATGAGCTTCTCTCAAAACAGAGTCAAACAGAGCCCCCACAGTCAAACTCTAAGTTTGGTGTTGGGAGGCCACAACCAACTTCTAAGTTTGGTATTGAACCCCCACATTCAAACTCTAAGTTTGGTGTTGGGAGGTTCCAACATTGCTCTGAGTATCTATGAGGCTCCATGAGAGCCCACTGTCAAGCTAATGACATTAAAGAAGCGCTTGTTGGGAGGCAACCCAAACTTATTATATTTATCTATTCTCTTTTGTTATTTTATGTTTTTTGTAGGTTGATGATCATGAGAAGTCATAAAATCAGTTGAAAAAGCAAAAAAACAAAATGAAAAAAAGAAAGAATAACAACACACCCTGGAGGAAGATCTTGCTGGCGTTTAAACGCCAGTAAGAGTAGCAAATGGGCGTTTAACGCCCAGTCTGGCACCATTCTGGGTGTTTAACGCCAGAAAGGGGCACCAGACTGGCGTTAAACGCCAGAGAAGGGCAAGAACTTGGCGTTAAACGCCAGAAATGGGCATCAGCCCGGTGTTTAAAGCCAGAATTGGCAGAAAGGGCATTTTTGCTCGCCACTTGGTGCAAGGATGACTTTTCCTTGACAACTCAGGATCTGTGGACCCCACAGGATCCCCACCTACCCCACCACTCTCTCTCTTCTTCACCCATTCACCAATCACCTCAACACCTCTTCCCCAAAAACCCTTCACCTATCAAATCCCATCTTTCTCTTCACCACTCACATCCATCCTTCATAAAACCCCACCTACCTCACCATTCAAATTCAAACCACTTTCCCACCCAAACCCACCCTCCCATAGCCGAGCCCTACCCCTCTCTTCACCCCTATATAAACCCCTCTTCAATCCTTCATTTTCACACGACCTAAACACTCATTCTCCCCCTTTGGCCGAACCACAAAGCCATTTCCATCTCCTTCATTTCTTCTTCTTCTACTCTCTTCCTTTCTCTTTTGCTCGAGGACGAGCAAACCTTTTAAGTTTGGTGTGGTAAAAGCATTGCTTTTTGTTTTTCCATAACCATTTATGGCATCCAAGGCCGGAGAAACCTCTAGAAAGAGGAAAGGGAAGGCAAAAGCTTCCACCTCCGACTCATGAGAGATGGAGAGATTCATCTCAAGGGTGCATCAAGACCACTTCTATGAAGTTGTGGCCTTGAAGAAGGTGATCCCCGAGGTCCCTTTCAAACTCAAAAAGAGTGAATATCCGGAGATCCGACATGAGATCCGAAGAAGAGGTTGGGAAGTTCCTACCAACCCCATTCAACAAGTCGGAATCTTAATGGTCCAAGAGTTCTATGCCAATGCATAGATCACCAAGAACCATGATCAAAGTGTGAACCTGGACCCAAAGAATTGGCTTACTATGGTTTGGGGGAAATACTTGGATTTTAGTCCGGAAAATGTAAGGTTGGCATTCAACTTGCCCATGATGCAAGGAGATGAACACCCTTACACTAGAAGGGTCAACTTTGATCAAAGGTTGGACCAAGTCCTCACAGTCATTTGTGAAGAGGGCGCCCAATGGAAGAGTGATTCAAGAGGAAAGCCGGTTCAATTGAGAAGGCATGACCTCAAGCCCGTGGCTAGGGGATGGTTGGAGTTTATCCAACGCTCAATCATTCCCACTAGCAACCGGTCCGAAGTTACCATAGACCGGGCTATCATGATTTATAGCATCATGATTAGAGAAGAAATAGAAGTTCATGAGGTTATATCCCAAGAACTTTATAAGGTGGCGGACAAGTCCTCTACCTTGGCAAGGTTAGCCTTTCCTCATCTCATTTGTCACCTCTGTTATTCAGTTGGAGTTGACATAGAGGGAGACATCCCCATTGATGAGGACAAACCCATCACTAAGAAGAGGATGGAGCAAACAAGAGACCCCTCTCATCATCAAATCCCTGAGATGCCTCAAGGGATGCACTTTCCTCCACAAAACTATTGGGAGCAACTAAACACCTCCCTAGGAGAATTGAGTTCCAACATGGGACAACTAAGGGTGGAGCACCAAGAACACTCCATCCTCCTCCATGAAATTAGAGAAGATCAAAGAGTCATGAGAGAGGAGCAACAAAGACAAGGAAGAGACATTGAGGAGCTCAAGCACTCCATAGGATCTTCAAGAGGAAGAACAAGCCGCCATCACTAAGGTGGACCCGTTTTTTAATTTCCTTGTTCTTTATTTTTCTGCTTTTCGAAAATTATGCTTATGTTTATCTATGTTTGTGTCTTGTGATCATTAGTGTCTTAGTGTCTATGCCTTAAAGTTATGAATGTCCTATGAATCCATCACCTTTCTTGAATGAAAAATGTTCTTAATTGAAAAAAAAGAAGAATTGCATGAATTTTGAATTTTACAACAGTTTAATTATTTTGATGTGGTGGCAATATTTTTATTTTCTGAATGTATGCTTAAACAGTGCATATGTCTTTTGAATTTGTTGTTCATGAATGTTGGCTCTTGAAAGAATGATGAAAAAGGAGAAATGTTACTGAGGATCTGAAAAATCATAAAAATGATTCTTGAAGCAAGAAAAAGTAGTGAATACAAAAAAAAAGAGAAGGAGAAAAACGAAAAAAAAGAGGGAGAAAAGAAAACGAAAAAAAAGAAAGAAAAAGAAAGAAATAAAGTTGTGATCCAAAGCAAAAAGAGTGTGCTTAAGAACCCTGGACACCTCTAATTGGGGACTCTAGCAAAGCTGAGTCACAATCTAAAAAGGTTCACCCAATTATGTGTCTGTGGCATGTATGTATCCGGTGGTAATACCGGAAGACAGAGTGCTTTGGGCCACGGCCAAGACTCATAAAGTAGCTGTGTTCAGGAATCATCATACTTAACTAGGAGAATCAATAACACTATCTGGATTCTGAGTTCCTAAAGAAGCCAACCATTCTAAATTTCAAAGGATAGAGTGAGATGCCAAAACTATTCAGAGGCAAAAAGCTAAAAGCCCCGCTCATCTAATTAATACTGATCTTCATAGATGTTTTTGGAATTCATTGTATATTCTCTTCTTTTTATCTTATTTGATTTTCAGTTGCTTGGGTACTTTGGGCGTTTAGCAAAACGCCCAGTGATAAAGGGATTTCTGGCGTTTAACGCTAGCCAGGGTACCTGGCTGGGTGTTAAACGCCCAAATTGGCCAACAAATGGGCGTTAAATGCCAGAATGGATACCATTCTGGGCGTTTAACGCCAGAAAGGCAGGGGGAGGAGATTTTATTTCCCACTTCAAATTTTTTCAAACTTTCTTGTTTTGATCCATATTTTTCTGCATAAACACATTACAAACTTTCATCATTCACCTTCCAATTTCAAAAATTAAAATCTTCTTCAAATCTATTTCAAATCCTTTCCTAGGCTCTTTCAAAAAACTCAATTATCTCCTCAAATTTTTTTCTATATCTTCTCAAATCTCCCTCAAATTTTCGAAAATCTCTCCTCCTCTCCTATTTAAACACGTTCGGCCACCCCCCTTTTCCCCAAACCATTCGAATTTTCTCTCCTCCTCTCTCCCCTCTTTCCTTTCTTTTGCTTGAGGACAAGCAAACCTCTAAGTTTGGTGTGCTTTTCCATGATCATTAAGCCAAGATTCATCAAGATCATGGCTCCTAAGGGAAAACAAACCAATTTAAGAGGAAAGAAAGAGAATAATCCAAAGAATCTTTGGAATCAAGAGAAATTCTTAACCAAAGAACATGAAGACCATTATCACAAAATAATGGGTCTGAGGTCAGTGATCCCGGAAGTTAAATTCGATCTGAAAGAAGATGAATATCCAGGAATCCAAGAGCAAATTCGAAATAGAGGATGGGAAGTTCTAACCAATCCTGAGATAAAGGTTGGAAGAAATATGGTTCAGGAATTCTACTCAAATCTGTGGCTGACAAATAAGCAGAGAATGACTGGAACTGCTTTCCATACTTACAGAACCATGGTCAGAGGGAAAGTTATCTACTTCCATCTGGACAAAATAAGAGAGGTCTTCAAATTGCCTCAACTGCAAGATGATCCTGAATCCTTTAATAGGAGAATGGTGAGAGCAGATAAGGGGTTGGATCAAGTTCTAGAGGACATTTGCCTCCCTGGAACTAAGTGGATAACCAATTCAAAAGGTGTCCCAAACCAACTCAAGATGGGAGACCTCAAACCAATTGCAAGAGGCTAGCTAGACTTTATTGGGCATTCCATATTGTCCACTAGCAACCGTTCTGAGGTCACCATCAAGAGAGCAGTGATGATTCATTGCATCATGCTTGGAAAAGAAGTGGAGGTTTATCATCTGATTGCTTGTGAGATCTACGCAATTGCAAATAAGAATTCCACTGAAGCCAAATTGGCTTATCCAAGCTTGATCTCCTTGCTCTGTAAAGAGGCTGGGGTGAAGATGGGAGTAGATGAATTCATACCCATTGAACATCTAATCACCAAGAAGTCAATGGAAGGACAAATGCAAGACAACTCTATCAAAAAGAGGGCGCAGGAGTTCCTCCCTGAATTTCCTGAAATTGACTACTGGGCCAACCTAGAAGCATCTATCACCAAGTTGCAAGAAACTATGGAGCAACTTAAGGAAGAACAGCAGAATGAGAACTGCATGCTCTGCAAATTGCTGAAGGAACAAGAGAAGCAGGGGCGTGAACTTCAAGAGTTGAAACGCCAAAAGTTCTCCCCTCAATTTGAGGGAGCATCCACTTCTCAAAATCAAGGTTGTTGAGTCCTAACTCTGTGATAACCTCTATCATTAGGAGCCTATTTAAATTTTTGTTTTCTATTCCTACTAGTCTCATCTTATATCTATTTCTGAGTCTTGTTCTTAATTCATAATTAATAAAATTTAAAGTTCATGTCTTAAAGCTATGAATGTCCTATGGATCCATCACCTCTCTCAAATGAAAAGTGCTTTAATCACAAAAGAACAAGAAGTACAGGATTTTGAATTTATCTTTGAAACTAGTTGAATTAGTTTGATGTGGTGACAATACTTTTTGTTTTCTGAATGAATGCTTGAACAGTGCATATGTATTTTGAATTTGTTGTTTTAAGAATGTTAAAATTGTTGGCTCTTGAAAGAATGAGGAAAAAGAGAACTGTTATTGAGGATCTGAAAAATCATCACATTGATTCTTGAAGCAAGAAAAAGCAGTGATTCAAAAAAATGAAAAAAAAAAGAAAGAAATAAAGTTGTGATCCAAGGCAAAAAGAGTGTGCTTAAGAACCCTGGACACCTCTAATTGGGGACTCTAGCAAAGCTGAGTCACAATCTGAAAAGGTTCACCCAATTATGTGTCTGTGGCATGTATGTATCCAGTGGTAATACTGGAAGACAGAGTGCTTTGGGCCACAGCCAAGACTCATAAAGTAGCTATGTTCAAGAATCATAATTCTTAACTAGGAGAATCAATAACACTATCTGAGTTTTGAGTTCCTATGGATGCCAATCATTCTAAACTTCAAAGGATAAAGTGAGATGCCGAAACTGTTCAGAAGCAAAAAGCTACTAGTCCCGCTCATCTAATTGGAGCTAAGTTTCTTTGATATTTTGGAGTCTATAGTATATTCTCTTCTTTTTTATTCTATTTTGAATTTCAGTTGCTTGGGGACAAGCAACAATTTAAGTTTGGTGTTGTGATGAGCGGATAATTTATACGCTTTTTGGCATTGTTTTAGTATGCTTTTAGTATATTTTAGTTAGTTTTTAGTATACTTTTATTAGTTTTTAGTTAAAATTCACTTTTCTGGACTTTATTATGAGTTTGTGTGTTTTTCTGTGATTTCAGGTATTTTCTGGCTGAAATTGAGGGTCCTGAGCAAAAATCTGATTCAGAGGCTGAAAAGGACTGCAGATGTTGTTGGATTCTGACCTCCCTGCACTCGAAGTAGATTTTCTGGAGCTACAGAAGCTCAATTGGCGCGCTCTCAACAGCGTTGGAAAGTAGACATCCTGGGCTTTCCAGCAATGTATAATAGTCTATACTTTGCCTGAGATTTGATGGCCCAAACCGGCGTTGTAAATCAGCTTCAGAATTCCCAGCGTTTAACGCTGGAACTGGCATAAAAATTGGAGTTAAACGCCCAAACTGGCATAAAAGCTGGCGTTTAACTCCAGAAAAAGTCTCTACACATGAAAGCTTCAATGCTCAGCCCAAGCACACACTAAGTGGACCCAGAAGTGGATTTTTACGTCATTTACTCATTTCTGTATACCCTAGGTTACTAGTTCACTATTAATAGGATCTTTTGACATTGTATCTGTACCTCATGACACTTTACACATTTCTCATTGTATCTTCTACAGCATGAGTCTCTAAACCCCATGGTTGGGGGTGAGGAGCTCTGCTGTGTCTTGATGGATTAATGCAATTACTACTATTTTTCATTCAATCATGCTTGCTTCCGTTCTAAGATATCACTTGTTCTTAAACCTGATGAATGTGATGATCCGTGACACTCATCATCATTCTCAACTATGAACATGTGCCTGAAAACCACCTCCGTTCTACCTTAGATTGAGTAGATATCTCTTGGATTCCTTAATCAGAATCTTCGTGGTATAAGCTAGAATTGATGGCGGCATTCAAGAAAATCCGGAAGGTCTAAACCTTATCTGTGGTATTCTGAGTAGGATTCAAGGATTGAATGACTGTGACGAGCTTCAAACTCCTGAGGGCTGGGCGTTAGTGACAGACGCAAAAGAATCACTGGATTCTATTCCAACCCGATTGAGAACCGACAGATGATTAGCCGTGCCATGACAGGGCGCGTTGAACATTTTCACTGAGAGGATGGGAGGTAGCCATTGACAACGGTGAAACCCTACATACAGCTTGCCATGGAAGGAGTCGTGCGTGCTTGAAGATGAAGACAGTAGGAAAGCAGAGATTCAGAAGATAGAGCATCTCCAAAACCTCAACCTGTTCTCTATTACTGCAAAACAAGTACTTATTTCATGTTCTTTTACTTTCTACAATCAATCCTGATAATTATTCATATCCTGACTAAGAGTTACAAGATGACCATAGCTTGCTTCAAGCCAACAATCTCCGTGGGATCGACCCTTACTCACGTAAGGTATTACTTGGACGACCCAGTGCACTTGCTGGTTAGTTGTGCGGAATTGCAAAAGTGTGATAGCAATTTCGTGCACCAAGTTTTTTTCTGGCCTCACGGCCATGCCTAGACCTTGTTCTTATGTATTTTCAACAGTGGAGTTTCTACACACCATAGATTAAGGTGTGGAGCTCTGCTGTACCTCGAGTATTAATGCAATCACTATTGTTCTTCTATTCAATTCAGCTTGTTCTTGTTCTAAGATATCACTTGTTTTTCAACTTGATGAATGTGATGATCCGTGACACTCATCATCATTCTCACCTATGAACGTGTGCCTGACAACCACCTCCGTTCTACCTTAGATTGGGTGGATATCTCTTGGATTCTTTAACCGGAATCTTCGTGGTATAAGCTAGAATTGATGGCGGCATTTAAGAGAATCCGGAAGGTCTAAACCTTGTCTGTGGTATTCTGAGTAGGATTCAATGATTGAATGACTGTGACGAGCTTTAAACTCGCGATTGTGGGGCGTTAGTGACAGACGCAAAAGAATCACTGGATTCTATTCCGACATGATCGAGAACCGACAGCTGAATAGCCGTGCCGTGACAGGGTGCGTTGAACATTTTCACTGAGAGGATGGGAGGTAGCCACTGACAACGGTGAAACCCTACATACAGCTTGCCATGGAAAGGAGTAAGAAGGATTGGATGAAAACAATAGGAAAGCAGAGAGACGGAAGGGACAAAGCATCTTCATACGCTTATCTGAAATTCCCACCAATGAATTACATAAGTATCTCTATCTTTATCTTTATGTTTTATTCATTATTCATAACCATTTGAGTTTGCCTGACTAAGATTTACAAGGTGACCATAGCTTGCTTCATACCAACAATCTCTGTGGGATCGACCCTTACTCGCGTAAGGTTTATTACTTGGACGACCCAGTACACTTGCTGGTTAGTTGTGCGAAGTTGTGTTTATGCCATGGTATTAAACACCAAGTTTCTGGATTCATCACCGGGGATTATTTGAGTTGTGAAAAGAAGAGATCACAATTTCGTGCACCAAGTTTTTGGCGCCATTGCCGGGGATTGTTTGAGTATGGACAACTGACGGTTCATCTTGTTGCTTAGATTAGGTATTTTTCTTCAGAGTTCTTAAGAATGAATTCTAGTGTTTCAAGGTGATGTTCTTATCATCACCAAAGCTGATTGATTTTCATCAATTTAGCTCTTGAATGCAATGTCCTGCTGAAGCTTGGTTAGCCATGTCTAATTTCTTTAGACTGAAGCTTTAGACTAACATTGCATGATTCCTGGAATTCTTATTAAGAATTTTGATATCTTTATTTTCTTTTCCACTTTATTTTCGAAAAATCCAAAAAAAAAATTTACAAAATCATAAAAACCAAAAATATTTTATGTTTCTTGTTTGAGTCTAGAGTCTCATGTTAAGTTTGGTGTCAATTGCATGTTTCTTTTCTTTTTGCACTCATGCATGTGTCTTCATTAATCTTCAAGTTATTCTTGATGATTTCCTTGTTTTAATCTTTAAATTCTCTTATCTTGAGTGTTTTGTTGTTTATCATATGCATTCTCATTTTGTTAGTGTCAGTAGTATACAAACTGTTAAGTTTGGTGTCTTGCATGCATTGTTATTTGATTTTAGTTGCATTATGATTATTCCTCATTATTAAAAATCCAAAAATATTTTTAATTTGTGTCTTTTCAAGTCAATAATACAGATAATTGAAGATTCAGAATATACAGCAGAGGAATTACACAGAAAAAGCTGGGCGTTCAAAACACCCAGTGAGAAAGACAAACTGGCGTTTAAACGCCAGCCAGGTACCGTTTAACGCCCAAAAGGGTAGTGTTTTGGGCGTTAAACGCCAGAATGTGCACCATTCTGGGCGTTTAACGCCAGGATGGCACAAGAGGAAAGATTCTGTTTTCAATTCAAATTTTTTTCAAGTTTTCAAAATTTTTCAAAATCAAATCTTTTTCAAATCATATCTTTTCAATCAAATCTTTTTCAAAATCAATTTCTTTCCATTTTCAAAAATACTTGCTCTCGATTAATGATTTGATTCAACATTTCAAGCATGTTGCCTTTTCTGTTGAGAAAGGTTTGATGTTTGAATCATATCTTTTCTTGTTAGCTAAGTTATTAATTTTTAAAATCAAATCTTTTTAAAATGTTTTTCAAATCATATCTTCCCAATCACATCTTTTTAAAACCAATCATATCTTTTTAATCACATCTTTTTTAAAATAGTTTTCAATCATATCTTTTTAATTTCTTATATCAAAATCTTTTTCAAAAATCACTTGATTTCTTTTCCACCCTTGGTTTTCGAAAATCAATTAGTGTTTTTCAAAATGTTTTTAAAATCTTTTACTTAATTTTCGAAAATTACTTCTCCTCTTCTCACATCCTTCTATTTATGGACTAACACTATTCGTTAATGCACAATTCGAACTCCATCTTTCTTGATAAGTTCGAATTTTCTACCTCTTCCTTCTATTTTTCTTTTCCTCTGACACCTCAAGGAATCTCTATACTGTGACATAGAGGATTCCATATTTTCTTGTTCTCTTTTCTCTTTCATATGAGCAGGAGCAAAGACAAAAGCATTCTTGTTGAGGCTGACCCTGAACCTGAAAAGACCTTGAAGCAAAAACTAAGAGAAGCTAAGGCACAACTCTCTGTAGAGGACCTAACAGAAATCTTCAAAGAAGAAGAAAACATGGCAGCCGAGAACAACAACAATGCCAACAATGCAAGGAAGGTGCTGGGTGACTTCACTGCACCTACTCCCGACTTCTATGGGAGAAGCATCTCTATCCCTGCCATTGGAGCAAACAACTTTGAGCTTAAGCCTCAATTAGTTTCTCTAATGCAACAGAATTGCAAGTTCCATGGACTTCCATTGGAAGATCCTCATCAGTTTTTAGCTGAATTCTTGCAAATCTGTGACACTGTCAAGACTAATGGGGTTGACCCTGAGGTCTACAGACTTATGTTATTCCCTTTTGCTGTAAGAGACAGAGCTAGAATATGGTTTGGACTCACAACCTAAAGAAAGCCTGAACTCTTGGGAAAAGCTAGTCAATGCCTTCTTGACAAAGTTCTTTCCACCTCAAAAATTAAGTAAGCTTAGAGTGGAAGTCCAAACCTTCAGACAGAAGGAAGGAGAATCCTTCTATGAAGCTTGGGAAAGATACAAACAATTAATCAAAAAGTGTCCCTCTGACATGCTTTCTGAATGGGGCATCATAGGTATTTTCTATGATGGTCTGTCTGAACTGTCCAAGATGTCTTTGGATAGCTCTGCTGGAGGATCTCTTCATCTGAAGAAGATGCCTACAGAAGCTCAATGGTTGCAAATAACCAATTCATGTACACTTCTGAAAGGAATCCTGTGAACAATGGGACAAATCAGAAGAAAGGAGTTCTTGAGATTGATACTCTGAATGCCATACTGGCTCAGAATAAAATATTGACTCAGCAAGTCAATATGATTTCTCAAAGTCTGTCTGGAATGCAAAATGCACCAGACAGTACTAAGGAAGCTTCATCTGAAGAAGAAGCTTATGATCCTGAGAACCCTTCAATGGAAGAGGTGAATTACATGGGAGAACCCTATGGAAACACCTATAATCCTTCATGGAGAAATCATCCTAATCTCTCATGGAAGGATCAATAGAGACCTCAACAAGGTTTCAACAACAATAATGGTGGAAGAAACAGGTTTAGCAATGGCAAGCCTTTTCTATCATCTTCTCAGCAACAGACAGAGAATTCCAAGCAGAACCACTCTGACTTAGCAACCATGGTCTCTGATCTAATCAAAACCACTCAAAGTTTCATGACTGAAACAAGGTCCTCCATTAGAAATTTGGAGGCACAAGTGGGTCAGCTGAGCAAGAAAATTACTGAACTCCCTCCTAGTACTCTTCCAAGCAATACAGAAGAAAATCCAAAAGGAGAGTGCAAGGCCATCAACATGGCCGAATTTGGAGAGGAGGGAGAGGCAGTGAACGCCACTGAGGAAGACCTCAATGGACGTCCACTGGCCTCCAATGAGTTCCCTAATGAGGAACCATGGGAATCTGAGGCTCACACTGAGACCATAGAGATCCCATTGGATTTACTTCTGCCATTCATGAGCTCTGATGAGTATTCTTCCTCTGAAGAGGATGAATATGTCACTGAAGAGCAAGTTGCTAAATATCTTGGAGCAATCATGAAGCTAAATGACAAGTTATTTGGTAATGAGACTTGGGAGGATGAACCCCCTTTGCTCACCAAAGAACTGGATGACTTGTCTAGGCAAAAATTACCTCAAAAGAGACAAGATCCTGGAAAGTTCTCAATACCTTGTGCCATAGGCACCATGACCTTCAAGAAGGCCTTGTGTGACCTAGGGTCAAGTGTAAACCTCATGCCTCTCTCTGTAATGGAGAGGCTAGGGATCTTTGAGGTGCAAGCTGCAAAAATCTCACTAGAGATGACAGACAATTCAAGAAAACAAGCTTATGGACTTGTAGAGGATGTTCTGGTAAAAGTTGAAGACCATTACATCCCTGCTGATTTCATAGTCCTAGAGACTGGGAAGTGCATGATTGAATCTATCATCCTTGGCAGACCCTTCCTAGCCACAGCAAAGGCTGTGATTGATGTTGATAGAGGAGAATTGATCATTCAAGTGAATGAAGAATCCTTTGTGTTTAAGGCTCAAGGATATCCCTCTGTCACCATGGAGAGGAAGCATGATGAGCTTCTCTCAAAACGGAGTCAAACAGAGCCCCCACAGTCAAACTCTAAGTTTGGTGTTGGGAGGCCACAACCAACTTCTAAGTTTGGTGTTGAACCCCCACATTCAAACTCTAAGTTTGGTGTTGGGAGGTTCCAACATTGCTCTGAGTATCTATGAGGCTCCATGAGAGCCCACTGTCAAGCTAATGACATTAAAGAAGCGCTTGTTGGGAGGCAACCCAAACTTATTATATTTATCTATTCTCTTTTGTTATTTTATGTTTTTTGTAGGTTGATGATCATGAGAAGTCATAAAATCAGTTGAAAAATCAAAAAAACCAAATGAAAAACAGAAAGAAAAACAACACACCCTGGAGGAAGATCTTGCTGGCGTTTAAACGCTAGTAAGAGTAGCAAATGGGCGTTTAACACCCAGTCTGGCACCATTCTGGGCGTTTAACGCCAGAAAAGGGCACCAGACTGGCGTTAAACGCCAGAGAAGGGCAAGAACTTGGCGTTAAACGCCAGAAATAGGCATCAGCCCGGCGTTTAGTGCCAGAATTGGCAGAAAGGGCATTTTTGCTCGCCACTTAGTGCAGGGATGACTTTTCCTTGACACCTCAGGATCTGTGGACCCCACAGGATCCCCACCTACCCCACCACTCTCTCTCTTCTTCACCCATTCACCAATCACCTCAACACCTCTTTCCCAAAAACCCTTCACCTATCAAATCCCATCTTTCTCTTCACAACTCACATCCATCCTTCATAAAACCCCACCTACCTCACCATTCAAATTCAAACCACTTTCCCACCCAAACCCACCCTCCCATAGCCGAACCCTACCCCTCTCTTCACCCCTATATAAACCCCTCTTCACTCCTTCATTTTCACACACCCTAAACACCCCTTCTCCCCCTTTGGCCGAACCACAAAGCCATCTCCATCTCCTTTATTTCTTCTTCTTCTACTCTCTTCTTTCTTCTTTTGCTCGAGGACGAGCAAACCTTTTAAGTTTGGTGTGGTAAAAGCATTGCTTTTTGTTTTTCCATAACCATTTATGGCATCCAAGGCCGGAGAAACCTCTAGAAAGAGGAAAGGGAAGGCAAAAGCTTCCACCTCTGACCCATGGGAGATGGAGAGATTCATCTCAAGGGTGCATCAAGACCACTTCTATGAAGTTGTGGCCTTGAAGAAGGTGATCCCCGAGGTCCCTTTCAAACTCAAAAAGAGTGAATATCCGAAGATCCGACATGAGATCCGAAGAAGAGGTTGGGATGTTCTTACCAACCCCATTCAACAAGTCGGAATCTTAATGGTTCAAGAGTTCTATGCCAATGCATGGATCACCAAGAACCATGATCAAAGTGTGAACCCGGACCCAAAGAATTGGCTTACTATGGTTCGGGGGAAATACTTGGATTTTAGTCCGGAAAATGTAAGGTTGGCATTCAACTTTCCCATGATGCAAGGAGATGAACACCCTTACACTAGAAGGGTCAACTTTGATCAAAGGTTGGACCAAGTTCTCATAGTCATTTGTGAAGAGGGCGACCAATGGAAGAGAGATTCAAGAGGAAGAACAAGCCGCCATCACTAAGGTGGACCCGTTCTTTAATTTCCTTGTTCTTTATTTTCTGTTTTTTGAAAAATCATGCTTATGTTTATCTATGATTGTGTCTTGTGATCATTAGTGTCTTAGTGTCTATGCCTTAAAGTTATGAATGTCCTATGAATCCATCACCTTTCTTGAATGAAAAATGTTCTTAATTGAAAAAAAGAAGAATTGCATGAATTTTGAATTTTATAACAGTTTAATTATTTTGATGTGGTGGCAATATTTTTTTTCTAAATGTATGCTTAAACAGTGCATATGTCTTTTGAATTTGTTGTTCATGAATGTTGGCTCTTGAAAAAATGATGAAAAAGGAGAAATGTTACTGAGGATCTGAAAAATCATAAAAATGATTCTTGAAGCAAGAAAAAGCAGTGAATACAAAAAAAAAAGAGAGAAGGAGAAAAACGAAAAAAAAAGAGGGAGAAAAGAAAACGAAAAAAAAGAGAAGAAAGAAAAAGAAAGAAATAAAGTTGTGATCCAAAGAAAAAAGAGTGTGCTTAAGAACCCTGGACACCTCTAATTGGGGACTCTAGCAAAGCTGAGTCACAATCTAAAAAGGTTCACCCAATTATGTGTCTGTGGCATGTATGTATCCGGTGGTAATACTGGAAGACAGAGTGCTTTGGGCCACGGCCAAGACTCATAAAGTAGCTGTGTTCAAGAATCATCATACTTAACTAGGAGAATCAATAACACTATCTGGATTCTGAGTTCCTAAAGAAGCCAACCAGTCTGAATTTCAAAGGATAGAGTGAGATGCCAAAACTATTCAGAGGCTAAAAGCTAAAAGCCCCGCTCATCTAATTAATACTGATCTTCATAGATGTTTTTGGAATTCATTGTATATTCTCTTCTTTTTATCTTATTTGATTTTCAGTTGCTTGGGGACAAGCAACAATTTAAGTTTGGTGTTGTGATGAGCGGATAATTTATACGCTTTTTGGCATTGTTTTTAGTATGTCTTTAGTATGTTTTAGTTAGTTTCTAGTATATTTTTATTAGTTTTTAGTTAAAATTCACTTTTCTGGACTTTACTATGAGTTTGTGTGTTTTTCTGTGATTTCAGGTATTTTCTGGCTGAAATTGAGGGACTTGAGCAAAAATCTGATTCAGAGACTAAAAAGGACTGCAGATGCTGTTGGATTCTGACCTCCTTGCACTTGAAGTGGATTTTCTGGAGCTACAGAAGCCCAATTGGCGCGCTCTCAACGACGTTGGAAAGTAGACATCATGGGTTTTCCAGCAATATATAATAGTCCATACTTTGCCCGAGATTTGATGGCCCAAATCGGTGTTCCAAATCAGCTCAAGAATGCCCGGCGTTAAACGCCGGAACTGGCACAAGAATGGGAGTTAAACGCCCAAACTGGCACAAAAGCTCGCGTTTAAATCCAAGAGAAGTCTCTACACGAAAATGCTTCAATGCTCAGCCCAAGCACACACCAAGTGGGCCCGGAAGTGGATTTTTATGTCATTTACTCATCTTTGTAAATCTTAGGCTACTAGTTCTCTATAAGTAGGACCTTTTGCTATTGTATTTGGAATCTTCGGATCATTTTAGATCTTTTGATCACATTTGGAGGCTGGCCTCACGGCCATGCCTAGACCTTGTTCTTATGTATTTTCAACGGTGGAGTTTCTACACCCCATAGATTAAGGTGTGGAGCTCTGCTGTACCTCGAGTATTAATGCAATCACTATTGTTCTTCTATTCAATTCGGCTTGTTCTTGTTCTAAGATATCACTTGTTCTTCAACTTGATGAATGTGATGATCCGTGACACTCATCATCATTCTCACCTATGAACGTGTGCCTGACAACCACCTCCGTTCTACCTTAGATTGGGTGGATATCTCTTGGATTCTTTAACCGGAATCTTCATGGTATAAGCTAGAATTGATGGCGGCATTCAAGAGAATCCGGAAGGTCTAAACCTTGTCTGTGGTATTCTGAGTAGGATTCAATGATTGAATGACTGTGACGAGTTTCAAACTCGCGATTGTGGGGCGTTAGTGACAGACGCAAAAGAATCACTGGATTCTATTCCGACATGATCGAGAACCGACAGCTGAATAGCCGTGCCGTGACAGGGTGCGTTGAACATTTTCACTGAGAGGATGGGAGGTAGCCACTGACAACGGTGAAACACTACATACAGCTTGCCATGGAAAGGAGTAAGAAGGATTGGATGAAGACAGTAGGAAAGCAGAGAGACGGAAGGGACAAAGCATCTTCATACGCTTATCTGAAATTCCCACCAATGAATTACATAAGTATCTCTATCTTTATCTTTATGTTTTATTCATTATTCATAACCATTTGAGTTTGCCTGACTAAGATTTACAAGGTGACCATAGCTTGCTTCATACCAACAATCTCTATGGGATCGACCCTTACTCGCGTAAGGTTTATTACTTGGACGACCCAGTACACTTGCTGGTTAGTTGTGCAAAGTTGTGTTTATGCCATGGTATTGAACACCAAGTTTCTGGATTCATCACCGGAGATTATTTGAGTTGTGAAAAGAAGAGATCACAATTTTGTGCACCAATAAACCATCACAACTCAACCTAGGGCTCATCATAAATCAAAATCTCACAAGAGTTCAAAGTCTCTTACCTTGTTCAATAGTTTTGGTAGCTAAAACCCAATGCTAAGGAAGGATTAGAGTGAACCTAAACATCAAAAATCACAAAATCTCCCTTAATCAAAACCCTAGATTTTCGAAATTTTGAGGAGAAGAACTGAGAGTGATTCGAGCTTTCCTTACCAGTTTCTTATATGGGTTTTGTAGAGCTCTCCACAAAGAACGCGTAGCTATAAACGGTGCGGTGATCGGAGCTCTATAGCTCAAGATATGAGCTTGAGAAGATGGAAGTGAATAGTATTTCTCTCTTCTCCTCTCCTTCTTTTCTTTTCAGCATGAATGGGTGTGTTTGAGTGTGTTATGGGTGTTTGGGTTCATTAATGAGCCCTTATATAGGTTGGGCTTAGGCCTAACTTGGGCTCAATCCAACTCGTTAACGTTTTTAGCCCGTTGGGCCAAACCTTTGACACTAACGTCTGGTTTTTCATTTCTAATATTTTTCTAATGTTTTTGACTGTTTTCACTTTTTCTCACACAATACCGAGCATACTTCAACCGGTTCAACTGCCAATTCACGGTTTTTCACAGTTTTTTTTTTGCAGAAAACACATTTTCTGTCTCAGAAAGACCTAATGGTAGCACTATCTCTATTTTTGAGTGTATGGATTGAATAATACATATTTGATATTGGAGTTAAGAATATTGGTTTTTGAACAACAGAAACTTAGAGAAGTATTATGGATTCTCTGAAATAAGAAGAAATTTGATTCTTGAAGCAAAATAAACAACAACAAAAATAAAAAGAAAAAACAAAAGAAAAAGGTCCAAGACTTTGAGCATCAATAGTTAGGAGGGTCAAAACTGATCTAAAGGCTCAAAAGAGTAGTTTTCCCTAACCATATGCTTGTGATGTGAAAGTGTCAAGTAACCCTTGAGACTGAGCACTTAAAATCGTGACCCAATGTTATTACAGTGTATGCCTATGGCTTTGAGTACCACTGTCTGGGAGAAAAAGGAAGAGAAAATTTGAACCCGATGAAGTTCCCAGTTAAGTGCTTGTGGTGTTTTTGTATCAAGTTAAGCTTGAAAACAAAACACTTAGGGTCACAACTAGGCTCAAGGTGCAAAGCACCAAAGAAAAGAAAGAGTTGTGTTCAAGAATCAATTAGAGCCTAAAGAATAGAATCTATAATACCATCCGAGTTCTAGTTTTAAAGGATGTTGATGTTTTTGAGCTTCAATGGATAGTGAGATGCCAAAGCTATTTAGAAATAGAGTGTCATAAGCCCCATGTCATAACTAGATCTGGGCTTCATTGACAACTCAAAGTCTTAAGCATTTTCTCTTCTTGGTCCTATATTGTTTTGGTTGTTTGAAGACAAGCAACGGTTTAAGTTTGGTGTTGTGATGCGTGAGCATCTTATACCCTTTTTTTCCTCATTTTCTAATTGTTTTTTTAATTATATTTTATTAAGTTTTAGTTCAAAAATTCTCTTTAGATGCTACTTTGAGTTGTTTTGGTATTTTTATAATTTCAGGTGAAATTCGAGTGAATTTGGCAGATTTTTGTGCAAAGACAAAGAAAGGATAGTAGATGTTGTCAACTCTGACCTCCTTGAATTCCAATTATCATAACTTAAGCTACAAAGGTTCCATTGATGCAGTTTTAATGACGTTAGAAAGCCAACTTTCAAAGCTTTCCAACGATATATAATAGTTTATACTTTTTGTTCCGAGGGTTACCTGAAACTGTAGGTCGATCTCGGACGAGATCTTCTGTGCTGATCGGAGATGTTGTGTCCGACTTGTTGGACTTGGTGGTGGTGCTGATCCTTTGTCATCGGAGGGTGGGGGTACCTGCAAGGGACTCCGATGCTTAAGTTAGCAAGGGTATTAAGCAGGTTTTTAGCAGAATCAGAGTATGAGTTATACCTAGGTGCTCCAGCGTATTTATAATGGTGTGGAATGACCTTTTTAGATAAGATAAGTTAGTTATCTTATCTTGTCTTTGAGTGAGGTCATCTTATCTTCAGGGGAACCGCCCTTCTCTCTGTAGGCTTGGGCTGCCTCTGAATTTAGGTTGTGTTCCTCTATTTGGGCCCTTTTCTGGGCTTCCCTGGCAATTTGGCTGAGCTCTTTGAGAAGAAGTCGGATAGTTTGACACTAAAAGGTCGGTTGCTTTATCGCCAAACATCCCGGGTCGGACAGCTTAACCCGGGATATGAACATTTTTCTTCTGGAATCACTGCCAAATCTGGCACTAAACACCGAGCCTGGCATTTAGCGCCCAAGAGGGACAGAACCAACGCTAGAAACTTCCCCTGCCGATGCTGAATGCCCACCCGGTGTTTCACGACAGCAAGGGACCTCAGCATACACAAATTTTGACCCCATTTGGGACGTTTAATGCATATTATTGGCGTTAAACGCCAGTAGCAGCCTGAATCACTCCTTTTTGGGCCTTTCAAGTGGATTTAGAACTTCTTAACCTATTTTATTTTCTTTTGTAATTTTTAATTATAAACAATACCCTTTAGGTTTAGAATTCAATATTTTATTTTAGTTTCAAATTAAAAAATTTGATTTGATCTATATTTTATTTTGTTTTTATTTAGTTTGAATTTGAATTCTAGGTTTAGTTTTATAGGTTTTATTATAAATAGGGGACTTCCTTCCTCCTCAGAGGACACACTCGATCTCTCCTCTGGGAGGGAGACTCCTCACTTTCGCATTTTCACATTTTTTTTATAAGTCATGAGCCACTAAACCTCCTTGGTTAAGGTTAGGAGCTCTATTTATTTCTATGGATTCTATTTTAATATATGTTTGATTCAATTCTAAAGTGGTGTTTTCGTTCTTAATCTTATGAATTGGGTGGAACGAGAGTATGACCCTTTTCTACATGATTGCTTGTGATTCTCGGGAGAGTTATCTCGCTTGAACTACAGCTTGAAAATACTCTTCCTAGACGGCTAATCACACAACCTGATAGGGATAAGCAACATCTATTCAGTCGGAATTGGGGTGATTAGAGCCTTTGTGGTATAAACTAGTTTTCTGAACTTCACCCTCCAATCTGAATTGAGTGACCACGGGAGTGGTGTTTGATGAGGGTTAGAGGAGATTATATCGCTAAGGCATTAGGGTTTAATCACTTACGGTTTGCAATAGAATGAATCATTCATTGTTAAAATAGTTAGTAAAAATTTTTAATCCGAAAAAAGTAAACATCTCTGAAACCTTAACTGTTTTCTTATATTTTTTACACCAACCCTATTATTGCTTTCTTTATTTGCTTGTTTATTATTTTATGCATTTACAACAATAACAACTCTTTTTCTGTTTGTCTAACTAAGTCAATCATTCAACCATTGTTGCTCAATCCCTCAATTCTCGTAGGATCGACCCTCACTCACCTGAGGTATTACTTGGATGACCTGGTGCACTTGCCGGTTAAGTTGTGCATATTCCAAAAATTTGCACCACGTCCCTCTCTCTTGCAGTACTGATCCCCCAGTGACGACAGGACAGCCCCCACCCGCGGCAGTGGCGGCATTGGCTGGACACATCTTCCCTTTCTCACACAGCTCTCTCTCTCTCTCTCGCGTTAATTCTTCTCCTGGTAAAATCGACGGCGACGACGACCCAACAATAACGATGATGGGTCGAGGGCACTCCACTGGTAGCGATGCATGCGACAAAGACAACAACGACGACGCGAGACAGGGTAGAGCATGGTGGTGGCGAGGCAGCAGCCCGTCCCTGGCCGGCGCAATCTTCATCTCCTCTAATCCTGTGTGTGTGTGTGTGTGTGTGTGTGTGTGTGTGTGATGCAGCACTATTTCGTGGTACATTTTGTGCTTAATTTTGGTGGATTTTAACTTTTTCCACATTTATTCAATGAAATGGCATGGTTTCATAATTTTCTCCTAATTTGTACTTAAGTGTGATAACATGCTTTTTAGGCCTTTAATTGATTAATTTTGATTCACCTTTGATTCCACTAGATGCCTTGATGTGTTTGTTAAGTGAATTCAGGTTGAAAAGGCTAGGGATGGATCAAAGGAATGAAGAGAAAAGCATGCAAAGTGGAGAAATCATGGAAGAAACAAGGATTTGGGATGCTAAGATCGACGCGCAAGGATTAATTTATGGAACCTTACCTCTTCGTTTTAACTTAAAAAGAAAAAAAGTATAGGGACCTAATTGAAAATTTCGCAAAATTATAGGGACCAACAGAGTAATTAAACCTTTAAAAAATTTACTTGAAGATTGATGTTAAATGAGATGTGAGATGAGAGGATAGCTCTTTTAGAGTAAAATTTTAAAAGAGAGTAGAAAGATTTATTTTAACTCGAGTAAAATGAGAGCAAGGGACCACAGATTATATAGTTAGGCAAACTTAATTAAAATTTTCTAAACTAGTGGGAGAATTTGCTGATGTTTTAGAGCTCACTCAACTGGGCAAACTTATTCCAATTTTCATAAGTTTGTTAATGTATTGGACGAACTTATTACAAGTTCAAAAAAAAAGATTTTAAAATATAAAAAAACTATTTTTTTATGAAAAATAATAATTTTTTATTTTATTTTAAAAAATCATATTTTTAAATATAGTGTAAGAAATTAATGATATAATTTGTAAGTAATTTTTTTATTTTTTGACATAAATTATCTAATTTTTACTTGTTTGAAAAATTGTAATATATTTTTTTGTTTATGATATTTAGAAAACAACGAGAGAAGATAATTTTTCAAAAAAATGTTTTAATTAAGATAATATATTAAAATATTAAAAATAAAATTAAATAAATTCTTTTTTTAAAAAAAAATTAATATGTTAATAAATTATAATTTACATATAATATAAATAAATAAAAACATTAACATAATTTTATTTTATTATTATTTTTTTGTTTTTTCATTTAAACAAAAAATTTCTATTTTCTTTCTATCTAATTTTCCTTCAATCAAATAATACATAAAAAATACTTTTTTTAATATTTTTTCTTATTTTTTTTTCTCTCATTTTCTTTCATGTTTCATCATCTATCCAAACAAATTGTCAAGGGAAGATGAACTTCGTCGCTTTTTAATTTCTATATGGACCACAGGGGTGTGCTTCACCGGATTATGGGAACGAGAGGGTGAACATGGATGTGGTGTCAGGTGTTTAACAACTCGGACCGTGCGACATCGATTGTGTAACACGGAGGGTCCGATTTGGTGCTACCAAAAAGGATGGTCCGTTTTGTAGCATGGTGGACACGTGGCGCGCAATTGAAGCTCCCCAAACGGTGCCCAACAGACCAAAACGCTGGATTCATTAAGGAGTCTCACCCACCATCCGAGTTATTAGTTTCAGCCTTCACTTTCAACTTCAAAACTCCATAGTTGTGCTTCCTTTCTCTACTGCTGGTGGGTTTGCATGGTGGAGAAAATAACAAAATGCCAAAAAAAAAATAAATCTAAAGACGTTGATCGTCTTGAACTTCATATTATGCACTATCTTAGTCATTCTGATTATGTAAGTTTGTTTAATTTTTTTTAAAATTTTATAATTATAGTTATTATTATTTGAAACTTAGTTGTTGTTATTATTGTTAAGATCTGAACTTAGAATTAGCCATAGGATGGTTAGGACTATTTTTATTTTTTTCTTTAAATTTTTAACTATTTCTAGATAAAAAATAATTATTGTTAGTGTGTAAATTATTATTATTGTTAGTGTTAGTGTGTTAATACTATATACATTGTTGGACTATGTTGCAGTTTAAAAGAAAAACGCAATAGTTTTTTTTAATTTGTTTAATATTTCTTATTATAATTATTATAATTTTGGAATAAGTGAAAATATGAAAATATTTAGAAAATAAATTATAAAATGTTAACCGAATTGTTATTAATTTTTGGATGCAACGTCTTTTAATTTTTTTTGAAATATTTTATAAATTTTTAATTATTTATAATTGTTAGAATATTAAATATTATTGTGGCTTTGCACACAGGAATAAATAAAAACTGAATGGTTATTATTAATTTTTAAAAATGTGTTACTTTATTTTTGTTAATTGTAATTATCATTATTAGGAAGTTAATTATTATTGTTATTAGAAAATGAATTTAAGAAGAAAATGACAATAATTATTAATATTTTTCAAATTTAGAAATATGTGTGTAATTTTACCTAAGTTATAGTTATAGTTAATAAATAATTAATATTACAAATAATAATAATGTTAGATATTAGGAAATTCTTTTTTCATATCACAAATAAATAAACAAACATCATCTCTAATTTACTAATTTTCTTGAGATTTGGTTAGGAATATATGTATATGTATGTATTATGAATCTATGTATATGTACTCATTAGTTAATGTTATTAATAATTCATTTTGGAAGCACTAATTATTTGTTTTAGTCGAGTTAAGTCAAAAAATTTATGATAGATGTATGGTTTCAAGTAATATTTGTTGTTGAGTTAGTTGTGCAGATTTTGTTAATGAGTGGTTGTAGCTTAAAAATTCTTGTCTTCTAATAGTAAGTAATATAATAATAGTAGTTAATGAGTTGACTAATAATTTATTATGTTTCTTGCAGAAATTAAGAATGTTGACCTGTGACCATCCAGTTCCGCCGGATCAGTACAACGATCGAGTGGAGGAGCATTTACGAGTTACTAGATTCTATCATGCATCTCAAATTGGTGCCGTGCAAAATCAGAAAGCACTCGTAAATGCTCTAATCGAACGCTGGCACCCTGATACACATACGTTTCACCTTCTAATTGGTGAATGTGCCATAAGTCTTGAAGATGTTGCTCTAATTCTTGGTCTTCCGACGGATGGTCTTCCAGTTACTGGGATGACAATGAGTAGTTTCTCAGCGTTGGATGTGGAATGTTTGCATCAGTTTGGAGTTGCACCGCGTAAGTCGGAGTGTAGAGGATGCTGCATAAAACTGACTTGGCTGCGGGATCTAAAAGAAAACATTCAGTTGACTGATGAAGTAAGTATACAGAGGTATGTGAAGTGCCACATTATGTTGCTGATCGGGACGATCTTATTTGGGGATAAATCTGGGGCAGGTGTGCACTGGAAGTTTCTACCCTTGCTTCGTGATTTTGCCAGTATTGGATAGTATAGTTGGGGATCGGCATGCCTAGCATACCTCTACAAGGCGTTATGCAGGGCATCTCGTTATAACTGTAAGGAAATGGATGGTCCAATAACACTTCTGCTCAATTGGGCTTGGATCCGACTGCCATATCTATCACCGCTTCCTAGGGAACCCTAGAGTTTTTCACTAGCCAATAGGTAATATTACGTTACAATCTAGCTGTAACTTTATATTTAAAATCCGGTTTAGCTAATTGAATATATGATATTAGGTGGTATAACTGGGAGCGTGGTGACTGACGATATAGATATCTTAATCTAGCTCACTTTAGGAAGGTCTTTGATGAACTCCAAGAAGGCCAGGTGTGCTTTAATTAAAGAATTCTTAGTTTCGGGTTTGGTGTCCTGAGACATAATTATGAAGCTTTCTTGCATTGTTGTTATTATTGGTATTCTGGGTTGTAATCAGTAGTTTCCTTTTTCTTTTTCTCCCAGTTTGTGTGGGTTGCATATGCTGTGGATCGCGTGGATCCGAACATCATTCCTGCTGAAATCTATATGCAGTCGGTTGTGTGGACCGCTACTGTTCCGTTGGTGTCATTCGAATGTATCGAGTGGCATGCTACCGATAGGTATTGGCGACAGTTCAGTTTCGTACAGGGATTACCTCCTCAAGAGCGGAGTCTGGACAAGGCCCATGGAGAAGTCCTGACTGGTCCTAAAAATCTTAACTGGGCCACAACACCGAGTCATTCAAGTTGGGTTATGTATTGGACAAATAGGTATAACTACGTTCTTTCTGAGCTTCCCATGAATTCACAGCATCCATTGGAAACTTACATGTACTGGTACCGGTCAAAATATGGGGACCGGTTGAACTTGTCGAATCTTGTGGGTCAAGACAGTGATAAGGGTAATCAGGGTATGGATGAGGATAATGAGGGTATGGATGATGACAATGAGGAACTGGATCCACAGTCGCCGCAAACATCTATTCCGAATCCACTTCCACAAGAACAACCTCAGTTCTCAAGCCAGTTCGTACCTCAGACACAGTTCACCCCGTCATTTCCAATGCATCAACAATATTGGGGGTATGTCACAGTTTAAACCCGGAGAAGGAGGTTCTTTTAGCCAATTACTTGGGTTCATGGCTGCAGATGCTGGACAATCACAATATGGCAATCAACCTGAGTTCCTAGCGGGTAGGTATTCATTAGATGCGAGGCTCCCATGCCATACCTCATCGGTCGCTTCTGGAGGATTCGTATCTGTTGACTCTAGTAGAAGTGAAGGTGGACGCGGAGTACTTAATAGTCAAAATCCTAACCGTGTCTCCATGGGACCTCTTCAAGAAGATGCTAACACACCCGAGCAAGACACGAATGCGTATATAGTAGATGACCCGGATGAGGAGGACGATGATGAAGATGATGAAATAGAGGAGTTCGATGAGGATGAGGAATCCCGCAATGATGGTATTATGTTTTGTCTTGTTCTTTACATGTTTGATTAGCTATTCAATTTGTCTTCATAAATGGTATCTTTGTGTCATTTTACTAAATGAAATGTTGTATCTATATTGGTTTTACTATCTAATGTCACAAAATTTAATTGTTTTTATCATTGTGTATACAGGTCAGGCACACACTCCGGATGACAAAGACAAAGGTTACAATCTGAGGATTGATCCACCACGTCGCAACGCTAATCAATACACTCCATCTGTGTTCAAAAAAGCCGCAAAGAAATGCAAGAACTTCGTGAATGATGTAAAGTGGGCAATGAGAAAGTAGTTGTGGTGTATTACTCTTATTTTTGTCTTAAAAATGTGGACTATGTTTGGGGTACTTTGCATGTGGTGGACATTATGTATTAATGACTTGGACTATTGTATTCATAATGATGTGGACTATGGTATGTTTACAGATTTTATGTATCAATAATGTGAACTATGGTAATGAGTTTTACTAGATGGTATGTTTATACTATTTATGTACTTATGAACTTATTAAAGGGATTAACTCTGTGGACTATGTATTAATTGATGTTATATTATGAATTGCTTCATATGGAGTACAACGCTGGATTGACGTAGTTTATAAATACACATAAACCATGTTAAGGTTCTTTAATATGAGAATTGATGTCATATTATACAATGCTACATATATCATACATTGTTAACTCAAATAAACAGCTCCTGACAAAAGGAATAATGCCACATATATAATATCATCTCAGAATAAGAATCTACTGACGATCTCTGTCGGCATTTGCACCACCTGGCTGACGACATCTGCTGCGGCTGTGTCCCGCAGCTCTACATAGCGTACATCGCCTAGGCCGACGTAACATTCGCGTGTCCATCTCATTCAAGAAGCGCGTCATTTTGGGGCGACCTTTCGTGACGCGTCTCAGGAACGGATTCGGGATAAACCGAGGTCCGTTGTAAGCAGGCCATGTGGTAGGGTTACCTAATAGCCTAAACCTTGCTCGGTACACCCGACGAACTTGGTCCATCTTATACACATCATGAACATACACTTGTCAATCCAGTCACTGGTTAGCACAACATGCAAACACATGTCGACAGGGGATCCGGTCCACCTGAAACTCACCACAGTCACATCGAAGGCCACGTAGGTCCACTGCAAACTCTAGTCCACTTGGCATCTCACGCACCTCAAAGGCCTCATTCTGCCGGTCAAAGCAACTAACCTGAATGTTTCCTGATGCAAGTTGGTTTGCATGCAACTTCGAGATCACGACATCAGAAAACACATGGCCAGCATTAATCCGGACTTCCGCCTCCGCTCTTTTTCGGGTAAACAACTCGTTAAGCCTGTAGAATGTAGCCTTCACAAGGGTAGTCACGGGGAGATTGCGTGCACCCTACAATACTGAATTGATGCATTCCACTAGATTCGTCGTCATATGACCCCATCGATATCCACCGTCAAAAGTCAATGCATACTGTTCTCGGGGGATTCGGTTTAACCAGTCAATGTAGGCCTCACCCCGTTCTCGTAAACGCTGGTAATGCACCTCATACTCCCGCACCGTCCTCGAATATCCTAAAGGATCAAAAGAAAAATTTGAAACAAAAGAGGTCAACACACTTATTCAAGGGAACTCTGTTACAAAATTAATTAGCTATACTGAGCGGTACCTATGTTGATGACCAGTTTCTGCAAGTACGACGCCTTGAATTTTCTCAGAAAATTTGACTCTATATGCCTGATGCAAAACATATGAAAAGCTCTAGGAGGTGACCAAGCCCCGTTACTCCTTTCCACAGCTGCATTTATGGATTCGTGACGGTCAGATATCAGTCCCACACCATCCCGAGTGACAACATGCTGAAGAAGGTTACTTAGAAAAAAGTGCCACGCATCTGAAGTCTCTCCTTCCACAATCGCAAACACAATTAGGACGATATTGTTGTTGCCATCCTGTGACACTGCCACTAGTAGACAACCCTTGTACTTTCCGTACAAGTGAGTCCCATCCACCTGGACAACTGGCTTACAATGTCTGAATGCTCTAATGCAGGGGTAATAACTCCAAAAGACACGATGCAACACTCGAATATCAGTCACCAAGTCATCGCCTTGATATGCAGGCATAGTCTCAAAATGAACAACAGCTGACGGCTCCTTGTGACACATGGCCTAAAACCATATAGGCAACGCTTCGTACGATGCTTCTCAACCTCCAAATATTTTTTCCACTGCCTTTTGCTTAGCCAACCATGCTTTCCGATAACTAATAGTGTAGTTGAACTTCGATTGCACCTCTGCTATAACCGATTTTACCTTTAAGGCGGGGTCAGCCTCAACCAACGGCTTAATTGCTTCTGCAATTATGGTCGAATCCAGTTTCGAATGATCCTGAGAAATTGTTGCTCTGGTACATGTGTGACTGCCATTATACCTCCTTATAACCCAACAATACTTCCGGCTGATCATGCTAACCCGGATAAGCCAATCACATCCTGACCCATACTGTGTACACTTCGCATAAAATGTCAACGGCTCAGATTCATACACCCGGTAGTCTACGCTTCTTCGAATAGTATACTCTTTTATCGCTTTAATAACAACTTTCCTGAAACTGAATTCTATCCCAACGACAAATTCATCATCTGCGACATAAGGAATTTCTGCCACCAAGACAGCCATACAACCAATTTTAAAAACACAAATATTTAAGCATTCGAAAATTAAGGTAAAACAATTTTTACTACATTAATTATGATAAAAACCTCTAAAATAATTATATTTAACTAATTTACTAACAAATACTTATTTATATTCAAGTAACTGGCTAACAGATGCTAATTTTAAACTAATTTGCTAGTTTACCATTCTATACTAATAAATACTAATTTATATTAATATAATTTACAAATTTACTAATAAATATTAGTAAATACCAATTTATATTTACTTAATTTATAAAATTACCTCATAAGTACTAACGGATATTTAATTAATTTACTTACTAACAAATAAATTCTAATTTATATTCAACAAATTTAATAACTCCCAAATAAATTTTCTATCTTAAAGTTAAATACACAAACAGATAAACAAAAATAAATACTTTTCGAGTATATTTTGACACACCTCACTAAGCTAGTTGGTCCAACTATCAAGATAAATTAATAAATAATTCTAATCCTTCTTATGAGTTCAGAGAATTACGTACCTGCACTGATATAATCCAAAAATTCCGGAACATGCATGGCTTCCAAATCCAAAATTCGCATGAATGATGGATCCTCAAACGGCACATCGTTTGTCAGTGCAGTTGCCACGTCAGACACATCCGGAGCCATAGCTTCGTCACCTTCAACCCCATCTCCATCTGGACCAACAAATTCGTAGTTGCTTTCGAACTCTTCTTCATTGTCACTATTGTAATCTTCCCATAAAATATTCTGGTCGGCCTCAGATTGCTCAAACTCAACATACAACTCGATGAACGAGAGTTGACTCCGATTTTCAATATACATGGAAAACATATCTTGCATGCTCGCTTCGTCCATTACATATTTCGTTTGAAACTGGACGAATCCACCAAATACTTGTATAGGATATCTATATAGAATACAGGATATTCTTCTTGCTCTCTCAGAATGAATCTCTTCACAGATCACACCTTTGAGCTCTTCAAATGAGATTGTGAAAGGAATCACAACATCTAACGGATTTTTACAAACAAATCTTACTCCTTCAGATTGTTTGTAACAAAATCTGACTAAAATAATATACCTTCAATAATACTCTGTCACTCATTTCTCTCAATCACATTAACAAGCTCATAAACTTGGGTTTTAGATTTCTAACTATTATGCGAAACAAGTAAAGAAGAGAGGAACTAAGAACCAGAAGAAAGAGCCGTTGAAGAAGGAGAAGACGAGGATGCGAGTTGTTGTTGGGTCTGATCCAGTTTTCACCAACTTTTATTTAAAGTCCGAACCAAATCGGACCATGCGATTACCTTTAGTGAATTCAAAAAATTAATAAAAAAGGTCATCTCGGACCCTCCGATTTAATAACACAACACAAAAAAAATTCACAATGCTAACAACTCGGACGGTACGATTTAAATCTTTCAGATTTTTAAGTTCTCTTCATCCTCAAATCGGACCTACCAATTTGCTTTGCAAAACATGACTCTCAAACAACTCGCACGGTCCGAGTTGTTGGGCCTCACAGTAATAAAAAAATTGCCCCACATATTTATATTGCACTCCCATAAAAATATATCCAGATAATAAACACAAAGCCTCCGTATTAAAAAAATTGAGCCGAACTTCGTTGGCACTTCCACTAAACCAGTGTCCTGAAATTTGATATGATTGAGAGAAATGATGAAGTAAGATATTTCCACAAAATATTTTGTTGAAATTTTCTTACTTTGACGTGGAGTGGCATTGACCAACCAAGTCGCTCCAAGGCCGAAATGGACTGAATAAGATTCTGACTACCAGTACCAGATTACTGTTCAAACATCAGGCATCACACATCAAGCATCGCGAATCACCGATCACGGTCGCAGTCCCTTCGACCTCTGAAGCCACAGCAAGTGAATTCCATTCACCCCAATTCCATTCTTCTTTCCAACAAAGCGCTCTTTCATGCTCGCCTCCGATTCCAGCTCTGTGCTCGGACCCAAACCCGTCGTGCCTGCCCGCAACCCGACTCTTAACCGTTTCAGCGCCGGCGAATCCTGCGGCCTCTTCCATCCGCCATCTCGATTGAGACCCGCCGTCTCTGCGGGGCCCAACCTTTCCCTCAATACCGTTCAAATGGAAGCGCTCCGCCGGATGGGCCGCGGTTGCTTCAGCTTCAAGAACCCCCGACTCAGGGTAGAGGCCGACAGTAGTGGCGAGGACCTGTTTGTCGCTGCGTCTGGCTCTGTCGCCAAGCAGGTTCCCAGTCACCTTGTTATTATGGTCAATGGTATAATTGGAAGGTAAGGCTTCAGTATCATGAATATTATTGGACTTTGCTTCGTATGAGGATTTTGGTTTAGTGGGTTAACTGTGTTGAATTGCGCTTGGTATTTCAGTGCTGCAGATTGGAGATATGCTGCGGAGCAGTTTGTGAAGAAACTTCCTGATAAAGTTATTGTACACCGTAAGCTTTAAAATTACTATTTCACCTTTCCTATAATGTTCAACTTTACTGTGATGAGAATCATACGTGATAGAAAAATAAATACCTAAGAGAAAAATGGAAACGAGAAAATTTGCTAAAATGAGAAATTGGTAAAGATACAAGTGAAATGCCATCCTTATACATGGTAGCTTTCTAGTGTTATAGTAACTAAATCCAAAATATCTGAACTACGTCAGTAAATCTGTGGATTAAGTTCTTCTAGATTGAGGAAGTCGGTGAAGTCGATCAAGATAGTGGGACTCATACATGATGAAAATTACAAATTCAATGTTGATTAACCCTCACTTAATTACTTTCATACTTTACCAATCTCTTCACTTTAGAGGATCTTTTTCCAAATATGTTTTTTTTCCGAGTCCGTCAGAACATCTTGACAATTTAGTGGCACATGGAAAATATTATGTGTTACTGGAACCTGGAATGTTATTTTTCTTATTAACATTCTGATCTTTAAGAAAGTAGCTGGTGTGGATGTTTTTATGGTTCACATTTTGAATTTTTTTAGTAGCATTAATTTTAAGAGTTAATGTTATAAATAAGAAAGGGGGAAAAGAGTACTGATGCTTGCAAGAATTTATTGGGCTGTTTTATTTGCTTTCAGTTTCTCAAATGTTGAATCATCCTACTTTAAATTGTTCTTATTCTTGTCCTAGCATTGCCAACTCTATCATCCTTTGCTCTTAATTATTTCGTGTTTTTTTTTTTTTTTTTTTTTTTTGCAAGGATCGTCATTAATTGTGTTTTACTAAATATCTTGTCGACACAGGCAGTGAATGCAATTCTTCAAGATTGACATTTGATGGTGTTGATACAATGGGTGAGAGGCTAGCCGAAGAGGTACTTTGGTAATAACATAATTTATGATTGGTTTTCTGGTGAATGTCTTAGTCTCATGATTTATCTTCGGTGTTGACTTTGCAACGAGCCATTCACTTCTGATTTTTCAATTTTCACTCATATTTATGCAGGTTCTATGTGTTATTAGACGTTGGCCACAGGTGCAAAAGATATCCTTTGTGGCACATTCTCTTGGGGGCTTGGTGGCAAGATATGCTATTGGAAGGCTTTATGATTATTCTTCAAAATTGGGACCTGTTGGGACAAGTAGAAACAGCATAGTTGACGAGAAGACAGAATATTTGAAGCCATGCCTTGAACCTGGTTCTGAAAACAAAATTGCTGGTTTGGAGCCAGTGAACTTCATTACATTTGCAACACCACATCTTGGTTCACGAGGAAATAAACAGGTTGGTTATATTCCTATGGTGTGTGCCACGTAACTATATCTCTTTGTCAGTTTTTTGCTTGTCTCTCTTGACATTCATCTGTTTGCATTTTAGTTTTGTTAGAAGGAAAGTTCAAATGGAAGGCATTGCTCTTTTACTGCAAGTGCAGTGCACTGGGTGTAACAATTGATTTTAATTCCTTTTTTTTCCATGAATCCACTGCATGCATGGGGTTTTAGTGATATTATCTGAGGATTGTTTTATCTCTTCGTATCTGGAACTTCTGGTGGTCAGTTTCTAAGACGCTTTCTAAAGACACTTCTCTATATATATACACAGACATAAATTACGTATCCTCAAAGGAGATATAAGAATATGAAATATGGCTACTCTAAGACATGCTCAAAAGTTGGATGTATGATGGGATCAATTTGTTTGTGGTTTACTTGTTTCGTTGTTCATGCTAATTGTTTCTGTATTGAGCATGGAAGCGCAAATACTGTAATTCCAGTATTATATTTCCTTCTCTCTCTCTCTCTCTCTCTCTCTCCCCCTCTCTCTCTCTCTTGCAGCTTCCATTCCTTTGTGGTCTTCCTTTCCTTGAGAGAAGGGCATCCCAAACTGCACATTTAGTTGCTGGGAGATCTGGGAAGCATCTCTTCCTCATGGACAATGATGATGGAAAGCCCCCTCTGCTTCTACGAATGGTTGATGACACTGACGATTTAAAATTTATGTCGGTATTAATTTGTCAGGAGCTTATCGGATACCGATTTTAATTTCTGTACTATTTGCTCATTTGACCATTTGTGATGGTGTGCAGGTCAGCTTTACGTGCATTTAAGCGTCGGGTAGCATATGCAAATGCAAACTATGATCGTATCCACTTTAAATTTAGTAATTTTGCTGAAACCATAAATTCACCTAATGGTGCTGATAGATAAATATTATGGAACTCGTAAAATTTCTTGACTAAGTTTGAAGATATGGTTGGATGGCGTACTTCATCAATTCGTCGTCAACATGAACTTCCAAAGGTATAGATTTTCTGATAATTTTCTATCTCGTTGCTTTACATGTCTATCAGAGGCTGAATTCTGCTTCTTCTTTTGTGCAAGTCGAATCTTCTTGTAATTGATGAGAAATATCCACACATTGTTTACGTTGAAGGGGAGAATGCAAATGACGGTCGCAATAAAGCATCTTCTTATGTTGGAGCCCAAGCAGTTGACTTAGAAGGTTCTTCCCTTATTGTTTGTAAATTCTATATATATGGGACTCACAAGAACTTCTATTTCAAATTTTGAGGATATCTGAATTCCGAACTTATTGTAATCAACATATTCATTACATACAATTTGATTTGTATTTTATTAATTATATTCTATAAATATTTTCCTCAGCTATATTCAATTTGGTTGCACCAATTATACAAATCAAATGAATATATACTAGGTGCAAAGCAATTCAATAAGCTAGCTGTAGCTCTATTTTGATTGTTAGGGTAATTTTAAATATATATTTTTCTAATATCTTTATTCGACCACATTGTAGAGGTGATGATAAGGGGTCTCAATCAGGTACCATGGGAGCGTGTGGATGTTAGCTTTAAGGAGAGTAAGCAGCGGTATGTTGCTCACAGTACAATCCAGGTAAACTAGATATCCTTAAAAGTTTCTCAGAAATCTTTCATGATGCTATCATGTTATCTGATTTCAGGCTGTATTATGAGACGATTTCTTCATTCAATGTTTAAGACTCCAATATATAGATAAACATAGTGGTTGATGTGAAAAAGAAAATAATTCAAGATATTGTCTGAAGACAAAGTACTCTTGTAAGACACACTAAATCATTTCTGAATAAACCTTAAATATTTATCTCCTGTTTAATCCTTGCTAGACCTCTGTTCTTCACTGGCTATTTTCTGCCTTGCTCCTCATTTAGCACCAATACCATCTTTCTTATATTCCACCTCATCATCAACCCTTTGTGCTTCTCTAGGGTTCTTTATCTTGCTCCTTCAACTTCATCAAGTTCTGAATAAATTTCATTGGCGAAGATATTCGACTCATTTTTCTGCCTTCATCTCCAGTCTGTCACCTACAATGGCACATTATTTGTTTCCTCCCAATTGAATATATTTGTTTCTTTTCTTTTGATCATCCTCTAGTTCTGAACAAGATCTGATGTCTGGACACTGTCATAGTCACCACCACCTTGACTTCAACATCTTCATCCTCCTCGAAATCTTTATTCTCTTTTGCCTCCTCAACGTTTCCATTCTCCTTCATCGTTTCCTGCTTCTTTTGAAGATCAGGAGCTTTGGGGTCCCAATGTTCCTTGGAGGAATCCTGTTTTGAGTTTATAGAAACTGGAATCCTGAGATTATGAAGGAAACAAAATCCTGTATTACTGAATGCAGACTTGATATCAAGGTAATAACAGTAGTGGCTACTTGAAGGAATTTACAAAAACAATGCCCAAAAAGAAAAAAGCTTGAGCTTTCAATTAGCTCGATTCTCTCCCAGTGTACCAACTCTCAATTGAATTCCTTCCTGCATGCCCCTCTCGTACACTACATGTAGGCCTCGCTTCCCAAATTCTGAAGATTCTCTCTTCCCTTATCCTACTCTTCCAGGCCAGCAGAGTGAATGAAATTTCTGAACCCACTATTTTTCGGACACACTGTTTTTGTTATCCCCTCGATGAAATGGTTTTATAACACCTTATCTTCCACAACTTTCTTATCCTGTTTGGCTTTAGCTTCTCCATCCTCTCCCCCCAAGCCTGCACCATTATGGTAATTGATGTATTTCTTGTTGTTTAGCCTGATATTTGTTTTCAATTAAACAAAACTAAACTTTTTTTAGTATAAAAGGATGGAGTACAAAAGGAGGAGGTATCCTATGAAAAAATAGAGTCCTTTGACTTCAATTTTCAGCTGTGCTTTCATGATCCTGGTGTTATGCATGTAAGAAAAGTTGTGCACTTCAAATGTTGCTTGCACCAAGCAAATACATCTATTCAGCCTTTTTTTGGGTCAGAGATTGATGCCATATGTTCAGTTGATATGTCTAAGTCCATTCCTTTGGCTTGCATATTGGAATTTATGCAACAGATTTATTTTAATAATTGGAAACTTGATTTCTGTATAAGTTGAAAAAAAAGCGGTAGATTGATTTTTAATTAGAAACTACTCTGTTTAGCTTTTCCCAAAAAGTCGGAAATTGATTCATTTGGAATTTTGATTACTTTATACAAGAATTCTGCTAATGACAGCCCTTTACTAAGGAAAAACAAAATGTTCAACCTTTTGATTTAGTTAATGCATTGGAAACATGAATCTCTTTTGTTCTCCATACAAAACTTCTACTTTGTAACCATAATGAGTGCCCATTATAAATCTTATAAATACAAATATAGCTAAACTGAAAATTTCAGCCAAAAAAGCTGTAATAAATGCACCCTAAATCGTATATGTATTGGTACCGTTGTGAGAGAAACTTGACAAGATTATATGATGTTGCACCATGTTTCTACGTCTTTCTTTCAGGTGAAAACGTACTGGCTAAATTCTGATGGTGCTGATGTTGTTTACCATATGATAGATAACTTCCGTCTTTAGTCTTGGTAAGTTTGTTGTCAATAAAATCAATGCTGTCAGCAATTGTTGTCGTCTGATGTTTTTCCCCGGCCGTCTTACATCGAAACTGATGAAGATAATTTGTATACCAAGGGAAAAAAACGGGGTAGAAAAAGAGAGAGAAGAAAACGATGGTTTGTAGTTTGTACATTGTATTGTAAACTATTGTAGTCTTTTTCCCCCTTTTTTTTGTGTGTGCGGAGGGTTTTAACTTTTAAGGTAGTTGGAAAAGCTGTTGGCCTTCATTTAAGAGCACCTTTAGCCAAGGTAGTAGGGGAAAATAATCAACTAATAACAGCATGTAGCATAAAGTCAAAATTTTTTATGATCAACCAGTTTGCACGGGAATGATAAAATTTGTTATATTATGCTTTCTGTTTTTAATCTTGTTAAATTTTTAAAATTATTTTTAATATTTAATTTGATTTGTCTTATTCTCAACGTTTGAAATAAATTTTAATCTCATTTCTGAATATTAGGGACTAACATTTTTGGAGGAAAAATATAGTTCATTCAAATTCAGGACAAAAAAAAAACTGTTAATTTTTTAATATTCGTGTTGTGTGCTTTGACAATTAATTATAGGGTTTAATTACTCTTGTTTGACTTTTTAATTTTACTAAATTTCTAATTATATATATATATATATATATATATTTAATTGCATGTATTGTTTTTAATTTTATAATTAGGTCTTTATTAGTATAAAAATATTAGAATTAATGGAATTTTTTGCAAATTAAAAATATTCACAATTAAGAATCAAATTAGATCTTTGACTACATATTTTTCGAAAAAAAATTCTATTAATTTGAATATTTTTAACATATAAAAGATTTAATTACAAAATTAAAAACAGCGTAACGAACCAATTGAAAAGAAAAAAATAAACTTAATCATAAATTTAGTAAAAGTATAAGAACTGCAGGATAATTAAATTTAATTATTAAAATATTATTTAAAATAGTTCCTAAAATTTCTTTCACGAATTAAAACACTCTCTCACTTTCAAAAATGTCTAAATAAGTTTTTGAAATTTACTTTGATGAATCTTCGTTTGTTTCTAACTCAATTGTCATTAATACAGTGTAGATACGGACGGTTAAATAATACAATGTAGATATGGACGGTTAAATGTCAACGTGACATAATGTCCCAAACTAGTTAATTAGATTTAATTTAGTTCTTCTACTAATATAACATTAAATTAAATATATACAGTAATGATTAAATAAAATAAAAGTAGGTGTGTCCTATTTTATTTAATACCATTGTGATGTTTTTGAAAAAAAATATATGTAGTAATGGTATTTCAAGATATTCCATGATGGCACTTTTTAGACACATAATCAAATATATTTTATTCGTTTAAGTATAATCAACTAATTTGGCGATACTTTTTGACCATGTTGGGATGCGATGTTGATATTTAATAGTTCATATCAACATTGTATTAACGATAGTAGAATTAAGAATGAACAGAAATTAACAAAAATAAATTTTAAAAACTTATTTGATCATTTATAAAAGTGAGGGACCGTTTTAACTCGTATTGGCAATTTTGAAAACTATTTTAGATATTGCCTCGTTAATTATTAGTATTTTTTGTTCTACTTTATCCTTGAATTCATCATAATTTTCCAACCTTTAAACCCCCCCCCCCCTTTTTCTCATATTACAACCATTTTCTTCTCTCTACTATAGACTCTCATTTCCAAATTCCACACGCAGCAATCAAGGATCATACTACCACCATCATTTTCTCCCTTAACTGCGCAATTTGCCATTGTCATTGCATCTCCTCTCTAGTATTTGCTATTTCTACTATCATCGCGTCTTTCTCTTCCAACACTTCACATCTGGTGGGGATAAAATCAGTTTTAAATATTTTAAGATTAAAAGCTGAATATTTCGAAGAAAGAATTTTAAACTAATTTCGATATTATATTTCTCAAAATAATAACAGAATTCAAAATAAAAGTAGAATATTTTTAAATATTTCTAACCATTAAAGATGAAGAATGAGACTCAATTTTAGAAAAGTAAAAAAGCATGAATCAAAATAAAGAAAACACTTGCATCATTAATCAATAAAATCAAACATAGCTCCTAACCTTTAACAAGAGGAGGTTTAGTTACTCATGGTAGAAAAGAAAATAACCTAAAACTAAAGAGTTTCTTAGTCAGTAGACTCCAAGATCCAAAGATATCTCTCTGTAAACTTTGTCCACTTATTTATATTCTAGCTTCCTAACTTATTAACATTCAAAAACTAATCTTATCTTCCGAAAAGTGAGATAACAACTTATTCAAATTCAAATTTAATCTAATCTAAATCTTAACAACTAAATCTTATCTTTCTAGAAGAAGTTATTGCTAACTAATCTTTTACATCTTGAATCTTGAGTTGATTTTAGAGCTTCTTGAAAATTGAAGTTGTACTTAGTGCTGGGCTCCTGGGATTGGCGCTGGGCTTTGAAGAATTCTAGTCCATTGGGAGTTGAAATATCACTCAGAGCTGGGCTTTGGATTTGGGAGCTAGGCACTCAATACATAAGAATTGGTGGCGCTGGGCGCCACTCCTTGGAGTTGGGCGCCTGCCCACTTCTGCTCTTCCCCGGCAGAAAGTACTAGGCTTGGTGATGGTGGAGTTGGGCGTCCAATTTGGGCACTGGGCTTGGAGCAGGGGCGTTGGATAGTGCCTAGAGCTGGGCTTGGAGGTTGGGCACCCAACTGGGAGTTTTGGCGCTGGGCTTGGCGTCTTAAAGCCTGGCGCTAGCCTTGTGTTTACTTCCCTCGAAGTGCACTTGTATTTTTTTTCTAAATTTTATTTTGATTTGCTTAACTATATGCAGAAAGCTTAATCATTCTAAAACAACTACAAACATATGATTAGTTATAAAAATGTCACGAAATACATAAGATATTTGATTCAAATCCAAGAAAACTAAATAAAAAAAAGAGTAAAGGACAAATAGGTTCCTGACTTTTTTTTCCGCGGACATTTTTTTTTGTCTCTGACCATTGAAAAATACTTTTAAGTCCTTGACGTCCTTAAAAGTTGGACGGATTAGTCCTTCCGTCCAAATGCCTCCTTCAAACCTCTTGACGTAGCTCCTGTAATTCTTGTCATGCGTACGCGTGGGTCACGCGTACGCGTCGCCTGGTATACTTCCCTCTACGCGTACGTGTCGCCATGAATGCAGCAAACCCTCATTTCTTCATGAATTCTCCACTTTGCATGCTTTTTTTCCATTTCTTTCAAGCCATTCTTGCCATTACAACTCTTGAAAAGACCTCTTGGTAGAAGACGATCAAGCCTTGGAAAGCAAGATTAGTAGAGAATAGAGAGAATCGGCCCTTGATGAGCGGATATTTTATACGCTTTTTGACATCATTTTCATATAGTTTTCATCATGTTTTATTTAAGTTTTATTAAGTTTTCATAGGTTTTTGTGTAAAATTCACATTTTTGGATTCTACTTTGAGTTTGTATGGTTTTATACAATTTATGATATTTTTTGGCTGAAATTGAGGAGCTGGAGCAAAAGTCTGATGCAGAAGCAGAGAAAGTGCTGCATATGCTGTCAGAATCTGACCTCCTTGCACTTGAAAGAGCTTTTCTAGAGTTATAGAAGTCCAAATAGAGCGTTTTTAACAGCTATGAAAATCTAACATCCATGGCTTTCCAGAAATATATAATAGTCTATACTTTGCCTCATAATTGAAGGCCCAAAACTGGCGTTTAACGCCAGCCATCTACCCCAGTCCAGGCGTCCAAAGCCCAAAGAAGAGTGGCCAGCATCCAAACGCCCAAAGAGGACCTCCAAGCAGGTGTTCAACGCCCTAGAGCCATCCTATCTCGTGGAGACACTCAAGGCTCAGCCTAAACACTCACCATGTGGGCCCCGGAAGTGAATTTTCACACAAAAGAGACTGTTTTACACTTCTTATGTAATCCTTAATCATTAGTTTAGTATTTAAAGGATATTCTACATAATTTTCAAGACTTGTGAAACTTTACACATTTACATTGTTTTTTATTAGTATGAGTCACTAAACTCAATTCGTGTTTTGATTCTATTCTAAGATGTATCTTCGTTCTTTATCCTTATGAATGCGTTGAACCGGCACAAGGTTATCTCTTTCTACATGGGTTCGGAGTGAGTCTTTCATCGGATAACAATGAACCACTAGCTTGATCATACATCTCTTAGACGGCTAATCCACGACTTCATTGGGGACTTCTCGAGACACAAGTTCAGCCGAGGCACGGAGAGATTAGAGTCTTTGTGGCAGAGGCTAAAACCAAAGACACACCATTCTCTAATACGGAAGATTTGACCTTCTTTGTGCCATTTTGAGTAGGATCATCAAGTGGCATGAACTGCAGGAGCTCCACCCTCAATCAGACTGGATCCGCAGTAACCCTGGGGTTCAACACTGGAGGAGAATCGGTGACCTCTCAATAAAGGCGTTGATCACATATAGCCTGCTATAGAAGAAATCATTCACAGTTAGAGTAGACAGTAAGACCGGATTAATCCAAAAGAATAAAGAATCTCTGAGGCCTTAACCATCTTCTTATCATTGCATTCACCTTCAATTGAGTAACGTTATCTTTATTTTACTTTAATGTACTTTAAACAAACAAACAACTTTTCTATCTGCCTAACTAAGATTTACAAGATAACCACTGTTTGATTCAAATCACAATCCTCGTGGGATCGACCCCTGACTCACTTAGGTATTACTTGGACGACTGATGAGGGAAAAATGATTCCACACAAACTCACTGGCAAGTGTACCGAGTCGCATCAAGTAGTAATAACTCACAAGAGTGAGGTCGATCCCACAGAGATTGATGGATTGAGCAATTTTTGCTAGGTGATGAATTTAGTTAAGCAAATAGTTGATGACTTGAGTTAATTTTGATTGACAGAAGCTAAGTTGCAAGTAAATAAGGGCGCAGAAGGTAAATGTAGCAGAAAAACAAGTGCAGAAGAGGTAAATTGCAAGTAACTTAAAGAACAAGAAAGTAAAAGAGCTGAAACTTAAAGAACAAGAAAGTAAATTGCAAGTAACTTAAAGAACAAGAAAGTAAAGGTCCTTTTACAAATCAAATTAACTCCTATTTATACACTTTCTATTTTTGGTTTTCAGAATTTAGAGTGGGCTTTTCAAGTTGGTGAAGAAGTGGATCCAAGATGGCATTTGATTGAAAATGGTTCATGGGTCCTAGCTCCAGTGGAGCGCTCAGTGAGGATTATCAACGTAGCGCTACATGCCTTGTCATGCTTTCCTTGCGTGCTTGCAATTCCTCAGCGCTCAGTTGGAAGATGCAACGTAGCACTACACTTGGTGTGAGGTTCCCCCTTCAAACCTTGGCTGCTTCACTTGGTGTAGTGTAGCGCTCTCATGCTTGCCTTGGGGCGCTTTGATCCCTCTTCGAACCCTGGCTACTCCACTTTGAGTGCTGCGCCTTGCTTTTCTTTTGAGCCATGCCCAAAAAAGGTAGAAGGAGTTAACGTAGCGCTCACTTCAATTGAGCGGTGATGCCTTGTAGTTGAGCGCTCCGTTTTGATTGTCAGCGTAGCGCCCTTGCTCCCCTTGCTTGGCCTCTCTATACTAGCGCGAAAACGTTCACACGACCGTAGCGCTTGACGTTAGGATTTTTGCTAGAAAAAAATTTTATAAAAATAGTCGCGTTGTAGATATAGATTCTAAACCAACAGAAATCCCTTCGTACAAACGTTTTGGTTGTCACAAGTAACAAACCCCTTTAAAATTGATAACCGAAGTATTTAACCTCGGGTCGTCTTCTCAAGGAATTGTAGGGAGGTATGTTCTTATTATTGGTTATGAAAAAGTGTGTTTTGGGGTTTTGGATTAAGGTAAAAGGTTAGTTGAATGACAAGTAAAATAAAATAATAATAACTGTAAAATAAACCTTTGGCAAGGTACAAGAAATTGGAAGTCCAGACTTAGTTATTCTTATCAATAATAATGAAAGTTGAATCTTAATTCCACTTAGTTAACCTTTGCTAAAGCAAAGGAAAGTCAAGGGACTAATTAGTTGACCTTCGAATCCTATTTATTTCCTAAGAAAGGGTTGGGATTATTGAAGTTCAGTTCAATTAGCAAAAATAACAGTTATCAATTATGTTAAGCTAAGATAACTCCTGAGTTACTGATTTCTTAACCAAGACCAAAAGGATAAGAAATTGAAATCATAAATCTAAAAACATCTCAGAAATATATAATCCTAACATGAAAAGTTCATAAGCCAATTGGGCAACATAAATCAAATACCAATAAAAGCATAGTATCTAAAATAAGAGATAAATGTAAAGTAATATCTAAAATAAGAGATAAATGTAAAGTAAAGGAAATATTGAACCTGATGAAGAGTCGAATTAAATCCTAATTTCTAAAAATCCTACCTAAATTCTAAGAGAGAGGAGAGAACCTCTCTCTCTCTAAAAACTACATCTAAAACTAAAATTATGAATTATGAGAGCATGATCATGAATGGATGCATTCCCCCACTTTATAGCCTCTAATCTATATTTTCTGGGCCAAAAACTGGGTCATAAACAGCCTAGAAGTCACTTCCAGTGCTTTTTGGTCCGTACAGGTCGCGGCCAAGTGACGCGGAGGCGTCGCCCACGCGGTCGCGCGGGTTGAAGTTCGCAGATGCAATGCGTCCGCGTGAATCACGCGTTCGCGTCGCCTAGCGTCAGGGCAACTATGGCATATTATTTATCAAATCGAAGCCCTGGACGTTAGCTTTCCAACGCAACTGAAACCGTGTCATTTGGACCTCTGTAGCTAAAGTTATAGCCGTTTGAGTGCAAAGAGGTCAGGCTGGACAACTTAGCAGTTTCTCCAACTTATTGTATTCCTTCCATTTTTGCATTCTTCCTTTCCATCCTCTGAGCCATTCCTGCCCTATAATATCTGAAAACACTTAACACACATATCAAGGCATCTAATGGTAATAAGAGAGGATTAACATAGGGAACTTAAGGCCAAAGAAGCATGTTTTCAATCAAAGCACATAATTAGGAAGGCAAATGTAAAACCATGCAAATAGTATGAATAAGTAGGTAAAGAGTTGATAAAATCCACTCAGTTAAGCACAAGATAAACCATAAAATAGTGGTTTATCAACCTCCCCACACTTAAACAATAGCATGTCCTCATGCTAAGCTCAAGAGAAACTATAAAGATGAAGAGGAATGGTAGGATGTATGAAATGCAACCTATCTATATGCATGCAACTACATGCAAAAATGTTTCTACCTACTTGGTTAAAAATAAATAAGTTCTTCAAGACAAATTTGAATTAAATTCCACTAATTCAAATCACATAATAAAAAGCAAGTAAACTTGTAAGAAGATAGCTAATGAAAACAGGGAACATAGAATCAAGCATTGAACCCTCACTAGTAGCGTATATCACTCTAATCTCCAGGGACGGATCCAGAAATGATATTATGGGGGGCCAATAACACATATAATATTAAAAATTATGTAAAAGAATTATATAATATAAGATGTATTACAAAAATATATTGACAGAGCATATATTTTAAAGTAAAAAGAAATATGTGTATACTTTTTACTAACGAAATGATCGATTCTTTATATCATAAAATTCACCGATAATAGAATTTGTGTAAAATTTTTCAGTAATTTTCTTTTTAATAATTAAAAGAAAATTATCAAGAAATTCATCTTTTATTTTGTTTCTAAGTTATTTTTCACAATATTCATAGTTAAAAAAGATCTCTTAATTGTAGCAGTTGAAACAGAGAGAATTAATACCAAATGAATAAAAAAAGACGGCTACAAGAAGAAAAAGAATTCACTTTATGATATTTGAAAATTTTTATTTAATTAAAAAATATTAGTAATAATATCTTTTTCAGATTTCTTTAATATTGTTACTTACTTTTTAGATATTAAAAATTATTAATATTTAAATTAGACTGAACTTTTATTTATACTAGACTAAATACTAAATATTTTAAAAAAAATTAAATTATACATAATAACTTATTACTCTTAAAAAAAGTTGGGGGGGGGGGGCCGAGGCCGCTACTCGCCCCCCTTATGACCGTCCCTGCAGTAATCTCTCAAGTGTCTAGGGTCAATCACTCTATTCTTCTCTAATCATGCTTACTAAACTTTTGTTCTTCATCTAATCAATCAACAAATATTTAGCATACCAATGCAAATATCATGAGGTCTTTTCAGAGTTGTAATGGGGCTGAGGTAAAGGTAAGGGTATATATAAGGCTAAGTGAGCTAATTAAGTGAATCCTTGATTAGTCTAAGATTTCACCTAACATACATACTTTGTAAAGCAAAGCTTCTTTACCTATTCTCCCATATTTTTCCCACTTTTGATGTTACATGCTCATGTATTAGTTTTAATTTTGTCCCATGTGCATTGCTTTATTTTGCATTTGGGAAATTCTTTTGTATCCCCTTTATTCAAATACTGAATTAATTTTTTTTAATGCACATGATAATTCAATTATTTTGATTTCACATGAGCATGCTTCCCAAAATTTTTATTTTTAATTATTTCATTCATTTCAGCTTCCTACCCTTTGTTTTTATCATCCATGATCCCAATAGGTTTCCCACACTTAAACAATTACACAATTTCTATCTTAAGCTAACCAGAGATTCAACTTGGGATTTTAAATTTGTTTTTCTGCTTAAGGCTAGTGTTGTGGTTTATAGAATAAGAGGGAATTAAAGGCTCAAGGGGGCTAACAAGGGTGATGTAAAAGGTAGGCTGATTTTGGGATAAGTGAGCTAGAATCAAACAATGGCCTCAATCATATGCAAGCATGTAAATATATTAAATATTGGACATATAGAATGGAACAAAGCAAAGATTACAATTATAGAGAAGAAAACACACAAGAATAAAAATTTATGGTTAAATAATGTAACCATATAAATAAGCTCAAAATCTCACAAGTTGTGTGTTCTTTGGCTCAAAAACCATATTCCAAATACAACTTCAAAACAAGTTTAACACAACTTTTTCAATTTAAATTTGTGAAATACTATAAAAATTTCTTGAAAAAGAAAATATTTCTTCAACCAAGTGATAAAATATGCACAAAATCAAATAAATATGCAAATGCAACAACTAGCTACAAAGAAAATTTAAACATTGGTGTTGAGACAAGAAAGTACTAACCCATGGAGATCGGTATCGACCTCTCCACACTTAAAGATTGCACCGTCCTCGGTGCATGCTAAAATGTACAAGTGGATGGCTACTCCAACTGATGCCTTTCTCCAAAGATTGTGCAGGTGGACTTGTTTGTCTTCCCATTAAGAAGCTTTTCTTCTTTTTCCTCTCCCTTCGTGGTGGCCATCCTGAAAGAAGAGGGAAAAGAAGAAAAGTAACCCAAAAATAAAGATAGAAAATAAATAAAATATGGGTGTTAATGCTAGATAATAAGGGTCTCAATTACATGGTAGCTACAACATGCAAGTGAGAAAACAGTAGAAGTACATGGCAAAGCAAGAGTGCAAAAATTTACAACAATGGGAAAGAGAGTGCAAGATAATATAAATTTATGTCAATGCAAAATTAATACAAATATCATAAAAGAATAACATTGACTTAAATAATATTACCCAACAGTGTAAAACAAGTCACTGAGTACCAAAATAATACCAGAAAAGACACAACAGTTGAATATGAACAAGTAACACCAATGAAAAAATTAATAAATTTAGAAAAGAAAATAAAAGATGCACAAAATTAAAATACAATGGAAGAAATTATGCAAATAAATTAAATAAAATAGAATGGAGGTGAAAAAGATGAGAAGAAGAAAGTAAGAAAAGGAAGAAGAAAGAAGAAAAGAAATAAGAAAGGAAGAAAAGAGTTAGGTATAGGGAAGAGGAGATAAGATATTTGGCTGCGTTGAAAAAGTTGTGCAGCGCAAGCGACGCGGACGCGGTCGCGTCGGTCACGCGGACGCGTGACTTAGGTTATGCTACTGGCGCGAGGGCAGCCTCGCGCTCGCACAACTCTCTGTTTGAAATTTTATTTTTGCCAAATTTGGGGTGACGCGATCGCGTGGGGCATGCGATCGTGTGAATGGGCTTGAGAAGGGAATGACACGGACGCGTCGGCGATGTGGTCGCGTGATAGAGGTTGTGCGTCCAGCACCAATCCAGCACCACTCTCGCACAATAATTTGTTGTGCACCCTTTGTACGTCGAAAATTAGGGCACACGGCCGCGTGGGGCATGCGATCGCGTGGAAGGCCATTATTCCCATGTGACGCGGACGCGTCAGCGACGCGGTCGCGTGGGACGATTTGTGCCACTGGCACGCCTCCAGCCACGCTCTAGCGTGACTCTCTGTTCTTTTTTATTTTCTCCCCTCTCCTTGCGACGCGGATGCGTCGCTGATGCGGTCGTGTCGCGTGGGATTTTTTTTTAATAATGCAGTATGCAGAATGCAATGCTAATATGAATGTTATGCAAAATTCCAGGTTCAATACAATAAAATAAAATAACACTCGAAAAAAAATAAAACTAAATAAAAATGAAAAAGGAACGATCATACCATGGTGGGTTGTCTCTCACCTAGCACTTTTAGTTAAAGTCCTTAAGTTGGACATTTGATGAGCTTCCTGTTATGGCGGCTTATGTTTAAATTCATTCAAAAATCTCCACCAATGCTTGGAATGCCAATAGCCTCCGGGGTCCCAAACTAGGCATGTGAAGCTTCTGAGCAGCTTCAAACAGATTTTCAGACTCCCGGGGTGAATATCAGAGTATTTTCCAGGATCCCAAACTTTGGTTCCAAATCCGCCTTTGTTTTGATCTATACTTTTCCATCCGGGCGGTTTGGAAATTAGATTCTCACCAAGATGACCAAACGTTTTTCGAGATCCATTCGATTGAACATGATACCAATCCGTGCACTTCGAGGTGAAGCGTGGAACCTTATTGAACCTTGTGCACCAGCTCTGAGTACAAGCCATTTCCCTTTTTCTCTTAAAGCCACAAAGAGCTCTAAGCTGGCCATCTGTTTCAAGCAAACCATATTCAAGTGGAAAAATAAAGATAAGAGTCAAGGATTTTACCCACTTGAAGTCTGTATTGGGTGGTAATGGCCTTGGGATCAGTGTTTCCAGTGGTTCTGCAAGATCTACTCCCTTGTGGTCTTCAGTAGATTCCTCCACTTCCTTGCAAACCTTTTCCATTCCAGCTATGTTCAGGTCAAAGTCTTCCATATCTTCCTCATCACTTGAGTCATAAATAGGAGGTTGAGAAAAGTCGACCTCTGCATCATCTTCGTATTCACTTGGGAAAGATTCTTCTGTCTCAGAGAATTCACTCGCGGTTACAAGTTCATCACTAGGAAGACTTGACTGGTGACTATCATCATCAAAGAAACATGCGTCTTGAGTTACTCCGTCCAGTTCTTCATAAGATATCCGCATTGGAGGTTGTGCAACATCCTCTTTAGCATCAGTTATAACATCCTTGACGGGGTTTTCCATGACTCTGTATTCCCTAGGAGGTTCAGCATCTCCTAAATCTTCAACCAACTCTTCTTCTTCTACAATGACAGCTTCCTCTATTTGTTCCAGTATGAAGTTATGCTCTATGCTGTCTACTGGAGTCTCTTGTGTCTTCTTCACAATACATTCTTCATTAGATTTTCCACATGAAGCCATGGGGGTCTGTTGAGTAGCTGAACGTCTGGAAGATAGTTGATTTATTGCCCACTCCAGTTGATGAAGGGTTGTATTGAATTGGTTTATTGATTCTTCGAGGTGAACCTGTGATTCTGGCTTTGATGGATGTGAACATGGTGTATAAGGGAGTGGTGGTTCTTGGGAGTAATTGGATTGGTGTTGAGGTGGATAAGGATCATATGGTGGTGAACGGTGAAAAGAAGCTTGTGAGTGTGGTGGTTCAAAGTTATGTCGAAAGGATGGTCTCTGAGCATAGGGTGGGGCTTGTTGGTAGTTACAAGGTTGTCCACCATATCTTTCAGCTGGGTATGCATTGTAGAATGGTCGTTGTCCATGAAATCTTGGAGGGTGTTGTTGCCTAAAGGGTTGATTAGATCCTCTTAGCTCCATCCATCCTTGATTGGTCTGACATTGATGCATATTCCTACTGTGGTTTCTATTTTCTTCAACAAAGTTAGAACCAAACTCAAAGCGAGAGGGGTGAGAATTCATAGTAGTTATCAGAAATAAGGGGAAAAAAGGAGAAACAAATAAACAAGTAAAAGAATATATATATATTTTTGAAAAATATTTACAATAACCAATAATAAGGCACACATTTGCAATTTCCCGGCAACGGCGCCATTTTGACGTTAGAATTTTTGTTAGTAAAGAATTTTATAAAAATAGTCGCGTTGTAGATATAGATTCTAAACCAACAGAATTGCCTTCGTACAAACGTTTTCGTTGTCACAAGTAACAAACCCCTTTAAAATTGATAACCGAAGTATTTAACCTCGGGTCGTCTTCTCAAGGAATTGCAGGGAGGTATGTTCTTATTATTGGTTATGAAAAAGTGTGTTTTGGGGTTTTGGATTAAGGTAAAAGGTTAGTTGAATGACAAGTAAAATAAAATAATAATAACTGTAAAATAAACCTTTGGCAAGGTACAAGAAATTGGAAGTCCAGACTTAGTTATTCTTATCAATAATAATGAAAGTTGAATCTTAATTCCACTTAGTTAACCTTTGCTAAAGCAAAGGAAAGTCAAGGGACTAATTAGTTGACCTTCGAATCCTATTTATTTCCTAACAAAGGGTTGGGATTATTGAAGTTCAGTTCAATTAGCAAAGATAACAGTTATCAATTATGTTAAGCTAAGATAACTCCTGAGTTACTGATTTCTTAACCAAGACCAAAAGTATAAGAAATTGAAATCATAAATCTAAAAACATCTCAAAAATATATAATCCTAATATGAAAAGTTCATAAGCCAATTGGGCAACATAAATCAAATACCAATAAAAGCATAGTATCTAAAATAAGAGATAAATGTAAAGTAATATCTAAAATAAGAGATAAATGTAAAGTAAAGGAAATATTGAACCTGATGAAGAGTTGAATTAACTCCTAATTTCTAAAAATCCTACCTAAATCCTAAGAGAGAGGAGAGAACCTCTCCCTCTAAAAACTACATCTAAAACTAAAATTATGAATTATGAGAGCATGATCATGAATGGATGCATTCCCCTACTTTATAGCCTCTAATCTGTATTCTCTGGGCTAAAAACTGGGTCAGAAACAGCCCAGAAGTCACTTCCAGCGCTTTCTGGTCCGTACAGGTCGTGACCAAGTGACGCGGAGGCGTCGCCCACGCGGTCGCGCGGGTTGAAGTTCGCAGATGCAATGCGTCCGCGTGAATCACGCGTTCGCGTCGCCTAGCGTCAGGGCAATGATTAGCGGATAATTTATACGCTTTTTGGCATTGTTTTTAGGTAGTTTTTAGTAAGTTCAAGCTACTTTTAGGGATGTTTTCATTAGTTTTTATGTTAAATTCACATTTCTGGACTTTACTATGAGTTTGTGTGTTTTTTCTGTGATTTCAGGTAATTTCTGGCTGAAATTGAGGGACTTGAGCAAAACTCTGAAGAAGGCTGACAAAAGGACTGTTGATGCTGTTGGAATCAAGCCTCCCTGCACTCAAAATGGATTTTCTGGAGCTACAGAACTCCAATTGGCGCGCTCTTAACGGCGTTGGAAAGTAGACATCCAGAGCTTTCCAGAAATATATAATAGTTCATACTTTATTCGGAAATTGACGACGTAACTTGGCGTTGAACGCCAAGTACATGCTGCTGTCTGGAGTTAAACGCCAGAAACACGTCATGATCCGGAGTTGAACGCCCAAAACACGCTATAACTTGGAGTTCAACTCCAAGAAAAGCCTCAGCTCGTGGATAGATCAAGCTCAGCCCAAACATACACCAAGAGGGCCCCGAAAGTGGATTTATGCATCAATTACTTACTCATGTAAACCCTAGTAGCTAGTTTAGTATAAATAAGACTTTTTACTAGTGTATTAGTCATCTTTTGACCATTCGGTCTTCTGATCACGTTTAGGGGGCTGGCCATTCGGCCATGCCTGAACCTTTCACTTATGTATTTTCAATGGTAGAGTTTCTACACACCATAGATTAAGGGTGTGGAGCTCTGCTGTACCTCAAGTTTTAATACAATTACTATTACTTTCTATTCAATTCTCTTTTATTCTTATTCCAACATATACGTTGCACAACACTTTGATGAATGTGATGATCCGTGACACTCATCATCATTCTCACCTATGAACGTGCGTGACTGACAACCACTTCCGTTCTACTTTAGGCCGGACGCATATCTCTTAGATTCCCCAACAGAATCTTCGTGGTATAAGCTAGATAGATGGCGGCATTCATGGGGATCCGGAAAGTCTAACCTTGTCTGTGGTATTTCGAGTAGGATCCTAGGAATCCGGAAAGTCTAACCTTGTCTGTGGTATTCCGAGTAGGATTCCGGTATTGAATGACTGTGACGAGCTTCAAACTCCTGAAGGCTGGGCGTGATGACAAGCGCAAAAGAATCAATGGATTCTACTCCAACCTGATTGAGAACCGACAGATGATTAGCCGTGCTGTGACAGAGCATTTGGACCATTTTCACTGAGAGGATGGGATGTAGCTATCAACAAGGGTGATGCCTCCAGACGATTAGCCGTGCAGTGACAGCGCATAGGACCATTTTCCCGAGAGGATTAAAAGTAGCCATTGATGATGGTGATGCCCTACATACAGCTTGCCATGGAAAGGAGTAAGAAGAATTGGATGAAAGCAATAAGAAAGTGGAGATTCGAAAGGATTCTAGCATCTCCACACGCCTATCTGAAATTCCCACTATTGATTTACATAAGTATTTCTATCCTTTTTTTATTTTATTTATCTTTTAATTATCTAATCCAATTATATTTGACCCTATGAATCCACTTAACTGAGATTTACAAGATGACCATAGCTTGCTTCATACCAAAAATCTCTGTGGGATCGACCCTTACTCACGTAAGGTATTACTTGGATGACCCAGTACACTTGCTGGTTAAGTTGAACGGAGTTGTGTCCACACATAGTTGAAAAAGCAATGAATTTTACAAAATACAATAACAAAGGAATCACAACTTCGTCCACCAGGCAACTATGGCATATTATATATCAAATCGAAGCCCCGGACCTTAGCTTTCCAACGCAACTGGAACCGTGTCGTTTGGATCTCTGTAGCTAAAGTTATAGCCGTTTGAGTGCGAAGGGGTCAGGCTGGACAGCTTAGCAGTTTCTCCAACTTATTGTATTCCTTCCATTTTTGCATTCTTCCTTTCCATCCTCTGAGTCATTCCTGCCCTATAATATCTGAAAATACTTAACACACATATCAAGGCATCTAATGATAATAAGAGAGGATTAACATAGGGAACTTAAGGCCAAAGAAGCATGTTTTCAATCAAAGCACATAATTAGGAAGGCAAATGTAAAACCATGTAAATAGTATGAATAAGTGGGTAAAGAGTTGATAAAATCCACTCAATTAAGCACAAGATAAACCATAAAATAGTGGTTTATCAGCGCTCCTTAGCGTTCACTCTTTGAGCGCTACGCTCACTCTTTGAGCGCTGGCCCTTGTCAAGCGCTCCCTTGGTCGAGCGCTCTCTTGTGGTGCTCCCTTGGTCGAGCGCTGACCCTTGCTCCTTTGGATGATCGCCACGCTTTAATAAGGCACGCTTTCCTGGTTCTTTCTTTTCTTCCTCATTTCTTCACCTACAAGTAATCAAAACAACCAATCAAAGCATCACCAAATTCACAAGATCTCTACATTAATCATAAAATCAACTAATTCTAGCATGAATCCTATGATTTTGTGTCAAATAAATAATGGTTTATTGATTTAACATAACCGTGAAAATCCACTCCAAATCACATACTTATAGTGCATGAAAGTGCATAAAACCTAATGAAAGAAGTGAAAAATGCTTGAAAAGCTAGCATAAGATGACTTGTCATCACAACCAAACTTAAATCTTTCTTGTCCCCAAGCAAGTAGTAAACATAAGAAGAAATGAAAAAAAACAAAGAAGCATACATGTCCTTATTTAGCAGATAATTGAACTTGGTTCATGGGGTTTTATGCAGACAAATGTAGCTCACTTATTCTTAGCTATCTGATATGAAATGTCTCTTTGATGGTTCACTAGAGTTGCGGTTATAATGCCTTGCTCTTTGATTGATCCCTGTTAGCTTTTTCTTTCTTTCTTTTGCTTAGAAAGCTTATTTCTTAATGAAAGCTTGGTGGCAAGTGTTACAGCAACCTTTTGGCTCAATTTTTGCTCAACACTTCTTCACCACAGACACTTGGCTCATAATTTCTTCCTAGGAACATTGATGCCCAGCATCTCTTTGGATCACTAAATGCCTTGTAACTAGGTTGCTCTTGATAATGGACTTTCGGTTGGCAATCCCAGATTAGTTAATCCAAGTGGCCAAGTTTTAAAATACTCATCAGAACTTAATTGTCCAAGCATATCCTAGTACAAAAGGCACCACAGGCATATGTCCTAAGGTCCAAGCTATTGGTGTCTAGCCTTATTGTTGTTTCTTTGCCAATTCTTGGCTTTTCTCTTCTTTTTCTTTTTATTGTGCTTCATTCTCAAGGGATGCTCATTAATAAAAAGGTTTTATAGTAGCAACCTAATTCACACTTCAAGGAACATTTTATTATGTAGCTTTTATTATTGAGCTAATCATTAAATCAAACAAGTACCACCACTGAATTTCATTCTAATTCCTACAACATTGGACAATCACTTTCTGTTTCAAACATTTTTCTTTTATTAATGCAGAAGGGAACAAAATAGAATTTAAGCAAATGATTGATAACAAGCATAATGCAGATCACTTGTAAGAACACTACTTAGAATATAAGGTGCAAAACATAAAGCATTTGGAGGCATATCATGTTTCACGTATGCATCATCCTTATTTAATTGAAAAACATGAAAGAAACTCCACCACCTCCTAATTGTCGTGCTCCTTGCTCCTGCTTAATTCTCCTTTCTTCTTCCTCTTCTTGGTTGCATCTTGAGGTTCTTCAACAGGGCACCTTCGATCCCAAATAGGGTCTATCAGACCTGAGAGTCCAGCCTCTTCCAACCCATGCTGCATATGTGTTGCATGCTGCTTGGTTTTTACTCTCTGATGGTCTACCAACTCTTGGCATTGCTCAAATGGCTTGATTTGTGGGTTCAATCTTGGTATGCTGTGGACTAAATAATCCAACTTTGATTGGGTTTCTATATTATACTCCATTCTATCCACGTGTTTATGCTTCCCAATGGTATTATATATGTTCTTCCACTGATATAGATTCTGAGTGTATTCCTCATACTTGGCCTGTCGCAAAGACAATCTATTATATGATTCTCGAAAATCTGCTGATTGTTCCCTTTGCCCATCAAGAATATTTGTTTGAAATTCTTATTGTTGAGCCATAATTTGTTGCTGCCATTTCTCTTGTTGTTCCATCATTTGGCGCTGCCAGTTCTCTTGTTGCTCTCGATCCTTCAGATACTGCTCCTGTTGCCTCAAATATTGCTGAGACATTTCTTCAATGGCTCTCTACATTTGACTCAAATCCATTGCATTAGAAGCTTGCTCTCCCTCCACTTGCGGTCTTCTTTTTCTTCCTTGTCATCTTCTTTCCTCTTAATTGTCATCATCAATAATACCTTCCATGCTTCGCCTTGTGATTCCCCTGCCTCCTTTTACCTTCTCTGTATCGTCATCCTCAAAAAGTACCCCCGCCCTATTGCACAGGCTCAGAATAGTGTTTGGGTGACCAAGTCTACTTTTGATTTGCCTGTGTCTTCAGCCATCTCCTGAATGCTCTCTGCTATGAGTTGTGAGAGGTTGATTTTTCCTCCCTTTAAGATGCAGTATGTCAGGATAGCTCGCTTGATTGTAACTTCTGAGGTGTTTGCAGTAGGGAGTATAGATCTCCTCACTATCTCATACCACCCTTTGGCCTCAGGTATGAGATCTATTCTTTTCTAGTGGCTTGGAGTTCCCTCTGAGTCCCTTTCTCAGTCTTTGCCTTCAAAGCATAACCCATGTAATATCTCATTAGGGTCATTTTCACCCTGCAATCTTTCCTCAAAGCTAAGCTCTCCATAGGTTATTACTCTCAACTGTAGGACCCTCATGACTAATGATGGACTAAAATCTACCTCAAAACCCCTAACATAGCTCTTATAAGGGGGCTATCCTTGCTTCTCTTCACAGCATTTGCGTAGAATTCTCTTATCATGACTGTACTGATGTCTGTGAGAGGCTCACACAAAAGTTTCCATCTCCTCTCTGTGGTGATTTTTCTCATGATAGGATACTCCCCTTTATTCAATCTAAACCCCATTTCTGGAATGACATGCTTTGATTCCATGAGCCTATGATACCTTGATTCATGAAACTGAGACTTAAATCTCTTTGTATCATAGGTTGATGGTTCGGCCGCCATTGGTTTTTTTCAATTACTTCTCTTAGAACTTGATAAAGCCATGAATTCGAAAAGAATGGAGAAGAAAGGATGAACTTGGGTTAAGGCATGGTCTTGTTATGAAAGGGGATGGGAGATAAGTTGCTGTTGGGTATTTTGTGTTGTCTTTGGGTAAATAGGGGCTGCTGTAATGTATTTGGGATGAAGGCATGAGTGAAACAAAAGCAAATATATGAGGAAGTCTTGTATGAGGAGAGAAGGGATATGAGAGCTAGGAAGTGTCACCACATATTTATAGTCAAGGCATGAATCTTTGGAACAAAACCACAAGTGGGAAAGCTTCAGTTGAGCAAAATGAAGGGTGAAGATTGAGCAAAACATTGTATAAAGCTCATAGCATGAACGACTAGCATGCAAAGATGAAGAAGGACAAGGATTGCTCCTCCATTGGATGCATGTGGTTTGGCCTCCAAGGCATTAATGCATGCAGATTTTGTCTCCAAGCTAAGAGAGCACCATTCCCTAGGCACATGTGACTCTCTTTTCATCTTGTCATAACCATGCATGCTCTCTTTTGTCTTCTTCTCAATCTCCCATGTACCTATACAATTAAATCAAGACAATGGTAAGCTTTAAGGTTTGAATTACAGTGGTGTAATGCCAAGCAATAAAGAAAAACAAAATTCTACATGTTCCTTATTCATAAATAACCAATTGTGCTCCTTAGATAGTAAACCAAAATTTGGTAAATACCAAACTTGTCCCCTGCTAAGTGATCCATATAAAATGAAAAGAACATCCGTTACAATTGGTACATTCATCATAAGGAATATTTTATTTCCTACCCTAAACTCATAAAATGAAACAATATATTGTTCATCTATTCATAAATTTGATCCTTTGAGCAAAAATAGTTTTTCTGAGATTCAATGCATATGTAGACACCAAACTTAATGTTTGGCTATATACTCCACCTGAATGAATAAGTATATATCCTAAGATAGTTTGAGAAGCTATTTTGGAGTGCCTTTAGGTACACCAAACTTAGGAATCAGACATATGCTTCACAATGATATGTGCAATTATCACATCTTCTTGTAAGAACTCAAATATATGCTAGGAAAACCATTTATTGAAATTAAAACAAAGCAAGAATATTAAATCATGGGCTGCCTCCCATTGAGTGCTCTTTTATTGTCATTAGCTTGACATTGACTCCTTATTAGGGTGGCTAATGATTGTGGTGCCTCAGTTTGTCTCCTCTCACTGTAAGTTTTCTTCTAGTGCCTTGATGTTCAATCTCTGTATGCTCTAGTGAGAGTATCCTGTTGATAGTTTAATAATCATCAGATTGTTGCTCTGTCCCCAACTGTTGGTAGATTAGTTGCATTTTATCTCCCTTTGAGAATCCTTTAGTCGGGATCTTTTTGTTTTTCCACCCTTTTAGAGCCTTTTTCTTGCTTTTCTTCCCCTTTTTTTGTGATCCTTCTACTTTGATAGTAGGCTGTATTTTGGGATCTGTCTTCTTAGTGGCTAACACCTCACTTTCTTCTTGCTTTCTCTCATCATTCTGTACAGTCTCATTCACCTTTTATCCTACTTTGCTACTTGTCTCTTGCTTTGGAAGGGAACTAATGAGTATCTCGTTGGATTCTTCCTTCCACTGTAGGTCTTCTCTGTCATCCTTCATGCAATTTTCCTTTTCATCAGTATGTTGTGCTTCTGGAAAGACATTCAGAGTGATAATCTCATCATGTACCCTTAAGGTCAATTCTCCTTGTTCAACATCTATGATGGCCTTTGCTGTGGCCAGGAATGGTCTTCCCAAGATAATAGAGTCGCTCCCTTCTTCTCCCAGGTCTAGGATTACAAAGTCTGCAGGGAATATATACTTATCCGCCTTGACCAAAAGGTTTTCAATCACTCCTCTAGGAAATACCAATGATTTGTCCACGAGCTCTAGTGACATCTGTTTGGGCTTTACCTCCTCTATGCATAGCCTTCTCATCATAGAATAAGGCATTAGATTGATGCTGGCTCCTAAGTCACACAGTACTTTATTAATGGTTATATTACCAATGGTGCAAGGTAAGAAGAAACTCCCAGGGTCTTGGAGTTTTGGTGAGAGCCTTTTTTGGATCACAGTACTGCATTTTTTAGTGAGCATAATGGTCTCCTTCTCATGCCAGCTTTTTTTCTTATTGATGAGCTCCTTCAAGAGTTTAGCATATAGAGGCATCTGCTCTAATGCTTTAGCAAGTGGGATATTGATTTCTAGCTTCTTGAAGACCTCAAGGAACTTAGGGAAGTATTGATCCTTGATATCCTTTTGTAGTCTTTGAGGATATGGTAGAGGAGGTGTGTAAGCCTTCACAACCTTCTTCTGTTCCTGTGATGATTCCTCCGTGCCATGTTTCCCTTTCCTTGAAGCTAGGAGCTGCACATCTTTCTCTTTAAGCTTCTCTTGGTCTTGCTTGTTTGTTGTCACCTCTTCCTTGTTGCTGGCCTCATCTTTCTCAGCTGGCTTCTTGTCATTCTCCATAGGCTTCTTGTTAGTTTTCTTATCTTTCACCAAGGTTCTTCCACTCCTTAACTAGATGGCTTTGCATTCTTCTTTGGGGTTTGGAATGGTATCACTTGGGAGTGAGCTTGTTGGTCTCTCAATCATTGCTTGCTTGGACAGTTGCCCAATTTGCCTTTCCAGATTTTTCATTGAGGCTTCATGGTTCTTGCTGGTTAACTCTTGGTGCTTCATCATCCTTTCCATCATTATCTCCAAGTTGGAGATCCTTTGAGCATCTTGTGGTATCTGTGGCTGATTGTGGGATGTTGAGGGTTGGTGAAAAGTGTTTTGGTTAGTTGATGGATTATTAGGTGGATAGAAGTTGGAATTGGGGTAGTTGTTTTGTGGTTTTCTGTATTGGTTTTAGTTAGTTTGCTGATGGTTTTGGTGGTTTGTGTTTCTTGAGTTGTTTTGGTTTGAATTTCTTTGCCATGGCTGCTGGTTTTGATTCTGGTTGTCTCCCCACCTCAGGTTTGGGTGGTTCCTCCAGGAAGAGTTGTAAGTGTCTCCATGAAAATCATTTGATCCAGAACCTTGGTTGTGCACATATTGAACTTGTTCCTGTTGCTGATCCTCTTGGTTTTCTTCATTTTACCCCCATGTGGGTGATGGTTGACTTGTATTCACTGCTACAACTTGGAGGCCATCAATCCTCTTGGCCATCATCTCTATTTTCTGCTGGATTTATTGGTGCATCACCTTGTTTTGAGCTAAAATAGTGTCCACACCTTCAAGCTCCAATACACCCTTTCTTTGAGCAGGTTGGCGTTGTCTCTGATGACCATAGAAGTATTGGTTATTTGTTACAGTGTCAATGAGGTTTTGAGCCTCCTCAGCTATCTTCATGAGTTGTACTAAGCCTCCAGCAGAGTAATCAAGTGCTTCTTGAGCTCTCAGTGTCAATCCTTCATAGAAGTTCTGGAGTCTATCCCATTCACTGAACATTTCTGGTGAGCACTTCCTGATTAGAGCTTTGTATCTCTCCCATACCTCATATAATGACTCTCCATCCATCTGAGTGAATGTTTGGACCTCTGTTTTGAATTTAATGATCCTTTGGGGAGGATAGAACTTGGCTAAGAACTTGTTCACTAGATCTTCCTAATTTTTGATGCTATCTCTTGGGAATGACTCCAACCATTGAGTAGCTTTGTCTCTCAGGAAAAATGGAAACAACAACAATTTGTAGATGTCAGGATGCATACCATTGGTTTTGACAGTGTCACAAATCCTCAGAAAAGTGGATAGGTGTTGGTTTGGATCTTCAAGTGGGCATCCTCCATAGGAACAATTGTTTTGTACGAGAGTGATGAGTTGAGACTTCAATTCAAAATTGTTTGCATTGACATTGGGAGTGAGGATGCTACTCCCACAATGCCTTGGATTGGGAAAAGTGTAGGAGGCTAGAACCCTCCTTTGAGGCTGGCCATTGTTGTTAGCCACTCCCTCTGATGGATTAGGAGCATTTCCTTCCATTTCATGGTTCTCCTCCTCCGATTCTTCTCCACCAATAACTCCCTTTCCTTTGGCTTCTCTTCTTATTCTTTGAAGAGTTCTCTCATCAATGTCACCAGAGGTGGAGAACTCTCTCCTTGCTTCTGTTATATAACTAAAACAATAAGAACACACAGAGCACTCTGTAGCTTGAGTGTTGTGAGAGTTAGTAGAGACAAAGTCTCAAATAGTTAGTGTGCTTATCAAAAATAAAGAAAAACAAAGAAAAAGTGCTTAATCTAGACCACCACCTTACTTAATCATTGTCAATCTAGATCAATCCCCGGCAACGACGCCAAAAACTTGATGAGAGAAAAATAATTCCACACAAACTCACCGGCAAGTGTGCCGGGTCGCATCAAGTAGTCATAACTCACAAGAGTGAGGTCGATCCCACAGAGATTGATGGATTGAGCAATTTTTGTTAGGTAATGAATTTAGTTAAGCAAATAGTTGATGACTTGAGTGAATTTTGATTGACAGAAGCTAAGTTGCAAGTAAATAAGGGTGCAGAAGGTAAATGTAGCAGAAAAACAAGTGCAGAAGAGGTAAATTGCAAGTAACTTAAAGAATAAGAAAGTAAATGAGCTGAAACTTAAATTGTAAGAAAAAGCAAGAAATGTAAATTACTGAATCTAAATTACTGAGAAATGTAAATTGCTTGAAGAGTAAAAGGGGTTTGGGTGCTGGGATTCAGAATTCAACTAGAAGATGTAGGTCGAAGCAAATCAGAAAGCTATTAGATGAATGGACTCAATTCAGTAGCAAAATAGAAAGGAAAATTTGCTTGAAGAAACAAACAGCAAGAAGACTTAGCTCAATTATGAAATTCTTAAAGATAAATTGCAGATTGAAGAAAAGAACTGAGATTAAAAAGCAGATCTAGATCTCAATTGCTCTCTTGATCAAGCAGAGAAGTAATTGCAGAAGAAATAAGAGGGAAAATAGTAAATGAAACTTAGATCCAATTCTTAGAACAATTGAGATGAAAGGTGAAAGATGATTCTCAAATTTAGAATCAATGGAGCTCTTCAATCTCAATTCAAATTCCAAGAACAGATAGCAGAAGTTGCAGAGGAAAAAAATGAAAACAGAAAGCTAGATCCAATTCCCAAATGCCAAATTCAAAAACAAATGAAAATTTAAAAGTGAAAACTAAAAAATGAACTAAATGTCCTTTTACAAATCAAATTAACTCCTATTTATACACTTTCTATTTTTGGTTTTCAGAATTTGGAGTGAGCTTTTCAAGTTAGTGAAGAAGTGGATCTAAGATGGCATTTGATTGAAAATGGTCCATGGGTCCTAGCTCCAGTAGAGCACTCAGTGAGGATTATCAACGTAGCGCTACATGCCTTGTCATGCTTTCCTTGCGTGCTTGCAATTCCTCAGCGCTCAGTTGGAAGATGCAACGTAACGCTACACTTGGTGTGAGGTTCCCCCTTCGAACCTTGGCTGCTTCACTTGGTGTAGCGTAGCACTCTCATGCTTGCCTTGGGGCGCTTTGATCCCTCTTTGAACCCTGGCTACTCCACTTTGAGTGCTGCACCTTGCTTTTCTTTTGAGCCATGCCCGAAAAAGGTAGAAGGAGTTAACATAGCGCTCACTTCAATTGAGCGCTGGTTCCTTGTAGTTGAGCACTCCATTTTAATTGTCAGCGTAGCGCCCTTGCTCCCCTTGCTTGGCCTCTCTATACTAGCGCGAAAACGTTCACACAATTGAACGTAGCGCTCCTTAGCGTTCACTCTTTGAGCGCTACGCTCACTCTTTGAGCACTGGCCCTTGTCAAGCGCTCCCTTGGTCGAGCGCTCTCTTGGGGAGCACTCTCTTGTGGTGCTCCTTTGGTCGAGCTCTGACCCTTGCTCCTTTGGATGATCGCCACGCTTTAATAAGGCACGTTTTCCTGGTTCTTTCTTTTCTTCATCATTTCTTCACCTACAAGTAATCAAAACAACCAATCAAAGCATCACCAAATTCACAAGATCTTTGCATTAATCATAAAATCAATTAATTCTAGCATGAATCCTATGATTTTGTGTCAAATAAATAATGGTTGATTGATTTAACATAACCATGAAAATCCACTCCAAATCATTTACTTATAGTGAAAGAAAGTGCATAAAACCTAATGAAACAAGTGAAAAATGCTTGAAAAGCTAGCATAAGATGACTTGTCATCAACGACCCAATGCACTTGCTGGTTCAGTTGTGCGAAGTTTAATTCCGCGTAACAACCCTCAAACACTAGAGAGATTAGAGTGCAAACACTTCCGGTGAGGGTTCGATGCTTAATCTCTTGTTCCTTGCTTTCATGAACTTTCTTCTTGCAAGTGTATTTATACTTTATTTTGTGATTTGAATTAGTAGAATTCATAAATCATCATACTATCTTAGCCTTACTTGTTCATATATGTGATTGGAGATTGATTCCTTTTTAATCAAGTAGGTAGACGCATTTTACATATTAGTTGATGAACCACAAGAGTTTAGCATGAGGACATGCTAATGTTCAAGTGTGAAAAAGTTGATGAACCATTTAGTGAATTTTATCAACTTTTTTCACATTTATTCACTAAAATAGCATGGTTTTGTGAATTTCTCCTAAGTGTGCTTAATGATTGAAACATGCTTTCTAGGTTATTAAATTGCTAAATTTAATTTACTTTTCTCCCATTCGATGCCTTGATATGTTTGTTTGAGTGATTTAAAGTTTTGAAGGCAAGAATGGCTTGAAAGAAATGGGAAAAAAGCATGCAAAGTAGAGAATTCATGAAGAAATGAGGATTTGCTGAATTCATAGCAACGCGTACGCATGCGCGTGAGAGGGAAGTCTGCCAGGTGACACGTACCTGTGACCCACGCGTATGCGTGGCAAGCATTACGGGAGCCACGTCAGACTTTTCCGTTGGGCCTGAGAAGGCATTTGGACGGAGGGACTGATCCGTCCAACTTTTAAGGACGTCAGGGACTTAAAAGTATTTTTCAATGGTCAGGGACGAAAATGTCCGCAGAAAAAAGGTCAAGGACCTATTTATCTTTTACTCTAAAAAGAAACTTAAAAATAACTAAAGATGCCTAGGAATCATCATTTTCATAACTTTTCAATTGACTAGGGATAACTTTGAAAATTGTGTGACTTTAAATCAGGATTGTGCTTTACCTTTTCTTGCAATTTAATTGTCCAAGGAATTGGCAATTAGGTGGGATAAAGATAAATTGAATTTTCAAGAAATTCGGGTTTAATTATTTATGATTTGTCGTGAAAACATCCTTGCATAAATGAAAGTAAAAAAGATGAAAATTTCTTTTTCTAAAAACCAAACATCTCTAAAACCTTAATATATTCATCCATCATCTGCTTTTCTCATTCATAAGTATTGCATACGTCACTATTGATTACTTGCATTCAGTTACAACTCTCTAAAAAAAACCACTTGCTCAATTATTTAGTCCTTGTGGGAACGACACCTACTCATCATGGTATTACTTGAAGTGATTTGGTATACTTGCCAATAGAACCATCAATATACATCCCTGTTGCTTACTTTACATCCAATTATTACTCCCTACAAAAGTTTTGTTGATCTAATTAGAAGTTTAATTAAAGGTTTTCTTGCTTAATCCTTTAGTTCTCGTGGAAATGATACTCACTTACCGTGGTATTATTTGAAGTAATTTGATGCACTTACCAATAGAGCCACCAGGCATGGAAAAGAAAAAAGACCTCATTTATGTATGTTTGAAGAAATGTGGCTCCAAAAACTAGAATGTGAGAAGGTGGTGAAACGAGCATGGACTAATTATCATGAACTGCTTCAAGAGAAGATTTAGAATTGTGGGATGGTTTTAGATAAATAGGAAAAAACACTTTTGGAAAGCTATCCAAAGAAATCAAGGAAAAATAGAACATTATTGAAAAACTAATAAGAATGCCCCAAACAGAACAAACGCTGCGAAATCTACAACACAAACAATTAGAGCTTGACATCCTCGTCCAACAAGAATAAATTTGGTGGTGACAGAGGTCCAGGGCGACTTGGGGAAAGTGGGTGACAAGAACATTAAAAATTTCCACTAAAAGGCCTCACAGCGAACTTGAAGGACCTGATCTGCAAAATCACCAATGAGACCGGAATCATCCAACATGATGAAGAGAAAATAGGGAAGGTAATGATTACTTTTTGGAAAGTTATTTGGTACAAAAGGAACCTCAAAAAGGGAAGATGCAACTAAGGTATTTAGAGGGTGAGTCTTACAGGCCAAATTATAATATTTTGGATAAAACATTTACAGTAAGCGAAGTAAGAACAATCTTGTTTCAAACACATCCAACTAAGGCACCATGTCCAAATGGGATGCTGACCTTGTTTTACCAAAAATGTGGGATATGGTCGGAGAAGACACAATGGAGGCAATCCTAAATATCTTGAAAAATAATGCTGATCGAAAGAGCATAAATAATACCTATATATGTCTTATTCCAAAAACACTAAACCTACAACATCCTATGAAGTACCGACTTATTTCTCTATGCAATGTCATGTTCAAAATTGCAACTAAGATAATGATGAATAGACTTAAGCAAGTGTTATCAGATCTAGTTGGAGAAAACCAAAGTACCTTCGTACCAGGCGAAAAATAATGGATAATGGATTGGTGGCCTTTGAGATAGTTCATTACAAGAGGAAAATGGTGTGTTGTTCAAAAGGCTATATTGGAATGAAAGCTAGACATGGATAAAGCTTATGACAGACTTGAATGGAGTTTCTTCATGGAACTCTCAAGGCAATAGATTATCCTTAGAAATGGATTGACTTAATTCAAAGGTGTATTATTACAATATCATTCTCTATTCTAATCAATGATATTCTATCCAAGAAATTTACGCAGTCGCGAGGAATCAGGTAAGGAGATCCTTTGTCTCCATACTTATTCATCATATGTGTGGAGGTTAGGATATTATTTCAATAAAAGACATTCTTCGCACTTACCAATTAGCTCCAAGCCAATGAGTTAACTTGGATAAAGTAGAGCTCTCTTTTAGTGGAGATGTACCTACTATCAGATGCTTATTCAATGGTTTAGTTAATAAGGTAGAAGAGGAACACTTAAACTATTTGGATATTCCAACACTAATGTGAAGATCCAAGAGATAGAAATTTTAATTTGTTCAAGAATGATTATTGAAGAAGCTTAAAGGTTGGAAAGAGAAAAGTCATGAACAAAGAAGGAAGTCTTAATCAAATCAGTTGTCCAAGCTATCCCATTGTATATAATGGGATGCTTTCAGCTCCAAAGCGGCTTATGTCGACACATGGAAAGTTTAATCAGCCGCTTTTACTGGGGAAGTAAGAATGGAGAGCGAAAAGTACATTGGGTAAAATGGTCCAAGCATTGTATGAAAAAGGAGGAGGAAGGGTTTGTATTTTGGTCATTTAGAGGCTTTTAATCCGGCATTACTTACAAAACAATGATGGAGAATTATTCAACGACTTGACTCCTTACCGACACACGTCCCAAAAGTAAAATTTTTCAACTGGAAGACTTCTTTTAGGGTAGATCTAGGTTCCAATCCTAGGTATACATGGCACAATATTTGGTCATCTAAAAGGGTTTTAAAATTGGGTTCAACTATGGTGCTAAAACAAAAGTTTTTTAACATCTGCTGAAAGGAGCTGTCATTAAGAAAGAAGAACACGTGTGGTTGTTGTTTTTATAGGAGGAGACCAGTTTTTAGACAAAGCAGCGATGGCAGAAATTTTTACAGATTAATTACCGTATGAGGTCTGATAATATTATAGCATTAAGGAATTATTAATTTGGATTATATTTTTTTAGTTATTGTTGTTTTTGGGCATGGGCTTGTGTTTTAGTTTTTGGCGGATGTGAATTGAAAAGGTGTATGCTTAGTTTTTGGTGAATAAATTATTCTTTTAAGGCTGAAAGTAAAAAAAAAAAATCACAGAAAATAATAATAATAATAATAATAATAATAATAATAATAATAATAATAATAATAATAATAATAATAATAATAATAATAAAATTATCATTTTAAATTGATGGTACACATTTTGGGTATACTGTCTCGAATTTTATAAATTACAAAATTATAACTAACCCTACTCCTCATAACATAATTATTTGAAAATATTATTTGAATTAATTTGAGAATTGCTCAACTAATCTTGTTAGATAGAATCTATTTTTTTCCTTCTTTTTATAACAGATTCTTTATATTCTTTATATATGTTAATACCCTCCCCCCAACAAACTCATGATAGTATGATTGTCAAATTGAGTTTGCTCTTGAACTTATCAAAATTGGCTAAGGATAAGGGCTTAGTTAACACATTCCCTACTTGTTTTGTGGAGGGAATGCGAAAAACAGCAATGGATCCTTTTATCACTTTGTCTCTCACGAAGTAGAGATCCAACTCAAAGTTCTTGATTCGATTGTGAAAATTGGATTATAGGCAAGCAACATAGCTGAAATGTTATCACAAAACATAGTGGGAGGAGCAGAGCAGGGCTGGTGTAGCTCAGCAAGAAGGTTTTGAATCCATAGCAACTTCGTGAATACTGCTGCAAGGGCTCTATACTCTGCCTTGGTACAGCTTCTGCTGACCATGGCTTGTTTGCTACATTTCCAGGACACCAAATTTGATCCAAGATACACACAAAATCCTGTAGTATACTTTCTATCATATAGATCACTCGCCCAAACTGAGTCTGAAAAGGCAGTAAATCTCAAGTCAGTGCATCTGTGAAATTGAAGTGTAAGGTCAGCAGTACCTGCTAAATAATGCAGCACCCTTTTTACTGCAATCTAGTGTTCTTGACATGGGTTGGACATGAACTGACTTAGTTTATTAACAGAGAAACTAATGTCAGGTCATGTAATAGTTGCATACTGTAACCCTCCTACTATGGAACGATACAAGGTTGGATTTTCAAAGAGAGCTCCACCATTGGCTGTTAATTTCAGAGAGCTTACCATAGGTATACTGATTGGTTTTGAATCCTACATTCCAACCCTCAAAAGTAAATTGCAAATATACTTTGATTGACATAAAGAAAGTAAGGAATTGGAATGCTTGACAGCTTCTATTCCCAAAAAGAAATTCAGATCCCCTAGATCTTTTAATAAGAAAGTGGAATGCAATTTAGTAAGCACAATTTTAATATCAGTTTCATTATCACCAGTAACAAGCATATCATCAACATAGATGAGAATGTAAATAACAGAATTAGTAGTAAATCTTGTGAATAGTGAGGGATTAGATTTTGTATCTGTAAAACCAAAAGACTAAAGAGTAGTAGTAATTATTAAATACCAAGCCCTTGGGGCTTGTTTAAGACCATAAATGGCCTTGTTGAGTTTACAAACTAATTTAGGATTGGAGTTAATGAATCTTGGAGGTTGAGTCATAAAAACAGTTTCATGTAAAATTCCATTTAAAAGGTATCGTGAAAATCATATTGTTGTATTCTCTATCCTTTAGATAAGGCAAGAGTCAGAAAGATATGAATTGTAATAGGTTTTATTACAGGAGAGAATACTTTATCAAAATCTATTCCTACAGTTTGGATAAAACTCCTAGCAACTAATCGTGCTTTATGTCTTATAACTTCTCCTTTGGCATTTCTCTTGACAGCAAAAATTTACTTGTAGGTGATAACTTTTTCATTTTCAGGGAGCTCAACTAAGGTCCAAGTATTATGATGTAATAGAGCCTTATATTCAGTAAGCATTGCTTTTCTGCATAAAGGATTCTGAAGAGCACTTCGAACACTTTTTGAAAGTAATTCAGAATCAGGTATAGAGCTTACTAGAGAAGTACTTACCTAAAAGGTCTTTGATGGTTTGCTACCTGTTTTAGACCTTGTCTGCATAGGGTGAATAGTGGTTTAGAATTTTGTGTAGCTAGAATAGTCATAGTTGACTATGAGCTTGGATTTGTTGTGTGTGAGAGTTGGTTTCCTTCTCTATTAGTAATGTTAGCATGTTTGTCCAAAGAATGAGTGGAATGCATAAGAATTGAACGAGGTAGAGGGATGGCAGGATCAATAGATGAAGGTGGAATAGTTGCAATCTGAGGCAAAAATTCTATAACTGTAGTACTACTAACACCTGAATTTTGATCATTATTATTATGAAGAAAAAAGAAGAGAGAAGAAAAGGTAGTTTCATGAAAATTAACATCCCTAGAGGTAATTATTTTTCCATATTTTGTTAATAAACATCTATATCCTTTTTTATTTAAAGAATAACCAAGAAACAAACAAGGTTCAGATCTATATTCTAGCTTATGAACATTATATGGTCTAGTATGTGAAAAACATAAGCAACCAAACACTCTTAAAGAAGCATAATCAGGTTTGTTATGAAATAACAATTCAAAAGGTGATTTGTTCCCTGTTACATATGAAGGCATACAATTAATTAAATAAACTGAAGTTGCAAAAGCCTCATTCCATAGAGTTAAAGGAAGGGAGACATTGGCTAAAAGAGCTAGAACAGTTTTAACAATATGCCTATTCTTCCTTTCGGCTATCCCATTTTGTTGTGGAGTATGAGGGCAAGTAAGCCTATGTATAATACCTTCATGGGCTAAAAATTCTGTAAAAGTCTTAGACAAATACTCTCTAGCATTATCAGTTTATAGAGCTTTTATAGAATGTCCAAGTTGCTTTTTCATTTGAGTTTTATATAGTTTAAACACACTAAAAACTTGTGATTTATTGGTTAAGAAATATATAGTAGTGTGCCTTGAGTAAGTGTCAATGAAAGATGCATAATATCTAACACTTGTATGAGCAGTAATTGGGGCTAGTCCCCAGATATCAGACACAACTAAAGATAAGGGAGAATTATATATAATAGTATATGGAGAGTAAGGAAGTCTGTGAGATTTAGCCAAACAACATGAATCACACATAATAGTATCAGATTCATTATTATTAATAGGTAGTGAACAACTTGCTACAATGAATTTTATAATTTGTATTGTTGGGTGACCAAATCTCTTGTGATACATATCTAGAGATAAAGTCTTAGCTATAAGAACATGAGAATTAAACTAACTACAATCTGTTTTTATTTTTGGAATATAAACTTTTTGAAATCTATACATGCCATTAGTTGCTGATGCTTGGAGAAGCACCTCCTTGGTAGCCTGAGATTTCACAAAACACACATCAGGCCAAAAAGAGAAATAAACTTGATTATCTCTTGCAAATTTTGATACACTAACAAGATTATAAGCAATTGAAGGGACATGCAATAAATCATAAAGATATTATCTCTTTTCAGTTGGTTTATGATGTAAAAAGGATTTTCCAACATGCTGAATCTTCATACCTGAACCATTACCTATATACACCTGATCTTGACCATGGTATTCTTGTGATTGCTGTAAGTTGGACTGATCTGGAGTACAGTGATGAGAAGCTCCAGAATAAGCATACCATGAAGGATCAACCATAGTAGTGGGTGTAGCTACAATGCTTTGGGGTTATGAAAGGAGGGAGGTGGAGGTAGGGCATTGTGCATGGAGGATGAACCTGAATTTTGTTAGGCATGCTGGAATTGTTGATCAATCAAAAATAACAGTAACTGGCAACATGTCCCATCTTGCCACAAATTTGGCATTGTGGACGATTAGAATTGTTCCATGCACCCTTGCCTCCACGTTGCAATCTTCCTCCAAGACCTATTCTACCATAAGTTCCTCTACTAGGCATGTTTGTTGTGTGTTTTCCAAAGCTAGGATCAGAATTGTTTTGATTAACAGGTTGTGACTGAGTAAAATTTACCTGCACTATAGAAGAATCCGATTTCTTGAATCTCTTGACAATGTCTTCTTGAGCCATCAAGAGAGCTTCAAGATCAGGAATAGAGTAGGGTGGATCTTTTGGTGTAACATAGGTGAGAAAAGATTGATAATATTCATTTAATCCATCTAGAATGACATTGGTGTATTCTGCATCAGTTAAAGGAGTTCCAACAGTAGTAAGAAAATCAACCACTTTCTTGATTTCAAGAAGGTAATCTGATGCTGATCCCACCTTTTTTATTGACTTCAATTGCAATTGGAGTTGTCTAATGCAAGCCTTGGTTTGGGATGCAAAATATGTATGAAGGAAGCTCCAAAATTCATGAGCAAAGTTACAGCCAAGAACTCGATGCTTAAAGGAGGGGTCCATGGATGAAAATAACCATAAAGCAACATTGTAGTCATCAAGTCTCCATTCTATATATGCCTTTGATTCTTTTTGAGCTTGTGCATCTTCTGGTGAGGCATAGAGAACTGAAATCTTCTCTTTGTCTAAGTGATCTTCAAGTTCTTGACCTGAAATTGTAAGAATTGCTGAATGACGCCAGGTGAGAAAATTGTCATTGTTCAATTTCTCGGGTAAAGGAATGGATAATGGTTTTGCAATTGTTTTCGTGGGTGTAAAAGATGCTTGGGGAGTGGAACTGGAAGGTAGTGGATTGTTGATGATTTCTGGGTCCATGGATATTTATCGCTCTGTGATACCATGTAAGAATAAGAAAGAAAAAGAACGTCTAAGCGGAAGAATGAAACTTATGCAGAAGGAATTAAAAAATGTTATTTTTCATTCATTGTTTGTACACTAGAGTAAGAGTATATATATACACAGAAGCTTCCACTATTAATCTAATTAACCATACTCCTCATAACAGAATTATTTGAAAATATTATTAGAATTAAATTGAGAATTGCTCAACTATCTTATTAGATAGAATCTGTTTTTTTCTTCTTTTTATAACAAATTCTTTTTATTCTTTATATATGTTAATAAAACCTAATACAAATAAATATACTCGTATTATTGTATATATCTTGGATACACTAACCTTAATTTTTTGCAGAGTATATCTCAAACGCTCAATACCTATTTCTTTTTATTTTTTTAAATGTGACTGAGTATACAATACCTTGTAATTTATAAAATTTGAGACAGTATACCAAAAATGTGTACCATCAATTTAAAATGATAATTTTATTTATGTTAGGAATTTCAATAAATAGTATATTTCATTAATTTAAATAAAAAATTCATGGTTTTAATTCGGATTATCACAGGTTGAAAAAAATTTAGGAGACAATGGACTTCAATCATTTTAAATGTATTATTATTATTATTATTATTATTATTATTATTATTATTATTATTATTATTATTATTATTATTCCTCTATGATATTTTGGTTTTTACTTTCAGCCTTGAAAGAATAATTTATTCAACAAAAACCAGACATACATCTTTATCAATTCACATCTGCCAAAAACTAAAACATAAGCCCATGCCTAAAAACAACAATAACCAAAAAATATAATCCAAATTAACAATTCTTTAATGCTATAATATTATCAAACCTCACACGGTATTCAATCCCTAAAAATTTCTGCCATCGCTACTTTGTCTCAGAACTTGTCTCCTCCTATAAAAATAGCAACCACGCGTGTTCTTCTTTTTTAATGTCAGCTCTTTTCAACAGATGACGAAAAATTTTTGTTTCAGCACCAAAGCTGAACCCCTTAAAATTAGGCAAATTATGAAAAATAGGTTCAAGCAATACAATTCAAATATGTGAGAATCCATGGATAACCTAATTTGAATGGCTTTAAGATTGTGACCAGTTGCCCAGAAAGGGATCTTGATCTAACTGTGAATTCTCTAATTCATCAGGAGTCATTGCAATGGAAAGAAACTTATATCAAACAAGAATTCCTTAGTTTTAAAGCAAATCAAGAACTAAGTTTACCAACAGATCTGAATCAGTAGTCAGATACATATTATTAGAAAGACTCTAAAATAGAGGATTACGAGGTAAAGGGAGAAAATCATCTTATTAGATTACACCTAACATCCACATCTCAAACAAGCAATCAGTAGCATCCAAACTTTTTCTTCAAAAAAACTTTAGCAGGTGCAAGCTCATCCACCTGTGCTCAATTTCATTTGGAGATTGGTATCTTTTGCCATCCCCACCAAAATAAGCCTACCAAAAAGAGGAACAAATTTCTTATCAATGTGTTTGAGGTGTTAGAATGTAGAGGAGACTGAGCTTCCCCTGATGCGAGACTGTTCCTGGGTGCACTAATTCTAGTTTGCCTCGTCGTTCACTCTTCGGACGAAACTCATGGTGTGGAACATCTCGGTGTGTAGGTTGCACCATAGTTGGACTTCATCAGCAAGGATGAGCGTAAACTCTTCTTGAATGCATGGCGAGCATTTGGTAGGGGAGGAATCAACGGGTCTTCAAAGCCATTGAAGTAGCCCCGCATCTTTCCGTGACATTCGTCACCTGTAAATCCACCAAATACCAAACCACGTGAGCCAAAACGGAATAGATGGAACCTCTAGGGACCACTAGCATCATTACGTAGCACCCTCAGCCACCATCTTACTACAAGTTGAATTTTGACGCTGTGTGCTCTAACGCCAACGATGGTGGGGCAGGAGTGGTCATCCATGACAATGAAGGGGAGATAGCGATGGCAGTCACTTGTTACCTTTCCCCTTCAATCTCCATTAGAGAAGTTGAGGCAAAAGCAGGCTTCTTGAGCTTGGAGTTGGCCCAAATAACATTCATTTTTGGAAGGTGATAATTTAGATGTTATAAGAGCCCTAGCAGAACCAACCACCTATAATAATTATTTTAGTAATATTATCTCCAATTGTAAATCCGTTTTGCATAGGTTTATAAATTATCAAATATCACATGTGAAATGTATTGGGAATTTAGTCGCACATTCTCCAGCAAAACTAGTAGACATCTGTAATTTGACCCATTTTAATATCTTGGGTCTGGTCTTAATTAAATACAATTTCTACTTAAAAAAAAGATAAACCACTAAAAATGCATTCGAATTATTTTGGCATTGATAAAATTGTTTCCGAATTTTATTATCAACAAAAATTTCTTCAAATAATTTAAAAACGTACAAAAATTGCACAATTATAAACAAAGACCTACTCTATTAACAAAAAAAATGTAAAGTGGCTCAATTGTCAATATCGAAGTTTCACTTATCACATGAAAAGTTCTGTTTGTCACGTCACTCTTTTTTGTTAAATAATTTAAGGATATTTTTGTCAACAACAAAATATTTCCGATACATTTAAAGTGGTTAGTTCTTAAAAAGTAAACTTTTTTAAACAGGATTTACATTTAATTTTTTTCCTTTCAACTAGTTAGGATCATAACCTTTTGTTTAAAAATATGAATCTCAAAATGACATGGTATCCCATTAAATATGGTATGTAGTATAATAAAGATATATTGAATTTAATAATGATGTTTATGAATTTAAATATACAATGAATCAATACATGTATATTTTGAAATAGTAGAAGAGAGAAAATAACTAAATTTATTTTATTTAATTTAGTATCTATAATTTAATGTGTATAACATTCATAATTATATATTTATTATATCTAAAATTATACAATTATTCTAGGAATAATTAGTTAACATTAGACAAAATAACTGTAGACTATTCGAGCTAATTATTATATCCTACACATATTTGGTTTCTTTCTAGTTTTTACTCTTCAAAAACAATCTTCAGGTAAGTGCATGGAACAAAATAACATAACAAATATAATAATCAAAAAAGAAAGAAATCAAATAAAATATATGCAAGAAAAATTGAGCCAGCATGGAACATGGACATTTTAATCTGAGTTGCTGATGATTTTATCTTTTTCCATTTTTTCTTCTTTTTCTTTTCTATTGAAATGCCTCCACCAAGCTTTCTACTGTAACTAAATAAGTGATTGTGTTTAGCCATTGATGGCTTCTCCTCTTCTAATAATTTAGCTTGGTCATCAATATCATGATCAACTAAAGTAGTTTGTGCATTCAATAACTCTCCTTTGTGTGTCTCATTGGCTGAAGTTAGCAACAAATGGGACAATAACAAGATAGTGAAAAAGGTAAATTTGTTGAGACCGAAATAAGACATATTATTGCACTTAAAAATAACCGTTGTGGGATAACCAATTGAAGAATTCAATATTCCTTTTGCGAACAACGTACAATACATATATTAAGAGCTTCATCACCAAAACCACACAATTTGTTTTCTCGACTTTTCGTATATTTCTCTTTTGACTTGGTTTTCAACCATGAAACTTGGTCAAAGGGAATTCAATAATTTCTTATTATTATCAATGGTTTCTCCTTTTCATATTATAATGCCATACAAAGAAATTAAACAAATTGGGTAGACATGTGGATTTTTCTTCTTTTTTTGTTTTTTATCCTTTTTTTTCTCTATACATACAAGGCATGCATGGTGAAACTGTCCGAAGTTATAGCGAACAACATAATACTTTAATGATTCATTTATTTTTTGTTTATTATTTGACACCATAATTCATATAATTGTTATCTATGACTAGTTAAGTAATTAGTAATAGATCAAGTAAACTACTCAAAAGACTAACTATTCAATAGTCTATTTAAATAAATGTTAAGGTACGTACGAATATGATCATTTTAAGTATGCAATAATCCATTAGATTTTGATATACACGCTATGTTAGGAAATATCGTAAAAAAACAAAAAAAATATTATTCAAAAGAATTAATTTTTGATGAAATCTTAAAAATACAATGTCAATCACATTCGTCTCCCAAATCATTTGAATATGACAAAATGTGATTTTTCTTATAAGTGATAAATATGTTATATATTAGATTAATTTTTTTATGAAAATATTTCTATAGTTTTTTAAAAGATATATATATATATATATATATATATATATATATATATATATATATATATATATATATATATATATATATATATAAAGAGAAAAAAATTTATCTACAGACTCTTTATTATTTGTTTTTTAATTTGCTATTCGCTCATAAGAGAAATCACTAAAATATTCACTTAGCATAAAATTATCAAATTTTAAATATGAAAATATTTCATCTTTTTAAATAAATTTGTAAAAAATTATTGAAAAAATTGATCTCTAAATATTTTTTAGAGTATGTCATCTCGTATATAGTGCATTTTGTCAAATAGAAATAATCTCATAAATAAAAATGTTATTTATTTTTTTAAAGGTTATTTCGTCAAAAATTAAAAATTTTAAACTACTAATTAAAATGATAGTTTGTGGATAATTTTTGATCAAAGAAAAACACTCTCCTGGCCTATTTCTACCATTAAGCATTTTCTTGTATGTCATTAACTTTCTTGAAAGGAAGAAATAAGGAAAAAAGAGAGAAATTATTAAGCATAGATCACTTGATCGTTTGCACGTTTTAATAGGCTTTATTGCTATAAAAGATAAGAATTTAAGTACTATAACAATCCCAATAATATTGACATATCCTATTGAGTTTAATGTCTTAATGGCGAAATATTGCTAAATATTTATTGATTATATGTAGATAATAAAAGATAATATTATGTCTCAAAATATCCATTTATTAATTTTATCTAAATCACTATTTCTCTACTCTCTTGATGTCTAAACATATTTTGTATTAGGTAAATCAAAGAATGGAAATGGAGCAGGTATGACGGAATTTTATACTAGTTGACTTCATTTCGTTTCGCTTTATTTTATTGTATTTTTTTATATAAACTTTATCCTATTATTATCTGCGAATGGTAAAAATTTGCACCCTAGCCCTTCTCACAAAGTATCTGTCCTGCCCTTACATAGTGCATACCCACCCCTATAATATATTTTCCATTTAACTAATAACATTAAGGAAATAAAATTAAGGTTCAGTTATCAGAAATCAAGAATCATCCTTAATTATTGTTTTGCTTGAATTTGTTTGACTTGAATAAATAAATTATTGCTTAAGTTTTTATTAAGATCTCAGTTTGGATAGTGAATTCGACTCCTCTTTGTAAGTTATATGAGATATTTACAGTAGTATTTCATTATAAACCCTTATAAATGGAGATTGAATGAGGCAAAACACATAATAATAACTACTAATTAAAATCATATTGTAAGATCTGAGATTTTTAAAATTTAATTCTAAATTACACAAGATTTATTTTATTTGTTTAAAATTTTATTTTTAAAATATTATTTTATTAAAAATAATTAAATCAAACTTTTGATAATTTGAGTTTAAATTAATTAAAACTCTTATATAATTTTTATAATAGTCGGACATTTTGCATATTTAAAATTATAATCTAAGTAATTGGGACATAATGCGGATTAGATAATTTAATTTGAATAATTGATATTTAAAGTTTATTTTTATAAAAAAATAAATTAAATTATTTCTAATTTTAAATTAGAGTAAATATTTGAAATTAATTAGTAAGTTGAGAAATAAATATTTTATGTATTTCTAAAATAATTTTATTGAATTACATTTGGTCTTAAATTATTGCTCTATCCTTTAATTTTATTGAAATTATTATACTATTTTTATTCCTTTTTCCTAATTCTAACCCTAATTTTCTAAACCCACTAGCACACGTACAAACCTCACTTCACTATCACTTACTCACTTTTATAAAAGAAAAGAAATAAATAAAAAAGAGAAGACGAGAAGGGAACACGACGAAATAGATAATGAATTGAAGGAGAAAGAAAGAAGAGGTGGAATGAGTGTAGCACCGGTGGAGCTAGAAGTTGTCATTGCTACCGAGCAAGAAAATGAGGAAGAGGGAGAGTAGATTCAAAAAAATAGAAAGAGAAAAGGGGTAGACGAGAGAAAAATACAAAGACGATGAGTAGATGAGAGGAAGGCGGTTGATTTCGTTGCCACCGAGCAATCATCACCGCTGTTGGTGCCAATTACAGTCGTTCCCATCATTGGTTTTGTTAAGGGAGATGTTGCAAGAAAAGAAATGCTAGAGAGAGAGAGAGAGCTCAATGAGAGATATGCTGGGAAGAGAAAGGACGCGATAGAGGAAGAGGATGTCATTGCCACAGTCATCGGTTATTCTTCATCATTTCTGTCATTTTCGGACCTGGTTAGCTGCTGTAACTGATAAGTGAGCTCACAATTACTAGAACATATATGCATTGTATGTATTTGTTTGGATTGCATTATATTATTACCTTGTGCTTTATGTGCCTTATATGCTTATGTGCTATATGCTTTATATAATTGTTTTATGTGTTTCTATTGTTTGAATTTGCTTCTGTTTATTGGTGCATGAAGGTGATGGAGGTTAAGGAGGTTAGATTTAGAGTTGTTCTTTGTAACACCATAACTTTCAAATCCTTATACTCAAGTCATAAGTCAATGATAATAAGGTGGTACGACTCAGGGTGGAGTTGTAGTACATGTATATTTAGAAGGAATTATTAAACGAGAAGCTTGAAAAGAGTAAATGAAAATCGCGAGCGCAAACACACAAAGTTAAGTAAAAACTTAAAGGGAGAATAGAATATATGTATATAATCATAAGTATAATAGCCACTTGACACGACCTGCAAAGATTAGGTCAGCTAGGGTTATAGTAATGAAAGTAGTTGATAACAGATCCTAACTATCCCAAAATACATCAAAGCCTCTATAGGAAAACTTTCAAAAGAAATATATACATACATCATTAAATGTTTTCCAAAATAAGGGGACCTAAACAAAATACAAAATAGAGTCAAAATAAACTTCTGCGTCTTCCATACGAACACTAGCTCACTATGGAGCACCAGGACATGCATCTAAAAAACAAAGAATATATATGGAATAAAAACTCCCGACCCATGGGTTCTCCGTATGGTAAAAATGTCACATAAATACAATATAAGGCAACAGAAACTCATTAAGCACTATAAGCTCCACATATCAATATATCCATCCTAGATTCTCACAAATCCAAAATTAGGCAACTATCATAAGGGATTCTAATCTAATTCAATAGTTCTCATCTTTCCCACAACTCTCCAAACTCCAAACAGACCATTCCTCAGCGTCAACCGAAACCAGCATGAAGGAGCTCTCAGGTGTTCAAACACAAGCAAGACAGACAAATAATACACAATTAGATTCAAGTAAAGCAATTAGCACATAGACATTTAAAATGCACAATTAAACAAGCCAAGACAAGAATGGAATGCCCAAACAAGTCAAATAAATAGAAATGATGCATGCCTGCCCTATGACTGATGATATCATCAGTCGGTTATACAGCCAAGCCTGACATGGCCAGAGCAAGTGGAATCATTCCACTGCATCTACCCAGACAGGTATATTTGGCAAGTGAAATCAGTCCACTGTGGCAAGTGGAATCACTTCACTGCATTGTAATCACATCCAGAAGCAAGTAGAATCACTCTATTATGGCAAGTGGAATCAATTTACTGCATTGCAATCAAATCCGGGAGCAAGTAGAATCACTCTACTACGGCAAGTGGAATTACTCTACTGCGGTAAGTGGAATCACTCCACTACATTTCCATCTCAATTTAAAATTAATTTCATTATTTACTTCCTTCTCAATTTCGTTTCACTCCATTTTTATTCATAATCATCATTAATAATCACCATAACTCATTTTTCCTATCATCCTCATCATACCTCGATCATACTTAATCATTATCCTCTCTCTCAATCTCCTAATCATCATCAGACCTCAATCAAAACCAATTCTCACTAATCACATATCCCATTATATTTAATCTATCGTTCTTCAATTCATTTTTCCAACTCACTTGGTCTCATTCATAACTGCTCTACCCTCTAATACACCGGCTCTAGAGTCATAACAGAGTTTACAGAGGTTTAGAAGGCTCGAAGAATAGTTGAGAACTTAAGAATCCACTTTTCAGTAAAACAGAGGTGGTCGAGTACGCATGCACATTTTTGCACACGCGTGAGTATAAATTTGCAAAACTCGCATACAGGGACCACCTTCACATACACGGAAATGTTGGGCAGAACAAATACTCGCGTCCGTATGACATGTGCGCATACGCATGAGTGTCAAAAAGACATGGTCGCATATGCGAGCCACGTTCACGTACGCGAGAGCATTTAGCCGAGCCAAATGCTCGCATACGCATGCAACCAAGTTTTCAAAAGCTAATATGCTACAGAATTCAATTTTCTAGCACAATTTTGAAACTTGTATAACTTTTTGTACAAAATTTATTTTTCAACCATTCTTAAACCATGGGAAAGGTTATTAAATAAAATTTCATAAAAATCTTCTTTTGTTGAATTCCCAACTCTGAGGACCGAATTACGGCCCACCGAAGTTGGTCAAAAATTAGTTTTTTGCCTAAAAAATGGAATTTACCAATTTTTCGAAAGGTTCACAAGCCACCTCAAATTCCACTCAATAAAATGACTCCCAAACCATCCAATTCAATCATTTATGGTTAACAAAGTTCAAACCTACTCAATTCACACATTGCAACTCCAAATCATCAACTTCACATCAAAATTTCAAACATAACATTCCAATAACTTACCAGACTTATCTTTCACGACCTATTTCCCAACATTCATCAATTCAATTCATAATTCATAAATACACAATCACCAACCAAATTCAATTTCAAAATATATTAATTACACACATTCATTCCATCTAATACACAATTTAAACTTATTCTTAGGGTCATTTAGCCTAGGATTTCATGCCACATTACATGGTATTTAAATAAAACTTAAACCGTACCTCTAGGAAGTCAAGATCGACCCTTAATTTTGGATTTTACCAAGATTAGACTCTAAATTTCACCTCTATGAAGCTCAAGCACCACCAATGATCAATTCAATGCCTCTAATACTCAATCTACACTAATTTCACATAATATACACAGTACTCAATATACTAGGGCTTCATATAATTTCATAAACACATGGGAAAGTAGTTCTTGCCTTTTACTCACTGAAAATTATGATGAAACCCAGCTATAGCTCGTTTTAGAGCACCCCTAAGCCATCAAAATCATAAGATTTCTCAATACCCAAAGCTCAAATTCGAATTCCTCATGTATAGAGAAAATAGGATAAAAAAATTCAAAATTATTACCAATATATTCAAATAGAAATATAGAGAATGAGATGGGCTTCGCGTGGCAACAAATGGTGCGACGATCGGAGCTCTAAAGAGGAAGTTATGGAGCACTGAAGATCAAAAGAGTTAGAATTTCTCTCTTCGTCCCTCTCTTCTCTATTTCAGCATGACATTCATAAATGAGGGGGTTTGGTTGTTGAATGGATGAGTTAATAAAGGTTATATATATGGGCTTAGGCCCATTTAGACCTAATTTTGGGTCAAAACCTTTAAGATTAGTATTTTAACATGTATTCTAACTATTTCTATTTTCCCAAGTTATGAATTTTAATTGCTTAACCCTCTTTAGTTATAATTATTTTCCCACTAACAATATCAGGCAGATTTGAGTTGGTACAATAGGCTAAAATACCAGAACACGTTTTTACGCATTTTTCGCAGAAAGTCATATTTTTTCCACTCGAAAAAATTCATTGGATCCAATTATCATTGTTCAAATTTCAAATTATGAATTCTAAAGTTTCTAGCCCTTTTTGCCCATATTTAATTTATTACTTATTTAATTACAGTTTAACCGAATATTACACTCTTAGGCTATGATCATGTTTGAGTTAAAAAACTGAAATTTGGAATTGAACCATGAGCTATGAAACCTCTAAGAAAACGAGGATAGATCTTGAAAAGAAAACCCCAGAAGAAGAAAACTTACTGGCTACGAGTACAAAAAAGTTAAAAATGAGGACAAAGGGAAAGAAGTAGTTCATTTGGAGGAGAAAAACAACTCAAGCATTGTCAAATCTAGAATTGTACATCCAGAAGATCAATATGGTAGAAAAGATACTTTTCCAAGAACATCTCAATAAACCATGAAGGTCTCCTATAGAGATAGATTGGTAGGGGATGGTTTGGAAAAATTGAGCCTGGAATTGTGGAGATGGTAGTTGAAGATTATCCCTCAGATGAAGAGATGTCCTTTCTTGATGAAGACCCTCATGCTCCCTTCAATCTATGCGAATCATCGAAGTATCTTTGGAGGAGTATGATAAATTGTGTAGGCCTTGGAAACAAGCTTTGATCATCAATCCTTTGGGTAAGAAAATTAATTTGCTGGTAATGGAACGATGGATTTCAAGAAGATGGACGAGAGAAGGAACTATTATAGCCATGGATCTAGATGAAGGCTTCTTCTTTGTCTATTTTTCTAGCCAAGAGGATTACTCTTATGTATTATACGATGTCCATGGAGAATCGTTGATCACTACCTCTTAATCCAGAGATGGAGGCCCCTGTTAATTCGTCAGGAAGCAGATATTAGAAAAGTGGTAGTGTGGGTAAGAATACTAACCTGCCAGCTGAGTTATACAACAAAATTTTTCTTTGGAAGATCGAAAAAACTTTGGGCACTATGCTAAGGTTGATGAAACGACATCTATACATTCTAGAGAAAAATTTGCTCGTATATATGTCAAAATTGACTTAAGAAAAAAGCTGACTCCTACTTTCTTAGCTTAGGGGAAGGATTTCTATCTTGAATATGAAGGCTTACATTAAATTTGTTTTAGCTGTGGTAAGTATGGCCACAAATTTGATGTTTGTCCTAAAATAAAAATGAGAAGTGAAAATTTAGTTGGCAATGGAGAAGTGGTGACTAGAGGAAATAACACGGATGCTCAAAATCGACCTATAGAAATAGGAATTGAAAACCAAAAATGGAAAGAAAATATTGAGGGCAAAAAATAGGAGAAATTATAAAGAATTAGAACCTGTCTCTTGTTGAGGCAACTCCAACTCCAAATTAGCCCATAATCCTAGCATTAATGTAAATCAAATCAGCAATCAAGAAAATAATGTAGATACTAAGGAGGAGAGAATTTATGACCCATGGATGGTGGGTAAAAAGACCTAAAGAAGAAATAAGCAAAAATCAAGTAAATTATGCCAAGTAGCTAAAGAAGGGAATAAACAAAAATCAGGAGAGTCAAGCTAAGTAGTTAAAGATGGCAATAAGCAAAAATCAAGAGAATCAAGCCATGTAACTAAGAAGGAAATTTTGCAACAAGATTTGATGTTCTTAATAACAAAAATACTATAGATGAAAACGGGACCCACAAGTTAGCAGTTGTTCCAGAAAAGAAGGAAGTTGAAGCTTGGAGTCGAGGAAAAGCCAAAGAAATTCACCAGAGCCTCAAGATTAGCAATTTCAGCAGGAACCATATAATGAAAGTTAACAACTCTAGTAACAGCAAATGTGTCAAAATCAAAGGTCTTGAAAATAGTAAAAAGTATAGCTCTAATCAACAAAAAATAGATTTTTACAAACGAAACCAGCAAAAAACAAATGTAGACCAAGGACTACAACAAGTTCTTAAGGAGTATAAAAAGAAAGAACCAGAAGAATATCAAGAATATTGGAAGTAATTTAGCAAATTTAAAAAAAATTATAAAAATAGCCAAGAAGGAAGCGTCATCTATTTAAGTGACTCCCTTGACCCACAATTTAAAAGCATTATTACAAATGTTATGGGAGGAGGAGCAAGAATTATGATTCAGGCTATCAAAAAGACAAACCTCTAGAACCAGGGGGTAGACTTTCAAGGAATATCCTATAATATAAGTTGTTCAACCAACACTACAAGCTTGCTTGATCTAAGAAATGATATGGACACAGAAGTGCCAGAACAACCTATGGAAGCATAATTCCTCCATATTGGCAACAGGGAATTCTTTCTGTCTAGATTTTTTTTCTTTTTTATTTTGTTATCTATCAATATTTTAATTTGGAATTATAGAGGAGTATCTTCTAAAGGCTTTCATACTATTATTAGAGACCTTAAGGTTAATTATAATTTTATTTTCTTTATATTACTCGAAACTCATGTATCAAGTATAAAAGTAGAAAATATCATAAAAAAATTGGGTTTTGATGACTGGTGCATTAAGCAGAAGGATTTTTGGAAGGTATTTAGTGTCTTTTGATGAAAAGTTCATGGAGCATAAAACCTCTTATCACCGAGAGACAATTCATTCACTTGGAGGTCAAATGAAAAAATTAGAATCCTTGGAACTTCTCAGCCATCTATGGCAGTCCACATGTAGGCGTGATAAATGAGTTATGGAACAGAATTGAGGATATATCCTTGAATATAAATGGTCTTTGGTGCTTAGAAGGAGATTTCAACTCCATTTTATCTCTTAATGATAAAGAAAGATCTTCTAATCTTTCACAAGATACTCATAAATTTATAAATTGCTTAAACTCGTGTCTTTCTTTTACTTGGCAGTGCAACAATATTAAAAGAAGGTTGGACAAGTTTCTTAGTAATATTGATTTTGCAAATAATTTTTTGGATGTTGGGGTTAAACATCTTCCTCAACTAAAGTCATATCACCTTGAGAGTTAACCAAGCTCTTATATCCATTATTCCTAAGATCCCATCTCCAAAAATTTTCAGTGATTTAGGTCTATTAGTCTTTGTAACCTTTGTTATAAGATTAATTATTACTAAGATTATCGTAGGTTAGATGAAGGATTATATGCCGACTTTTATTGCTAACACTCAAGCTAGTTTTGTGAAAGGTAGGATCAGTGCAGATAATATTTTTAGAGAGCTTAAGGAAAACTATCCATCATTGCATCAGATCATCTTCTATAAATCTTTTGTGGAATGGCTCTACTTCAGATATTTTCTTTCCTTCCAGGGGAACAAGAAAACGAGACCCTTTTATCCCCTTATCTTTTTGTCCTTTGTATTGAAATATTATATCATTTAATTAATAAGTTGGTTGTTGACGGTAAATGGTAGCCATTACTTTATTTAGGAACGGACCTAAATTATCTCACCTTTGTTTTGCAGATGATTTGTTTAGATCAAGCTCAAGTCATAAAGGATGCGCTCAAGATTTTTTGTGACAGTTTGGGATAGAAGATTAGTTTCAACAAATTGGGTGTTTACTTCTCGAAGAACGTTAACTTCAACATCAAAAGCCAGATCAGCTGCGACCATGGTATCACCCTTACCAAATTTGGGGAAGCACCTAGGAGTTTTACTCATCCATGACAAGTGCAACCAGCATCACTTCTAGTTCGTGATTGACAAGATTCAAGTGAAGCTGAATAACTAGAACAAGTGCACTCTTTCTCTAGCAGGGAGATGCACTTTAATCCGGTAGGTGTTATCACCACAAGAAAAATGCTAAGTACTATCGAATTTAGTGGTAAAAAAATGAATAAAATCTGACGGTAAGCTAATTACTGACGGATTTCCCATCGGAAGGAATCTGACGGTATAAATGTCGACAGTAACGAGTTACCGTCAAATTTTTTCATCCGACGGTAATTACCGTCAGATTATGTAACGGATTACCTACCCAAAAAATCATTTGATTACTAGCGGATTTTTTTCGAGGATAACATTGGCGCCACAATATCCTGTCTCTCACATTATTACCATCGGATTATGCCCTCGGTAAATCTAACGGTAACTTCAATTTTTTTAGAAAAATATTGCGACGCAATTTTTTTAATCTGTCCTTTTTAATTTTAATTTTTTATTTAAATTTATTTTTCACACAATTAGTGGTCAAATGATAAATAATAGAAACCAATTATGTAATATTAAATATCAAATATTCAAATAAATTAAAAGTCAAATAAATCAAATGCAATGCAACAGTAAAAAAATAAAGCCCTAATCACTAAAGATCATGATAGTCGTCGTCGTTGTCATTCTCGTAGTCCTACTGAGGTGTCAGAAAAGGCGGTGATGTCTATGTCTGATCACGGAAAAATTGATAACGACAATTCCACCGACAAGTATACGAGGTCGTAGTCAAGTAATAACTCACTTTGAATGAGGTCGATCCCACGGGGATTGATGGATCAAGCAACTTTAGTTAAGTGGGTACTTTAGTGAAACAGACACTTTAGAGTTTTTGTATAATCAATTTAACAGAAAAGTAAAAGGCATAAAATTAAAGAGAAATGAATTGGAAGAACTAAAAGTAAGAGCTGAAGGTAAATTTGCTGGACAATAAAGAGTGAAAACTTAAATGGCAAGAAATTAAATGTGAAAAAGTAAATGACAAGAAAGTGTAAATTGCAAGAATGTAAAGGGATTTTGGGTATTGGCTATCAAATGAAATTGACAATTCAAGAGAATTAAAGGGGGGAATGATAATGGGTAAGATTCATTATGGATTAGAGATGTTATGATTCTTCATGAATCAATGGGTGTCAACACCTTCTCAATCATGTGAAGTAGATCTATGGTAGATTATAAGTAATTGAGTCCCAATCTCTTGGTGGCTCAATTTTTCTTAACATAATAAATCACAAATCTCTTGATCTAATTGTTCATGAGAAGAGGTGAAGCACAAATGATAATCTAAAGCCACACAACACCCAGGATATCAATTCAAAGTGGTATATGTCACGTACCGGACTAATAATTATTAATCAAGGGAATTATGAGAGATAAGTCTCAAACTGAATTTCATGACTCCTTTCTCAAGTTCATCATGTAATTCAAGTAGATCCAATCCCTCTCTCTGTAGTAATTGGACTATGAAGCACAAAGGCTTTCCCTTAGATAAACAACACTTGAATTGAGAAGAAGAGTAATTACATTAATTCATTGAAATCAAAACAGAGCTTCTCCCCCTAATGAAGTGGGGTTTAGTGATTCATAACTCAATTACAAGGAAAAATAAATTTACTAGCTAGAAAGAACAATAAAAATTAAGAACTAAGTACAAGCAATAGAGAAATGTAAAGTGTGAAGTGTATCCAGTGTTCCCCTAAGTTCAAAGCTCCTCCTCTTTATAGTGCTTCCCCCACGTCTTCACTTAATGTACTTCTCTTGGGCCTTTGGACTTGCTCTCTGACGCTTAGGCCTGGCGCTTGTTACTGAACTCGAAAAGTGAGCGCCAAATACAAGTCTTCAATTCTTCTTTGAAGTAGGCATCAAAGATGCTCGCGTGTGAACTTGGGTGTGAGCGCTGGGGGCGAGTATGACATCTCCTAGGAGCGTTGAGATGTTGAGGACTGGTGCTCTCCAGCAAGCTTGCTGGCGAGCGCTAATGGCGAGCGTGACATCTTCACTTCTTCTTGAGATATTCATCGAAGATGCTCTCCAACAAACTTCAGTGCGAGCGTGACACTCCTAGAAGAGTGCTATGCTCACTGAAGAGCACCATCTTGAAAGCGTGACTCCTCCAAGATATGTTGCGGGTTGGTGCTCTCCAGCAAGCATGCTGGAGAGCGCTAGTAATGAGCGTGGCCTTGAGGTTGGTGTTCTTGTTGTGGCACTCTTGAGAGAGTGATGAATCCATATTTTATGATATATTTTGGTTTGATTTGAGTGGATTTCATCATAAACCCACATTTATTCATCAAAACATCATGCTTTTGAGATTTCTTCCTAAATTGTGCTTAAAAGTGAAAACATACTCTTTTGTGCTAAATTTTAGTCAATTTTATTCACTTTAATCCCATTTGGAGCTTTGATGTATTTGTCAAGTGATTTAAGATTTTCAAGGCATGTTTGGGTTGAAGAAGTGAAGAAAGAGCATCCAAAAGGGGAGAAATCATGAAGGAAATGAAGTTTGGAAGATGCTGCAAAGGTGTGTACACACGTATCACGGTGACTTTGTGCAAGGATGCGTACGCACCAATTGTCGTGCGTATGCACTATGGAAATTTCACGTAACTTTGCGTACCCACCGTAGGTCGTGCGTACGCACGACTGCATGCACATGAGGTCAATAATGCAAATTGCTGGGGGCGAATTTTGGGCCTCCAAAACCTAGTCCAACTCATTTTCTGATGCTATTTAAGGCCAAAGTTAAGAAGAATGAAGGGGGAAATTAGGTTTAGTTTTTATGATGTTTTCTCTTAGTTTCTAGAGAGAGAAGCTCCCCTCCTCTCTCTAAAATTAGGGTTTTATTAGTTAATTTCCTTTCTTATTCAGCTTTTAATTCTTCTTCTAGTGTAGTTTCATTTGTTTCCATGTTCTTCTATCTTATTCTTCTTCATTTCTCTTGTTATTTCCTTTATTTTGTCATCTTTTTATATTTATGCACACTCTTGTCATTTTAATTTTCAATTAATGCAATTTATGTTTTATGTTCATTTATTTTTTTTTTTAGTTGTCGTTATCATTTTTTTGCTTTTGGTAGCTAGCTTTTATTTTTAATGTAATTTAATATTATTTTATTTTCATGCACACTAAGTGTTTGATAAAATGCTTGACTTAGTTTTTACATAGTTTTTCTCCACTCTTGGCTTGAAATTGATGACTTTGGTGATCATTGAGTCATTGATGTCCATTCTTGCTTGATACATTAAAGTAGTTAGTTGATTTGGTCTCCCTCGACACTATGTGACCCCTTAGTGTTGACATAGGACGTAGGGATTGGAATCAATTATCCCTATTTGACTTATCTTCGACGTAAGATTAACTAAGTAGGATTAACTCCTCATAATCATCATATGTTTGTGGTCAATGTTTAGGATAGGTAACCTTAGCTCTCAATTACTTGCCAAGAGGTTTCTTGCATTTTAATTTTCCTTTCCTTGCTTTAATTGCTTTGACTTTTAGTTGCATTCCCTTTTAATTCCTTGCATTGTTTAGTTTTCACACTCTTGGTTGAAAAATTGGATGTTTGGGTAGAATTGAGTTATGGATGTCCATTCCGCATTGTGTGAGGATTGTTAATTGGTTTGGTTTCCGTTGACTCTAAGTGACCCACTAGTGTTGACTTAGGACTTAGGGATTGGAACCAATTATGCTCTTTTGACTAATTCTCAAGTAGCATTGACTAATTAGGATTAATTCCACACACTTGCCATGTTTGTGGTCCACAACTAGGATAGGAATCCTTAATTCCCCAATTCTCACTAAGAGCTCCTTTTAGTATTCAATTTCCATTTTCATTGCTTTTAATTGCTTTGCTCTAATTCCTTGCATGCTTGTTTGATTTCTTGCTATTTACATTTCTTGCTTCTGTTGCTTTTCCAATTCTCCATGCTCTCTCATAGCCAATAAATGTACATTTCATTGCAACTCCTAGGGAGAACAACCCAAGGTTTAAATACTCTCGGTTAATTAGAATTTGTAAACATTTTATTAAGAGAATTCATTGTTGGTTTGGACTATGCTACCAATGAATTGATTCTTGTTTTGATTGATTCTAAACTATACAATAGTTCTCTTATCAGAGAGCTTAAGAGAGAGCATAGCCTTTGGTTGTGAGAGTGTTGTGACAAGGGGTGTCAAGGGTGGTATGGTTAGAAGGGAGATGGCGCTCTCCAGCAAGATTACTGGAGAGCGTGGGGGTGTGAGCGTGGATTATTGAGTGACGAAGTCGGTGGCAAAAGTTGGAAGAGGTGGCGCTCTCCACCAAGCTTGCTAGAGTGCGTGGGTTAAGAGCGTGATAAGGTTGGTGTCAAGGTGTTGGTGTCAAGGTTGTTTAGTTTTGTGGTGTGGTTTGACAGGAAGTGGCGCTCTTGGGAGAGCTTGAGAGAGAGCGTGACAAGGTGAGGTTGGCGCTCTCCAGCAAGCTTACTGGAGAGCGCTAGTGGAGAGCACCAATGGGAGTGTGTTGAAGCTAGGTTGGGTGTGGTGTCTTGACAAGGTGTGATGAGGGGTGTTGATGCTTGACACATACTGAGGGTTGGTTGAGGCTGGCGCTCTCCATCAAGCTTGCTAAAGAGTGCCAGTGGAGAGCACCATTTGCTGAGACATAGTTATTGAGGCTTGCGCTCTCCAGCAAGCTTGCTGAAGAGCGCCAGTGGAGAGCGCCAGTTTAGGGTGCTGAATGCTCTTGACGAGCTTGAATTCTTGGTTCTCCAGGGCTCTATATCTCTGCCACAGCTTCCCCTATCATAAACCAAAGAAGGTGCATCAAAGTTGAAGTTCATAATCATGCAAAACCTTCTTTTAAATGCTATGAAGTTCACTATTGTATGCTCTCATATTCTCATGAATTCACTACACATATGATGCATGAATGCATGAAAAGATATTGAACATAAATGCTTGCTTATTGCTTAAGAAATGCATAAAACTAAGCTCTAAACTAACTAAAATGGATTGTCAAACTAGCCAAGATTCCCTGGCATCAATGTCCCACCAGCAGCGCTGCTGGCACTATCGTGCATCTGAGCCTAGTATACCGCAATTTACTACTTCATTCACTGAAATTGCTCTAGCTGCTCCCTCTACTATAGCTTGAGCTCATCCATGTCTGTCACACATGTGAGGATCTTGGGATACCTCTCCCAAGTCTTATTCAGCTTCTGAGCTTATTTATGAAGGCTCCGAGTGAGCACCTGCATCTGCAGCCTCAAACCAAGGCCTTCTTCGTGATCGATGGCTCGCTCGATAGCAAAGCCAGTCGATTGTCTCAACGTAAAGGTGTTGATGCTGCTGGCAAAGAACGACCTAAACTTGTAGATGCAGTTCTTGTCTGGTGTAGAATTATCAATAATTAGGATATATCAAACACTGTCAGCAGTTCAAATCTACAATTCTAAATCCACTAAAACTATAATCAATAATCAAGAATTACTAATCACGAATTATCAAACACTTTCAACATATAAAAGACTTAAAGTAGTACTTACGCCTTTAGGTCACATCGTCATCCGTATAATGGGAGGTGGTAGAGGGTAATCAACTGGCTGGCTTCATTGAGACAATTTTGGCACTACGGTGTCTGTCGCTGGAGGCAGCATCGTTGAAGGCACATCGTCGAGATAGTGGACTACTGAGCGGATGGAGGCACCGTTGTTGCCATAGACGCAGGGATGTAGTTGGGGTTAGGGACTATGATGAATGGCTGTTCTGATACAGTTGCATCCTGTGACATCATCGAGGTGGTCAGAGTAGAGGGAGAGGATCCAAAATTTCCAGGGATATCGGCAGAAACCCTCCCTCTACCATGACCACTAGGCTGATCTGCAACACCTCTACCTGTCGTCATGTCTGCAAAGAGCATACCAATTAAAAATGTACTAAACATATTTACAACATCATTCAAAATGCTTAATCAAAATAAACTATGTTAAAGTCAGTTAAAGAAATATATTATCCGTTGAGATCAAATAAAACAAAGAGGTAAGTGTACATTCCAACTTCACGAACATTTAGCAATATCCCTATTTGAATAGAATAACTTGAACTATCTGAAATATATGCATTCAAGCTTGAGCATCACCAATTTACTAAATTCAATTCTAAATAAAAACCAATAGCACAACAACAACAATATCACATCATTACAGCATTAGAACTCACAAAAGTCTAACAAGCTAATCTAATCCTATTTAACCACGTAAATTCACTAAACAGAAAAATTATTTCTAACTAAATTATAATACTAACTAGTAACTAAAACCTAAATTAATCCAAAATTTAACAAAAATAAAAATAAAAATTTATTTACTGGAAAATGCAGACACAGCGGTGGATGGGAGAATGTTGGTGGTATCCGGTGCTGTTGGTGGTAGCTGACAGAAGTGGATGGCGGAGAGAGAAAGAGAGAGAGAGAGAGAGAGGCTGCCGGAGAGGATGCAACGCCAGGGATGATGCGCGGCGGGCTAACAGAGCGGCAGGGAAGGAGAGGATTAGAAAGAGAGTAAAAGGAGAAAGGGGGGAGAGAGACAGATTGAGAAGGCAGCGGTGAGGTTAACAGAGTGGCAGGAGGGAGAGGGTTAGAGAGAGAGTGAGAGAAGAAAGGGTAGAAAGAAAGAGAGAGACAAATTCGAAATGAAAGGGGAGAGCATTAGCACTTCGAACATAGCATTTCATTAAATGGGTTTACCGGATTTATTCGACTGTAAACCATTATAGGTCACCAAAACGTAGTGTTTCATTAAATGGGTTTACCGACAGGTTTATCCTACGGTAAATTCGATCCCAAATTACACGCCTTTTTTTTGTTTTTCCTCCAATTGTTACCAGTGAATTTACCATTGAAAACGTAAATCCACCGGTAGTAATTTAACATGCCAAATTTGATGCCCTTAACGCCAGTAAATCTGCCAGTGCATCCCTGCTACACTGTAACGCTAAATCTGACAGTAAATTCGACGGTACTCAACATTTTTCTTGTATTGTATCAACTATACCTTGCTACTGCTTGCAAACTATGAAGATTCCTACCATAGCTTTTTCATTGGGAGAGTAGTAAGGAGGAGAGAAAAATTCATTTGTTAAATTAGCAGTGCAAACCAAAAGAAAAGGATGGATTAGTAATTAAAAAATCTCAAGATACAAATCAACTTTTTCTTATAAAATTAGCTTGGTGTTTAATTCACAATCGTAAGGCTCTTTGGGTCCAAGTGATGAGAGCTAAATATGGTTGCAGAGAGGAGAAAGTACCCAAAGTTTACCCTAAAGTGAGTAACTCCAACACTTGGAATGGTGTTGTTAGCATTTTGGAAAAGTTAAAACAAAAATCTTATCTGTAGAATAGGAGATGGCAGCAGCATCAATTTTTGGGACGATTAGTGGATTCTTGGATTTCCTAATCCGAGGGAGATTATAATTACTAATATTAATGAAGATCAAGGGATAGAAGTTAGATATTACGCAACAAGACAAGGAACTTGGAATTTGGGGCATCTCTTACAAGTCATCCCAGAAGAGGTGATAGATCAAATTCATATTCTCAAATCACCTAATCCTAATATGGGTCCAGATTCTATTAGTTAGTTTCCTTCCCTTACTGGTAATTTCTATATCAAAATAGCTTACCAAGTTTATTTTAATGAAGATACTGAGAGGAATAGGATAGCTAACTTGGTGTAGAAGTCGAAATTCCTCCAAAGACTCAAAGCGTTTGGCGGGCTTCTTAGTCATGACCCTCTCCTCACAAATGCTAAGCAGAAACTAATGGTTATCAGTGGCTAAGAGAATGGGGGTTAAATCTTTTTTTTTCTTTTAATTTTGCTTTTAATCTTGAGTTCTGTTGATATACAGTGAGTTGAAAACAGGATAGATTTTGTTTTTGTCTTTTGACGCGGTAGGAGCCAAAAAAGAACTGCTTGCAAGATGTATAATAGTGGAATGTTGCTGAATAGAAGAATTAGGAGATACTTTATTTTTTGTCTCCTATACAGCAGAACCAGAAACAAAGAAGAGAATAGAAGATGACACACAGATGTATCTTGGTTCAGCTACTCAGTGCAATGTAGCCTACATCCAGTCTCCATCACAACAGTGACGGAATTTCACTATTTTTCAACAAAATTACATTCACCAATTCTCCTTAGGATCTACCCAATCCTATCTGGGCAAGTCTAGTTTATAACCTAAACTGAACTTGACTAGGAACTCACCCTAGCTTTCAATAGCAAAGTGCTAACCCAACTTACAAGAGAATTCACATAGGATCATAACAACAAAGCAGAAAAACTAACAGAATTTCTGAAATAACTTATGGCTTTTTCTCCAAGTTTATATCTCTATATTTTTTCGCTCGTTTGATTTTTCTTACAAACCTCACCATTTTATCTTTTACCAATGAAACACAGAAAGACTAAACTGAGAAATTAAGATACTCAATGAAAATCATGAAGGAGAAGAATGAATAGTTCAGTGAGCTATGGGAATCCAAACTTTATGCTCTTACTCCTTGCTCCAATCCTTCATCGTTCACCCCAATTATAGAGGAGTGTAGCTTTCAGGGCTTGAAACCTTGTTTCGGCACATGTTGGTTTTTCTTTTCCCAATAAACAGAGGTAGCAGTGGCGTTCATAGAGGAGAGAGAGGGCAGAAGCAGTGACCAAATCAAACATGAAACCATACCCTCAATCTTCTCTTTCAACCTTTTTCAAATTGATTCATAAATCTGAGCCCTTCAATCTTGCTTTGGCTCCATGTTTGTTCCTTGATCGTTGATAAGCAGTAGAGCACCATTGACTTCACTTTCTTCATTTTCTAAAATGGTGCTTGTGACACAGAGGATTTCTTCAACAATTCTTGATGAAGCACAAATGAGGAAATCTCCTTTTTGTGATTTTCTTTTCTGATGTGATTTTTCCTTTTTTTATAGCCCTTTTTTACCTTCTCTTCTTGCTTGAAATTGAAAACTTGCTTTCTTAGCTTTGCTTTGCCCTAGCTTCATAATTTTCTTTTCCTTTCTTCTTCTTTTAGAGTGATGTGATGTGAAAGAAAAAAGAAGAGAGAGAAGAGATAGTTTTAGTTTCTGTGGATGTGAATTGGTTCAAAATAAAATTCAATTCACTTTAGTTGGTATCAAGTTGAATAGATTTGTGTGTGGCCACCGTTTGGACTTTTGTTTGGATATGGGCCAATTAATTTCTTTTCTTTTATTTTGCTAGAGGCTTGCTTCTGTTCCTGATGCTAAAAATTTAAGGTGGAGGCAAATGAATCTTAGGCCATGATTGAGTGTGTGTGTGCGGGCCAGATTCTATATGGCTTGAGTAATTGCTTCTTGGGCCAGTATTAATTCATTTTGTTTTCTACGCACTAAGCAAACCAAATCACACAAACAATTTGATAATAACCCAATAATGTTTAGTCATAATCTTAATCATAATTTAGTTCTTTAAACTCAACAATCTCTCCCTTGATGACAAACATTATTAAATGAATTGGAATGAAATGAGAGAAATTTTTAGAAACTTCCCTTTGATGTTTCCTTTGTCATGAAGCTCTCCCTTTATTTTGATCTCCAAGCTCTCCTTGAATGCTATCCTTTTATAACCTGATACCAACAAGCTTTTCACAGAAATAATGCCAAGCATTCAACAATTATCAATCAATTATATATCTTAGGGAACCTGTTTGATCAAATGCCAAGAGTTTACAAGGCTTATTGTTAATTTAAAAATATCATAGGCCAGCCTTGAACCAAGCATAAATCAGAGCTAATTTTAATCAAAAATAATTCATTCAAAGGCTTATTCACAACTAAATCAACATTTATAAGCTGCAGATTTTAAAACAAAAGCTAATCAAATCATAAACATCATTAAAGACAGCAACATTAAACATCATCATCATAGATCAAAACCAAACTTTAAACATCTACATCCTAATTTTCACAAGTTCAAAATAATATAAAACAAAGATAGCAATCTTCAATTCATTTTTTTGTCTTCCCCTTTTGTTATCAAGGAGGGACGAACCTGCACAAAAAAATTTAATATGCAACACATAGGTATAAGATTTAATGTCAAAGTTTAAGTCCTAAGAACTATTATAGTCATCCGTACTAAATTGTAATCAAATCTAAAGTGCCAGAAAAACAATAAGTGTTTCAACATGATAAAACCCAAAAATCAGAATTTAGAAAAAATAACGCTTTAAACATAAATAGTATCAGAAAATATGGGCTAGACATTAGATCCCTCTTCCTCGGTTCCAGCCAGATCCTCATCTTAATCGATCATTGCTTGGTCATCATCCAAGGAGTCTATATATTTAAGCAACACCTCAACTTGGCTTTGAGATTTCTGAAAGGAATTCTCTTTTTGAAGAGCCAATTGCCTAGCTTGTTTGCTCGAGTTAATCATCTATTTTGTGAGGTTGATAAACTCTTGTAAAACATGCTCGAGTTAATCATCTATTTTGAAGACTTTCTTCCTCATCTTCTTCAAGAACTATGTCCTTGGTAGCCTTTGTGCTTCTTCCCTTTGTTTGTTTTACTACACCACCACCCTTGAGATATGAGAATTTTTTTTTCATGGTCTCATTGCTCATATCAATACCAAAGTACTCAAAGATGCAAGTAAAAAATATTCCATATGAAAAAGAGATATTTTTATCACTTTTTATGCAGACAAATATATGGCACATCATTAAGTAAGCAAAAAAAATTTTTATTTTGTTGATTATGGCAAAGAGAACTAATGAATCATAGAGGGTGACCTGTTGATATGAACTGCTTTGTGGTAGAAGAATATGAATAATAAGGTGGTGAAGCTGTGTGCGGGAAGGACCTAAGGCTCTGTAAGTTGGTTTGACACCATCCATGAGAAAAATATTTTCACATATGTTGGCCAAAATATCTTGGTGAAAAACTCTAAGATCATTGTCCCACTTACTAGCGAAGTAGGCATTCACTCCTACATCAGGGTAATCAACGGATTCACCAATAGTGTCTTTGTTTAAGTAAATTTGCCAAACCTTGACATCTGAGTGAACAATAATCTCAGAATAGTGCAGGTTTGCATAGAACTCTCTACTCAAATTTGGGTATATAGACTTACGGGTTTCAAACAATTTTTTTTCACCCAAAAAATCTAAAATTTTCAATGAAATTTATCCCTTTTTTAGCCAAATTATTCAGGTCAGTGACAAAGGTAGAGAACAGGGGTCTTTGTGACACAATATCTCTGTAAAATTCAAAATATATGCAAGAAGTAAATTGTTAAGGATCAAAATGAGAGTGAGGTCATTTACCAAAATAGGATTTCAATGCAACTGGATATGGGTAAATGGGTTCTTTGATGGAGTGAAGAAAAGGTCTTTTGTTAGCCTTAAATGGACGAAAATAGGGGGCTAAGTGTCTGGGAGGATGAGACGTTAAATGAGGAGGAGGAGAAAATGGAGGTTTCTTATCTGTCATGTGCCTTTTGCCTTTCGCCACATTAGCCTTTGAGGAGCCAGCCTATTGAGGAGCTGATGATGGCCTCGGATTTGTGGTTTTGGTTCTTGCCATTGACTCGGGAGGTTGAGAGGAGTGAGAGGAGGATGAATGTGAATGGATATGAATGTGAGTATGGGCTTATGGTCTGGAAGGTGGGTTTCATGGAGGTCTTATGGTGCCCGTTCCCCTTCGTGTGGCAACCTTCTTTCTCTTGATGAAAGAAATAAAGAGCGTGGAGAAGAAAGAGAATATGGAGGTAGTGGAGTAATGGAAGATGAGAGGTTAACAATCAATAACTGCCTTAAATGATCAAGAATCCTTTGAAAACATAAACCATATTAATAATAAAATGACAAGTCAAATAAGATTTTTGAAAAAAATGAAATTGATTTGACTTGAGAAAAAATAATAAAATTAATGAATTAAAAGTTAATACTTCTTTTTATGTTGGTGATCCAAAACAAGCAATGAGGCCCACTTCATATAACAGAGTATCTTTCTCTTGGGCCCAGAGGTAGTTTCAAGGAAACACAATGGATTACCATGGATTTGGTTCAGTTCCAGATTAATTATGATCATCCACGCATTTTCAGATCTTCGTTGAACCTAGAAGGAATCATCATCTACCCAGTTTGTCTCCTGACGACCTCAGAGATAAAAATAACTAGAACTCAAATTAAGCAAGTTTAGTTCAAAAACTCAACATCAACCATTCCAAGAGTAGTTCTCAATTTGCAAAATTTATCTTCGCATAGAAGTTTTGTAAAAATATCAGCCAATTGATCCTTAGATTTAACAAATTGAATGTCAATAGTACCCTTTTGCATATGTTCTCTTATGGAATGAAATCTTACTTCAATGTGCTTAGTTCTTGAGTGTAAAATAGGATTCCTAGAAATATTAATTTCACTCAAGTTGTCCCATAACAAAAGGATACTTTTGACTTGCAATTTGTAATCTGCAAGTTGTGTTTTAAGCCAAATTAATTGAGAACAACAAGAGGGAGCTACTATATGTAACACCCTACCACACAAAGTTTTATGCTTAAGTCATAAAATAGAGGTGGTGATGTATTATGACCTCTAAAAATAAAATATATACGTAGATATAGTTGTAGAAATTTGTAACTAGAAGCCTTGAAGAAAAGTTATAGCAAAAATCGTGAAAAGATAAAGGTAAGGCATGAGTATATACAAAGAGTTGAGTATCAAATACAGAACATCAAGCTCTAGACGTAACTTGCGAAGCTAATGCCGCTCGGAGTGTAACATCATAATTACCCTAAGCCTTACCTCGCGTCGTAAAGCAAAGGTTAATCAAAGGATTACGACAGTTCTAAGCTCATACATATAATATATAGAAAGAATTAATATAGTCTAGAAGCCCGATGAAGAATATAACTAAAAAATAGGATTTGAAAAGTGCAATACGTACACACGAAGCTACAAACTTAACGCACAAGATATAGATATTGTAACAACCCTAATTTTCGAGTACGCAAGATCTTTTCTGAAAGTACGGATTTCTCCGAAGGATCAGTAAGGGGAGAACCTCTGATATATCATCAAGTATTTCAATCCTCATTGTCATTATGTCATCTTTAAGCTAGAACCTTTTCTGAGGCAAGCTCGATAACGCAGTCACGAAGAACATAGTTTTTGAACCGTATCGGTTAGGAGTTTTGATCCGGTTTTTCGTAAATAGTCTCAATTTGATAAACCGGACTCGATTCATGAGAGAAGAGAGATAATAGGGTAATATTATCATTATATTAGTATTAGAAGCTGCTTGAATAATATATAAGGTTACCTGGTCAGTTTTAGTTAAAAACAGAAAGTTGGTTTAACCGGGTTCACAATTTACTGGTGCAGTTTAGCACCAGCACTCTCTGATGACTTTAGCAATGCTAAGGCTTCATCATACATGTTTTATTCTCATAATAAATATGTTACTAGTGTCATTTATGCTAGTAGCTCAGAAAATAATTTTTAGAGATGTTTTCACAAGTGTTCCGATACACCTAGTTTTAGTACTTATACACCTGAGATATTTTAATATTATTTTAATCCATAGTGCACAAAATTGTGATCATCAATGGTGCCATCAACATGGTACGCTCAATTGTAATCTCAACTCTTTATCACAGCTTCGCACAACTAACCAGCAAGTGCACTGGGTCGTCCAAGTAATAAACCTTACGCGAGTAAGGGTCGATCCCACAGAGATTGTTGGTATGAAGCAAGCTATGGTCATCTTGTAAATCTCAGTCAAGCAGACTCAAATGGTTATGAATGATTTATGAATAAAGCATAAAATAAAGATAGAGATACTTATGTAATTCATTGGTGAGAATTTCAGATAAGCGTATGGAGATGCTTTGTCCCTTCCGTCTCTCTGCTTTCCTACTGTCTTCATCCAATCCTTCTTACTCCTTTCCATGGCAAACTGTATGTTGGGCATCACCGTTGTCAATGGCTATAGTCCCATCCTCTCAGTGAAAATGTTCAACGCGCTCTGTCACAGCACGGCTATTCAGCTGTCGGTTCTCGATAATGTCGGAATAGAATCTAGTGATTCTTTTGCGTCTGTCACTAACGCCCCACAATCGCAAGTTTGAAGCTCGTCACAGTCATTCAATCTTTGAATCCTACTCAGAGTACCACAGACAAGGTTTAGACCTTCCGGATTCTCTTGAATGCCGCCATCAATTCTAGCTTATACCACGAAGATTCCGATTAAGGGATCCAAGAGATATCCACTCAATCTAAGGTAGAACGGAGGTGGTTGTCAGGCACACGTTCATAGGTGAGAATGATGATGAGTGTCACGGATCATCACATTCATCAAGTTGAGGAACAAGTGATATCTTAGAACAAGAATAAGGAGAATTGAATAGAAGAACAATAGTAATTGCATTAATACTCGAGGTACAGCAGAGCTCCACACCTTAATCTATGGTGTGTAGAAACTCCACCGTTGAAAATACATAAGAACAAGGTCCAGGCATGGCCGAGAGGGCAGCCCCCATGATCTAAGAACTAGACGTCCAAAGATGAGAATACAATAGCAAAAGGTCCTATTTGTAGAGAACTAGTAGCTTAGGGTTTACAAAGATGAGTAAATGACATAAAAATCCACTTCCGGGCCCACTTGGTGTGTGCTTGGGCTGAGCATTGAAGCTTTCATGTGTAGAGACTTTTCTTGGAGTTAAACGCCAGCTTTTGTGCTAGTTTGGGCGTTTAACTCCCATTCTTGTGCCAGTTCCGGCGTTTTACGCCAGAATTCTTGAGCTGATTTGGAACGCCTGTTTGGGCCATCAAATCTAGGAAAAAGTATGGACTATTATATATTGCTGGAAAGCCCAGGATGTCTACTTTTCAAAGCAATTTAGATCGCGCCAATTGAGTTTCTGTAGCTCCAGAAAATCCACTTCGAGTGCAGGGAGGTCAGAATCCAATAGCATCTGCAGTCCTTTTCAGCCTCTGAATCAGATTTTTGCTCAGGACCCTCAATTTCAGCCAGAAAATACCTGAAATCACAGAAAAACACACAAACTCATAGTAAAGTCTAGAAAAGTGAATTGTAACTAAAAACTAATAAAAACATATTAAAAACTAACTAAAATGTACTAAAAACATACTAAAAATAGTGCCAAAAAGTGTATAAATTATCCGCTCATCACAACACCAAACTTAAACTGTTGCTTGTCCCCAAGTAACTGAAAATCAAATAAGATAAAAATAAGAGAATATGCAATGAATTCCAAAAACATCTATGAAGATTAGTATTAATTAGATGAGCAGGGCTTTAGCTTTTTGCCTCTGAACAGTTTTGGCATCTCACTTTATCCTTTAAAATTCAGAATGATTGGCTTCTCTAGGAACTCAGAATCCAGATAGTGTTATTGATTCTCCTAGTTAAGTATGATGATTCTTGAACATAGCTTCTTTATGAGTCTTGGCCGTGGCCCAAAGCACTCTGTCTTCCAGTATTACCACCGGATACATACATGCCACAGACACATAACTGGGTGAACCTTTTCAGATTGTGACTCAGCTTTGCTAGAGTCCCCAATTAGAGGTGTCCAGGGTTCTTAAGCACACTCTTTTTGCCTTGGATCAAGACTTTATTTTTTTTCTTTTTCTTTTTCCTCTTTTTTTTTGTATTCACTGCTTTTTCTTGCTTCAAGAATCATTTTTTTATGATTTTTCAGATCCTCAGTAACATGTCTCCTTTTTCATCATTCTTTCAAGAGCCAACATTCATGAACAACAAATTCAAAAGACTTATGCACTGTTTAAGCATACATTCAGAAATCAAAAGTATTGCCACCACATCAAAATAATTAATCTATTATAAAATTCAAAATTCATGCAATTCTTCTCTTTTTCAATTAAGAACATTTTTCATTTAAGAAATGTGATGGATTCATAGGACATTCATAACTTTAAGGCATAGACACTAAGACACTAATGATCATAAGACAAAAACAGAGATAAACATAAGCATAATTTTTGAAAAATAGGAAAATAAAGAACAAGGAGATTAAAGAACGGGTCCACCTTAGTGATGGTGGCTTGTTCTTCCTCTTGATGATCTTATGGAGTGCTTGAGCTCCTCAATGTCTCTTCCTTGCCTTTGTTGCTCCTCTCTCATGATTCTTTGATCTTCTCTAATTTCATGGAGGAGAATAGAATGTTGTTGGTGCTCCACCCTTAGTTGTCCCATGTTGGAACTCAACTCTCCTAGGGAGGTGTTGATTTGCTACCAATAGTTTTGTGGAGGAAAGTGCATCCCTTGAGGTATCTCAGGGATTTCATGATGAGTGAGATCTCTTGTTTGCTCCATCCTCTTCTTAGTGGTATCCATGAGGACTTGGTCCAACCTTTGATCAAAGTTGACCCTTTTTGAGTTTGAAAGGGACCTCGGGGATCACCTTCTTCATGGCCACAACTTCATAGAAGTGGTCTTGATGCACCCTTGAGATGAATCTTTCTATCTCCCATGACTCGGAGGTGGAAGCTTTTGCCATCCCTTTCCTCTTTCTAGAGGTTTCTCCGGCCTTAGATGCCATAAATGGTTATGGAAAAACAAAAGCAATGCTTTTACCACACCAAACTTAGAAGGTTTGCTCGTCCTCGAGCAAAAGAAGACATAAGAGAGTAGAAGAAGAAGAAATAGAGGAGATGGAGGAGGCTTTGTGGTTCGGCCAAGGGGGAGAAGTAGTGTTTATGTTGTGTGAAAATGAAGGAGTGAAGATGGGTTTATATAGGAGTGGAGAGGGGGTGTATGGTTCGGCCATAATGGGTGGGTTTTGGGAGGGAAAGTGGTTTGAATTTGAATGGTGAGGTAGGTGGGGTTTTATGAAGGATGGATGTGAGTGGTAAAGAGAATAGTGGGATTTGATAGGTGAGGGGTTTTTGGGGAAGAGGTGTTGAAGTGATTGGTGAATGGGTGAAGAAGAGAGAGAATGGTGGGTTAGGTGGGAATCCTGTGGGGTCCACAGATCCTGAGGTGTCAAGGAAAATTCATCCATGCACCAAGTGGCGAGCAAAAATGCTCTTTCTGCCAATTCTGGCGTTAAACACCGGGCTGGTGCCCATTTCTGACGTTTAACGCCAACTTCTTGCCCCTTCCTGGCGTTTAACGCCAGTCTAGTACCCCTTTCTGGCGTTAAACGCCCAGAATGGTGCCAGACTAGGCGTTAAACGCCCATTTGCTGCCCTTACTGGCGTTTAAATGCCAACAAGTTTTCCTCCAGGGTGTGCTGTTTTTCTTTCTGTTTTTTTATTCTGTTTTTGCTTTTTCAATTGATTTTGTGACTTCCCATGATCATCAACCTATAGAAAACATAAAATAACAAAGGAAAATAGATAAATATAACATTGTGTTGCCTCCCAACAAGCGCTTCTTTAATGTCAGTAGCTTGACAGTGGGCTCTCATGGAGCTTCACAGATACTCAGAGCAACATTGGAACCTCCCAACACCAAACTTAGAGTTTGAATGTGGGGGTTCAATGATGGTGTTTTTGCAGAAAACGAATTTTCCAACACAAAACTCAACCGGCAAGTATACCGGGTCGCATCAAGTAGTAATAACTCACTTAGAGTTAGGTCGATCCCACAGGGATTGATGGATCAAGCAACTTTAGTGGGTGATTAGTTTAGTCAAGCTAACATTGAAGTGGAATTGAGTGAAATTGTAGCCAACAGAAAGTAAATTTGCAGGAATTATAAAGTGCAGAAAGTAAATTGCATTGAAACTTAAATAACAAGAAAGTAAAATAGATGAAACTTAAATTGCAAGAAAAGTAAACTGCATGAAAAGTAATGGGGCTGGGGTGCTGAAAATTAAAATTCAACAAGAAAATGTAAAGAGCATTCAAGCAGAGAGCTAGAATATGAAATGGGATGCATCAGATTTCAAACAGAAAAGTAAAAATGCTTGAAGAATTAAAAATAGAAAGTGATGCTTAATTTGCAGCAATTTAAAGAATGTTGAAGATCTCAGGGAATCAATGAGACTAGAGAACAAGTCTAGATCTCAAGCCCTTCCTTGATTCAACAGAAAACAAGTTTGCAGAAGAAAGAAGAAATGAAGCAGCAAATGAAAACTCAAATTCAACTATCAATTCTTTGAAATTATGCAGAAGAACAACCAAGAGAGATCTTAGACCAAGAAGGAAACAGAATTCCTTCACTTCTCAATCCAAGATTCAGATTTAACAAGGAAAATTAAAAGAGAGAGAGCTATCTACTACTACTCCTCCTTAATGGAGCCAGCCTCCTTCTAATTGAGCTCCTATTAGAGCCAACCTCTCTTCTCAAAATAAGAATGATGCCTTTTATATAGGCTTTTTATACAAAATGAAAATAAAATGAAATTGAAATTAAAAACAAATTCACAAAAATGAAATTCCTAATATAGCTTCTCTGTGTGCCTTTGAGTCATGTTGAGTGGGCTTTTGCTTGCTTTGGATTTGAGGGAGAATGGGTCTTGGATGGCCTTGATTCAATTTGGTGAGGAATTGAATTAAATTAAATTTTGGCCCATATGTTGCTCCCAGGAGGCTGCCCTGCTCTTGTGGAGGGCAGAGCAGGGAAACTTTGTGTGGGTATCCAATTTGCGTGCCAAGGTTTGGAAGCATCAGGATGCTGCCCTGCCCTTGTGGAGAGCAGGGCAGTTGTGGCATGGTGCGTGCCATGCTTCCCTGGGCCGTGTCAAAGTGATGCGCGCAAGCTCCCTTGTGTGTAGCGCTCCCCACTTCCCCTTAGGTGCTTGTGTTCGAACCTTGGTGAAAGCACTTGAGGAGCAATTTTTCCTTGATTTTCCATGAAGAGAGCACGACATTGCCCTGCTCTCCAAGAGGTCAGAGCAGAAAAATGAGCGCTACTTTGCTTTGGGGTGAGGCTCCAGCTTCGAACCTTGGTGGAAGCACATTGGTTTATTTTCGCTTATTTTTTGCCCTTAAAGATTCCTTTCATTCCTGCCTCAATTTTACGCCAAATATGGATTGCTATATATCGTTGGAAAGCTCTGAATGTCAGGTTTCCAACGCAACTGGAAGCACATCAATTGGACGTCTGTAGCTCAAGTTATAGCCCTTTGAAGGAGGCATGGTCATGCTGTGAGCGCCCAGATTTTACCTTAGCGAAAATTTTTGCTTCCAACCTCACTTTGCATCACGATTCTGCCCTGCCCTTGGCAAGAGCAGGGCAGTGTGTGCTGATTGCCTATTCTCCTTTAATTTGGTCATGGGCCACGCTTTTAAAAGCGTGGCCTAAGGCTCCAAAATGTGCTCCAACTTCAAAGTGTGTCCCAAAGCTCTTTTTTTCTCATTTTTTGTGCTTCTTTGCTTCTTTTTCTTCTTATTTCCTACAAGATTTATAAAATTAAAAGATCAAGGAAATATACCAATTAAGTATAAAAACATTCAATATTTAAGCACAAATCATCAATTTCTTGTATGAAAAAGCATAGAAAAATAGGTATATGATGACATGTCATCATTCAACACCAAACTTAGAAGTTGGTTGTGGCCTCCCAACACCAAACTTAGAGTTTGACTGTGGGGGCTCTGCTTGACTCTATTTTGAGAGAAGCTCTTCATGCTTCCTCTCCATGGTTATAGAGGGATATCCTTGAGCCTTAAACACAATGGATTCTTCATTCACATGAATTATTAATTCTCCTCTGTCAACATTAATCACAGCCTTCGCTGTGGCTAGGAAGGGTCTGCCAAGGATGATGGATTCATCCATGCACTTCCCAGTCTCTAGGACTATGAAATCAGCAGGGATGTAATGGTCTTCAATCTTTACCAGAACATCCTCTACAAGTCCATAAGCTTGTTTTCTTGAATTGTCTGCCATCTCTAGTGAGATTCTTGCAGCTTGCACCTCAAAGATCCCTAGCTTCTCCATTACAGAGAGAGGCATGAGGTTTATGCTTGACCCTAGGTCACACAGAGCCTTCTTGAAGGTCATGGTGCCTACTGTACAAGGTATTGAGAACTTCCCAGGGTCTTATCTCTTTTGAGGTAATCTCTGCCTAGACAAGTCATCCAGTTCTTTAGTGAGCAAGAGGTTCATCCTCCTAAGTCTCATTACCAGATAACTTGTCATTTAGCTTCATGATTGCTCCAAGGTTTTTAGCAACTAGCTCTTCAGTGACATCTTCATCCTCTTCAGAGGAAGAATACTCATCAGAGCTCATAAATGACAGAAGTAAATCCAATGGAATCTCTATGGTCTCAGTGTGAGCCTCAGATTCCCATGGTTCCTCATTAGGGAACTCATTGGAGGCCAGTGGACGTCCATTGAGGTCTTCCTCAGTGGCGTTCACTGCCTCTTTCTCCTCTCCAAGTTCGGCCACGTTGATGGCCTTGCACTCTCCTTTTGGATTCTCTTCTGTATTGCTTGGAAGAGTACTAGGAAGGAGTTCAGTAACTTTCTTACTCAGCTGACCCACTTGTGCCTCCAAGTTTCTAATAGAGGATCTTGTTTCAGTCATGAAACTTTGAGTGGTTTTGATTAGATCAGAGACCATGGTTGCTAAGTTAGAGTGGCTCTGCTTAGAATTCTCTGTCTGTTGCTAAGAAGATGATGGAAAAGGCTTGCCACTGCTAAACCTGTTTCTTCCACCATTGTTGTTGTTGAAACCTTGTTGAGGTCTCTGTTGATCCTTCCATGAGATATTTGGATGATTTCTCCATGAAGGATTATAGGTGTTTCCATAGGGTTCTCCCATGTAATTCACCTCTTCCATTGAAGGGTTCTCAGGATCATAAGCTTCTTCTTCAGATGAAGCATCCTTAGTACTGCCTGGTGCAGCTTGCATTCCAGACAGACTTTGAGAAATCATATTGACTTGCTGAGTCAATATTTTGTTCTGAGCCAATATGGCATTCAGAGTATCAATCTCAAGAACTCCTTTCTTCTGATTCATCCCATTGTTCACAGGATTCCTTTCAGAAGTGTACATGAATGGTTATTTGCAACCATTTCAATGAGTTCTTGAGCTTCTGCAGGCGTCTTCTTCAGATGAAGAGATCCTCCAGCAGAGCTATCCAATGACATCTTGGACAGTTCAGACAGACCATCATAGAAGATACCTATGATGCTCCATTCAGAAAGCATGTCAGACGGACACTTTCTGATCAATTGTTTGTATCTTTCCCAAGCTTCATAGAGGGATTCTCCTTCCTTCTGTCTGAAGGTTTGGACTTCCACTCTAAGCTTACTCAATTTTTGAGGTAGAAAGAACTTTTCCAGGAAGGCATTGACTAGCTTTTCCCAAGAGTTCAGGCTTTCTTTAGGTTGTGAGTCCAACCATATCCTAGCTCTGTCTCTTATAGCAAAAGGGAATAGCATAAGTCTGTAGACCTCAGGGTCAACCCCATTGGTCTTGACAGTGTCACAGATTTGCAAGAACTCAGCTAAAAACTGATGAGGATCTTCCAATGGAAGTCCATGGAACTTGCAATTCTGTTGCATTAGAGAAACTAATTGAGGCTTAAGCTCAAAGTTGTTTGCTCCAATGGCAGGGATAGAGATACTTCTCCCATTAAAGTCGGGAGTGGGTGCAGTAAAGTCACCCAGCACCTTCCTTGCATTATTGGCATTGTTGTTGTTTTTGGCTGCCATGTCTTCTTCTTTGAAGATTTCTGTTAGGTCCTCTATAGAGAGTTGTGCTTTAGCTTCTCTTAGCTTTCGCTTCAAGGTCCTTTCAGGTTCAGGGTCAGCCTCAACAAGAATACTTTTGTCTTTGCTCCTACTCATATGAAAGAGAAGAAAACAAGAAAATATAGAATCCTCTATATCACAGTATAGAGATTCCTTGAGGTGTCAGAGAAAAAAAAATAGAAGGAAGAGGTAGAAGAATACGAACTTAGAAAGATGGAGTTCGAATTGTGCATTGAGGAGGAGTGTTAATCCATAAATAGAAGGATGTGAGAAGAGGGCAAGAAATTTTCGAAAGAAATTTTGAAAAAATGGTAATTGATTTTCGAAAACTAAGATTGGAAAAGAAATTAAGTGATTTTTGAAAAAGATTTTGAAATTAGATATCAAAAAGATATGATTGAAAACTATTTTGAAAAAGATGTGATTAAAAAGATATGATTGAAAAGTTATGGTTTTAAAAAGGATATGATTGAAAAATAATTTAAAAAGATTTGATTTTTAAAATTAATGACTTGGCTAACAAGAAAAGATATGATTCAGACATTAAACCTTTCTCAACAGAAAAGGCAACATACTTGAAATGTTGAATCAAATCATTAATTGTTAGCAAGTATTTTTGAAAAATGAAAAGAAATTAATTTTGAAAATATATGATTGAAAAGATATGATTTGAAAAAGATTTGATTTTGAAAAATTATGGAAACTTGAAAAAAATTTGCATTAAAAACAAAATCTTCCCTCTTGTACCATCCTGGCGTTAAACGCCCAGAATGGTATCCATTCTGGTGTTTAACGCCCAAAACTCTACCCTTTTGGGCGTTAAACGCGCAGCCAGGCACCCTGGCTGGCGTTTAAACGCCAATTTTCCTTCTTCACTGGGCGTTTTGAACGCCCAGCTTTTTCTGTGTAATTCCTCTGCTGTATGTTCTGAATCTTCAATTCTCTGTATTATTGACTTGAAAAGACACAAATTAAAATTTTTTTCTGGATTTTTAATGATGAGGAATAATCAAAATGCAACCAAAATCAAATAAACAATGCATGCAAGACGCCAAACTTAAAAGTTTGTATACTACTGACACTAACAAGTTGAGAATGCATATGAGAAACAACAAAACACACAAAACAAGAGAATTTAAAGATCAGAGCAAGTAAATCATGAAGAACAACTTGAAGAACAGTGAAGACACATGAAAAATGCAAGAAAAACAGAAACATGCAATTGACACCAAACTTAAAATGAGACACTAGACTCAACAAGAAACATAAAATATTTTTGGTTTTTATGATTTAATAATTTTTTTATGTTTTTTTCGAAAATTATATGGAAAAGAAAATAAAGAGATTCAAAATTTTTAATAAGAATTTCAGGAATCATGCAATGTTAGTCTAAAGATTTAGTCTAAAGGAATTAGACATGGCTAGCCAAGCTTCAGCAGGATATTGCATTCAAGAGCTAAATTGATGAGAATCAATCAGCTTTGGTGATGATGAAAACATCACCTTGAAACACTAGAATTCATTCTTAAAAATTCTGAAAAATACCTAATCTAACCAACAAGATGAACCGTCAGTTGTCCAAACTCAAACAATCCCCGGCAACGGCGCCAAAAACTTGGTGCACAAAATTGTGATCATCAATGGCGCCATCAACATGGTACGCTCAATTGCAATCTCAACTCTTTATCACAACTTCGCACAACTAACCAGCAAGTGCACTGGGTCGTCCAAGTAATAAACCTTACGCGAGTAAGGGTCGATCCCACGGAGATTGTTGGTATGAACACTACAAGAAAATGGAACATTCGTAACAAAAAATTTGTATCAAATTTAAAATTGTTACAAATTATGGTTTTTTGGCAACAATAATTAGTTATTGTTACAAAATAAGAATATTTTGTAACAACAAAAAAATTTGTTACAAAACATTTCAATATTTTGTAACAACGTAATTTCTTTTGTTACAAATTATGTTGGTTTTCGTATCGAATTGTTGTTTTGTCGCAAAATATTATAATGTTTTGTAACAAAAGATTATATAGTTGCAAAAATTCAAAATTTTTTGTAACAAAATATCTATTTGTTTCAAAAGGTCTAAATATTTTGTAACAAAAAATTAATTTGTCACAAAATACAATATTTTTGTAACAAGTTATTTATTTGTCACAAAATTCAAAGATTTTTTTGCAACTAATAAAAAATTTTATTTTAACATATTAAATGTAAGACTTTGAATTTTTGAAAATTAACATAATGAGTTATTTATGATTTATTATTTTATTTAAGATTTTATATTCAAAAATTTATTTTACTAAAAATATTTAAGTCAAATTAATGATATTTTAAATTTAAAATTTTTTTAAAAATTAAATAATAAGTCATTTAAACAGAATAATTTTTTAGTTATAATTTAAAGTTTTAGTAGTTAAAAAAATATAAAAAATTTATATGATTTAATTTAAATATTTGAGATTTTTAAATTCAATACTTTAAATTTTATTAAAAAAATTAATTTAAGTATCTCCAATTTTATTTTAATTGGTGTTTATTTAAAAATAATTTATAAATTAATAATAAAATAATATTTGTTAAAAATAATATTTTTACATAATTATTATTAAAGATATTATTATAAATTATTTTTAATTTATTTATTCATTAAAAATTTTATTTTTATATACTATTTTATTAAAATTAACTAAACTAAAATTTGATAATTAAACTAAAAATTTTATTTAAGTTTAAAATTATTGATATTTTAAATTAGAATGCTTAATTATGAGCCAACTAGTAAATTAATAAGTAATAATATTCTTAAAAGCAATTTTTTAAAATTTATTTAGATTTCAAATAAATATATCCCCAAATCAAAAATCCTAACCCTAATTCCCAATTTGATTTTACCCTAAATTCCTAAATCATTTTTAAACAAACAAATCCTAACCCCTTTAACCTAACCCTAACAGCCTTGCAACCTCCCCCCAAACCTCAACACTACCCTCACCTTTCCCCTTCAGCAGCATAGCACACACACTCTGAAACAGAAAGAAAGAAGAAATGAAAATAAGGAAATGGATGAGAGCAGAGGGGGATCCGAGAGAGAGGAAGAGAGCGTCGGGGGAGGAACTGTCCGCACCGCCATCATGCGTCGCCGCCGCCTAGCCTTGTCGCCGTCGCCACTGGGGCCGCCGAGCCTCGTCACGCCACTGGGGCCACCGAGCCGTCACCATCACTATTGGGTCGTCATCGTGTCAGTTCCACCGAGAGGAGAGTTCGCGCGAGAGGGGGGTGACGTTGAGAGAGAGAGAGCTGCGCGAGGAAGGGGAGTTCTGTCCAACCGTCGCCGCCACTGTCGCGAGTTGGGGGTTGTGCCGCCGAAGCTCCGTCGCCATCCATGGAGTCGCAGGTGTGCATCGCCATCGAGAGGAAGAGCGCCACGCCGAGGGAGAACCAACTGGAGAGAGGAAGAGGCGTCGCGTCTGCTGCGAGCCTGCCATCGTCACCCTCATCGCGACTTGTCACCGCCGCTGTGAGCCTCTTCTCCTGCCATTCAAGGAGCTGTGCTCCGTCGCCGTTTTGCCACCATTGGAGCCCCTTGGTAAGCTTTAGCCCTGTTCTGGTTTTTTTCTCATCGTCGGTCAAAATCCTGGTTACTATAAGAGTTGTTGCTGAGATTGTTTGTGCCAGGAATTGTTTATCGTGAGTTGCTCCCTCGTACGCCACCGTCGGAGCCATCATTTCGCTGCTACCCCCTTGCTCTGAGCCGTTCCAATGTTGCAACAAGTGTTGTTATTGTGGCTGCTCGATTTAGTCTCATCTCTTTGGTATGGTAAGCTATTCCTTGATTCAGTTTCGAACTTTAGTATGGTAAGCTATTTGATGGATTGGTGCTGGTTGTTGACTTGTTTATTTCATTGTTGCTGCCTTGCTGGTTGTTCTGTTGAATTACTGAAACTGCTTCTATTTTGTTTTGTTTTGTTTTGTTTTGTTCTGTTGAATTACTGAAACTGCTTCTGCTTGTTCTGCTCCTCTGGTCCCTGGTCCTCTGCCTCTACTAGTCTAGTTCATTTCGGCTGTTCTTCCTCCCTGGTAGTTCTCGGCGTTGTGGTTCCCTAGTTGCTGTGCATCGCTTGGTTGCTGGTTTCTGGTTCATCTCGGCTATTCTTCCTCTATAGCTGTTCTTTTTTCTTGTTTTAATTCGTCTTATGTTTTTCCTATAGCAGCTTTTTCATAGTGTTAGAAATAGTTAGAGCATAGCATCCATTGTTGGAAGCAAACAAAGAATTGGTGGAAGTGCACCCAGCTTAAGAAAAATCTGCGCCTGACTTACCATGCAAAAAGGAGCCAACGCCAAGTAAGGTTTTCCCTGTCTTTTTGTGAGCCTGTGTTTTATTTTTTCCCACTGTTGGTGAACTGATCATTGGAGACCTGATTTAATTGGCTATCTTTATATGCTTGACAATTGAGTAGTTGCTTCCTTATATATATGAAAGATGATAGTATAGAGGGAATATATGGTACTTTGAAGGAGTGTGCTGTCATTAGCAAATCAGCAGGGGGAATTGGTGTTTCTGTTCACAATATCTGTGCCACTGGCAGCTACATACGTGGAACAAATGGGACATCCAATTGTATTGATCAAAGAGGAGGCAAGAGGAAAGGTAATAGTTTATCCATGTTCTATAACTTCCATTTCTAACTGTGTTAATAATGTTACGTTTGTATGAAGAGCATCGTGCGAGAGATCTACTTTACGCACTTTGGGTGCCTGATCTCTTTATGGAAACAAATACAACTATTGTTTTTATGAATAGAATGTTTCAATGAGGTATAAGTTTGAATTTGTGTCCCCTTTGTCTGCAAAAGATAAGGACTGAATCTTATCTCTAAATTTTTAAATGTTTTCTGCTGCTTATTTTGTTTGTTTACATCAAGGTTTCTTGTGGTGGACTGGATGAGTCTATTTTACTAATTAAGAGCTGTCAACAATTCTCACATTATCCTTGTTACAACTTACACGACGAGATGTTTCAAAAGTTCAATTTTAATACGGAATGGGCTGTCAGACTTATATCGAAGATTACAAATGAGAGGATATCCCAATTAAGGGTGATGCCATTGTGAAGCAGGTTATAATCTACTTATTAACATTATCATTCATTAGGATATATTTGATTTTGGAAAGAGGGAAGATGTCTGAACCTGTGCTTTTTTACTCATCTTCTCATATAATGAAAATTCTTCTTTCATGATACACAGTGGAATCATCACATATGTACAACTCTTGGGGTTGCAAATCAATGCAGAAAAAGTTCTTCTTCAGCATAAGAAAGAGCCTAGTTGAATTTGATGAAGTATTGGAGGTATGTTATGAGGAGACATTTTAAAGACATAGTTGGTTAAGTAATTACTTTGTAGCTTATTGTCATAATATTCTTGGTTGATTCAAAATGTGTTTGTTGGAACCGTGGACGGTGGAAATATCCAAATTTTAGGGGAGGTTCTGCCGAAATTTTTCTAAACTTTTTGGATAAAACTTAGTGGAAAAATTATAATTAGTTTGGATAAAACTTAGTAGAAAAATTATAATTAGTGTTATATCTTGTTTCTAACTTCTTTTTTTCGGTTTTTCTTATTTACAGGAGTGCTGAAATGGTGACCATATGCTACTTTGAGCGCTCAACAATGTTTTGATGCATAGAGACACTAATCTATGTTAGAACTTTTATGTTTTGGTTGAACTTTGTATGTTAGAACTTTTATGTTTTGGTTGAACTAATCAATGTACTCACTAGCTAATGTTATTTTGTTTCAAGACAATTTTAGCTAAAAAGATCTTGTTTGACTTATGTATGTTTTTGCATATTATATACATGTAAACTTGCTTATTATCATTGTTAATATATTAGTTAATTTAAAAACTAATTTAGTAAATTATGCATGTAATTTGTAATAAAAAAAAGTTGTTACAAAATAATTAATTTGCTTTCGTAACTAAAGAAAAATATGTTACAAAATCATGTTACATTTTGTAACAAAATTTTTTGATAGGAAAAAAATTGACTGTCACGAAAAATACCTTCAAGATCAAAAATTGTTACCACTTTCGTAACGGCTTCTGGTTTTTTGTATCAAAAAAATTGTTACAAAATATGGTTTTGAATTGTAACAGTTTCATTTTTCGTTACAAAAACTTTTTGTAACGGGACTTACTGCAATGGACCCTTTTTTTGTTACAAAAAACTTTTGTTTCAAAATTTCGACGTTTTGTAACAATATTTTTTGTAACAAACGCGCCTTTTTCTTGTAGTGGAAGCAAGCTTTGGTCATCTTGTAAATCTCAGTCAGGCAGACTTAAATGGTTATGAATGATTTATGAATAAAGCATAAAATAAAGATAGAGATACTTATGTAATTCATTGGTGAGAATTTCAGATAAGCGTATGGAGATGCTTTGTCCCTTCCGTCTCTCTGCTTTCCTACTGTCTTCATCCAATCCTTCTTACTCCTTTCCATGGCAAACTGTATGTTGGGCATCACCGTTGTCAATGGCTATAGTCCCATCCTCTCAGTGAAAATGTTCAACGCGCTCTGTCACAGCACGGCTATTCAGCTGTCGGTTCTCGATAATGTCGGAATAGAATCTAGTGATTCTTTTGCGTCTGTCACTAACGCCCCACAATCGCGAGTTTGAAGCTCGTCACAGTCATTTAATCCTTGAATCCTACTTAAAATACCACAGACAAGGTTTAGACCTTCCGGATTCTCTTGAATGCCGCCATCAATTCTAGCTTATACCACGAAGATTCCGATTAAGGGATCCAAGAGATATCCACTCAATCTAAGGTAGAACGGAGGTGGTTGTCAGGCACACGTTCATAGGTGAGAATGATGATGAGTGTCACGGATCATCACATTCATCAAGTTGAGGAACAAGTGATATCTTAGAACAAGAATAAGGCGAATTGAATAGAAGAACAATAGTAATTGCATTAATACTCGAGGTACAGCAGAGCTCCACACCTTAATCTATGGTGTGTAGAAACTCCAATGTTGAAAATACATAAGAACAAGGTCTAGGCATGGCCAAGAGGGCAGCCCCCATGATCTAAGAACTAGACGTCCAAAGATGAGAATACAATAGCAAAAGGTCCTATTTGTAGAGAACTAGTAGCTTAGGGTTTACAAAGATGAGTAAATGACATAAAAATCCACTTCCGGGCCCACTTGGTGTGTGCTTGGGCTGAGCATTGAAGCTTTCATGTGTAGAGACTTTTCTTGGAGTTAAACGCCAGCTTTTGTGCCAGTTTGGGCGTTTAACTCCCATTCTTGAGCCAGTTCCGGCGTTTTACGCCAGAATTCTTGAGCTGATTTGGAACGCCTGTTTGGACCATCAAATCTTGGGCAAAGTATGGACTATTATACATTTCTGGAAAGCCCAGTATGTCTACTTTCCAACGCAATTAAGATCGCGCCAATTGAGCTTCTGTAGCTCCAGAAAATCCACTTCGAGTGCAGGAAGATTAGAATCCAACAGCATCTGCAGTCCTTTTCAGCCTCTGAATCAGATTTTTGCTCAGGTCCCTCAATTTCAGCCAGAAAATACCTGAAATCACATAAAAACACACAAACTCATAGTAAAGTCCAGAAAATTAAATTTTAACTAAAAACTAATAAAAACATATTAAAAACTAACTAAAATGTACTGAAAACATACTAAAAACAGTGCCAAAAAGCGTATAAATTATCCGCTCATCACAACACCAAACTTAAATTGTTGCTTGTCCCCAAGCAACTGAAAATCAAATAAGATAAAAAGAAGAGAATATTCAATGAATTCCAAAAACATCTATGAACATTAGTATTAATTAGATGAGCGGGGCTTTAGCTTTTTGCCTCTGAACAGTTTTGGCATCTCACTTTATCCTTTAAAATTCAGAATGATTGGCTTCTCTAGGAACTCAGAATCCAGATAGTGTTATTAATTCTTCTAGTTAAGTATGATGATTCTTGAACATAGCTTCTTTATGAGTCTTGGCCGTGGCCCAAAGCACTCTGTCTTCCAGTATTACCACCGGATACATACATGCCACAGACACATAACTGGGTGAACCTTTTCAGATTGTGACTCAGCTTTGATTAGAGGTGTCCAGGGTTCTTAAGCACACTCTTTTTGCCTTGGATCAGGACTTTATTTTTTTTCTTTTTCTTTTTCCTCTTTTTTTTTGTATTCACTGCTTTTTCTTGCTTCAAGAATCATTTTTTTATGATTTTTCAGATCCTCAGTAACATGTCTCCTTTTTCATCATTTTTTCAAGAGCCAACATTCATGAACAACAAATTCAAAAGACATATGAACTGTTTAAGCATACATTTAGAAATCAAAAGTATTGCCACCACATCAAAATAATTAATCTATTATAAAATTCAAAATTCATGCAATTCTTCTCTTTTTCAATTAAAGAACAAGGAGATTAAAGAACGGGTCCACCTTAGTGATGGCGGCTTGTTCTTCCTCTTGAAGATCTTATGGAGTGCTTGAGCTCCTCAATGTCTCTTCCTTGTCTTTGTTGCTCCTCTCTCATGATTCTTTGATCTTCTCTAATTTCATGGAGGAGAATGGAATGTTCTTGGTGCTCCACCCTTAGTTGTCCCATGTTGGAACTCAACTCCCCTAGAGAGGTGTTGATTTGCTCCCAATAGTTTTGTGGAGGAAAGTGCATCCCTTGAGGCATCTCAGGGATTTCATGATGAGTGGGATCTCTTGTTTGCTCCATCCTCTTCTTAGTGGTATCCATGAGGACTTGGTCCAACCTTTGATCAATGTTGACCCTTTTTGAGTTTGAAAGGGACCTCGGGGATCACCTTCTTCATGGCCACAACTTCATAGAAGTGGTCTTGATGCACCCTTGGGATGAATCTTTCCATCTCCCATGACTTGGAGGTGGAAGCTTTTGCCTTCCCTTTCCTCTTTCTAGAGGTTTCTCCGGCCTTAGATGCCATAAATGGTTATGGAAAAACAAAAGCAATGCTTTTACCACACCAAACTTAGAAGTTTTGCTCGTCCTCGAGCAAAAGAAGGAAGAAGAGAGTAGAAGAAGAAGAAATAGAGGAGATGGAGGAGGCTTTGTGGTTCGGCCAAGGGGGAGAAGTAGTGTTTAGGTTGTGTGAAAATAAAAGAGTGAAGATGGGTTTATATAGGAGTGGAGAGGGGGTGTATGGTTCGGCCATAATGGGTGGGTTTTGGGAGGGAAAGTGGTTTGAATTTGAATGGTGAGGTAGGTGGGGTTTTATGAAGGATGGATGTGAGTGGTGAAGAGAATAGTGGGATTTGATAGGTGAGGGGTTTTTGGGGAAGAGGTGCTGAAGTGATTGGTGAATGGGTGAAGAAGAGAGAGAATGGTGAGTTAGGTGGGGATCCTGTGGGGTCCACAGATCCTGAGGTGTCAAGAAAAATTCATCCCTGCACCAAGTGGCGAGCAAAAATGCTCTTTCTGCCAATTCTGGCGTTAAACACCGGGCTGGTTCCCATTTCTAACATTTAACGCCAACTTCTTGCCCCTTCCTGGCATTTAACACCAGTCTGGTGCCCCTTTCTGGTGTTAAACGCCCAGAATGGTGCCAGACTGGGCGTTAAACACCCATTTGCTGCCCTTACTAGCGTTTAAATGCCAGCAAGTTTTCTTCCAGGGTGTGTTGTTTTTCTTTCTGTTTTTTTATTCTATTTTTGCTTTTTCAATTGATTTTGTGACTTCCCATGATCATCAACCTATAGAAAACATAAAATAACAAAGGAAAATAGATAAATATAACATTGTGTTGCCTCCCAACAAGCGCTTCTTTAATGTCAGTAGCTTGACAGTGGGCTCTCATAGAGCTTCACAGATACTCAGAGCAACATTGGAACCTCCCAACACCAAACTTAGAGTTTGAACGTGGGGGTTCAACACCAAACTTAGAAGTTGGTTGTGGCCTGCCAACACCAAACTTAGAGTTTGACTGTGGGGGCTCTGCTTGACTCTGTTTTGAGAGAAGCTCTTCATGCTTCCTCTCCATGGTTACAGAGGGATATCCTTGAGCCCTAAACACAATGGATTCTTCATTCACTTGAATTATTAATTCTCCTCTGTCAACATCAATCACAGCCTTTGCTGTGGCTAGGAAGGGTCTGCCAAGGATGATGGATTCATCCATGCACTTCCCAGTCTCTAGGACTATGAAATCAGCAGGGATGTAATGGTCTTCAATCTTTACCAGAACATCCTCTACAAGTCCATAAGCTTGTTTTCTTGAATTGTCTGCTATCTCTAGTGAGATTCTTGCAGCTTGCACCTCAAAGATCCCTAGCTTCTCCATTACAGAGAGAGGCATGAGGTTTATGCTTGACCCTAGGTCACACAGAGCCTTCTTGAAGGTCATGGTGCCTACTGTACAAGGTATTGAGAACTTTCCAGGATCCTGTCTCTTTTGAGGTAATCTCTGCCTAGACAAGTCATCCAGTTCTTTGGTGAGCAAGAGGTTCATCCTCCTAAGTCTCATTACCAAATAACTTGTCATTTAGCTTCATGATTGCTCCAAGGTATTTAGCAACTAGCTCTTCAGTGACATCTTCATCCTCTTCAGAGGAAGAATACTCATCAGAGCTCATGAATGACAGAAGTAAATCCAATGGAATCTCTATGGTCTCAGTGTGAGCCTCAGATTCCCATGGTTCCCCATTAGGGAACTCATTGGAGGCCAGTGGACGTCCATTGAGGTCTTCCTCAGTGGCGTTCACTGCCTCTTTCTCCTCTCCAAATTCGGCCACGTTGATGGCCTTGCACTCTCCTTTTGGATTCTCTTCTGTATTGCTTGGAAGAGTACTAGGAGGGAGTTCAGTAACTTTCTTACTCAGCTGACCCACTTGTGCCTCCAAGTTTCTAATGGAGGATCTTGTTTCAGTCATGAAACTTTGAGTGGTTTTGATTAGATCAGAGACCATGGTTGCTAAGTTAGAGTGGCTCTGCTTAGAATTCTCTGTCTGTTGCTGAGAAGATGATGGAAAAGGCTTGCCACTGCTAAACCTGTTTCTTCCACCATTGTTCTTGTTGAAACCTTGTTGAGGTCTCTGTTGATCCTTCCATGAGATATTTGGATGATTTCTCCATGAAGGATTATAGGTGTTTCCATAGGGTTCTCCCATGTAATTCACCTCTTCCATTGAAGGGTTCTCAGGATCATAAGCTTCTTCTTCAGATGAAGCATCCTTAGTACTGCCTGGTGCAGCTTGCATTCCAGACAGACTTTGAGAAATCATATTGACTTGCTGAGTCAATATTTTGTTCTGAGCCAATATGGCATTCAGAGTATCAATCTCAAGAACTCCTTTCTTCTGATTCGTCCCATTGTTCACAGGATTCCTTTCAGAAGTGTACATGAATTGGTTATTTGCAACCATTTCAATGAGTTCTTGAGCTTCTGCAGGCATCTTCTTTAGATGAAGAGATCCTCCAGCAGAGCTATCCAATGACATCTTGGACAGTTCAGACAGACCATCATAGAAGATACCTATGATGCTCCATTCAGAAAGCATGTCAGACGGACACTTTCTGATCAATTGTTTGTATCTTTCCTAAGCTTCATAGAGGGATTCTCCTTCCTTCTGTCTGAAGGTTTGGACTTCCACTCTAAGTTTACTCAATTTTTGAAGTGGAAAGAACTTTGCTAGGAAGGCATTGACTAGCTTTTCCCAAGAGTTCAGGCTTTCTTTAGGTTGTGAGTCCAGCCATATCCTAGCTCTGTCTCTTATAGCAAAAGAGAATAGCATAAGTCTGTAGACCTCAGGGTCAACCCCATTGGTCTTGACAGTGTCATAGATTTGCAAGAACTCAGCTAAAAACTGATCAGGATCTTCCAATGGAAGTCCATGGAACTTGCAATTCTGTTGCATTAGAGAAACTAATTGAGGCTTAAGCTCAAAGTTGTTTGCTCCAATGGCAGGGATAGAGATGCTTCTCCCATAGAATTCGGGAGTGGTTGCAGTAAAGTCACCCAGCACCTTCCTTGCATTATTGGCATTGTTGTTATTTTTGGCTGCCATGTCTTCTTCTTTGAAGATTTCTGTTAGGTCCTCTACAGAGAGTTGTGCTTTAGCTTCTCTTAGCTTTCGCTTCAAGGTCCTTTCAGGTTCAGGGTCAGCCTCAACAACAATACTTTTGTCTTTGCTCCTGCTCATATGAAAGAGAATAAAACAAGAAAATATGAAATCCTCTATATCACAGTATAGAGATTTCTTGAGGTGTCAGAGAAAAAAAAATAGAAGGAAGAGGTAGAAGAATTCGAACTTAGAAAGATAGAGTTCGAATTGTGCATTGAGGAGGAGTGTTAATCCATAAATAGAAGGATGTGAGAAGAGGGCAAGAAATTTTCGAAAATCAAAGTGAATTAATTAAAAGAAATTTTGAAAAAATGGTAATTGATTTTCGAAAGCTAAGATTGGGAAAGAAATTAAGTGATTTTTGAAAAAGATTTTGAAATTAGATATCAAAAAGATATTATTGAAAACTATTTTGAAAAAGATGTGATTAAAAATATATGATTGAAAAGTTATGGTTTTAAAAAGGATATAATTGAAAAACAATTTAAAAAGATTTGATTTTTAAAATTAATGGCTTGGCTAACAAGAAAAGATATGATTCAGAGATTAAACCTTTCTCAACAGAAAAGGCAACATACTTGAAATGTTGAATCAAATCATTAATTGTTAGCAAGTATTTTTAAAAAATGAAAAGAAATTAATTTTGAAAAGATATGATTGAAAAGATATGATTTGAAAAAGATTTGATTTTGAAAAATTATGGAAACTTGAAAAAAATTTGCATTAAAAACAAAATCTTCCCTCTTGTGCCATCCTGGCGTTAAACGCCCAGAATGGTATCCATTCTGGCGTTTAACGCCCAAAACTCTACCCTTTTGGGCGTTAAACGCCCAGCCAGGCACCCTGGCTGTCATTTAAACGCCAGTTTTCCTTCTTCACTGGGCATTTTGAACGCCCAGCTTTTTCTGTGTAATTCCTCTGCTGTATGTTCTGAATCTTCAATTCTCTATATTTTTGACTTGAAAAGACACAAATTAAAATTTTTTTTTTGGATTTTTAATGATGAGGAATAATCAAAATGCAACTAAAATCAAATAACCAATGCATGCAAGACACCAAACTTAAAAGTTTGTATACTACTGACACTAACAAGTTGAGAATGCATATGAGAAACAACAAAACACACAAAACAAGAGAATTTAAAGATCAGAGCAAGTAAATCATCAAGAACAACTTGAAGAACAATGAAGACACATGAAAAATGCAAGAAGAACAGAAACATGCAATTGACACCAAACTTAAAATGAGACATTAGACTCAACAAGAAACATAAAATATTTTTGGTTTTAATGATTTAATAATTTTTTTGGTTTTTTTCGAAAATTATATGGAAAAGAAAATAAAGAGATTCAAAATTTTTAATAAGAATTCTAGGAATCATGCAATGTTAGTCTAAAGCTTTAGTCTAAAGGAATTAGACATGGCTAGCCAAGCTTCAGCAGGACATTGCATTCAAGAGCTAAATTGATGAGAATCAATCAGCTTTGGTGATGATGAAAACATCACCTTGAAACACTAGAATTCGTTCTTAAAAATTATGAAAAATACCTAATCTAAGCAACAAGATGAACCGTCAGTTGTCCAAACTCAAACAATCCCCGGCAATGGCGCCAAAAACTTGGTGCACGAAATTGTGATGATCAATGGCGCCATCAACATGCGCTCAATTGCAATCTCAACTCTTTATCACAACTTCGCACAACTAACCAGCAAGTGCACTGGGTCGTCCAAGTAATAAACCTTACGCGAGTAAGGGTCGTATGAAGCAAGCTATGGTCATCTTGTAAACCTCAGTCAGGCAAACTCAAATGGTTATGAAAGATTTATGAATAAAGCATAAAATAAAGATAGAGATACTTATGTAATTCATTGGTGAGAATTTCAAATAAGCGTATGGAGATGCTTTGTCCCTTCCGTCTCTCTGCTTTCCTACTGTCTTCATCCAATCCTTCTTACTCCTTTCCATGGCAAGCTGTATGTTGGGCATCACCGTTGTCAATGGCTACAGTCCCATCCTCTCAGTGAAAATGTTCAACGCGCTCTGTCACAGCACGGCTATTCAGCTGTCAGTTCTCGATCATGTCAGAATAGAATCCAGTGATTCTTTTGCGTCTGTCACTAACGCCCCACAATCGCGAGTTTGAAGCTCGTCACAGTCATTCAATCCTTGAATCCTACTCAGAATACCACAGACAAGGTTTAGACCTTCCGGATTCTCTTGAATGCCACCATCAATTCTAGCTTATACCAGAAGATTCCGATTAAGGGATCCAAGAGATATCCACTCAATCTAAAGTAGAACGGAGGTGGTTGTCAGGCACACGTTCATAGGTGAGAATGATGATGAGTGTCACGGATCATCACATTCATCAAGTTGAGGAACAAGTGATATCTTAGAACAAGAATAAGGCGAATTGAATAGAAGAACAATAGTAATTGCATTAATACTCGAGGTACAGCAGAGCTCCACACCTTAATCTATGGTGTGTAGAAACTCCACCATTGAAAATACATAAGAACAAGGTCTAGGAATGGCCGAGAGGGCAGCCCCCATGATCCAAGAACTAGACGTCCATACAATAGCAAAAGGTCCTATTTGTAGAGAACTAGTAGCTTAGGGTTTACAAAGATGAGTAAATGACATAAAAATCCACTTCCGGGCCCACTTGGTGTGTGCTTGGGCTGAGCATTGAAGCTTTCATGTGTAGAGACTTTTCTTGGAGTTAAACGCCAGCTTTTGTGCCAGTTTGGGCGTTTAACTCCCATTCTTGTGCCAGTTCCGGCGTTTTACGCCAGAATTCTTGAGCTGATTTGGAACGCCTGTTTGGGCCATCAAATCTCGGGCAAAGTATGGACTATTATATATTGCTGGAAAGCCCGGGATGTCTACTTTCCAACGCAATTGAGAGCTCGCCAATTGCTCTTCTGTAGCTCCAGAAAATCCACTTCAAGTGCAGGAAGGTCAGAATCCAACAGCATCTGCAGTCCTTTTCAGCCTCTGAATCAGATTTTTGCTCAGGTCCCTTAATTTCAGCCAGAAAATACCTGAAATCACAAAAAAACACACAAACTCATAGTAAAGTCCAGAAAATTGAATTTTAACTAAAATCTAATAAAAACATATTAAAAACTAACTAAAATGTACTAAAAACATACTAAAAACAGTGCCAAAAAGCGTATAAATTATCCACTCATCAATCCACCTCCAAGCCAACCAATCACAACTCACCCTAACCCCCCAAAACCCCCAAGGCTGGTTCATTTGCTCCTTGTGGCCGAAATTTCCAAGAGAGAAAAAGAGAGAAAAGTTCTTAGTTCCAAATCTTCAAAGCTTGATTTCTACTGAACTAAAACTCAAATCAAAATTCCAATCCGACCAAAATGATCCTCTCTTCTTTCTCCACATGATGATATGACTTATTAAGGCTGGAATCAAGGAGTGTTGGCTGCACCATCTCTCTTTTGATTCGGTTTCAAGGAAACATGCTCAAACATGTGTTTTCTTGATGTTCTTCCTTAGGAATCATGCTTAACTTGACTTGAGGGCCAAGAAACGTGACTTTCCAGAAAGTCTAAGGTTAGAAATCACTTCCTAACATGCTGAGTGAGATTTGGTTATTTGAGAGTTTTTGGATTTAAAGTTGTTCTTGATGTGATTTAGGAGGAAAAAGTGCTAAAGGACCACCTGAAAGTCTAACTGAATTAGGAGCAGCAAAATCAGGTAGGGTGCCACGAAATTAATCATGATTATTTGTGTTTGAATTGTGTGAATGTTTTATGATTTGGCTGTGCTAAAAATTGGTTGCATATATGATTGATTCTTGGTGAAAATTTGGTGAAATTTTGATGAAATTTGATGAAATTCAAGCTTTAAAGTTCATGTTCTTGGGGCAGCTGGAAAAACGAAACCCTAGGCTTAAATTGAAGTTCAATTTGTGTTAAAATCATGTAGAAAATATGGGGTTTTAGTGGCTGCTAATTTATTATGAATTATGGTAAAAATCGGTTGCTGAAAAGACTGAAAAACGGGTAAAAACAGAGAAAGAATCTGAATAATTTATGAAGAACATGAAGAACACTTTGAGTGTTATGAAGAACAATGAAGAACAGGCCTTAGATCCTTAAAAGGGCAAGCAAGTAAAATTTTTTGGTGTTTAAGGGGTTATTTGGTAATTTCTAAAAGTTAGGGTGGTTAAAGCAGAAATATTAAAAGTTACCGGGGTAAAAAGTGAGTTTTAAAGGTAAAAAGGTAAAGGAAGGTTAATTTTCAAAAATTTAATAATAAAATAATAAATAATAATAAAATATTAAATAATAATATTTAATTAAAAATAATATTTTAATAAAAATGATAAAATAATGCGAAAAGGCAGTTTTCTGTAAAAGCTTTAGAAAGACAACTTTAAGCGCAGAATCTCATAATTACCTTCATAAAACACTTAGGGAGTGGTAAGAACATATTAGTGAGGCAAATATAAAAGAAAGATAAAAGCTAAAGAAAAGATAAAAAGCAAAGAAGAAGTCTGTAAAGTTTTAACAACAGAAAAACAGACAGAGACTAGCGAACTAACTAGGGCAACATAGTTAGTCCTTGAGTTACGACTAGGGTTAGGTATAATATGAAAAGTTAAACTGTTTCAGTATAGACTTAATGAACCTATACTTGGGACAGGCTTACTATTCATATCAAGATTTACATAAGCTTTAAATACACATGTTAAACAGAGGAATCAGAGCAGAGTAAAGAGATTAAGAGCAGAGGACTTATTGAAAAGTTAATTGTTGCTTGAGACAACCCAAGAGATATTGTTTGCTTATTCGTTGCTTAATGCAACCCAAGAGATAATGTTTATTTATCTGTTGCTTAAAGCAACCCAAGAGCTTCTGTAGGGAAACTAGGATACCTACAGCAAATTTTCCGTTCCCAAGAGTATATTTCCTGCGAGTAGAAAGCAGAGGCTGTCTCAATAGAGCTGCTAATAATTATATGCGCATTTATTTGAACGGAAAATCGTATCCGGAAAATCGTGAACTCGTGACCGGATACATGTCGGGAAATGCAAGTGCTAACCGACACATGAGCTCATGGCCTGTACTAGGGCTAGACATGCATCATTCTTGTATGCGCATCATTCTCTGTTGTTTTCCTTCTTGTGTGTGAATTATTTTTGTATGTTTGTCTGCTTGAGTGCTATGTCTGTGCTTTATTTCCTTGTGTTCTTCTGTTTTTGTTCTGTTTTCTATTTTTCTATCTATTTATAACTACCGTTTACTACTTTACTGTATTCTAATATCCATCTGCTAATCGGAATCGAATAAATGAATGTAACTAACAACCCCGACCCTACTAAGAACTCCCCAGCTCTTACCCCTTCTCTCCCTTCTTCCCCCTTAGATGGAGACGGGCGTGATATTCTATGAGTTTGAGGACCCCTATGTCTACGAGGATCCGATACATCACAGTTACTTCATCGTGGGATTGGAGCCTCGTATTAGACGATATGCGTTACCTAATCGAGCTTTTCAACATCCTCTGTCTAGCTCGCATTTTGACCCCGATGCTCCTTACGACTTTCCCTTATCCTGGTTACATCCTGACGCACCTGTACATCCTTTTCCTGATGATCCTAAGCACCCTATACCAGCTCAACCTTTGCATGAGGTGGAACCTGAGCCTATCATTCCTGATAAGCCCGAGTTAGCTGGTGATTACATATCGGTGATACCACTAGAGTGGGACTTTCCCCCTGAGTCGATCCCTGCTTTTCCACAGCCCGATGAGCCGGCACTACCAGACGGTGGGGTAGCCCTTATATACGCGAACGGACCTGTGCTCGCGAATGGTTTTGTACATAGTGACAGCAGTGTTTCTGGTGGATCTGAGGGTTTAGCTGTAGCTACGGACGATGAGAAGGAGGAGGATCCTGAGATAGAGATAGAGCAGGATGAGGAGATGGACGAGCCTCACGGCGATTCTCCGAATGGCCACGTATAGATATAGTCTGACAACAGAAGGGGCATTCTTTTGATGATACTCTAGTCTGACATTATCTGTTAGTTAGTCTCTCACTTGTGTTAGTACACCCGAGAGCTAGGAGCTATATAGTGGTTAGGCTAGCCTGGGCGCCAGTTTAGCGGCTTCTTGCATGGGCCAGGCCCTAGGAGTGTCGTGTATATATTAGCTACATAGGATGACGAGGATGTAAACTGACTTGATCTTGTGTAAACGTTACATGTTTTGTTATAGTGTATATGATGTATATTATCAGTTATATTTCTATGTTTCTTTATGCTACTTTCCTTTTACTCTCAATGTATACTTGATTATTTTATCTCTTCTCCGCAACGAATAAAAAAAAAGTTACTCGTAAAATTGGCATCGTTCTAACAAGGAACAGGCTCATATATTAAATATTATTTAATAATTAGGAAGGATAAGTTAGTAACACTTAGCTTCTTGTATGACCATGGCATACTGGGAGTTGGGTCGTTACAGATATAATATAGCAAAATATAAGTGTAGAATAGTATAAGAATCTAGCCACGGCTCGCGGAGTTTAAGCCGGCTAGCTATATACAGACCATATAGAAATCGGAAAGTTAAAGCAGCTTACACAATTTTTTTCTCAAAGTTAGCCTCTATGCAAAAGTAAATACAAAAGATGAGAGATTAATACAAAATAAGCAAAAAGAACATCCAAAATATATCCAGGATCCTCCGCTTTGTCACCATCAAAACAACTCACCGAGGTAGGTTGCGACCTGCATCTAAAAAACAACAACAGAATATGCTATAAGAACCAGAGGTTCTCAGTATGGTAACAGTGCCCAATGATGTAAGATACAAGACCCCGGGATGCCAAAGGCAATCCTAGAACTTCATATCCATCACAAGATTCATTTTAAGGCATAACTAAAACAGTAAAGCATAACTTAAAACCTTAACATAATAAAAAGGGGTAGTCTATCTTAAAGGATTTTCTAATCTAACAGTTCTCCACTGTCCCACAGCCTTCACCAACCTATCCTCCATGTGATCCCATCGCCACCGCCTTCCAAACCTCTTCAATCCCAGTAGAAAACACAATTAATATATATGCAAGTAAAACAAAAGTATAGGCATATAAGGCAAGTAATTCAAGTAGACAATTAGGCAAGCAATTACAAGTCGGCAAAGAAAACAAACAAATAAAAGATGCACATGATGAATGCCTGCCCTATTGGCTGTGATATCACATTGTCGGTTCAACTGCCAACCCGACAAATCTCCATGGAGATGTCACCCTTCGGAATCATAATTGGGAACCCCTGAGATATGGTGCTCGGAACACCGTCTAGGATTTTGTGCCTGCACACTTTAGTGATCCGAAGGGATGCAAGCAGGATATTCTTGCCATAGACCTCACATCTCAATGCAAGCGGGATTAACCATCGTTCTTACGCCACCGCCGTGACCTCAACAGGCGGGATTAACCACCGTCCCTGCCAGGTGCATAGTGTCTCATAATTCTCAGCATGAAACAGTAATTCAGTGGTTTTCAAAAACATTTTTCAGTATACTATAGATCCATCATTCCATTTCTAGTCCTCGACTCATCTCAACCACTGTCAATTCAACATTTCTATTCCGAACTCATTAGTTCATCAGTTTCTCAGCTCATACCATTCTTCCTTCTCACTCCACCAAACCCATCCTCAGTGCACCCGAAACCTAAGCCTTCGTTCTCTAACTTTTCAAGGTAATACAAAATTAAATCCCCTAGGACCTTTCTCATGTTTTGATACCCGAAAATATGCCAAAGAGTCTTAAAATGGTGTTACAGAAGTTTACAAGCTTGTTGGAAAGGTGAAACAGCTAAAAACAAGAGTTTAGTTGAAAAATAGGGCATGTGTGTACGCACAGGGGTGTGCATGCACACGCCCAAAAAGATTTTCAAAAGGTGTGCATACGCATAGAGGTGTGCGTACACAAAAGTGTAAAATTTTACAATTCTTTTCACTCGCACAAGGCGTGCGAACGCCCTCAACAGAATGCACCTTCCAACGTGTGCATGCGCACAGGTCTGTGTGTGCGCACAGATTGCAGAACTTCATTGGTTATGTGGGCGCACAGGTCGTGCTAGCGCTCCCATCAGTAGCCATATCCCCATGTGTGCATGCGCACAGGTTTAAAAATTCACGAGATGTGCGTGCGGACAAGCTGTGCATGCGCACACAAACCAAAAATTATAAAATTCTACAACATTGCATAATTCAGATTTTGACACCAAAGCGTGCTAGCGCTCCCATCAGTAGCCATATCCCCATGTGTGCATGCGCACATGTTTAAAAATTCACGAGGTGTGCGTGCGCACACAAACCAAAAATTATAAAATTCTACAACATTGCAGAATCCAGATTTTGACACCAAAATTTGAATGATCATAACTTCCTCTACAAAAATCAAAATTTTACAAACTTTATTTCAATTTGAAGATTTTTCAATAAACTTTCATTCCAAACAAATTCCAACAAATTTTGAAAACTGAGGCATAAGTTACGACCCGTCAAAGTTCACAAAAACCCAGTTTTTACCAAAATTCACAAGATTATCAATTTTCCAATTTTCACAACCCAAACCAACCAAAACCACATTAACTCCATCCCACATCAGATTTTACCATTTGTCATATCTCAATTCACCACTCTACCTTATGCAAGCATCAATTCCCATTATCAAATACATAATAATAAATTCATATTTCCCCTAACACATTAATCAAATATCATTTCACCCTTACCAATAATCATTATAATCAATTTCAATCTCAATCTCTAATATCATGCTATCAGCATCAACATTGCAATTCATCAACAACCCAAATCATCAAATCATCATACATCATCATACAACAATTCTAACAACCAATTTAATACAATCCTATCCTATGGGTCACTAGCCTAAGTGTCCAGAAATATTATATACTACATAGAAAAAATTGAAACCATATCTTGGCCGATTTCTAATATGCCAAAAACCCAAAATTGAGTGAAATTTAAGCTTCCAACCACAATCCAAGCCACCAATCAACTCCAACAAGTACCAACAATCACCAACAACCTCCAATAATTGCCAATAACCACACCTTCAAGCTATAATACACATAATTCATAACCAATCAACCTAGGGTTCAACTTAATCATAATTTCACAAGGGTTCAAGAACAACTCACCTTACCCAACAGTTTTGGAAGCAAAACCCAATGGTAATCAAGTGCTAGAGTGTACCTAAACACCTAAAATCACAAACTTTCACTCAACACAAAGTCCTAAAATTTCGAAATTTTGGAAGGAAGAACTGAGAGAGATTTCGTGATTTTCTTACCAGTTTCTTGTATGAGTTTTGTAGAGCTCTTCGCAAGGATCGCGTGGCCGCACACGGTGTGGCGATCGGAGCTCCGTAGCAATGGGGGTTTCTCTCCTTCTTCCCTTTTTCAGCATGCAAGTGTTGTGTTTGTGTATGTGGTGTGCTAATTAGGTTCATTTACTGAACTTATATATGTTGGGCTTGGGCCCGGTTCAACCTGTTAGCGTTTTTAGCCCGTTTGGCCTAACTTTGGGCCAAACCTTTAAAATTAGCGCCCGGTTTTCAACTTTCAACATTTTCCTAAGGTTTTCTACTATTTCTAATTTTTCTCGCATAGTATAAGATAGACTTAAACTGGTTCGACCGGTTCGGCTGCCAGTTCGTGGCTTTTCTCAATTTTGTGCAAAAAATACATTTTTTGACTCAGAAAAATCTACTGAGTCCAAAAATCATATTTAAATCCTCAAATTCTCATTCTAAATTTTCAGATCCTATTTTGGGCAATACTAATTATTTAATTAAACGGTTAATTAGTCGCGGTTCTTACACGGAGAATAAATACATATATAAGCATAAGTATGTATCCCAAGGTAACCCAACATACATTAAGAAAACACCTAGTTCTCCAAAATGCCTCTAAGAGGATTAAACATCATTTATGAATATATATATATATATATATATATATATATATATATATATATACAAAGAAGATTCTATAAACAGAAAATACATAACAGACCAACCCCAAAATATAACTTCTTAACTTCGCTTGCCATAGGAACCTCCAGACGCTCACCGAGACACATCCCGACCTGCATTTGAAAATAATAACATAGATATGGAATGAGGACTGAAAGCTTTCAGCATGGTAATGGTGCCTACATAGATAATATATAATGTCTCGAGAAAGCCAAAGTCAATCCTAACTCCGACACTCAGATTTAAAGCTTAACTATAACTGAAAACCATAAGTAAGGTAGGTATTCTAAGGTTCTTAAGGTTCTAATTCAATCCTAACTTAATCCCTCACTTTTCCCTTCCAATCCTCCAAAACTTCGATGGAACTATCTTCGTCACTCCTTTGCCAGACGAGGGGCATCTCAAATGCATAGACATACAAACAAACAAGAAAAACACAGATGGAGTGCAGTTAAAGCAAATAGAAAATATAGCAAATAAGCAAACCCAAGTAATGCAAACTCAAACAAAACAGATAAATGCATATGATGTATGTATTTTCTACTGGTCGTGAGGTCATGTGTCAGTTACTTTACAAGAACCCGACACACCCGATAGCTAACCCGGATATCATCTCTCTGAAATCTCTCCACACTCTTAGGATATAGTGCTCGTCACACTCTCAGGATATAGTGTCCGCCACACTCTTAGGATATAGTACCTGCCACACTCATGGGATATAGTGTCCATCAGATTTCCTGGGATAAAGTGTTCCCACACTCTTGGGATATAGCGCTTGCCACGCTCTCGAGATATAGTGCCCGCCACACTCATGGGATATAGTGCCTGACACACTTCCCAAGATAAAGTGCTCCCACACTCTTGGGATATAGTGTCAGTCACACTCTTGGGATATAGTGTCCGACACACTTAACAACAAAGAGAAAACTTAAACATACTCATCATTAACAACCTCAATCATCATATTCATTCATTTTCAATAAATAATCATCAAGTTCAATTAATCTTTTCACATTAACTATCATTCATCAATTGTCTCATTCATCGTTCTCAATATCGCATTATTCTCAAAATTTCCTCATTTATTACTTTCATCATCTCATCAAATCAAGTATCCCCTTCTTCAATTCCTCCGATGCCAAATCTCTTCTTCTTCCACTCGCTAACCTTTACTTCGTGACTCAAAACCTTACTAATAAATTTTAATTAGAGTTTTCAAAGGTTTGGAAAATCAGAGGAATGTTTAATAGTTCAAAAATAGTGAATTTTCATCAAAATAATAGTTTCGGAGGTTTACAGGCTTGCCAGGAAGGTCAAATGGTGAAAAACAGAGCTTTTGTGCAAAACAGGATAGTGTGCGTACGCATAGGTGCTATGCATACCCACACAACAGAACGGCCTTCCCAACCTGTACGTAAGCACTCTTGTGTGTGTATGCACACCCCAAATCACACTTCCTAGTTTGTGTGTATACACACTAGTGTGGGTATGCACACACACTAGAAATTCTGGTTTTCTGCACTTAGAAAAATTTCAGTTTTCTACACCTAATTAATGACATCCATAACTTCCTTTACAAAATTCCGATTTCCACAAACTTTATACCATTTTAAATTTCTTGAAATTATCTTTAATTTGAAATATATTTTATTCAAATCCAAGATCCGAGGATCAAGTTAGGATCTCCAAAGTTTATTAAAAATTAGGTTTTACCCAAAATGTTCAAAACCTCTACTTTCCAAATTCTCATTTTCAAACCAAACCATTATCAACAAAATCAATTCCAAAATACTCAAAATCAATACCAAATACTCATCAAACATTAATCAATCATCCAACCATTTGAACTATTCAATCCTTATTTCCTCAACTCATTCAAAGTTATCAATTTAATATACTTCAAGTCAATACTCATCAATAATTAACTATCACCAACATTTGTTCATATATCAACTCATATCCATTCAACCAATTCATACACATACCCCCACAATACCCCCAATCATCATCATAATTCATTTAATTCCATTCCTTCCATAACTCTATCATCATCACTTATTATCATCAACAACAATATATCATTATCATTAATCACAACAATCATCATTAACTATCACCAACCTCATTTATAACAATAATCATCACATTTTAATAATAACTCAATATTATCATAAGAAATCATTAAGCCTTAACATATTCATGTAGTTTAACTTATTTTATGGTCACCTAGCCTAAATTTTTACGAGACATTACATATTATCTATGAGAAAGCAAAACCATACCTTGGTCATTTCCTTGCTAAGCCAAAGACACCTTAATTTCACCATTTTCTCGAGCTTTCACTTCACCAAAATCACACAAAAATTGGTCCCTAGCTTCCAAAGTTCCAAATCCAATAGTTCAACCACCAATTAGACTCCAAATTAACATAATTCAATCGAGGTAATGCCCAAAATGGTCCCCAAAATTCCTAACTCGCTTCAGATTGGTCCCTCACTTTTTAAAATGACCAAATAAGCCCCTCACTCTTAGAATCGTGAATCTCCATTAGTCCAAAAATTACTAGACGTTTTAACGGTGCTGAAGTCTACAGTTAAGTGCCAAGTCTTCACGCTGATGTGGACAGACAATAAATTTAACTCAAATTGGTGTTTCAAATTTGATTAAAATGCCCAAATTGATCTAATTTTCACTTATAAAACTTTAACTCCCAAATGTTCATCTTTGTTCTTCATCTTCACTCCTCTTATTCCGATTGATGTTGTTGATCTTGGCACTAATCTAAAGGATATTCAATCTCTGGTAACCTTTCATTTTTTGTTATTATTGCTTTCTCATCCAACCAAACAACGCCTTTAGTTTCTTTTGGTCTCCACCATATTCTTTTCTTTGTTCCCACAAATTCGATGATGCGACAATCCCAAAAATAACGTGCTTCAATTCCGTTTCAGGTGTTTGTGCCGTTTGTTCCGAGATTAACCGAACCATCACGGGGTAGTTATTTTCCACTTCTTCTTTGTCTTCATTTTTTTGTCATTGGAAGCTTTGTGTTGTTGTTGTTTCTTTTTATTCTTATTGGAATCTTCTTCTTCTTCAATTGATGTGGTTATGGATGTGTTGTTGTCATTACTAATTTGGAGGATTTGTTGTGTTGCGGTGTCGTCGAGTCTGGTGGTAGTGGTGATGGGGGCAATCTTGTTGTTCATTGTTGTTAAAGAGGAAAAGGTTGGTCATTGTTGTTGAAGATGGTGGTTAGGATCAACCAAAGGGTGATGCTACTTTTGGATCCATTATTACATTAATTGGAATAAGGGTACATTTGATTTTATTAATTATTAGTTTATATTCAAAGTTCAATTTTCTTTTTTTGAGGTTGTTTCTTACTTACAAAGGTGGTGTATGTGTGGAAAGAAACTTGAAAGTTCATAATAGTTTGAATTCCACAAAAATAGAAATTAAAATATTATTTTAATATTTTTTTTGTTTAATTTTCTTTCTTCTTTCTTTTTATGTTTTGTTGTTTATGGTTCTGATGTGTAAAGTTTGTTATGGCTAGAACAACAACAATGAAGAGGAGATGAATGAAGGCGAAGAACAAAGATGAACACGAAGAACAAAGATGAACATTTGGGGGTTAGGTTTTATAAGTGAAAATTGGATCAATTTGGGCATTTTAATTAAATTTGGAACACTAATTTGAGTTAAATTTATTGTCTGTCCACATCAATGTGCAGTTAAGTGCTAACTTGGCACTTAACTGTACACCTCAGCACTGTTAAAACGTCTAGTAACTTTTGGACTAACGGAGATTCACGATTCTGAGAGTGAGGGACTTATTTGGTCATTTTAAAAAGTAATGGACTAATCTGAAGCGAGTTGGGAATTTCAGGGACCATTTTGAGCATTACCTCTAATTCAATCTATTTCCATATTATATTACTATAATCAACATCAAGCTTACTAATTCAATAATCCACAAAGGGTTTAAGGATTTTTAACTTCCTCACACATCAATTGAACAAGACCAATTAATTTTTTCATGTTAATTTAATCTTAAATGTCAAGACAATAAAAAATCTCAACACCTAATTCACCAAATTTTGAAATTGGGTGATGTGGGTCGGATCGTCGGTTACAAATTTCTCAAGAATGTAGGTTGCGTTGTAAGTATAGTCCCAACCGACAAAGTGACACTCGATCAAAGTTTAGAATAGAGATGTCACAATTCAAACCAAATTAACTGGGAGTAGAATCTCGGGTCGTCTTCCTAAGGAACTAGTGACCACAAGTGCATAAGTTGGTTGTGAAATCGGGGGTTTCAATAATGAAGCAAACAATTAAGTAATTAAACAACAATCAAAATTGTAATCAATGAACTAATAAAGGAATTGAAGAACTATCAATGTAGTAAGAACAAGTAAAGCTCAAAATGATGGAATTGTGGTTCAAAACATAAATAGAACCTTGGCTTGGGTTGAGTTAGGGAATCTCTTACTTATCATAACCACAACTATGATAATTGTAATGGATTAATCTCACCAAGTCAACCCTTAATATCGAAGAGTAAGTCAAGTGAGCATAATTGTTCTTAATCCACAAATCATAGCTAACTTATTAATTACTTTAGTAAAAAGCTAGCGTTAGTGGAAACAAGGACAACTAAGAATCCAAGAATTACCACTAAATATCAGACATTATGACTCTAATTGTCCCATATACTCATTTTTTTCAAGCCAACGGGTGAAAATCTACTCCATATTCAAAATTGATATTTCCACAAATACTTGGTGGGCATAATCACAAAACATAGCCGTATTACAAAAATACTTAAAACTATTAGCAATTAATGAACGAAATCAACAATGGCAACTCAAACAAATATGTAATAACCAATAATTATCAAATTCATCAACTAGAAATCAAAATTGTAAAAGTATGTATATATAAACAAAGTGGCTTAAACTATAAGAAAGTGTAGCTCAAGTATTGAAATTAAAGATAATCAAGAAAAACTTACAATGGAAGCAAGCTAGAATCCAAGATCAAAAATGGAAATTGCAACTTGTACTATAAACCCTAAGAAAGTTGAGAGAAAAACCTAAGAGAAGCATAAACTAAAAGCTCCTAAAACTATCTAATAATGTTCTTAATGTTATGGTATGGTTTTCTCATGCTTGCCCCTTTTATATGAGCTCTAGGCCATCAAAATTGGGCCTTCAATCCTTCCAAATTGCGAGCCACATGACTTTTTAATGAAGTCACACGCTAGTACTTATGTGTACGCACACTGGCTGATTCTTATCCTGCGCGTACACACAGGTGGTTGTGCATGCGCACACTCTGAAATTCTTTTCTCCTTTGTTTTCTCCATGTTTTCTCCCAATTGCATGTTTCTCTTCCACTCTTATCAAGCCATTCCTACCTATTACACCTGAAATCTATCACTAAAAATATCAAGGCATCGAATGGAATGAAAGTGGGATAAAATTGATTAAATTAAGCATAAAAGAACATGTTTTCACAATTAGACACGCTTTAGAGAGAAAATAGAAAAGTATGCTATTTAAGTGAATAAATGTGAGTGAGATTGGACTCATCATTGGGGGAAGAAGAGACTGAGAGTGAGATTGAGATTCCTTACTGATGAATGAATTCTTAGCCGGTATAGAAATTATCAAGTAACCAATCGTAGTATAGTCTAAACCGACACAAAATTCATTATCAAAAAATTCTACAATCTATGATTGAGAGTATTAATCCCGAGTCGTTCTTTCCTAGGAATGCTACAAGGATGCATGTTATTGGTTAAGTGGTCTTTTGTGGTTTAAAGAGTGTGGCATAAAAGTGCTAATAAAGGAGAACAACAATCAATCAATATCAAAAGCCTTGGCCAAGGTTGAACATTGGAAGTTCCATCACTATAGCTTCCTTCTAAATATGATAACAATGGAGTGTTGCTTCACTTAGTTAACCCCTAATCATAGAGGAAAGTCAAGTAAAAGTAACTAACTTGAGTCACAAGTCCTAGTCTTACCCTAGGGAAGTCTAGCTTTAGTGCACTCCAAGTCAATTAGCAATTCTCAATCCTTAATCAACAATTGGCATCCATTATTCAAGTATCTCCAATGACTCAACCACTAGGCCAAGTGAGAGAATGCTACTCCATATCTAAAGTTGGCATTTTTTCAAACACTTGGGGAGCAAGAATAAAAGACATAGTAGAATTGAGAAGAAACTTAGAATCAAAGTAATTCAATACAAGAGATTAACAGCAATCAACAATGAACAACAATGAAAATGAAATTTCCAATGCATTAATAGAATCCAAAACAACAAAGTTAAATCTAAGATCTATGAGAATTGAACAATTACAAGCACTAATTAAGATTAGAGAAGAGGATCTACAACATGAACAAAGTAAATTGAGAGTTGCAATGGATCTCACCAAGGAATGGTTGAGAATTGAGAAGATGAAGATGAACCCTAGAGAGAGGTTGGAGTCTCTCCCTCTACAAATGTAACTAACTAAAAATATCTAAGAAAACTTGTAGAATGAGTGTGTGGATGTGAATGTGTGTTAATCCCCTTCAATCCTTGGTTCTTATATGCAGTTTGGCTCCAAAGTTGGTTGCTAAAACCCTCCAAAATTGCCAGGCACGTGTTGCAATAACAGAATCACGTGCGGACTACGACGCGTGCGCATCCCTGGCTAATTCCGCAATGTGCGCGCGAGCGCCTTGTGCGCGTGCGCGTGCTTGGCCGAGATCAATTCTTTGGCTTTTTGTGCTTCTCTCCACTTGCATGCTTCCTTCCTTACTCCTTTGATCCATGCCTAGCCTATTTCAACCTGAGATTACTAGCAAACACATCAAGGCATCTTATGGAATCAAGGATGAATTAAAATTATCAAATTAAAGGCTTAAAAAACATGTTTTTACACTTAAGCACAAATACAGGAGAGATAACAAAACCATGCTAATTCTTAGGCTAAATGCGAGAAAATGTCATCAAAATACTCTAAATTCAAAACAAGATAAACCCTAAAAATGGGGTTTATCAACCTCCCCACACTTAAACCTTAGCATGTCCTCATGCTAAAATAAGAAGGAAACAAGGGGTATGATCTTTATTTGATGCAATTAAACTATATGAGTCCTATCTAGATGCAATTACCTAAAGTGAGTGCAAATGCTTTGGTCAACATAACTCAACTTCCAAGAGAACATATATAAGCATAAGAGATAGAGCAATAGGGATCAAGTCCAAACCACAATTGTATTGAATTATCAAAAGAAATCCAAGCTTTCAAGAATACAGATAGTATAGTGAAGACATGTAATTGAACTTTTGAACCCTCACCGGATGTGTATCCGCTCTATTCACTCAAGTGTCTAAGGGTTAATTCACTCAATTCTCTTCTAATCATGTTTTCCAAAATTTGATTTTCTTCTAACAATCAACACATATTCAATGCATGCATACATTCATCATGAGGTCTTTCATTTAGGTTGTGATGAGGTTAGGGTCAAGGTAGGATCATTTATGGTTAAGTGGACTAGAGTTTAGATCTTTGATTAGTGTAGACTTTCCCACCTAACCTATGCAATAACCTATACAATTAAGTACTAATCTAACTACCAATTCTTCACTTTTTCTTACATATTCATGCATCTTATTTCTTGATTCATAACACTTATGCATTGATTCCCTTTTATTGAGCTTCACTTTGGGGCATTTTGTCCCCTTTTTTTTCTTTTTTTTCTATATTTCTTTTCTTTTTTCTCTTCTCTTTTTTTTCTTTTTATACTTTCTACAAGGGCATCAATTGCATAAGGTCTTATACATTCAATCAATACATGAATATGTTCTCAATTCCTAAATATGAAAGTGTACTACCCTTTTTATCCCATCCAATGTTCCCAAGCCTCATCAACTTTGAATAATAAACACTCTCACTAGCCTAGGCTAATCAAAGATCCAAACAAGGGACATTCATTGGTTTTTCGCCTTGGGCTTGTAATGAGCTAAAATGGGAATAAGTTGGTTAAGCGTAGGCTCAAAATTGGCTAACAATGGAGAGTAAAAGGTAGGCTATTTGGGTATGTGGACTAATGAAATAATGGCCTCAATCATACAAATGCATGAATACAAGAAATAAATGGACATATAGAATCAAGCAAATCAAGAATTGCAATCATAGAAAAAGAATAATTGCACACAAGAATGGAAAATAAGTGGTTGTAAGATGTAACCACACCATTAGGCTCAAATCTCACAAGCTTGTGTTCTTAGCTCAATACATGCTTCACAAAGTATGAATTCAAGCAAGTTACAAAAAAAAATTTCAATCAATTGGGTTGTGCTCTCTAGATGGGTTCCTTGAAAAGTTCCATTATTTTGACTAAGCATTGTTGTGATTGAAAAATTCCAAAATTTCTTAGTTTTTCCTTTCTATTTCCAATTAAAACAAATTTCATATTTAAAAGGGTTGACTATGTCTTAATATTTTCTAATCACAACTACAAGCTACTAAGAAGATAACTATATAGAGAAAAATCTACTAATATTTAACATCCAAAATAAAAGAGTATGCAACAACCAAAATGTGTCCAAAATATCTAACACAATGTTAGGAAAATATAACTAGGAAATACGCCCCAAATGTGGTGCCAATGGCGACCTCCCCACACGTAAGATTAAGCATCGTCCCCGATGCTAATCCAGAAGGTCAGGGCGAGATCTAGAGGTTTGTGGAGCATATGCTTGAAGTGAGGCAAGAGTAGGTTCTGGTGTTCTCTTCCTCTTTCTTTTGTCCGACATCCTGAAAGTAAAATATGGTAGAATATGAGCAATTAAACATGTAGTATGAAGCAAATAGGAGCATATTCATGATGCAAGATGAATGGCAAGTCATCATGATGTGAACTTGGAATCGAAAACTTGGTTTGCAAGTAAGCCTAGAAAAATTGGAAACATAAATCAAGAATTCAGGATACCAATCAAAGTGTCACAATTCTCAAGGATTAGGCATATGCATCATCATACCTTAAGGGAATGGTTAAAGGGTCAAGTGTAAGTAAAAGTGTAGTTAGCAGTTATAGAAATCAGTGAGTTAGAAAAGTGAAGTTGGTAATTAGTGGTATGATGGAGAATTGCCTAATGGGGAGAGGATTGCAAGTTATGCGCAATGGTCATGTTCACAAGCATGAATATATAGAAATGCCAAAATGGACTTCACAAAAATTGGTGTTACAAACAATAAAGTCCAGTTGTGTAACTATGAGAAATTGAAAGTGATGTTAAGTTGCAACAAGTTACACAATCAAAGCGTACTAATTATTGTGAGAGAATGAACGTAATGTAAGGAGGGTGCATATTATGGTTTAACAAGCATTTAGGCACTTCTTAGGGTTGTTGGGTTTTATTATTTTTTTTGACGCGCGCACGCGCATGGTGCGCGTTCGCGTGTAATGATGGATTTGGGGTTCGACGCGTACGCGCCTTAGGCGCTCACGCGTGGGTGGTGAAAGTCGGTAAGGATGTGTGCGCGTACGGTGCACGTACACGTGCAAGGAGTTGGGCTGGAGGTATGGTGCTGGCCCAGAGTAGGCGCATCTCTCTGGATTTGGCCTGGAAGTTGTGTCACTAGACCGGCGCGCACGCAGTATGTGTGCGAGCGCGCGCATTTTCTTATAAAAACATGTGCGCGCAAGCGCACAGTGCGCGTCCGCGAGGTATGAGTTAGGCTAGAGGCACAACGTTCGCCCAAGATAGGCCTAACTCTCTGGAAGGTGTATGGTGGTGCATCCGCTCATGGACGCGTGCGCGTACAGCGTGCGCGCGCGTCCTCCCCTCTTTTTTTTTTGAGAAGATGCCTGAAAGCTCTAAATTGCCCAAAGACTCCCCATGGTGCCGACAACTCCTTATTTAGTCAAAAACCACACACTTTATAAAATGCAAGGTGGTTTTGAGATTTATTCCATCACTACTAAGCACAACGTACATGTTAATATGCTAGCAACTAATGTACACAACAAGCTAATTATGAGATGAAAACATACCTACAATGGTAACTCAAATCACTTATTAAACAAAATTAGAAGAGAGTGGGAAGAGTTTACCATGGTGGGGTGTCTCCCACCTAGCACTTTTAGTTTAAGTCCTTAAGTTGGACATTTGGTGGAGTCCTTACTAGGGTGGCTTATGCTTGAACTCTTCTTCGAATCCCCACCAGTGTTTGCTCTTCCAATAGCCTCCGGGATCCCAATTTAAACGTACAAGGCCTTCAAGGAGGCCTAAGCAAGTGACAAGGCCCCTAAGTTGATAGTGCTCTATGTATGTTCCGGGGTCCCATACTTTGTTTGTCAACCCCCTTTCTTCTTGATCTCCATGCTTCCATTTGGGTGGCAAACTCATTGAATTCTCAATTAGGCCTCCAAACATTCTCCTAGACCCATGCAATTTGGTTCTACACCACTCATTGCCGTTCAACCTTGAGCAAGTACCCATCATGAACTTAGAGTGATGTTTTCAACCACTACATGACTCTCTCTTATCCCTCAATCCACAAAGTGCTCTAAGTTGCCCATCCGTCTTAAGCAAACCATATTCAAGTGGGAAAGTAAAGATTAGAGATAAGAATTTTACCCACTTGAATGCTATGTTGGATGGTGACTTAGGAAGGGGTGGTCCCAATGATCTTGCAAGCTCCACTCCCTTGTACTCTTCCTTGATTACCTTCACTTCTTCACAAGCTTCCTCAATTTCAACCTCATCCATTTGGTAGCTTCCTTCTAATTCATTCTCTTCTTCATTGCTTACCAACGGCATAGGAGGTTGTGCATCTTCCTCCTTGATCTCAATTTCAAGCCCAATGGGAGGGGATTCAATTGTAGATAAGAAATTCTCAATGATTGAATCCATCTCTTGATCAACCTCTTCCAATCTTTCATTACTCATACTATGCTTTGGAGGTTGGGCATTATCCTCCCCAACATTATTTTCAAGTTTAATGGAAGAGACTTCAACAATTTCCACAAGATCATCAACAATATCACTTGGTGTGGAAGTGTTCTCAAGCTTGAAATCCACCTCTTGTTCAACTTCCTTTAACTCTTCAACCGTTTCTTCTTCTTCAATGATCTCTTCCTCCTCTACTTGTTGCAAGACATATCCCGGCTCCTTGTCCTCGTGTTGGGATCCTAAAATCTTCTTCATGCTTATTTCTTCGGTTGATTTCTCACATTCATCCGTGGAGATGCTTTGCTTGTTGTATGAATCCCAAGAGTCCATCTTTTGACGGATAGTTGCTTGAAGTCGATCCATTTCTTCCTTGAAATGATCCCTTGATTCTTGTTCCACCTTGCTAACATAAGTAGGATCGTATTGCTCTTGGATTGATAGATATTGATATGCTTCCATGGAGATTTGTGGCGGAGAGGGGCAATCATGACATAGTTGGAAGGGAGGTTCATCAAAGCTTGGAGGTGGGAAGTTATCTTGGTTGTTGGTAGAAAGTGGAATTACACGGGACATAGATTCTTGGAGGGTAGAGGTGAAACTAGTGAGTGCGGTTTGGAGCTGTTCTTGCTCTTGAAGAATTACACCAAGTGTATCATCTATGGGGACTTGGTTTGGAGGGTAAGGATGTTGGAGTGGTGGTGATTCAAGGGTTGCTTGTTCATAATCGTCGCAAGGGTATGCATAGGGGGAATATAGATTTGGATCATATGTAGGCAATTGATGGTAATAAGATGTGGGTTGAGAATATGGTGCATAGAATGATGGTGGTTGAGTGGTATAACCATGATAAGAATCATCATATCCATAGGAATGATATGCATTATAAGAAAGATTACCATCATAGTAACTTGAAGGGGAAGGTTGCCATGATGATTGCTCATATGGATGTGGCTCCCTTCCTAAGAATTCATCTCTCCCATAATGTGAGCCATCATTCAAGTTTTCATCGCCTACAACATAGTCATAGTCATATCCAAAACCACAAGGATGAGAATTCATAGTGGCAAATAGGAACAAAACTAATGGAGATCTGAAGCTAATGAAAACTAACAAACAAGAAAAAGACAAACATATTCACAATATTCACATATTTACATTAACCAAAAACATGGCACTCATGTGCATTCCCTGGCAACGACGCCATTTTGATGAATGAATTCTTAGCCGGTATAGAAATTATCAAGTAACCAATCGTAGTATAGTCTAAACCGACACAAAATTCATCATTAAACAATTCTACAATCTATGATCGAGAGTATTAATCCCGAGTCATTCTTTCCTAGGAATGCTACAAGGATGCATGTTATTGGTTAAGTGGTCTTTTGTGGTTTAAAGAGTGTGGCATAAAAGTGCTAATAAAGGAGAACAACAATCAATCAATATTAAAAGCCTTGGCCAAGGTTGAACATTGGAAGTTCCATCACTATAGCTTCCTTCTAATTGTGATAACAATGGAGTGTTGCTTCACTTAGTTAACCCCTAATCATAGAGGAAAGTCAAGTAAAAGTAACTAACTTGAGTCACAAGTCCTAGTCTTACCCTAGGGAAGTCTAGCTTTAGTGCACTCCAAGTCAATTAGCAATTCTCAATCCTTAATCAACAATTGACATCCATTATTCAAGTATCTCCAATAACTCAACCACTAGGCCAAGTGAGAGAATGCTACTCCATATCTAAAGTTGGCATTTTCTCAAACACTTGGGGAGCAAGAATAAAAGACATAGTAGAATTGAGAAGAAACTTAGAATCAAAGTAATTCGATACAAGAGATTAACAGCAATCAACAATGAACAACAATGAAAATGAGATTTCCAATTCATTAATAGAATCCAAAACAACAAAGTTAAATCTAAGATCTATGAGAATTGAACAATTACAAGCACTAATTGAGATTAGAGAAGAGGATCTACAACATGAACAAAGTAAATTGAGAGTTGCAATGGATCTCACCAAGGAATGGTTGAGAATTGAGAAGATGAAGATGAACCCTAGAGAGATGTTGGAGTCTCTCCCTCTACAAATGTAACTAACTAAAAATATCTAAGAAAACTTGTAGAATGAGTGTGTGGATGTGAATGTGTGTTAATCCCCTTCAATCCTTGGTTCTTATATGCAGTTTGGCGCCAAAGTTGGTTGCTGAAACCCTCCAAAATCGCCAGGCACGTGTTGCAATAACAGAATCACGTGCGGACTACGACGCGTGCGCGTCCCTTGCTAATTCCGCAATGTGCGCGCGAGTGCCTTGTGCGCGTGCGCGTGCTTGGCCGAGATCAATTCTTTGGCTTTTTGTGCTTATCTCCACTTGCATGCTTCCTTCCTTACTCCTTTGATCCATGCCTAGCCTATTTCAACCTGAGATTACTAGCAAACACATCAAGGCATCTTATGGAATCAAGAATGAATTAAAATTATCAAATTAAAGGTTTAAGAAGCATGTTTTTACACTTAAGCACAAATACAGGAGAGATAACAAAACCATGCTAATTCATAGGCTAAATGCGAGAAAAGGTCATCAAAATACTCTAAATTCAATACAAGATAAACCCTAAAAATAGGGTTTATCACTTACCAAATTAGTTAGTGGACTTTGTAGAGCTCGACGCAGTAAACACGTAGCCAAAAACGGTATGATGATCGGAGCTCTGAATTGAGAGATATGGTGAAATGAAAATTGAGGCTAGGGTTGGAAGCTCTCCCATCTTCTCCCTTTCAACGTTCCAGCATGTTTCATAGTGAGGGGGGAAGAAATAGCTGAAGCCATTAAGTGTGGTTTCTTTTAGGTTGGGCCTTGGGCCCAATGTAGGCTCGATTCAACCTGTTTAGCCCGTTTGGCCCAATTTTTGGCCAAATTCTTTAAAATGAATGTCAAAATTTGTATTTTAATTATTTCTTCCATTCTAAATAATAAAATTTAATTTTCTAATTTTTTAAATAATAATTAATTTATTAACTAATTATTTATAAATTCACAGGTTTTACACTATATATTCGGCCTCAACCGTGCCTAAAACAGCAGTAGCTTGCTTCTTACTTGATCACACATTCAAAGATTGTCCAAGCAAGCAACAAATCCCTGAAGTGCTTCTTCTATCTATACGATCTCTGGCAAAATCTGCATTATAATACCCAGCTACACAAAATTCATCAGTTTTAGGATACCAAAGACCAAAAATCAACAATGCCATTGATGTATATAATGATCCTTTTCACAGTAGAAAAATGTGATTCTTTTGGATGAGATTAAAATTTAGAACACACACCTACACTATGAACAATATCTGGTCTAAAGGATGTTAGATACATGAGTGATCCTATCATGCCTCTACACCTTGTTTCATCCAAATTTTTCCCATTTTCATCTTTCTCAAGTTTGGAATTTGGATGCATAAGTGTACTCATTAGTTTAGAGTTTTGTAAACCAAATTTCTTTACTAGTTCTTTGGCATATTTACCTTGGTGTACAAAACTTGCATTAGAAGTTTGTTTGATTTGGAGTTCTAGGAAGAATGTGAGTTCTCCCATCATACTCATATCAAACTCACTAGTCATTAACTTACCAAATTCATAACTGAAAACAAAGAATTTATCGTCGATCTAGATTTTCACAAAATAGAATTCCACCGTTGAAAGTATAGTCTAGACCAACAATTAATTCCCAAATCAAATGTTTTAAATTCAAATTATAATAACCGAGATCGAGAGTAATTCAACCTCGGGACGTTCTCCCTAGGAGTTGTAATTAAGTGTTTATCATTGGCTATTAGGGAAAATGGGGGATTGGGAATGCATGAAAGAGCACGTAATGTAAATGGAAAGAAAGTAAATGAGCATGCAAGGAATTAAAAGAAATCAATTAAAAGCAATGAAATTGGAAATTAAGTGCTAAAAAGGGCTCTTGGTGAGAATTAGGGAATTTAGGATTTCTATCCTAGTTATGGACCACAAACATGGAAATTGTGTGGAATTAATCCCAATTAGTCAATCCTACTTGAGAATTAGTCAAAAGGGCACAATTGATTCCAATCCCTAAGTCCTAAGTCAACACTAGTGGGTCACCTAGAGCCAAGGGAAACCAAAGCAATTAACAATCCTCAGACAATACGAAATGGACATCCACAACTCAATTCCACCCAAACAACCAATTTCTCAACCAAGAGTGTGAAAACTAAACATGCAAGAAATTAAACATCAAAGAAATAAAAGTCAAAGCAAGGAAAAATTAAAGTGCAAGAAACCTCTTGGAAATTAATTGAGAGCTAAGGTTACCTATCCTAACCATTGACCACAAACACATGATGATTATGAAGAGTTAATCCTACTTAGTCAACCTTACATCGAAGATAAGTCAAATAGGCATAGTTGATTTCAATCCATAAGTCCTATGTCAACACTTAAGGTCACATAGAGTCAATAGAGACCAAATTAACTAACTACTCTAATGTATCAAACAAGAATGGACATTAATGACTCAAGGGTCACCAAAGTCATCAATTCCAAGCCAAGAGTGGAGAAAAACTAAGTGAAAACTAACCCAAGTATTTTATCAAACACTCGGTGTGCATGAAAATAAAGTAACATTAAATTGCATTAAAAATAAAAGCTAACTACCAAAAGCAAGAAAATGACAATAACAACTAAAGGAAGCAATAAATAAGCATAAACATAAATTGCATTAATTGAAATTAAAATTAACAAGAGTGTGAATAAAATGGAAAATGACAGAAAAGAGAAATTAAGAAAAGGAACTAAAAGAACAAAGACAAGAAAGCAAAGAAATGTAGAAGAAACAAGATGAAAACAAGAATTAAAAGTAAAAATTACAAAGAAAATAAACTAAAAACCCTAGGTTCTAGAGAGAAGGGGGAGCTTCTCTCTCTAGAAAATGAACTACATGATGCTAAACTAACCCTAGTTGCTCCCACCATTCACATGGAAAGAGGGCCCTTTTGATATAGCAAGAATCAGCTTCAGAAAGTCCCAAAATTGGGCCCTAGAGGCCCAAAAATCGCCCCGAGCAATTTGCATTAAATGAGTCACGCGCTGGGACCTATGCGTACGCACACTTTCTGATTTTCTTATTGTGCATACGCACACATGGCTGAGTTGTTCTTGTGCGTTGATGAGCGGATAATTTATACGCTTTTGGCATTGTTTTTACATAGTTTTTAGTATGATTTAGTTAGTTTTTAGTAAATTTTTATTAGTTTTTAAGCAAAATTCACATTTCTGGACTTTACTATGAGTTTGTGTGTTTTTCTATGATTTCAGGTATTTTTTGGCTGAAATTGAGGGACCTGAGCAAAAATCTGATTCAGAGGCTGACAAAGGACTGCTGATGCTGTTAGATTCTGACCTCCATGTACTCGAAATAAAATTTTTCGAGCTACAGAAGTCAAAATGGCGTGCTATTAATTGCGTTGGAAAGTAGACATCTAGGGCTTTCCAGCAATATATAATAGTCCATACTTTGTCCGAGTTTAGACGATGCAAACTAGCATTTAACGCCAGCTTTCTGCCCTAGTCTGGCGTTAAACGCCAGAAACAAGTTGCAAAGCAGAGTCAAACGCCAGAAACAAGTTACAAACTAGCGTTTAACTCCAAGGAAGACCTCTACATGTGAAAGCTTCAATGCTCAGCCCAAGTACACACCAAGTGGGTCTGGAAGTGGATTTCTACATCATTTACTTATTTATGTAACCCTAGTAACTAGTTTAGTATAAATAGAACTTTTTACTATTGTACTCAGATCATCTTTGGATCATCTTTTGATCTCTTGATCATATTTTGGGGGCTGGCCATTTGGCCAGGCCTGGACCTTCATCACTTATGTATTTTCAACGGTGGAGTTTCTACACACCATAGATTAAGGTGTGGAGCTCTGTTGTTCCTCGAGTATTAATGCAAAGTACTATTGTTCTTCTATTCAATTCATGCTTATTCTTATTCTAAGATATCCATTCACACACAAGAACATGATGAATGTGATGATTATGTGACACTCATCACTATTCTCACTTATGAACGCGTGATTGACAACCACTTTCATTCTACATGAAAACAAGCTTGAAGGTATATCTCTTGTGTTTCTAATCAACGATACACATCGACTCTCCTCTAACAATGGGGCATCTGAATCTGAGATTGGAACCTCCGTGGTATAGGCTAGAATCTATTGGCAGCATTCCTGAGATCCAGAAAGTGTAAACCTTGTCTGTGATATTCCAAGTAGGATCTGGGAAGGGATGACTGTGACGAGCTTCAAAATTGCGACTGTAGGGCGTGGTGACAGACGCAAAAGCATAGTAAATCCTATTCCTACATGATCGAGAACCAACAGCTGATTAGCCATACGATATCTGTGCATGGTATTTTTCATCCGAGACGATAAATCCGACAGTTGATTAGCCGTACAGAAACCATAGAAGACCATTTTCACTGAGAGGACGGGAAGTAGCCATTGACAACGGTGACACCCAGCATACAGCTTGCCATAGAAAGGAGTATGAAGGATTGGATGAAGGCAGTAGGAAAGCAGAGATTCAAAAGGAACAACGCATCTCCATACGCTTGTCTGAAATTCCTACCGATGAATTACATAAGTATCTCTATCTTTATTTTGTGTTTATTTATCGTTTAATTATTAAAACTCCATAACCATTTGAATCCGCCTGACTGAGATTTACACGGTGACCATAGCTTGCTTCAAGCCGACAATCTCCATGGGATCGACCCTTATTCACGTAAGGTTTATTACTTGGACGACCCAGTGCACTTGCTGGTTAGTTGTGCGAAGTTGTGAAAAAGAAGTGACATTACAATTGTGCGTGCCAAGTTGTTGGCGCGATTGAGATCACAATTTCGTGCACCATGCGTATGCATAGAAGGTTGTGCGTATGCACACGCCAGTGTGTGCTTCTCCTTTGATTTCTTCATGTTTTCTCCCTCTTGCATGCTCTTCTTCCACTCTTACCAAGCCATTCCAGCCTATTACACCTGAAATCACTCATCAAAACCATCAAGGAATCGAATGGATGAAAGTGGGATAAATTTGATTAAATTAAACACAAAATAGCATGTTTTCACAATTAGGCTCAATTTAGGGAGAAAACACAAAAGTATGCTATTTAAATGAATAAATGTGGGTTTATATGATGAAATCCACTCAAATCAAACCAAAATATATCATTAAATATGGATTCATCAATCACAAAAGGCTTCATTAGCTGATCCAAATACAATGTCATCCACATAAACTTGAGAAATTATGAAATGATCATTAGATTCTTTAATAAAAAGAGTGGTATCCGTAGTTCCCCTTTGAAAACTATTTTTCAACAAGAAAGAACTAAGTCTTTCATACCAAGCTCTTGGAACTTGTCTCAAACCATAGAGTGCTTTAGATAGTTTTAAAACATGGTTTGGAAAGTTTTTATTTTCAAAACCTGGGGTTGAGCTACGTATACTTCTCTATCAAAAAAATCATTCAAAAAGGCACACTTAACATCCATTTGAAAGAGTTTGAACCCTTTGTGGGCTACATATGTAAGCAATAATCTTATTGCTTCCATTCTTGCAACCGGAGCAAATGGCTCATCAAAGTCAATGCCTTCTCCTTTATCATACCCTTGAGCTACTAATCTAGCTTTGTTTCTCATAACACTACCATCCTCTTTCAATTTATTTCTAAAGATCCGTTTAGTACCCGTTAGCTTCTTTCCATTCAGATAAGGCATCAAAGTCCAAACCTCATTCTTTTTAAATTGGACTGGTTCTTCTATTGCCTTTATCCAAGAAGGATGATTAAGGTCTTCCTTCATATTTTGATATTCCACTTGAGATATAAGAGCAAGATTGTTGAATTTGGCTCATTTTTTACTTGAGGATCTAGTGGTATCTCCAGGATATGAATCTCTGATAATGAACTCATGTGGATAATTCTTTAAGCACTTCCATTCTCTAGGCCTTGGTGAAGTGATTTCAGGTTGGGCATGATTCGGTTCTTCATTGTTCAGAGTTCCAGAGTTCTTTGCTTCAGTAAGAGACAAACCAGAATTGTCTCCTACATTTTGGTCTGCAGAAACAAGGATAGCTTTTTCCAAAAAAGGCTCAGATTTGTCTTGATCATGAATCCTTTCAGAGCTGGGTTCAGTTTCAATTCCTGCATCATTTTCTTCAATAACACTTAAAATGATGTTAGAATCACAAAAGGTGACATGTATGGACTCCTCTATTATTCTATGTTCCTTGAGCTAAACTCTATATACTTTACTAGTGGTTGAATAACCAACAAAGACACCTTTATAAGATTTTGGATCAAATTTTCCAAGGTTATTTTTAGTACTTAAAGCAAAACATTTGCATTCAAAAAGGTGAAAGTACTTAAGATTATGTGGTACTCCTTTTCAAAGCTCATATGGGTTTCTTTTTAAAACTTTTCGAATGATGGTTTAGTTTAAAATGTAACAAGCTGTGTTCACGGCCTCGGCCCAATGGAATTTGGGAATTTTATTTTCACAAAGCATTGTCCTAGCAATTTCTTGAAGGCTTCTATTTCTCCTTTAAATAATCCCATTTTGTTGAGGTGTTCTAGGACGTAAGAAGTTATGTGAAATACCAAATTCATCACAAAATGATTCAAAGTCTTGATTTTCAAACTCCTTTCCATTATCACTTCTTATGAAAACTATTTTCAAATCTTTTTCATTTTGAATCTTTTTACATAGAGTTGAGAAAGCAAGAAAACTATCATTTTTATGAGCCAAGAAAAGAACCCATCCAAACCTAGTATAGTCATCAACCACCACTAAAACCTAAGCTTTAAGTCCTAGTAGGACCAAAAATATCAATATGTAGCATTTCCAATGGTCTTTTGGTAGAGATATCGTCCTTGGGTTTAAAAAGAATTTTTAGTTTGTTTACTCAATTGGCAAGCATCATAAGTGATGTCTTTGTCAAATTTTATTTTAGGAAGACCTCTAACCAAGTTCCTTTCACAAGTTTATAAATTTGAAACATGCTTGTATGTCATAATTTCTTATGCCATAACCATTTTTTAGATTCAATGAAAGTGAAATAAGCTACATTTTGTTAAAAATACATTCCAATTTTACCAAATTTTTCATACACAACCAAGCGTTCCAATTTCTTAAAAAAATAACTAAATAGCCTAAGTCATACAATTCGCTAATGCTTGGAAGATTGTGTTTCAATCCATCAACTAAAAATACATCATTAATAAAAGTAGAAAAACTTGTACACACTCTACCTAAGGCCACTATCTTTCCTTTCTCATTGTAACCAAAAGTCAGAAAACCTTCATCGTATTTGTCAAGCTTGATGAAGAATGGGGACTTTCTGGTCATGTGCCTAGAGCATCCACTATACAAGTGCTACATGTCATTCTTCTTCTTGGATGCTAGGCAAAACTCATTATTGTGACTGTGGTCGGCCATTAAGCATGCTTGAGAATTGTTGTCAGACTCATCATCTTCTTCACTGTCATTTTCAAGATCTTTCCAAGAGGCCATGAGTCCTTTTTTCTTCTCCCTCCGAGACTTGTCTTCTTTATTCAACTTGGGACAATCGTATTTGTAGTGTCCAACTTCTCTGCAGTTGTGGCAAATCCGTTCCTTTGAGCTGCCTCATCTGCTTTTTTCTTTGAGTTTCATTATCCTTCTAAGTTTTCTAGCAAAAAATACAAATTCGTCAACTGATAAACTATCACTGAATTTATCATCCAATGATTCAGTACAAGATTTAAGAGCCACTCTTTTCTTTTTTGTATTATTCTTTATGTGAGTGATTTCATATGCTAGTAACTTTCCTCTCAGCTCATCATAGGTCATTTGACTCAGGTTACTGCTTTCAGAGATAACAGCAGCCTTGGTTTCCCACTCTTTTGTTAGGCTTCTTAAGACTTTCCTCACAGCACTTGTTCGGTATGAGTAATCCCATAGCATCCAAGCTATTAATGATGATAGAGAATCTCTCAAACATGTCATCAATTAATTCTCCTTCCTTTCTAGAAAATATCTCATATTATTTGCTCAGCATGTCAATCCTAGTTTCCTTCACTTGTGTGGTGTTCTCATGAGTGACTTGGAGATATCCCAGATTTCTTTTGTTGTTTTGCATCTTGAAACCTTCTGGTATTCCTAGAAGCTAAAATTGCACAATTTAGAATATTGACAACCTTGGCATTGAGTTCTACCTTTTTCTTGTAATCTTTATTCCATGCTGCTCAATTTTGGGAGTAACAACACCATCAGCGCCAGTTTTGGTAGGGATTTGAGGACCATTCATGATTATCTTCCAGAGGTTATAATCCACTGACTGAACAAAGATCTTCATTTATTCTTTCGAGTAGTTATAGTTTTTTCCATTAAAGAATGGAGGCTTGTTGTTGGATTATCCTTCTGTCAGTGTGTAAGCTGATGCGTGAGCATCTTATCTATCAATTCCTAGTGAATTTGCATCCAAATTGTTGAGTTTAATCAAGATTTAATATATTTTAGCCACTATGAATGCTACTTTGAGTTGTGTGCATTTTCGTTTATTTCAGGTAGCATTCGGATGGATTTGATGGAGTTTTGTAGCAGAAAAGGAAGAAAGCAAATGATGCTGTCAACCCCAACCTCTTTGCACTCAAACAGAAATAACTTGAGCTACAGAGGTCCAATTGATATGATTTCAGTGGCATTAGAAAGATAACTTCTAGAGCTTTCCAACGATATATAATATTATACCCTTTTTTCCATTTGATTCGGCCTCCTCCACGCTGAACTTGGGAAATCTCAAGTTCAGCGTGGAGCCCACGCACCAAAGGAGTCCAACGCACATCATCCCACGCTGAACTTGGGAAAATCCAAGTTCAGCATGGACTCAAAGGAAAACAATAAGGACGCGCTGCCTCCTCCGCGCTGAACTTGAGAATTTCCATATTCAACGTGGATTCAAAGCTCCAAAGGGTGTATACTGCTCTCATCCACGCTGAACTTGAGAATTCTCAAGTTCAGCGTAGACCTTAATAATCCAAGTGGTCCCCATTCATGTCCAAAGGCTACACGCAGAATTTATTTAATTTTTCATTATAATTTTATTTTATTTATAATTAGAAAAAGATATTATTTAGTTTAGAAAATATATTTTACATTAATTAGAATTAGATAAAAAAGGAAAAAGAATCAGTCCTTCGGGAATCTCTATTTTCTCTTCTACCTCATTCCGCACTTTACAGTTTTTACGAATCCTAGTTTTCTCTCTGAACCATGAGCAACTAAACCTCCACTGTTAAGGTTAGGAGCTCTATCTATTGTATAGATTGATACCATTACTTTTCTATTTTAATTCATTACACTTTATTTTATGAATTTGGATGGAACGGAAGTATGATCCTTGTTCTAATTGAGTTCTTGTATAATTTGAAAAAACTCTTTAATTGAAGAAATAACTTAATTTCTCTTAAATTTCTAATTATCTAGACTTAACGGGATACGTGACATATAATCCTCTCATATTTGGGTAATTAGGGTTTTTGTAACATATAAACTAGAATTGAACTTCACCCTTTAATTGGAATTAAGTGACCAAGGAATTTGCGGTTAATGAATTTTAGAGGAGACTAAAAAGGTCTAACGAATTAGGATTTAGTCACATATAATTTTTCATGAATTAAATCTTGCATGATTAAAATAGTTACTAAGAAAAGTCAATCTGGAAAATAGATATCTTTGAAACCTTAACTATTTCTCCATATATTATTCACATCTTGTTTACTGCTTACTTTTTTGATTTCCTGAATTTACTGTTTATGCTTTTGAACTCTCAAACACCATTTTCTTTATGTCTAACTAAGTAAATTATTTAACCATTGTTGTTTAATTCATCAATTCTCGTGGGATCGACCCTCATTCACTTGAGGTACTACTTGGTACGACCCGGTGCACTTGCCAGTTAGTTTGTGGGTTATAAATACCGCACCAAATTTTTGGCGCCATTACCGGAGAATGACTGTGATTGACAACTACTCGTTATTTGATTGCTTAGATTAGATAAATTTTTTTCTTTAATTAATTTTTTTTAGTATTATCAATTTTTAATTTTATTTTCCATTTTTTCTTTCTTTTCTTTCTTTTTCTTTTACATCCCACCTGCCCTAACTTCTTTTTATTTTCTTTTTTTTACTTTTAATTTTCCTAATATTTTTTTAACTTTCGTTCGCTCCCTTTTCTTTATTTTATCTTTCCTTTTTTATTTTCATTTTTTATTAGTTTCTTAATTATTTAATATCTTTTTTTTATTTTATTTTGTCTTTTATTTTTGTTTTTATTTTATTTTATTTTATTTTATTTTTATTTTTTCATTATTTTTCTATTTTATCAGTTTTATTTTTTTAAATATATATATTTTTTGATTTATTTTATTTAAATTTTTTCACTCTTAATTTTTGAAATTAAGTTTGGTATCCCCTTAGTTGTTTTATTCTTTCTAGTTATTTTACTTATTAAGTTTGAATTTTATACTCCGTTTTGCTTATTAGTTATTTTATTTTTTTATTCAGTTTATTTTTTTATTTTATTTTTCTTTTGTTTCGTTTTCTTTTATATTTTATTTTATTTTCATTTTTTTATTATTTTTATTTTTCTTTATGTTCTTTTTTCTTTACTTGCCTATTTACCACATGGTGCGTTTAATTCTGTTTGGTGTTTTGTGCTAAGGAAAAATAATGGAGAGAAATCACATGAGTTACTACTCACACCCAAGTAGTGATTCATATTATTGTGGATGGAGGAACTATCCAAATTTTGGTTGGCAAAGTCAAAACCAAAGAAACTTCAATGCTTCATGTTCCAACTATCAAGAGCCACCATTTTCTTATTCATACCAAGAACCACCACCTCTCTATCCATATCAAGAACCATCATCTTTTTACCCATATCAAAAGCCACCATCTCCCTATTCATACCAAGAACCATCTTCTTTTTACTCTTATCAAGAACCATCATCTCCTTTTTATTCATATCAAGAGCCACCATCTCCTTATTCATATCAAGAACCATCAGCTCTTGAGCTTCTCATGAAAGAATTCATACATGATATAAGGACGAGTGTAAAAAATATAGAGAAATATGTACAGTTGATTATCAAGTCCCAAGAAGAAGAACAAGCAAATTCTTTCCCAAGAGATATAATGCAAGATCCTATGGAAAAAAGTGAGAAAATCAAACAATGGAGTTCATACTCCAGTGAATTAGAGAACTTTCCACCCTCACACATGGAAGAAGAGGAAGATGCAAAAACAAAGGAGGAATATGCACCAACAAAGAAGGAGGATACACAAACAAAGGAGGTTGTAAAGGATGAAAATAATTATGGGAATCTACACTCCAATGAAGTAGAGACTGGCATAGAGGGTGGGTTTATTAATCCACCAATTTAAGAAGTTCTTGATGAAGGGTACATTCTAACCATCATACAACACCCAAATTTTGAAATCAAAGAAGTGAAGGCAACCAAGGAAAGCACTGAAAAGGGGATTGTTACCAAGAAATAGAAGAAAATATCCATAAAAAAGAGAAAGTTAGAAAAAAAACAATCCAACTTCTACACCAACAAGCAAGGTGAATCAAGCTAATCACAATAAAAGAAAGCTTGTTAGGAGGAATTTATATCAGGGGACACTAATCATCACCTCTCCCCCCTTGAAGTCATTTCTTTTAACCAACTGGAAGAAGAGGAAGAAAAATCAACAATCAAGTGTCAAGCTAGTGACATTAAAGAAGCTCTTGTTGGGAGGCAACCCAACTAGTAGTATCCTTAGTTTTGCAGTTGCTTTGGTTTTAATTTTATAGTTATTTTGATTTTAGCATTATAATTATTTTAGTTTTGGTTTTAAATTACTTTATCAAAATTTTTTTTTAGAATTTTTCATGTTTTACATGTGTTCTGGTCATGCAGAATGATTAGAATAGGAACAGGAGTAATTAAGAAGAATTTTTGACACCCTATTTTCATCTTTTCTTTGCTTGAGGACAAGCAAACTTTTACGTTTGGTATTGTCGCTTCGCTTTTGGCCTTTTCTGTGTATTTTAATAGCACCAAAGGGAGATGAATGTTCTTCATGGAGGAATGAGATGGCCACCAGCATAACTGAGGTGGTTGAGTTCCTTTCATTCTATTTCTCTTCTGTTCTTATTTGTTGCTTTGAATGCCTGCATGATTTTTAGTACTTTCAGTTCTTAGATTTAGTTTCATTCTGTTATTTGCTTTTAGTAAAAACAATAATTGTCTCATGTACTATTCATTGAGTTTGAATCTAAAAAGAAAATAAAAAGAAGTGATGTATTGCATGAGAAATTGAGTTTATATTTAAGAGTAGTCTTATTTACTTAAATGTGGTGGTGTTATCTGTGATTTTGAATGCATGATATGAACAGTGCATATGAATTTGAATCAAAGGATGTTGATGCATGAAGAATAGGAATTTAGAGAACTATTATGAATTCTCTGAATTAAACAAAAGCTTAATCCTTGAAGCAAAAGAAACAGCAAAAGAAAAATAAAAGCAAGGTCCAAGGCTCTGAGCATCAATGATTAAGGAGGTCAGACATGATTAAAAGCTCAAAGAGTTGTTTTCTTATTCATATGCTTGTGGTGTTCTTGTGTCAAGTAATCCTTGAGACAGAATATTTAAAGTCGAGGCCAAATACATTTAGCAGAGTATGCCAAAGGCTTTGAGCACCACTGTCTGGCAAAAACTGAAAGAAAAATCAGAACTTAAAGAGAGTTCCCCAGTCAAGTGCTTGTGGTGTTTTTGTGTCAAGTGAAGCTTGAGACAAAATATTTAGAGTCACGGCTAGGCTCAGGGTACAAAGCACCAAGAAAAAGAGAATTAAAGGAAATTTGTTGTGTTTAAGGATTAAAACTGAAGTATAAAGATCAGAGAATTCATAATATGATCCGAATTTTGATTCTGAATGACAGTAACATTCTTCTAACTCAAAGGATAGTGAGATGCTAAACCTATTCAGGATTGCAATTGTGAACCCCACTTCAAGAAGAGACATGAGCTTAATCGAACTCTCACTCTCATGCAAATTCACATCCTAGGCTTATATTAGTTTTGGTTGCTCGAGGACAAGTAATAATTCATGTTTGGTGTTGTGTTGCGTGAGCATCTTCTCTATCTTTTCCTAGTGAATTTGCATTCAAATTATTGAGTTTAATCAAGATTTAATATATTTTAGCCACTATGAATACTACTTTGAGTTGTGTGCATTTTCGTTTATTTCAGGTAGCATTCGGATTGATTTGATGGAGTTTTGTAGCAGAAAAGGAAGAAAGTGAATGATGCTATCAACCCCGACCTCATTGCACTCAAACAAAAATAACTTGAGCTACAGAGGTTCAATTGACGTGCTTTCAGCGGCATTGAAAAGCTAACTTCTAGAGCTTTCCAACGATATATAATAGTGTATTCTTCCATTTGATTTGGCCTCCTCCACACTGAACTTGAAAATTTCAAGTTCAGCGTGGAGCCCACGCACCAAAGGAGTCCAACGCACATCATCCCACGCTGAACTTGGGAAAATCCAAGTTTAGCGTGGACTCAAAGGAAAACAATAAGGAAGCGCTGCCTCCTCCATGTTAAACTTGAGAATTTCCATGTTTAGCGTGGATTCAAAAATCCAAAGGACGCATACTGCTCTCATCCACGCTGAACTTGAGAATTCTCAAGTTCAGCGTGGACCTTAATAATCCAAGTAGTCCCCATTCATGTCCAAAGGCTGCACGCAGAATTTATTTAATTTTTTATTAAACTTTTATTTTATTTATAATTAGGAAAATATATTATTTAGTTTAGGAAATATATTTTAAATTAATTAGGATTAGATATAAAAGGAAAAAGAATCAGCCCTTCGGGGATCTCTTCTTTCTCTTCTACCTCATTCCGCACTTTACACTTTTTACGAATCCTAGTTTTCTCTCTGAACCATGAGTAACTAAACCTCTACTGTTAAGGTTAGGAGCTCTGTCTATTGTATGGATTGATACCATTGCTTTTCTATTTTAATTCATGTATTGATTTATAATTCAAGAATTATTTTTGCTCTTTATTTTATGAATTTGGGTGGAATGGAAGTATGATCCTTGTTCTAATTGAGTTCTTGTATAACATGGAAAAGCTCTTTACTTGAACAACAGCTTGAAAACAATTTCTCTTAAATTTCTAATTATATGGACTTAACGGGATACGTGACATATAATCCTTTTATATTTGGGTAATTAGGGTTTTTGTGGCATATAAACTAGAATTGAACTTCACTCTCTAATTAGAATTAAGTGACCAAGGAATTGGAGGTTGATGAATTTTAGAGGAGACTAAAAAGGTCTAACGAATTAGGGTTTAGTCACATATAGTTTGCCATGAATTAAATTTTGCATGATTAAAATAGTTACTAAGAGAAGTCAATCCAGAAAATAGATATCTTTGAAGCCTTAACTATTTCTCCATATATTATTCACATCTTGTTTACTGCTTATTTTCTTGATTTCCTGAATTTACTATTTATGCTTTTGAACTCTCAAACACCATTTTCTGTATGTCTAACTAAGTAAATTATTTAAACATTGTTGCTTAATCCATCAATCCTCGTGGGATCGACCCTAATTTACTTGAGGTACTACTTGGTATGACCCGGTGTACTTTCCAGTTAGTTTGTGGGTTATAAATTCCGCACCATAAGCCACCATATTGGAACCAGCGTTATTTGCCATCACAATCTTTCCTCCAAACCGTGAAACTTGATCTCTTTGAGACCAAACTCTGATACCAATTGATGGTTATTATTGGCTAAGAGAAGGGGGGTTGAATCTTGACCTTCTTTTAGTGTTGCTTTTAATCTTGAGTTCTGTTGATATACAGTGAGTTGAAAGTAGGAGAGAATTTTGTTTTGTCTTCTGACGCGGTAGGAGCCAAAATAGAGTTACTTGCAAGATGTATAATAGTGAAATGTTGCTGAGTAGAGGAACCAGGAGATACTTTATATTTTGTCTCCTATATAGCAGAACCAGAAATAGAAAAGAGAATAGAAGATGACACACATATGTATACTGGTTCAGCTACTCAGTATAATGTAGAATTTCACTATTTTTTAATAGTGACAGAATTTCACTATTTTTCAACACAATTACATACAATAATTCTCCCTAGGATCTACTCAATCCTATCAGGAACAAGTCTAGTTTCTAACCCAAATTGAACTTGACTAGAAAATCACCATAGCTTTCAGCAGCAAAGTGCTAACCCAACTTATAAGGGAATCCCTTCAGGATCATGACAACAAAATAGAAAAACTAACAAAGAATTATGAAATAACTTATGATTTTTTCTCAAAGTTTATCTCTCTATCTTTTTCTATTTATTGACTTTTTCTTACAAACCTCACCAGTTTACCTTTTACCAATGAAACACAAAAAGACTAAACTGAGAAATTGATATACTCAATGAAAACCATGAAGGAGAAGAATGAATAGTTCATCGAGCTCTAGGAACCCAAACTTTATGCTCTCACTCCTTGCTCCAATCTTTGGCCGTTCACCCCTATTATAGAGGAGTGAAGCTTCCAGGACTTGAAACCTTGCTTCAGCACATGTTGCTTTTTCTTCTCCCAATAAACAGAGGCAGCAGCGGCGTTCACAAAGGAGAGAGAGGGTAGAAGTAGTGACTAAATCAAATATGCAACCATACCTTCAATTTTCTCTTTCATCCTTTTTCAAATTGATTCATAAATCTGAGCCCTTCAATCTTGCTTTGACTCCAAGTTTGTTTCTTAATCGTTGATAAGTAGCAGGGCACCATTGACTTCACTTTTTTCATTTTCTAAAATGGTGCTTGTGCACATAGGATTTTTTCAACAATTCTTGATGAAGCACAAATAGAAAAATTTTCTTTTTGTGATTTTCTTTTTTATGTGATTTTTTCTTTTTCTATAGCCATTTTTTACCTTCGCTTTTTGCTTGAAATCGAAAACTTGTTATCTGAGATTCGCTTTGCTCTAGTTTCAGAATTTCCTTTTCCTTTCTTTTTATTTTAGAGTGATATGATGTGAAAGAAAATATAAGAGAGAGTTTTGGTTTCGGTGGATGTGAATTAGTTCAAATGAAATAAAATTCAATTCAGTTTAGTTGGCACCAAGTTGAATGGATTTGTGTGTGGCCACCGTTTAGGCTTTTATTTGGATATGGGCCACTTACTTTCTTTTCTTTTATTTGGCTAGAGGCTTGCTTTTGTTCCTAATGAAAAAATTTGAGGTGAAGGCAAATGAATCTTAGGCCATGATTGAGTGTGTGTGTGTGGGCCAGATTTTATATGTCTTGAGTCATTGCTTTTTGGGCCAGTCTCAATTCATTTTGTTTTTTGCACACTAAAAAACCAAATCACACAAATAATTTGATAATAACCCAATCATGTTTAATCATTATTTTAATCATAGTTTAATTCTTTAAACTCTAGAGAAACAATAGAAGATTACTGAAGACAGCAGCAGTTGTCCAAGGTGCCATGAGTGGAAAAAACTCTTCTTCACACTCTTCAAGATTGCCCTTTCATCATACACATGCAACAATTTTGTCAACAACGAATCAAAGTATTCCTTCTTTTTCATAGAACTTTCAAGATTGATTGAAAACTAACCTGAGCTCTGGAACCTTAGTCAATATGATTCGCCTTGGTCTCTGGAATTCATCATTGCATGCAACACAACCTGGAGGTATAGGAACGAACTTATCTTCAACAATCAGAACCTGCATATAAAGATAACTATTCCTGATTTGCACATTTATTACTTATACCTATTTCTATCATTTTTGCGACATTCTCATTCCCTATTTCTATCTTTGGTTCTCACCCTATTATACTCTCACATTTTTTAAAGGATGGATAAAAAGGAGAACAATTGAGATTAGCAAATGTTCCTTGTAGATTCAGTTTTTAACCTTCGAAAATTTTTCCTTTCTTGAGTTATTTATGATTCTATTTCTTTTAAAGAGGGGAAGAAGTTATAATTATGTTGTATATGTATTTATATTATTTTTAAAAGGACTCTTATGAATGAAATGTATTAATAGTGATGTGAAAATATTTATGTATGTGTATATTTGTATGATTCATTTTTAATGTGATTGTATGTAATTTAATTTCAATTCATGTATCTCTTAAATTAAAAAAAAAAAAAACTATACTGCTTTTTGAAGAAAGGTCACTAGGATAATTATGTTAAGGCTCCTATATTATGTAGTTATATAAGTAAGTAACAGTAATGTACTTGCCATCAGCGATATTATAATTCGAACATGGTATTCTGTTAGCTAGTGAGAGTGCTACATATATTAATTAAAAAAAAACAAGAAGCTTGGCAAGTTCTTAATGGATAACAATGGCAAAAAGATATATAACTTTGAAACAAATGTCGTAAATGAAAAAATAATAAAGATGACAAGAAATAAAAATTTAGAAAAAGAAAAATAGAAATGACAAAGTGCATAAGGAAGAAAAGTATTCAAACTTGAGCTCCAAAACTCTTACATGGAGTTACAACACATATTTTTGTGCATCAATGTGATTGAAACTTTGCAAAGTATATGTGCACCTTGTGACACCATGGAAGCTTACCTAACTCCAAATTCATTGACCTATTTATAGAAAAAAATCTCTTGAAGAAATTGAATTTTGTCTCTCTTTGTCTCCTCAACCCTAACTTACTATTTTGTTTTTTAAATTTTTTTATTTTTCATGGTATCTTTCAATCTAGTAGGTCAATGATTAATCTATCACAAGTTAAAACTCCATTTAAAGATTTATTACTAGCCAATGAATGACTTAAAGATGGCAACACTATCCAGACCCACCGGTACTTATTCTACCCCTACCCGATCAGGACGGATAATTACCCAATCCGGTGCAGGACAAGTTTTTGGCAGGGTAGAGTTTTAGACGAGGGAGGGATGGGGTCGGATTTAGGAAATACCCGTCCCAGTATATATATAAAATAATTAATAAAATTATTAATAATATTGTATAATTTTTAAGTTTTACTTTAATTTATATTATGTATTTGATGGTAGTTATGTAAATTTTGAAATTTAATTTTATTTGTTGTATTTTAATAATTATAGGGGCCGATAGAGGCAGGGTGGGTACTCGCGGAGACAGATTAGGATTCAATTTTTTACTATCCACAAATAAGAGCGGGGCAAGTTCTATGCGAATTATTATAGAGCTGGACGAGATCGGGTAGGGCAAAAATCCATCCTTACCTGCCGTATTGCCACCCCTAGAGGAATTTTATATATAAGGCGAGATTTAAATTTCCTGATATTTGCTTAAAGGAGCTAGTAAACTAACCACTAGATCAACTTAAGTAGGTTTGTTTTTGAAGAATTTTGAGATAAACAATGCTACATAGCCAGCAAATATTATCATTTTTAGCCAGCACTTAGCCAGTAATAATTTGCACCCATATTTTCAGATATTTTACACACAAAAAGTATATAATTTGCATATATATATATATATATATATATATATATATATATATATATATATATATATATATATATATTGTTGAGTCAATTAAGGATGACCAAATTAGCGAGTTTGTATTGTGTAAAACAACAATAAGAAGAATATCATTAAAAATGATATCAAGTCCTGTTTGGAAAGCTATATATGAAGAATTCATCTAAGGAAGAAGGCAATAATTTGGGCAAAATTTATAATACATAAAATTCGCTAATTACTGTCGGATTTTGCATGGGACGTTTTTGCTAATTTACCGTCGAAGTATATGTAGAATTGCTATGATATTTTGTCTAGACAAAATATTACCGTCCATCCAAAATCTAACAGTAAATTTTTGCGCAACTGGAAAATTTATGGCGCCAACAATATCGTCAGATTTACCGGCGAAAAAATTCGATAGTAACACCAAAAAATAAAATGCGTCATTTTGGTAACCGTCATATCTTTACTGTTGGAGTTTTTCGCCAATAAATTCGATGGTAAATTTGGGATAAATTTAAAACTCTCTCTCTCTCTCTCTCTCTCTCTCTCTCTCTCCCTCTCTCTCTCTCTCTCTCTCTCTCTACATTGGTGGTTGTCGAAATCCTCTTCCATCGCTGCCACATCGTAAAAGGTGGCCGGCAATGCTGTGGGGTCTAGGAGCCTAACTCTGCCGCGTCTCCACCCTACCACCGCCACTGTGTCATTGCCGCCATAATCCACACCACGTTAGAGGTAAGCAGTTTCTTCATTTTGTTTATTTTTTGCAAAGAAAAAAAAATCCTAAACCCTATTTTACTAAACGGATTTTACTCCCTACTCTATTCACCACCGCCTTGCCACTTCCCACGCCCCCACTACCACAGATAAATTTCCATTCAACTTTTTTTTATAATTTTTTTGTTATTTTGTTGTATTATTATAACTTTATTAAATTATTTATTAAATTTTTTTTATGAAATGTGTGATTATTGTTGTATTTATAAATTTTTTGTGATTATCAAATGGAAATTGGTGAAACTTTTTTGTAACGAAATTGCAAAGAAAGCACATTTTGTTCCACGGTTCAAGTTTGATTGCATTTGAAGCAGTCTTGTGAATATCATTGTTGGTCAATTTTTAGGACCGTTACCCACTTGCTTGTAGTAATTAATAAAAAAAAGAAGTAGAAGAAAGAAGGCAAGAGTACAAAAGGAGTTTCATTTTGAATTTGCACCTTGTTAGTTAGGAATATCTTTAAGAAAGTTGCTTAAATTTTTTGTTGTTCGCTATTGCCATATATTTATTTTATACAAAGGATTAAGCCTCCATTTTCTATGTGTATGGAAATTTCTGTCATGTCTTTATATCTTTGAAGCTTGTCTCTATCTCCTTTTAACTACAAATACTACAAGAAACCATAATCTGTGGATTGTGTGAGTGCATGAATCTTGAAAACTGATTTGAGGAAAAGCACTTCATTTTCTGTCTAATATTTGTCCTAGAAGGTGCATCTTGTTGATTTGATGAAAATGATTTTGAAGAAACTATGTGTGATAATTTTCAATATTTATTTTCATTTCTTTGTGCTTATATTTCTGTGAACTAATAATATTGAAGAATAATGGTTTGTCTACCCAAACTAGAAAATTCTAGAATGCTGATTATTTTAAATGCATGCTTTTCAGTTGATCCTCAATAACATGAGTCATTGTTTTTATTACAAATTTACTCTCTTTCAAAGTATTTTATAGTTTTCCATGATTTAGAAGCCATTAAAGGTATATTTCTCTCTAATTACGAACTCTGTTGTGTAATACTTCTAAGAATACGATGTATTGATGGATAAATTTGAGTATTTGATGTGAATAATTTCTTTAGTTGATAGTTTCTAATTCTATGAGCCTGAAACATGAAGTACTAAATTATCAGAAATAGATTTTAACTTGTTGGAATGACTGCTTATAAATTCACCAAAAAGCACATGATTGATATCTAGTCTACTAGCATCAAACATGTTTAAGTTAAGCATCAAGTTTAACCAATTATTTTTTCACTTAAAACCATCTTTGTTTCTGTTTTGTATGATGTAGGCATTGAACTAACGACCACTCCTAACCATGGAGAAATCAAAAATAAAATTATATATATGTTTGGTTGGTGTACTTTATATATTTTGTGTTTTATATTCATATAATCTTTTGAAGGTTGTGGAAGGCTTAAAGAAGAGGGGTTGAATCTATGACTTTCTTTAAGTTAATGAAATAATCCTTTTAAAATAAACTTTCAATCTGAATCTATTTGAACTCAGCAGCGAAAAATTTATGAGACAATTTTATTTTGTCTCATGAATATCAGAAAACAGAACCGAACAGGGAAGAGAGAAGCTGACACCATCATGTATCCTGGTTCGGTTGCCTTGTGCAACGCAACCTACATCCAGGATTTACTCTCAAGTTCTAACCTAATTTGACTTTGGCTATGTTAATACCTAACTCTTCACTCTTAGTGCTAACCCAACTAAGAAAGGGGTACCTCACAAGTACAAGATACAAGACACAGAATCAACCCAAAGAAATCTGAAATCACTCTAGGCTTTTCACTCATGTGTATCTCTTTGCCTCTTTCCACTCTTAGGCTCTTTCAATGACTTTCTCATTCAGCCTTTTACCTCAAGAAATTACAGAAAGATAAACATTGAAAAGAAAATTACAATTTGTAAAACATGAAGGAGATTGATGCTTCAACAGTCTCTTTGCTATGTGATGAACCATATTTGCTTGCCTCTGACTTAATTCTTCATTCTGGAAGAATGCCCTTTTGACTAGGAAGCACTGTCCAAGTTGATGAACTTCTTCAGAGAACTCTTCTCAGAACATACACCTCAAAACACTGGTTATCTCTCCTTAGCTTCAGAATCATGAAAAATTGTCTTTTATATCTCCTTGCATGTTACTGAGTTGCTCTCTCCTAAGTCAACTCCTCGAGCTGTGTGCTGCCAAGTTAGCCTTTCACTATCTTCCATTAATCCCTAAATTATAGATTTTGGAACAGACCCTTTTTGCTTGATCAAAGACATTTGAGTAGCAAAGAGAAAGTTGTTCACTGGTAAATCCAAATCCGAACCATTAATAATGTGCTTTGGGTCCAAGAAACTTTGTGAACCATTGATTTACAGAAGCAGAGATCAAAAACTTCTTTCTTCATTTAACCAAAAATGGTATTGCAGAAAGTTGGAGAAGAAGTGAAGAAATTAATATGCATGCAAATGGAAATAAATTACCTTTAACTTTTGACTCAACTTGATGGGTTTGATTTGGGTGATTAGACCTTTGCTTTCTTTGATTAAGCTTTCTCTTTCTTTCTTCTTTGATGAAATGAAGAAGGAACGGAGCTCTCTCTCTTTTGTTCTGATGCTGACCGAAACAAGTAGAGAGAGAGAAGTCTTCAATCTTGGATGAGAAGCTTGATAGAGTCAACTTAGACTTGGGTTGGCTTTCTTCGTCTTCAGCCCAAGTGATTTCTTTGCTTAACACCTTTGGGCTTTTAGTGCTTTATTGCCCATTTTGTTTCTGATTTAATTTCCATCATATTGGGCTGCTGCAATAATATTTCTTTGTTCTAAATTAATTTGGGCTTTATTTGAAAGTGTATCACACTATGAAAGCTTCAGATTTTTGTTCAATTTATTTGGGCTGTTGCATTATTGAAATTTAGCATGCATCACTTAAAACAAAATCATCAAAACTAATTGGGTAGTTGGCCCAATAAAATTAATGTTTGTCATCATCAATTATGTTAGTTAATTTCTTAACTCAACAATCTCCTCCTTGATGACAAACATAATTAAAACATTAATTAAAAGGAATTGAATTTGAATAAAGTTAAGAAACTTCCCTTTGAATGATGTTACTTGCTTTTGTGTTGCTCCCCCGTTCTTTTTCAAGAAATGCTCTCCCTGGATTTAAGCTCTTCTTTTCATTCCTGTTTGCATATACTTATTTGGAACCAAAAAAATGCTATATACTATCCAAGGATGCAGCAAATAGTAATAGTTTCAAACAGTTATAACATCTCATAAAACATGGCTAAGTGGATTTATTTAGCCCAAAATCGAGTCAAAACAAATCAGCAATTATAACAAATATCTAGCTCAAATTTTAACCAAAACAGAGCATCAAGACTAGCAATGGCAAAGCAGAACAACAAATCATGTAAAACAAATTCACATTCACATGCCAAAAAAAATACAGCAGTAGCAAAATTTCAAATTCTACTACTCCCCCTTTTGTTATCAAAGGTGGAACAAAAAGAACTAAAATCTGCAACAAAATTTTAGTTCAAAGTCCAAAACAAGTGAATAACTAAAATTAAGTAAAGTCTTACAGTCATCCGAACCATCCTCTTCAGAACCAGAATCTTCTTCAGAATCAGTGGCAGCATCGTCATTCTCTTGGAGATTACCAATGAACTTCATGAAGACAGCCACTCTATCTTTGGGTTTTTTGAGAAAATTCTCATGCTTGCTAGCGAGCTTCCTATATTCTCTGCTCATAGCAATCATATGATTTGATTAGGAGACAAACTCTTGGGCCACATCTTTAACAACAATAAACAAAGCAGATTTTTGTCCATTGGAGATTGAGGTGCCCTCGCTGGAAGGAGGAGAAGAATCCTCAAGAATGAAATCATCATATTTATCATCATCTAGAACCACCCTTTCAGAGCGAGTAGGTCGCTTTTGCTGTTTCACTGATCCACCTCCCTTTAGATATGAATGTCTATTTTCTTAATCCTCATTGGACAAATCAACACCAAAATGCTCAAAAATACAAGTTAGAAACATGCCATAAAGAAAGGCTTTATCTTTCTCACTTCTACCAGAATTAAACATGTATCTTACCATCAAATAAGTAAAGAAGATTTTTGTTTTAGTGAGTAGGGCATACAAAACAAGAGTTCAGTGTAAGATACCCTTTGATATGAACCGCTCTGAGGAAGTATCATGTGATTTACAATACGGTGTAACTGAGCACGTTCATAACCCAGGGCTTTATGAGTAGGGGTGATGCCATCAATCAGAGAAACATGTTCACAAATATGAGCCAGAGCATCATTGAAAGAGATACCAACTCCTTCATCCCACTTAACAGAAGTATATGCACAAGCCCCATCATCAGTATATTTCAATGAATCACTAATTGTTTCATTGTTTAACATAATGTCTCGACCCTTAACATAAGAATGCACACTACCCTCATGATAAATCATGTTAGCATAAAACTCTTTGACCAAAAGTGGGTAAACAGGCTTTTTGATGTTAAAGAGAAGATTTCAGTCCAGAAATTCCAAATTTTTAACAAAAGAAAAACCTTTCTTTTTCAGATTTGGTAAATCAACCAAAAAGACTCGACATCACAAAGAAAAAATAATTTTATTTTATTAAAAAATTAAAACAAAAAGTAATTTTAAATTTGAAAACTTTTTACTAAAGGACAAAAAGAACAAATTAAAATAAAATGAAACACATGTATGATGTAACACTCATTTTGTAACACCCTAATTAGCCTAAACTTTACCTCGCATCGTAAAGCAAACGTTAATCAAGGATTACGATAGTTCTAAAATCGTGTGTATATATATATATATATATATATATATATATATATATAGAAAGAATAGTATAAGCTAGAAGCCCGATGAAGAATATAGCTCAAAAACAGGATTTGAAAAGCACAAAACATACTATCAAAACTACTGACTTACAGCACAAGAAACAGATGTGATATAACAAAATATAAGGAGTATAATATCATAATAATCTAGCTACGACTTGCGGAGTTTAAGCCGGCTAGCTGTATATATAGATAAACAGAAACCTGACAGTAAAAACAGCTTATACAAATTTTGTTCTCTCATACACAAGCCTTTAGGCAAAGCAAAATACAAAAGTCAGAGACATATACAAAATAATTCAAAAGATACTCAAAAGGTATTCGGATCATCCGCTCCTGTTACCAACCAAACAACTCACCGAGGTGGGTTGTGACTTGCATCTAAAAAATATAACAGAAATATGGTATGAGAACTGGAGGTTCTCAGTATGGTAACAATGCCCAGTGATGTAGGATATAAGACCCCGGGACACCAAAGGCAATCCTAGACTCCATATCCATCACAAGAATTCAAACTTAAAGCATTCTAAAACAAATAAGCATAATTATATAAAGCCTTAATCATAAATTAACAGGGTACTATATCTTAGGGGAGTTCTATTCAAACCAAACACTGTTGTTCCACAGCCTTCACCAACCTATCCTCCATGCGATCCCATCGCCACCGCCTTCCGAATCTCCTCATTCCCAGTAGAAAATCACAATTATACACAATGCAAGTAAGTCACAAATAGAAGCATATAAAGCAAGTAATTCAAATAGCAATTAGGCATGTTATACAATTAGGCAAGCAATTACAAGTTGGCAAAGTAAACAAGTAGATAGAAAATGCACATGATGAACGCCTGCCTTATTGGCTATGATATCACATTGTCGATTCAACTGCCAACCCGACACATCTCCATGGAGATGGCCCTTTGGAATCATCATATGGAAAGCCCCGAGATATAGTGCTCGGATCACTGTCTAGGATTTTGCGCCTGCACACTCTATTGATCCAAAGGGATGCAAGCGGGATACTCTTGCCACGAACCTCACATCTCAATGCAAGTGGGACGAACCACCACCCTTACGCCGCCGCCGCTACCTCGACAGGCAGGATCCATCCACCGTCCCTGCTGGGCGCATAGTGTCTCATAATCATAAAACAGTAGTACAGTGGTATTTCAGAAAACATTTTTAACACATCAGTGATTCTTCATCACACATTCGAGTCCTCGACTCATCTCAACCACTGCCAATTTACATTTCCATTACGAACTCAACGGTCCCTCAGTGCCCATCTCATATATCAACATTCATCACATACCATCGAACCATCCTCAGAATGCCAGAAACCTAGGCCTCCATTATCTAAGTTTCCAAAATAATATCATTTAAAACCCTTAAATCCTTTCCCATGTATTAAATATCCAAAACTAGGCCTAAGAGTCTTAAAATGGTGTTACAGAAGCTTACAACCTTGTTGAGAAGGTAGAATAGTTGAAAACAAAGAAAAATTTGAGAAATAGGGCGTGTGCATACGCACAGGGGTGTGCATACGCACACTCTGGAGAGTTTTAAAACGTGTGTGTACGCATAGGGGTGTGCGTACGCATAGGTGCCAAAATTCACAAAGTCTGTTCGCTCGCACAACCTATGCCAGCACCACCAACAGACTGGCCTTCCCAACGTGTGCGTGCGCACAGGACTGTGCGTACGCATAGGTTGCAATTTCTCATTGTTGTGTGCGCGCACAAGCTGTGCTAATGCTGCAAGCAGACTATCTACATCTGCGCGTGTGTACGCACAGGTCTGTGCGTGCGCACAGGTTAAAATTTTTACAGAGGTGTGCATACGCACAAGATGTGCGTGCACACATATCAGAAATCACAAAATTCTGCAACTCTGAAAATTTTCAAATTTTTAACACCAACCTTGAATGATCATAACTTCCTCTACAAAATTCCAAATTTTGCAAACTTTATATCAATTTAAAGGGTTTTCAATGAACTTTACTTCTAAACAAATTTCACCCAATTTTAAAAATCGAGGCAAAATTTATTATCAAACAAAGTTTACCAAAAACCAACTTTTACCCAAAATCACAATTTTCACAATTTCTTTGTAAAACACAACCGAAACTAAACCAAACCATTCCAAACTCTAATTTTCATCAAAATCAATCCTCTATATCATATTACACCAGACTTACCACATTTTACTTCACCTATCCTCATCCTCAACCTCAACATCAATATATCACATTATAATCAAACCTTATTAACATTTTTCCAACTACATTATCAATTCATCAACATCAATATCACATATATCAACACAATTCACTTCTCAGCTTCACAAATCATTCCTCCTCATCATATCATCACCAATCATCAAAATCAAACTAAATAATCATTAATTCATCTTAAATCATCATACAACAACATTCAACAACTCATCAACCATTCAAATCCAAACCTATCATATGGGTTACTAGTCTAAGTGTCCATGAATATTATATACTACATAGAGAAAACCGAACCCATACCTTGGTCGATTTTCAATATGTCCCAAAACTCAAAGTGAGCACCACAAAGATCACCAACAAGCTTTCCAACACAATCAAAGCTACCAATAAGTTCCAATAGCTCCCAAACTCACAAAAATCAAGCTATACATATATAAATCATCACAAATCAACCTAGGACTTATCATAAATAAAAATTTCAAAAGAGTTCAATGTCTCTTACCTTTCCCAATAGCTTTGGAAGCCAAAACTCAATGCTAAGCAAGGATTAGAATGAACCTAAACATCCAAAATCACAAAAACTCACTTAATCCCAAGCCCTAGGAACTCGAAAATTTGAAGAGAAGAACTGAGAGGGATTCGAGCTTTCCTTACCAGTTTTTTATATGGGTTTTGTAAAGTTCTTAACAAGGAACGCGTAGCCGCAAACGGTGCGACGATCGGATCTCTGTAGCTCAAGATATGAGCTTGAGAAGATGATGATGAATAGTGCTCGATCTCTTCTCCCTTCCCTCTTTCAATTTCTGATGTGTGTGTGTTTGTGAGAGGGTAAGGGTTCATTATTGAGCCCTTGTATATGTTGGGCTTGGGACCAATTTGGGCCCGATCCAACCCGTTAGCGTTTTTAGCCCGTTTGGCCTAACTTTGGGCCAAACCTTTAAAATTAACGCCTGGTTTTCCATTTCTAATATTTTTCTCAGGTTTTTTACTGTTTTCACTTTTTCTCGCGCAGCACCGGCAGACTTGAACCGGTTCAACCGGTTCAACTGCCGGTTCGCAGGTCTTTACGATTTTTAACAGAAAATATATTTTCTGACTCAGAAAGACCTACTAAGTCCAAAAATCACCTTTAAATCCTCAAATTCTTTCTCTAACTTTTTGGAATCTAATTTGAGCATTATAATCACTTAATTAACCGATTGATTAGTTACAGTTCTTACACATTTGGGCCTAGAGGTGGTTCATCTTAAGGAAACATGTATGGACCACCCAGAATTTGAAATTAAAGATAGGCCTAGATGATTCAGCACATGCAATAAGGCCAGAGAACGCTGTTTAGAGAGAAGGTTCTTTATTTGACCAGAATTGTCTCATACTTATTTATGAGACAAAAACTCTAACAAACACATCAGCAACTTTCAAACAATGAATCATAGCTTAAAATCCCTAGACTAGTCCTAAGCATGCAAAATCTATCCTCAGCTAGTGGTTTAGTGAAAATATCAACTAATTGCTCCTCTGATTTAACAAATTGAATGCTAATATCCACCTTTTGAACATGTTCACTTATTGAGTGAAATCTCACTTCAATATGCTTAGTCCTAAGTGCAAAACTGGATTTTTAGAAATATTAAATGCACTCATATTATCACACAACAAGGAAATATTTTCAGCATTTAATTTGTAATCAGCAAGCTGTGTTTTTAACCACATAAGATGAGAACAATAAGAAGAAGCAACTATATACTTAGCCTCTGCAGTGGATCAAGCCACTGTTGATTGCTTCTTACTTGACCAAACATTCAAAGACTTTCCAAGGAAGCAACATAAGCCTGATGTGCTCCTTCTATCAAATCTATCACCAGTAAGATCTGCATCACAATAACCAACTGCAGAAAAATCATCAATCTTAGGATACCATAAACCAAAATTGGATGTGACATGAACATATCTAATGATCCTCTTAACTGCAGAAGATTAGACTCTTTTGGTTTTGATTGGAATCTTGAACACATTCCAACACTTTGCACAATATCAGGTCTAGAGGAAGTTAAGTACATAAGAGAGCCGATCATTCCTCTATACCTAGTCTCATCTACATCTTTCTCAGTTTCTCCCTTTTCTAATTTTGAATTAGGGTGCATGGGAGTTTTCATGGGTTTGGCATTATCCATACCAAATTTCTTAACTAGTTTCTTGGCATACTTCTCTTGATGAATAAAAATATCATTTTGGTTTGCTTGATTTGAAGCCCAAGGAAAAAATTAAGTTCACCCATTATACTCATGTCAAATTCACTTGTCATGAGGTTTCTGAATTCAGAACAAAGGGATTCATTGGCTGATCCAAAGATAATATCATCAACATATATTTGGACTAGAATGAAAGAATCATTAGAATTCTTAATAAATAGAGTAGTGTTCGTGGTGCCTCTTTGAAAACCATTTTTCAAAAGGAAAGAGCTAAGCCTCTCATACCAAGCTCTAGGAGCAAGTCTTAAACCATAGAAATCTTTAGATAGTTTGAAAACATGGTTAGGAAATTCTTTATTTTCAAAATCAGGTGGCTATGCCACATACACTTCTCTATCTATCACACCGTTCAAAAATGCACATTTCACATCCATTTGATATAATTTAAAACCACAAAAGACAGCATAGGCTAAGAGAAGCCTTATAGCTTCTATTCGGGAAACAGGGGCAAATGATTCATCAAAGTCTATTCTTTCTTCTTGGTCATATCCTTGTGCCACTAGCATCGCTTTATTTCTTGCAATGCTACCATCCTCTCCTAGTTTGGTGCCAGTCACTTTCTTTTCATTTGGTTTTGGAACCAATGTCCAAACTTGGTTCTTTTCTAACTCATGAAGCTCATCGTCCATTGCCTTTACCCAAGAATGGCCATCAAGGGCTTCCTTGACATTTTGAGGCTCCATTTGAGAGAGAAAGGTAGTATTTGATTCTTCATTTGCCTTTCTAGTTGAAGAACAAGTCTTGACACCATGAGAGACATCCCCAATGATAAATTCCTCAGGATAATTCTTCAAGAATCTCCCTTCACGAGGTCTGGTGGACTTGGAGATAGATTCAGTCACCAAAGGATTTAGAAAACTGTTGGTTTCAGGATTTCCTTCAGATTCATGGGACAAAACAGAATTGTCTCTTGTTGGATTTTTAGCAGCTATAATTTTTGGTTCAGCTTGTCCAAAATTTTCATTTTCATAATTTTGTGTAGTTTCATCATCCTTTTGAGCTTGATTTCCTGCATCACAGTCTTCTAAAATACTTTGAACCAGGTTAGTATCGCAAAATATAGCATGTATGGACTCCTCAATTATCCTAGCATCTTGATGATAAACTCTATATGCTTTACTAGTTGTGGAATATCTTACAAATAAACACTCATACGCCTTTGGATTGAATTTCCCCAAATTATCTTTGTTATTAAGAACAAAACATTTGCATCCAAAGATGTGCAAGTAGTCCAAGTTTGGAGGGTAACCTTTCCAAAGTTCATAAGGAGTTTTCTTCAAAAATTTCTTTATGATAATTCTATTCAAAATGTGGCAAGTTGTGTTAACCGCTTCAGCCCAAAGGAATTTTGGAACATTGCTCTCACAAAGCATAGCTCTTGTCATTTCTTGAATGCTTCTATTTATTCTTTCCACAACACCATTTTGTTGTGGTGTCCTTGGACAAGAGAAGTTGTTAGATATTCCAAATTCCTCACAAAAAGAGTCAAATAATTGATTTTCAAATTTAGTTATATGATCACTTCTTATAGAAGAGATCTTTAAATCCTTTTCATTTTGAATTTTCTTGCTAAAAGCTTCAAAGGCCGAAAAGGCTTCATTTTTGTGTGCAATAAATAAAACCCAACTAAACCTAGAATAGTCATCCACAATCACTAAGCCATAATGTTTACCACCTAGGCTTTGAGTTCTTGTTGGACCAAATAAATTAATATGTAGCAATTCAAGTGATCTTTTAGTAGAGATGTCTTCCTTTGATTTAAATGAACTTTTTATTTGTTTTCCCATTTGGCAAGCATCACAAGTGATGTCTTTGTCAAACCTTATCAAAGGAAGACCTCTTACTAAACCTTTCTTGACAAGTTTGTTTATTTGAAACATACTTGCATGACCCAATCTCTTATGCCATAGTCACTTTTCAGATTCTTTAAAATGAAAACAAGTTACATTTTGATCCTTTGGTTCATCAAGGGTAAGTCCATACACATTATTATAATGCTTAGCAATAAAAAGCACTTCATTGGTCTTTTCATTTACTACACAGCATTAAAGTCTTTTGAAAGTCAGTAAATATCCTAAGGCACACAGTTGTCTTATACTCAAAAGATTGTGCCTCAAGCTATTTACCAAAAAAACATCATCAATGAAAGTAAAGTGATTATTACCTACTTTTCCAACAACAACTATTTTACCTTTTTCATCATCTCCAAAGGTCACAAAACCTCCATCATACTTGTTTTGTTTGATGAAGAAAGTTGACCTTCTAGTCATGTGCCTTGAGCATCTACTATCCAAGTACCACATATCCCTTTTGTTCTTAGACGCTAGGCAAATCTGCATTAAAACTTTAAGTAACCTTAGGTATCCAAATTAATTTGGATCCTTTGAAGTTAATCCATCTTAGTTGCCCAAGTGCATTGAAATCACAAACAACATTGTAAATTTGGTTTTCTACTATTCTTTTTTCAATGAAACATTGTGAATATGAGTAACCAAATTTCTTGCAGTTAAAACAATGATTTTCTGATGCATATTGCTAAAATTAAGGTGAGTTATTGTCTTGGAAATGAATAAAGGACTGGAATTTTCTGGTTTTTGGAAGAGGTGCATTTCTTTTGACAAACTGATTTTTGTTGTAATTGTTCCTCTTTGCAAAAGTGTTCCAACCAGAATTTTCGAAAGCATTTGGACTTTTTGAATAAGGTTTTGTTGTAAAATGGTGGATTTTTGAAAGCAACATCCGTATTCAAAATATATCCCAAACCTGACTTATTTGATGTAGGTTCGATTTTTTATTAGGGCTCAATTTCACTAGTGTAAAATTCATCAAATTCCTCTTCATGTGTGGGAACATATCCATGACCCGGTTTGTTGGGATTGGATTTAGTTTTTTATGAAGAAGTCACAAATTTCATAGAAGAATCATTAAAAACTGCACTTTCTCTGGTGACATAACCTAAACCAGATTTTTCAAACAGTGGTCTTTGACTTGCAAGTAATTTGTCCAAGTTACTAGAACTTTGAGCAAATTTTGCTAAATCACCATTCAGCCTTTTAACCATTTTATTTAATCTTTCATTTTCAGCAATAAGCTCTTGAGAATGATCCATAATGTGCTTTTCTTTTAGTTTTCCAAGTTCAGATTTTAGAAATCTGTTTTCTTCAATAATATCCAAAGTACATTCAGTTTTCTTCACCTTTTCTCTCAAAAAATTATTTTCAGCTTTCAACATTTCTTTTTCAGATTTATACTTGGTGTATTATTCCAACAGTTTTGAAGAATTTAGTGTAAGATCATCAATTATAGCATGTAAATCATCTATGGACAAGTCATAATAATTTACCTCATCAAGCTGATCATTACCAGCCATGAAGCAGATTTTATCTTCACCTTTAGAATCTTCTTCTTCATTCGAGTCATTCTCAAGATCCTCCCAAGATGTCATGAGCACTCTCTTCTTTTCTTTCTTCCCTTTGTCCTCCTTCTTGAGCTTTGGACAGTTGAGCTTAAAATGTCCAGCCTCCTTGCAATGATGACAGGTCACTTTGCTCAAATCCTTTTTGTAATCCTTTGAGCTTGAACCCTTGTATTTGCCTTTGTTCTTCATTATCCTTCTAAGTCTCCTAACAAAAAAAACAAGTTCACCATCTGAAATACCATCACTTGACTCACTCTCTTTTGATTCTATTTTTGACTTGAGGGTTGTTTCCTTTTTCTTTGAGTCCGGGTTTGTGTGTGTGACTTCATATGGCAATGAGTTTTCCTCTCATCTCATCATAGGTTATAGGGCTTAGGTTATTGCTCTCGGCTAGGATAGTGGCAGTGGTCTCCCATTCCTTTGTATGGCTTCTAAGGAGTTTTCTTACTAGAGTTTGTTCTGAGTAGGTTGTACCCATAGCATCAAGGTTATTGATTATGATTGAAAATCTCTCAAACACTTCATAAACGCTTTCTCCATCCTTCATATTAAACATCTCGTATTCCTTTCGCAGCATATCAATACTTGTTTCTTTGACCTGTTTAGTGTCTTGGTGTGTAACCTAGAGTTTCTCCCAAATTTTTTTGGCTGTCTTGCATCTAGACACCTTTCGGTACTCCTCAAAGCTGATAGCACAGTGAAGAAGGTCGATGAATTTAGCATTCAGCTCCATTTTCTCCTTGTCGTCATCATTCCACTCAGCTTCTTCTTTTGGAGTCACCACTCCATTAGCACTTGTTTTTGTTGGAATTTTGGGGCCGCTTACAATAATCTTCCATATGTTGTAGTCAATGGATTGAATGAAGATCCTCATCCTTTCTTTCCAGCAGGCATAGTTTTTTTCGTTGAAGAAGGGAGGCCTGTTGTTTGACGGGCCTTCAATTAGAGTATCGGTAACTGTGGTTGTTCCCAAGTTGTTCGCCATTGGACCTTTGCTCCAAAAGGTGAAGCTTGATTCTTGAGACCTTGACTCCTGATACCAATTAAAGGTTATGGAAGGCTTTGAGAAGGGGGATTGAATCTATGACCTTCTTAAAGTTAATGAAATAACCCTTTTAAAACAAACTTTCAGTCTGAATCTGTTTGAACTCAACAGTAAAAAATTTATGAGACAATTTTATTTTGTCTCATGAATATCAGAAAACAGAATAGAGTAGGAAAGAGAAAAGCTGACACCATCATGTATCCTGATTCGGTTGCCTTGTGCAATGCAACCTACATCCAGTATCCACCACAACAGTGGTGGAATTTCCACTATAGTTAAAGTATTACATACACCAATTCCACAGGATTGACACAATCCTTTCACTCTCAAGTTCTAACCTAACTTGACTTTGGCTATGCTAATACCTAACTCTTCACCCTTAGTGCTAACCCAACTAAGAAAGGGGTACCTCACAGGTACAAGATACAAGACACAGAATCAACCCAAAGAAAATTGAAATCACTCTAGGCTTTTCACTCATGTGTATCTCTCTGCCTCTTTCCACTCTTAGGCTCTTTCAATGACTCTCTCATTCAGCCATTTACCTCAAGAAATTACAAAAAGATAAACATTGAAAAGAAAATTACAATCTGTAAAACATGAAGGAGATTGATGCTTCAACAGCCTCTTTGCTATGTGATGAACCAGATTTGCTTGCCTCTAACTTAGTTCCTCATTCTAGCAGAATGCCCCTTTGACTAGGAAGCACTGTCCAAGTTGATGAACTTCTTCAAAGAACTCTTCTCAGAACATACACTTCAAAATACTGGTTATCTCTCCTTAGCTTCAGAATCATGAAAAATTGTCTTTTATATCTACTTGCATGTAGCTGAGTTGCTCTCTTCTAAGTCAACTCCTCGAGCTGTGTGCTGCCAACTTAGCCTTTCACTATCTTCCATTAATCCCTAAATTAAGGATTTTGGAACATACCCTTCTTGCTTGACCGAAGACATTTGAGTAGCAAAGAGAAAGTTATTCTGTGATAAACCCAAATTCGAACCATTAATAATGTGCTTTGGCTCCAAGAAACTTTGTGAACCATTGATTTACAACAGCAGAGATCAAAGACTTCTTTCTTCATTTAACCAAAAAAAAGTATCGCAGAAAGTTGGAGAAGAAGTGAAGAAATTAACATGCATGAAAATGGAAATAAATCACCATTAACTTTTGACTCAACTTGATGGGTTTAATTTGGGTGATTAGACCTTTGCTTTCTTTGATTAAACTTTCTCTTTCTTTCTTCTTTGATGAAATAAATAAGGAACGAAGCTCTCTCTTTTTTGTTCTGATGCTGACCGAAGTAAGTAGAGAGAGGAAAGTCTTCAATCTTGGATGAGAAGCTTGATGGAGTCAACTTGGACTTGTGTTGGCTTTCTTCTTCTTCAGCCCAAGTGATTTCTTTGCTTAACACTTTTGGGCTTTTAGTGCTTTATAGCCCTTTTTGTTTCTGATTTAATATCCATCATATTGGGCTGCTGCAATAATATTTCTTTGTTCTAAATTAATTTGGGCTTTATTTAAAAGTATAGCGCACTATGAAAGTTTCAGATTTTTGTTCCATTTATTTGGGCTGTTGCATTATTGAAATTTAGCCTACATCACATAAAACAAAATCATCAAAACTAATTGGATAATTGGCCCAATAAAATTAATGTTTGTCATCATCAATTATGTTAGTTAATTTCTTAACTCAACATCTTTTTTACTATGTATATTCTTTTTAAATTGGTATTTTCCAACAAAACTAGACATAAGAGTACAATAAGACCAAACCAAAATGAGAGTATGATTAGGGTCATAAAATTATTATTTTTATTAAAAAATATTATTGTCAAAATTTTTGTAGGATAATTCTAATGATATAATAATTTATTTTTTAAATATTATTTTATTACATAATATTATCGTCAATTTTTTAGAAAAATTTTCGATGATAATTAGCAAATAAAAATGGCCACCTAAAAATAATTAGCGCCGAAAGATTTTTGACAGTAATTAGCATCGAATTTTTAAAAGGTGTTGGTAAACAGTTACTAGTGACGTTTATATTGTTAAAAGTTTTTTAAGAATTTTACTGGTAGATCTGACCATTTTTAGCAATTTTTGTAGTATTAGATCATATACACAACCTTTGTTTTTTTTTTTTTTGAGTGTGCTTATATTTTTCTATTGTCTAGACTTAAAGGCTTGTTTATGTGAGTTTCTAAAAAAATATCATATTTCGAGTTATCTTTTTTTAAAGGATCTTATGAAAAAATAAAAGTAATTTTATATTTGGATATCTCATGTAAAAAGATTTTTTTATCTATCAATTATGTTTGGGTATAACATTATTAAAAGTATTTTTTATTTATTTATTACATGAAGAACATCTTTTTTTAAAGAAAAAATATCTTTTAAAAAATGATATAAATTGCAGTTTCTCAAAAAAGATGTTTGTTTTTTTATTTTTCTAGTACTTTTACTTTTACTACTAGAAATTTGCCAAAGACGTTAAAAAATAGAAATACAAAAAATAATGGCGCTCAAACATGCACTAAGCTTATATTAAGAGATACAAAAAATAGAGTTGATTACACAAAAGTCATTTATTCTTTTGTTTGAGTATTTGATTTTAAAAGTGTACTGTAATTAAAGTGTACTTGAGTTTTCTTATCTAAGTTGGGTTAATACTTAGAGATTATTAAGTTCGGGATTAACTTAAGTGTGTTACAAGAGTGCGAATCTATTAGAATTGATATTTGTAATTAATCTTGAATATAATAAAAATTTTATCATTATTATGGTAGAGATTGAACGTAGAATACATTACATTTTGTAGTTGAATAAGGATATATCGTGGTATTATTCTTCTATCTCCCTCGTCTCTATGATTTTTTCAATTTTGTTATGTTATTTTTGTCATTGCGAGACGAAATAAAAATAAAAATAATCTCCTGAATTTAGTATACTGTACCGTTAGTTTTATTAAACACTATAAGTGATTTCTTTATTCAACTCTCCTTTTCCAACTATATATATATGTAACACAAAATGTGTCAAAAAACTTGCAAAACCATTTTCAATTTGTTCTTAAATGACTATTTTAAAATTTAAAAGAGAAACTTTGCCCGTGTAAAAATACTTCAAATTTTTCAATTTCAAAAATCATAAAATGAGACAATGTATTTTTTTTTGACATTAAATAATGTTTTGTTGGACAAAACGACTGAGTTTTTGGCTTGGGCCTTCCTTCTCTTCTATCGATCATTGCCTCGCATAAATGCTTCGTGGAGAAGTTAAAAAAGGGTCCTTACGCCAATGAGTCTTAGCTCAAGTAGCACAAGTTTTTCTTTTTTATTAAGAAGTCTCAAGTTCGAGTCTCATCTTTTGCAAACTTGACCAAAAAAAAAAGGGATATCATGTGTGTGTGAATATAGTGTGTGTGAGTATGTAACTTAGAATTGGGGATTGTCCAATCCATTGAAAAAAAAAAGGGCCTTTACTTTTCCCTCACATTTGCTTTAATTTCCAGATTGACATCATTGATGTGCTTTGGTTAGCAATTATTTTGTAGGAGAAAAAAACGAAAACAAAAATGAAAGCAAAACAAGACCTTAAAAAAAACTGATAAAGATAATAAGGATGTGAAATATTTCATAACAAATTTGAAATATATATATTGTATGTACTGTCATGATTAAGAAAGGGAACAATTTATAATTTTATATGTATCGAATAATACATGACCACGGACAAGATAATTGATAGTTGCAACTTGCAACAGATACTAAAACTAAATTTATAATCTATTCGATCCATATATAAGTACCACAAATAACAATCTGTCAAAAAACAAAATCACAAATAACAAGCATGATTACAGAAAGGAAGACACGAATAAATGAATTGAGCAATAATTACGAGCTGAGCTGATATGTAAATTGCCAAGACACTTATGTAATTTTGTACTAGGCCAGCAGGAAGAAACCAATTAACAGCGAAGTACAAAGAATTAAGCTAGCTTGAGACACAGATGTTCGAACCCTGATGGCTGAAGATTTTTTCCCAGTGCCGCGTGTTCCCATCCCGCCTCGTCTTCTTCTGACGCCAAGTACTGCAAGCTTTCTGTTGTTGTTGAAAAAGAGGCTCGCCCTATGGTATGGAAACAGTGTCTTGTGCTGGCTAATAACTTGAGTTGTTTGTGCATCTAAGATTGCAGCACCATGTTCCCCAAGAGCTTTATGGGTCATTAACAAGAGAGTGACAAAAGAAGCACACAGAATCCTTCTTCTATCGATCATCATACTGACGCAAACTAAATGCTTAGTGTTCAGTAAAGCGATTAAGAATCAACAGAAAGACAGGAATCGATATGCAGAGTCGTGGGGTTGGAGGATTATCATTTATCAATCGGGTTGGATCTAGATTCTAGACTTAGTCCTCACATGTGGTGGTAGTTGTTGCAGTGGGATCAGGTTAACACACCACGGCCTAACTTTTTGTTTTTAAAATAATTTTTTTGGTGACTTTGTTTTTAAAATAATTGAAGCAGCTATTTGGACGCCAAACGAGTTTGATTTTTGGTTAAATTTGCCAAAATTTTGTTGATCTTTTGGAACTTACGATGTTTTTTTTTTTTTTACAGAAAAATACTAGAAAAAAATTTATTCTTTTAATAAATAATTAGTTATTAATATTTAAAAATATAAATTAAAATATGTTATTGAATTATTAAATTAAAAAATTGGGTTAATAATTAAAAGTGATGGACGAAAATAATAAATTATGATAACAGTATTTCTTTTTTTACATAGCCTATTTTTAATAGAATATTTCGAATGTCAAAATAATAGTTTACTTTATTTCTTTTATGAAAAATAACTTTTGGTCCTTATTATGAAATATTTATTTTTTAGTTCTGATATTTATATATGTTTTTATATAATTATATTAGATGTATATTAAAATAAATTATTAAAATTAGATATTAATATAAAATCTACATTAGAATATAAAATATATATTAAAAGTAAATTAAAGAGTAAAGTATTGTTTTTGTCCCTAACATTTGCGGTAAATTTTAAAGTTGTCTCTAACGTTTCAATCGTCTTATTTAAGTCCCTAACGTTTTAAAATTGACTCAATGTTGTCCTGCCGTTAGGGATTCGTTAATAGAATTGACGGCTGAATAAAATTGAGACGATTTTGAAACGTTAGTCACTTAAATAGGACGAAAAATGTTGAAAACGAAAATAATACTTTACTCTAAATTAAATAATATATATTTATCCATAAATATATAATAACTAATTTTAATAATTAAATAATATTTATATCACTAATTCATTGTATTAAGTACTAGTATGATATGTTGAATACTACATAACAAAATAAAATATTAATGTGATAATATATGGCATATCGTGGGCATTCAAACGTTTATGTTGTCCATACTTAACATAACAGACTAAACAAAAAAATTAAATATTTTTTATTTTATTAGAACAAAATATACTTCAAATTTTATAAGGATTAAACTTGAAAAAAAAAAGATATTTTATAGAAATCAAGAACTCATTTATCCTTTTCTTTTTAAGTGTCATAATGATAAATAAAATCATTACTCAACAATTAACTATGAAGCACAGAGACGGACACAGACATGGACACGAACATGACACGACACGCGGCACAGTGACACGCGAATTCTAAAAAGTTATCGGACACGGGGACACGCATATATTAATAATATAATATATTCATTAAATAGAGATATGTTTTAATAGAGATCTTTTCAAAAACAACCATATAATATGCATTTCTTCTTAAAGTATATAGGTACTCAAAAGATAAAATCCTAAGCTCCTATGTCTTAATAGAGATAGTAAGAATTTCGTACATCACATGAACACGAAAAAAAAAAGTTATCTAAAGTCATATTATTTCTCCATCATATATGGTTGATATCTTTATCATTAGAAAAAGTCACTCTTTCTAACTCCGGTTCATCAAGAGAAAGGTGAGCAACTTCAAGAACACCATTTTCTTCATCAATTGGTGAAAAAATATCTCCAATAATATCCCACATCATAGTTTCTCCTTTATTGTATTGTGGAGTTTTTCTTGAAAGAAGACGAAGATTAGTGTGGACAAATATTAAATTTTATGCACGTTTAAGCTTCAACTTGTTTCTTTTTAGGAAATGGATAAAAGAATATGTGTTCCAATTTCTTTCACAACAAGAAAATGAAGATGGTTGCCCTAGTAGCCTAAGAGCAATTAGTTGAAGAAATTTTGCTTTACCACAATGAATTAGCCACCATGACTTTGCATCAACTATGCCTCTATCAGTCAAAGAGTCATAATCATCAAAGACATAGAATTAAGAAGAGGCCTCCTTTGGGGATCACTCCATCCATCACTTACAATGCTCACTCCCTTTCCACTCCATGAATTCTTAGTAGGTTCTAACATTCTCTTCACATGTTTTTTCTCTTTCTCAAGCAAATTTGTCCTCAATTTATTATATTCAAGAGGAATATAACCATGAATTTAATTATTAGCAGCATAAGAAAAAACTTTGACAAAATACGGATTTTTTGCTAGATGAAAAGGTAATTCAGATGAAAAAAAACATTCTAACAATATGTAAATCTAGAGTCTCCCTTGTATTCACATTAAAAACTTTCTCTAAAGGTCCAATAGCTCTTCTTTTTCTTGAATCAAGGTCACTTGCATTAGATAACGGTAGAAGAGGAATTGACTTAGCATTTTTACTTTTATGCAACAATGTACTTTCACTATCAAGTTTCTTAAGTTCTTCAAGCATTGTTGATGTAACTTTTGCACAAAATCTAATTTCTGTTTTTGAAATCTTCAATAAATATACTCTTACTCTAATATAAGAACCACTGAATAAAATCTTACAAAATTTACATTAAAATTTAAGATTTTCAACTCCTTTAATTTTATCTTTCTTTGTTACAAATTTTTATAAAGGCTTATCAACACTTTCTTTAAAATGGTTTTGAACACTCTCTGAATTCATCCCTCGTAATCTTACAATAATTTAAAAACCAAAATTATTTTTTTCTAAGTTAATTTCTTGAGCAAAATAGAACTAAAAAAAGCAAGGAGAAAAAATAAAATCAAAGAAAATTATTATATAATACTAAACATTTGTGTAAGTAAGCTGAGTTCATTCGCAGGTATTATTGTTTACTAAAATATTTAACACTTCACAAACATAAGTTCATTTTTAATAATATTAGGAAGACACTTAATTTGGCACTTAATTTTTTATTGCAAGCTTTTGTACTATTTCCAAGCCCCATGCCATGTATGTGTCACAAACTATGCTTGTGATTCTGTTACTCCTACCATCCCTGGAATTGTCCCTTATAAGCATTTCAAGATCATTAGGCATGGTTCTCACCCTTAAAGCAATTAAACCAGCCACATCACTTCTATCATCTTCAGGTCCTAACTTCTAACTCATCACAAAGTGAGACTAGCTCCACTTTTGAACCATCAAGAGTAATCTTACCATTCATTGCATTAAGAACCACTCTTGTGGTTGAACTCAGGATTCACAAAGGTAACTTTGCAGCCATGTTGAATTAGTTTGTGCGATAAATGCATTAAAGGGTTCACATGCTCCTGTGTTGGAAATGGCAGAACTAGAACATGTTTTAGACTTATCTTTCTTATTAATTATTATATATGCTAAAAAAACACATTAACAATCAATCCAGTTTTTTTTCTTTTGTTTTTTTTTCTGTGTCTTTCTATTACTTTCTAGTTTCTAATCTTCTCATAGCACCAGTAAAAAATTTTGAAAGAAGTCTCTAATAATACCTAATTCTAGAAACACAAAACAAAACAAAACCAAACCAAGAAGATGCACAGAATAAAATGAAATTCAGAATCAAATGAAAGCACAAAACTGACAAAACAAATCAGAACCAAAGAGAAGCACAGAGGCCAAAGTAAAATAGAAATACAGAACCAGAAATTGATTGATGGAAAAATAAACATTCTCCCTTACTTGAAATGGAGGATGCGAAAGAGCACAGTGGAAGAGCACAGCAGAAGAGCACGAGAGCAGGACAACGGTTACGATAGAAGTGGTGACCGGAGAGACGGCGAACACGGCAGCGAGAACTGGAGCAATAACGACAACATGTGGTGGCTGGAGAAGCAGTGAACGGCAGCGAACAGCAATGACAAGCACCACAGAAGAAGTGGCGGTAGTGAAGAGGAGATGTTGAGATTAAGAGTGAGTGAGTGTGAAGAGGGACGACGAACATCCACGGCAGTGACGACCGAAGATGGTGGTAGACTGGCAGTGAGGAAAGGGTGAGCGGGTGTGGAGCCACTGAGCCAGAGACGGGTTTAGGGAGTGGAAGTGGAAAGTTATGTTTTTAACTTTTGTTAAAGTGAAAGGGTAAAACTGAGGAGAACCTTCCAAAATGCTATTGGGTCGTGTCCGTCCGTGTCTGGGCCGTGCCCTGGTCGTGTCCGGCTGATTTTTTTTTTTTTTGTTTTTTGGACAGGACACGTTTGGACACGGAAGACATGCATTTCAGACGAGTGTCTCTCTGTGTCATGTCCAAAATGTGTCTGACATGCCGACATAACAATTAAATAAAATTTCTATGCCTCATAGACAGTTAAACATAAAATAAAAATACAAAAAATTAGAATCACGCATTTTGAGAATTTGGGATAAATTAAATCAATTCAACTCTTATATATCTAGTAATCTAGGTAATTTTATTCAAAAATGATATATACACATTAAAAATTAATCATTATATATTTGTGTATAAATATATATATTATTTAATTTATTTTTAATATTTTTCTATATTTTAATAATATATATATATATATATATATTTGATTTGCTCACTATTTTTTATATATACGTAAAACTGTTGAATATTGTAACTTAGTATTTAAATTGTTATATTATCTAAAATATGATACTAAATATCTTTGTAAATATAAAAAAAAATTAATCTATATTATAGAATAATTATTTACTTTAAATTCCTATAAAATTTTGATAATTTTATTTATGTTCCTTCATATAATGTATCCTACTATTTCAAACAAGAACTAGAACAAATAATTCAAACAAAAGAATTATAGAATAGCCCAAAACTAAATTTCATAACATTTACAGAGTCAACACTTCGTTTTAAGCCTCTCTATATATATATACTCTTAGTACAACATTTATAATATAAATACAAAAATGTTCCTACTATAAAACGCCATTGTCCTTTTTAGCAAAGTTTTGAAAATTGAATGGCTCATTGAACTATTTTAATTATTAATTTATTGGATTATTGGTTCAATTAATTCAACTATAGTTAAATTGAAATAATTATTTTATAATAAAATAATAAATAAAATATAAATAAACACATTAAAATATAATTACAATCAACTCAATATTTGTATAAGAATTTTAATTTTGTTGTTTGACTTGATAAATCTAAAGAAAACATATAAAAAGATGATGGATTCAATAAAAATAAATAAACTCCACTTAAAATGAGAACAAAATCAAATATTTTTAAATTCAGTGTTTGTATTATTCGGCTTTTAGTACCAAAAAATTTGGTGCTAATTTTGCACAGAGTTATTTTAAATGAATTTTTCATTAAGTAAAGTAACAGCTTTGAGATATTTACATCATAGAGTTTGATCATAGTTGCAGCAAAATTGAAACCAAAGCATGTCAGTTAATAGCTCATTATTTATTCAGCCCTCACTCTCATTAATCAATAAATATCCCCTTTCTTAATTCTTAAAAAATTGTCACACAAAAAAATTGATCTACCTTAATGTGCTGAAATAATAAATTTAATAAAAAAACTGATTCACAACAAGATAAATGATAAATCATACTCCTAACTACTTCATTTAAAATAAGGGCAAAAAAGTTCATCATAAGATGCATTAATGCGAAAGTTACATTACAGGTGAAGTTATTAGCATGATAAGAAAATCAAAGCTTCAGAAGTACATACACGATAAATCGTTAAATTCATAAATGAAGAAACATGGTCCACCTATTAGCTACCTCTTAGAAACTCTATAACTTTATTTAGGATATCATAATCTTTTAGAGTTTTTGTCACTGTAATTTAACAAACTAAAATGTAACAAAAGTATATATAAGAGTTTGTAGCCATTTTAATTCAAGAAAGATGCACAAAATCTCAACTAAGTATTAATCAGCAAATGTCATAACTTGCGGTTGAGCACTTCATTTGAACTCAAAATGAACAGCAGTTATTTAAAACAAAAACAAAAAGCCAAACTAACATAATTTTATTGTTTTGAAAGACAGAAACTACATCAAGATAAGAGTAAACATAATAGAATCAAGAACATCATCAACAATAATTTCAACTGTTAAAATTATTTAAAATTATTCAATCCAGTAATAACAACAAGATTCACAGATTAACTAATAACAATTATTCGACAATTATTGTTACAAAAACAATTAATATCTAGGGCTAGAAGCTAGAACAAAGCAAAGCTGATGAGACAGTGGCTGGCAAGATAGTGGCTGACGTGGTGGGACATAGTTGGCACCGGCGGGATAGTGGATGCGTGACGATAGTTAGAGGTGAGTGTAAAATCCATGAAATTAGTAAATAATTAACAATAAATTATTTATTATTTAAAAAAATTAAAAAATTAAATCTTATAGTTTAATGAAGTAAAAGTAATTAAAATATAAGTTTTAACACTAATTTTAAAAATTTTGGCCCAAAATTAAGCCGTCAAGCCAAACTAGTTGAACCAAACCCACATTGGACCTAAGGCTCAACCAACTCACCCAACACTTAAGATATTTCAGCCTTTCCTACCTCGTAACATGAGTTCCACACTGAAAACATAAGGGGGAGGAGAGCAAAGAACCCCAAACCCTTGCACCAATTTCATATCCACATAACTTTCAATTCGAAACTTTGAGCATTAGTGCGCAAAAATTGAACTCGCACAACTTTACCGGCAAGTACACCGGGTCATCCAAGTAATACATCAAGTGAATGATGGTCGATCCCACGAGGATTGTTAGATTGAGCAAGTAATAGTTATCTTGCTGGACTTAGTCAGGTGAAAAATAAAGAAAGTAGTTGTTAAAGCGCATAAAACAAAATAATAAAGAAGAGCAATTAAAGGTTGGTGTAAAATCAATAGAAGAAAACAGTTAAGGTCTCGGAGAAGTTTATCTTTCTGAATTAATACTTCTTACTAATCAAGTTGGGTTGGTCTAGTAATTAGCTCACTAGTCCGCTTAAGCAAGTGTCGGGGGTTCGAATCCCGCCTTGTGCATGCAACAACCCATTGGCCAGCGGCAAACCCTTAAATGGAGCTCAGTACCGCGGCGTATTAGTCCTTGGCCTGCTGGGCTGGGAGATACTGTGAGAAACAAAAAAAACAATGAATAATTCATTCTATGGCAAACTGTAAGTGATTAAACACTAATCCCTTAGCAATTTAATCTCCTCTAATCCTACTAAAATGGCACAAACAAGGTCAGTTATTTCATATCAGATGATGAAGTTCAGAAAACTAGTTTAGCACCACAAAAACCTCAATTACCCAAAGCTGACTGAATTTTATGTCATATATCCTAATTAGTCCAGGTAAATTGCAACTTACGAGGAGTGTTTTCAAGCTATAGTTCAGGCGACCTTGGTCAGAGTATCACACCAGAGCTCATGTAGAAAAAAGGTTATACTTCCGTTCCACCCAGTTTCATTAGATTAAGAACTAAAACACACCTTAGAATTGAATCAAACATATATTAAGATAGAAAAGTAATAATATTAATCCATGAAAACTAACAGAGCTCCTAACCTTAACTAGGAGGTTTAGTTGCTCATAACTTTACAAAGAAAATAGGTTTTTGAAAAGTATGGAAAAAGATCTGTTGTATCTAAACCTAAGTGATCTCCTCCTTAAATACTAAATGCTAGACCTTAAAGATATTATTTTAAATTAGAAATTATAGAAATAAAATAAATTAAGCCTGAGAAGTGCTAAAATCTACGTGAAGGCCCAATAGCATGTGAAACGGACAGCAAGGTGGCATTCAACGCCAGGATTGGGCGTTGAACGCCCAAAGAGGAGTGGCGCCTCTGCCTTCATGCCCCGTTGTTGGCATTGAACGCGTGATTTGGGTCGCGAATTTGGGGCCCTCTTGGCCCAATTTTTGGAGTATTGAAGAAAGGCGAATGAACATACACAGAGGGGGTGGGGACCTCATTACACACATTACATAGATAATTAGGAGTAGGAGTAGTGTAGTTTAGGAAATTTTCTCTTAGGGTTTACTTAAATTTTATTGTAGAATTTTATAGTTTTAGTTTGATCTTGGATTTTGTTCATCTTTATTGTAAGTACTCTTTAATTTCCTCTTTAATTACATTACTCTTGCTACTTTGTCTTATGGTTCAAGTTAATTTGTTAATATATGCGATTTTGATTTCTTGAATCTTTTGTTTATGAATTTGTTCTTTTATGAATTATATATGCTTGATTCAGTTTCTATTGTTGATATTGTGAATAGTTTGGTTATAGTTTTCATTATCCTTTGCAATATACCATGTGTTTTGTTTTTATGCCCACAAGGTGTTTGTGAAAATGTCAACTATAGATTTTGAGTAGATTTACACATCTTTACTTAGGACATGAGTTCCTAGGATACTAGAGTCATAATGTCTAACATTTAGTGGTAATTCTTGAGTTGTTAGTTGACTCTTGTTTCCATTGTTGCTAGCTTTTTACTAATGTCAATTAGTAAGTTAGCTAGGACTTCTGGATTAAGGTCAATTATGCTTGCTTGACTTACTCCTCGATATCAGGGGTTGACAAAGTGAGATTAACTTATCATAGTTGACATAGTTGTGGTTATAACGATGATAGGATTCCTTAATTCTCATTTCCAAGTCAAGACTCTTTTATGCATTTATAGCATTTTCACTAAGTTTTGATCTTGTTTTCTTTTTTTGCAATAATTTCCTTTTGATCATTTGTTAGTTCTTTTATTTCTTATTTCTTTTAATCTTTCATTCCTTGATTGAAGAAATCCCTTTCTTTACAACCAAGAGTGTGACATCTCATTTGCATAGTTCGAGGGAGACGACTCGGGATTTCAAACTCTCGGCTATTTTTGTTAATTGTGACATCTTTTTATTAAACTTTGATGTTGGGAATTTAATTGTCGGTTTGGACTATGCTATCAACGGAGTGATTCTTATTTTGAGAAATTCTAGATCCGCACAAATCCTATTCATCAAACCTAATGAAAAAAAGAAGTAATGAGGTAATAAGGTGCACAAAGAAAAGAAAGTAGAGTAGTGAAAGAAATTGATACTCATCCCGGGTGCACAGAGAACAACGTTATTGTTGTGCTTTATGATAAGGAAAAACAACAAAACAAAAGGATAGATAAGGGGGGGTTTTCCTACTAGACCTCTAAGATACCTGTTAGCAACCTAGGTCACCGGAAAGGATTCCCTACTAGACCTTCAAAGAACTTGTCCTTGACAACCTAGATCAGAGGGATGAAAATTGAATCACTCAATTTTCTCCATGCAACCAGCGAAGCAAATCAGTCACCTCACTTAATCACACAATAAAAACGTGCTTAAAAGCAACTGAAATTTATTCATCAAAGTTATGTAAATTGTCTCACCAAAGGTGTTTAAATAGGCACCTAATAATTAACTAAAAGATAAGATAACTAATTTAAATCAGATTTGATCTTATTGGATTAGATCAGATTTAATTTAAATTTAAAATCCCTAAAAATACTACTAAGCATAACAGATTTAAAATAAGTCTTCTAACAAACTTTTGACCACATAACAAACTAAAACAAGAGTCTAGAATTTTGAAATTTAAAAATAAATTATGCCTCCCACTGAATTCGGAAAGCATTATTGAGCTTCTTGCTGTCCTAACTTAGCCCAATGGGCCTTGCCCATTCTTCCTTGGTTAGAACTTGATGTAACTTCATATGCACAAGCGCTGCCAGGTTTCCAAAACTCTCCTTGAGCTTCTTTGCACGTGCTCTAGTGATGGGACCTTCTAAAAGTGTGAAATTCCCATTCTGCCCTTTTGTCTTAGAATGCCCCTGTTGTCTTTCCGAGCATGTATCATTCCCTCCTTCCTCAAAAAGATTCGTCCTCGAATCTGTGTTCATATCAAAAGGAGAGAGATCAGAAATATTGAAAGTAGTAGAGACATTATACTCACCTGGTAGGTCAATCTTGTAGGCGTTGTCATTGATCTTCTCAAGCACTTGGAATGGGCCATCCCTTCTAGCATTAAGTTTAGTCTTCCTCTGAGCAGAAAATCTCTCCTTCCTCAAATGTACCCAAACCCAATCTCCTGGTTCGAAGACTATATGCTTTCAGTTTTTGTTAACCCTTTCAGCCGTGGTTTTGTTCTTCCTCTCAATTAGGTCACGAGCCTTTGCATGTATTGCTTTAACTTTCTCAGCCTTTCTAGCTCCATTTAAACTAATAATATCACTCAAAGGTAAAGGCATTAAATCTAAGACAGTGAGAGGATTAAAATCATAGACAAGTTCAAAGGGAGAAAACCAGTGGAAGAATGGATTATCCTGTTATAAGCAAACTCAATAAAAGGTAAACAATCTTCCCAGGTTTTCAAATTCTTACCAACAACAGCACGCAATAAGGTTCCCAATGTCCTATTTACGACTTCAGTTTGACCATCAGTTTGAGGGTGACAAGTAGTTGAGTATAACAATTTTGTTCCCAGCTTACTCCACAAAACTTTCCAAAAGTGACTTAAGAATTTGACATCATGATCAGAAACAATAGTTTAGGGAACACCATGTAAACGCACAACTTCTCGAAAGAATAGGTCAGCAATATGTGTGGCATCATCAGTTTTATGACAAGCAATGAAATGAGCCATTTTACTAAATCTATCTACCACAACAAAAATGCTATCTCGACCTCTCCTAGTTCTAGGCAAACCAAGAACAAAATCCATAGAAATATCAACCCATGGATGCACAGGAACAGGTAAAGGAGTATACAAACCATGCGGTAAAGACTTAGATTTAGCTTGTTTACATGCAATGCATTTAGCACAAAATTTTTCAACATCTTTACGCATGTGGAGCCAGTAAAAATGCTCAGATAAAACATCCAAAGTCTTATGCACACCAAAATGATCCATCAAACCCCCACTATGTGATTCTAGAACAAGTAACTCCCTAATAGAACAAGTAGGTACACAAATTCTATTACCCCGAAAAAGAAAGCCATCATGCTTATAGAATTTGTTATATGCACCATGTTCACATGCAGCATAGATAGAGGCAAAAGCAGAATCAGTTGCATACAATTCCTTCATACACTCAAAACCTAACAGTTTAGAAGTAAGGGTTGTGATTAAGGAATACCTTCTAGATAATGCATCAGCAACCACATTCTCTTTACCTTGCTTATAGACGATTATATATGGAAAGGATTTAAAGAATTCTATCCATTTTGCATGTCTCTTGTTAAGCTTCCCTTGGCCCTTCAAGTGTTTGAGGGATTCATGGTCAGTATGTACCACAAATTCCTTAGGTAGCAAATAATGCTGCCACACTTCCAAAGCTCGCACCAAGGCATAAAGCTCTTTATCATAAGTGGAATAGTTGAGGTGGGCCCCATTCAACTTCTCACTGAAATAGGCGATTGCTCGCTTTTCCTGCATCAAAACAGCACCTATACCAATTCCGGAAGCATCACATTTGATTTCAAAAATTTTAGAAAAATCTGGTAAAATAAGAATGGGGGCAGAACACAATAATTCTTTCAAGGTGTTAAAGGCAAGTTCTTGTTCCTGATCCCATTTAAATTTGACATGTTTCTTGATGATTTCAGTTAAAGGTGCAGCAATAGTAGAAAAATCTTTAACAAACCTCCGATTAAAACCCGCAAGACCGTGAAAACTTCTAACATCAGAGACATTCTGAGGTGTGGGCCATTCTCTAATAGCCTTCAACTTCTTGTCATCTACCTTAATTCCTGCAGAACTTATCACAAAACTTAGGAATACGACTTTACTCAGACAAAACGAGCACTTTTGGAGATTAGCATACAATTTTTCCTTTCTAAGTACCTCTAAAACAGATTGAACATGCAAAATATGATCATCAAGACATTTACTGTAGATAAGGATATCATCAAAATAAACAACCACAAATTTACCTAAAAACTCTCGCAAAACATGATTCATTAGTCTCATGAATGTACTAGGTGCATTAGTCAAACCAAATGGCATAACTAACCACTCATAAAAACCATATTTAGTTTTGAAAGCTGTTTTCCATTCATCGCCAAGTTTCATTCGTATTTGATGATAACCACTCCTTAAATCTATTTTAGTAAAAATAACAGAACCATGCAATTCATCAAGCATATCATCAAGTCTAGGAATAGGATGGCGATACTTTACCGTAATCTTATTTCCAGCTCTACAGTCAACACACATCCTCCATGAGCCATCCTTCTTGGGCACTAATAGTACTGGAACAGCATAAGGACTCATGCTTTCTCTCACAAAACCCTTAGCCAAAAGGTCCTCGACTTGCCGTTGCAGTTCCTTCGTCTCCTCATGATTGGTCCGGTAAGCTGGCCGGTTAGGAATGCTCGATCCGAGGACAAAGTCAATCTGATGTTCAATGCCTCGTAATGGAGGTAAACCTGAGGGCATCTCATCCAAAAATACATCGCCAAATTCCTGCAAGATTGAAATAAAAGTACTAGGCAGGTTATGGTTAGTTTCAATGATAGAAAGTAAAGACTCTCTAAATCGTACTAACACCAATATTTTTTGCCCTAAACTAGCATGCTTCAGATCCCTTTCTTTGGCATAAAAACATATTTTGTTTGCACTCTCACTCTCCACAGATGCTTCTCTTTTAGAACTCTCTTTTTCACTCAGACCCTGACTCTTTTTCTCACACGTTTCATCTCTCAAAGCCCTCTCTTTACCCTCTTGTTTTTCAATTTTCGCACATCCTAAAGACTCTTTAGTAGATTTGCATATGCTTAGTTGCTCCAAGTACACTTCTTTAGGTGTCAAAGGTGCAAGGGTAATCTTCTTCCCAGGATAAGTGAAGGAGTATCGGTTTGTGAAACCATCATGGACCACCTTCCTATCATACTGCCATGGACGGCCTAGGAGTAGATGACAAGCTTGCATAGAAACCACGTCACAAAGTACCTCATCACTATATCTCCCAATAGAGAACTGTATGCGGGCTTGCTTCATAACCTTCAACTCACCAACATCACTTAGCCACTCCAATTTGTAAGGGTTAGGGTGTTTGGTGCATTTCAACCCCAATTTTATGATCAAAGTAGAGCTAGCAATGTTTGTATGACTTCCAGCATCAATGATCATGAGTCCAACCTTACCTCCCAATAAAACTTTTGTATGAAAGATGTTCTCTTGCTGTTCTAGACGATCATCCTTGGCTTGTACATTTAAGATCCGCCTAGTGACAAGGGTTTCGCCACTAACAGCATACTCAACTATATCTTCATTATTTGTAGCATCATCCGTATGTGGCATGTCTTCATACCCATCTGAGTTATCAGATTCTGAGAAAATATCATTTGCTTTAATTACCATGGTCCTTTTATTTGGACACTCGGAAGCATAATGGCCTAATTCGCGGCACTTAAAGCAGGTGATATCACGATGCTGTGCAGGAGGTTTAGAAGTGGGATTAGGTGTGGACGGCTTCCTGTGCTGCTCTGTGGGCTTCTCCTTTAATTCGGTAGGTTTGGATCCAGTCTTCTCCCTGAAATTAGCACCTCTCAAATCCCACCTTGAAGTAGAATTACGCAGCCCTTTCGCTTTTTGCTGTCTTTCCACTTTGATAGCTAGGTTCACCAAGTCTTCCATAGTCACAAATGGAAGATGTTCTACAGTATTTGCAATGCCTTGGTTCAGTCCACTCAAGAAACGTGCCATAGTAGCCTCAGACTCCTCCTCAATGTTTGCTTGGATTAGCAGCATCTCCATCTCCTTATGATACTCATCTACAGACTTAGAACCTTGGTATAACCGTTGGAGCCGTTGATGTAGCTCCCTGTAGTACTAAGAAGGGACAAACCATTGTCGCATGACCTTCTTCATCTTTTCCCAAGACATAATTGGTGGTTTTCCATTCCGCCTCCTCTGTTTGTCCAACTCGGCCCACCAGACAAGGGCATAATCTGAGAATTCGACAGCCGCTAGCCTTACCTTTTTTACATCTGTGTAGTTATGACACTGAAATAGGAGCTCTACCTTGCGTTCCCATTCCAGGTACGCCTCAGGGTCACTTCTGCCTTTAAATTCTAGGATGCGCATCTTGATAGCATTAAGGTTATTATCAACATCTACCGATTGTCTATGATGTCGGGATCTGGATGAAGTCTCCTCCTCAGACTCTGTAGAATCATTATGAATAGATTCTCGTGACCGTGCTTTCGCCTAAGAGAAAAAGAGTTAATTCGAGAATCCATGTCATCAAGACGTTGTTGAATCCCTGTAAGGATGCTGGCAAATGCGTCGAGACGGAAAGTTAGTTGTGGATTGGGGTTCCCTTCAGTGTTAGCCATCAGTGTACCTGTAAAAGAAAAGACCTTACAACACTCTTCTCACGTGTATCACTCGGAATAGGACATTCGTGTTTCACTCAATACGTGGCTTTTACCCTCTGATGAGCTTACCACTCTTGCCTTTTTCCACTCTTGGATTGCTTTAACAAGTTGCACTTCGGAAGATGAGGAATTGAGACACAAAACTAAGATAATCTGAATGATAGAAACGTTCAACTTGACAAGAAGACGATTAAAGTATGTGAAAAAATGGAAACAAAGAGTGATACTAAAATGACAAAACTAGCAAAATTGGATCCTAAGTGGAACCCAAGGAAAATTTGAAAAGTTAAACAACGGGAAAATTTAAAATTTCATTTTTTTTTGAAACGTTTATGTTTTTTTTTTGGTCAACTAGAATAAACAGAAATTGCAGTAATAGAATTTAAGGAAGAGTTTTTTTCGTTTTTTTTTAATCTAAAGTGAATTGCAGAAATTGAAGAGAAAAAATAAAGAGATTAAACAAGACCCATGGAACGTGTAGATAAATAAGAATTTACCTACGACCTGTAACTGATACCAGATGATAAGGAAAAACAACAAAACAAAAGGATAGATAAGGGGGTTTTCCTACTAGACCTCTAAAATACCTGTTCTTAGCAACCTAGGTCACCGGAAAGGATTCCTTACTAGACCTTCAAAGAACTTGTCCTTGACAATCTAGATCAGAGGGATGAAAATTGAATCACTCAATTTTTTCCATGCAACCAGCGAAGCAAATCACTCACCTCATTTAATCACACAATAAAAACGTGCTTAAAAGCAACTGAAATTTATTCATCAAAGTTATGTAAATTGTCTCACCAAAGGTGTTTAAATAGGCACCTAACAATTAACTAAAAGATAAGATAACTAATTTAAATCAGATTTGATCTTATTAGATTAGATCAGATTTGATTTAAATTTAAAATCCCTAAAAATACTACTAAGCATAACAGATTTAAAATAAGTCTTCTAACAAATCTTTGACCACATAACAAACTAAAACAAGTGTCTAGAATTTCAAAATTTAAAAATAAATTATGCCTTCCACTGAATTCGGAAAAGCATTATTGGGCTTCTTGTTGTCCTGACTTAGCCCAATGGGCCTTGCCCATTCTTCTTTGGTTAGAACTTGATGTAACTCCATATGCACAAGCGCTGCCAGGTTTCCAAAACTCTCCTTGAGCTTCTTTGCACGTGCTCTAGTGATGGGGCCTTCTGGAAGTGTGAAATTTCCATTCTGCCCTTTTGTCTTAGAATGCCCCTGTTGTCTTTCCGAGCATGTATCACTTTACCTACTTCTGCATGAGCATAAAAATAAAAAATTGAAAGCCAAAATTAAAGCTGTGGCACAATCACAAAATTAAAAATCGCAGGGAGTGGACCAAAATCAAAATTTGATGGAACTAAAACCAAAATCAAGAAAAGAAAAATCTTAAATTCGGTAATTTGATAACAACACATTATAAGAAATGAACCAAAATAGAACTTTCATGAAAGGGTTAAGTATGATTTTGGTCCCTAACGTAGGGGCTGAAAATTTTTTTCATCCCTCGCCTTTTTTCGCTCCAAAATGGTCCCCAAGGTTTCAGTTTGTTTTAAAACCGTCCTTCGGACCAAAATGCCCCTATCCCTTCTTCCCCAAAATCATGCAAAGCACCAGCACCACCACAACCACCACTACCCACCACCTACCACCTACCACCTACCACCACCACCATCATCATCATCATCATCATCATCATCATCATCATAAGAATCCAAAATCAGAACCACCACCACCACCATCACCACCACCACCACTACCACCACCACCCACCACCCACTGCCACTCCATCACCATCCATCACACCAACTAAAACATCAGAAAATCAAGATCATCATCGTCATCCTCATCAAAACCCAAAACTCAAAAAATTCAGAAAAATCAAACAACAATAATACTCAATCAGAAAATCATCATTATCATCAAGAACCCAGAATCAGCAACAACAATACTCTAAAATCAAATTTCAGCAACAACAATATTCCACAATAAATCCAGAAATTTCACAAAAAATCAAATTCACAGAATTCACAGAAGAAGAAGAAGAAGAAGAAGCGGCGGGGTCAGGGCGGCGGTGCGGCGGTGGTGTCGGCGGGAGGAAGAAGAAGAAGAAGAAGAAGGAGAAGAAGAAGAAGAAGAAGAAAGGTGGCGGGCGGCGGTGCAACGGCGAGAAGAAGAAGTGGCGGGCGGCGGTTCGGCGGTGGGGTCAGTGGTAAAAAGAAGAAGAAGAAGAAGGGTGGCGGGCAGCGGTGCGGCGGCGGTGCAGTGGCGGTGCGGCGTCCATCCCCCCTCCACCCTCTACCCTCCCCCTCCCCCCTCCCCCCACCTTTCTCGGCCCCCCTCCGCCCCCCTTTTCTTTCTTCTCGCCCCCCCAACCCCCACCCCCACCCCCACCCCGCTTTTATATCCCCCCTTTCTTTCTTTTTTTTGCTTTTATTTATTTATTTATTTTATTTTTATTTTATTTTATAATTTTTTTAATAAAGGGTAATTTGGTAATAAAAAAATATAATTGGTAAAAAGGATGATTTTAAAACAAACTGAAATTTTGGGACCATTTTAGAGCAAAAAAAAGGCGAGGGACGAAATAAATTTTCATCCCCTACGTTGGGGACCAAAATCATACTTAACCCTTCATGAAACTACTAGGAAGAAATAAGCGATAAGGAGCATCGAGTCAATAATCAAAGCCGCATGAAAGACGAAATGCTAGAAACAATAATTAAGAGTGAATACAAAATCGAAAACGAAAACATTATTGTGAGAGGATATAATTAGAACAATTAGAATATAACAATCATTGAAGTAATTAGAATAAGGGGATGTGAATTTAGTTACAGATCTAGAAGCGAGAAGTTAGAACACAAATTGAGAAACAGATCGAAGAGGAGAAAGCACGTTAATGGATAAAGAGAAGCTAGTAGAGCAAAAGATCGAGGAAGGAGGAGAAACTCGTAGATTTGGAGAAAATTTTGACGGAGGAGGAGAAGCTCGAAGGAGCAAAAATGGCATTTTTACGAGAGCAAATCCGATAGAACTTCACGTGTCTAGATGGAACTTTATATCTAAGAGGTTGAAATTTTATTTCTCTTTTAAATAGTATAATCATAGGGCGGTTTGAAACCGCCAGAATCACCAACCGTCACCATTAAAAAAAGGATGAATTACGACAATCACATAAATTACCCTAATTAATGAACATTAAGACAGTTTTATAAAATTACCATAATTTTAATGTCATTATATATATATATATTTATATTTATATTGTAATGTCTTTTCTTCTATTTCGATTCTTTTTTTTCTGATAAAATACATGTTTAATTAATATGTCCTACTCATCAAGAAAGAAAATGAAATAAGTTCAAAAAATAAAAGAGAAAAAGAAAATAACTACTCATTTTTATCACTTTCTCAGTTTTTCCTTTTATCCTACATTGCATACTTCTTTTACCTTACAAAAATACAAAATTTTACTAAATTAACTAAGAAAAAAGAAAAAGAAAAAAAAGGAAAAAGGAGACTAAACTTAAAAAGAGAAAAGAGAGAATAAACACTTAACCATCTATACTTTACCTTCCATTTTTAAGAATACCACACCACTTCTCAAAACAATAAATAACCAAGACAGTTCTTCTCATCTCCTTTTTTCTTCTCATATCAAAATCATCAAGGTGAGTGAAGAGAAGCTCCCCTTTTCTTTCACTTTAAATCCGGTCATCATGTGGTTCCAAGGAGAATCATGATTTCATTTTCCTTGTTTAGGAAATCAAGTTTAGGAGTCTCTAAAGATCAAGGGTAAATCACTTGCCAAAGGTGAGAAGAAGTTTTTTTCTTTTCTTCTTGTAAATTTAGCCGTGCTTTAGATATTAAAGACAATTATTTTTATGGATTACAAAAGAAATTGTTATTTTTGTCCTGTTTAAAAGTAATCGATTAAAAATATTGTCTTTGTCTATCTAAAGCAATTTTTGTTTAAAGTTTTTAATAAGGATTATCTTAGCCAAAAAATATTGTAGTGAAATAAAAATTAAAGATATTTTTATTAGCATATTTAAAAGTTGGAGCCGAATTGATAATTTACCTTAATCTAAAATTCTAGATAATCAAATTCAATTTCTTGAACAATTCATTTTTATTGTCTAAGCAAATAATTTACGATAATCTCATAATTAATAGAAATAATTCTAATTAAAATTAGCATCTATTAAATTTTTGGGATAGGACATTCTTTTTGGTTGTCCACGTTATTCTTCAACTCGATAGATCAAAGACTAATCCGTCGCAGATCTGAGTTTCATTTAAGGGTCCGTCGCTGATCAATGTGTTGCTGCATGCACAAGGCAAGATTCAAAGCTCCAACATTTAAGCGAATGAGTGAGCTGACCATTTGACTAACTCAAATTTATTTGGGATACGACACTATGCATACCCGTTTTTGGATCTAATATTGTATACCGTATCTTTATGAATTCAACTAAAGCAATTAACTGATCTAGATTGCATTTGCATCTAAATTAAAAAGGTTAATAACTTTTATGTATATTTTTCATTTTTGGTATAAATAGGAATTGATAAGAAGTAAAATAAGATAAAAAAAAGGAAGATACACAATTATTGGTGTACTAAAAAGTTGTACAAATATAATTTCTCCGTTCCACAACTATTACATCTTCTTTTAGTTGTGACAAAATTAAGAAATCAGCAGGACTTTATTTTAGTTTCATTGAATAAAAAATGGACTGTTCGGAAAAAAAAAAGGGGGGGGGTGGGAGGGCATGTTTTATGTTGCATGTTCCATGTCACAAAATTTTTCTCTAGCGTTATGCACATGCATTTCATAGCATCAATGCTCTTCATGGAATGTGGAAAACGGATTCAACAACTGATTCCACATTGCTTAGCGTCTGGTCCTTTTGTTTTCAACACAAAAGGGTCAATCCTTACCCAAACCAAGGAGAAGATAGAAGCCAAAAGCACCGACCATATGACTATAAGCGTTGGTGTTCGGTTCTGCCTACCCATGAGGCCTTTAAGGAATGGGTACAAATGAACAATAACCCACAAAGAGAAGAAGAGCTTCCCAAGAAGTGCTCCCCAAGAATGTCCACCACTGTTTATGGCATCTGTGAAACCAGCTACAATGCCAATGAGGTTGATTATTATGATTGTAGTTGGAGGTATAAGGAGAGCAGTCCATTTGATGGTGTACAGCTGGTGGAACTGCCCTTCGTCTGGCGCCTTCGATACGGTGATGAAGTTGATATTGCTTCTTACCAGGGGCAGGGCTTTCATGAGGCTGTGTACAACTGCGAACATGTGTGCAGACACACTTCCGATGACCCAGAATTGCTGATTCCTCCACCATTCCTCAAGGCTAACACCACTCCATCTCAATTCGAGGATGGCCGATGCAAAGATGGTGATGAATAGACTAATAAAGACTAGACTTGCGAATGTCCCTACCTGGAATGATATAACAGGAATTTTGTAAGCTGATAAAAGGCTTCCAAAACTACACAACAAGAAAGAATCTTATGGAACTTAATTCTACAGATTCGAGCAATACTTTATTCATTCATTTTGCTAGAGTCATATCTAACATTAAATATATCATGCACATATTCTAAGTAAGAAACTAGCAAGGCAGATCATTCATTAAAGAAATAAGTTTAATTTTACTCGAATCAATTATATGTCACAACATTTGAGTTTAACTAGTGTACTCATAGTTCGCTATATGAAATGAGCAAATGAATGACATTATAAAAATGAAATTGGTTAATTACTGTATGACAAGAATCAATAAAAAGAAAATTTATTACCGAAGGTGTGATGAATTTATCAGTGAGCAAGCAGATAGCAGGAATGAGACAATATATCAAAAGAGGTATGGAGCTGAAGGGGTAGACAGTGCTGTTAATATAGGCAACCCTTTGAAGCGTCTTCAGTTTTCCTTCGTTGAAGCCGTACCACAGCGGGCAATGGCGGCTGAAGAGGATCTCAAGTGATCCCACCGCCCATCTAAGCACCTGGTTAAGTCTATCTGTAAGGTTGATAGGAGCTGTCCCCCTGAATGCAGCTCTCTTCGGCATGCAATATACCGATTCCCAGCCTCGACTATGCAACTTGAAACTCGTAAGAGTATCTGCAGCTATAGATCCATAGCTCATGCCAACCTGTTTGATCAAGAATATTTCAGTTATTAATCTTCAATAACCACTATTTTAGTCCGAAAAGTATTACAAAATGATGGAGAGTCACGTTCGTGTGAAGTTAGTAAATTTGAATATTGTAGGATAAAATCCACCATTTTTCTTTTTAACGCTTAAATGTTGAGGGCTAATTAAGAGAATTCCATAATACCTCATATCCCCACAGAGTTCTGTCTTCATATTTGCAGCTCATGACATGAATGGCTTCTTTGAGCAGGGCCGCCTGACCGGAAGAAGCATCGACGCCACCTTCTTCTGTTGATGAAGAATTAGCAAAATGTGATTTTTGAAATCTGTTCTCAAAATTCATCTCTGATTTCAGTAGCTGCTTGTCTTCTTCTATTATTCCTGCATCTTCCTCTTCATTTTCATCCTGTTTTGAGTGCACTTGAACAATTCGCGGCGGTTTTGACACCTTTGGTGGTTCCAAACCATATATAGCTTTCCTGCTGAAGATGCATCCTGAACCAACATAAGCAGGTCCTTGAATTCCATCTAGGCACCTTAGGTTAATCTATGCAGGAAAAAAGAGCCGTGGCATATGAAATTGTATCTAATCAATAAAGGAAAAAGAATGAACAAACAAAATTGAGAAAATTTGATGCTAAAATTGTTGTACTTACATCAAACAAAACAGTGTTCTTGTTGGCATAACGATCGTTCCTGTCAAGGCTGTCAAATCTTAAAGGAAACTGAACAAAGCCAATGCCATTCCCAAGTTGGATGTCCATAAAGAAACACATGGCCTCACGCACGACTTTGCTGTTATTAACATAATGATTGCAATCCAAGTTCAGCACGAAGGGAGCATTGCTTAGCACTGCTGATACTCGAAGCTAGAAAGAAATAAGGAACTGTTAGGCTTCTTTCAACGGAATGCTAAAGTATAATCTGAAAGGGAGGTTTATAGTTTATACCAAGGCATTTATGGCACCAGCTTTGTTGTGGTGTTGGAATGCCGGCCTTTTCTCACGAGATATGTATACAAGACAGGGAAGTTGGTCGGGGTGGTGGCCTCCGCCTCGAGCAATAAGGACTTGTATCATACTTGGATGATCGTTGGTGTTGTTTCCCGGCCACGGTGTCTCATCTTTCATTGTCCACCCTTCTGCTGGAACTCTCATGGACTTGGCCACAAGTGCATTAATCCTCACCTTAAATTCTTCATATTCTCTCTGTCAAATTAGTTCCATGTATGAAGTGGGTATTAGAATTTATCAACCATGCTAAGTGTAGGTCAAAAATCAGCTACCAAATCAGTTACTAATGTAAAATACATGCTGAAATATAAAATATATATAAAAAAAAAGAGTAAAACACATATATTTATATACAAATATATGATGTCTAATTTTTACTCTGCACATAGTATTTTTATAGAAACAATATATCTTAAATGTGCTCCACTTTCTCACATTTAAGAAATTAGTTTGAGTGGTATTATTGAAAAAGAATATTATTGCTCACTAACCTTCATAATACGACGTTCTTTTACATATGTTGTCTGAAGCTTATCCTTTATGTAATCTATCTTCTCAGAGAAGTACTTCTCTGGTGATCGAGGTTCAGCAGAGTATTTTCTGCAGAACGGTACCCATTTTCTTGCGAATTCAGCAGTTTCTTGAAGAGCCTCAAAGGTGAGCATGGAAGCTCCATCATCAGAAACGTAACATGAGATTTTGTCAACTGGGTAATCTAGCGCCAAGATTGAAAGAACAGTATTGGCTGTAACTAGAGGAGGTTCCTTCGTTGGATCCACTGTAGTGACAAATATATCTATTGGAGAAAGCATATTCGGCTTGTCCTCCGGTTCAAATCTGCATTACAAGATCTATACATTTAGCTCTTCAATTTATATATAAGATTTATAGAACCAACCTTTATACTAATTCATCTCACCACAGCACAGGTTATTTTGTAATATTGGTTCCTTGGTGTAAACTTACTAAAAAGGTTACTCATGACATAGTGTTGATTCATCTTAGTTTTAGGATGTTTAGCTAGTTATCTTATTTTTGTTATTTATTTGGTAATTCGTAAGTAAATAATATATAATCTCTCGAACTTATGTTTGTCAAGACCTTGCTTATTTGAATTTAAAAAAATAAAAAGATTAAAAGGAGCAAAAAAAAGAAAAATGAATATGAAAACCAGATACATTTAGACATCATCTGGCGGAGCAAGCTCAGGATATATACCTGATTGAGAGACGATCAATATACGTCTGGCGATCAATGGGAAACCATTTAGGAAGTTGGTCAACCAGCCATGACAATGCTAGCCAAATTTCACACACCACAGATGTGAACCAGAGTCCAATTGCTTCAGGTACTGGGTGGAAGATTCTGTATTGAAAGAATAGCAAGAGAATCACAAGCCTCGCTGCAACCATCATCCTGTAAGGGCTGAGTCTTCCGGATGGTATCGCCACCTTTCTTGAGAGTGGCTGTCTACTTTCATCTTTACTGGAACAATGATATCATATGACAGCAGCAAGAGCATCAAATTAGTATAGAACAGTGTTCCTGAGATGTCAAAATAGCATTGCAAATTTGCTAAATTAGGGAAAGGGGAATGCTTTCTTGATGCATACATAGCCTTTTCGGGATCAACTGTAGCCTCAGTTTCAGGCCATAGATTTCCTTGGTTTAACTTCCAGTCATCTGCTCTCTCTTTGTCAGCAAATTTTTCATAGCCTACATCACGAAGACGTTCAAAATTTTCGGATTTAGACTGTAAAATAGCATCATTTCTCTCTTTAAAATAGCCAATGATGTTGTTTAACATTTATGTTTCAGGATTTTAGCTCACCCGGCTCGTGGTATGTAGATACAGGCAGCTCCCCTTTCACCTGCTCGTTTTCATTAGAAAAAAAAAAAAGGGTAAGCCGCTATAGTAAGGAATACTCGTTCAAAATAAAAGTGAAATCTGGAAAACAAAAGTCTTAAATCTACAAAAAATAAATGCCAGAGAGAAATATTATCTTGAGTTCTTAGCTTGCATGAACATAGTTCCACCACCTTTGTTAAGATATTCTCAGTTACTTCCATTCACCACGTTTGTTATATATTAAGATACACTAAAAAAACTGTTTTATATTTCCATTTAATTATCAGTAGGAACTGACCTTGGCCAAGGATGCTGATTTAGCATTCTCATTATCATATCCGCTACTCTTCTTCCTTTGCCGCAACTCTTCCTTTTCTTCCAACATTTTGAATTCATGTTCTATATCATCCACATCGTCTTCGTCTTCGTCTCCCTCTACTCTTGGGCTTCCTGCACTTCAAGTAAATAACATTTAGGCTGCGTTTGTTTATAAAGACAGGACACTGAAACAAGAACATATTTTTTTTCATTTTTTCATTCATTATTCTTATTAATTTTTTATTATTATATTTTTTATCTCAAATTTTTCAAATAAAAAAATAAAAATAAATTAAATTTCCATAATTTATTCTAGACATTTTTATCAGATTAAATTTTTAATTAGATTTACAGAGATAGTTATCAAAATCGGACCGGACCGACCAATTCGACCGGAAAATCGATGAACCGATTTTCACACCGGTCCAGTCCAAACTTCTAACCGCTTAAGGTAGAAAATCGGAATGAACCAGTCAAACCCGTAGTGAACTGGCAAAAATCGGTCAAATCCGGTGAGCCTCGGTCTGACCGAACCACTCGGTCGCAATTGAAGGAGAACCTACGGCGCACCAGCGTTCCATAACTCCACCGTGCTCCATATACGCCTTTATCAATAAACAAAATACAAAAACACAAAATTTTGTATCTCTATCATTCAATATCTTATCCTATCTCGTCGGTATTTTGTTCTGTCTAAACAAACACGGTCTTAAAGGACAAAACATATATAACAAGTTATAAAGAAAGACCGAGTGCCACTACTTCTGTCGAACTAAGTCCTTTGTGAAAAACATGGCATGCTTTCATTTCGTGATGAATTAAAAGGCAAAAATAATATTAAAAAAACCAATATTTTTTCTTAAAAAAATATTTGATAACAAAAAAATATTAATAAAAAATAGTCCGAACTTATCTTATTTAATTTTTATTAATTGTCAATATTAAATAAAGTAAATTCTTACTGCTTTTTTATTTTTATATTTAATTATTCAATATTAATCAATTTTTCTTTGTTTCATTAAAAGCGTCGGGCTCTTAATATTATAAAAATCCAATTTAGTTGCTTTCTTTTCAAAAAATCTAATATTAAAAATATTAAGTTGACCAATACTTTTTTTTGTCAACATGTAACTAACTCAAGGAAAGACTTCAACATATAATGATTCATGTACTACATAAGCTTTGTCATATATACACGAAAACCTACCGGATGACTACCTTACTAACCCAAAAAAATTGGCCTTTGTATGGATACAGCTAGGGAACGATGCAGGCATGCAGCTATGACTTGGATACAATTTTTATTCAAATTAACTCAAAATTACAATCTAGGTTAAAGTTTTTATTCTTTTACTCTTTATTCCAAAACTAATTAAATATTTAGTTTAGGATGTCAAATTCACTTTATATATATATATATATATATATATATATATATATATATATATATATATATATATATATATATATATATATATATATCCAAAATTTTTTGTTCTTTTAAAATTTGTGTACTTTATTATGATGTAATCTGAATCATATGCTGATATATGCACATATAGGATTCTCTTTATAACTTGGATAGATCTACTCAGATTTTTTTCATATTTACTCTACAAATACTATAAATAAAGAAATTAATATAATTTTAAGATATATTATCTACCCTTAATTTTTAGGTGATTTTTTACATACTCAATTAATTTGAGAGTATTACATACCTTTTTTATATGTTCTAATTAATTGGTGATATGTGTATTTATTAATTTCAATCAGTAAATAAATTTTTTATTCTTAAAAATAAAAATTAATGAATTTAATATATGTATAAAATATTTTATATATACATATATTAATAGTTAATATACTGTACATACATTTAAGTCTAGTTAAATCAAATCTCCATATGTGCTAAATCTTAAATAAATTATTTTAAAGAGAAAAAAAAATTAGAATTGGGCCGTTGTATATGCTGCTGGAGAAAGAGGGAAGAACATAGAATTCTAATCTTTTTCATCTAATTTCGTCTTCTCTGTTTTTTATATTCACAGAAAAAATTCGTTTTCGTCTTCTTCCCTCTCCTTCACTCTCAGGATATACCTTCTTTTTCCTCCTTCTAATATTCAAAAGTCGTCGATTTTGTTGCTGTAACCCAGAACAATCCATTTTTCTTTTTTACTGTTCTTCAATTTAAAGTTGTCAATTTTATTGTTGGAACCATATCTTTCAACGGTCAATTTTTTTTTAAATAATTTATTTAAAGTTTACCACGTATGGTGGTTTGATTTAACCAGACTTAAATGTATATACAATGTGTTAAGATATGTATATATACAATATTTTATATATGTATTAAATTTATTAATTTTTATTTCTAAAAATTAAAAATTCATTTATTGATTGAAATTAATGAATACACATGTCACTAATTAATTAGAACATGTAAAAAGGGTATGTAATACCCTCAAATTAATTGAGTATCAAAGAAATCACCTCATTTTTATATTTCTTAGACCGTTACTAATTTAAATGTCGAAATTTTTTGCAAGTATACCTTGCCTCTTGAAGATACTAATCTAGAGCAAAGAAATTCACCACAATCTCGTACTTCGATCCCATAAAATATATTATATTATTATGAGAATTAATTCTAATTTCGGCTCCAAATCACAACAAGATGTATTATAAGTTTTTACGCAGCATAGACGAAAACTAATAGAATATTAACATCTTGTGGATGTTTTGACCAACTCTTGGCAAAAAACTATTTGTCTTTCAAATTCTCTTAAAAACTCTCTGGATATTCTTAGAATTTTATAAAATACTTTTAAAAATGAAATATATATATATATAAAAAAAAACCTAATCCAAATACATGCAGAAAATAGGAGAAAGAAAACAAACTTTTGGAGTAGGTAGTTGCCTTTTTGTATTGTTTCCGTTCCAAATTACCTTTGATACGCTTGTATCTTGTATGGCACTGGGGGCAAACTTGAGTCCCTTCCCTTCTTTCGTACTCGTAACAAGGCCTACACACGGGAAACCCACATTCCTCGCAAGCTACAAACAAGTCTCCGTCCACAGTTAGTCCCACTAAGTCACCGCATATTTCACATAGTTGGCCATCTAAGTTCTTCACAGGCCTTGGCTGCACCAGATTATTATTGTTATTATGTTTGTTAATCACATTAAGAAAACAAAAATGTTACGTAAATATAAAATATATTGTATAATTTAACTCATTTTTAATTTATATTTTGTATTTAAATAATGTGTATTCTGTACTAGTAATTAAGTTGAGTGACTTATTTAAATGTAGACTTAACATGGTTATAAGAAAATCTCGGTATATATAGCATGACACAAAAGTATTTTCCTATATCAACTATTTCATATTGCTTTATCAAAGATTTAAACTATTAAGATGAAAATATGAATGGTATTATATTTAATAAAATGCTCACGATCTTATTTAATTTAGCTATGTTTACCTCGTTGTGTCCTTGAATGACCACAAGATCATTGTTGTCATGGGTCGCAGCAAAAAGCCCGGTACTAGCTTCCATGGGGAGTGGAGGAATGGAAGCAGTGCAAGTATGGGTGAGTGAAGTTAGAGATTACATATATATAACTCTTCCAATTAAGTTCTAATCATTTAAGGTAAAGCCAAAAAAGTGCATGTTTTTAATGTCCACGTAAGGTTACTGTTATTAGTTGTGGGGTTCCTATTGACAGCCTTGAAGTTACACTGCAACTACATTTATATCCAATCAAAGCAAGTGAGCTGACACGGTGCGCAGTAATATGTGGTAAGATAATGAGTACAAATTAGTATTCTATTTTGTCAAATATATGAAATGTGAGATAGGCTTTTTTAATTACACTATTTTACACATAATATGCTTTAATACAGCGTTTGGTATATTTTTAATTATTTTTGTTCTTGTGGATTTGTTTGTTTGTATGCTCTACCTTTTTTTTAATTGATTTCTATCAAACATTTTGTATATATTGGTGTAAATTTGTATTTATTATTTGTATTAAGATTTAGCCGTACATAATAGATAATTATCTTCTTATTGGTAATTCCATGAAATGATCCTATTCACAATTTATCTTGTTTCAATAATGTGTGAAGAATTAGAAATAATCAAAACACACAAATTAGTTGATACCATGTCACACAAAATATTGAAAAGGATTCTGCTAGGGAGACAATGGACTATTTGTACAATGGAACATTTCTCATACTATCTAGAATAATCATCCGAGTACTAGGGATAATAAACATCTTTCCACAAGCACTTTAACCAATGATCGAACTCTTAACCTTTCAAATCTAGCGCTTTAATACCATGTCATGATACCACTCATCCCAAAAGTTTCAGCTGATGGAAAAATGTAACACTAATAATTATATCTCTAATACTCCATAAACCTTCATTGTACACATTGTATAAGTATTCTATTGACTCCTCATACTTTTTCTATTGAAAAATATTAAGAGGTTAATATTTTTATTAGTATTAGTTAATATTTTATTTTTATATTATTAAAATTTAAAAATTTAAAATTTAGTTTTTAATATTTAAAGTTGATCAAATATAAAAAAAAAGTAATAAATTTCATTGGTCATGCAACATTTTTAAAAAATATATATGCCTGACTTTGCATTTATCATTATGAAAAATAGCTTAACTTGTGTATCATATCGGTGCAAGAATCATCTCAGCCTATTTCATAATGTTTATACAACAACTATTGAAACTAGACGTTCTTCCTTCCAAAAGTTGGGATCAATGATGCTACTTAGTATGAAGCTCATCAATCTTTTTCAAGATACAGCCTTAAAAAGATGCTCTGTTTGATAGTTTATCACTTATGTAAATGATGTATATGTTGTTCTAACACAACCACGCAAAAAAAAAAAAATGACTATTGGAATTTGGAAGTAAGAAAGGTTAGTATGTAGCTGCCATGTTTCTTCTAGAAGATATAGGCTTCCACTTATATAATATTCAATTAACATCATACTTAGGGTAAGTTCAGCCATTTTTTTATTTGAGTTTGACATGATATTGTGGTAGATTCTTCTTGAAGATATGCAGTTCTATATTCCATGTCATACTACGGAAGGAAAGTAAGATCATAGTATAAAACTATATATTATATTTCCTCGCCATTTTCTTACTCTTTTTTCTATAATGCGTATGTATATGGTTGGGTTGAATTCTAAAAGGAAGGCTTAATTATGTTACGCACTTTTATTCTGATCATGTAGCATTGCTCTTTTAATATCTTTGACACAAAATAATTTAATTATAAAATTAAAAATAATATAAAAATTGAATTAAAAAATATAAAAATTTATTTAAAATTTTAATAAAATAATAAGAATCAATAGAATAATTAAACCTAAAAAAATAACAAGTATAATAGACGAAGAATCAATTCTCTAGGTTTTTTTTTTTCCTTCTAAAAGTATTGTTATACTTTTATTGTATTTTGAATTTTTTATTATAAAAGTAAACTTAGTTCGATTATATTATGTTTGATGTTTGATTATAATTACAAATAAAGTTTGATAACATTACTTGTGGTCCGTGGAGGTTTCTTTCAACGGAAAGCTAAAATACAATCCGAAAGGGAGGTTTATAGTTTATACCAAGGCATTTATGGCACCAGCTTTGTTGTGGTGTTGGAATGCCGGCCTTTTCTCACGAGATATGTATACAAGACAGGGAAGTTGGTCGGGGTGGTGGCCTCCGCCTCGAGCAATAAGGACTTGTATCATACTTGGATGATCGTTGGTGTTGTTTCCCGGCCACGGTGTCTCATCTTTCATTGTCCACCCTTCTGCTGGAACTCTCATGGACTTGGCCACAAGTGCATTAATCCTCACCTTAAATTCTTCATATTCTCTCTGACAAAGTAGTTCCACGTATGAAGCGGGTATTAGAATTTTCAACCATGTTAAATGTACGTAAAAATTCAATTACCAAATTAGTAAAATATATATTAAAATATAAAATATATAATAAAAATAAATTAAATAATATGTATATTTATAAATATACAAATATGTGATTATAATAGCTGATTTTTTTTGTACGTATAATATTTTTATAGAAACAATATATTCTAAATCTGCTCCATTCTATCACATTTAAGAAATTAGTTTGAATGGTATTATTGATTGGGATAATGTTAGGTAACTAATAATTTTTTTAACAATATAAATAATTACTAATTAAATTAAAACACACTACACTTCTAAATTACTCATTTAAATTTTAAAATTAGAATAACTATCTACACACTTATTAAAATAAATATCTAATATATCCATTGTTTACATTATTTAATATTTTTATTATCTACCTATAATTTTTCTATTGAAAAAAAAAATACTACGCTCACTAACTTTCATAGTACGACGTTATTTTACATATATGTTGTTTGAAGCTTATCCTTTATATAATCTATCTTCTCAGAGAAGTACCTCTCTGGTGCTTGAGGTTCAGAAAAGTATTTTTTGAAAAATAATACCCATTTTCGTGCAAATTCAGCGGTTTCTTGAAGAGTCTCAAAGGTGAGCATGGAAGTTCCATCATCAGAATTTAGAAACGTCAGGATCGTGAGTCATATTCTAATTAGTGTCTTTAAAATATGCGGCAAATTTTTCACCTAGCGTTCCAAAAAATGTAACGATTTATTATTATTATTATTATTATTATTATTATTATTATTATTATTATTATTTAACACAATGACTAATTTATATGAATCCATGCAACGAAAGTATTGATTATGCTAGTATTTATAGAATTTTTTAGAATTTTCATAATCGTATTTCATAAAAGTAAATATCTAAATATTATAATGAAAAATTCTAGAAAATAAATAAATAAATCAAATATCGAACTAGAAAGATCTAAGAAGATAATTTCTAGAAATATCTATAATATCTAAGAAGTATAATTATCTAAAAATTGTAATGAATCAAGTTGTGAAGACTATAAATAGGTCACTATAAAACTCATTGTAACTAACTAAACTATAAGTACTACAAGAAAAATATTTATTCAGCCACACTTTTTTTAAGCTACATTTGAAAAGTGTAGTATGAATAGGCTACGCTTTTTTCTATGTTGCCTTTTTATAAGATAAAAGGATACACAATTGTGGCATCATTTAAAAAGTGTAGTCTTAGGTTTATAGAAATCACTTATAAAGCGTAGCCATAGATTGATATCTATAGGTTCACTTTTCGTATCAAAGAGAAACGCTTGTAGAGTGTAGCCTATATGTTAAGTTTTGGTAGTGTTTTCTAATATATTCATGTATACTTAATGAATTTTGTTTTTCTTTTCATAAGCCCTCTTCCTTCAGAAACCCGTGCCTTGCTCCCTCTCTTTCAGAAAGCTTAACGCCACCACCACTCACCTTCGCTAACCACCACTCACCGTCGCCCTTCTCCTTCGTCTTCACCTTTGCTCACCCACACTTTGAAGTGTTTTCTAATATATTCATGTATACTTAATGAATTTTCTTTTTCTTTTCATAAGCCCTCTTCCTTCAAAAACCCGTGCCTTGCTCCCTCTCTTTCAGAAAGCTTAACGCCACCACCACTCACCTTCGCTAACCACCACTCACCGTCGCCCTTCTTCTTCGTCTTCACCTTTGCTCACCCACACTCACCGTCGCCCTTCTCCGATCCTTCGTCTTCTCACCTTCGCTCACCACTCACCGAGACATTGAAGTTCTTCTCTCTCAAAGAAAAACCCTAGCCGCTGCTCTCTTCTTCAAGCTGTGTCGCCGCCGTCAAATCTAGTCCAGCCGCCATCCCCACTCCCACTGCTCCAGCGCTGTCGCAGCTCGTCTTTATCGTCGCGTTATGTCGCCTCTGTTCTACGGCCGTTGTTTGTTCCAATTCCATCGCCTGTGCTCCACTGCTCCCTCTCCCTCAACTCGGTTTGAGTTCTGGCCCTCATCTGAGTTCGAATTCTGTCTGTTATTATTTTTTTTCTCGTTTTTATTGTGTTATTGTGATTTAATTGTTGGTATTGTTGTTCTGTAACTTATAATTGCAACTGTTGGTGTTGTGAATCTGAATAACCGAGAGTGATGACATATTTATTCTAAATCTGAATAATATTGATTAAGAGAAAAGCAATAATTAGAGTACATGTACTAAAAATTTTATGTTATTAAATCTAAATAGTATTGATTCTTTCTTCCTTTGTTAGAGGCTATTTCAATAGTAAATAATGCATGCTGGGCTATTGGAGAACTTGCAGTTAAGGTATGTTAATATTCTAATCACACTCTTGTAGTTATCTAAACTGATCAAGAGTTGAATGGAACTCTTGTTAGACATTAGGCTTTGAATATCTTTAAAAAATCATTATTGCTCTAGCTTCTTGTTTTGGAATAGATTCCTATAACTTGGTATTGGAGTCTCAGCTAAAATATTCTAATCACACTCTTTCATAAAACTCGCATTCATATATAGTTTCTTATTGTCTTCTTGTTTATTAGGGACTCAACAAGTCACTCATAGAGGGAATAAAGAGGGAAGAGAGGAATTGCTTGTAGTGTTACTGAGCCACATTCAGATCTTGAGGGTGACAATGAGGAGGTACTTTCAGTTTGCTTTGGGTTGGATAAATTGTGAGTTGGTTAATTTGTTGTAACTGTCAGTTAGTTAGAAATCAGAAGTTAGTTTGTTTCAGATTTTGACAATTTGCTACACTATATCTATTAGACTAGCATATGTTATAACAGTTATTTTAGTTTTAGAAGTTAGTGTCAATTAGTTTCAAATTCTGATCATTGTAGAACTTGATAGGAAGGAATTTGATTCAAAAGATGTAATCTTGCATGTTTCTAAATTCTAAGTGGTCGGTTCAGTCCCCTATTGCAGCTCTTTTCCATTTCTTGAAGATAAGTATTGTTCATAAGTGTAGCAATGGTCGTACTAATCAGGTGAGTTGCAGAAGGATCTAAATGTGGGTGTAGATGGTGAACTAGTGAACTAGTAAAGTCAAAGTTTACCAAGTGATTGCCTTAATATTGAATATTGAATGGCAGGGTCAACAAGGTTTCACGTTCAGAAATTAGAGGAGGAATTGAGGCCATTCTCTGTCTGTCTCTGTCTGTCTCCCTCATGAATTCACAGATAGTAAAGAGAGGACAAGGAATAGAGGAATAGCCAAAGCACCAGGGAGAAAAAACAGGAGCGTTTTTCAAGTTTTTGGCTCTTCATCAACCATAGCACCAAGAGAAAGAGAATGATGGCCAAGGAGGGAGCTGACTGAAGCTTAAGAGGGAGCTATGTTCCACTCACCCAACTGTTCTTCGAGTTTCTTTGCTAGTTGAGGACAACGACTTCATCTTCTTTTTTTTCTCCTCTAATTCAAAATTCTGATAATTCTCTTGCTCCATTTTTTTTCAGTTTTATTCAATTTCTGTAAACACAACTACCACCACAAGCAAAGAGAGGTGAGTGATTTTCTCTCTTCTGTGTTTAATTTGGTCGAATGGCCTTGTGAAATGTAACCAAAATTCTGGTTCTTGGAACGGTTAAGGTTTAGGCTCAAGAGAAAAACAGGGACAAGTCTTGTGTATTTGATCAACAAAGAGGTAAAGGTTAGAATAGTTAGATATTGATTTTAGCTGTATTTGGTGATTAAATGGCAGAAACCTTTCCATTGAGTATGCTTATTCTCAAATAAGTTAGGCTATATATATATGTCCTTAAATTCTTAGGTTATTCTTTATTTGAAAACTTTAAGACCACATCAATTGCTTGCGCAAATGGTATGTACTGCCTTCCTAGCAGTGGCCGACACATTGAATAGGACCAATTATGGAGAATTGAAACAGATGGAGACTAAGATGCAACGACTTTACCTCACCATGGCACTTGCTTGGAAGGCATTAGAAAGTTTGTTCATTTGTTTTATTCCTGTTGAAAATAATAATCTATACAATACATAAAAGTATTCCCATTTGTAACCTTTTTTTGTTGTCTCCTAACTCTATTGAATTTACCTTTTTCAAGTTCAGGTATAGTTTTTATGAGATATAAATGTATAAACATGTTAAAAGGAAAAAAATACTGCCACTAAGATGCTACCACTAGCCTACTACAATCAATGTTTATGTATTACTTTAATTGCACACTTGGCCTGTATATGTATGTACATTGCATTCTGCATCATTAAAATGTGACTTCCAATTCTTATGTTAGATTTAAATAATATATGCATTTTGTGAAAAAGTAATTTTACTCTTTAATGTTATATTATTTTTAAATACATTACTCATTAAAATTAAAAATGCGACTAGATTGGCACTGCAGAGCTTGTCAAGTCGCTAGCAGCAGCAATATAATATTCAACTTAGTTCATTTGTTTATTTCTCATACATAAAAGGAGTAATTGCCTCAAAGAGCATTCATTGTCATTGCTCTGAATGTTCAAAAGCTGGGAAGTACCCTAAATCAATATTCAAGAGGATGAGATAATTTTTGCTTCTTGTGTTGTTCTTCTTGTTGGCTTTTTTATTTAGTTGTGATATTTGATTTAAATGTTACAGATTTCAAGTATCTCAACATGTAGTAACCTCAATTATTCTGTAGCATAAACTCAAGCTATTCTATTTGTATTGAGCTAACTTTAATTTGTTTTCTTTTGTTTTAGATTGAATCTTAACTCTATAGTTACTCTATAATTTGTTTTCTTTTGGGTGATGCAAGACCAGGTTAAACCAAGCTATGTTGATACCATTTTGCTACAGGAAAACACTTATTTTTTGTGATCTATAATCTACCTCAAAATATTCCAATAAGTAAGGCACTAAGTACTCATTATGTTTTATTTCTTAGAGTTATTTCTATTAGATTTTCATAGGAACTAATCATACTTTTAAAGCACCATTTTGGCCATTTCAGCTGAAGAGATAACTATGGTGGTTAATTGTCCCAACTTCAAAGTCATTATTGGGCCATGAATAATTGCAAGGATGGCAGAGGAATGGTGGGGTTCTTTTTCCAAGTTGGTGTAGGTTTCCAATGATGGGAAGAGAAGGTCCTAGTGGAAGCTTGTAGCTTGCTTTGTTTCTTCTTACATTTTAATTTTGGAGAAAATAAAGAGTGGCGCAAGTCAAAAGAAAAAGAAGAAGAAGTAGCAGCATCGACATAACTCCTTGGAGAAAATAAAGAGTGGTGCAAGTTAAAAAGTGACGACTTGTGCCGTCGATTTTTATTATTATCGATGGTAAAGCCATCAATTTGGCCGTCAATTTTAATGGTGTTTCTTGTAGTGTAACAAGCACAAATTTCACTAGCCTTTGTACTTTCTCCTTAACCCATCAATAATATAACTATCAATTTTCTCAAACCATTCATGCACTACTTATTCATTAAAACTATCCTTGCTATAATATTCAAGTTCATAATACACTAAACCAAAACTATTTCATAAAACTAACTGTGATATCAAAACTACATTCAATCATCTATTGGGTGTAAAATCTTTCTTCTTAACCTATTAATTATACATATCCACCACATTATAACCCACTCCAATAAATTTTTCCATAACCATGATTATCTCAACTATAAATATTTTTGTGCCCATATTGTCTAAAGAGAATTATGAGGACTACATTCTCAAATGAAAATCTTTCTACAAGCACAAGATTTGTGGAATGTTGTCCATAAAGGGTTCACCATGCTAGAGAATCAAGCAACACTTGTTGCTGCGGAAAAGAAGAAATTGAAGGAAGAGCAAAGAAATTATATTATATTTCTCTAGCTTTCCCTCAACAAACTGTAACGAAGACAATCTTCTCAAGAATAAGAGGAATATCGTCAGGTAAGAAAGTGTAAAAAAATTTGGAGCATGAGTTCAGAGGCTACACAAAGGTACGCACAATCTTCCTCCAATCTCTAAGGAAGCAATACACAAATATGAAAATGAAAGATTCTGAGAAAATAAAAAGTTACTATACAAGATTAATGAGTTTAGTAAATGAAATAAAAGTTTATGGAAAGGACTTGCTCGATAAAAAAAATAGTGGAGAAAATACTCATTAGTTTGCCTTTCAAATTCGATTCTAAAGTGTCTACAATTGAGAAAACTAAGGAGTTATCAACACTACTAACATTAACAGAGTTAATAAACTCACTACAAACTCTTGAACAAAGATGAGCAAGTTGAGATGATGAAGATTCAATAAAAAATGTATTTCAGTCTAAGCTCAATATAAAATCTTAGAATCTAAATTAAAGAGGACAAAAAAAACAAGAAAATTCTAGAAGTTCAGACACTTCTAGAAAAATAGAAAATAGAATTAAAGATAGAAAACAATATTCTTCATGTGGCATATGCAAGAAAACCAACCACCTAGAGAAGGATTGTTGGCATTGTGGAAAATCACAGTGTCGCAATATAAAAGGTTTGCGCATATGGGGAAAGACGGTAGGATAAAGATCAATTATCGCACAAACTTTTTTGAAAAAAAGGAGGGAGAAAAGTGCCACTTCTATGCATCATCACAAGAAGAATGAAAGAAGAAAGATGAATATGGTATCTCGATAGTGGTTGCAATAATCACATGACAGGTGATCAAAACCTATTCAGTGAGATCAATAAATATATTCGATCTGGTATCAGACTGGGCGACGAAACAATCGTGCAGGCGAATGACAAAGGTACAATCATGTACCTTTGTGCAGGCGAATCACAAAGGCACTACAAATCAAGAAAATCAATCTCCCAAAATCTTTGAGAATAAGAACAATAGTTGAGCATAAGGAAATTTTCAGAAAAGCAAGGGTTAAGAAAATTCTCATGTTTCAAATCTTAGTCAAAAGTAAAATTCATTTTATAATCACCAACCAAAAGGCAAAGCGTTCACAATTTTTCTCTCAACTTATCAAGTAGGAAATAGTTCCGTGACAGAAAAGCCATGTTCAACAACAAAGAACCATAACGAAACCAAATCATCAAATTAGAAAAGTATAACTAAACTTCAAGATCGGAAAAGACTTTCGATCCGGCTAACTGATCACCCAAATAATTCACTACACTTAAGCAAAGAAAATCACTAATCGAACAAACAACAATAACACTCTATTCATATGTTTCATCACATAGTCCTTCTTCTTGAGTAACTAAATAACAGTTTTTAAAATTATTGATTTGAAAGAAAAATTAAAAATTAATCAAAATTATGTTAGCTCCAAAGAACAAATTTGTTTTATCGAAATCCAGAGAAAGCATCTCAATTATCAACTAAGCAAATTCACAATCCACAAATCTGAATACAGTTCTATAAAAAGAATCAGATTGTAATTCACAAAAAAATATCGAATCTTTTAGATCATGGATGAAATCTTGAAATCCAGAACTATAGAGAACAACATGAAGACGAAGAAGGTTAAAGCAAATATTCACAAAAGAGAGGAAGAGTAGAATCAACTAAAAGATAAAGAGTCGAAACCAAAACTATTGCACCAACACGTTTAAAATAATCTACCAAAGGATAAGTCAAGATTGATATAAATTAAGGATAGGAATAGCAAGAAGCGACAGAGGACGCATGATCACAATAATCAAAAGGCAACAATGACACAAAGGACAAGGATGGCATTCCTACAGGCCTCTGATAGTGCCACAATTTGTACAAATAGACACGCTTCTATTTATAAAATTGTGACCCATGACACTTGCTCCATATTACATAAGTTAAACCTAGGCTCTGATACCACTTTGTCATGACCCAAAATGAACCATAACCGGCGTTCAGCGAGATAGTCCCCTAGCACGCCTATCAAACTCAAATATAAATTAAATAAAAAAATTACAAAAATTTTGAATAATTTACAAGTTCTAAAACAAATAATTATACATTTTTAACAAAAGTTAAAATAACTAAAAATGGTTAGATCCTACCTGTGACATATAGAGCGTACAACGTCTAAAAACACAACAAGGATCAGATACTCATTGCAAATCATAATTCTTGAATAAAGAGTTCACATATTCAAGTATTTATTCCTGAAAAATATTTTTAGAAAAACGGAATGAATTTTGCAATTTAGTGACTAGACAATACATTTATAATTCACATGAGACCATATAAACATTATTATTAAAGTAATTTTTAATTAGAAAATAGTAATTAATCATAATAAATAAATCAATAAGAAAATTCTCATACAGAAATCAAATCAAAAGTCCACACTTCGATGACTCCACCTCTATGGATAGTCCTTTTCTCTTGTATGTCCTAACAGAATAACAAATCTAATGTGTGGCTTATACGTTAGGCTACTAACACCCCTATTAGCTGGAATCTGAGTTAGATGCATTTAAATTAACGTCATAACCTCTGTTAACTACAATTTTCTAATACGAGCCTCTCAAACCAATTCAAAACATATAGTTTCAATTACAATAAATCTTTAATCTTTTAGATACATAAAGTATCGATTCAAATCAGATCAGATAATAATTTCTCGTCATAAAACTTTTCTAACCATACTTTTTCAATTATAAAAACAAATTTTACAATTTTAAAGTGAGGGACCAACAAATACTTTAATGCTTCAAAAGTATATATCTGAGTAAAATCAAATATTCTAAAATAATATAAAACTTTATCAAACATATATATATTCTCATGTAAAATTCCTAAAGTATGACCTTCATAAAAATAATTATCCAACTATAATAAATCAATTATTTTAATCAAATCAAAATTCTTCAGCAATAATTTTATAAATATAATTAAAAACTTAAAATAGCATAAACCAAAAAATTAACGATTATAAATGTAAAGCCTACTCACAACGTGATCCTAAGGGACCGAAGAGACCAAATCAAGAGTGCTAAATTCAAGGTGAGGAGGATCGAAGGAGAATGAAAAATGAGCACAAATTTTGGACCGGAGTAGCGACAAAATGGAGCTAGCGATAGTTATAGAAATCTAAAACATGACAAAACTAAAACGAATTAAAACAAGGACAAGACAGATTAAATGGTGGCATAATAGAACAGGAAAGTTAGAGTAGAATTAAGGAGAAAGGCTGGACCGGGATAGTGACAAGAGCAGTTCAGCTCCAGCAGCACCACCAACTCCGGCTGCAAGGACGATGGCTTGGTTCAGGTACATCCGAATGGCGACAGGAACAGCGCAACAACGGATAGTTCCTCCAACCTGGCGTTTCTCTCTCTCTCCGCGAACTCCTCTCTCTTTGAAACCCCAAATCTGCAACGACGTCGACGACGGCGAAGCTGGCTCCGACGGCGGCGGCTAGGGCTCCGGCAATGATGGCGACGGAACCTCCCTCCTCTGTTCATTGCGCCTCTCTCTCTTCCGCACGTTCTCTTCTCTTTGCTCGGGCTTCCCTCAGTGACGGCGACAGTTCTCCACGTGCAGCCACGACGACGACAACGACGGCAGTGTGGCCTTCACCGACGTCATCCTCCTTCTCCCCCTCTTCTTTTCTTCTCCCTCTCTGTTTTCCCTCTCTCTTTTTCTTTCTTTCATTCTCAGCGGTGTGCGTGCGTGTTAGGAGAGAGTTAGGGTTTAGTTTGGGAAAAAGAGGAGTAAGGATATTTTAGAGATTTTACAAATGGAGGATATGAAACAACAACATCATCAGCCGGATAAACTCGGTGAATGGTTTAAAGCTAACCAAATTGGAGTCAAGGTGGAACGAAGGGAGGAGACAAGGAAAGGGGAGAACAATGAACCACATCTAATGGGGGAATAAGGAAGAAGAAACCAGTCCCAGATTGTTCAGTAGACCAATTTACAGGCCAGAATTTCAAAGTCAGCAACAAAGAGAATGAAACTCAACAATCTGACACTGGTGCTCAGTGTGAAGGGGAATCAAATTGCATCCTAAGGTTAACCTAATAAAGTGACACAAAAACATGCTGTAAGAGATCCTCTCCAAGAAATTGAGACTAGTTCAAAGGCACAAAAGGGAGATAGTGCAGAAATATCACTCTCTAGTGGGGTTAAAAAAATGAAGTTGTTGGCGAGAAAAGGAGGGGAGCTAGTTCACCTTGCTGAGTAGAAAAGGAGTGTTCAGAGAAGGGAAAGCCAAGAGGGTATGCCTCGGGGATGATGAGTTTGCTCCTGTGATGGTAGAGGGTGCCAGCGATGCAATGGCACCCATGGCGTAATGAGGATTTTAATGTGGAACTGTCGAGTTTGGAGAGACCCCTAACAATCCACAATCTCAGAGGGATTTGTCAATTCCACTCCTCCGAGGTTGTGTTCTTATGTGAAACAAAGAACCAGTCCCGGTTGGTGGAACAGAAACTCAGGGCATGCAGGTACAAAGATTGGAGGATTGTGGACCCAGTTGGATTAGCTAGAGGTACTATATTGGCTGGGAAAGAACATATTGAAGTCCAGATAATTCTGTAGGGTGACTTCTCTCAAGCGGTGATGATAAAAGATGAGATAAGGAGGGTGGAATGGGGCTCATAGGGGTTCATCTTAGCACTAATGAGTCCAATAGACTGTCCCAATTTCAGCAACTATTGCATATGTTAGAGCAATTTGGAGGTAATATGGTGCTATTTGGGTACTTCAATGCTATATAGTGCTAAGATGAGAAGTGGGGTGGATGCTTCATTGATGATAATTTTCTTATGGATCTTAGGATGATTGATCAACCCTTTACTTGGTTCAACGGGAGAAGGGGAGATTGGCTTATACGGGAGAGGTTGGATAGGTTCTTGGCAAGTAATCAATGGTGTGAACATTACCAAGGAGCTATGGTAAGAAAGCTCTCAAAGAATCCGATCACTCTCCTCTCTTACTTGACACTGACTCAGTCAACTGGAAAAGTAAGAGACGATTCAGATTTCAAGAAATGTGGTGTGCAAGGGATGAACTTAGAAGTTTAATTGAGGAGGCATGGTTTACAGAGGTACATGGTTCCCCGATGTTTATCCTGTCCCAAAAACTTAAGGTATGTAGGCATAAGTTCTTTACCTGACAGACTTAGACTAATAATAACTCTAAAAAGGAAATAGATGATTTGGTGAGGCAATTGGAGGAAGTGAGAGGAGAAGGCACACATGGAGGTTTTGAGGTGACTAAAATTGAAAAGAAGCTGGAAGATGTCTATGCTAAAGAGGAGTCTTATTGGAAGGAAAAATCCAGGTGCAAATGGTTGAAGGAAGGGGACACGAAGTTTTTTCACCAGAAATTTCATGCTATAAATCGGAGAAATAAAATTTGAGGACTAGTAAGAGAGGACAGTGTTCTTACTTCCACCCCTGAGGGCATTGCAAATGTAGCTGAAAACTACTTCAGAAATATATTCACTTCAACCAATAAGGAGGATCCATCCCCTTTCTTTGAACACTTTCAGCCCATGGTTATAGCTAGCACAAATCGTAGACTGACAGAAATTATCCACTAAAGAAACTAAGAGGGCTGCTTTTAGTGTGTATGCGACTAGTGCTTCGGGTGATGATGGTTTTACGGAAAAATTCTTTCAAGAATACTTGGACATAGTTGGCAAAGATGAGCATAAAGTAGTACATAGCTTCTTTGGAGGAGGAAAGATATTTAAGAGTTTCAATCACACTTAAATTTGTTTGATCCCGAAGATCCCTTATGCCAGAGATATGACAGAGGTGAGACCAATTAGTTTATCTACAGTTGTATATAAGATTATTTTAAAGGTGTTGGTTCATAGATTGCAAAATTTCATGAATATTATTATAAGTCCTACCCAAAGTGCCTTCCTAAAAGGGAGATTAATCTCTGATAATATATTAGTAGCTCATGAATGCATGCACTATCTGAAAACTAAGAAAAGAGGGGTTGGTTGTGAAATGGCAATGAAGTTAGATATGAGTAAAGCATATGATAGAGTTGAATGACATTTATTTATGGTTTATGTTGCATAAGATGGGCTTTGATGTTAAATGGATTTCTTGGATAACGAAATTAGTCTCTACTGTTTCTTATTCTGTAATTATGGAGGGTCAACTTTATGGTTTTCTTAAGCCAACAAGAGAAATCCATCAAAGAGACCCCCTTATCACCTTATCTTTTTCTTATATGTGCGGAAGGATTATCCTTCATGCTACAGGCTTATACAAGGAATTCAGATAAATAAGAGAAGTCCAACAATAAACCACTTACTATTTGCAGATGACTCAATTCTCTTTGGTAAGGTATTGCCAGAACATTGCCAGAATATCCTCTCATTGCTCAAGAATTATGAAAGTATAAGCAGGCAAAAAGTGAAATTACCTAAATCATCATTTGTCAGTAATAATACTCCACAAGACATCCGGGAATAACTAGCAGCAATTATGAATATTGATCATATTGAAGTACACGATAAATACCTGGCATTCCCATCGGTGGTCCATCGCTCTAAGAAAACTACCTTCAGTGACATCAAAACAAAAGTCCAAAAGAAGGTGCAATATTGGAAGAGGAACTTGCTCCACCGGGGGGGACATGTACTGATTAAAGCTGTAGGTGAAGCGGTTCTGATTTGTACGCTATATTGTTTTAAACCCAATACTTTGTTGAATGATGTTCACAGAATACTCACTCAATTTTGGTTGGGTCAAAGGGGGTAGGAGAGAAAAATGGCTTGGATTTAAAGAGTTGAGAGCACAAAACTTGGCATTACTGGGAAAACAGTGTTGGCGCATAGTTAACAGACCTCGATCTCTCCTGGCAAAGTTGAAAGGCAAGTACTTCCGCTACTCTTCTTTGATGAATGCAGACAAAAAAAACCAATCTTCTTGGGGTTGGCAGAGTCTATTGAGTAGGAAGAACAGTAATAAAAAAGGGACTGAGGTGGAAGATAGGATCTGGGGACAGTGTACGTATTTTTACTGACCCATGGTTGCAATCTCTATATCCATTCACAATTAATTTGCCAAACAACCACAACCGAAATCTATATTGGGTAAAGGACCTGTTTTCAGAAGGGAGAAGATGAAATCAACAATTAATAGAAAGTTCATTCCCTCCAAGTATTGCTGCTAGTATTTTGAACACATCGATTCAAAGCTCAAGTGGTGACTAAAAGCGAAGCGTATGAGGTTTCTTTTGGTTATCAAATAGCATATGGGCTTCGGCATCTCCCTGTTTTTTTGTGCCCCCAAATTATGAAAAATAAAAGTCTGTGGGGGTGAAGGTACCTTCAAAAGTCCTCTTCTTTATTTGGCGAGCCATTCACAAAAGGTTACCAGTTGTGGAACTAATTCACTGAAGATTCCAATCACCCTCACCAATTTGTTCAAGATGCCAAGTTGCTGAGGAAACCATCTTGCACTGCCTCCTGTCCTGTCCCGAATCGGCACCAGCGTGGTACTGCCCCCTATGAACTTAGATGTTCGTGAGCTGGTTCAACCGAATTTTGCTGAGTGGTGGAGTAGAAGACTTGAAGCTGCTAGAACAAGGAGTGACGGAAGAGGGAAGATGGAGTATATTGCTCTTTTATGCTGGGGAATATGGAAAAGGGAGGAATGAATTTGTATTTGTTCAGAGAGAGAAGCCGGTCTTGGAGATTGTGGAGGCCACCAAGAAGATGCATCAAGAAATTTTGAGAGCTCCAGTTTTCTGACTATAACCTAACGTTGCTGTTTCATCAAGTGTTTTATTTTATCACTGAAATGTGATATATGGGAGAACCCCTTGTTGCTTTATTTAATTCTTTAATAGACATTTGTATTTGTTACATTATTAAGTAATGCAAATCTACCTTTTGGAAAAAAAAAAAACATGTTGAAATTAAAACTGAAAATAAAAATTAACTACTAAATCAATTATCACGTATTTTTATATATTTATACATGTTATTTTATATTATTTTTCGAACCTAATAATCTACTCTCAAAATTACTAAACATTTTACAATAAAATACTTCAACCTATTATGACAGAATACTCAGTTTTCTTTATGACTTTATGACAGTAATAATAAATTTTTTCATGAATACTAAGTATATATTTTTATATGGTGCCATATTTTTGGTGTACATACAACATAGTTCCTTAAAAATCTCCCCAAAATGTTAGGGATAGAAAGTTGAAAAACATAATTTAGCCTGAATACAACAATCAAAGAATTCAGGACACTTTTTATCAACAAATTGCTGGCAAACAGACGATGCGTATACTTTTGCGATTTAAATATTGCCAGCCATTGCCTATCAGAACCTCAATCTCTTCATCAGATTACAGTTCAACCTTGATTATAAATATCCGTCACGCCATTGCCAATATTGCATGATCTTGAATTATATATATTTGTGACAAACAAAATTTGAACTTTTCTACCTTGTACCCCAGAATATCCCCTCTTGCGGACTAGCCTTTTGCTGATACTTTGTCAAAACCAAAAGTGCAACATTGCCTGTGCAAATATGCATAATATGTTGTCATCACTCTATTTATATTTCAGACGTCAGAAAGAGCACAAATAATCAAAGTTCTCATAAAATATGATAGATGTAGTAGTAAACTGAAGAGTTCCGTATGAGCACTGATTTATAGCTTCAATAAGAGGCAGCCATGGAGAAGATACTATAATGAGAATTGCTCAATTGAATAAAAAATGTTTTGGTTTAACATGGACGGTATAGTTCTAGTGATAGATCTAGTATAAGGATTCGATGTTAAAATTGTGCTTTCTGTACGTTGAACCAAGAATTTCGAGTTTAAATTAACATAGAGGAAAATTATATTTACCTCTTGGAGAGGAGCTAAAGACACATCTTCATTTGGGGTGGCTTTCTTAGTTTTCCAACTTTTCATCTCTAGATGCATCAATTTGAGTTGACTTTCTATGTGCTTCAACAGCCTCAACTGCTCTTCACCATCCACTTCTTTGGTAATCTCTTCTCTAGTACTGAATTTCTCCCTCTCAAGCCTCTCAACTCTCTGATGCACCTTTTGCAGCTCCTCTTGCAAGTTGCAATCCACACCCATCCCCTCTTTCCTTTGGCCAACAACAGTCGTCATGCGCCTAATGCTTCGGGTAGTGATTTCGCGGTGCACATTAAGCTTCCCCTCAGACTCAGACACAGAGTCTGGTTTCCTTAATCTATTCTCTGCCTCTGACTTCCATTTCTCAAACCATTTTTTCCCAATTTCATTCACTTTATTTTTTTCACTTGTTTGTGGGACTTCAAATACATCGTGCACATTAGGCGTGGAAGGAGGATTATCTGAATCAATAAAGGAGGGCATTATCTCTCTTTGCTCACTTATAGTACTCAAGTTTGCACACTTTTCTTCTTCATTCGAATCGGAAACCACTTTCACTCTTTCATTCAACATTTTTATCTGGTTCCAGTAGGAGTCAAGTGTTCCACTTACAAATTCTGTTGACTTTCTTGCCAGATCCAAGCTCGGAGGAATAGCTTCCAAGGCCAGAACTGGACTGGTTGATCTTTCACTCTTCCTCACAGCGACTCTAAACGACTTCTTGAACTGTGAAGCAGGCATAGATTGAAACCTTCTGATAGAGTTATTTTGGCAGAATTCTTCATCTTGTTGATCGGTTGCGTTGTTCAAAATCTGATCCTCTGGGACTTCAATTCCAAACTCGCTGGCATTGAAATCGCACCTGAAGCTCAGAAGCTTTTGCTTGTAAGCCTTTACTTGGAACTCAAGCGACGCAATTTCCATTTCCTTTTGGTATATAACTTCTTCAAGTTCTTCAAGGGTCGCTTCGGCATGGCCTATCTTCTCCTCTGCCATTCTTTTGTAGTGATTGGCCTCCATCTTCACTGCCGCCATTTCGCCTTGCAAACGCAGAATCATTTCTAACGCTTCGCTGGCTGCGGTGGCAGAGGCTTCTCTTTCTTGATCCAACTCCACGTAGAGCTTCTGTAGAAGTTGCTGTTGGGCATGAAGAGTCTCCTTCAACGCCGTTGCATCACTTTGCGTTCGAGCTAACACATGACACGTGCCTGTTTCAGCCATGGTAACCCGATCGATGTATGTTGAGTTGAAGTAATCACGATCACGAATTTCTGAACACGGAATGTATAGCAGTTTGATTTTAGCCAAGGTAGTGATGGAAAAATATAATTTATTTTTATTTTTAATAAAAAAGCGAATGATTTCACGATTTTGATATAAAATATTTTAAGAACAGGTGTCTCTATCCCACTAAATGCGCAAAACCATGTGCTCAGTACCACAAATAGATCATAGATATTACCTTGACGAAATTTCTGAATTTAAAAAAAAAAATAGAACAAAGCATTACATAGGTGATCGTAAAGAGAAACAATAAACATGATCCTTAACGAAGAGAAAAGCAAAGGGTGAGAGAAACGAAGCACATACCGGTTACCACCATAAGATTATCAAAATCAGAACCCGACCCGAGTCAAAATCAACTTGCAAGAACAGAGAGGGTTACGGCTTCACAAGAAACAACTGTGAGGAACAAAAATAAAATTAAAAAGGGTAGGTAAAAGAATGATGAAAATGAGTTAAGACCAAAACTTGAACACGCTTCTCTTACTAGGAAAAATTGTTAAGAGCGAATCTAACTGTTTATGTACTTTCCCAAATAATGAGCATGGATAGGTGCAACGAAACACACACGGAAAAGTAAATGTATGTCTGTGTAGAGTGAACTCTGCGATTAACAAAATTCAGAAGCCGAGTCTTAATTACGAGAATGAAAAGGTAAAAGCTTTTAGGAAAAGGAACGAGTAACATCCTACCTAGAAATATTGAAGGACACGCACATGAGCAAAAGAAACAGATACTATCTTTCGGTTTCCAGTTGCAGACAAAACCTTGGTTCGTTTTTAACGTCTTTGGCTTGCTCTGTATCTAGAAAGCGTGGTATATTTCCAGATTTCTAGACTGTCTTTATTATTTAATTATTTTTGTTATTATCATAATTAAATGTGCCTATTATTTTATATTTTTATAAATTAATTAAATTTGAAATTAGAAAGATAGTATGTTAGACTAAAATTAAAATATTAAGAGTTTAATTTTTGAAGTTAGAGTTAGAAATAAGTGAATTGAGTCAAATTAAAACAAATTTAATTTTATCTCGCTTAAAGTTTATGGATTAAATTAAATAATATAAACATAATCTATAGTCTTATTTAAATAAAAATTTATATTTCTATCAATTATAATTAATATCATGTGTCATATATAATTATATATAAAAATTATATATGTGGGTAAATTTTAGTCATTAAAAGTTACTTTAAGTTGGATTTTTCAATTTCTTTATGCAACTAACAAAATAAATCACTCATCTCATTTGAATATACATTAAAAACAAAAACATGCATAATAGTACCCACAAAATTTATTTATAAAAAACGATATGAAATATATTACAAACTTGTTTAAATAAACACATGATTGATCAGTCTAAATGTAGCACCCTAACATTTAGTACCTCATAATCGCACTAAAAGTTCAGGTGTTACCTACCTCTAATTCTTTTTATTTAATACTATATTTATCTAATGTTGAGCCTTTGCAAAAAATAACCGAATTTTTAATTATAAAAGTAAAAAACCTTTACTTTAAACCACTTAATGACATAAGTATATTCATGTCAGACCTGAGAAAATTATAAAAAAGATTAATTGAAAAATTAATTATTAAGTTAAAATAGTTAAAACAGGCCCGAACAGAGTCAAGAATCAAGACTTAGGAATTTGAAAATTTAACGATGATAATTGGATTCAGTGAATTTTTTCGAATAAAAAATATAATTTTCTGCAAAAAAATGCCTAAGAAGACATAGTGAGATTTAACTGGCAATACCAGCTTAGACTGCCCAATACTCTGAGTGAGAAAATTTAATTAATGAGAAAATAAATTTAAGAAGTTAAATTTTATAAATTAGAGAAGATAAAAATATTTGGGATAGAAAATCGAACATTTATTTTAAAGATTTTGCTCCGAGATTGGGCCAAACGAACCACAAACTCAACTAGACCCAAATTGGGTCCGAACCCACCATATAAATACTCAATATTGAAGCATTTCAGCTCATTTCACTATTTATTTTGCTCTTCTTTCGTCCATAACTTTTGTTCCAGAGTTCTGATTGCCGAGTTGTTTATGGCCACGCGTAACTCTCCTCATCCTCTTCAATTCTATCTAAGTTTTGTGGTAAGAAACTCTAAGATTTTTATCCATATTCCTTTTCCATAATAATTTGCATTTTTGGTTCATAGAATATTGAATTATTGTGATTTTGGTTGTTTAAGGGTGCTCTACTATAAATTCCAAGTCGATTCCATCCAAATTTCTTGTAGATCATGGTAAGGAAGCCTTATCCTCTTTTGAATTGTCAGTTCTATAAACCCTAAGTTAAAATTTGTTAAAATTATGAAATTAGATGAACTAGAGCTTGTTGGAATTGATTGTGGGCGTGAGGTGGAGTTTGCTTGGCGTGTTATTGGTACGAAACTCTTGGATTGGTGATTACAAAGCTTTAAGGGTTTAGAACCGCTAACATTCAGGTACGGGTTTGAATTTCAAGTAGGCATTATGTAAAGTTATGTGAATGCCTAGGTTAGTTGTCCTTAGGATAGGATTGAATGTGTAACACCTTAATATACAAATCCTTAAACTCGAGTTATAAGTCAGTGTTAATAAGATTGTATGACTCTCAAGGTGGATTATAATACATGCATATACATATATATAATTGAAGGGAGTTATTAAACAAGAAGCATGAAAAGGAGTAGAATAAAATCGACATCGAAGAACACTCACGTATCGACAAAACAGAAGATAAGGTGCATTCGAAAAGTAAAGATAAAGATAAAACGTACAGAAGAATAAGATAAAGACAGGATATAAATATATATCGTAAGTAAATAGCCAATAGTCACAACCTGCGAAGTTTAGGCCGACTGAGGTTACATAATTAAAATCATTTTGACAACAGTATTTTCTTATCTCTCCCAAAACATACATCAAGGCCTCTATAGACAAGTTCCAAAATCAATAATTACATACATATAAGTTTTTCAAAATAAAGAAAGAAATATTCTAAACAAAATATAAATAGAGTCCAAATTTCTTCGCCATCTCTCAGATGAACCACTGCTCATTGTTGAGCACCTGGACCTGCATTTGATAAACAAGAGATTTATACGGAATGAGAACCCCTGACCCATGGGTTTCCAGTATGGTAAAAGTGCCAAATAAATACAATGCACTATAATAGGACCTCACTAAGCATCTTAAGCTTCCTTTCATCAATTGTTCACCCTAGATTTTCACTAATCTATGAATAAGGCAACTGTCCTAAGGGATACTAAGTCTAATTCAATTTCTTATCTTTCCCAACTTTTCAAAATTTTCAACTTCCAATTTATTATATAACCATAACCAGAACCAGCACCAGCCGTCAGCGTCAACTAACACAAGTATGAGGGACTTCTCAATTGAGCAAATACAAGCAATACAGACAAGTAATACACAAGTAAGGCAAGTTGCATTTAATCATATAACATATTCAACTAGGCAAAGTAATACAATTAGGCAAACCCACACAAATTAAACATATGCAAATGATGTATGCCAGCTCTATACCCAATGAGCTCATCTATCAGTTATACAGCCAACCCGATATATCCGGTAGCAAATCTTGGACACTCCCGACGTGCACGCATCTACCAAGAGAAATTCACATCTCTTGGAGGAATGATATCCGGAAATATCTAAGTGTCTGGCCACATCTTGCGACGGAAGGTGAATATTTGGGAGTAAGCGGGATAAAACCACTATCTTTGCATCTACCCCAGAAGATCAAATACAAATTGGGAGCGAGCAAGACAAAGCCACCATCCTTGCATCTACCCAGAATCTCAAAGCATAACCCGGAACAAGTGGAACAATGCCGCTGTATCTACCTAGGCAAGTATATCTCACCACATTTCAGAGCAAGCAGAATCACTCCACTGCATCTATCTGGGCAGGTGCATTTCAATCTCAATCATTTATTGTAAACCCTGCGTAATTAGTAATTAATAAATAATTAGTCAATAAATTGTTTATTAATCAAAGAAATTAGGAAGCTAAATTTTACTAATCTAAAGAGATAAAAATATTAAAATACGAATTTTGACACTAATTTAAAGGTTTTGGTCCAAAATCGGGCTAATAGGCCAAACTGATTGGACCGGATCCAAACCGAACCCAAGACCCAACATATAAAACACCAAACTTAGTCATCTTCCTTCCTCCTTTCCATGGAGGCACCCTAAAAGTGAAGAGAAGAAACCTCAAACCCTAGCTCCAAATTCAAATTCACTTATCTTTCAAGTTTGAGCTTCGATCGCTGTATTATTTACGGCCATGCAACCATTGCATCGAACTCTACAAAACCTACTAAACAAAGTGGTAAGTACCTTGCTATTTTTTACTCATCCTTCTTCCTTGTAATTTTGAAAATTTGGATTTTGATTTTGGGAGATTATGTGATTTTGGTGTTATAGGATTGAATTAGTTTTGGGAACTTGCTGGGTCTTGTCCCAAACAACTGTGGGTAAGGTGAGAAACCACTAATTCTTGTGAATAATTGATAATTATGAACCCTATATTGTTTTTGAGTGATATTGTTTGGTATTAGACTAAATTGTATGTGTTAGGATCAAATTGGTGGCGTTGGAAGGTTGAATTTGAATCTTGGTGGCTGTGAGTTCGTGTTTGGTGAGGAGTTGGAGCTTTGGAGCTTGAGAAATGGTTAAATTTGAGTTGTCTTTGGATTAGAGAGGAATCAGCCAAAGTATGATTTTGGTTTCTCATAGATAATATATAATGTCATGTGAAAATATAGGCTAGATGATCATAGGATAAGTTGAATTATGTGAGTATGTAAGGGTTAGTAACCTTGATAAAAATGTTGAGTTATCTTGAGAATGAGTTGATGATTGATGATTTTGATGATCGATAATGATACTGAATTATGATGATGATGATAGCTTGATGAATAATGAGTTATGTATATTTTGATTATGGACTGGTTGGAAGAAAAATAATGAAAGTTGAATATTGGCAGGTTGTGATAGGGTGTTACATTTATCACTATCTCTCACTATCATAATCCTTCTCGTTATATCTCAATCATAATAAATCATCTTTACCAGTCATCCACTTAATGATTCGTTTCATATCTTAATCATAATCATATTCAACATTAATTCCATCATCAACTCATCATCAATCTCATCACGATTCATATTCAATCTTAATTAAACTCATTCATCATCATAACCAATCATTATTCATCATCACATTCATCTTTATCACTTCACATCTTATTCAATTTTCTCAATTTTACTAACTCAACTCTTTAGATTTGGTCTCTAACTCTTTCATCCTTAATTACACCGACTCTATACTCTTATCGGGGTTTATAAAGGTTTAAAAGGCTAAAAGAATGGTTGAGAGCAATAAAATTCAAGTTTCAGAAATATGGGTGGCCATGCGTATGCATGCCTCATGCGTATTGATGAATCCAATTTTACGATATATTTTGGTTTGATTTGAGTGTATTTCATCACATAAACTTATATTTATTCACTCAAATAGCATACTTTTGTGTTTTCTCTCTAAATTGTCTAATTTTGAAAACATGCTATTTTGAGCTTAAATTAGTGATTTTAATCCCACTTTAATGCCATTCGATGCCATGACATGTTTGTTGAGTGATTTTAGGTCCTAGAGGCAAGTTTGGCAAGGCAAAAGTGGAAGGAAGCATGTACAAAGGGAGAAAACATGAAGAAAACAAAGGAGAAGCAGACATTGGAATGTGCGTGTGTACAACCTAGTGTGCGTACGCACAACATCGTGTGCGTGCGCACAAGAAGAAAATCAACAAGTGTGTGTACGCACAAACTTGTGCATACGCACAGGTCCCAGCGCGTGACTCATTTATTGCAAATCGCTGGGGGCAATTTTTGGGCTTCCAGAGCCCAATTTTGGACCTTCTGAGGCTAATTGAGTGCTATATCAAAGAGGGCCTCCTTCCATGTGAAGGGGGGATTAGGTTTAACTTTTATGATGTTTTCTCTTAGTTTCTAGAGAGAGAAGCTCCCCCTCTCTCTAGAATTAGGGTTTCTTAGTTTAATTTCTTGTAATTTCTATCTTTAATTCTTGTTTTCATTTACTTTTCCTTGTCATTTATTGTTATTGCATCCTTGTTCTTCTTCTTTTTCCTTGTTATTTCCTTTCTTTTGTCACTTTTATGTTATGAACATCTTTGTTAACTTTTAATTTCGATTAATGCAAATGTATATTTTCATGTTGATTATTGCTTCCTTTAGATGTTATTGTCATTTTTTTGCTTTTGGTAGTTGGATTTTATTTTTAATGCAATTAAATTTGATTTTATTTTCATGCACACCAAGTGTTTGATAAAATGCTTGGCTTAGTTTTTACATAGTTTTTCTCCACTCTTGGCTTGAAATTGATGACTTTGGTGACCCTTGAGTCATTGATGTCCATTCTTGTTGATACATTAGAGTAGTTAGCTGATTTGGTCTCCATTGACTTTATGTGACCCTAAGTGTTGACATAGGACTTATGGATTGAAATCAACTATGCCTACTTGACTTATCCTCGATGTAGGGTTGACTATTCAAGATTAACTCTTCATAATCATCATGTGTTTGTGGTCAATGGCTAGGATAGGTAATCTTAGCTCTCAATTACTTGCCAAGAGATTTCTTGCACTTGAATTTTCCTTTTCTTGCATTTAATTGCTTTGACTTTTATTGCTTTGATGTTTAATTTCTTGCATGTTTAGTTTTCACACTCTTAGTTGAGAAATTGGGTGTTTGGGTGAATTTAAGTTGTGGATGTCCATTCCGCTTTGTGTGAGGATTGTTAATTGGTTTGGTTTCTCTTGACTCTAAGTAACCCACTAGTGTTGACTTAGGACTTAGGGATTGGAAGCAATTATGCCCTTTTGACTAATTCTCAAGTAGGATTGACTAATTGGGATTAATTTCACATAATTGCCATATTTATGGTTCATAACTAGGATAGGAATCCTAAATTTTTCAATTCTTACCAAGAGTCCTTTTTAGCATTTAATTTACATTTTCATTGCTTTAATTGCCCTCCTTTTAATTTATTGCATGATCATTTAATTTCTTGCCATTTACATTTCTTGCCTCTCTTGCATTCCCAATCCCCATTCCCTCCACAGCCAATGATTAACACTTAATTGCAACTCCTAGGGAGAACGACCCGAGGTTGAATTACTCTTGATCTCGGTTACTTTAATTTGAATTAGCATTTGATCGTGAGAATTCATTGTTGGTTTGGACTATGCTACCAACGAATTGATGCTTGTTTTGATTGATTCCAAACTATACAAGAATTCTCACGTTGTCATGTACGCATGAGTGCAAAATTAGGCAAACTCGCGTACGCGGACCACCCTCGCGTACACGAGAAATTTGGGCAGTGGAGGACGCTCACATACGCATCACCATGTCTGCGTACGCATGAGCATTTTTATGCCAAAGTCACATACACAGACATGTCTGCATATGCATGGGTATTAGACAGAGGCGAACTCTCGCATACTCACAACAATGCTCGTGTACGCATGCATATCAAAATGGCAAAAAGCTTATATGTTATAAAAACCAATTTTTCAGCCCAAATTTCAAACCTTCATATCTTTTTCCACAAAATTTCTTTTTCAACCATTATTGAACCGTTGGAAAGATCGATAAATGAGTTTTAATAAAAATATACTTTTATAAAATTTTCAACTCTGATGACCGAGATACAGCCTGCCAAAGTTGGCCGAAAATAAGTTTTTACCAAAAAGTAGAATCTACCAATTTTTTCAATGTTCACAAGGCAAAATAATTTTTCACTCAACAAACTGATCTCAAACTAACTCAATCCACATATCCACACTCAAGCGAAATTCAAACCTACTTCATTTACACATTCCAACTTAAATTCATCAATCGAACACCTCAAAACCTCATTTTCCACTATTCCATCAATCATTCCAATTTACACACATTCTATACCAATTCTCATTCAAACTCATATATCATTATATAATTCAATCATTACTTACCGTTCTTACCTTTTTCTGGCTACCGAACCAATTCCATGGCCTTCGGCTCAATATCTTTCAATTCAATACAAATTCATATATGCATAATCATTAACCAATATCAATTCCATTTATAGATTCACTATGCATACTAATACATTCAATAAAACCATCAAGCTTAATCCTAGGGGCATCTAACCTAGGAATTCTCATTACACCATACAGTACTTAAATGAAATGACGACGGTTCACATTCAACACTTGAATTCTCCACTCCAAGGCTCACCCCAAAAGTTTCACAAGCAAATTTAAGTCCTCAAAGTGTGCCAAATTCACCCAACAACACTAACATAACCAATTTCACATATAAATTAATCTAGGGTTCACTAGATTTGATAAATTGATGCCAGGGCATCTAGGCCAGTTTCACTGACCTTTTCTTTACTGTTTTTGGTTAGTTTCATGCATTTTTTTAGTGAATAAGGCAAGTTTTGGATGAAAATACACTTACACCTTGATTCAAGCAACTATTGTGAATTTCACATGATTTTATGAGGATTTTTGCTAGAATTGAATGATAAATTGATGATACATAATCTCATGACTTTGGCTAGAGCTTTGATGTACTTTATTTGCTTGATTCCAAGACAAAGGAAGCAAGGAAGAACCACGTTAGTACTCATGTTAATCTAGTTAACGTGACCACTAACGTGGAATGGTAAATAGCTTGCAACGTTAATGAGAAAAGTGATCACCAATAACGCCTGCGAAGCCATCATAAGCCCACGTTAATTGCCACGTTAACTAGGTTAACGTGGTAGTTAACGTGGAGACAAAAGAAAGCTCCAACGTTAGTGGTAAACGTGAACACCACTAACATTCCAAGATTTGGCAATAAGCCACGTTAAGAGTCACGTTAACTTAGTTAACGTAAACTCTAACGTGGAAGAGAGGAACAATGCCAACGTTAGTGACACTCACCTTTGTCACTAACGTTGGATCAAACTAGCATTGCCCACGTTAGTGGTCACGTTAAGACCACTAACGTGAAAGTTAACGTGGAGCTAAGATTGATGAGCCAACGTTAGTGACACTCACCTTTGTTACTAACGCTGGAGATGGCATTCACTACCACGTTAGTGGCCACGTTAACTTAGTTAACGTGAGCTCTAACGTGGAGAGTAGGGGCACTTGGAGCGTTAGTGACAAAGGTAAGTGTCACTAACGCTCTCGAAGGTGAGGCATAACCACGTTAAGAGCCATGTTAGTTACACTAACGTGAACTCTAACGTAGGGACAAAGGGCACAAGGCAACGTTATTGGGAAAGGTGAGTCCCAATAACGCTTGCGAAGGTTTATAAGGCAACATTATTGGGAAAGGTGAGTCCCAATAACACTTGCGAAGGCTTACAAGGCTACGTTAGTGGTCACATTGGTGCCACTAACATTGGAGTTAACGTGGGCTATATGGGGTTGGAACGTTAGTGAAAAATGTGATTGCCACTAACGTTCTCGAACCCACAATGTCACTTAACGTTAACTTCACTAACGCCCATGCCTAATTCATACTTCTCTGCAAGCTGAGCCCACTAAAGATTGTAACTGTTTCAACTCAAGATCTAAGGCCCACATCCAAGACTTGAAGAACTCACAAGAAGATCAAGAGAAGTAGTATATATATAGGAGTAGTTTTGAACTATAGGGAAGCTCGACACTTTGGAGAACTACCCTCTATATATTTACTTTTTTGCACTTTTAGCTAGTGATGTATTCTTTTCTACCATTTTCCATTTCTAGAGCTATGAACAACTAAACCCCTTTCATTGGGTTAGGGGGCTCTGTTGTAATTTGATGGATCAATTATAGTTTTCATTCTCTTATTCTTTCTTCTCTTTTGATTTACTAGAAAGCTTTCGATCTTAATTCAATTGGTTAGTTGTCTTGGAAAAGAAACTCTCCATAATTGGATCTCCTCTGAGCCTTGGAAAAGGGATGAGGAGATCATGCTAGAAATGCTTTGTCATGTTGGACCAAATTGGGGTCTGGGCGGATATAGTGACATGTAATCCTCCCAACACTTTAATTTGGAAATACATGTGGTATAATCGGTGACCACACTTCATCTCTTCCCATGAGCAATTAAATCAAAGAATTGGGCAATTGTTCAAGCTTAGAGAGATTGGGTTGCCAAGGAATTGGAACCCAATCACTTAAGATTGCCAAGGAGATCAATATATGCTTTGATTGAGGAAGAGATGAAAATGAATTTGATCCGGAGAATACAATATCTCGTGAGCCCAATGATTTCCCCATTTCTGATCTTACCCATTCTCTTTACTTTCTGCCATTTATTTTCATGCTCATTTCCCCAAATCCCCATCTAAGATTCTGCACTTTATTTTCTGCTATTTACTTTCCCGCCATTTAATTTCCTGTAATTCTCAAACTACATTCTGTTTAGCTCAACTAGCATACTCTTCCAACTAAAGTTGCTTGACCAATCAATCCCTGTGGGATTCGACCTCAATCTATTGTGAGTTTTTACTTGACGATAATTCGGTATACTTGCCGAAGGGAAATTTGTTGAGAGACAAGTTTTCATGCATCATAAATCATAAGAGTTTTGGAATTTGTTACCTTAATCCATGGAAATGGTTGATTGGTTGCATTTTATCAAATGAAATTTTATTTTATTTTTTTTGGTGTGTGTTGTTCTCTCTAAAATTGTGATCTTTGTCTTGCTTAATTCTATATGTTCATTATTTGATGTATGCATGCACTTATATGATTGAGGCCTTGATTCATTGAGCTTACATACCTATATGGCCTTACCTTTCATTATCCCTTGCAAACCAATTTTGAGCCTATTTTCCCCCTTTGTTCTTTACTTTATCTCATCACTAACTCTAAGCGAAAAACAATAATGTCCTTAATTTGAATCCTTGGTTAGCTTAGACTAGTGAAAGTGCTCATGAATTAAGTGTAGGAAAAAGTGGGTTTGGAAACGATTGGTTTAAGAATTGGGTGTTGTATATCTTTATGAAAATGTGAAAGAAATGTTTAGGACATGTTCAAGCATTCAATAATTTAATCATATGCATTGAGAAAATTAGAAAAAAAAAGAGGAAGCACGCGACGCGCCAGCGTCGCTGACGCATCCGCGTCAAAGGAGAATTAGCGATAAAAGGGAATTGAACAGAAAGTCACGCGGGAGCGTGGCTGGAGGTGTGCCTCAGGCACAAACATGCCCACGCGATGCGTCTGCGTCCTTTGCAAATCCAGCCTTCCACGCGTGCGCGTCACCCACACGCATGCGTGACCCCGCGAAATCGACGTAAATGGGTGTATGGCAGCAAGTTGTGATGGAGTGGAGCTGGAACTATGCTAGAAGCACAAGCCCTACCATGCGAACGCGTGCCCCACGCGTCCGCATCATTTTAAAAGAAAGGCCATGCACGCGTGCGCGTCACCCACGCGCACGCGTCAACCTAAATTTTGGCAATATGCGTTTGAGACAGAGAGTTCGCGAATGGGAGGCTGCTCTCGCGCCACTAGCACAAATCAAGTCACGCATTCGCGTGACCAACGCGTCCGCGTCACTTGAAAATAGCGCCAACCACGCGAACGTGTGCTCCACGCGTTCGCGTCACCTACGTCGTACAGCTTATCCAGATTAGTGCCAGAAATCTGATCTTTTCTTCCCCAATCCTAATCTTTTCTTCTCCCTTCTTATTTATTTCTTCTTCCTTCTTTCTTCTTTCTTCCTCCTTTCTTACTTTCTTCTTCTTCATCTCTTTAACTTCTCATCCTTTTTCACTTTCATTCTATTTTACTTAATTTATTTGCATACTTTCATTCATTACACTTTAATTTTGTGCATATTTTTATTTTCTTTTCTAAATTTTTTATTTTTCCATTGGTGTTAAATTTTCTTATTCAACTGTTGCATATTTTCTTGAATTATTCTAGTGCTTCATGACTTATTTTATTCTGATTGGGGATTATTATTCATAAGTCAATGCTATTCTTTTATGATACATGCATTCATTTTGCATTGACATGACCTTACACTATCTTTCATTACCCACACTCCTCCCCTTTATTGCAAATTTTGCACCACTGGTATGCCATGTGCTTCTATTATTTTTTCACTTGCATGTTGTAGCTACCATGTAATTGAGACCCCCATTATTTGGCATTAACCCACCCATACTTTATTTATTTTCTTCTCTTTATTCCTAGGTTACTTTTCTTCTTTTTTCTCTTCTTTCAGGATGGCCACCAAGAGGAAAAAAGAAACATTTCTAACTGGAGCAACAAACAAATCTGCCACACCATCTTTGGAGAAAAAGCATCAGTTGGAGCAACCCCTTCCACTTGCACATCTTAGCATGCACCGAGGACGGTGCAATTTTTAAGTGTGGAGAGGTCGATACCGATATCCGTGGGTTAGTCACTTTCTTCTCAACACCAATTTTTATTTTTTCTTTGTTAGTTCATTATTGCATTTGCATGTTTGATTGCATGTTTGCTTGATTTTGTGCATGTTTTACCACTCCTTGGTTGAAGTGACATTTTTTTTCAAGAAACTTTTTATAGCATTCCACTAATTTGAATTAAAATTTTTATTGAACTTGTTTGAAGAAATATTATTTTGGAACATGGTTTTTGAGCCAAAGAACACACAACCCGTGAGATTTTGAGCTTATTTATATGGTTACATTATTTAACCATAATGTAAGTTCAGTCTGAGAAAGAAAAATCCCAATATAGAGGTGAAGATTGGAGAAAACATCCTAAGAAAAGTTAAAAGTTTCAAGTATCTTGGGTGCATCATACAGGATAATGGAGAGATTGAACAGGATGTAAATCATAGGATCCAAGCAGGTTGATCAAAATGGCGGAGTGCATATGGTTTTATATGCGACAAAAAAGTGCCTTTAAAACTTAAAGGTAAATTCTATCGCGCCGCTATAAGACCGGCTATGCTGTATGGTACGGAGTGTTGGGCGGCTAAAGGGGAGCACAAACATAAGCTGAGTATAGCAGAGATGAAGATGTTGAGATGGATGAGTGGTCATATGCAATTGGATAAAATAAGGAATGAAGATATAAGGGAGAGAGTTGGAGTAGCACCCATTGTGGAAAAGATGGTTGAATCGCGTCTCAGGTGGTTTCGACATGTGAGAAGAAGACTGATAGAACATCCAGTCAGGAGAGTGGGTGAGATGGAAGATGGACAAAGGGCGAAAGACAGAGGAAGACCTAAGAAGACCATCCATGAAGTGGTCAAACGAGATCTACATGTAAACGGTCTCTCTGTAGACATGATACATGACAGAGCACAATGGCGTCGTTTGATTCATGTAGCCGACCCCACTTAGTGGGACAAGGCTTTGTTGTTGTTGTTGTTGTTTATTGTTGTTTAGTGTATTTACATGCTTGCATATGATTGAGGCCATCATTTGATTGTTAGCTCACTTATCCCCAAAAGCCTACCCTTTCATTTACCTTTGTTAGCCACTTTGAGCCTTTTATCCTCATTTGTTTAATATTTTACCACATCACTAGCCTTAAGCAGAAAAACAAATTAACTATCCTAAATTGAATCTTTGGCTAGTTTAAGATAGAGATTATGCATCAACTAAGTGTGGAAAAAACCGTGGGAACATGGGTCAATAAGGGAATGTATCATGTTTCTAATTTTGAATATTGGGAATTTGGGAACCTACTCATGTAAAACCAGAAAAATTAAAAGTCTATGTGCATTGATAAGTTATGTTTATTTTTCAAATTTAAAAAAAAATCCAAAAATATTCAATAAATAAGTAAATAAACAAGGGGACAAAATTACCCCAATGTTAAGCTTTAATAAAAGATCAATGCACATGTGATAAAAGTAAAGAAATATCAAAATTTTGGTACATGAGTATGTGATACAAAAGTGGGAATTATGGGTAGCTAGGTATGATTTTAGAATTACATAGAGTGTGTGTGTGTGTGTTAGGTAAGAGCTTAGGTTAGTCAAAGCTTCATATTATAGCTCACTTGGCCATACATGCATCCTTACCTTTACCTCAGCCCATTACAACCCTGAAAAGACCTCATGATGTTTGCATTGGTACGCTAAATATTTGTTGATTGGTTAGATGAAGAACAAGGTTTAGAAAGAATGACTAGGGAAGAGTAGAGTGATTGACCCTAGACACTTGAGAGTTAGAGTGATATACACTACCAGTAAGGGTTCAGTGCTTTCATGAGCTATCTTCTTACAAGTTTACTTGCTTTTTATTGTACGATTTGAATTAGTGGAATTTGGGTTGTATTTGTCTTGGAGAACTTGTTTGCTTATAACCAAGTAGATAGAAACGTCTTAGCATATAGTTGCATTCACATTCATAGGTTGCATTGCATGAGTCTTGCTTTTCCCTACTCATTTATTTTATCTCCTTAAGCTAAGCATGAGGACATGCTAATGTTTAAGTGTGGGAAGGTTGATAAACCATTATTTTATGGTTTATATTGTGTTTAATTGAGTGTTTTTTTATCAAATTCTTACCCACTTATTCATATGATTTGCATGATTTTACAATTCCTTCCTAGTTTAGTTCTATGGTTGAAAACCTGCTTCCTAAGCCTTTAAATTGCGTATTTTAAATTCTCCCTTATACTATTCAATGGCGTGATATGTGTGTTAAGTGTTTTCAGGCTTTATAGGGCAGGAATGGCTTAGAGAATGGAGAGGAAGCTTGCAAAAATGGAAGGAACACAAGAAACCAAGGAGATAACCAGCGAGCTTCGACGCACACGCATGGCTCATGCGTGCACGCGAAATAGAGAAAATCATAGTGATGCATATGCATGGATTGGATTTTGCACAAACGACGCGAGCACGTGCCTGGCGCGCAAGCGTGGAGAGAAAAATCATCAAACGACGCGTACGCGTGATCGACGCATACGCGTGACATGCGCGATCTGCAGAATTAACAGAAATCGATGGGGCGATTTCAGGCCATGTTTTGAACCAATTTTTGGCCCAGAAACACAGATTAAAGCCAGGGAACATGCAGAGACTCAGGAGAACATTACACAACATTCGTTATTCACAATTTAGGTTTTAGATGTAGTTCTCTAGAGAGAGGCTCTCTCCTCTCTCTTAGGTTTTAGGATTAGGATTTCTCTTCTACTTTTAATTCTTCTAGTACTCTAGTTTATTGATTTTCCCTTGTTGATTATTTGACGTTGTTACTTTAATTTATGAATCCTCATGTCAGAGTTGATTTCTCTTATTTATGCAATTTGAGGTATCTCATATTTATGACTTGAATTTAACTTTTTACACTCTTAGCTTTGGTTGAGTAATTGGAGACGCTTGAGTTATCAAACTCCTTGTTGATTGAAAATTGGAAATCTTTGTTGATTGATTTGAATTCCCCTAAATCTAGTCTTTTCTTAGAAATTGACTAGGACCCGAGGAATCAAATTGATTTATCCACTTAACATACCTTCATAGTTAGAGGTTGACCAAGTGGGAGCAACAGCCAATTCTCATCACAATTGATAAAGATAACTAGGATAGGACATCCAGTTCTCATACCTTGCCAAGGGCTTTTCTAGTTATTAGTTTACTTCGTTTACCATTTACTTTTCTTGTTCTCTTATCCAAAACCCCAAAAGCATACTTTTCCATAACCAATTATAAGCACACTTCCCTGCAATTCCTTGAGAGACGACCCGAGGTTTAGATACTTCGGTTATCAATTTTATTAGGGGTTTGTTACCTGTGACAACCAAATTTTTGCACAAAAGGATTTTTGTTGGCTTAGAAGCTATACTTTCAATGAGCATTTATTTGTAAAATTCTAGACCACGCAAGAATCTGTTCGTCAGACCGCAAACGACTCGTCAATTGGAGCACCGAAGAGGAAGTTATAGTGAAAGGAAGAAGAAGGTGAATAGTGCTCATTCTCCTTTTCTCTCCTAGGTGTCCTCTTTGGCTGGCGTGCCAAGCTCAGACCCAAGTGGCACGCCCGTAGTGATATTGAAGGCTCATGAGCTTGGCGTGCCACGCCTCTAGTACCAAGTGGCGCGCCCATTCATTCTTTGACTTGGCGTGCCATGCCTTAAGTCTCAAGTAGCACGCCCATATTGATGCTTCTTCCATTCTTCTCTGCTTAGTTGTGTTGGTGTGCCACGCCTTAGATCTGGCGTGCCACGCCCATTGTAAAAGATGAGGTTGGCGTGCCACGCCAGCTTAACGTGCCACGCCCTTTGTAAGTCTTCAAGGATCCTTCTCTGGAGTTTGTAGTTGGCGTGCCATGGCTGGCCTTGGCGTGCCACACCCATTGTAACCCTTCACGGAGGATCCTTTGGTAGATGTAACTGGTGTACGGCCTGGCCTTGGCGTGCGACGCCCATTGTGATTCATCATGGGCTCTCCTCTGGAAGCAATAGCTAGCGTGCCACGCCCTACTCTGGTGTGCCACACCCATAGAAGCTCTTTCACTTTGTTCTGTGGACTTGATAGTTGGCGTGCCACACCCATTCAGATTGTTGTAGTTTGCACCAAAGTGGCACGCCCACTACACACGCCCAACTTATTTTTCTTGCTTTCTTCCTCTTTGGTTGCTATTTTCACCTGAAATTCAAACAAGGTCCTTTTCAAAGTAATATACCATAAAATTCATCATTTAGTTTAAGTAATTGCATCAATTGAATGAGAATTTGCTACTTCTATAGTCCTTTTAGATAAGAGAAAAAAGGTAGATGATGCAAGTCATCACAACACCAAACTTAAGTTTTGTTTGTCCCCAAGCAAATCAATGTGAATTATTCTTGATAAATTGAGACTTGAACCTTGAAAGAATGTACTCACAAGTAAATATAGAGGCTAAGTATCAATTCATGCATGAATCTTGTTATTACTTTCACATCACAATGAACCCTTAGACTTTTGAGAACCCTTTTAAGTGCTTGCTTCTAGAGCCCTTCCTATTGATTGTCACCTTGAAGTAGTAAGGTTTGTTATTATTTTTCTTTTGATTGCTCTTTTCTTTTCATTCCTCTTTTGTTTCCTTGATTGACCACGACTCTAAGGGGGTGTGTGGTTCAAAGATTAAACTTTATTACCAAGTAATCTCATTCCTAGGCATTATATTTCTAGGAATGAGATTACTTGGAATATATGATTCTCATATTTGGTTGTAAAATTTAATACATTGGAATATTATGTAATAATCCTAGGAATGACTAAATTTTTGTTTAGTTGAGTTTAAATATCTTGGTCATATTATGTAATATGTCAAAATTACCCTTAATCATTCAAATTAAAATATTAATGATTAAAACTTAAATATTTTTTAAATTTACTAAAATACCTCTAATAATAAATATTTTTAGTTAAAATTATTATTGATTCTAATTTTTTTAAATTTACTAAAATACCCCTAATAACAAATATGTCAAGTTAAATTATTATTGACTCTAAATTTTTTTAAATTTACTAAAATACCCCTAATAACAAATATCTTTAGTTAAAATTATTATTGATTCTAATTTTTTTAAATTTACTAAAATATCCCTAATAACAAATATGTTTAGTTAAATTATTATTGACTCTAATTTTTTTACTAAAATACCCCTAATAACAAATATATTTAGTTAAAATTATTATTGACTCTAAATTTTTTTAAATTTACTAAAATATCCCTAATAACAAATATCTTTAGTTAAATTATTATTAACTCTAAATTTAAAATCTGTGATCAATTATGCACAAAGCAACAAAAATCCAAAAGCCACCATCAATTTTCAACAATCATTTCTTGGAATCAAGCAATCACCAGTTGCTGCACATTATAGTTCAAGAAGAACTTTAACTAGTTTTCATGGATCTTAAAACCTGATATAATGGCACCAGGAACTAGGATTTTAGCTGCTTATATTCCTCACAAAACAACAGCAACAATTGGCACAAATGTCTTCCTATCAAGTCACTATAATATTCAATAAAAATTTAAAAATAGCAATATTTAAAGTAATTTCTTCAAAAATGGCAAAAGTTCCTCCGGTTGAAGTTGGAACACCATGTCGATCAAACTATTGTCCCTTAGAATGCTAAGGCCAACCTTCATTCTATCATCACCGCTCAAACCAGGAACTTCTCTCAACAGTGCCATTAGCTTCATTATGCGCTCAGCTCCTTCTTTCTCATGCTTAAAACAAGAAACCATATCAACTAAAACGGCTGTATGTTCTTGATAAGCACCTTTCATATCTCTCATTGATTCTACTACTATGTCAATCACTTCTTCACTTTTGCTCCCTCTTTTTCTTTTATTCCTTTCTATATATGAAGCACTAGGAGCAGCAGAAGCACCAGGAGCAGTAGGAACACCAGGAGTTGGAGACTCCTAAAAAATTGAAAGCAACACCAGCAGGAACACCAGAAGATTATTCAATATTGATAGAAATGAAGAACAAGTAGCCTAACTGATTACACATGCTCTACACTTGTATATACAAGCATTATCTCTGCCTTGGCCAGCAAGACTAACAACATTAACTAACTAAACAGAACCTAATAGAATATTAACTACCCTTATTCAAATTCTGTTTGCCTAATTACATTCATATATTTTTTTCTTTGTTATTATACTCCACAGAAATGAAGATCAGTATTTCTATCTAAATGCTCAACATGATGGGAATAGTTAAGGCTAGTCACAGGCACAAGTAAATGAACTAATGAAGAATCACTCCAAAATCCTCTATCTGAATGCTCAACATGATGGGAATAGTTAAGGCTAGTCACAGGCACAAGTAAATGAACTAATGAAGAATCATTCCAAAATCCAAGAAAATACACAGCAGCAGGATCAACAATTAGTGAATTTATGTACATGAATTAGAGTCAATTGCTTACGTACTTGAGAATCAGCTTCATATTCCATTTCGGTCTCTTCCAAATTTACTTGGGTATTTTCATTCCCTTGTCGATCACTCAAGGTTACTTCGCGCTCAGCCTCCATTATCGCAACTGCTTGAGTTACGTTTTCTGCATTGCCTCCTTGAGCCCTATCTCTACCAAATGCTATTCCCAACTCTTCAAAATGTGAAAATGGTTTATTATAGAGGCCATTAGCATTAGGATGGGACTGAAATTAAAAGAAAATAAAAAAGAAATTAATATTAAAAAGCAAAGATAAATAAACTCGTATTAAGAAAGTTATTTAGAATTTACACTCTTCCATTCATTCAAAATTTGTCGCTCCACTACAATCATTTTATCTTTGTCGTTCCAACCAAATCCACTCCCAGCCGTGCCCATCATCTCAACTATTACAAAATATTATCTTTTTAGTAATTTCACCCTTGATTCAATGTGTGGATTAGCCTAAACATAGCTGGTGCACGAAATTGCAATCACACTTTTGCAATCCACACAACTAACCAGCAAGTGCACTGGGTCGTCCAAGTAATACCTTACGTGAGTAAGGGTCGATCCCACGGAGATTATTGGTTTGAAGCAAGCTATGTTTATTTTATTATTCTTAGTCAGGATTTCAATTAAAATTATCAGTTTGAATTATTAGAAAAATAAAAGAGCGTGAATTAATTACTTGTAATGCAATAATGGAGAATATGTTGGGGTTTTGGAGATGCTTTGTCCTCTGAATCCGTGCAATATAATATTCAACTCAATACCATAATTGCAAAGTTCCTTCCATGGCAAGCTCTATGTAGGGTGTCACCGTTGTCAATGGCTACTTCCCATCCTCTCAGTGAAAATGGTCCAGATGCTCTGTCACAGCACGGCTAATCATCTGCCGGTTCTTAATTAGGTTGGAATAGAATCCAATGATTCTTTTGCGTCTGTCACTAACGCCCAACCTTCAGGAGTTTGAAGCTCGTCACAGTCATTCAATCCCGGAATCCTACTCGGAATACCACAGACAAGGTTAGACTTTCCGGATTCTCATGAATGCCGCCATCACTCCGGCTTATACCACGAAGATTCTGATTATGGAATCAAAGAGATATTCATTCAATCTGATGTAGAACGGAGGTGGTTGTCAGACACGTTCATGGGTTGAGGAAGGTGACGAGTGTCACGGATCATCACCTTCTCCATAATTAAGCGCGAATGAACATCTTAGATAGGAACACGCATATGTGAATGGAAAAATATAAGTAATTGCATTAATTCATCGAGACGCTGCAGAGCTCCTCACCCCCAACAATGGAGTTTAGAGACTCATGCCGTCAAAGAGTATGTAGTTCAGATCTGAAAATGTCATGAGGTACAAAATAAGTCTCTAAAAGTTGTTTAAATAGTAAACTAGTAACCTAGGTTTACAGAATATGAGTAAACTAAGATAATTGGTGCAGAAATCCACTTCTGGGGCCCACTTGGTGTGTGTTGGGGCTGAGACTTAAGCCTCTCACGTGCTTGGGCTGTTTCTAGAGTTGAACGCCAGGTTGTAACGTGTTTTGGGCGTTGAACTCCAACTTGTAACGTGTTTCTGGCGTTGGACGCCATACTGCAACATAGAACTGGCGTTGAATGACAGTTTACGTCGTCTATCTTTGCGCAAAGTATGGACTATTATATATTGCTGGAAAGCCCTGGATATCTACTTTCCAACCCATTTGAGATCGCGTCAATTGGACTCCTGTAGCTCCAGAAAATCCATTCCGAGTGCAGGGAGGTCAGGATCCAACAGCATCAGTAGTCCTTTTCAGCCTAAATCAGATTTTTGCTCAGCTCCCTCAATTTCAGTCAGAAAATACTTGAAATCACAGAAAAACATAAAAACTCATAGTAAAGTCCAGAAACATAATTTTTGCCTAAAAACTAATGATATTCTACTATAAACTAATTAAAACATACTAAAATCTACATGAAATTACCCCTAAAAAGCGTATAAAATATCCGCTCATCATAACACCAAACTTAAACCGTTGCTTGTACCCAAGCAACTAGATAAATAAAAGAGGAAAAAAAAGAAGTCAAGAAGCAATAATATCTTAGAGTTTTAAGTGAAGCCCAGATTCTAATTAGATGAGTGGGACTAGTAGCTTTTTGCCTCTGAACAGTTTTGGCATCTCACTTTATCCTTTGAAATTCAGAATGGTTGGCATCCATAGGAACTTAGAATTTAGATAGTGTGATTGATTCTCCTAGTTTAGCATGTTGATTCTTGAACACAACTACTTTTATGAGTCTTGGCCTTGACCCTAAGCATTTTATTTTCCAGTATTACCACCGGATACATAAATGCCACAAACACATGACTGGGTGAACCTTTTCAGATTGTGACTAAGCTTTGCTAAAGTCCCAAGTTAGAGGTGTCCAGAGCTCTTAAGCACACTCTTTTTTGCTTTGGATCACGACTTTAACCACTCAGTCTCAAGCTTTTCACTTGGACCTGCATGCCACAAGCACATGGTTAGGGACAGCTTGATTTAGCCGCTTAGACCTGGATTTATTTCCTCGGGCCCTCCTATCCATTGATGCTCAAAGCCTTGGATCTTTTTTACCCCTGCCTTTTAGTTTTAAGGGCTATTGGATTTTTCTGCTTGCTTTTTCTTTTTCTTTCTATTTTTTTTGCACAAACTTTTGCTTTTTCACTGCTTTTTCTTACTTCAAGAATCAATTTTTTTTTTATTTTTCAGATCATCAATAACATTTCTCTTTTTCATCATTCTTTCAAGAGCCAACAATTTTAACATTCATAAACAACAAGATCAAAAATATGCACTGTTCAAGCATTCATTCAGAAGACAAAAAGTATTGCCACCACATATAAATAATTAGAATTTTTCTTATTAAGAACTCGAAAAAAATATTGCCTCTTTATTCTAAAAATCTACTATCTTATTCATGTTTGATGATGATGAGAAAAATAAATTATAACTTAATTGGAATTAAAATCAAAGTAGAGATACTAATTACTACTACTAATATATAACTTCTAAGGTAAATTCCTAATAAGAACAGTTATCACAGAGTTAAGGCAAAGATTAGAACTCAACGACCTTTATTTTGGGAAGTGGATGTTCCTCTAGTCTGTGGGGTGCTTGGTCCTTCAAGAGATGATTTCTGACGCTTCAGTTCCTTTAAGTCACATCCTTGCTCTTCCTGTTCCCTTAGGTGTCATGATCTTGATGAGTTTTAGGTCAGTGATCATGGCGAATCACACCAAACTTAGAGGTTTGCTTGTCCTCAAGCAAAAAAAAGAAAGGAGAGGAATAGTAGGAGAGGCAAATTCGAAATTCAAAAGATATGATGAGTTGAAAAAGATATGAGAAGAAATTAAAAAGATTTGAAAAGAGTTCAAAAAGATAGATGAGTTTTGAAAAAGTTTTGAAAAGAAATTAAAGAAAAATCAAGAAATATGTTTACGATTAAAAATTTTTTTTTGAAATTGAAGTTGAAAGATGAGAGTTTGTAACATGTTTATGCAAGAAATCATGAATTGAAACGTGAAAATTGGAAAAAATTTGAATTGAAAACGAAATTACCTCCTCCCCACAATCCTGGCGTTAAACGCCCAAACGCTACATGTTTTGGGCGTTTAACGCCCAATTGCTGCTTCTCCTGGGCGTTCAACGCCCAGATGTTGCTTCTTTCTGGCGTTGAACGCCAGGAAGTCCTTTGTCACTGGGCGTTTTTATGAACGCCCAGGACGCTGTCAATCTGGCGTTAAACACCCAGAAGGTGCTTCTTTCTGGCGTTCAACGCCCAGAAGATGTTCCTTTCTGGCATTTAACGCCCAGATGGCTACCCTCACTGGCGTTGAACGCCCAGTGGGTGCTTCTTTTGGGCGTTCAACGCCCAAAATTTTTCTTACTGGTTTTTTCACGCCAGTGAGCTTCCAAATTCCCTTGTAACTTTGTGAATTCAAGCAATTGCTATTTTACCTTGAAGATACCTGACATATACCTGTAAAAAAATCAATTAATTAACAAATACTTTGTAAATGGCTAGGTTGCCTCCCAGCAAGCGCTTCTTTATTGTCATTAGTTGGACTATTACTGAGCTTTAATCAAGCCCCAGTTTTGAGCATTCTTGCTCAAAATTGCCTTCAAGATAATGTTTGACTCTCTGTCCATTAACAATGAACTTTTTATTAGAATCATTATCCTGAAGCTCTACGTATCCATATGGTGACACGCTTGTAATCACATATGGACCTCTCCACCGGGACTTCAATTTCCCGGGGAATAATCTGAGCCTAGAATTAAATAGCAGAACTTTCTGCCCTGGCTCAAAGACTCTGGATGACAATTTCTTATCATGCCATCTTTTTGCTTTCTCTTTGTAATTTTTGCATTCTCGAAAGCATTGAGTCTAAATTCCTCTAACTCATTTAACTGGAGCAATCGTTTTTCTCCAGCTAACTTGGCATCAAGGTTCAGGAATCTGGTTGCCCAGTAGGCCTTGTGTTCCAGTTCCACTGGCAAGTGACATGCCTTTCCATACACAAGCTGGTATGGAGAGGTCCCTATAGGGGTCTTGAATGCTGTTCTGTATGCCCACAGAGCATCATCCAAGCTTCTTGCCCAATCCCTTCTACGGTTAATTACAGTCCGTTCCAGGATTCTTTTGAGTTCTCTACTTGAGACTTTAGCTTGCCAATTAGTCTGTGGGTGATATGGAGTGGCCACCCTATGGCTAACTCCATAACGGACCAAAGCAGAATAGAGCTGTTTATTGCAGAAATTAGTGCCCCCATCACTGATTAGTACTCTAAGGGTGCCAAATCTGCTGAAGATGTGTTTCTGGAGGAATTTTAACACTGTCTTAGTGTCATTATTGGGTGTAGCAATAGCTTCTACCCATTTGGATACATAATCCACCACCACCAGAATATAAGTGTTTGAGTATGATGGTGGGAAAGGTCCCATGAAGTCAATACCCCATACATCAAACAACTCAATCTTCAAGATCCCTTGTTGAGGTATGGCATAACTGTGAGGCAGATTGCCAGATCTTTGGCAACTGTCGCAATTAAGCACAAACACTCGGGAATCTTTATAGAGAGTAGGCCAGTAGAAGCCACATTGGAGGACTCTTGTGGCTGTTCGCTCACTTCCAAAATGTCCTCCATACTGTGATCCATGGCAGTGCCATAGGATCCTCTGTGCTTCTTCTTTAGGCACACATCTACGGATTTCTCTGTCTGCACATCTCTTGAAGAGATATGGTTCATCCCAAAGATAGTACTTTGCATCCGTGATCAACTTCTTTGATTGCTGCCTACTGTACTCTTTGGGTATGAACCTTACTGCCTTGTAGTTTGCAATGTCTGCAAACCATGGCACTTCCTGGATGGCAAAGAGTTGCTCATCCGGAAAGATTTCAGAGATCTCAGTAAGAGGGAGGGACGCCCCTTCTACTGGTTCTATTCAGGACAGGTGATCTGCTACTTGGTTTTCTGTCCCTTTTCTGTCTCTTATTTCTATATCAAACTCTTGCAGAAGCAACACCCATCTGATAAGTCTGGGTTTTGAATCCTGCTTTGTGAGTAGATATTTAAGAGCAACATGATCAGTGTACACAATCACTTTTGATCCTACTAAATAGGATCTAAACTTGTCAATAGCGTAAACCACTGCAAGCAACTCTTTTTCTGTGGTTGTGTAATTCTTGTGTGCATCATTTAAAACACGACTGGCATAGTAAATGACGTGCAGAAGCTTGTCATGTCTCTGTCCCAACACTGCACCAATGGCATGGTCACTGGCATCACACATTAATTCAAATGGTAATGTCCAGTCTGGTGCAGAGATGATTGGTGCTGTGACCAGCTTAGCTTTCAGAGTCTCAAACACCCGCAGACACTCCTTATCAAAGATAAATGGTGTGTCAGCAGCTAGCAGATTACTTAGAGGTTTGGCAATTTTTGAAAAATCCTTTATAAACCTCCTATAGAATCCTGCATGCCCCAGAAAGCTTCTGATTGCCTTAACATTGGCTGGTGGTGGTAATTTTTCAATTACCTCTACCTTAGCTTGATCCACCTCTATTCCCCTACTCGAGATTTTGTGCCCAAGGACAATTCCTTCAGTTACCATAAAGTGACATTTCTCCCAGTTTAAAACTAGGTTGGTCTCTTGGCATCTCTTTAGAACAAGTGCTAGATGGTCAAGACAGGAGCTGAATAAGTCTCCAAATACTAAAAAGTCATCCATGAAGACTTCCAGAAATTTTTCCACCATATCAGAGAAAATTGAGAGCATGCACCTTTGAAAGGTTGCAGGAGCATTGCACAAGCCAAATGGCATCCTTCTGTATGCAAATACTCCGGATGGACATGTGAATGCCGTTATCTCTTGATCTTTTGGATCTACTGCAATTTGATTATAACCTGAATATCCATCCAGGAAGCAGTAGTATTCATGACCTGCTAGTCTTTCTAGCATCTGGTCTATGAATGGTAAAGAAAAATGATCCTTTCTGGTAGCTGTATTGAGCCTTCTATAATCGATACACATACGCCACCCTGTAACTGTTCTTGTAGGAACCAGTTCATTTTTTTCATTATGAACCACTGTCATGCCACCTTTCTTAGGGACGACTTGGACATGGCTTACCCAGGGGCTATCAGAAATAGGATAAATAATCCCAGCCTCTAGTAACTTAATGACCTCTTTCTGCACCACCTCCTTCATGGCTGGATTCAGCCACCTTTGTGGTTGAACCACTGGCTTGGCGTCACCCTCCAGTAAGATCTTGTGCATGCATTGGCTGGGCTAATGCCCTTGAGATCACTGATGGACCACCCAAGAGCTGTCTTGTATGTCCTTAGCACTTGAATTAGTGCTTCCTCTTCCTGTGGCTCTAAGGTAGAGCTTATGATTACAGGAAAGGTATCTCCTTCTCCCAGAAATACATATTTCAGGGATGGTGGTAATGGTTTGAGCTCGAGTTTGGGAGGTTTCTCCTCTTCCTGAGGGATTTTCAGAGGATCTACTATTCTCTTTGGTTCCTCCAGATCAGGCTGAACATCTTTAAAGATATCCTCTAGCTCTGATTCGAGACTCTCAACCATATTGACCTCTTTTACCAGAGAGTCAATAATATCAACGCTCATGCAGTCATTTTGGGTGTCTGGATGCTGCATGGCTTTGACAACATTCAACTTGAACTCATCCTCATTGACTCTCAGGGTCACTTCCCCTTTTTGAACATCAATGAGGGTTCGGCCAGTTGCTAGGAAAGGTCTTCCCAGAATGAGAGTTGCACTCTTGTGCTCCTCCATTTCCAGCACCACAAAGTCAGTGGGAAAGGCAAATGGCCCAACCTTGACAATCATGTCTTCAATCACGCCTGATAGGTATTTAATGGAGCCATCAGCAAGTTGGAGACATATCCGAGTTGGTTTAACTTCATCAGTCAACCCAAGCTTTCTGATAGTAGTTGCAGGTATTAGATTAATACTTAACCCAAGATCACATAGAGCTTGCTTGGTACAAGTACCTTCTAATGTGCATGGTATTATAAAGCTTCCCGGATCTTTAAGCTTCTCAGATAAGCTGTTCAGAATGACTGCACTGCATTCTTCAGTGAGGTAAACTTTCTCAGTTTCCCTCCGATCCTTCTTATGACTTAAGATCTCTTTCATGAACTTTGCATAAGAGGGTATTTGCTCAAGTGCCTCTACAAACGGAATCTTTATTTCAAGAGTCCTGAGATAGTCTGCAAAGCGGGCAAATTGTTTATCCTGTTTTGCTTGGCGGAGTTTCTGAGGATAAGGCATTTTGGCTTTATATTCGTCAACCTTAGTTGTTGTAGGTTTATTGCCTACAGGTGTAGGTTGAGAAGCCTTTTTAGAGGGCTTGTTATCAGCACTTGTATGTGTCTGATCTCCCACTGGCGTTCGAATGCCAGGGGTGGAAGCTGGAGTTGTGTTAGACGCTAGCTCCTTACCTGTTTCTGGCATTTGAACGCCAGAACTGTGCTTCCTTTGGGTGTTCAACGCCAATTCATTTCTTATTTCTGGCGTTGAACGCCAGGACTGAGCATGGTCTGGGCGTTCAGCGCCAGCTTTCCCCCCATTTTCTGGCGTTTGGGCGCTAGAGTCATTCCTTTCTAGGCTCTGATTGTCCTCAGATGGATTTTGGGTGGTTTGCTCATTTCTTGGCTTCCTGCTACCTTAAAGTCAGGTATTTAATGTTTTCCCACTCCTTAATTGAACTGCTTGGCATTCTTCTGTTATTTGTTTTGATAACTGCTGTTCTGTCTGCTTCAGCTGTATTTCCATATTCATATTAGCCATTCTAGTTTCTAGTAGTATCTCCTTGAATTCGGCTAACTGTTTTGTTAGAAAATCTAATTGCTGATTGAATTCAGTAGCTTGATCTACATGACTGAGTTCAGCAGTTACTATTTTGGCCTCTTTGTTGATGGAAGATTCCCTGCTTAGGTACAGATGCTGATTTCTGGCAACTGTATCAATGAGCTCTTGAGCTTCTTCTATTGTCTTCCTCATGTGTATAGATCCACCAGCTGAGTGGTCTAGAGAAATCTGAGCTCTTTTTGTAAGTCCATAGTAGAAGATGTCTAATTGCACCCACTCTGAAAATATTTCAGAGGGGCATTTTCTTAGCATCTCTCTGTATCTCTCCCAGGCATCATAAAGGGATTCATTATCTACTTGTTTGAAGCCTTGGATGCTTAGCCTTAGTTGTGTCATCCGTTTTGGAGGAAAATAGTGATTCAAGAATTTTTCTGACAGCTGTTTCCATGTCTTTATGCTGTCCTTAGGTTGGTTATTTAACCACCTCTTAGCTTGGTCCTTTACAGCAAATAGAAACAGTAATAATCTGTAGACATCCTGATCTACTTCCTTATCATGTACTGTGTCAGCAATTTGTAAAAGTTGTGCCAGAAACTCTGTAGGTTCTTCCTGTGGAAGACCGGAATACTGGCAACTTTGCTGCACCATGATAATGAGTTGAGGATTCAACTCAAAGCTACTGACTCCGATGGAGGGTATACAGATACTACTCCCATATGAAGCAGTAGTGGGGTTAGCATATGACCCCAGAGTCCTTCTGGACTGTTCATTTCCACTTAGTTCCATGATGGAGCAAGGGAGATGATATGGATGTTGATATTATTTATTTTATAAAAAAAGAATTTTTTTTATATATATTTTCGAAATAATAAAATAAAATGAAATAAATAAAAAAAAAAACAAAATAAAAATGAAAATAAAAATAAAAATAAAAATTTGAAAATATTTTATGAAGATTTTCGAAAAAAATGAGGAGAGACAAATTAGTTAGGATATTTTCAAAAATTTTGAGAAAAGATAAGATAGAAGATATGATTTGTAAAAGATAAATATGATAGGAAACAGATGTAATTGAAGATTGAAAAGATATAAAAGGTATTTGAAAAAGATAAATTTGTTTTGAAAAAGATATTGTGAAGATTTGAAAAAGATATTTATGAGTTGAAAAGATTTTAAGAAGGAAAATATAATTTTTTTTTAAATCTTAAAAGGATAAGATTTGAAAAATTTTGAAATTGAAATATGAATTTTTATAAAAAAATTCGAAAATATGGCTTAAAAATAGTTAGAAAAGATATTTTTTTGAATTTTGAATTTTATGATGAAAGAGAAAAACACATAAAAGACACAAGACTTAAAATTTTTAGATCTAATGCTTCTTGTTTTCGAAAATTTTGGAAGAAAAACACCAAGGAACACCAAACTTAAAAATTTTAAGATCAAAACACAAAGAAGACTCAAGAACACTTTGAAGATTCACAAGAACACCAAGAACAAAAGAAAGAACACCAAACTTAAAATATTTAGAAAACCACAATGAAATTTTCAAAAATTAAAGAGAGATTAACAAGAAAACACCAAACTTAAAGTTTGGTATAAGATTTAATCAAAGAAATTTTTTTTTTGAAAAAGGTTTTAAAAAGGGAAGATACCCAATTGCCAAAAACATAAGCCAACGCTCTAGCCAACTGATTTACAAATGTAACGTGTTTTAATATTGTATATAAAAAGATTTATTTTTGAAAACTAATAATTTGAAATTGCACCATAAAAACACGAAAAATACACAAAACAAAACAAACCAAAGATCAAACAAGAGAAATTGACAAGAACAATTTGAAGATCAAGGAAGAACAAGAACATGCATTTCGAAAAATTAAGAGACAAGGAAAAACATGCAATTGACACCAAACTTAGAACAAGACACTAAACTCACAAAAAAAATTAGAAATTGATAAAGAAAAATAATATTTTTGAAAAATTTTTTTGAAAAGGGAATAAAGGACTCAGAATTTAATGACTCTATAACAACAAAAATAAATTATTCCTAATCTAAGCAACAAAATAAACCTTTAGTTGTTCAAACTCGAATAATCCCCGGCAACGGCGCCAAAAACTTGGTGCACGAAATTGCAATCACACTTTTGCAATCCGCACAACTAACCAGCATGTGCACTGGGTCGTCCAAGTAATACCTTACGTTAGTAAGGGTCGATCCCACGGAGATTATTGGTTTGAAGCAAGCTATGTTTATTTTATTATTCTTAGTCAGGATTTCAATTAAAATTATCAGTTTGAATTATTAGAAAAATAAAAGAGCGTGAATTAATTACTTGTAATGCAGTAATGGAGAATATGTTGGGGTTTTGGATATGCTTTGTCCTCTGAATCCCTGCAATATAATATTCAACTCAATAACATAATTGCAAAGTTCCTTCCATGGCAAGCTCTATGTAGGGTATCACCGTTGTCAATGGCTACTTCCCATCCTCTCAGTGAAAATGATCCAGATGCTCTGTCACAGCACGGCTAATCATCTATCGGTTCTCAATCAGGTTGGAATAGAATCCAATGATTCTTTTGTGTCTGTCACTAACGCCCAGCCTTCAGGAATTTGAAGCTCGTCACAGTCATTCAATCCCGGAATCCTACTCGGAATACCACAGACAAGGTTAGACTTTCTGGATTCTCATGAATGCCGCCATCACTCCGGCTTATACCACGAAGATTCTGATTAAGGAATCTAAGAGATATTCATTCAATCTGATGTAGAACGGAGGTGGTTGTCAGACACACGTTCATGGGTTGAGGAAGGTGATGAGTGTCACGGATCATCACCTTCTCCATAATTAAGCGCGAATGAACATCTTAGATAGGAACACGCATATGTGAATGGAAAAATATAAGTAATTGCATTAATTCATCGAGACGCTGTAGAGCTCCTCACCCGCAACAATGGAGTTTAGAGACTCATGCCGTCAAAGAGTATATAGTTCAGATCTGAAAATGTCATGAGGTAGAAAATAAGTCTCTAAAAGTTGTTTAAATAGTAAACTAGTAACCTAGGTTTACAGAATATGAGTAAACTAAGATAATTGGGGCAGAAATCCACTTCTGGGGCCCACTTGGTGTGTGCTGGGGCTGAGACTTAAGCCTCTCACGTGCTTGGGCTGTTTCTGGAGTTGAACGTCAGTTTGTAACGTGTTTTGGGTGTTGAACTCCAACTTGTAACCTGTTTCTGGCGCTAGACGCCAGACTGCAACATGGAACTGGCGTTGAACGCCAGTTTACGTCGTCTATCTTTGCGCAAAGTATGGACTATTATATATTGCTGGAAAGCCCTAGATGTCTACTTTTTAACCCAATTAAGAGCGCATAAATTGGACTTTTGTAGCTCCAGAAAATCCATTACGAGTGCAGGGAGGTCAGGATCCAACAGCATCAGCAATCCTTTTTCAGCCTAAATCAGATTTTTGCTCAGCTCCCTCAATTTCAGTTAGAAAATACCTGAAATCATAAAAAAACACACAAACTCATAGTAAAGTCCAGAAATATGATTTTTGCCTAAAAACTAATTAAAACATACTAAAATCTACATGAGATTACCCTTAAAAAGCGTATAAATATCCGCTCATCAATAGCAAAACAATTTAGAATTATCACTACTCTGTATATGACACCATAATTCATCCAAGCATAACTAAATATAGTGAATGTATGGAGTAGTAATAATTATTCAGTTTTTGAATAACCAACTTATTATGAATAAGGTAAAGTTTATATGTAAGTTGAATATAAAATTTCTTTATTCAAACTAAATTCTTTCTGGTCGTTTCATTTCTATCCCATCATCATCTTAAAAATAAATGAGAGCACAGTAGTAAAGCATCTCAATATAGAAGCATAAATATTTTGTAAACTATACAATTATAACACAAATATAGAATTATAAACAAAGAAAACAAATATTATGTAAAAAAAACTGTACCTTAAGATCACATCCAGGGATCTTTTCATGCAGCATTTTTTCCAAATGTTTTTCATAACCGAATTTAAACGTGCCATTGTCACACTTTCAAGAAGTAGTTGCAAGCTCTACCAAACATTCAACTAATTTTGCATCTTCGTGTGGCGTCCATTGACGCTTAGTTTGCTTTGAATTAGGTCGAGTATTCTCTTTCATTTTCTATAGAAGCAGAAAATAACACAAGACAATTTTTCATCATCTTGAAGCAAGGAATAACACAAGTATGAAAAGAACAGTAACTAAAGGCCAATCACAGAATCACTACAATCCCATTTTCATCATCTTGAAGCAAGGAATCACACAAGTATGAAAAGAACAATAATTATAAAATAAAATAAAACAAAGATGTACTAGGTGGACTTGTTTGTAGTATATAGATTACATTTAATTAAAATTATGAGATATATTACAATTTGTGAAAATAATAACATGCTTCAATTTGAATAGTCAAACTATGAGATATATTGCAACAAACCAACCCTCACTTGAATGGCATTTGTTCGTTCCCATCGTAAATAGTAAAAACTAGTCATAAAATTAGTAATAACAAGTTTTATCCTATATTTTCACATAAATATTTTTCAGTGGATTGATAAATAATACAATAGTTGTGGTTTTTAGCCAACCTAAAAATTGACAGGCTCCTATGGCTCAGACTTAACAAGCTCCTCGACAGAATTTCGGTAATTAGCAATCAAGTCTCTGTAACAAGGAGAAAAATAAATACGTGTTTAGCATCAAAATTTAAAGCTGCTTTGATTTCTACCAAATGTTACAGAGCATCTTCATAGATATGTATGCAGTTCTCAATTGTCACACCCCACAGGAAACATATGATTAGTAAAATCAGGTTACAGTTTTCTTAGTAAAAAGAAGAGAGGCACTGGGTACATGGGAATTGGCCTAAAACAGTCTAAAATATATCAACAAATAAGTAAAATAGAAGAAATAAATTGAAGAAGAAAGAAAAAAACAATTAATCTTTAATTAAATATGCTTTACCCTGCTTAACCAGCATTCATGTCCATTACCATTTTGATCCAACAAACATTTTTTCCAAAATTATAACATAACTATGAACCAAAACCCAAACAAAAAAAATCTAAACTAATTCAATCAATGATTTTACTACCAATCTCTCTGTTGAAATGGAACTTTTCCTTTTAAGTGGAACCTCATATTTAAACTATGAATCTGTTTGTTCTTTGGTTCACTTTAAAAAAGAGAAAGAGAAAGCTTGACATAAAACTCCAACCAATCTAAAATTCTCACATATCAAATCATCAAAGCAAAACTGAAAAGAGAGAAAGAGAAGGAAACATCAACATACCAAAAAGAAAAAATGCTCAATTAGAAGCAGCAACAGCTATAATTTCTTGTTGAAAGATGGTATTGGTGCAAATTGTGAAAACAAAAAAACTTCTGTTCATAGGAAAGAAATGTTAATACGAAATAAAAGAAGTGAAAGATGGTATTGGTGTGAATTATGGTTTATATTAAATCTGTGGCTTGACTTGAGTAGTGAGTCATTTATATGATGATGCAATAACAATGACTTGGAACCAACTAAACTAAAATGCAAATTCTGACTCAAATTAAGGAAGAGTACTTATTAGAGATACAAATTGCAAATTGGACAGTCAAGTCAAAATTTAATGAGATAGTTATATTACATTGATGATTCATCATTTCATTTCACTTATAATTATGTTTACTTGTTGAAGCTAGCATGATATCAAGAGCAGGATTAATAATTCTTTTGCCTGATAAAAAATCTTCTTTTGCTTCACAACTGGGAATCAAATGCATATAACACAAGTCCAAAGAAATCACTCAATCAAGCATGGTCCAAAAAAATAACAACCATAGTAGCAAACTCTCAAACACAACATTAGAGAAAATCTCCATCATGCAACTAAATGCACATACTCCTGACAAAAACATAACTAATATTTATAAAAAAAAAACTTGTTTCACATAAAATATCACAGCCAGCAAAATCATATAACTTATTCACAAATTGAATTGATGTTTTTTCTCTAAAAATCCTTTCAAACATGAATCATTATCATAAAAATAGGAATGAGTAGACAGAAAGAAGTATTAGCCCTAATCAAAGCAAGATATTAATCACTATTAAATACTATAATCAATGAGCTCAGAACTGAAACTAAAATCACATTCCAATTCCAAACAAATTAAGTTAATAATATTTCAAACCTAGAACAAACCTATTCTTGAAAAAGATGAACATGAACAGGAAGATGCGAGGAGGGAGAGAGGCGAGGGAGACAACACGAACATGAAGCACAACTCGAGCAGACGCAGAGGTGAGAGACGCACGAGCAACCGAGCTCAGACGGAGGAGAGAGGCCACGCACAACCACACAATGCAGAGGATCTGAACAGAGTCGTGATGATGGCGGCGAAAACGCAGTGGCGGTGAAACGAGATGTGTTGTGATGACGAACACGAACGAGAACGATTTTCTTCTAGAATAAGAAGCGTGGTGGCCATGCAAATCCAAATCGGCGGCGAGGTAGCGCCGACGCCGGTGGAACCTCCATGAATTTGAAGAAAAGCCTCGTTAGGCATTGGTTTTCATGGAGGAGGGACTCTCTGCTAGGGTTTCATTTTGTTTGAAATGAATTCGAAAAAATCTGAAAAGAAGGGTTAGAGTGAAATTAATAAGGGTATTTTGGTCTTTTTACTTTGTAATACACATTCCCTTCCCATTGGAATCAAAGATAACCAGGGGGGAGATGGGAATTAAATCAGTGGGATTTTGATTCCAAGGAATAAAACTTGCCTGGGAATATATTTTAAAACTTTGAAACAAACATGGAAATAAGATATTCCCATCTAAACATTCCTGGGAATGCTCTAATATTCCTCCAACCACACATCCCCTAAGTGTTTTGTCTCAAGATGACCCTTTAGGTTAAGCTTTCATTAGCACTCCCAAATAAGTTGGTTTTAGGGTACTAGGTGTTGAAACACCCCTAAGAATTTACTTGCTTAGGTCTCTCTTCTTGACACATCTTCACCACAAGCATCTACTAGGATCTTGGCTCTTTGAGTTATTTGTTTCTTTCTTTGATCCTAGTAGTTGATGCTCAGAGCCTTGGGTCTTTTGCTTACTACTTCTTGGTTCTTTGGATATTTAAGGGTCATCCTTGGCATCTACTTGTTGTGTCCTCTATGTCTAAGTGTTCATTATGGTCTACTTACTTTCAGATTTTTATTCATGACTCCATACTTGTTCCTCATCTCTTAATTTTGAATTATCTCACTTAGGTCTTAGTCTCTTGCTCTTGTTTTTGCAACAACTCATCATTAATTCTTGTGAAAACAAACTACTTTTATTGGTGCAATGAAGACTTAACAAAAGGATATTTTCTTTCTCAAATTAAAAATAGAATTTCAAAGGACACATAGAATGACTCTAAACTCATGACCGAATAGTAACTACTATATCAAAATAAATTATTAAGTAGTGAATTCAGAAGATAAAATTCAAACATGGAACTTAACAACCTTGTACTCTTGAGCAGCTTTAATGCATAGGTTCCTTCCCCTTATCCTTCTTTTTGGAGGACTCATCACCATCCTTCTTTTTGGAGGCTCCCTCTTGTGCAGGGGTGTCCCCTGGCTTCCAAAAGCCTAGCCTCCTCATATAGGTTCTCTCGTCCTCTTTGTGCTTGGCTAGTATCTCTTCTTGCCTAGCACTCACCTCTTCCATACCTTGCATGAATGTTAGATAATTGGGGTTGAGAGTGGTTACCACATTACACAAGTGATTCAGCTTCGCTTGTGTGTTTATGTCATATTGTCTCCTTGATGTGGTCCTAGCTTCATAGAGGGACCTAAATTCACCAAGGTTCCTCTACTGCACTTGATTTTGCTCCATGATCTTGTTGAGGCTGTCTTTCATCTCTCCCCAATGAAATTGGCCTTGCTATTCTTTCATGTGCTCCACACTCCCTTGGAGTTGCTGGATACTTTCTTGCATTTGCTCTCATTGTTTCTGCTGCTCCCTAAGTTGAGTGATGTCTTCCTGCATATGGTTGATGTTCCCTTGCATTTGGTGAATGTTTCCTTGCATTTCTTCCCAATTAAAGCCTTCCGAAAATTGTGCTTGGAACTGTGGTATTGGTGCTGGTAGCTATGGAAATGGTGCTTGGATGTATGCTTCCTCTTGTTGTGGTGGCCCTCTTGGTACTTGCATATGAGCCCTGTGTTCTCTGGCTCTTTGTAGTGGGTTGATGGCCACCACTTTTTCCATTTTTTTGGCAGTGATTGGTTTGTCTTTCTCAACCAATATTTCATCTATTACCCTCTCCACTCCAGCCTCATCACAAAGTCGCTGAATGATGCTTGGGAAGGCAAGTTTTGTGCTATCTTTGGTGCTCTTTAGCACCCTATGGATATTGGTTGCTATCATCTCCCCCACATTGATGTTCTCCCTCTTCATTATGCTGTAGATTAGTACAGCCCTTTCCAAAGTAACCTCCGAAGTATTGGAGGTAGGGTTGAGGGATCTCCTCACAAAGTCTAGCCACCCTTTAGCTTGAGGGTTCAAGTCTCTTCTTCTCAACTGGTTTGGCCTTCCATTTTTGTCCTTAATCCACTGAACATTGATGACACAAATCTCATTCAAGATCTCTTCAAACCCAAGATCAATTTGTTTCATCCTTTCTTCATAGCTTCGGGTGGAACTTGTGCACTTTACCATCAACATTCTGTCTAGGTTGGCAGGGCTATAATCAATGCTCTTCCCCTTCACAGAACTTTGGTAGTCATATAGTTGCCCAGGTTGGGGAACGGCATTGGCATAGAACTCCCTCACTAAGCTTTCTACCACTTTCTTTGGTGGGTTGCACAAGAGTGCACAGCCTCTACTATTGATTTCGACGTTGATCTCCCTATGCTCATCTCCCCCTAGTTGGAAGCCAATTCCAGGGATTATTTTCCTCTTACTCACCCACCCATAAAACTGGTTTTGGTGGAAAAATGAAAGGAACTTGAATTCATTGTAGCTTGATGAGCCAGAGGAAGCCTCCTTGGTCTTTCTATTCTTTGAACCGATGGCTTTTGGTGGTGCCATTTGGTGGTGATAAGAGGGTTTAAAGAGTGATGAAAAGGATAGAGAAAGAAAGCAAAGCAAGGGTATGCTTCAACACCAAACTTAGGACTTGATTGTCCCAATCAAAAAAGCAAGAAAGAAAGAAAGAAAAGAAGGAAGTAGAGAGGGGAAGAGTGCTGGTTTCGGGTGAGAGGAGGAAATTTTGTAGTGTGGAAAAGAGGGGTGGGTGAGTGCATTATATAGAGGAGGGAGGGAAAAGTTTGGAAGGTGTGAATTGGCCAAAAAATTTAAAGCTTTCACACTTGGGAGTGGCGCTCAGCGTGGGGAGAGGCGCCAACCCCAATTTGTTCAACTTTCCTCAGACTTTTGAGTTCCAAAGTGTGAAGTATACTTTGACTCCTTGACTTGAGGAGTGATTAATGTCATGTCGGCCCCACCTCTTTCCTGAAAATTCAGTTACAAACCCTCATTAGTGATAAAAAAAATTACTTCAATTCCTCTAGTTAATTAACAATTAATATGTGTCTCTTGGACACCAAACTTAAGTTCATTATTGTATATAGTAATTGGTCTCATGATTGAATTTTATTTTGTACATTATGAGTGGAATAAATTTAATTCTTTCATACTCTTCCACTTTTATTTCATATGTACACAATTAATTATCCTTTTTATTCACCCCACCAATATACTATATACATTAGGATATTAATTAATTGGGCTGAACCTTAAATGCACGTATGGATTCCTCTTGGTGGTGGTCACACCAAACTTAGTTTTGGGCTTACTTCTTGAGATTAATGCAGTTGTTTTATGTAGGCTCAAAATAAGTGGGTTGGTGGCCACACCAAACTTAGCTCTTTAGCTAGTTTTTCAACCTAATTAACTACATCATGTATTGTAGTGAACAAGGTTGCACTTCCAGCACACTAGAAACGTTTGGAGCTTACATCAAAGAACTATCAACTAATTAACTAACAACTGGAACTGAAAACAAACAATCTAAGTGACTAAACAAAAGCTAAAAAAAACTTGAAATTGAAAGGATATGGATGTTGGGGTGCCTCCCAACTAGCGCTTCTTTAATGTCACTAGCTTGATGATTTTCCCTCTTTAGCTGAGATTATAGTTCACTCTTTGCTCATTCAATGAATCCCCCAAGTTGTGCTTAAGTCTGTGACCATTGACAGTGAAATACCTCTGTGTTTTGTCATCCATGAGCTCTACATGACCATAAGGAGAAACCTTGATGACTATGAATGGTCCAGACCATCTTGACTTCAGCTTCCCTAAGAAAAATTTGAGCCTTGAGTTGTACAATAGCACCTTTTGACCTTCTACAAACTCTCTTCTTGCTAGCTTTTGATCATGCCATTTCTTTGTTTTTTCCTTGTAAATCTTGGTATTTTCATAAGCTTGAGTTCTGAATTACTATAGCTCATTGAGTTGCAGCAATCTTCTTTCTCCAGTAGCTTGATTATCAAAGTTCAACATTGATGAATCCATATTTGATGATATATTTTGGTTTGATTTGAGTGGATTTCATCATATAAACCCACATTTATTCATCTAAATATCATACTTTTAAGATTTCTTCCTAAAATATGCTTGAAAGTGAAAACATGCTCTTTTTTTGCTTAATTTAATCAATTTTTATTTACTTTAATCCCATTTGGTGCCTTGATGTATTTGCTAAGTGATTTCAGGTTTCCAAGGCAAGTATGGGTTGAAGAAGTGAGAAAAAGAGTATGCAAAAGGGAAGAAACCATGAAGAAATAGAGTTTGGACATTTCAGCATCCGTGCGTGCGCACAAGCGACACGTGCGCGTGCACAAGCACGAGCTCAGCAATGTGTACACATGGCCCATGCGCACGCGTGGGAGGATTTTTGTTCGGCAATGCGTACGCATGACCGACACGTACGCGTGACTCGTATCACATGAGCTCATTAATGCAAATTGTTGGGGCCGAATTCTGGGCCTCCAAAACCCAGTCCAACTCATTTTCTGAAGCTATTTGAGGCCAAAGTGAAGAGGAATGAATGAGGGGGCAATTAGGTTTAGCTTTTTCATGCTTTTCTCTTAGTTTCTGGAGAGAGAAACTCGTCCCTCTCTCTATAATTAGGTTAGGTTTAGTTTAATTTCCTTTAATTTCAGTCTTTAATTCATGTTTTAGTGTAGTTTCCTTTATGTTTTCATGTTCCTTCATCTTAATCTTCTTTATTTTTCTTGTTATTTCCTTTATTTTGTCACTTTTATATTATGAACACTTTTGTTGAATTTAATTTCAATTAATGCAATTTATATTTTATGTTCATTTAATGCTTCCTTTAGTTGTTGTTATCATTTTCTTGCTTTTGGTAGTTAGATTTTATTTTTTATGTAATTTAATATTATTTTATTTTCATGCACACCAAGTGTTTGGTAAATTGTTTGGCTTAGTTTTTATTTAGTTTTTCTTCATTCTTGGCTTGGAATGGATGACTTTGGTGATCCTTGAGTCATTGATGTCCATTCTTGTTTGATACATTAGAGTAGTTAGTTGATTTGGTTTTCCTTGACCCTAAGTGACCCAATAGTGTTGACTTAGGACTTAGAGATTGGAATTAACTATGCCTATTTGACTTATCCTCGGTGTTAGGATAGACTAAGTAGGATTAACTCTTCATAATCATCATGTGTTTGTGGTCAATGGCTAGGATAGGTAACCTTAGCCCTCAATCCATGCCAAGAGGTTTCTTGCATTTGAATTTTCCTTTCCTTGCATTTTATTGCTTTGACTTTTATTTCTTGCATGTTAGGTTTTCACACTCTTGGTTGAGAAATTAGGTGTTTGGGTGAAATTGAGTTGTGGATGTCTGATGAGCGGATAATTTATACGCTTTTTGGCATTGTTTTTAGGTAATTTTTAGTAGGATCTAGCTACTTTTTGGGATGTTTTTATTAGTTTTTATGCAAAATTCATATTTCTGGACTTTACTATGAGTTTGTGTGTTTTTCTGTGATTTCAGGTATTTTCTGGCTGAAATTGAGGGACCTGAGCACAAATCTGATTCAAAGGCTGAAAAAGGACTGATGATGCTGTTGGATTCTGACCTCCCTGCACTTGAAGTGAATTTTCTGGAGCTACAGCACTCCAAATGGCGCGCTCTCAATTGCGTTGGAAGGTAGACATCCAGAGATTTCCCAAAATATATAATAGTTCATACTTTACTCGAGTTTTGACGATGCAAACTGGCATTCAAACGCCCCTTCTCTGCCCTATTCTGAAGTCAAAACGCCAGAAATGGCATAAAAGTTGGAGTTAAATGCCCAAACTGGCACCAAAGCAGGCGTTTAACTCCAAGAGAAGTCTCTACACATGTAAAGCTCAATGCTCAGCCCATGCACACACCAAGTGGTCCCGGAAGTGGATTTCTGCATCATTTACCTATTTCTGTAAACCCTAGTAGCTAGTTTTCTTATAAATAGGACCTTTTACTATTGTATTTTTATCTTTGGAATTTGACATCTTTGGAACGTTTTCCTTAGACATTGGGGGCTGGCCTCACGGCCATGCCTACCTTCATCACTTATGTATTTTCAACAGTGGAGTTTCTACACACCATAGATTAAGGTGTGGAGCTCTGCTGTTCCTCGAGTATTAATGCAATTACTACTATTTTCTATTCAATTCAGCTTATTCTTGTTCTAAGATATTCACTCTCACTTCAACCTGATGAATGTGATGATCCGTGACACTCATCATCATTCTCACCTATGAACGTGTGACTGACAACCACTTCTGTTCTACCTAAGATTGAGCGTGTATCTCTTAGCCTCCATTCCGAAAGATCAGAGTCTTCGTGGTATAAGCTAGAATTATTGGCGGCCATTCCTGAGATCTGGAAAGTCTAAACCTTGTCTGTGGTATTCCGAGTAGGATCTGGAAAGGGATGAATGTGACGAGCTTCAAACTCGCGAGTGTTGGTGTAGTGACAGACGCAAAAGGTTCACTGGATTCTATTCCAACATGATCGAGAACCGACAGATGATTATCCGTGCGGTGATAGCGCATTTGGACCATTTTCACTGAGAGGACGGGAGGTAGCCGTTGACGCCGGTGAAACCCAAACATACAGCTTGTCATGGAAAGGAGTATGAAGGATTGGATGAAGGCAGTAGGAAAGCAGAGATTCAAGAGGGACGAAGCATCTCCATACGCTTATCTGAAATTCTCACCAATGAATTACATAAGTATCTCTATCTTTATTTTCTGTTTATTTATCTTTTAATCATTAAAACTCCATAACCCATTTGAATCCGCCTGACTGAGATTTACAAGGTGGCCATAGCTTGCTTCAAGCCGACAATCTCCGTGGGATCGACCCTTACTCACGTAAGGTTTATTACTTGGACGACCCAGTGCACTTGCTGGTTAGTTGTGCGAAGTCGTGACAAAGTGTGATTCACGTTTGAGAGCTCCAAGTCTTTGGCGCCATTGTTGATGATCACAATTTCGTGCACCAAGTTTTTGGCGCCATTGCTGGGGATTGTTCGAGTTTAGACAACTGACGGTTCATCTTGTTGCTCAGATTAGGTAATTTTCTTTTTGTTTCAACCTTTATTTTATTTTCAAAAAGTTTTCAAAAAAAATTTTTCTTCTTTTTTTCGTTCTTTTCAAAATAATTTTCGAAAAAAATACAAAAAAATCATAAAATCATAAAAAACCAAAATTATTTCATGATTCTTGTTTGAATCCAGTGCCAAATTTTAAGTTTGGTGTTAATTGCATGATTTTGATTATCTTGCAATTTTTGAAACACATTCATTGTGTTTTTGATGATCTTCAAGCTGTTCTTCATGGATTGCCTTGTTTGATCTTTATGATTTCTTGTTTTGCATTGCATAATGTTTTACATGTGCATTCTTGCAAAGCATATGGCCCAAACATGAGAAAGTTCGAAGTTTGGTGTCTTGCATGTTTTCTTTTATTGAAAACTAAGTTCTTGATGTTCATCTTGATTATGAAGATTGTTCTTGGTGTTCATCTTGACGTTCATAATGTTCTTGCATATATCTTGTGTTTTGATCCAAGAATTATATGTTTCGACTCATTTTGTTGTTTTTCAAAATTGAAAACATATCTTCTTGAATAAAGGATTTAGCAAAATGAAGATCCAAGAACATAAAGCAGAGGAATTACAGAGAAAAAGCTGGGCGTTCAAAATGCCTAGTGAAGAAGGAAAACTGGCGTTTAAATGCTAGCCAGGGTACCTGGCTGGGCGTTTAAATGCCCAAACTATGCAACAATTGGGCGTTAAACGCCCAAAACATGCAGCTCCTGGGCGTTTAATGCCAGGATGACACAAGGAGAGGAATTTTGTTTTCAAATCAAATGTTTTTCAAATCTTCATATTTTTTTTTTCAAAATCAAATGTTTTTCAAATCAAATATTTTCAATCATATCTTTTTCAAAAAAAAAAAATCAAATCTTTTTAATTTCCTTTTCAAATCTTTTTCAAAATAAATTTCAATCATATCTTTTCAAACATATCTTTTTCAAATCATATCTTTTTCAAAACCACAACCAATTTTTCAAAAATTTATTTTAAATCTTATTCTTTTTATTTTCAAAAATTCTTTCCCCCCTCTCTCATATTTTTATATTTGAACACTAACATTCCTCCTCTATTGTCAATTCGAACTCCATCCTTCTTTTCTTGTTTTCCTTTGACACCTCAAAGAATCTCTATACTGTGACATAGAGGATTCCATATTTTCTTTATTTTCGTCTCTTTTATATAAGCAGGAACAAAGATAAAGGCATACTTGTTGAAGCTGATCCTGAACCTGAAAGGACTCTGAAGAGGAAGCTAAGACCAGCTAAAGCACAAAACTCTAAAGAGGACCTCACTGAAATTTTTGAAAAGGAAGCAGCAAAAGAAACAATTATGGCCGAACCAAACAACAATGCAAGGAAGATGCTTGGTGATCTTACTACACCAACTTCCAACTTTTATGGAAGAAGCCTCTCAATCCCTGCCATAGGAGAAAACAATTTTGAGCTAAAGCCTCAATTAGTTTCTCTACTGCAATAGAACTGCTAGTTTTATGGACTTCCATTAGAAGACCCTTATCAGTTTTTAACTGAGTTCTTGCAGATCTGTGATACTGTTAAGACCAATGGAGTTGATCCTGAGGTCTACAAGCTTATGCTTTTCCCTTTTGCTGTAAGGGACAAAGCTAGAACATGGTTAGACTCACAACCTAGAGATAGCCTGGACTCTTGGGATAAGCTGGTCACGACTTTCTTAGCCAAGTTCTGTCCTCCTCAAAAGCTGAGCAAGCTTAGAGTGGATGTTCAGACCTTTAGACAAAAAGATGGTGAGTCCCTCTATGAAGCTTGGGAAAGATACAAGCAACTGACCAAAAAGTGTCCTTCTGACATACTTTCAGAATGGACCACATTAGATATATTCGATGATGGTCTGTCTGAATTTTCCAAGATGTCACTGTAGCATTCTGCAGGTGGATCCATTCACCTAAAGAAAATGCCTGCAGAAGCTTAGGAACTTATTGAAATAGTTGCAAATAACCAGTTCATGTATACCTCTGAGAGGAATCCTGTGAGTAATGGGACGCCTCAAAAGAGAGGAGTTCTTGAAATTGATGCTCTGAATGCCATACTGGCTCAGAATAAAATATTGACCCAACAAATTAATATGATCTCTCAGAGTTTGAATGGATTGCAAAATGCATCCAACAGTACTAAAGAAGCATCTTCTGAAGAAGAAGCTTATGAACCTGAGAACCCTACAATGGCAGAGGTGAATTACATGGGTGAAGCCTTTGGCAACACCTATAATCCTACATGGAAAAATCATCCAAATTTTTCATGCAAGGATCAACAGAAGCAAGGCTTCAATAACAACAATGGTGGAAGAAACAGGTTTAGCAATAGCAAACCTTTCTCATCATCATCTCAACAACAGACAGAGCATTCTGAGCAGAATCCTTCTAGCTTAGAAAACATAGTCTCTGATCTATCTAAGGCCAGTTTTAGTTTCATGACTGAAACAAGATCCTCTATTAGAAATTTGGAGGCACAAGTGGGCCAGCTGAGTAAAAGGGTTACTGAAACTCCTCCTAGCACTCTCCCTAGCAATACAGAAGAGAATCCCAAAGGAGAGTGCAAGGCCATTGATGTAATCAAAATGGCCGACCCTGGGAAGGAGGAGGAGGACTTGAATTCCAATGAGGAAGATCTCAGGGAACGTCCAATGGTTAGTAAGGAATACCCTGATGAGGAACCAAAGGAATCTGAGGCTCATACAGAGACCATAGAGATTCCCTTGGACCTCCTTTTACCATTCATGAGCTCTGATGACTATTCATCTTCTGAAGATGATGAAGACATTGTTGAAGGGTAAGTTGCCCAATATTTAGGAGCAATCATGAAGCTGAATGCCAAGCTATTTGGTAATGAGACTTGGGAGGAAGAGCCTCCCTTGCTCACAAATGAACTGAATACATTGGTTCAGCAAAATTTACCTCAAAAGAAACAGGATCCTGGTAAATTCTTAATACCCTATACCATAGGAACCATGACCTTTGAAAAAGTTTTGTGTGACCTGGGGTCAGGGATAAACATGATGCCACTTTCTGTAATGGAGAAATTGGGAATCTATGAGGTACAGGCTGCCAAATTCTCATTGGAAATGGCAGATCACTCTATGAAAAAGGCTTATAAATTAGTAGAGGACGTGCTAGTGAAGGTTGAAGGCCTTTACTTCCCTGTTGATTTCATAATCCTAGACACTAGGAAGGATGAGGATGAGTCCATCATCCTTGGAAGACCCTTCCTAGCCACAGCAAGAGCTGTGATTGATGTTGACAGAGGAGAGTTGATCCTTTATGTGAATGAAGAATGCCTTGTAGTAAAGACTCAAGGTTCTCCATCTGTAACCATGGAGAGTAAGCATGAAGAGCTTCTCCCAATACAGAGTCAAATAGAGCCCCCACATTCAAACTCTAAGTTTGGTGTTGGGAGGCTGTTTCGAGGGTTACCTGAAACTATAGGTCGATCTTGGACGAGATCTTCTGTACTGGTCGGGCTATTGTGTCCGACTTTGTGATGGTGCTGATCCTTCATCCCCGGAGGGTATGGGGTACCTGCAAGGGACTCCGATGCTTAAGTTAGCAAGGGTATTAAGCAGGTATTGAGTAGAATCAGAGTATGAGTTATACATGGGTGCTCCAGTGTATTTATAATGGTGTGGAGTGACCTTTTTAGATAAGATAAGTTAGTTATCTTATCTTATCTTATCTTTATCTTTGAGTGAGGTCATCTTATCTTTAGGGGAGCCGCCTTTATCTTTCTGGGCTTTGGCTACCTTTAGATTGGGCTGTGTTCCTTTGTTTTGGGCCTGCTTTGGGCTTCTTTGGCAAGTTGGCCGAGCTCTTCGAGAAGAGGTCGGGCATTTGGCCGAGCTCTTTTGAGAAGAGGTCGGATAGTCTGACCTGAAGAGGTCGGTCAGCTTGTCACTAAACATCCCGGGTCAGACAGCTTGACCCAGGGTATGAACAATGCCCCTGCTTAAGTTTGATCTTTCCATGAGATCGTGCTTTTCAGAGCTTCGATCTTTTTTGGAAGTCGCGCTCAAGCATCTGTCTGGCTTGTTTACTTCATTGCTTTGCAATCTTTGTAGATTTTCTAGAGGTTTGGTACTTCACAGTCCAACCTCTTTTGAGTGGTAGTGTGGGTTTTCTAACCTTGCCTTCTGGATCACGCCTTGCTTTAATTTTGTGTTGACAACCCTCTACTTTGGCGAAGCTATCCTTGCGGCTTGATATCCGGGCTTTTAGTGACTTGTCCAATGACTTTTTAGTGTTCTTTATATAGAACCCTTTTTAGTCTTGGATGACGTTCGGAACCTGTTTAAGATTGTGCCTTCTTTGAATGGAGTTGTATCCCTTTTGTCTAAGCACATTTGAGCCTTAAGTTATTTCCCATCCCTTTGGCTTGTTCTTTTTTGAAGTCGTGCTTGCGCCTCTGACGTCGTCCTGTATGACTTTGCCCCTGCTTGAGTTCGGACTTTTCCGTGAGATCGTTGATAAACCCATATTTTGTGATATATTTTGTGCTTAGTTTGAGTGATTTATTCAATCCTTCATCCACTTATTCATATTAATTGCATGGTTTTACTTTCCTTTCCTTATTATGTGATGTATGTGAAAAACATGTTTCCGATGCTTTAAAATTAATTATTTTAATTACCTTTATTTCCATTCGATGCCATGATTAGTGTGTTGAGTAGTTTCAGATCTTCTAAGGCAGAAATGACTTAAAGGATGGAAAAGGAAACATACAAAATGGAAGGAAAGCGTAAAACGGAGTTTTGGAAAAACTGGCATCCACGCGATCGCATGGACGACGCGACCGTGTGCCAAGAGCGAAGAAGTAGTGACGCGGCCGCATGACTGACGCGACCGCGCACCTAAAGAAGAACACCTATGCTGCGGCCGCATGACTGACGCAACCGCGCGATAAGGAAAACTCCAATTGACGCGACCGCATGACCCACGCGGACGCGTGACAGAGGCCACGCACCAGAAATTGCAGAAAATGCTCATAGCAAATTCTGAAGCCCTTTTTGGCCTAAATCCAAGTCCAGAAGGCATAGACCAGAGGTTATGAAGTGTGGGAATGCATCCATTCAAAAGAGTCTCCAATTTTTAGTCACTTTCCATGATTTAGTTTTGAGAGAGAGAGAGGCTCTCTCCTCTCTCTTAGGATTTAGGATTAGGATTTTTAGAAATTAGGAATTTATCTCATCTTCTTATCAGGTTCAATATTCCTTTTTCATTACTTGCTTTTCAAATCAGTTTATGAATTCTTCTATGTTACAGATTACTCTTTCGAATTAATGTTTTTTGAGGTATTCCAGTTAATATTGCTTTCTTTTATTTATGTTATTGATTATTCCCAATCTGAAGACATTTTTATTCTAGTAGATTTAATTCCTTTTCCTTTTGTCTTGGTTAAGAAATCAGTAACTCAGGAGTTATCTTAGCTCAACATAATTGATAACTGTTATCTTTGCTAATTGAACTAAACTTCAATAATCCCAACCTTTTCTTAGGAAATAAATAGGATTCAAAGGTCAAACTAATTAGTCCCTTGACTTTCCTTTGCTTTAGCAAAGGTTAACTAAGTGGAATTAAGATTCAACTTTCATTATTATTGATAAGAATAACTAAGTCTGGACTTCCAATTTCTTATACCTTGCCAAAGGGTTTGCTTTACAGTATTTATTTATTTTAATTGCCATTTAAATTATTTGCCATATTCATCCTTCATTCTCAAACCCCAATTTACAATCTCCATAACCAATAATAAGAACATGCTTCCTTGCAGTTCCTTGAGAAGACGACCCGAGGTTTAAATACTCGGTTATCAATTTTAAAGGGGTTTGTCACTTGTGACAACCAAAACATTTGCAAGAAAGGACTTTTGTTGGTTTAAGAGCTATACTTGCAACGAGTACTTAATTGTAAAGATTCTTAGACCACGCAAAAATCCTCTCTTCAATCATGCTTTCAGAGTTTCGATCTCTTTTGGGGAAGTCGTGCTCAAGCATCCTGACTTTGGTCGATCTTGAGTAGTTTCTCCTTGTGCGAGTCTGGTATTGCCCTTTTTAGTTTGTTGAGAGGGCTTTTCAACCTTTCTTTCGACTTGTTTGTCTTTACTGCTCGGGCTTTTTAGTCATAATCCAACAACTTTTTAGGTAGTGTTCCGGAAGGGAACCTTTTTACAGTTTGTTTGGATGACTTTTTAGTGCCGTTTTGATTTGTGCCTTTGCCTTTTAAGTAGTGTCTCTTTTTCAAGACTTCGTTCCTTTTAGCAAAGCATTCCTGGCCTTTCTCTGGCCATTTGCAAGATGTCTTTGTCCCTTTTGTGGATCTTTGTAGAGTGTTGGTACTTTGTTGTCCGACCTCTTTTGATCACTTCTGGTTTCGTCCACTTTCTGTTTGGTCGAGGTGGTCCTTGGGGCTAACTTATCTGACGACTTTTTAGTGTTCTCGTAGAACACTTTTTAGTTAGTCTATACAATTTTGATGGCCTTGTTGTGGAGCCGTGGCTTTTTTGGGCGGAGCCATGTCCATTTAGTGCACGTTTTTTGTTGGTCCGACTTCTCTTGTCGATCCTTCTTTAGCTTTGTTGGTCCGACTTCCCCTTGTCGGTCCAAGCTGTAGCTTTCGTTGGTCCGACTTCTTCTTGTCGGTCCAAGCTGTAGCTTTCGTTGGTCCAACTTCTTCTTGTCGGTCCCTTCTAAGTTATTTCTAGTAATCCTCTTTATTGGACCTTTGTCAGGTCTCTTTTAGGGATTTCTTTTTATAACTTTTTGTCACTTTGATCAGCTTGGGCCGACTTCATCATGTCGGTCCTGTCGAGTTACTTGGTAATCCTCTTTTTTGGACCTTGTTCAGGTCTTTTTCAGGGATTACCTTTGTAACTTTATCTTTCTGGGCTAACTTCGTCACGTCAGACTTTGTCGAGTTACTTGATAATCCTCTTTCTTGGACTTTGTTCAGGCCTCTTTCAGGGATTATCTTTTGTAACTTTATCTTTCTGGACCGACTTCGTCATGTCGGGCCCTGTCGAGTTACTTGATAATCCTCTTTCTTGGACCTTGTTCAGGTCTCTCTCAGGGATTATCTTTGTAACTTTTTTGTAGGAGTCCGACTTCATCACGTCGGGCTCTTCGAAGTTATAGTAATCCTCTTTTATAGGGTTGGCCAGACCTCTTTCCAGGGCTTTACTTATAACTTGGGATGTTGTGGCTGGTCCGACTTTTTGTGCCGGCCAGTCTTTTAAGTTATTTTATAGCAATCCATTTTATTAGGACCTCGTCAGGTCCTTTCTATGGATCACTTTCTATAACTTCTTGCATTATTCTATTTTCATCTTTGCCGATTTTGTAGAGATTGGGTTTTTAACCCCTGTTTGGTCGACCTTTTAATGAATTTGGTTTTCATCTTTGGTCTTTATCGTGATCGTGTAGCGAATTTGATTTTGACTTTCTGCTGATTTGTAGCTTTATAATCGGACGATGAATGTTTCAGATTAATGCGTCTTGATTGAGCAGTGAATTTGGTTTTCACTTTGTCGACCTTTGTTGAAACCAAATGATGAATTCGGTTTTCATCGTGGTCGGGCGGTGAAGTTGGTTTTCACCTTGCCGACCTGTCGCTTTGTAATCGGACGATGAATTTGGTTTTCATCTTGCCGACTTTGTCGTGATCGGGTGGTGAATTTGGTTTTCACCGTGATGACCTTTGTCGTGATCGGGCGGTGAATTTGGTTTTCACCTTGCCGACCTATCGTAATCAGACGTCTTGGTAGGAAACTTTTTAGAGAATCTGCGAACTTTTAAACAATAAAATGAAGATATGAATGAGAGTGTCTACATGTTAGTGCTTACCCTTCTAGGTTGGGCAATCTTTTTGGATCTCGGCCTGACGCCCTTTTTAGATTGCAGACATGCCATGACCTTGGTAGCTCTTGCCCCTCGAGGTCGGATACTCTGTCGTAGCCTTTCCCCAGTTCCTCTGAACACTTGGTATGGTTCTTTCCAGTTGGCTGCTAGTTTCCCTTTCCCTGACTGACCTGTTCCGATGTCATTTCGGAATAGGATGGGGTAGTTGTTGGCGAAACTTCGCTGGATTATCTTCTGATTGTATCTTGAGGCCATTTGATGCTTTAACACTTCCTCCCTAATTCGAGTAGGTCGAGTTCTTCCCTTTGGTTTTGGGAGTTGACCTCTTTATTGTAGAGGATCATTCTGAGGGATCCTTCTTAGATCTCTATTGGGATCATTGCCTTCACTCCGTGTAGTGAAGTGTGGAGTTATTCGATATGCCCATAGGACTTGTGGGAGCTCTTAAGCCCAATCTCCCTTTTGATCTGAAGAACTTTGGTTCTTTCTGTAAAAGGTTTGCGTCTTTGATTATTTGTTATGACTTTTTCTTTTGTCGTTCGCCTTTTGAGGAGAATGTGTGCTTTGCTTAGGATTTGGTTGCTGTTCCTGTTTCTTTTCATCGTTGCCTAACTCCTTTTGTACAAAAGTTCGAGCTTTTGTGTTGACCTTTTTATTTGAGAGGTGTTCGGACTGTTTGGGTATAGATTGTCGGCTTTTCTTCTCTGTGTTCTTGCCCTGTTGTTGCCTCCAAAGGGTGCCCCTGGACTTTCGTGTGAGTCATGGGGTTTCTCTTTTACTGCTATATCTGATATCTGATGTTTTGCTGTTACTGTCCGAGTTGATTCCCTATTTGTCCGAGTTGTTTGGTAATAACCCCATGGTTGCCCTATGTCTTCTTAAAAAAAATATTGCTGAGATGTCTACTAAGATCCCGGACGGCATGTTTGATTGACTGGATTTCATAGTTGTAATGCGTGTTACTGTGGCTGACCCTGAGTACTGTGTGCGATTTAGGAGGTTCCGTAGAAATTGTAGGGATAGGGATGAGGAGGAGAATTATGAGCTGGTGTTGCCAGACCCTGAGGAAAGGGTTTGGTTTCCTTCCTTGTTGTGGTATTGTAATGTAGCCTGGATGAGGCTTCTGTTATTGCCCCCTGGTTTGGTGTTGGCTAGTTTTGAAAATGCATTAGCTCAGGCATTTTGCTCCCGAGGTATGTGTCGGAATTCATATTCTCCAAATTGTCCGAGCTGTTGGTGCTGGCTGATTTTGAAAGTGCATCAGCTCGGGCATTCTGCTCCCGAGGTATATGTCGGACTTCATATTCTCCAAATTGTCTGAGCTGTTGGTGCTGGCTACTTTTGAAAGTGCATCAGCTCGGGCATTCTGCTCTCGAGGTATGTGTCGGATTTTATATTCTTCAAATTGTCCGAGCTGTTGGTGCTGACTGATTTTAAAAGTGCATCAGCTCGGGCATTCTGCTCCCGAGGTATGTGTCGGACTTCATATTCCCCGAAATGTCTGATCTGTTTTTCATTTTTGTCCAGGGTTCCCCGAATTGTCCGAGCTGTTCTCTGGTTTTGTCCAAGGTCCCCCGAATTACCCGAGGTATTTTTTCATGGTGGGATCCTCAGCTTGGTCATTTAGCTTGATTTGTCTTCCCTGATCGCTTTCTATAATTACACCCGCACCACTCCCGGTTTTGTTTGAAGAGTCGTCCATGTAGAGTTTCCATTTTGTAGGAGTTCCCGGGGTGTCAGTGTACTCTGTAATGAAGTCGGCCAGATACTATGATTTGATGGCTGTCCGAGCTTCATGTCGAAGATCGAATTCGGATAACTCGATTGCCCACTGTAGGATTCTTCCAGCTAAGTCTGTTTTCTATAGGATGCCTTTTATGGGCTGGTTAGTCTGAACTCTAATAGTTTGAAAATATGGACAGAGTTGTCGAGAAGAGAATATGAGGGCGTAGGCGAACTTTTTTATCTTTTGATAGTTTAGTTCGGCCCCTTGTAGAGCCTTGATGATGAAGTAGACGGGTTGTTGCCCACTTTTGTCTTCTTTAACTGGTGATGAGGCTATTGCCCGACTTCCCACTACGAGGTATAATATGAGCTTTTCACTTTGCCTTGGTCGGGTAAGAATGGGTGGTTGCCCCAAGAATTTTTGAAATCTCGGAAGGCTTGTTTGCACCCCGTTGTCCTATTCAAACCTCTCTCCCTTCCTTAATATCCCTCTTTGAGGTGTCCTTTGTGAGATGATTTAGAGATCCCTCCTCCTGCGAATCCTCCATGAACATGTCTCTCTGGGGTGTGAGGTAGACGTTCAATTCGTCCGACCTCTTTGGTGTGAGACGTTTCGACTCGTCCGACCTCTTTGGTAGAGGTGGACCTTTAACTTGTCCGACCACTTTGGTGTGAGATGGACCTTCAACTTTGTCCGACCTCTTTGGTGTGAGGTGGACTTTCAACGCGTCCGACCTCTTCGGTGTGAGGTGGATCTTCAACGCGTCCGACCTTTTCGGTGTGAGGTGGACCTTCAACGTGTCTGACCTCTTTTGTTTTGGATTGGGCGAGGTGGTGGGATCTTCTCAGTGTTGCAAATTTCATGGTAGACATCCACAAGAGACACCCGAAGGGGTGTAGTTGTGGTATTTTCTAGGCTTCTCTCCATGTTGATCTTCTTTTTTCTTGGACTTGTTATCCTTATCCCGAGAGGAGTAGGAATGTTCTATTTTTGAGATCTCTCCTAGTCGAGAGTTTTCCTCCATGTTGATGTACTTCTCTGCTCATTCTTGTACCTCGTTCAGAGATGTTTGGGTGTTTCTTGGATATTGAGTGGCTAAAAGGTCCTTCTCGTAGACCATTGATGAGTCCCCTGATAGCTGCTTCTGTTGGCAGACTTTGTATGCCCAGACATGTTTTGTTGAATTTTTCCATGTAGTTGCGAAGGCTCTCTCAATCTCCTTGCTAGATTCCTAATAGGCTCGGTGCGTGTTTGGCTTTGTCCTTCTGGATGGAGAATAATGGATTGCATCTGAGGCCTCCGTGAGATACATCCTGCTTCTGAAGTTGCTAAGATGATGGCTTGAATCTGATGTGCCATTGTATGGAGTCATGTCTGGAGCTTTGAAGTCCTTTGGGTCCTTTATCCTTCATGATCTCTTTGGTGAATGGATCCTGGTCCTTGCAGGAGCTATCCTCATGAGAGGATCGATTAGCTTTGGCCTTGAGATCAGCTTCGAGTTTTAGGAGTTTGTCCTCCAATTCCCGACGTCACTTTATCTCCCTTTGTAGGTCTTTCTCAGGCTCTCGTTGATGTAGGGCTTTTTCTTCCAGTTTTTTTAAACAGTCTTGAAGCACCTCCATGGCTCCCTTTGGAAAATCCTTTTTATTGTTAAGTTGAGGAGTATCCTTTGGTGTAATATCCGCGTTTTTGTGCGGTGTTCTATCCTCTAGATCTGAATCGTGGTCGTTGTCATGGTTGTCCGCCATGGTGATGGGATGACTTCCAAGTTCCCCGGCAACGACGCCAATGTTCCGATGGTTACCTGAAACTATAGGTTGATCTCAGACGAGATCTTCTGTACTGGTCGGGCAATTGTGTCTGACTTGGTGATGGTGCTGATCCTTCGTCCCCGGAGGGTGGGGGGTACCTGCAAGGGACTCCAATGCTTAAGTTAGCAAGGGTATTAAGAAGGTATTGAGTAGAATCAGAGTATGAGTTATACCTGGATGCTCCAGTGTATTTATAATGGTGTGGAGTGACCTTTTTAGATAAGATAAGTTAGTTATCTTATCTTATCTTATCTTTATCTTCGAGTGAGGTTATCTTATCTTCAGGGAAACCACCTTTATCTTTTTTGGGCTTTGGCTGCCTTTAAATTGGGCTGTGTTCCTTTGTTTTGGGCCTGCTTTGGGCTCCTTTGGCAAGTTGGCCGAGCTCTTTGAGAAGAGGTCGGGCATTTGGCCGAGCTCTTTTGAGAAGAGGTCGTATAGTCTGACCTGAAGAGGTCGGTCAGCTTGTTGCTAAACATCCCGGGTCGGACAGCTTGACCCAGGATATGAACAAAGGCCACAGCCAAAGTCTAAGTTTGGTGTTGAGAAATCTGAACCATGCTCTGATTGTAATAACCCCAGTTTTCGAGTACGCGAGATCTTTTCTAAAAGTACGGAGAACTCCGGAGGATCAATAAGGGGAGAACCTCTGATATATCATCAAGTATCTTAATCCTCATTGTCATTACGTATTCTTTAAGCTAGAACTTTCTGAGGCAAGCTCGATAACGCGGTCATGAAGAACCTAGTTTTTGAACCGTATCGGTTAGGAGTTTTGATTCGATTTTTCGTAAATAGTCTCAGTTTGACAACCGGACTCGATTCATGAGAAAAGAGAGATAATAGGATAATATTATCATTATATTAGTATTAGAAGCTTCTTGAATGATATTATAAGGTTACCTGATCAGTTTTAGTTAAAAACAGAAAATCGGTTTAACCGGGTTCACAGTTTACTAGTACAGCTTAGCACTAGCACTCTCTGATGACTTTAGCAATTTTAAGGTCTCATTATACATGTTTTATTCTCATAATAAATATGTTACTAGTTTCATTTATGCTAGTAGCTCAGAAAATAATTTTTAGAGATGTTTTTACAACTGTTTCGATACATCTAGTTTTAGTAGTTATACACCTGAGATATTTTAATATTATTTTAGTCCACCTCCAAGCCAACCAATCACAACACACCCTAAACCCCCAAAACCCCCAAGGCTGGCTCATTTTCACTTTGTGGCCGAAAATAGGTAGAGAGAAAAAGAGAGAAAAGTTCTTAGTTCCAAATCTTCAAAGCTTGATTTCTGCTGAACTAAAACTCAAATCAAAATTCCAATCCCACCAAAATGATCCTCTCTTATTTCTCTACATGATCATATGACTTATCAAGGCTGGAATCAAGGTGAGTTGGCTGCACCATCTCTCTTTTGATTCGGTTTCAAGGAAACATGCTTAAGTATGTGTTTTCTTAATGTTCTTCCATAGGAATCATGCTTAACTTGACTTGAGGGCCAAGAAACGTGACTTTCTAGCAAGTCTAAGGTTAGAAATCACCTCTTAACATGCTGAGGGAGATTTGGTTAGTTGAGGATTTTTGGATTTAAAGTTGTTCTTGATGTGATTTAGGAGGAAAAAGTGCTTACAGACCACCTGAAAGTTTAACTGAATTAGGAGCAGCAAAACCAGGTAGGGTTTGACGAATTTAATCTTGATTGATTGTGTTTGAGTTGTGTGATTATGATATGGTTTGGCTGTGCTTGAAATTGATTGTTTGTATGAGTAATTCTTGTTGAAATTTTGGTGAAAATTTGATGAAATTTGATGAAATTCAAGCTATGAATGTGTGTTCTTGTGGCTGCTGGAAAAACGAACCCTAGAGCTTAAATTGAGGTTCAATTTGTGTTAAAATCATGTAGAAAAGATGGGGTTTTAGTGGCTGGGAGTTTATTTTGAATTATGGTAAAAATCGGTTGCTGAAAAGACTGAAAAACGGGTAAAAATAGAGAAAGAATCTGAAGAATATACGAAGAACATGAAGAACACTTTGAGTGTGATGAAGAACAATGAAGAATAGGTTTTAGATCTTAAAAAGGGCAACGAAGTAATTATTTTGGTGTTTGAGGGGTTATTTGATAATTTTTGAAAGTTAGGGTGGTTAAAGTAGAAATATTAAAAGTTACAGGTGGTAAAAAGTGAATTTTAAAGGTTAAAAGTAAAAGGTAAGGTAATTTTCGAAAATTAATAATAAAATAATAAATAATAATAAAATATTAAATAATAATATTTAATTAAAAATAATATTTTAATAAAAATAATAAAATAATACGGAAAAGGCAGTTTTCTGTAAAAGCTTTAGAAAGACAACCTTAAGCGCAGAATCTCATAATTACCTTCATAAAATACCTAGGGAGTGGTAATAACATGATAGTGAGGTAAAGATAAGGGAAAGATAAGAAGTTAAAGAAAAGATAAAAACCAAAGAAAAGTCTGTAAAGTCTTAATGACAGAAAAACAGACAGAAATTAGTGAACGAACGAGGGCAACATAGTTAGTCCTTGAGTTGCAACTAAGGTTAGGTATTATATGAAAAGTTAAATTGTTTCAGTATAGACTTAATGAACCTATACTTGGGACAGGCTAACTATTCATACCGAAATTTACATAAGCTTTAAATACATCCGTTAAATAGAGAAATCAGAGAAAAGTAAAGAGATACAGAGAAGAGAGTAATCAGAGTAGAATAAAGAGAAAAAGAGAAAAGAGTAGCATGATAAAAAGCAGAGGACCTGTTGATGATTGGATTTTTGACGGTTTAGAATTTCACTAATGAAATCTCGTTGTAAAGTATAGTCTCCAAACCAACAATAATCCTTTCATACAAAAATTTTGTTTGTCACAAGTACAAACCCCTAAAATCTATAAACCGAAGTATTTAAACCTCGGGTCATCTCTCAAAGGACTTGTAAAGTAGTGTTCTTGTTATTGGTTATGGACTTGTTTATTTTGGGGTTTTAGATGAGACAATTGAATAGAAATTGGTAATGAAATTTTATTAACAAAATGGTCTTGGCAAGGTTTGATGATCAAGGACCTATATCATTATCACTAATCACAATCATGATAGTAGCAAGGATCAATCTCACTAAGTCATCCACTAGCTAATAGCAAAGGAAAGTCAAGTGAGTAATATCAATCCAAGTCCATAAAACCTAGTTCACTAATTGAATTAATGAAGGCTAGAGTCAATGGCTATCAACTATCAATCACTTGGATATTAGTAACTCAAGAGTTCCTAAGTTATCTTCCCAAGCCAAGAACATAAAATTCTATTCTAACATTCTCCCAAACATTTCATCAAACACTTGGAAGGTACAAAAGAGAAATATAGTAAATCACAATAAGAATGAATTCTACCTACAATGGAATGCAAAAATATTAACAACAACAATCAAGGAACTCACAATTATCATGAATTACCTCAAATTGCATTATTGAAAGAAAACAAAAGAACAACACTAGATCCACAACAAAATGAAGAATTGCAAGAATTAAAGTACATAACTAAAGAGAGGAAGAAGAGAAGAGTAAGAATTGATAAAGGAAAAATGAATTAAAGCATGAATTAATCCTAGATCTAAGAGGAGAGATTAACCTAAACCTAATCCTAATTCTAGAGAGAAGTGAGGGCTTCTCTCTCTAGAAGCTAACTCTAAAACTAATCCTAATGTGTAAAAATGAAAATATAACATTGAAAGATATCTTCCCCTTCAATCCTTGGTCCTTTTAATGCATTTTGGCACCAAAGTTGGTTGCACTGGGCCCCATATCATTTAAAAATCACGTGCGGCCTTCGGTGCGGACGTGCAAAGTACGCGTACGCATCCCTGGTCAATATCACAATGTGCGCGCGAGCGCCTTGTGCGCGTGCGCGTCCATGGCCGAAGTTACTTCTTTGCTTGGCTTTTTATGCTTCTCTCCACTTGCATGCTTCCTTCCTTGCTCCCTTGATCCATGCCTAGTCTATTTTAACCTGAGATTACTAGCAAACACATCAAGGCATCTTATGGAATCAAGGATGAATTAAAATTACCAAATTAAAGGCTTAAAAATCATGTTTTTACATTCAAACACAAATACGAGAGAGATAACAAAACTATGCTAATTCATTGGCTAAATGTGAGAAAAGGTTATCAAAATACTCTAAATTCAACACAAGATAAACCCTAAAAACGGGGTTTATCAACCTCCCCACACTTAAACCTTAGCATGTCCTCATGCTAAAATTAGAAGGAACTAAGGGGTATAACATTTATTAAATGCAACTAAGCTACGTGAACCTATCTAAATGCAACTACCTAAAGTGAATGAAAATGCTTGGTCCAAACAAATCAATTCCCAAGAGAACATGTGTAAGCACAAGAGCTAGAGCAATAGGAATCGAGTCCAAACCACAATTGCATTGGATTATCAAAAGAATCATAGACTTGCATGAATATAGATGATAGTGGTGAAAACATGTAATTGAGCTTTTGAACCCTCACCGGATGTGTTTCCGCTCTTTTCACTCAAATGTTTAGGGGTTAACTCGCTCAATTCTCTTCTAGTCATGTTTTTCCAAGATTTGATCTTCTTCTAACAATCAACACTTAATCCATGCATGCATACATTCATCACGAGGTCTTTCATAGGTTGTAATGGGGTTAGGGTCAAGGTAGGGTCATATATGGATAAGTGGACTAGAGTTTGGATCTTTGATGAGCTTAAACTTTTCCACCTAACCTATATGATGACCTATATAATTCAATTCTAAGCTAATTACCCATCTTTCACTTTTCCATATACTCATGCATTTTCTTTTCATTTCACAACACTTATGCATTGATTCTCTTATTGAGCTTTTTGCGTTGGGATATTTTGTCCCCTTTTATTGCTTTTCTCATACTTTCTTTTTCTACATATTTTTTTCTTTCTGTTCTTTCCTTTCTCTTTTTTTTCTTCTTCTTTTGTTTTTCTCATCATTTTTTTCAAGAATATCAATGCATAAGGTCTTACACTTAATTAATACATGAGCATACACCCAATTCCCAAATATAAGATTACAAAACACACCTTTTTATCCCAACCAATGTTCCCAATCCTCACTAAACATGAAAATAAGCACTTTCACTAGCCTAAGCCAATCAAAGATCCAAACAAGGGACTATTATTGTTTTCCACTTTAGGGCTTGTAATGTGCTAAAATGAAGAATAATTGGGTTAAACATAGGCTCAAAATTGGTTGCAATGGATGATAAGAGGTAGGCTATTTGGTTAAGTGAGCTAATGAAATAATGGCCTCAATCATACTTTTAAATGCATGAATACAAGGAGTAATTGGACATATAGAATTAAGCAAATCAAGGATCACAATCATAGAGAGAGAATAATTTCACACAAGAAGGAAGAATAGGTGGTTATAAAATGTAACCACATCAATAGGCTCAAAACTCACTTGCTTGTGTTCTTAGCTCAAAACATGCTTCACAAAATAAAATTCAAGCAAGTTCCACAAAATTTTTCCAATTAATTGGAGTGGTGCCCTATAGTTAAATTCCTTGGAAAATCTCAATATTTGACTAAGCATTGTTGTGATTGAGAAATTCTAAAAATTCCCTAGTTTACCCTTTCCTTATTCAATCAAAACAATTTTCTTATGCAAAAAGGGCTAACTAGGTTTTAACAATTCCAAAATAGTTTCTAATCACAACCACAAACTAAAAGAAAAATATGCAAAAGTATATAAAGAAAAACCCAACTAAAAGTATGAGATCTAGCATCCAAAACATCTAATATCCAAAATAGCAAAGTATGCAACTACTAAGGCAAAAGTATCTGAAATATCTAAAATGACAAATATATACAAAAGTATCCAAAATAAGATAACTAGGTAGCATAACTAGGAAATAGCTAAAATGTTCATCGGTCCTCTAATGGTGCCACTTGGCAACCTCCCCACACTTAAGATCAAGCATCGTCCTCGATGCTAATCCTGAGGATCAGGCATAGGTACATCGGTAGGCTCTGGCTTTGGCTATGGTACCAGCTGAGGTTGAGTCTCCTGAGTCTGAGGTGGTATCTCCATGTGAACAGGCTCCTCCTCATGAGTACCCTCCTCGGGTAAATCGGCATTCTCCTCCTCAAGGGTCTCCTCATCTGAACCGGAGGACTCTGGTAGAGGGGCTAGCTCAAGGCCCTGGGCCACAAACATCTGATCAATCCGATCCAGTCGACGCATGATCTGGTGCTTGCTGCGCTCCATGAATCGGAAGAGACGCTGAACCAGTAAGTAAGTCGGTTGAGGTACTGGTGGTGGTGGTACATGGGTTGCGGCTGAAGAAGGGGCTGTAGAAGAGGATGGGGCTGCTGCTGTGGCGGGTGAAAGTCTAGCTGCCCTAGCCCAAGAACGGCGTCTAGCCGGGGGCTTCTCGTGCACCCAGCCACCCCAAGGAATAGTAACCTCCTTGTCATCGTCATCTCGGGATGGTGGTGTCATATCATCATCCAGCCAAGGAACCTCGGCTAATGCGGCCATGTTGTTGACCAGTGTAGGAAATAGGAGCAGGCCACGAATGTGTGCTCACCACATGCTCTGCCGGATCAATCGGGGAAAATAAACCTCCTTACCCTCCATGACACAACCAATCAGAAGTAACATCTCCATCGGGATCTCAGAAAAGTGAGTGGTGGGTAAGACAGAGTGGGCAAATATCATCTGCCAAGTCTTGTCCTCTCTAGTCAAATCAGCAAAAAGTATCCCTTTGGGCTTTGTGTTGCCCGAATCTATGACCCAAGGAGCATCGGGTATGGCAATCACGCGCTTAAGCGCCTCAAAGTCGAAAGTCATGCACTGAATAGCTGTCTCCGCCTGTTGATGAGCGCAAGTGCCATCAGTAAGGTGTCGGCACTGCAATACCTCCTCAATAGCAGTCTTAGTAATCATGATCTCTCTACCCCTTAGCTGTACTTAATCTAGAGTAGGACGGAAGAAGTTGCAATAGAACTCCTTGACCCATGAGACGTTGATGTTTCCCAAATCCCTATCAACAAATTCCAAACCCAACTCTAAGATACGGGTGTTGATTGTGTGTCTCACATCATTGGGGAGGACGAGCTTCTTCTCAATGTTCAAGTTCTTCTTCCAATACCTGGGAAGGTGAAGCTCACAGTAAAGGTTGGGAAATTTTTCTGGATCAGTGGAAGGTAGCAACTGATTTTCCTTATCCGTGTCATTCAGCAGATTCTTAGCATAATTCGCATAGGGAGAAGGGGTAGAAATCTTAGATTGTTTCCTTTTCTTGGAGGTTGTGGCTATGGCCTTTCCTTTGTCTGACATCCTGAAAATAAGGATAGAATAGAATATAAGCGACTAAGCAAATAGCACGAAGCAAGTAAGACATGTTCAGGATGTAAGATGAATGATAAATAGGCATGAGGTGAATTAAAATGAAAACTTAGATAGCAAGTAAGCAAAGAAAACATAGCCATAAACCAAGAATTCCACATTTCAATCAATGTAACACAATGCTCAAAGAATAGGCATATTCATCAATCATACCCTAAAAGAATGGTTAAAGGGTTAAGTGTAATTAAAAGTGAAGTTAGTAAGTTAGGAAAGTTAGAGAGTTAAGAAAATGAAATTAGAGGATTAGTGGTATAGTGAAGAATTGCCTAATGAAAAGAAATATTCAAATTGTGCACAACAATTATGTTCACCATCATGAGAGTATGGAATTCTCAAAAATACATGAGTTCACTTGGGTGATGCCAATTGCGGGAACTAACATAAGAACGGAAAAGTTGTCCCAAAAGTCCCGGGTATTGAACTTGGTAAGTTATGCAAAGCTCAGTTTGAAAGTGCCAAGTTCAATTTCGAAACTGATATCTAAAAGTGAAACAGTTTTATAAAAAAAAATTGGGCAGCATTTCGGCTTAAAATTGGACGTTCCCGGATAGCAAAAGCGAACAAGAAATAGCTCAACAGCACCATTCAAATACCAATGGCAAAGTATAATCAAACCACTCAGCAGCAAACAATATGTACATAAGCAGGTAAACAAATACGGCGCACTTATCATGCCTAGAATCCTCTATCCAGAACCTAGCTACCTAACAGCAGATATCTCTAGCTAACCTAACATGCAAAAGTCAAGTTCTACTAACTAAAACTAACAGTAACTAAGAGTAAAATTAAGAAACACGAAAGCATACCTAACAGCAGATATCTCTAGCTAACCTTTAATTTTTATGCTTCTCTCCACTTGCATGCTTCCTTCCTTGCTCCCTTGATCCATGCCTAGTCTATTTTAACCTGAGATTACTAGCAAACACATCAAGGCATCTTATGGAATCAAGGATGAATTAAAATTACCAAATTAAAGGCTTAAAAAACGTGTTTTTACATTCAAGCACAAATACGGGAGAGATAACAAAACTATGCTAATTCATTGGCTAAATGTGACAAAACGTTATCAAAATACTCTAAATTCAACACAAGATAAACCCTAAAAATAGGGTTTATCACCTGTTGAAGGGTCATTGTTGCTTAAGCAACCCAAGAGGTGCTTGTTTGTTTATTTGTTGCATTAAGGCAACTCTAGAGTTATTTGTTTGTTCATCTGCTACATTGAGGCAGTCAGATAGATGGTGGTGCGACCACTGAGAATGCTTTCCTGTGGTACAGATCTATATTTTAATTCTGTAAGGCAGAGGGGTTATTTCCTGCTATAGAAGTACCGTGACCACCTGTTTCATTTCTGTAGTGGCAGAGGGGTTATTTCCAATATATAGAAGGTGTGTCGGCATACATCCCTGCAGTGACAGATGTGTTATTTGCTGCGTGCAGTGGACCCTGTGGTGGTAGAAGGGTTATTTCCTGTACACAGGGGTATAGCCAACTGGAAAGCCATACCCGTTTCAGCTCATTACCTGCACTAGGGCTAGACATGCACCATACTTGGTTGTGCTTTTCTCTATTATCATTGTTGCATGAATGTACATTTTCTTTGTTTGTATTCTATTCTCCGTGTTTGTGCTTGTGTTTTACTTTCTTGTATTCTTCTGTTTATGATCGGTTTTCTGTTTTCTCTATTTTCTCTATTTATCTGTCTTCTATTTACTACTTCTCTATATTTTGTTATTCGTCTACCAAACAACACAGAATTAATGAACTTAACTAATAACCCCGGCCCTACTAAGAACTCCCCAGTTCTTACCCCTTCTCTTTCCCTTCCCCCTTCAGATGGAAGCCTGAGTACCCTTCCGTAGTTCGCTGACGACCGTTCGCAAGAAGAGGATTCCGCTCTAGGTAGTCTTTTGAGTCTAGGGTGAATCTCATTCTCTATTTATATGTATATACTGTGAGACCAGCCAATGTCTACACCTCGTTTGTACAAGATCTTTAACCTAAATCCTGTGTACAAGACTCCTGCTGTGTGGCTACTTGATGAGGTACCAGAGAGACGTTCTATGGCAATGTCTGATTGTGTAGAGGAGTAGCAGATTATGTTCCACCTTTTGATGATGTTCCACTTGACTTGAGTTTTGAAGACTTAGAATGTACTTTCCCTCGCTTTAGTAGTTTAGAGGGACTAGGTGATGAGCGAATATTTTATACGCTTTTTGGGGATAATTTCATGTAGTTTTTAGTATGTTTTAGTTAGTTTTTAGTATATTTTTATTAGTTTTTAGGCAAAATTCATATTTCTGGACTTTACTATGAGTTTGTGTGTTTTTCTATGGTTTCAGGTATTTTCTGGCTGAAATTGAGGGAGCTGAGCAAAAATCTGATTCAGGCTGAAAAAGGACTGCTGATGGTGTTGGATTCTGACCTCCCTGCACTCGGAATGAATTTTTTGGAGCTACTTGAGTCCAATTGGCGCGCTCTCAATTGGGTTGGAAAGTAGACATCCAGGGCTTTCTAGCAATATATAATAGTCCATACTTTGCACAAAGATAGATGACGTAAACCAGCATTCAACGCCAGTTCCATGTTGCAGTCTGGCGTCCAGCGCCAGAAACAGGTTACAAGTTGGAGTTCAACGCCAAAAACACGTTACAACCTGGCGTTCAACTCCAGAAACAGCCCAAGCACGTGAGAAGCTTAAGTCTCAGCCCCCAGCACACACCAGGTAGGCCCAGAAGTGGATTTCTGCACCAATTATCTGAGTTTACTCATTTTCTGTAAACTTAGGTTACTAGTTTAGTATTTAAACAACTTTTAGAGACTTATTTTGTATCTCATGAAATTTTTAGATCTGAAATTTGTACCTTTTGGCAGCATGAGTCTCTAAACTCCATTGTTAGGGGTGAAGAGCTCTGCAGCGTCTCGATGAATTAATGCAAGTATTTCTATTTTTCCATTCAAACATGCGTGTTCCTATCTAAGATTTTCATTCGCGTTTAACTATGGAGAAGGTGGTGATCCGTGACACTCATCACCTTCCTCAATCCATGAACGTGTGTCTGACAACCACCTCTGTTCTACATCAGATTGAATGAGTATCTCTTAGATTCCTTAATCAGAATCTTCGTGGTATAAGCTAGAATTGATGGCGGCATTCATGAGAATCCGGAAAGTCTAAACCTTGTCTGTGGTATTCCGAGTAGGATTCTAGGATTGGATGACTGTGACGAGCTTCAAACTCGCGAGTGTTGGGCGTGATGGCAAACGCAAAAGAATCAATGATGGATTTTATTCCGACATGATCGAGAACCAACAGCTAATTAGTCGTGCTGTGACAGAGTATTTGGACCATTTTCACTGAGAGGATGGGAAGTAGCCATTGACAACGGTGACACCCTACATAGAGCTTGCCATGGAAGGAACTTTGCACTTTTTCATGAAAGGAATATTATGTTACAGGAATTCAGAAGACAAAGCATCTCCAAAACTCCAACATATTCTCCATTATTGCATAACAAGTAATTATTTCACACTCTGTGGGATCGACCCTTACTCACGTACGGTATTACTTGGACGACCCAGTGCACTTACTGGTTAGTTGTGTGGATTGCAAAAGTGTGATTGCAATTTCCTGCACCAAGTTTTTGGCGCCGTTGCCCGGGATTGTTTGAGTTTGAACATCTAAAGGTTTATTTTGTTGCTTAGATTAGGAATATAGTATTGATGCTATAGAGTCATTAAATTTGAGTCCTTTAATTTCTCTTCAAAAAATTTTCAAAAATATTACTTGTCCTTATTAATTTTTAATTTTTCATGAGTTAGTGTCTTGTTCTAAGTTTGGTGTCAATTGCATATTTTATATTTTCCTTTTAAATTTTCGAATTTGTGTTCTTTGATCTTTAAGTTGTTCTTGTTTATTTTTCTTGTTTGATTTTTAGTTTTTCTTGTTTTGTGTCTTTTCTTGTTTTTCTTGTGCTTTTCCAAAGCATTAGTCTTCAAAAAGGAATTTATTTTTAGTTAGTAAAAATACCTCTTCAAAACAAGTGTTACCTTTACTGCCCATTTGGCTAGAGCGTTGGTCTATGTTCTTGGTAATTGGGTATCTTCTTTTTAAAATCTTTTTCAAAAATAGTTTTTCTTTGATTGAATCTTGTGCCAAACTTTAAGTTTGGTGTTTTATTGTTAATCTTTTTATAATTTTCGAAAATTTTATTGAAGTTTTCTAAAAATTTTATGTTTGGTGTTCTTTCTTTTGTTCTTATTGTTCTTGTGAATCTTCAAGTTGTTCTTGAGTCTTTCTTGTGTTTTGATCTTAAAATTTTTAAGTTTGGTGTTCCTTAGTGTTTTCCCGCCAAAATTTTTGAAAACAAGGAGTATTAGATCTAAAAAATTTTTAAGTCTTGTGTCTTTTGTGTGTTTTTCTCTTTTATCATAAAATTTAAAATTCAAAAAAAATATCTTTTCTACCTATTTTTAAACTATATTTTCGATTTTTTTTTAAAAAATTCAGATTTCAATTTCAAAATTTTTCAAATCTTATCCTTTTAAAAAAAATAAATAAATAAAAAAATAATAAAAAATATCTTTTTCAAAAATATCCTAACCACTTTCTCTCTACTCAATTTTTTAAAAATCTTCACAAAACATTTTCAAATTTTTATTTTTTTATTTTTATTTTCTATTTCATTTTTATTTTATCTTATTTTATTTTATTTTATTATTTCGAAAATAAATTTTTATATATAATAAATAAATAATTTAAATCCACATTACCTCCTTTACTCCAACATGGACCTAAGTAGAAATGAACAGTCCAGAAGGACTCTGAGGTCATATGCTAACCCCACTACTGCTTCATATGGGAGTAGTATCTGTATACCCTCCATTGGAGTGAGTAGTTTTGAGTTGAATCCTCAGCTCATTATCATGGTGCAGCAAAGTTGCCAGTATTCCGGTCTTCCACAGGAAGAACCTACAGAGTTTCTGGCACAATTTTTACAAATTACTGACACAGTACATGATAATGAAGTAGATCAGGATGTCTACAGATTATTATTGTTTCCATTTGCTGTAAAAGACCAAGCTAAGAGGTGGTTAAATAACCAACCTAAAGACAGCATAAAGACATGGAAACAGCTGTCAGAAAAATTCCTGAATCACTATTTTCCTCCAAAACGGATGACACAGCTAAGGCTAAGCATCTAAGGCTTCAAACAAGGAGATAATGAATCCCTTTATGATGCTTGGGAGAGATACAGAGAGATGCTAAAAAAATGCCCCACTGAAATGTTTTCAGAATGGGTGCAAATAGACATCTTCTAATATGGTCTTACAGAGAAAGCTCAGATTTCTCTAGACCACTCAGCTGGTGGATCTATCCACATGAGAAAGACAATTGAAGAAGCTCAAGAGCTCATTGACACTGTTGCCAGGAATCAGCACCTATACCTAAGCAGTGAATCTTCCAAGAAAGAAGAAGCTAAAACAGTAACTGCTGAACTCAGTCCTGCAGAACAAGTTACAGAATTCAATCAGCAATTGGATTTTCTAACAAAATAGTTAGCCGAATTCAAAGAGATATTACAAGAAACAAGAATGGCTAATATGAATATGGAAGTGCAATTGAACCAAACAGAACAGCAGTTATCAAAACAAATGATAGAAGAATGCCAAGCAGTTCAATTAAGAAGTGGAAAAACATTAAATACCTCACTTCAAGGTAGCAGGAAGCCAAGGAATGAGCAAACTACCCAAAATCCATCTGTGGACAGTAAGAGCCCAGAGAGGAATAATTCTGGCGCTCAAACGCCGGAAAATGGGTGGAAAGCTGGCGTTGAACGCCCAAACCATGCTCAGTCCTGGCGTTCAACGCCAGAAACAAGCAAGGAGTTGGCGTTGAACGCCCAAAGGGAGCATAGTTCTGGCGTTCAGACGCCAGAAGCAGGTAAGGAGCTGGCATCTAATGCCACTCCAGCTTCCACCCCTGGCATTCAAATGCCAGTGGGGGATCAGAAACATACTAGTGCTGATAATAACCCTTCTAAAAAGGCTTCCCAACCCACATCTGTAGGCAATAAACCTGCAGCAACTAAGGTTGAGGAATACAAAGTCAAAATACCTTATCCTCAGAAACTCCGCCAAGCGGAACAGGATAAGCAATTTGCCCGCTTTGCAGACTATCTCAGGACTCTTGAAATAAAGATTCCGTTTGTAGAGGCACTTGAGCAAATACCCTCTTATGCTAAGTTCATGAAAGAGATATTAAGTTATAAGAAGGATTGGAGGGAAACTGAAAAAGTTTACCTCACTGAAGAATGCAGTGTAGTCATTCTGAAAAGTTTACCTGAGAAGCTTAAAGACCCGGGAAGCTTTATGATACCATGCACATTAGAAGGTACTTGTACCAAGCAAGCTCTATGTGATCTTGGGGCAAGTATTAACCTAATACCTGCAGCCACTATCAAAAAGCTTGGGTTGACTGATGAAGTTAAACCAACCCGGATATGTCTCCAACTTGCTGATGGCTCCATTAAATACCCATCAGGCGTGATTGAAGATATGATTGTCAAGGTTGGGCCATTTGCCTTTCCCACCGACTTTGTGGTGCTGGAAATGGAGGAGCATAAGAGTGCAACTCTCATTCTGGGAAGACCTTTCCTAGCAACTGGCCGAACCCTTATTAATGTTCAGAAAGGGGAAGTAACCCTGAGAGTCAATGAGGATGAGTTCAAGTTAAATGTTGTCAAAGCCATGCAGCATCCAGACACCCAAAATGACTGCATGAGCGTTGATATTATTGACTCTCTGGTAAAAGAAGTCAATATGGCTGAGAGTCTCGAATAAGAGCTAGAGGATATCTTTAAAGATGTTCTGCCTGATCTGGAGGAATCAGAGAGAATAATAGAACCTCTGAAAATCCCTCAGGAAGAGGAGAAACCTCCCAAACCCGAGCTCAAACCATTACCACCATCCCTGAAATATGCATTTCTGGGAGAAGGTGATACTTTTCCTGTAATCATAAGCTCTACCATAGAGCCTGATGAGCGGATAATTTATACGCTTTTTGGCATTGTTTTTAGTATGTTTTAGTTAGTTTTTATTATATTTTTATTTGTTTTTATTTAAAATTCACTTTTCTAGACTTTACTATGAGTTTGTGTGTTTTTCTGTGATTTCAGGTATTTTCTGGCTGAAATTGAGGGACCTGAGCAAAAATCTGATTCAGAGGCTGAAAAAGGACTACAGATGCTGTTGGATTCTGACCTCTCTGCACTCGAAGTAAATTTTCTGGAGCTACAGAAGCCCAATTGGCGCGCTCTTAATTGCGTTGGAAACTAGACATCCTGGGCTTTCCAACAATATATAATAGTCCATACTTTGCCCGAGATTTGATGGCCCAAACTGGCGTTCTAAATCAGCTCAAGACTGCCCAGCGTTAAACGCCGGAACTGGCACAAAAGTGGGAGTTAAACGCCGGAACTGGCACAGAAGTGGGAGTTAAATGCCAAACTGGCACAAAAGTTGGCGTTTAACTCCAAGAAAAGTCTCTACACATGAAAGCTTCAATGCTCAGCCTAAGCACACACCAAGTGGGCCCGGAAGTGGATTTTTTCGTCATTTACTCATTTTTGTAAGCCCTAAGCTACTAGTTCTCTATAAATAGGACCTTTTGCTATTGTATTTTCATCTTTGGATGTCTGGTTCTTAGATCATGGGGGGTGGCCTCTCGGCCATGTCTACATCTTGGTTCTTCTGGTTCCCTCTCTGGGGCCGAAGCCAATGATCACCATTATCACTTATGTATTTTCAACGGTGGAGTTTCTACACACCATAGATTAAGGTGTGGAGCTCTGCTGTACCTCGAGTATTAATGCAATTACTATTGTTCTTCTATTCAATTCAGCTTATTCTTGTTCTAAGATATCACTTGTTCCTCAACTTGATGAATGTGATGATCCGTGACACTCATCATCATTCTCACCTATGAACGTGTGCCTAACAATCACCTCCATTCTACCTTAGATTGAGTGGATATCTCTTGGATTCCTTAATCAGAATCTTCGTGGTATAAGCTAGAATCCATTGGCGGCCATTCTTGAGAATCCGAAGGTCTAAACCTTGTCTGTGGTATTCTGAGTAGGATTCAGGGATTGAATGACTGTAACGAGCTTCAAACTCGCGATTGTGGGGCGTTAGTGACAGACGCAAAAGAATCAATGGATTCTATTCCGACATGATCGAGAACCGACAGATGAATAGCCGTGCTGTGACAGAGCGCGTTGAACATTTTCACTGAGAGGACGGGACTGTAGCCATTGACAACGGTGATGCCCAACATACAGCTTGCCATGGAAAGGAGTAAGAAGGATTGGATGAAGACAGTAGGAAAGTAGAGAGATGGAAGGGACAAAGCATCTCCATACGCTTATCTGAAATTCTCACCAATTAATTAGATAAGTATCTCTATCTTTATTTTATGTTTTATTTATCTTTTAATCATTAATCCTCCATAACCATTTGAATCCGCCTGACTGAGATTTACAAGATGACCATAGCTTGCTTCATACCAACTATCTCCGTGGGATCGACCCTTACTCGTGTAAGGTTTATTACTTGGACGACCCAGTGCACTTGCTGGTTAGATGTGCGAAGTTGTGATAAAGAGTTGAGATTGCAATTGAGCGTACCATGTTTATGGCGCCATTGATGATCACAATTTCGTGCACCAGAGCCACAGGAAGAGGAAGCACTAATTCAAGTGCTAAAGACACACAAGACAGCTCTTGGGTGGTCCATCAGTGATCTTAAGGGCATTAGCCCAGCCAGATGTATGCACAAGATTTTATTGGAGGGTGACGCTAAGCCAGTGGTTCAACCACAAAGGCGGCTGAATCCGGCCATGAAGGAGGTGGTGCAGAAAGAGGTCACTAAATTACTAGAGGTTGGGATTATTTATCCTATTTCTGATAGCCCCTGGGTAAGCCCTGTCCAAGTCGTCCCTAAGAAAGGTGGCATGACAGTGGTCCATAATGAAAAAAATGAATTGGTTCCTACAAGAACAGTTACAGGGTGGCGTATGTGTATTCATTACAGAAGGCTCAATACAGCTACCAAAAAAGATCATTTTCCTTTACCATTCATAGATCAGATGCTAGAAAGACTAGCAGGTCATGAATACTACTGCTTCCTGGATGGATATTCAGGTTATAATCAAATTGCAGTAGATCCTCATGATCAAGAAAAAATAGCATTCACATGTCCAACTGGAGTATTTGCATACAGAAGGATGCCATTTGGTCTATGTAATGCACCTGCAACCTTTCAAAGGTGTATGCTCTCAATTTTCTTTGATATGGTGGAAAAATTTCTGGAAGTCTTCATGGATGACTTTTCAGTATTTGGAGACTCATTCAGCTCCTGTCTTGACCATCTAGCACTTGTTCTAAAGAGGTGCCAAGAGACTAACCTGGTTTTAAATTAGGAGAAATGTCACTTTATGGTAACTGAAGGAATTGTCCTTGGACACAAAATTTCGAACAAGGGAATAGAAGTTGATCAAGCTAAGGTAGAAGTAATTGAAAAATTACCACCACCAGCCAATGTTAAGGCAATCAGAAGCTTTCTAGGGCATGCAGGATTTTATAGGAGGTTTATAAAGGATTTTTCAAAAATCGCCAAACCTCTAAGTAACCTGCTAGCTGTTGACACGCCATTCATCTTTGATAAGGAGTGTCTGCAGGCGTTTGAGACTCTGAAAGCTAAGCTGGTCACAGCACCAGTCATCTCTGCACCAGACTGTACATTACCTTTTGAGCTGATGTGTGATGCCAGTGACCATCCCATTAGTGCAGTGTTGGGACAAAGGCATGACAAGCTTCTGCACGTCATTTACTATGCCAGTCGTGTTTTAAATGATGCACAGAAGAACTACACAACCATAGGAAAAGAATTACTTGTAGTGGTTTACGCCATTGACAAGTTCAAATCCTATTTAGTAGGATCAAAAGTGATTGTGTACACTGACTATGCTGCTCTTAAATATCTACTCACAAAGCAGGATTCAAAACCCAGACTCATCAGATGGGTGTTGCTTCTGCAAGAGTTTGATATAGAAATAAGAGACACAACAGGGACAGAGAACCAAGTAGTAGATCACCTGTCCCGAATAGAATCAGTAGAAGGGGTGTCCCTCCCTCTTACTGAGATCTCTGAAAACTTTCCAGATGAGCAACTCTTTGCCATCCAGGAAGTGCCACGATTTGCAGACATTGCAAACTACAAGGCAGTGAGATTTATACCCAAAGAGTACAGTAGGCAGCAATCAAAAAAATTGATCACAGATGCAAAGTACTATCTTTGGGATGAACCATATCTCTTCAAGAGATGTGCAGACGGAGTAATCCGTAGATGTGTGCCTAAAGAAGAAGCACAGAGGATCCTCTGGCACTGCCATGGATCACAGTATGGAGGACATTTTGGAAGTGAGCAAACAGCCACAAGAGTCCGCCAATGTGGCTTCTACTGGCCTACTCTCTATAAAGATTCACGAGTATTTGTACTTAATTGTGATAGTTGCCAAAGATCTGGTAATCTGCCTCACAGTTATGCCATGCCTCAACAAGGGATCTTGGAGATTGAGTTGTTTGATGTATGGGGTATTGACTTCATGGGGCCTTTCCCACCATCATACTCAAACACTTATATTCTGGTGGCAGTGGATTATGTATCCAAATGGGTGGAAGCTATTGCAACACTCACTAATGACACTAAGACAGTGTTAAAATTCCTCCAGAAACACATCTTAAGCAGATTTGGTACCCCTAGAGTATTAATCAGTGATGGGGGCACTCATTTCTGCAATAAACAACTTTACTCTGCTTTGGTTCGTTATGGAGTTAGCCACAGGGTGGCCACTCCATATCATCTACAGACAAATGGGCAAGCTGAAGTCTCAAATAGAGAACTTAAAAGAATCCTGGAACGGACTGTAATTAACCATAAAAAGGATTGGGCAAGAAGCTTGGATGATACTCTGTGGGCATACAGAACAGCATTCAAGACCCCTATAGGGACCTCTCCATACTAGCTTGTGTATGGAAAGGCATGTCACTTGCCAATGGAACTGGAACATAAGGCCTACTGGGTAACCAGATTCCTGAACCTTGATGCCAAGTTAGCTGGAGAAAAATGATTGCTCCAGTTAAATGAGCTAGAGGAATTTAGACTCAATGCTTTCGAGAATGCAAAAATTTACAAAGAGAAAGCAAAAAGATGGCATGATAAGAAATTGTCATCCAGAGTCTTTGAGCCAGGGCAGAAAGTTCTGCTATTTAATTCTAGGCTCAGATTATTCCCCGGGAAATTGAAGTCCCGGTGGAGAGGACCATATGTGATTACAAGTGTGTCACCATATGGATACGCAGAGCTCTAGGATAATGATTCTAACAAAAAGTTTATTGTTAAAGGACAAAGAGTCAAACATTATCTTGACAGCAATTTTGAGCAAGAATGCTCAAAACTAAGACTTAATAAAGCTCAGTAATAGTCCAACTAAAGACAATAAAGAAGCGCTTGCTGGGAGGCAACCCAGCCATTTATAAAGCTTATTTGTTAATTAATTGATTTTTACAGGTATATGTCAAGTATCTTCAAGGTAAAATAGCATCTGCTTAAGTTCACAGAGTTACAGAAGGATTCATTGGATAAAATAGCAAAAAAAGAAGCTCACTAGTGCGAAAAAGCCAGTAAAAGCTGTTTTGGGCGTTGAACGCCCAAAAGAAGCACCTACTGGGCGTTCAACTCTAGTAAGGATAGCCATCTGGGCGTTAAACTCCAGAAGGAGCATCTTCTGGGCGTTGAATGCCAGAAAGAAGCACCTTCTGGGCGTTCAACGCCAGATTTACAGCGTCCTGGGCGTTCAGAAAAATGCCCAGTGACAAAGGACTTCTTGGCGTTCAACGCCAGAAAGAAGCAACAGCTGGGCGTTGAACGCCCAGGAGAAGCTGCACATGGGCGTTAAACGCCCAAAACATGCAGCGTTTGGGCGTTTAACGCCAGGATGGTGGGGAGGAGGTAAAGTCGTTTTTTCTTCAATTTTTTTTTAATTTTTATGTTCCAATTCACGATTTCTTACATAAACATGTTACAAATTCTCATCCTTAAATTCCAAAAATTTTAATCCTAATTTCTAAAATCCCTTTTTCAAAAATATCAAATGTATCTTAGTTCATAAACACAAATTTTTCCAATCCAATCCAACTCTTTTCTCAAAATTTTTCAACACTCAATTATCTTTTAAAATCATTTTCAAAATAAAAATTCAGATTTATCTTTTTCAAATATCATTCACAACTTTTTATTTTTAAATTATATCTCTTTCTTATCATACTTTATCTTTTTAAAATTTTTTTCGAAACCCACCCCCTCCCTTTTAAATCCACATTCGTCCTCCCTCCTCTCATCCACCATTCGACATTAGCTCTCCTTCTATCCCTCTCCTTTCTTTTCTTTTGCTTGAGGACAAGCAAACCTCTAAGTTTGGCGTGTTTATCCGTGATCACAAAAACATACTCACTAAGATCATGGCTCCTGTTCATACCCTGGGTCGAGCTGTCCGACCCGGGATGTTCTACAAGACAAAGCGACCGACCTCTTCAGGTCAGGACAACCCGACCTCTTCTCAAAGAGCTCGGCCAAGTCGATAGGAAAGCCCAATAAAGGGCCCAAATACAGGGACACGACCCAAATCCAGAGGCAATCCCAGCCTACAGAGATAAAGGTGGTTCCATTGAAGAGAAGCTGACCTCACCCAAAGATAAGATAAGATAAGATAACTAACTTATCTTATCTAGAAAGGTCACTTCTCACTATTATAAATACACTGGAGCACCCAGGTATAACTCATACTCTGATTCTACTCAATACCTGCTTATTACCCTTGCTAACTTAAGCATCGGAGTCCCTTGCAGGTACGCCCCACCCTCTGGGGACGAAAGATCAGCACCACCACCAAGTCCAACAAGTCTGACACACCAGCTCCGGCCGCTGTACACCTGCCGGACACGTCGGCTCTGACCAACAAAGAAGATCTCATCCGAGATCGACCTACAATTTCAGGTAACCCTCGGAACATTGGCGCCGTTGCCGGGGAACCTGGAAGTCACCCCATTAACATGGCGGATGACCATGACAACGACCACGATTCAGGTTTGGAAGACAGAACGCCGCATAAAAACGCGGACACAATACTCAAAGAAACTCCAGAAACCAACGGAGATAAAAATTCATCAAATCCAGAAGTAATGGAAGCACTTCAAAATCGATTGGAGCAGCTTGAGAAAGAAGCCCAACATCGACGTGAAAAAGAAAAAGATCTACGCCAGAAGATAAGGCGGCGCCGAGAATTAGAAGATAAGCTTACAAAACTCGAAGCTGATCTTAAAACTAAAGCTACTCGACCATCCACAGAGGATAGCTCTCAGAAAGATCAAGATCCATTTACCAGAGAAATCATGAAGACCAAAATTCCAAAAGATTTCAAGCTTCCAGATATGACTCTATATGACGGCACATCGGACCCCAACCATCATCTCAACAACTTCAGAAGTAGAATGTACCTCACTGATGCCTCAGATGCAGTTCGCTGCAAAGCCTTTCCAACAACTCTCACCAAGACAGCCATTAAATGGTTCGACAACCTACCTCCAAAATCCATCTCGAGTTTCGATGACCTGGCCAAGAAGTTCCTGGCCCGATTCTCCATACAAAAGGACAAAGCCAAACACGCACCTAGCCTACTAGGGATCAAGCAAGGAGATCGGGAGAGCCTTCGCAACTACATGGAAAGATTCAACAAAACATGCATGGACATACAAAGTCTTCCAACAGAAGCTGCCATTATGGGCCTCATAAATGGCCTACGAGAAGGACTATTTAGCAATCTATATCAAAGAGATACCCGACATCCTTAGATGAAGTACAAGAACGGGCACAGAAATACATCAACATGGAGAAAAATTCTCGACTTAGCGAAGCCTCAAGGTTTGGTTCTGCCTACCGAGATAAAGAATCCAAGAAAAAGGAGGATCGCCCCAGAGAGAAAATCAAAAAATATCATAACTATACTCCTCTTAGGGTATCCTTGGTAGATGTTTACAAAGAAGTCTGCCATAGAGAGAAAATCCCTCCAGCTCGGCCACTTAAAGGCAAAAGAGGAGGAGGAAATCGGAATGAATACTGTGAATATCACCGGCTTCGAGGGCATTCCACAAATGAATGCTTCGACTTGAAAAACGTCATAGAAAAACTAGTAAGAGAAGGAAAACTAGATCGGTTTTTGGCTAATCAGGATGACGAACCAAGGAAAAGAAGAAGGGATGAGGACGTTGGACGATCTGAACGATCACCCCACACACCGGAAAGACACGTTCACGTAATACACGGCGGATTTGCTGGAGGAGGAATCTCCAAATCATCTCGCAAGCGACACCTCAAAGAGGTGTACCACGTCGAAGGAAAAAAGGAAGCCCCAGACATCCCAGCAATCACGTTTACCAAGGAAGACGCATCCGGAATCATCTCGGAACATGACGACCCCATGGTCATTACGATCATACTGGCAAACGCCAATCTTCATCGTACACTAATTGACCAGGGAAGCTCTGCCAACATCTTATTCAAAACTGCCTTCGACAAACTCGGTCTAGAAGAAAAAGAGCTAAGAGCGTACCCGAACAGTCTGTTCGGACTAGGAGATGCCCCAGTTCAACCGCTGGGATACGTATCGCTGCATACAACCTTCGAAAAAGGGAACCAATCCAGAACACTCAAGATAGACTACATCGTGGTCAACGTAAGCTCAGCCTACAATGCCTTAATAGGTCGGACAACGTTAAGTCAACTCGGCGCAATAGTTTCAACTCCACATCTATGTATGAAATTCCCAACTGCGGAAGGGGTAGCTACAATAAAGGTAGATCAAAAGATGGCACGTCGCTGTTATAACGAAAGCCTAAACCTCCGAGGTGAAGGAGGAGAGTTCCACACAATCGAGCTCGGTGGAGTTCAGAGGCGAGAAGAATTCCGACCACGACCCGAAGGAGAAGTAGAAAGAGTCCAGATCGGAGACACTTCGGATAAAACAACTAATATTGGCACGATCCTAAAAGGAAACACAAAGGAATCACTAATACGGTTCCTACGAGATAATGTTGATCTCTTTGCATGGAAAGCTGCCGACATGCCAGGCATTGATCCCAAACTAATGAGCCAAAAATTGGCAGTCTACCTGGGATCCCCGCCGGTACAACAAAGACGAAGAAAACTCAGACCAGAACGAGCTCAAGCTGTAGAAGAACAAGTACAGGCGCTACTAAAGGCCGGGTTCATAAGGGAAGTCAAATACCCACTATGGCTAGCAAACGTCGTCTTGGTGAAAAAGTCAAATGGGAAGTGGCGAATGTGCACCGACTACACCGACCTCAACAAAGCCTGCCCAAAAGACCCTTACCCACTCCCAAGCATTGACACTCTAGTAGATGCTTCATCAGGATATAAATATCGCTCATTCATGGACGCATATTCAGGGTACAACCAAATCCCCATGTATCCGCCAGATCAAGAAAAGACCTCGTTCCTACTGTCGAAAGCAAACTACTATTACATCGTGATGCCTTTCGATCTCAAGAACGCAGGAGCTACTTATCAAAGGCTAATGAATAAAGTTTTCTCAGATCACATCGGGAAAACCATGGAAGTTTATGTAGACATGTTGATAAAGACACAAAGCGAAGATACATTATTATCCGACTTGGCTCAAGTGTTTTACACTATTAGGAAACATGACATGCGGCTCAATCCCGCAAAATGCACCTTCGCAGTAGAAGTAGGCAAATTCTTGGGCTTCATGCTCACACAAAGGGGGATTGAAGTAAATCCAGACAAGTGTCAAGCCATACTCAACATGAAGAGCCCAACTTGTGTCAAAGAAGTACAACAACTCAACGGAAGGCTGGCCGCTCTATCCCGATTCTTAGTAGGAGCCGCGATAAGATCTCTTCCCTTCTATGCTACTTTAAGAAAGGGAAAACAGTTCGAATGGACGACGGAATGTGAGCAAGCCTTCTGAGACTTCAAAGAGTTCTTAGGACGGCCACCTATCCTATCTCGGCCACGAGAAGGAGAACCGTTCATATTATATCTCGTAGTAGAGAGCCGAGCAATAACCTCAGCACTAGTCAGAGAAGACGAACATGGGCAAAAACCCGTCTACTTCATTAGCAAAGCGCTACAGGGATCTGAGCTAAACTACCAGAAAATAAAAAAGTTTGCCTACGCTCTAATCCTCACATCACGGCGGCTTCGCCCATATTTCCAAGCGCATACCATTAAAGTTCGGACCAACCAACCCATAAAAGGAATATTGCAGAAAATAGATCTAGCAGGAAGAATCCTACAATGGGCAATCGAGTTGTCTGAGTTCGACCTCCAATACGAGGCACGGACAGCCATCAAATTACAACACCTGGCCGACTTCATCGCAGAATTCACAGACACCTCGGAAATCCCCATAGAGTGGAACATATACATAGACGGATCCTCGAATAAAACAGGAAGCGGTGCGGGTGTGATAATCGAAAGCAACCAAGGAACTCAACTTAAGCTCTCCCTTAAATTTGGATTCCCGGCCTCAAACAACCAGGCAGAATACGAAGCACTATTAGCTGGTTTGAAGCTGGCTAGGGAGGTTGGAGCTCGAAAACTCAACATCTACAGTGACTCACAAGTCATAACCTCACAAATAATAGGAAGCTACTAAGCCAAAGATCCGACCATGAAAAAATATTTGGATAAAACCAAAGAACAGCTCGGACAACTCGGGGAATATAGAATTTACCACATACCTCATGAGCAAAATGCCCGAGCTGACGCCCTTTCAAAATTAGCCAGCACCAAACCAGGGGGCAACAACAGAAGCCTCATCCAGGAGATACTACAGAACCCGTCAATAGCGAAAGAAGAAAAAGTCCTAGCCATAATAGGTCGGGATCAAGGATAGATGACCCCCATAATAAATTACCTCAAAACAGAAGCACTCCCTACAGATGAAAAGGAGGCAAAGAGGCTGAAAAGGGAAGCACAGTACTACACTATCATAAACAACACACTATACAAAAGAGGGATATCAACACCTTTACTAAAATGCGTACCAACTTCTAACACAAAGGAAGTCTTGGAGGAAGTACATAGCGGCATTTGTGGTAATCATCTCGGAGCGCAAGCTCTCACTAAAAAGATACTCCGGGCGGGATTCTATTGGCCAACTCTACAGAAAGAGGCTACAAAATTTGTGAGGACATGCCCACCATGCCAGAAGCATGCCAACTTTCACATTGCCCCACCAGAAAAGCTCATCAGCGTGACCTCACCCTGGTCATTTGCGAAATGGGGACTCGACCTTCTCGGACCCTTCCCACAGGGATCAGGACAAGTAAAATTCCTTATAGTAGTAGACTATTTCACAAAATAGATCGAGGCAGAACCCCTAGCCAATGCTACCACTCAAAGAAGTCAAAAATTCCTATATAGGAACATTATTACGAGGTTTGGAATACCATACTCCATCACCACGGACAACGGTACCCAATTTACAGATGCAGGCTTTAGAAAACTGGTGGCCGACCTGAACATAAAACACCAGTTCACCTCCGTCGAACATCCCCAAGCCAATGGACAAGCCGAAGCAGCCAACAAAGTCATACTGGCCGGTCTAAAGCGGAGGCTACAAGAAGCAAAGGGAGCCTGGGCCGAGGAACTTCCACAAGTCCTATGGGCATATCGAACAACCCCCCATTCTACTACAAACGAATCACCAATCCGACTAGCATAAAGAGCGGAGGCAATGATTCCAATAGAAATCGAAGAAGGATCTTCCCGAGTAGTCCACTACAATGAACAAGCAAACTCCCAACTTCAGAGAGAAGAGCTCGACTTGTTACCCGAAATCCAAGAAAGAACTCAGATCAGGGAAGAAGCTCTAAAGCGATGAATGACTTCCAGATCTAATCAAAAGGTAGTGCCGAGAAGTTTCGCAGAGAATGATCTCATCCTTATCCGAAATGACATTGGAACAACTCGACCCGGAGAAAGAAAGCTGGCAGCGAACTGGAAAGGACCCTATCGAGTCATAGAAGTACTTGGGAAGGGCTACTACAGACTGTCCGAGCTTGATGGACGAGAGCTTCCCCGATCATGGCACGCCTACAACCTGCGAAGGTACTACAGTTAGAAAAGGTAAAAGGTCTCACTAAATGGATGTACTCTTTTTCCTGAAAAAGGTTTTTTAATGAGGCACCAGGTCGAGACCTAGACCTGAAAAATCCCACATGTATGTATTCGCATTTTCCTTTAAATAAAATATATTTTAGATATTCTACAAGAGTCCAAGACGCATTAATCTGAAGTATTCATCGTCCGATTATAAAGCAACAGGTCGGCAGAAAGTGAAAAACAAATTCACTGCCCGACCAAGATAAAGATAATCGTCTGATAAAGGTGAAAACGCGATTCACCCAAAGGACGATCTAAAGATACCAACCATTTTTCTACAAATAGGCAAAGATGAACACAGAATAATGTAAGAAGTTATCGAAAGCAATCCAAAAAAAGAACCTGATGAGGTCTTACGGATAGCTAAAATAATAACTTAAAGACTAGCCGACGTGCGAAAGTCGGACCAAGTCAACCCAAGTTATAAGTAAACCTTGGAAAGAGGTCTGGCCAACCCTATTAAAGAGGATTACTTTAACTTAGAGGGGCCCGACATAATAAAGTCTGCCCAAAATAAAAAGTTATCAAAGTAGTCCCTGAAAGAGAACTGACAAAAGATCCAAGAAAGAGGACTACGAAAAATAACTTAAAGGAGACCGACATAACAAAGTCGGACTCCTACCACTGAAAAGTTATACAAGTAATCCCTGAAAGAGATCTGATAAAGATCCAAGAAAGAGGATTACGCAATAACTTAAAGGAGACCGACATAACGAAGTCGGACTCCTACCACTGAAAAGTTATACAAGTAATCCCTGAAAGATATCAAATAAAGATCCAAGAAAGAGGATTACACTATAACTTAAAGGAGACCGACATAACGAAGTCGGACTCCTGCTACTGAAAAGTTATACAAGTAACCCCTGAAAGAGATCTGATAAAGATCCAAGAAAGAGGATTATAAAAGAGACCAACCTAAACAAAGTCGGACTCCTACGAACAAAAGTAATCCTTGAAAGAGACCTGACGAATGTCCAGAAAAGAGGATTACAGAAATAAAGGGAATCAACGCAAAGAAATCAATTGGAGAAACACCAAAAATACTTACAAAAACGATAAAACAAGTCAGATCCACACAATTACAGAGGATCCAAGCTACAAACGATAAGCACGAGGCAATCCAAAAAGGTCAAACTGCAAGGTCCAACATTCTCAGAAAACAGAAGAAAATATCAAAAACCTTGATATGATCTACAAAGTTTTAAAGCCTCGGAGGCCATCAAAAAAGGATAACGAGCTACTTTTGTTTTTTAAAATAAGGTTGCCAGACAAAACAACCAGAAAACGTCAGAAAATAAATAAAAAGTTTTAAGAGCCCACAAGCCGGGCCAACTAACATAAGAATCCAGAAAAAGATCAGCAAGCATCAGGAACATCCTTGGCAGTATCAGGACAGGGAGAAGGAGGATGAGTCTGAGTAGGCACGGCATCTATAGTTCCATCCTCCCGATTCAGAACTTGGCAATATGAATCAGGTGCAACCGGAGGAGCAGAGGTAGTTGACACTTTGGCAGAGGACACAGGAGGAGGATCAGCATCATCATCACCCTTGTCATCAGGGACAATCTTGCCATCTCTGACAACATTGTCTAAACTGAAAAGGGTAAGATCGGCCTCGGGAGCAATGACACGAACTTGCTCCTTCAAGTTCTCGTAAGCAGCAGTCACACTGCCGACAAGATGACCTTGGAGCTCAGAATAATCCTCCCGAGCACTGTCCAACTCCCCCCTCAGACGCATCACCTCCCGATAAGTTGTAACATAACTATCTTTATGCATCAGAGCTGTGTCCTTGGCCAACCTCAAAGAAGCCGCCAATGAAAGGGAACTCGCCCTCTCGTTCTCTAGATCCTTCTCTAACTTGGTCACCTTTAATTCAAGCTCCTCCTTCATCCCCTTCATCCGGTCAAACTCTTGCTTTGCCTCCTCCATAAATGCCTTGGTGGCATGAAGAGGGAGACTTTGAGCAGTCCGGTGTATAGCGGCCGCCATAAACGCCATCTGCACGTGATTCCGGGTCATAAATTCCAAATGACGGAGGATGGACACATCGTCCATCGAAAGGGTGCCATAGGGCTCAATTTGTTGATCTATGAACTCGATGGCATTGAAGTCAGGGGCATTAAGGTCGAAGGGCTCAACCGTCTTTTGTTTCTTATTTGGAGGGGCAGTAGATGGAACGGCAGAAGCAGGATGAGGATCCACCAAGCGGACCTGAGGTGTCGGAATCGCTTTCTTCACTAAGGGAGAACTCGGCACTGACGGCTTCTCGCGCACTTGGGAGGACCCCTCCCCAGCCGCCTTGGCGGCAATATTCCTGGCAGCAGTCGCCTTCTGCGCCCTCTTAAAAGCTTTTATGGATTCATTATTCTTCATTGCCTCTGCAAATAAAATAGAAGTCAAGCTACAAATCGAACAAGTCGGAAATACAGCTACAAGTAAACATAAACGGATAGCAAGGAAAATACAAGATACCCAGTTCAGTTTGAAGAAGAGAAGGATTGGTTAGAAATTTCTTTGTATCAAGATGGGGAGGCTGACCCCAGCGCTCTTCCAAAACAGTCACAAAGGCCCGCTCAACCTCATCCAACATGTCCCAAGAATACCTAGAGACCCTCACATGTTTTTGCCATTCCAGGGGAAAGCCAGGCTCATCATTTTCGTCCAGAAAAAAGGGCCGAACTCCTTCAACAGCTCAGACCTTGAAAAAGTAGTTTTAAAATCACGAAAAGACTCGTCAAACATGGAAAAGACCTTCTTTCCTTGGGTAGAGCGAAAAGAGACCCAAGCTGCCTTCTTTTTTACCACTCCGGGCTTAGTCAAGACAAACAAATAGAAAAAGAAAGATTGGGAAGCAGGGATACCTAAACCATTGCACAACAATTGAAAAATCTTTATAAAACCCCAGGAATTAGGGTGAAGTTGAGAGGGGGCAATATTACAAGACCATAACAGGTCGGTTTCAAATTGCGTAAAAGGAAGGGTAATACCTAGTGGACCAAAGAAAAAGTCATAAACATAAAAGAAAGGGCGACCATCAACAACCCGAGTTGAAAAACAGACTCTCTCGTCAGAAGAAGGAGGGACAAGTTCATAGTTCTTCTTATCACCAGAATTGCTACAGACACTATGAAACTGCCTAAGCTGAGCACAAAACTCAGAATCAGCCAGCGAGACACACAGGAGAACCATGGAGTCCACCCCAATCGGCCATACCCGCAGGAACCTGGGAAGGCATCTCTACAACGTTATTTCGGGAAGACATGAGGCCAACTAAATCCTACAAAAAGAAAAGAAGAGTGGATTACTTAAAAACATCTCGGACATGGGTTAAAAACGTCTCAAACGGATGGATAAACCAAAAAAGGGAAAAACCTCAAGACTCAAGAGAAGAAGTCTTGGAGCATCCCTTGGAGGTAGTAAACAAGTAGGGTCCTCAAAATCATTTCTACAATCCACATCTCGGCACTCATCAGAATAAAGTCCGGAACAGAAAGCAAAGGGAGCAAAAAATGTAAAAAATCCACCCTTCTACAGTTTATCAGGAAAAAGCATTTGCTCCTACAGTTTACCAACACTACTGCTACAGTTTATCAGAACACCAAAAAGGCCAATGGAAAAACAGCAAAGACACAAACTTTTCAAAATCAAGCAAAAATCATCAAGCCAAGGCACAAACAGAAACGACGGCAACATGCAAAAGAAAAAGATTCAAGTAGCAAAAGGTACACACCAAAAACAAAGAAAATTCCGGAGCATGCAACAAAGTCAAGCACGATAAAAACAGAAAAATCCAAACTTTCTCCAAAAAGAAGATCAAAAGGAAAACTTCATCGCAAAAGCCAAAAACAAAATGCAAAATGAGACTAACCTGGAAACGAAAGAAGCTTCGAGGAAGAGTGGAAGTGCAGGGATAAAGGCTGCCCAGAAGAACGCCAAGTGACGCCACAAACACAAGAAAAGTAGAGGAGCAAGCGAAAGACAGAGAGCAGATGAGAGAAACAGAAAAACGAAAGAGTAAAGGGAGGAGTTACGGAGAAGAAGTGAAGAAGAGAAACCGTTTTTTGATTGAGAGATTCAAAATAAAAGCCAAGAAAGAATGGGGAAATTAAATGCCAATTAAATGCGGATGTTAAAACCGCTTGTGTTCCCAAAAAAGCGCTTATACAAGAGTGCGCGCTTTTAGAGGAAACGTTCTACATTCAAAAAAGACTCTACAAAGAAAAGAAATCGACAAAATGCTTGAGTTCGACTTCACTTAAAGGACCGAAGTCAAAGACTTGACCTCCAAAGGAAGAACTGAGCTCAAGCAGGGGCACTGTTCATACCCTGGGTCGAGCTGTCTGACCCGGGATGTTCTACAAGACAAAGCGACCGACCTCTTCAGGTCAAGACAACCCGACCTCTTCTCAAAGAGCTCGGCCAAGTCGACAGGAAAGCCCAATAAAGGGCCCAAATAGAGGGACACGACCCAAATCCAGAGGCAATCCCAGCCTACAGAGATAAAGGCGGTTCCGTTGAAGATAAGCTGACCTCACCCAAAGATAAGATAAGATAAGATAACTAACTTATCTTATCTAGAAAGGTCACTTCTCACTATTATAAATACACTAGAGCACCCAGGTATAACTCATACTCTGATTCTACTCAATACCTGCTTATTACCCTTGCTAACTTAAGCATCGGAGTCCCTTGCAGGTACCCCCCACCCTCCGGGGATGAAAGATCAGCACCACCACCAAGTCCAACAAGTCGGACACACCAGCTCTGGCCGCTGTACACCTGCCGGACATGTCGGCTCCGACCAACACAGTAGATCTCGTCCGAGATCGTCCTACAGTTTCAGGTAACCCTCGGAACAGCTCCTAAAGGGAAACAATCCACTCCAAGAGGCAAGAAAGAGAGTATTCCAAAACCACTTTGGAATCAAGGGAAGTTCTTAACCAAAGAACATTCAGACCATTACTACAAAATAATGGGTCTAAGATCAGTGATCCCGGAAGTCAAGTTCGATCTAAAAGAAGATGAATATTCAGAGATCCAAGAGCAAATTCGAAATAGTAACTGGGAAATCCTAGCAAATCCTGAAACAAAATTAGGAAGGAATATGGTTCAGGAGTTCTATGCTAATCTGTGGCAAATAGACAGGCAAAGAATATCTGGAACTGCCCTCTATGACTATCGGACCTTGGTCAGAGGAAAGATTGTTCACATCCACCCTGACAAAATCAGGGAGATCTTTAAGCTGCCTCAGCTGAAAGATGAAACAGACTCCTTTAATAGGAAAATGATGAGAACAAACAAGGGCCTGGACAAGATTCTAGAGGATATATGCATCCCTAGAGCCAGGTGGACCACCAGCACCACTGGCATCCCAATGCAACTCAAGAGAGAAGATCTAAAACCAGTCGCCAAAGGCTGGCTGGACTTCATTGGGCGTTCCATATTGCCCACTAGCAACCGTTCTGAAGTCACTGTTAAAAGAGCAGTGATGATTCACTGCATCATGTTGGGAGGAGAAGTAGAAGTTCATCAACTAATCTCGTGTGAACTTTACAAAATAAAAAACAAGAACTCCAAGGATGCCAAATTGGCTTATCCAAGCTTAATTTCTATGCTCTGCAAAGATGCTAGAGTGAGGATGGGAATAACTGAGTATATCTCAGTTGAGCAGCCAATTACTAAAATATCAATGGAAAAATAACAGTTGCAGGATGACCCCATCAAGAGGAGAGCACAGGAATTCCTCCCAGAAATCCCTCAATTTGAATACTGGGAGCACCTTGAGGCATCTGTTTCCAAGTTGCAAGAAGCTATGGAACCAATAAAGGAAAAACAGAATAATCAAAATAGCATGCTAATGCAAATTGCTTAGGGAACAAGAGGAGCAAGGGCGTGACTTGAGGGAACTGAAGCGTCAGAAATTAATTCTTGAAGGACCAAGCACCCCATAGACTAGAGGAACATCCACTTTCCAAAATACAGGTTGTTGAGTTCTAATTTTAGTTTTAACTCTGTGATATTTGTTACTATAGGAATTTACCTTAGAAGTTATATAGGAGTAGTGGTAATTAGTATATCTATTTTGACTTTATTTTCAATTAAGTTATAATTTATTTTTCTCATCATCATCAAACATGAATAAATTAGTAGATTTTTAGAATAAAGAGGTAATTTATATCTTTCGAGTTCTTAATAAGAAAAATTATAATTAATTACATGTGGTGGCAATACTTTTTGTCTTCTAAATGAATGCTTGAACCGTGCATATTTTTTATCTTGAATTTTATGAATGTTAAAATTATTGGCTCTCGAAAGAATGAGGAACACGAGAAATATTATTGCTGATTTGAAAAATCATGAATTTGATTCTTGAAGCAAGAAAAAACAGTGAAAAAAAAAGAGAAAAAAAATTACAAGGAATCATTGGATCAAGAAAAAGAAAAAAAGCCAATAGCCCTTAAAACCAAAAGATACGGGTAAAAAGGATCCAAGGCTTTGAGCATCAGTGGATAGGAGGGCCCAAGGAAGTAAATCATAGCCTAAGCGGCTAAATCAAGCTGTCCCTAACCATGTGATTGTGGCATGCAGGTCCAAGTGAAAAGCTTGAGACTGAGTGGTTAAAGTCGTGATCCAAGGCAAAAGAGTGTGCTTAAGAACTCTGGACACCTCTAATTGGGGACTTTAGCAAAGCTAAGTCACAATCTGAAAAGGTTCACCCAATTATGTGTCTGTGGCATTTATGTATCCGGTGGTAATATTGGAAAACAAAGTGCTTAGGGCCACGGCCAAGACTCATAAAATAGCTGTGTTCAAGAATCAACATACTAAACTAAGAGAATCAATAATACTATCTGAATTCTGAGTTCCTATAGATGCCAATCATTCTGAATTTCAAAGGATAAAGTGAGATGCCAAAACTGTTCAGAAACAAAAAGCTACTAGCCCTGCTCATCTAAATTAGAATCTGAGCTTCACTTAAAACTCTGAGATATTATTGCTTCTTAATTTCTTTTTATCCTATTTTATTTATCTAGTTTCTTGGGGACAAGCAACAGTTTAAGTTTGGTGTTGTGATGAGCGGATATTTTATACGTTTTTTGGGGGTAATTTCATGTAGACTTTAGCATGTTTTAATTAGTTTTTAATAGAATTTTATTAGTTTTTAATCAAAAATCATATTTCTGGACTTTACTATGAGTTTGTGTGTTTTTCTGTGATTTTAGGTATTTTTTGGTTGAAATTGAGGGAGCTGAGCAAAAATCTAATTTAGGCTGAAAAAGGACTGCTGATGTTGTTGGATTCTAACTTCCCTGCACTTGGAATGGATTTTTTGGAGCTACAGGAGTCCAATTGGCGCGCTCTCAATTGGGTTGGAAAGTTGACATCCAGGGCTTTCCAGCGCGAAGATAGACGATGTAAACTAGTGTTCAACGCCAGTTCCATGTTGCAGTCTGGCGTCCAGCGCCAGAAACAGGTTACAAGTTGGAGTTCAACGCCAAAAATGCGTTACAACCTGGCGTTCAACTCCAAAAATAGCCCAGGCACGTGAGAAGCTTAAGTCTCAGCCCCAGCACACACCAAGTGGGCCCCAGAAGTGGGTTTCTGCACCAATTATCTGAGTTTACTCATTTTCTGTAAACCTAAGTTACTAGTTTAGTATTTAAACAACTTTTAGAGACTTATTTTGTATCTCATGACATTTTTAGATCTGAAATTTGTACCTTTTGGCAGCATGAGTCTCTAAACTCCATTGTTGGGGGTGAGGAGCTCTGTAGCGTCTCGATGAATTAATGCAATTATTTCTGTTTTTCCATTCAAACATGCGTGTTCCTATTTAAGATGTTCATTCGCGTTTAACTATGGAGAAGGTGGTGATCCGTGACACTCATCACCTTCCTCAATCCATGAACGTGTGTCTGACAACCACCTCCGTTCTACATCAGATTGAATGAGTATCTCTTAGATTCCTTAATCAGAATCTTCGTGGTATAAGCTAGAATTGATGGTGGCATTCATGAGAATCCGGAAAGTCTAAACCTTGTCTGTGGTATTCCGAGTAGGATTCTGGGATTGGATGACTGTGACGAGCTTCAAACTCGCGAGTGTTGGGCGTGATGAAAAACGCGAAAGAATCAATGGATTCTATTCCGACATGATCGAGAACCAACAGTTGATTAGCCGTGCTGTGACAGAGCATTTGGACCATTTTCACTGAGAGGATGGGAAGTAGCCATTGACAACAGTGACACCCTACATAGAGCTTGCCATGGAAAGAACTTTCCACTTTTGCATGAGAGGGATATTATGTTACAAGAATTCAGAAGATAAAGCATCTCCAAAACTCCAACATATTCTCCATTATTGCACAACAAGTAATTATTTCACGCTCTTTTATTTTTTAGTAATTCAAACTGATAATTATAATTGATCTCTTGACTAAGAATAATAAAATAACCATAGCTTGCTTCAAGCCAACAATCTCCGTGGGATCAACCCTTACTCACGTAAGGTATTACTTGGACGACCCAGTGCACTTGCTAGTTAGTTGTGCGGATTGCAAAAGTGTGATTGCAATTTCGTGCAACAAGTTTTTGAGAATGTCTATGAGTGCTCAATTTGGAAATGTCCGTGCCTTACTTGAGATATTAAGACTGATCACCTTAATGTTGATTGTTTGGTACGGATAGGACCATAATGATAGCAAATAGGCATAGTTTAATTGAGCTTCGAACGACGAATCAATGCGAGGCACGACTATCCTCATAGCTGTTATGATCTCCATGGATATGGCTATGTTAGATTTGGATACTGTAAGGAACGAACGCTTGTTTTACTTGTGAGGAATCTGGACACACAGCTAGGATCTACCCAAGAAAGTTTGTTTAGAATCCAGCGCGAACCCAGCAACAAGGTCGAGTGTTTACCATGACTGCTGATGATGCTATGCAATCAGACGCCTGGATCCAAGGTCAGTGTTATGTCAAAAATCAATTTCTAACTGTACTGCATGACTCGGGTGCATCGCATTCCTTTATTTCTTTAACTGTTGCTCGTGAGTTTGGACTAAATTTTTCTGAGTTGAACTTTGATCAAATTGTCTATACACCTGCATCCTAAAATGTTTTGACTAGTTTAGTGCCCCTGCAAGTACCATTCACTATTAGGAACAGAACTTTTATACATGATCTAATCTGTTTGCCTCTATGTGGTTTAAAAGTTATTCTCGGATTAGATTGGTTGTCCAAGTATCATGTTTTTCCTTGATTGCTTTGAAAGAACTGCTGTTATTCCATCTGATAGTTTAGATGTTAAACCATTTTTGTCATATACTTTATATCTGAATTCTGTAAAACTTACCTTAGACGGGAGTCATTGTGAGGGGTACGTTCTGTTAGCGGCTAGCTCGAATGACAGTGAATTAAGCTTAGAATGAATCCGAGTGGGGAAGGAATTTCCTGATGTTTTTCCGGACGACATACCTGAATTTCCTCCTTAACGTGAGATAGAATTCAGCATTGAACTAGTACCTGGAATCGGACCGATTTCCATAGCACAGTACCGGATGTCACCACTAGAACTTGTGAAATTAAAGAAGCAGTTGGATGAGCTACTTGGAAAGAATTTATTCGTCCCAGTGCATCACCTTGGGGATCTCCGGTATTGCTAGTAAAGAAGAAGGATGGTGGAACGAGACTTTACGTAGATTATCGACAGTTAAATAAAGTCACTATCAAGAACAAGTATCCACTTCCACGGATAGATGATTTGATTGATCAGTTGAAAGGTGCAACTGTGTTCTCAAAGATTGATTTGCGGTCGGGCTATCACCAGATTTAAGTGAAAAAGTCAGATATACCGAAGACTGCATTTAGAACTCAATATGGTCACTATGAGTATACGGTTATGTCGTTTGGACTAACTAATGCTCCTGCGATTTTCATGGATTACATGAATCATATTTTCTGTCCGTACCTTTATCAGTTCGTAGTAGTTTTTATAGAAGATATTCTCATCTATTCAAAGACAGAAAGAGAGCATGAATAGCATCTAAGGGTTGTATTGCAGATACTGAGGACTCGGAAGTTATATGCTAAACTATCAAAGTGTGAATTTTGGACAGAGAAGGTAGCATTTTTGGGACATATTATATTACATGGAGGAATTGCAGTGGATCTTTCAAAAATTGAAGCAGTAGTGCAATGGGAACCACCTACAACTGTTATAGAAGTTCGGAGTTTTCTCGGACTTGCTGGATATTACCGGAGGTTCATTAAAGGGTTTTCGCAGATAGCCTTACCTTTGACTTACCTTACACGAAAGGAAGTTCCATTTGTTTGGATGGCTGACTGTGATAGAAGTTTCAAGATGCTTAAGGAAAAGCTAGCAACTACACACCTGTATTAGTACTACCTGACTCGCAGAAACCTTTTGAAGTATACTGTGACGCCTCTCATAAAGGACTTGGATGTGTGCTGATGCAAGACAAAAATGTGGTGGCTTATGCTTCCCGGCAGCTGAGACCTCATGAACGAAATTATCCGATGTATGACTTGGAATTGGCTACAGTGGTGTTTGCTCTGAAGATCTGGAGACACTATTTGTATGGCGCTCAGTTAGAAGTTTTCTCTGACCAAAAAAGTTTAAAGTATGTCTTTGACCAAAAGGATCTCAATATACGAAAACAAAGGTGGATGGAATTTTTGAAGGACTATGACTTTAATTTAAGTTATCACCCAGGAAAAGAGAACGTGGTGGCAGACGCCTTGAGCAGGAAGAATTTGAGCATCTCTTGGATGATGATAAAGGAAGAGAACCTACTTGCGGAATTTGAGGACCTTAAGTTGGCTATGACTGAGACGTCAAGTGGAGTTTGTTTGGCGTAGTTGCATATAACACCAGATTTTAAGATTAGGATTCAGCACGCACAAGCACATGACTAAAAAATGATGACGATGCTGAGACGGATGAAAGTAGAGGAACCAAAAGCTGTAAAACAAGATCGAAGCGGTCTATGGAGGTACAAGAACAGGATTTGTGTGCCTAGCTCTGGAGATTTGTGATGAAGGATTCTTGTAGAAGCTCATCAAAGTAGATTTTCTACTCATCCTGGAGTAACAAAGATGTATCAAGATTTGAAACAAATGTTCTGGTGGCCGGGCTTAAAAAAAAAGAGGTAGCTGATTATGTCTCAAAATGTTTAACCTGCCAGAAGGTGAAGGTGGAACACCAGAAACCGTCAGGAAACCTGCAACCCTTAGAAATACTACAATGGAAATGGGAGTAGATCACTATGTATTTTGTCACGGGATTGCCAAGGACCTCAACTGGACTAGATGCCATTTGGGTAATTGTGGACATGTTGACAAAATTAGCGCACCTCCTTCCGATTCGAGTTGACTATACATTAGAAAGGCTGGCACGGATATATATTCAAGAAATTGTACGACTGCACGGGATACCTTCGTAAATTGTCTCAGATCGAGTTTTGAGGTTTACTATTAGATTCTGGGAAGCTTTTTAGAAAGCGTTGGGAACATAATTGCACACGAGTACAGCGTACCATCCTCAGATAGACGGACAATCAGAGCAGACAATCTAGACGTTAGAAGACATGTTACGATCATCTATGATAGACACCAAAGTAGCTGGGATAAGTATTTGCTATTGGTCGAATTCGTCTACAACAACAGTTACCAATAAAGTATCGGGATGGCACCATATGAAGCTCTCTACGGAAGAAGATGTCGGACACCATTGTGTTGAAATGATGATGGAGAAGCTAGTGTCTTAGGTCCAGACTTAGTGTAAGAAACTACTGAGAAGACAAAGGAAATTCATCGGAAGATCCGGACAGCACAAAGCCATCAAAAGAGCTATGCCAATAATAGACGTAGACCCTTAGAGTTTAGTGAGGGAGACCATATCTTTCTTAAAGTAACCCCGACTACTGGAATAGGTAGAGCCCTTAAGACTAAAAAGCTTAACCTTGGATACATAGGACCTTTTTCAAATACTTAAAATAGTCGGCCTAGTAGCTTATCAAATAGCCATTCCTCCATACCTGTCAAACCTTTATGATGTTTTTCATGTCTTGCAACTTAAGAAATATATTACTGACGAGAGTCACGTTTTACAACCAGAGACAGTACTGTTACAAAACGATTTGACATATCAAGCATCACCAGTTCAGATCGTAGAAAGAAGTGATAAGCAGCTAAGAGGCAAAACTGTTCGCTTAGTCAAAGTAGCTTGGGGACAAAGAGGACAAGAAGAGCACACTTGGGAACTGGAAGATAAAATTAAAGCTGATTACCCGCATCTATTCTCGGGTAACCGAAAATTTGAGGGCAAAATTTTCTTTTAGGAGGGTAGAATGTAACAACCCCGGTTTTCGAGTACGCGAGATCTTTTTTGAAAGTACGGAGAACTCCGGAGGATCAATAAGGGGAGAACCTCTGATATATCATCAAGTATCTTAATTCTCATTGTCATTACGTATTCTTTAAGCTAGAACTTTTTGAGGCAAGCTCGATAACGCGGTCATGAAGAACCTAGTTTTTGAACCGTATCGGTTAGGAGTTTTGATTCGGTTTTTCGTAAATAGTCTCAGTTTGACAAACCAGACTCGATTCATGAGATAAGAGAGATAATGGGATAATATTATCATTATATATTAGTATTATAAGCTTCTTGAATGATATTATAAGGTTACCTAGTCAGTTTTAGTTAAAAACAGAAAATCGGTTTAACCGGGTTCACAGTTTACTGGTGCAGCTTAGCACTAGCACTCTCTGATGACTTTAGCAATACTAAGGTCTCATTATACATGTTTTATTCTCATAATAAATATGTTACTAGTGTCATTTATGCTAGTAGCTTAGAAAATAATTTTTAGAGATGTTTTTACAACTGTTCCAATACATCTAGTTTTAGTAGTTATACACCTGATATATTTTAATATTATTTTAATCCACCTCCAAGCCAACCAATCAAAACACACCCTACACCCCCAAAACCCCAAGGCTGGCTGATTTTCACTTTGTGGCCAAAAATAGGTAGAGAGAAAAAGAGAGAAAAGTTCTTAGTTCCAAATCTTCAAAGCTTGATTTCTGCTGAACTAAAACTCAAATCAAAATTCCAATCCGACCAAAATGATCCTCTCTTCTTTCTCTACATGATCATATGACTTATCAAGGCTGGAATCAAGGTGGGTTGGCTGCACCATCTCTCTTTTGATTCGGTTTCAAGGAAACATGCTTAAATATGTGTTTTCTTGATGTTCTTCCTTAGGAATCATGCTTAACTTGACTTGAGGGCCAAGAAACATGACTTTCCAGCAAGTCTAAGGTTAGAAATCACCTCCTAACGTGTTGAGGGAGATTTGGTTAGTTGAGGGTTTTTGGATTTAAAGTTGTTCTTGATGTGATTTAGGATGAAAAAGTGCTTACGGACCACGTGAAAGTTTAACTGAATTAGGAGCAGCAAAACCAGGTAAGGTTTGACGAATTTAATCTTGATTGATTGTGTTTGAGGGGTTATTTGGTAATTTCTGAAAGTTAGGGTGGTTAAAGTAGAAATATTAAAAGTTACGGGTGGTAAAAAGTGAATTTTAAAGGTCAAAAGTAAAAGGTAAGGTAATTTTCGAAAATTAATAGTAAAATAATAAATAATAATAAAATATTAAATAATAATATTTAATTAAAAATAATATTTTAATAAAAATAATAAAATAATTCAGAAAAGGCAGTTTTCTGTAAAAGCTTTAGAAAGACAACCTTAAGCGCAGAATCTCATAATTACCTTCATAAAACACCTAGGGAGTGGTAATAACATGATAGTGAGGCAAATATAAAGCAAAGATAAGAAGTTAAAGAAAAGTTAAAAACCAAAGAAAATTCTGTAAAGTCTTAATGACAGAAAAACAGAGAGAAATTAGTGAACAAACTAGGGCAACATAGTTAGTCCTTGAGTTGCGACTAGGGTTAGGTATTATATGAAAAGTTAAACTGTTTCAGTATAGACTTAATGAACCTAAACTTGGGACAGGCTAACTATTCATACCGAAATTTACATAAGCTTTAAATACATACGTTAAATAGAGAAATCAGAGAAAAGTAAAGAGATATAGAGAAGAGAGTAATTAGAGTAGAGTAAAGAAAAAAGAGAAAATATTGTTGGATCGTCCAAGTAATACCTTACGTGAGTAAGGGTCGAATCCCATAGAGATTGTTGGCTTGAAGCAAGCTATGGTTATCCTATAACTCTTAGTCAGGATATAATATCAATAATGATTCTTAGTTTTAATTGTAAAAAGTGAAAGGGCATAAAATAAATAATTGTTACGCAATAATGGAGAATATGTTGGAGTTTTGGAGATGTTTTGTCCTCTGAATTCCTGCAACATAATGCTTTCTCACTTTCATACATGCAAGGCTCCTTCCATGGCAAGCTGTATGTAGGGCATCACCGTTGTTAATGGCTACTTCCCATCCTCTCAGTGAAAATGGTCCAAATGCTCTGTCACAGCACGGCTAATCATCTGTCGGTTCTCGATCATGTCGGAATAAGATCCCTTGATCCTTTTACGTCTGTCACTACGCCCAACACTCGTGGGTTTGAAGCTCGTCACAGTCATCCAATCCGAGAATCCTACTCGGAATACCACAGACAAGGTTTAGACTTTCCGGATTCTCAAAGATGCTGCCAATAGATTCTAGCTTATACCACGAAGATTCTGATTAAGAAATCTAAGAGATACTCATTCAATCTAATGTAGAACGGAGGTGGTTGTCAGGAACACGTTCATGGATTGAGGAAGGTGATGAGTGTCACAGATCATCACCTTCTTCATAGTGAAGCACAAATGAACATCTTAGATAGGAACAATCGTGTTTGAATGGAAAGCAGAAATAATTGCATTAAGTCATCGAGACGCTGCAGAGCTCCTCACCCCCAACAATGTAGTTTAGAGACTCATGCCGTCAAAAGGTATATAATTCAGATCTAAAAATGTCATGAGATACAAAATAAGTCTCTAAAAGTTGTTTAAATACTAAACTAGTAGCCTAGGTTTACAGAAAATGAGTAAACTAAGATGAATAGTGCAGAAATCCACTTCTGGGGCCTACTTGGTATGTGCTGGGACTGAGACTTATGCTTCTCACGTGCCTGGGCTGTTTCTGGAGTCGAACAATAGGTTGTAACCTGTTTCTGGCGTTGAACTCCAACTTGCAACTTGTTTCTGGCACTGAACGCCAGACTGCAACATGGAACTGGCGTTAAACACCAGTTTACGTCATCTATCTTTGCGCAAAGTATGGACTATCATATATTGCTGGAAAGCCCTGAATGTCTACTTTCCAACCCAATTGAGAGCGCTCCAATTGGGCTTCTGTATCTCTAAAAAATCCATTCCGAGTGCAAGGAGGTCAGAATCTAATAGCATCAGCAGTCCTTTTTCAGCCAAAATCAGATTTTTGCTCAGCTCCCTCAATTTCAGCCAGAAAATACTTGAAATCACAGAAAAACACACAAACTCATAGTAAAGTCCAGAAATATGAATTTTGCCTAAAACTAATAAAAATATACTAAAAACTAACTAAAACACATTAAAATCTACATGAAATTACCCCCAAAAAGCGTATAAAATATCCGCTCATCACAACACCAAACTTAAACTGTTGCTTGTCCTCAAGCAACTAGATAAATAAAATAGGATAAAAACAAATTAAGAAGCAACAATATCTCAGAGTTTCAAGTGAAGCTCAGATTCGAACTAGATGAGCGGGACTAGTAGCTTTTTGCTTCTGAACAGTTTTGACATCTCACTTTATCCTTTGAAATTTAGAATGATTGGCATCCATAGGAACTCTAAATTCAGATAGTATTATTGATTCTCCTAGTTTAGTATGTTGATTCTTGAACACATCTACTTGATGAGTCTTGGCCGTGGCCCTAAGCACTTTGTTTTCCAGTATTACCACCGGATACATAAATGCCACAGACACATAACTAGGTGAACCTTTTCAGATTGTGACTTAGCTTTGCTCAAGTCCCCAATTAGAGGTGTCCAGAGTTCTTAAGCACACTCTTTTGCCTTGGATCACGACTTTAACCACTCAGTCTCAAGCTTTTCACTTGGACCTGCATGCCACAAGCACATGGTTAGGGGCAGCTTGATTTAGCCGCTTAGGCCTGGATTTACTTCCTTGGGCCCTCCTATCCATTGATGCTCAAAGCCTTGGATCCTTTTCACCCTTGCCTTTTGGTTTTAAGGGTTATTGGCTTTTTCTTTTTCTTTATCCAATGATTTTTTTCACTGCTTTTTCTTGCTTCAAAAAAATCAATTTCATGATTTTCCAGATCATTAATAATATTTTTCTTGTTCATCATTCTTTTAAGAGCCAACAATTTTAACATTCATGAAATTCAATATAAAAAATATGCACTGTTCAAGCATTCATTCAGAAGACAAAAAGTATTGCCACCACATATAAATAATTAGAATTTTCCTTATTAAGAACTCAAAAAAATTAAATTGCCTCTTTATTCTAAAAATCTACTATCTTATTCATGTTTGATGATGATGAGAAAAATAAATTATAACTTAATTGGAAATAAAATTAAAATAGATATACTAATTACTACTACTCATATATAACTTCTAAGGTAAATTCCTATAAGAACAACTATCACAGAGTTAAAGCTAAGATTAGGACTCAACATTCTTTATTTTGAGAACTAGATGTTCCTCTAGTCCGTGGGGTGCTTGGTCCTTCAAGAGATAGTTTTTGACGCTTCAGTTCCTTCAAGTCACGCCTTTGCTCTTCTTGTTCCCCAAGTAGTTTGCAGAGCATGCTATTTTGATATTCTGTTCTTCCTTTATTTAGTCCATAGCTTCTTGTAATTTGGTAACAGATGCTTCAAGATGCTCCCAATATTCAATTTGAGGAATTTCCGGGAGGAATTCCTTTGCTCTCCTCTTGATGGAGTCATCCTGCACTTGTTGTCTTTCCATTGATATTTTGGTGATTGGTCGCTCAACTGAGATATACTCAGTTATTCTCATCTTCACTCCAGCATCTTTGCATAGCATAGAGATTAAGCTTGGATAAGCCAATTTGGCATCTTTAGAATTTATGTTTGCAATTATGTAAAGTTCACACGAAATCAGCTGATGAACTTCCACTTCTCTTCCCAACATAATGCAATGGATCATTACTGCTCTTTTAATGGTGACTTTAGAACAGTTGCTAGTGGGCAATATAGAACGCCCAATAAAGTCCAGCCAGCCTCTGGCGACTGGGTTGAGATCTTCTCTCTTGAGTTGATTTGGGACGCCCTTGGTGCTGGTGGTCCACCTGGTTCCAGGGAGGCATATGTCCTCTAGAATCTTGTCCAGGCCCTTATTTGTTCTCATCATTCTCTTATTAAAGGATTCTGGGTCATCTTTTAGTTGAGGTAGCTTAAAGATCTCCCTGATTTTGTCAGGGTGGATGTGAACAATCTTTCCTCTGACCAAGGTCCAATAGTCATAGAGGGCAGTTCCAGATATTTTCTGCCTGTCTGTTTGCCACAGATTAGCGTAGAATTCCTGAACCATATTTCTTCCCACCTTTGTTTTAGGATTAGCTAGGACTTTCCAGTTCCTGTTTCGAATTTGCTCTTGGATCTCCGAATATTCGTCTTCTTTCATATCGAATTTAACTTCGGGGATCACTGACCTTAGACCCATTATTTTGTAGTAATGGTCTGAATGTTCTTTGGTTAAGAACTTCCCTTGATTCCAAAGTGGTTTTGGAATACTCTCTTTCTTGCCTCTTGGAGTGGGTTGTTTTCCTTTAGGAGCCATGATCTTAGTGGGTATAGTTTAGTGATCACGGATAAACACACCAAATTTAGAGGTTTGCTTGTCCTCAAGCAAAAGAAAGGAAAGGAGAGGGATAGAAGGAGAGCAAGTATCAAATAGTGGATGAGAGGAGGGAGGCCGAATGTGGATTTAAATGGAGGGGGTGGGTTTTTGAAAATTTTGAAGAAAGATAAGATAGAAGATATGATTTGTAAAAGATAAATATGATAGGAAAAAGATATAATTGAAAATTAAAAAGTTGTGAAAGATATTTGAAAAAGATAAATCTGAATTTTTATTTTGAAAAAGATTTGAGATGAAATTTGAAAAGATAATTGAGTTTTGAAAAAAAAATTTGAAACGAAGTTGGGTGGGATTTGAAAAGGATTTGTGTTTATGAATTAAGATACATTTGATTTTTTGAAAAAGGGATTTTAGAAATTAAGATTAAAATTTTTGGAATTGAAGGGTGAGAGTTTGTAACATGTTTATACAAGAAATCATGAATTGAGATATGAAAATTGGAAAAAATGTGAAGTAAAAACGAATTTACCTCCTCCCCACAATCCTGGCGTTAAACGCCCAAATGCTGCATGTTTTGGGTGTTTAACGCCCATTTGTAGCTTCTCCTGGGCGTTCAACGCCCAGCTGTTGCTTCTAGCTAGCGTTGAACGCCAAGAACTCCTTTGTCACTGGGCATTTTTCTGAACGTCCAGGACGCTGTAAATCTGGCATTAAATGCCTAGAAGGTGCTTCAAGATAATGTTTAACTCTCTGTCCATTAACAATGAACTTCTTGTTAGAATCATTATCCTGAAGCTCCACGTATCCATATGGTGACACACTTGTAATCACATATGGACCTCTCCACTGGGATTTCAATTTTCCGGGGAATAATTTGAGCCTAGAATTAAACAGCAGAACTTTCTGCCCTGACTCAAAGACTCTGGATGACAACTTCTTATCATGCCATCTTTTTGCTTTCTCTTTGTAAATTTTTGCATTTTCGAAAGTGTTGAGTATGAATTCCTCTAGCTCATTTAACTGGAGCAATCGTTTTTCTCCAGCTAACTTGGCATCAAGGTTTAGGAATCTGGTTGCCCAATAGGCCTTATGTTCCAGTTCCATTAGCAAGTGACAGGTTTTTCCATACACAAGTTGGTATGGAGAAGTTCCTATAGAAGTCTTGAATGCTGTTCTGTATGCCCACAGAGCATTATCCAAGCTTCTTGCCCAATCCCTTCTACGGTTAATCACAGTCCATTCCAGGATTCTTTTAAGTTCTCTATTAGAGACTTCAGCTTGCCCATTTGTCTGTGGATGATATGGAGTGGCCACCCTGTGGCTAACTCCATACCGAACCAAAGCAGAGTAAAGCTGTTTATTGCAAAAATGAGTGCCCCCATCACTGATTAGTACTCTAGGGATGCCAAATCTGCTGAAGATGTGTTTCTAGAGGAATTTCAGCACTGTCTTAGTATCATTATTGGGTGTTGCAATAGCTTCAACCCATTTGGATACGTAATCCACTGCCACTAGAATATAAGTGTTTGAGTATGATGGTGGGAAAGGCTCCATGAAGTCAATACCCCATACATCAAACAACTCAATCTTCAAGATCCCTTATTGAGGCATGGCATAACTGTGAGGCAGATTGCCAGATCTTTGGCAACTGTCACAATTAAGTACAAACACTCGGCAGTCTTTATAGAGAGTATGCCAGTAGAAGCCACATTGGAGGACTCTTGTGGTTGTTTGCTCACTTCTAAAATGTCCTCCATACTGTGATCCTTGGCAGTGCCAGAGGATCTTCTGTGCTTCTTCTTTAGGCACACATCTACGGATTACTCCGTCTGCACATCTCTTGAAACGAGATGGTTCATCCCAAAGATAGTACTTTGCATCAGTATTCAATTTCTTTGATTGCTGCCTATTGTATTCTTTGGGTATGAATCTCACTGCCTTGTAGTTTGCAATGTTTGCAAACCATGGCACTTCCTGGATGGCAAATAGTTTCTCATCCGAAAAGTTTTCAGAGATCTCAGTAAGAGGGAGGGACTCCCCTTCTACTGGTTCTATTCGGGACAGGTGATCTACTACTTGGTTCTCTGTCCCTTTTCTGTCTCTTATTTCTATATCAAACTCTTGCAAAAGCATCACCCATCTGATGAGTCTGGGTTTTGAATCCTGCTTTGTGAGTAGATATTTAAGAGCAGCATGGTCAGTGTACACAATCACTTTTGATCCTACTAAATAAGATCTAAACTTGTCATTGGCGTAAACCACTGCAAGTAACTCTTTTTCTGTGGTTGTGTAGTTCTTCTGTTTGTCATTTAAAACATGACTGGCATAGTAAATGATGTGCAGAAGCTTGTCATGCCTTTGTCCCAACACTGCACCAATGGCATGGTCACTGGCATCACACATTAGTTCAAATGGTAATGTCCAGTCTGGTGCAGAGATGACTGGTGCTTTGACCAGTTTAGCTTTCAGAGTCTCGAACGCCTGCAGACACTCCTTATCAAAGATAAATGGCGTGTCAGCAGCTAGTAGATTACTCAGAGGTTTGGCAATTTTTGAAAAATCTTTTATAAACCTCCTATAGAATCTTGCATGCCCCAGAAAGCTTCTGATTGCCTTAACATTGGCAGGTGGTGGTAATTTTTCAATTACCTCTACCTTAGCTTGATCAACTTCTATTCCCTTGTTCGAAATTTTGTGCCCAAGGACAATTTCTTCAGTCACCATAAAGTGACATTTCTCCCAGTTTAAAACTAGATTTGTCTCTTGGCACCTCTTTAGAACAAGTGCTAGATGGTCAAGGCAGGAGCTGAATGAATCTCCAAATACTGAAAAGTCATCCATGAAGACTTCCAGAAATTTTTCCACCATATCAAAGAAAATTGAGAGCATGCACCTTTGAAAGGTTGCAGGTGTATTGCATAGACCAAATGACATCCTTCTGTATGCAAATACTCTGGATGGACATGTGAATACTGTTTTCTCTTGATCCAGGGGATCTACTGCAATTTGATTATAACCTAAATATCCATCCAAGAAGTAGTAGTATTCATGACCTGCTAGTCTTTCTAGCATCTGGTCTATGAAGGGTAAAGGAAAATGATCCTTTCTGGTAGCTGTATTGAGCCTTCTATAATCAATACACATACGCCACCCTGTAACTGTTCTTGTAGGAACCAGTTCATTTTTTTCATTATGAACTACTGTCATGCCACCTTTCTTAGGGACGACTTGGACAGGGCTTACCCAGGGGCTATCAGAAATAAGATAAATAATCCCAGCCTCTAGTAATTTAGTGACTTCCTTCTGCACCACCTCCTTCATGGCTGGATTCAGCCGCCTTTGTGGTTGAACCACTGGCTTAGCGTCACCCTCCAATAGGATCTTGTGCATGCATCTGGCTGGGCTAATGCCCTTAAGATCACTGATGGACCACCCAAGAGCTGTCTTGTGTGTCATTAGCACTTGAATTAGTGCTTCCTCTTCCTGTGGCTCTAAGGTAGAGCTTATGATTACAGGAAAGGTATCACATTCTCCCAGAAATGCATATTTCAGGGATGGTGGTAATGGTTTGAGCTCGGATTTGGGAGGTTTCTCCTCTTCTTGAGGGATTTTCAGAGGTTCTATAATTCTCTCTGATTCTTCCATATCAGGCTGAGCATCTTTAAAGATATCCTCTAGCTCTGATTCGAGATTCTCAATCATATTGACCTCTTTTACCAGAGAGTCAATAATATCAATGCTCATGCAGTCATTTGGGGTGCCTGGATGCTGCATAGCTTTGACAACATTCAACTTAAACTCGTCTTCATTGACTCTCAGGGTCATTTCCCCTTTTTGGACATTAATGAGGGTTTGTCCAGTTGCTAGGAAAGGTCTTCCTAGAATGAGAGTTGCACTCTTGTGCTCCTCCATTTCCAGCACCACAAAGTCAGTGGGAAAGGCAAATGGCCCAACCTTGACAATCATGTATTCAATCACGCCTGATGGGTATTTAATGGAGCCATCAGCAAGTTGAAGACATATCCGGGTTGGTTTGATTTCTTCAATCAAACCAAGCTTTCTGATAGTAGATGCAAGTATTAGGTTGATACTTGCCCCAAGATCACATAAAGCTTGCTTGGTACAAGTACCCTCTAATGTGCATGGTATCATAAAGCTTCCGAGATCTTTAAGCTTCTCAGGTAAGCTTTTCAGAATGACTGCACTGCATTCTTCAGTGAGGTAAACTTTTTCAGTTTCCCTCCAATCCTTCTTATGACTTAAGATCTCTTTCATGAACTTAGCATAAGAGGGTATTTGCTCAAGTGCCTCTGCAAACGGAATCTTTATTTCAAGAGTCCTGAGATAGTCTGCAAAGCGAGCAAGTTGCTTATCCTGTTCCGCTTGGCGGAGTTTCTGAGGATAAGGCATTTTGGCTTTGTATTCCTCAACCTTAGTTGCTGTAGGTTTATTACCTACAGATGTGGGTTGAGAAGCCTTTTTAGAGGGGTTGCTATCAGCACTTGTACGTGTCTGATCTCCTACTGGCGTTTGAATGCAAGGGGTGGAAGCTGTAGTAGCGTTAGATGCCAACTCCTTACCTGTTTCTGGCGTCTGAACGCCAGACATGTGCTTCCCTTGGGCGTTCAACGCCAATTCCTTGCCTGTTTCTGGCGTTAAACGCTAGGACTGAGCATGGGTTGGGCATTCAACGCCATCTTTCCACCCCTTTTCTGGCATTTGAGTGCCAGAATTATTCCTCTCTGGGCTCTGACTGTCCTCAGAGGAATTTTGGTAGTTTGTTCATTTCTTGGCTTCCTGCTGCCTTGAAGTGAGGTATTTAATGTTTTCCCACTTCTTAATTGAACTACTTAGCACTCTTCTGTTATTTATTTTGATAACTGCTGTTCTGTTTGCTTCAACTGCACTTCCATATTCATATTAGCCATTTTTGTTTCTTGCAATATCTCCTTGAATTCGGCTAACTATTTTGTTAGAAAATCCAGTTGCTGATTGAATTCAGTAACTTGTTCTGCAGGACTGAGTTCAGCAGTTACTATTTTAGCCTCTTCTTTCATGGAAGGTTCACTGCTTAGGTACAGATGCTGATTTCTGGCAACTGTATCAATGAGCTCTTGAGCTTCTTCAATTGTTTTTCTCATGTGTAATGATCCACCAGCTGAGTGGTCTAGAGAAATCTAAGCTCTCTCTGTAAGCCCATAATAGAAGATGTCTAACTGCACCCACTCTGAAAACATTTCAGAGGGGCATTTTCTTAGCATCTCTCTGTATCTCTCCCAAGCAATATAAAAGGGATTCATTATCTCCTTGTTTAAAACCTTCGATGCTCAGCCTTAGCTGTGTCATCCGTTTTGGAGGAAAGTATTGATTCAGGAATTTTTCTGACAGATGTTTCCATGTCTTTATGCTAGCCTTAGGTTGGTTATTTAACCACCTTTTAGCTTGGTCTTTTACAGCAAATGGAAACAGTAATTATCTATAGACATCCTGATCTACTTCTTTATCATGTACTGCGTCAGCAATTTGTAAAAATTGTGCCAGATACTTGTAGGTTCTTCCTGTGGAAGACTAGAATACTGGTAATTTTGCTGCACCATGATAATGAGCTGAGGATTCAACTCAAAATTACTAACTCCAATGGAGGGTATACAGATACTACTCCCATATGAAGCAGTAGTGGGGTTAGCATATGACCCCAGAGTCCTTCTGGATTGTTCATTTCCACTTAAGTCCATAATGGAGAAAGGGAGATGATGTGAATTTATTTTTTTTATTTTATTATTATAGAGGAGGTTTCGAAATAATAAAATAAAATAAAATAAAAACTAAAATAAAAAGAAAAACAAAAAGAATTTGAAAATATTTTATGAAGAATTTTGAAAAAGTGAGGAGAGAGAAAGTGGTTAGAATATTTTTGAAAAAGCTATAATTTTAAAAATCTTAAAAGGGTAAGATTTGAAAAATTTTGAAATGAATTTTTTTTTATTTTTGAATTTTGTGATGAAAGAGAAAAACACACAAAATACATAAGACTTAAAATTTTTAGATCTAATGTTCCTTGCTTTCGAAAATTTTGGAAGGAAAACACCAAGAAACACCAAATTTAAAAATTTTAAGATCAAAACACAAAGAAGACTCAAGAACACTAAACTTAAATTTTTTTTGAAAACCAAATTAAATTTTTGAAAATTAAAGAAAATTAACAAGAGAACACCAAACTTAAAGTTTGGTACAAGATTCAATCAAAGAAAAATTATTTTTGAAAAAGTTTTTAAAAAAGAAGATACCCAATTGCCAAGAACATAAGCTAATGCTCTAGCCAACTGAGCTACAAATTTTACGTGTTTTAGAAAGGTAATTAATAAATAAATAATTTTTTTTGAAAAATAAAAATTTGAAAAAGGATAAGAAAAACAAGAAAAGACACAAAACAAGACAAACCAAAGATCAAACAAGAAAAATTGACAAGAACAATTTGAAGATCAAGGAAAAACAATAACACGCAATTCGAAAAATTGAGAGACAAAGAAAAGCATGCAATTGACACCAACTTAGAACATGACACTAAACTCATAAAAAAAATGAAAATTCAATTAAAGAAAAATAATACTTTTGAAAAAATTTTAAAAGGAATAATAGAAGATGCAATCCTAGTGACTCTAAACCAAAAAGACAAATTTTTCCTAATCTAAGTAAAAAGAATCACCGTCAGTTGTTCAAACTCAAACAATCCCCAGCAACGGCGCCAAAAACTTGGTGCACGAAATTAGAAATCACAATTCTTCACAACTTCGCACAACTAACCAGCAAGTGCACTGGGTCGTCCAAGTAATACCTTACGTGAGTAAGGGTCAAATCCCACGGAGATTGTTGGCTTGAAGCAAGCTATGGTTATCCTGTAACTCTTAGTCAGGATATAATATCAATAATGATTCTTAGTTTTAATTGTAAAAAGTGAAAGGGCATAAAATAAATAATTGTTACGCAATAATGGAGAATATGTTGGAGTTTTGGAGATGCTTTGTCCTCTGAATTCCTGCAACATAATGCTTTCTCACTTTCATACATGCAAGGCTCCTTCCATGGTAAGCTGTATGTAGGGCATCACTGTTGTCAATGGCTACTTCCTATCCTCTCAGTGAAAATGGTCCAAATGCTCTGTCACAGCACGGCTAATCATCTGTCGGTTCTCGATCATGTCGGAATCAGATCCCTTGATCCTTTTGCGTCTGTCACTACGCCCAACACTCGCGAGTTTGAAGTTCGTCACAGTCATCCAATCCCAGAATCATACTCGAAATACCACAGACAATGTTTAGACTTTCTGGATTCTCAAGGATGCTGCCAATAGATTCTAGCTTATACCACGAAGATTCTGATTAAGAAATCTAAGAGATACTCATTCAATCTAATGTAGAACGGAGGTGGTTGTCAGGCACACATTCATCGATTGAGGAAGGTGATGAGTGTCACGGATCATCACCTTCTTCATAGTGAAGCGCGAATGAACATCTTAGATAGGAACAAGCGTGTTTGAATGGAAAGCAGAAATAATTGCAATAAGTCATCGATACGCTGCAGAGCTCCTCACCCCCAACAATGGAGTTTAGAGACTCATGCCGTCAAAAGGTATATAATTCAGATCTAAAAATGTCATGAGATACAAAATAAGTCTCTAAAAGTTGTTTAAATACTAAACTAGTAGCCTAGGTTTACAGAAAATGAGTAAACTAAAATGAATAGTGCAGAAATCCACTTCTGGGGTGCACTTGGTGTGTGCTGGGGCTGAGACTTAAGCTTCTCACGTGCCTGGGCTATTTCTGGAGTTGAACAATAGGTTGTAACCTGTTTCTGGCGTTGAACTCCAACTTGCAACCTGTTTCTGGCGCTGAATGCTAGACTGCAACATGGAACTAGCATTAAACGCCAGTTTACGTCGTCTATCTTCGCGCAAAGTATGAACTATTATATATTGATGGAAAGCCCTGGATGTCTACTTTCCAACCCAATGGAGAGCGCGCCAATTGGACTCTTGTAGCTCCAAAAAATTGATTCCAAGTGCAGGGAGGTCAGAATCCAACAGCATCAGCAGTCCTTTTTCAGCCTAAATCAGATTTTTACTCAGCTCCCTCAATTTCAGCCAGAAAATACCTGAAATAAAAAAAAATACAAAAACTCATAGTAAAGTCCAGAAATATAAATTTTGCCTAAAAACTAATAAAAATATACTAAAAAGGACTCTTGGTTAGAATTGCGGAATTAAGGATTCCTATCTTAGTTTCGGACCAAAAACATGGTAATTGTGTGTTAATTAATCCCAATTAGTCTATCCTAACATCGAGGATAAGTCAAAAGGGCATAATTAATCTCAATCCACAAGTCCTAGCCAACTCTATTAATGGGAGGCTTAGAGTTAGTGGAAACCCAATTAATTAACAATCCTCACACAATGCAGAATGGACATCCACAACTCAATTTCACCCAAACTCCTAATTTCTCAACCAAGAGTGTGAAAACAAAACATGCAAGAAATAAAAGGCAAAGCAATAAAATGCAAGGAAAGGAAAATTCAAATGCAAGAAACCTCTTGGCATGGATTGAGAGCTAAGGTTACCTATCCTAGCCATTGACCACAAACACATGATGATTATGAAGCGTTAATCCTACTTAGTCTATCCTAACATCGAGGATAAGTCAAATAGGCATAGTTGATTCCAATCCTTAAGTCCTAAGTCAACACTATTGGGTCACTTAGGGTCAACGGAAACCAAATCAACTAACTATTCTAATGTATCAAACAAGAATGGACATCAATGACTCAAGGATCACCAAAGTCATCCATTCCAAGCCAAGACTGAAGAGAAACCAAATAAAAACTAAGCCAAGCATTTTATCAAACATTTGGTGTGCATGAAAATAAAATAATATTAAATTGCATAAAAAAAAATCTAACTACCAAAAGCAAGAAAATGATAACAAAAACTAAAGGAAGCATTAAATGAACATAAAACATAAATTGCATTAATTGAAATTAAATTCAACAAAAGTGTTCATAACATAAAAGTGACAAAATTAAGGAAATAACAAGAGAAATAAAGAAGATCAAGATGAAGGAACATGAAAACATAAAGGAAACTACACTAAAACATGAATTAAAGACTGAAATTAAAGGAAATTAAACTAAACCTAACCTAATTCTAGAGAGAGGGGGGAGGGGAGCTTCTCTCTATAGAAATTAAGAGAAAAGCATGTAAAAACTAAACCTAATTGCCTCCCCTTATTTCCTCTTCACTTTGGCCTCAAATAGCTTCAAAAAATGAGTTGGACTAGGTTTTGGAGGCCCAGAATCCCCCCAGCGATTTGCATTAATGAGATCACGTGATACGAGTCACGCGTATGCGTCGGTCACGCGTATGCGTCGCCGGACAAAATTCCTCCCACACGTACACGTGGGCCACGCATACGCGTCGCTAAGCTCGCGCTTGTGCGTGCGCACGTGTCGCTTGTGCATGCGCACGCACGGATGCTGAAATATCCAAACTCCATTTGTTCATGGTTTCTTCCCTTTTGCATGCTCTTTTTCTCACTTCTCTAACCCATACTTGCCTTGGAAACCTAAAATCACTTAGCAAATACATCAAGGCACCAAATGGGATTAAAGTAAATAAAAATGGATTAAATTAAGCACAAAAGAGCATATTTTCACTTTCAAGAACATTTTAGGAAGAAATCTCAAAAGCATTCTATTTAGATGAATAAATGTGGGTTTATATGATGAAATTCACTCAAATCAAACCAAAATATATCGTCAAATATGGATTCATCAATTTCTCCACACTTAAATAATAGCATGTCCTTAAGCTAAACACAGCCAAGGAAGAGGAATGAAAGGGTACACAATTTATTTAATGAAACTACTTATATGCATGCAATTATACTAAATGCTATCTATCTATATCTATACTATGGCTCCTATTGAGTTTGGAAAAAAACAGGAGAATCTCAATCAATCCAAAATAGAACTTAGGGCCAAGACAAAGCAAATATAGCAATATAATCAATGTCCCAAGATTTGATTTGAAATTTGCAAAAACTTAACAAGCAACCTGCAAGAAGATATAAGATAAGGGATGGAATCATAGAATTGTGCAATTGAACCCCTCGCCAGATGTGTTTACACTCTAATTGATCAGTGTTCAGGGCTTAATCACTCAATGCTTCTTTAATCATTTTTTTCAAAGATTTGCAAGTCATCTAACAATCAACTAATATTTGATGCATGAATGCAAATATCATGAGGACTTTTGAGGGTTGTAATGGGGCTAGGGTATGGGTAGGATTAATATGGTTAACTGGACTTAGTAAATTGGACCTTTGATTAGCCCAAGTATCCCACTGGTGCACGAAGTTGTGATCATCAACAATGGCGCCAAAGACTTGGAGCTCTCAAATGTGAATCACACTTTGTCACAACTTTGCACAACTAGCCAGCAAGTGCACTAGGTCGTCCAAGTAATAAACCTTACGTGAGTAAGGATCGATCCCACGGAGATTCTCGGCTTGAAGCAAGCTATGGTCACCTTGTAAATCTCAGTCATGCAGATTCAAATGGGTTATGGAGTTTTCATAATTAAAAGATAAATAAAACATAAAATAAAGATAGAGATACTTATGTAATTCATTGGTGAGAATTTCAGATAAGTGCATAGAGATGCGTTGTCCCTTCTGAATCTCTGCTTTCCTACTGTCTTCATCCAATCCTTCATACTTCTTTCCATGGCAAGCTGTATGTTCGGGTTTCACCGGCGTCAATGGCTACCTCCCGTCCTCAGTGAAAATGGTCCAAATGTGCTGTCACCGCATGGCTAATCATCTGTAGGTTCTTGATCATGTTGGAATAGAATCCAGTGATCCTTTTGCGTCTGTCACTACGCCCAACACTCGCGAGTGTGAAACTCGTCACAGTCATCCTTTCCAAGATCCTACTCGAAATACCACAGACAAGGTTTAGACTTTCCAGATTTCAGGAATGGCCACCAATAATTCTAGCTTATACCACGAAGATTCTGATCTTTCAGAATGGAGACTAAGAGATACACGCTCAATCGTAAGTAGAACGAAAGTGGTTGTCAGTCACGCATTCATAGGTGAGAATGATGATGAGTGTCACGGATCATCACATTCATCAGGTTGAAGTGCGAGTGAATATCTTAGAACAAGAATAAGCTTGAATTGAATAGAAAATAGTAGTACTTGCATTAAAACTCGAGGTACAGCAGAGCTCCACACCTTAATCTATGGTGTGTAGAAACTCCACCGTTGAAAATACACAAGAACAAGGTTTAGGCATGGCCGAATGGCCAGCTCCCAAAATGTGATCAAGAGATCAAAACATGATCAAAAGATGAAAATACAATAGTAAGAGGTCCTATTTATAATGAAACTAGCTACCAGGGTTTACAGAAATATGTAAATAATGCAGAAATCCACTTCGGGGCCCACTTGGTGTGTGCTTGTGCTGAGCATTGAGCTTCACACGTGTAGAGGCTTCTCTTGGAGTTAAACGCCAGCTTTGGTGCCAGTTTGGGCGTTTAACTCTAGCTTTTATGCCAGTTCTGGCGTTTTGACTTTAGAATAGGGCAGAGAAGGGGCGTTTGAACGTCGGTTTGCGTTATCAAAACTCGGACAAAGTATAAACTATTATATATTGCTGGAAAGCTCTAGATGTCTACTTTCGAACGCAATTAAGAACGCACCATTTGGAGTTATGTAGCTCCAGAAAATCCACTTCAAGTGCAGGGAGGTCAGAATCCAACAGCATCAGCAGTCCTTTGTCAGCCTCTGAATTAGATTTTTGCTCAAGTCCCTCAATTTCAGCAAGAAAATACCTGAAATCACAGAAAAATACACAAACTCATAGTAAAGTTCAGAAATATGAATTTTTCATAAAAACTAATAAAAACATCCCAAAAAGTAGCTAGGTCCTACTAAAAACTACCTAAAAACAATGCCAAAAAGCGTATAAATTATCCTTACATTCACTCATGCATGTTTCTTTTCAATTCAACCACATATGCATCTCTTGTTTACATTATCATTTTTTAGTAATTATATTAGTTTTAGTTTAGTTGTTTGTTAATTAAATAAGTTGTAAGTGTTTTCTTAATGTTGATTGGGTTACTTCTTGATTCAATCTCATCAATGCACTTATACTTTGCCTTAAATTACAGCACCTAATTGGATTTGCACATTTCCATGTTGTTACGTATTAGGTGAAATTTTTTACAATTGCATAATGAAATTAGTGAATTGAGTCGAACTACTTATTCATCAGGGTTTTTAAGTGAATATAATCACATAACAAGGTATTTGTTCCTTGTTAATGCTTTGCAATTTTTTTTAGTCTACTTGACTTGATTCTTATCAAGACTTGTCACTTTTTGTAACAAGCACCTTATACATGTGATTATTTCATTATTCTTAAGAATGAATAAGTAGTCTCTTTTCATTATTGAATGGGTTATTGTTAATTGTGCCATTTTCTATTAATTTTGCGCTTTCACTTACACAATTTCAATATCCAATATCTCAAATACTCAATTCACTTTTGTGGTTCCCTAGGGTTGCTTATGCCATAAGTTTTGCTTATGCTTTACTTGCAACCTAGGCCACTTAATTGAGGAATACATGCTATTTCTTTTGCTTATGTGGTTATCATTTTTACTCGGCCAATGTGTGTGTTCTAAACCGTGCGCATTTAGAATACGCGTATTGTCTTTTTTCAATAAATCTCTTTTAGGTATTTTGATTGATTGGATTTGAAAACTTGTTTTGAACTTGCTTGAAGTGTCTTTTTATGGAACATAGAAAAGAGCTTGAACAAACACCAAGTGAGATTTGAGCTTTGATTGTGTGGTTTCATATTTTCAATCACAATTTTTGTTCTTGTGTGTTATACTCCTTTTATGATTATGATCTTAGATTTGCTTGAGTCTTTATGTCCTATATTTGATGTTCTAAATTGCATTTAGTATGATTGAGGCCATTTTTTGAAATTGAACTCACATACCCATATGGCCAACCCTTCCATCTACCCTTGTAAACCATTTGTGAGCCTTTTAATTTCTCTTTGTTCTAATTTTAAGCACATCATTTGCCCTAAGTGAAAAACCATTATGTCCTTGAATTGTATCTTTGATTAGCTTGGATTTGAGTGTATGTGTTAATCAAGTGTGGAGGAAATTTGTAGAAAATAATGGTAGAAAGTTATTTTGGGTGTTCATTGAGAATATTTGAAAAAATGGGTAAACACTCATACATCTATCACTTAAAACATATGCATCTCTCTTATACAATAAAAGAAAATTTTGATGTACATGATTTAAAAAGAAAAAACAAATGATAATGTAAATAAGAGATGCATATGTGGTTGAATTGAAAAGAAGCATGCATGAGTGAATGCGAGAAAGGGATAAATGAGTAGTTAGGTTGTTTTGTTATGTATATAGGATGATATAGAATTAGGTGGGATACTTGGGCTAATCAAAGATCCAATTTACTAAGTCCACCTAACCATATTAATCCTACCTTACCCTAGCCCCATTACAACCCTCAAAAGTCCTCATGATATTTGTATTCATGCATCAAATATTAGTGGATTGTTAGATGAGTTGCAAATCTTTGAAAAATATTATTAAAGGAGCATTGAGTGATTAAGCCCTAAACACTAAGCGATTAGAGTGTTAACACATCTGGTGAGGGGTTCAATTGCTCAATTCTATGATTACATCCCTTATCTTGTATCTTCTTGCAAATTGCTTTTTAAGTTCTTGCAAATTTCAAATTAAATCTTGGGACATTGATCATATTGCTATATTTGCTTTATCTTGGCCTTAAGTTCTATTTAGGATTGATTGAGATTCTCTTGTTTGTTTTTTACTGAACTCAATAGGAGCCATAGTATAGATATAAATAGATAGCATTTAGTATAGTTTCATGCATATAAGTTATTGCATTAAATAAATTGTGTACCCTTTCATTCATCTTCCTTGGTTGTGTTTAACATGAGGACATGCTATTGTTTAAGTGTGAGAGAATTGATGAATCCATATTTGACGATATATTTTGGTTTGATTTGAGTGGATTTCATCATATAAAACCACATTTATTCATCTAAATAGCATGCTTTTGAGATTTCTTCCAAAAATGTGCTTGAAAGTGAAAACATGCTCTTTTGTGCTTAATTTAATCAATTTTTATTTACTTTAATCCCATTTGGTGCCTTGATGTATTTGCTAAGTGATTTCAGGTTTCCAATGCAAGTATGGGTTAAAGAAGTGAGAAAAAGAGAATGCAAAAGGGAAGAAACCATGAAGAAATGGAGTTTGGACATTTCAGCATCTGTGCGTGCGCACACACAAGCACGGCTCAGCGACGCGTACGCGTGACCCACGCATACGCGTGGGAAGGAATTTTTTCCGGCGACACGTACGCGTGACCGACGCGTATGCGTGACCCGTATCACGTGAGCTCATTAATGCAAATCGCTGGGGGTGAATTTTGAGCCTTCAAAACCCATTCCAACTCATTTGCTGAAGCTATTTGAGGCCAAAGTGAAGAGGAATGAAGGGAGGGGACAAATAGGTTTAGCTTTTACATATTTTTCTCTTTGTTTCTAGAGAGAGAAGCTCCCCCTCTCTCTAGAATTAGGTTAGGTTTAGTTTAATTTCCTTTAATTTCAGTCTTTAATTCATGTTTTAGTGTAGTTTCCTTTATGTTTTCATGTTCCTTCATCTTGATCTTCCTTGTTTCTCTTGTTATTTCCTTTATTTTCTCGCTTTTATATTATGAACACTTTTGTTGAATTTAATTTCAATTAATGCAATTTATGTTTTATATTCATTAAATGCTTCCTTTATTTGTTATCATTTTCTTGCTTTTTTATGCAATTTAATATGATTTTATTTTCATGCACACCAAGTGTTTGATAAAATGCTTGGCTTAGTTTTTATTTAGTTTTTCTTCACTCTTGGATTGGAATGGATGACTTTGGTGATCCTTGAGTCATTGATGTCCATTCTTGTTTGATACATTAGAATAGTTAGTTGATTTGGTTTCCGTTGACCCTAAGTGACCCAATAGTGTTGACTTAGGACTTAAGGATTGGAATCAACTATGCCTATTTGACTTATCCTCGATGTTAGGATAGACTAAGTAGGATTAACGCTTCATAATCATCATGTGTTTGTGGTCAATGGCTAGGATAGGTAACCTTAGCTCTCAATCCATGCCAAGAGGTTTCTTGCATTTGAATTTTCCTTTCCTTGCATTTTATTGCTTTGACTTTTATTTCTTGCATGTTTTGTTTTCACACTCTTGGTTGAGAAATTAGGAGTTTGGGTGAAATTGAGTTGTGGATGTCCATTCTGCATTGTGTGAGGATTGTTAATTAATTGGGTTTCCACTAACTCTAAGCCTCCCATTAATAGAGTTGGCTAGGACTTGTGGATTGAGATTAATTATGCCCTTTTGACTTATCCTCGATGTTAGGATAGACTAATTGGGATTAATTAACACACAATTACCATGTTTTTGGTCCGAAACTAAGATAGGAATCCTTAATTCCCCAATTCTAACCAAGAGTCCTTTTTAGTATATTTTTTGGAGTTTTTAGGCAAAATTTATATTTCTGGACTTTACTATGAGTTTTTGTATTTTTTTTTATTTCAGGTATTTTCTGGCTGAAATTGAGGGAGCTGAGTAAAAATCTGATTTAGGCTGAAAAAGGACTGCTGATGCTGTTGGATTCTGACCTCCCTGCACTTGGAATCAATTTTTTGGAGCTACAGGAGTCCAATTGGCGCGCTCTCCATTGGGTTGGAAAGTAGACATCCAGGGCTTTCCATCAATATATAATAGTTCATACTTTGCGCGAAGATAGACGACGTAAACTGGCGTTTAATGCTAGTTCCATGTTGCAGTCTAGCATTTGAATTTTCCTTTCCTTACATTTTATTGCTTTGACTTTTATTTCTTGCATGTTTAGTTTTCACACTCTTGGTTGAGGAATAGGTGTTTGGGTAAAATTGAGTTGTGGATGTTCATTCTGCATTGTGTGATGATTGTTAATTAATTTGGTTTCCACTAACTCTAAGCCTCCCATTAATAGAGTTGGCTAGGACTTGTGGATTGAGATTAATTATGCCCTTTTGACTTGTCCTCGATGTTAGGATGGACTAATTGGGATTAATTCACACACAATTACCATGTTTGTGGTCCGCAACTAGGATAGGATTTCTTAATTCCCCAATTCTCACCAAGAGTCCTTTTTAGTATTTAATTTCTATTTTCATTGCTTTTAGTTGCTTTTGATCTTTAATTTCTTGCATGCTTGTTTTACTCCCTTGCTATTTACATTTCTTTGCTTCTTATGCCATCAAACCCCCATTTCCCCTCACAGCCAATGACTAATCACCTCAATTGTAACTCATAAGGAAGACGACCCGAGAGTCTAAATACTCTTGGTTTATATTTTGGTTTGAATTGTGACATCCATTGGATTACATTTTGATTGTGAGAGTTTATTGTTGGTTTGGACTATGCTACTAACGAAGTGATTCTTATTTTGATTAAATTCCGAACCGACACTAAATTCTCACTTATCAAACATCTTTAGAGCCTAAAATGCTCTATATTCAAGCTCCACTAGTAGATGGCAAGCTTTTCCAAACACCAATTGGTATGGAGACATGCCAATAGGTGTCTTAAAAGCTGTTCTATAAGCCTACAATGCATCATCTAGCTTCTTGGACCAATCTTTTCTTGAGTTCCCAAAAATCTTCTCAAGGATCCTCTTGAGTTCTCTATTTGAAATTTCAGCTTGACCATTGGTTTGTGGATGGTATGGGGTTGCTACTTTGTGCTTAACACCATATTTAAGGAGGAGTGTCCCAAGTTACTTGTTGCAAAAGTGAGTTCCCCCATCACTTATAAGAGCTCTTGGAACCCCAAACCGGCTAAATATGTTCTTCCTCAAGAAATTAATCACCACTTTGTTGTCATTTGTTGATGTAGCTATGGCCTCTACCCATTTGGATACATAGTCAACAGCCACCAATATGTAGTTGTTTGAGTATGAGGGTGAGAATGGTCCCATGAAATCAATCCCCCCAAACATCAAACAACTCTAATTCCATGATGAATCTTTGTGGCATTTCATTCTTCTTGGGTAAATTGCGAGCTCTTTTACACTTATTGCACCTTGTTACAAACTCATTTGCATCCTTGAATATTGTAGGCCAAAAGAATCCATACTGCAACACTTTAACCGCAATCCTTTCTCCATTAAAATGTCCTCCATAGATGGATTCATGGCAATGCCAAAGAACCTCTTGTCCTTCCTCATGAGAGATGCATCTTCTCAGAATCCCATCAGCACACCTCTTGAAGAGGTAAGGCTCATCCCAACTGTAATACTTAGCATCATTGATGAGCTTCCTTTTTAAGTGTTTGTTGATGTTGGAAGGTAGCTCTCTAATGGCCTTGAAGTTGGCTATATCTGCAAATCATAGAGCCTCTTGAATCATCATCAATTGATCATCCAAAAAGCTTTTATTTACCCCAGGGTTGTGTGCTTCATTCTCCTCATGTGGTATTCTTGATAGGTGGTTAGCCACCTTATTTTCTGCTCCACTTCTGTCCTTGATTTCAATGTTGAATTCTTGGAGTAGTAGGATCCATCTTATCAGTCTAGGCTTGGATTCTTGTTTGGTTAACAAGTATTTGAGAGCTCCATGGTCAGTAAACACAATAACTTTAGAACCAATGAGATATGATCTGAATTTATCAAAAGCAAAAACTATAGCAAGAAGTTCTTTTCCTGTGGTGGTGTAGTTCGTTTGGGCTTCATTAAGAACCTTGCTAGCATAGTAGATGACATACACTAGCTTGTCTCTCCTTTGTCCTAAAACAACACCAATAGCAAAATCTGATGCATCACACATCAATTCAAAACGTAAGTCCCATTTAGATGGTGCTATAATAGGTACATAGGAGAGCTTGCTTTTGAGCTCATCAAAGGCTTGCATACATTCTCTATCAAAGATGAATGGTACATTAGAGACAAGCAAGTTGCTTAGAGGTTTGACAATCTTTGAAAAGTCTCTAATGAACCATCTATAGAACCCAGCATGTCCCAAGAAACTCTTAATTGCTTTGACATTGCAAGGTGGGGGTAATTTTTCAATCACTTCCACCTTGGCTCTATCTACCTCTATGCCTTTTTAAGAGATTTTGTGGCCAAGGACTACCCATTTGGTAACCATAAAATGACACTTTTCCCAATTCAAAACTAGGTTAGTCTCTTGACATCTCTTGAGCAACAAGACAAGGCGGTGTAAGCAATTAGGAAAGGACTCACCAAAACCTGAAAAGTCATCCATGAAAACCTCAATAAACCTCTCAATCATATCAGAAAAAATAGACAGCATGCACCTTTGGAATGTGGCAGGTGCATTGCACAAACCAAAAGGGCATACGTCTATATGCAAAAACACCATAAAGGCAAGTGAAAGAAGTCTTCTCTTGGGCTTTAGGATACACTACAATCTGGTTGTATCCTGAGTATCCATCTAAGAAATAGTAGTACTCATGTCCAGCAAGCCTCTCCAATATTTGATCCATGAATAGTAGAGGAAAATGGTCCTTCCTTGTGGCTTCATTGAGCTTTCTGTAGTCTATACACATGCACCATCCAGTCACTGTTCTTGGTAGTATCAATTCATTTTTTTCATTTGGCACAACTATGATTCTGCCCTTCTTGGGAACTACTTGGACCAGACTCACCCAAGGGCTATCTGAGATGGGGTAAATCACCCCTGCTTGCCATAACTTCAACACTTCTTTTTGTACCACTTCCTTTATTGTTGGGTTCAATCTTCTTTGTGGCTGTATTGAGGGCTTGGCATCCTCCTCAAGAAGGATTTTATACATCTATATTGAAGGGTTAATCCCCTTTAAATATGAAAGTGTCCACCTTATGGCATCTTTGTGTTGCCTAAACACATTGATGAGCTTCTCTTCTTATTCTTCACTCAAGCTTGAGTTGATGATTACTGGATATGTGTCATTGTCACCCAAGTAGGCATACTTCAAGCCTGGAGGCAGGGTCTTTAACTCCAATTTTGGTGCTTCCACTTTCTTTTTGTTTACCTTGTCTAGCATGATTGAGCCTTCTATGATTTCTTGTGGTAGTTCACCACATGATATTTGTTGATTTTGCTCCATTACTTCTTCACATTATTCTTCTTCTAGGACTCTTTGAACCAGCTTTTCCATTGTGTCTACCATCATGCATTCACCAATGGACTCATTTGGGTAGCTCATTGCAGTGAAAACATTGAACACCATCTTTTATTCATACAGTCTTAGGACTAACTCTCCTTTTTGTACATCAATTATAGCCCCAGCTGTTGCCAAGAATGGTCTTCCTAGTATGATTGATGTATTAACCTCTTCCTCTATGTCAAGCACCACAAAATCAATGGGGAAGATGAACTCTTCTACCTTAACCAACAAGTCTTCCACCACTCCATGGAGAAACTTGAATGTCCTATCAGCTAGTTGGAGTGCCATCCTTGTTGGTTTGGCCTCTTCAATTCTCATTCTCTTCATCATGGCCAATGACATAAGGTTAATGCTAGCTCTCAAATCACATAATGCCTTTTCAATGCTTATGTCCCCTATGATGTAGGGGATTTGAAAGCTCCCATGATCTTTCATCTTTTGGGAAAGCTTCTTTTGTTTAATGGCACTACATTCTTTTGTCATGAGCTCTTTTAGGAACTTGGCATAGAGTAGCATTTGCTCTAATGCTTCAGCAAAAGGGATGTTGATTTGAAGCCTCTTAAAGATCTCCAAGAACTTAGAAAACTGGCTGTCCTTCTGATGACATGTCATCATGCCATGTTTTTCTATGCTCTTTCATACAAGAAATTGATGATTTATGCTTAAACATTGAATGCTTTGGTGCTTAAATGGTATATTTCTTTGATCTTTTGATTTGATAAACTCTGTAGGAAATAAGAAGAAAAAGAAGCAAAGAAGCACAAAATAAGCTAAAAAAGAGAAAAAAAAGAGTTTTGGGGCACACTTTGAAGTTGGAGCACACTTTAGAGCCTTAGACCACGCTTTTAAAAGCGTGGCCCATGACCAAATCAAGGAAGCTTGACAATCAGCACTCACAAAGCTCGGTTAACTAAGTTAACTTAGCTTTATCATGAAAAAATCAGCTTGGAAGCAAGATTTTTCGCTAAGTTAAACTTGGGCGTTCACAGCATGACCATGCCTCCTTCAAAGGGCCATAACTTGAGCTACAAATGTTCGATTGATGCACTTTCAGTTGCATTGGAAAGCTGATATTCAGAGCTTTCCAACGATATATAAATTTATATTTAGCATGAAATTGAGGTACAAGTGAAAGGCATCTTTAAGGACCAAAAACAAGCAAAAATAGACCAAAGTGGCTTCACCAAGATTCGAAGGGGGAGACACAAGGAAAGCAAGGCCAGCAGCGCTAGAGTGAACTAAGGAAATAGGCACATTTGGCTTCACAAGGATTCGAACTTGGAGCTTCTCATATCAAAAGCAAGGAGCGCTACACTTCTTGCACGGAAAATTTGCCAAAATGGTTCAGCAAGGATTCGAACCAGGGAATTTGCACTCAAGAGAAGCGCTATCCTTGTTTGCTTCACAAAGAAAATTGGCACTGAAGTGCGCCCACCAAGGTTCGAAGCTGGGGCTCATTAACAAGGAAAGGGATGCTGTGCTCTCCCAATTCACTGAGCGCTACCCTTCTTGTTTTGCCAAGGCCCATGAAGCACTGCGCTCTCCTTGTTAACCAAGCATTATCGGGGCTGCACCAAGGAAGGCTTGTCATGCACCAATTTGGCAAGGCCAAGGTTTCCTCACTAAGCAAAGGGCGCTGCGCTCTCTTCATCAACCGAGCGCTCCCCTGGAAGCATACCCTATGCCTCCAACCAACTTGAACCAAAGCCAACCGGACCCATCCCTCTTCAAACCTATTTTTTATTCAAGGCCAAATAAAAATCACCCCATTTCATTGAAATCCAAATCAAGCAAAGCCCAATTGACATCACTCAAAGGCACAAGGATCAGTTAAATAAGGATTTCCATCACCTAGCCCCCTTTACATTTCATGCAATTTATATTTCTTGTCATTTAAGATTCTATCAAGTTACATTTCCTGCTCTTTAAGCTTCTGTCCACTTTACTTTCTGCAATTTACAATTCATTGCTCTTTACATTTTGTTGATAAACTTCACACAATTCACTCAATGTTAGCTTGACTAAACTAATCACCCACCAAAGTTGCTTGATCCATCAATCCCTGTGGGATCGACCTCACTCTAAGTGAGTTATTACTACTTGATGCGACCCGGTACACTTGCCGGTGAGTTTTGTGTTGGAATTCGTTTCCAGCCCATCAAGTTTTTAGTGCCATTGCCGAGGATTGATTAGATCAACAATGATTAAGTGGGTGAGAAGTCTAGATCAAGCATTTTCTTTGTTTTTGTTTTCTGTTTTAGCTTGAAACCAAGGTGTTTGTGTTTTGCCTCACTAAGCAAATTGCTTTGGTGATTGTGTTTTACAAAATTCAAATGGAGTTAAACTCATTTTATGATCAAACAAATTTTATGGGATATTACCCACCATCACCAATCTATAATGGTGGTTGGGAATATCACCAAGAAAATAAAAATTCTAAGAACTCCAATATATGGAGATTTGCTTCAGAAACACAAGATGAGCAAGAGAATCATATGGGATACCAACCACCACCACAAAATGATTCATGTCATTATTCTAATGGTGGATGGGAGTATCAACAAGGAATGAGGGAGTATGAATAATCAAGTGAAATGAAATATTTCCCAAAGCCACAAAGTGACTCATACTGTTATAACAGTTACACAAATGATGGCTGGGAAGGGAAATGTAATGATTCACATTCTAATTATTCAAGGACATTATCACTTGATTGTGTTGCCAGAGCATACTTGGAAGATTGTTCATCACTTAACTATGCCTCAACACAGAATCCCTCACAAGACTCACAACTAACACAAACTTCCACGAACCAAAGACTCTCAAAGCTTGAGTCCATGTTCAAAAGATATGTGGAGGAGACAAAGAAATTTTGGAAAGAACAAGAGAACTCCCTCACAAACTTGGAAGTGCTTGTAGCTCAATTGTTGAGTGCAAAGAAGAAAGAGGAAGGGCAAGATGAGGAAGCTTCTGTGTCAAGTGGAATTTCAATGGAGAAGGAGGTTGTGGAGGTGTTTAAACCTGTGGCTTCATATTCACAGAAGCTAATTCAGGTGACAGAGGAATATAAAACTTCACCTCCAAAGGATTTAATGGAAAATCATGAAGAAGGAATAGAGGAAGACAATCAAGAGAAGTCACACTCAATTGAAGCAGAAAATTTCAGGAAGGAAGAGCAAACTGAACCATCAATTCAAAAAGTTCTTGATGAATAGAACACTTCAACAATCACACAACCACCAAGACTTGGATTCAAGGAAGTGAAGGCAATTAACAAAAGCACCAAGAAGAGGATTATGACCAAGATACAAAGGAAAATATTCATGAAGAAGAGAAGATCAACTACAAGCAATCCTCTCCCTAATCCAGCAAGCAAGCTCAATCAAGCCATTAACAAAAGGAAGCTTGCTGAGGAGAGGCCAAGACAAGGGACACTAGCTGGTTCATCTCCCCATTGAGGTCATTCCTCTTAACAAACTGGAAGAAGAGGAAGAAAGTGAAGAACAACATGTCAAGCTAATGACACTAAAAGAGCGCTTGTTGGGAGGCAACCCAACCTTAGGTAACATGTCATTTCTCTGCTTGGTTTATTTTCTTTCTTTGCTGTGTTTAAATTTCAATAAATTGGCATATGATTACATTCTAAGTTTGGTGTTGCCCTGCAACAATTTGTTTTCAATCCCTTTGGATGATTGCATCAATTTTACATGGAAGTGTCACACTAAGATTCTAAGTTTGGTGTGCCACTTATTTCTCTATGCAATTCATTTAGCAACACCACTTGTCTACATAATCATAAGGCCCTTTGCAGTGTTATCTTTCTTTGAGTTAGACAATTTTAGTTTTCTATTTGTTTTTAATGCTTTCTTTTATTAACTGTTTTTGTTAATACATCACCAAGAGATCCTTATTCATGACAGATTCTTTGCTTGGTGATTGTACTTAACATACAACAGTTTCATTTAGTTTTAGTTCAAATAAAATTAACATAGGATTGCATTCTAAGTTTGGTGTTTCTATGCAACAAAATTTGCTTCCAACCCTTACTGGATACTTGCATCAATTTCAAGTGAAAGTGTCACACTAAGTTTGGTGTGCCACTTATTCTTTATGTAATGTATCATGCACACCCTCTTATGTTTGCAATCACAATATTTCTATTTCTCTGTGCCTTGATGGTTATTCTTAATTTTTCTTGCTTAAACACATGTATTACTAACATTTCATTGTGTAAGACATTCATGATCCATGTTAGCCCCATAGCCACTGTTCTAATTATTGCTTGAGGATGATCAAGCATTCTGAGTTTGGTATGGGAAGGAGAAAAATGGGAGGAAAATGAAAACAATAGAGGAGATGAATTACAAGGTTGTAAAGCTCATTTTCCTCTCATCTGTTTACAGCACTTCAAATTGCATGATTGTCTTTATTCTCTCTGTATGCATGTGTGGTATGAATAAGAATAGCCTAAATTTTGATTTGCAACATGTTGTTGTGACATTATGACTACCAACTTGAGTTTTGTGAATTCAAAAGCAGTAAAGTATCATGATCATAAACAAACAAGGAATTAAAGAAGAACTTAGCATGTGCATACAAGTATTGGAAAGCTAGTACATGTTGCTTAATTGAATTAGATTTTATTTATTGAAGTTTTCATCTAGGACATTTTGTGAAATCTTTTGAAATCATGAAAACCTTGAAGAAGCAGATGCAAATTAAGGCAAGAAAAGAAAAAGGGAAAGAATGAGAAAGTTGAAGGCTCTGAGTACCAATGACAATTCAATTGTTAAGTACTTGTGGTGTTTATGTATCAAGCAAAAAGCTTGAAAACAAAACACTTAGAAGTCAAGGCTAGGCTCAAGTGCAAAAGAACTCCCTCAAAGCTCAAGGCTCTGAGCATCAATGATTAGAGAGTTAAGAAACGAAACAAATGAGCTTAATGAAATCCTCTAATTCAAATGTTTGTGGTGCTTATGTATCAAGTGGTAATACTTGAAAACAAAGCATTTAGAGTTATAGCTTTGTTATCAACTCATGGGGTAAAACACCCAAAAGGAGAAGCTAATAAGAAAATCAAAAGCTTGTTTCAAGGAAAAATTATAAGGAAAAGATTTCATAAATTAAAACCATCAATCATTTACATTTCTTTTGTGATTATAGCATGCATTGAAAACTAGCTTACCATGAACATTAACTTGCTATTCTTCCTACCTTGGATTGTCAATCTTTATTGCATGATTCTTTTCTTGCTTGGGGACAAGCAAGGTTTAAGTTTGGTGTTGTGATGACATGTCATCATATCATGTTTTTCTATGCTCTTTCATATAAGAAATTGATGATTTGTGCTTAAACATTGAAGAAGTCATTCGGATGCAACCCCTTTAAACATCATTCCCCCTTCTATTTAGGATGCTGCTACGAAGAAGTCTTTGGATCCTTTGTGATTTCATATGCTTTTTATTATAGCCCGGCTTGTGGGCTTTTAGACTCTGATATTTTGTAACTATGTGATGAGCGGATAATTTATACGCTTTTTGGCATTATTTTTAGGTAGTTTTTAGTAGGATCTAGCTACTTTTAGGGATATTTTCATTAGTTTTTATGCTAAATTCACATTTCTGGACTTTACTACGAGTTTGTGTTTTTCTATGATTTCAGGTATTTTCTGGCTGAAATTGAGGGACCTGAGCAAAACTCTGATAAAAGGACTGCTGATGCTGTTGGATTCTGACCACCCAGCACTCGAAATGGATTTTATGGAGCTACAGAACTCCAAATGGCGCACTTTCAATGGCGTTGGAAAGTAGACATCCAGAGCTTTCCAGAAATATATAATAGTCCATACTTTGTTCTAGTCTAGACGACGCAAACTGGAGTTCAACGCCAATTCCGTGCTGCATTCTGGAGTCAAACGCCAGAAACACGTCATAAACCAGAGTTAAACGCCAAAAACACATTACAACATGATGTTTAACTCCAAAAGAAGCCTTTGTACATGTAAAGCTCAACCTCAGCCCAAGCACACACCAAGTGGGCCCCGGAAGTGGATTTCTGCATCAATTACCTATTTTTGTAAACCCTAGTAGCTAGTCTAGTATAAATAGGACATTTTACTATTGTGTTAGACATCTTGGTTTTCATCTTTTATCTTAGATCCATCTTTGGACATTTAGTTCTTAGACCATGGGGGCTGGCCATTTGGCCATGCCTGGACCATCACTTATGTATTTTCAACGGTGGAGTTTCTTACACACCATAGATTAAGGGTGTGGAGTTCTGCTGTACCTCAAGTTTTAATGCAATTTCTACTATTTTCTATTCAATTCAGTTTATTCCTGTTCTAAGATATTCGTTGCACTTCAACATGATGAATGTGATGATCCATGACACCCATCATCATTCTCACCTATGAAGGCGTGACTGACAACCACTTCCGTTCTACCTTAGACCGAGCGCATATCTCTTGGATTCCTTAATCAGAATCTTCGTGGTATAAGCTAGAATTGATGGCGGCATTCATGAGAATCTGGAAAGTCTAAACATTTTCTGTGGTATTCCAAGTAGGATTCAGGGATTGAATGACTGTGACAAGCTTCAAACTCACGATTGTTGGGTGTGATGACAAACGCAAAAGAATCAATGGATTTTATTCCAGCATGATCGAGAACCGACAGATGATTAGCCGTGCTGTGACAAGAGCATTTGGACCTTTTTCACTAAGAGGATGGGAAATAGCCAATGACAACGGTGATGCCCTACATACAGCTTGCCATGGAAAGGAGTAAGAAGGATTGAAAGTATGAAAGCAGTATGTTGCAGAGATCCAAAAGGAACACGGCATCTCCATACACTTATCTGAAATTCTTACCAATGATTTACATAAGTATTTCTATCTTTATTTTCTATTTATTTATTATTATTATTCGAAAACTCCATAACCATTTATTATCCGCCTAACTGAGATTTACAAGATGACCATAGCTTGCTTCATACCAACAATCTCCGTGGGATCGACCCTTACTTACGTAAGGTTTATTACTTGGACGACCCAGTGCACTTGCTGGTTAGTTGTGCGAAGTTGTGAAGAAAGTGCTGAGTTATAAACGCACATACCAAGTTGAGCGCCATTGTTAGAGATCACAATTTCGTGCACCACTATGGTTTGGCTTCTTTGGACATTTGGTTGCTTTTCTTTAGCAACTTTATTTTGGAAAAAACAAAAACTTTGAACTCTTGAGGTCAACTTTTTTTTTGCGTGGCCCTTTGAGTTTTTGACGTTCTTTTTATGATTTTGGCATTTCTTTGATATGCTGATTGCTTTTTGTGGATCCCTATAGAGTGCCGATGCTTTGCTGTCCGACCTCATAACGTTGTCGAGGTGATTCTTGGAGTTAACATGTTTGGCCACTGTTTAGTGTTCTTGTAGAACCTTTTCAGTCTGGCCAATTTTGATAGCTTTCGCTGTTGAGTCGTGGCTTTTTGGGCAAAACTGTATCCCTTTTAGCTCATGCTTTTTGTTAGTCCGACTTCTCTTGTTGATCGGACTTCTCTTGTCAGTTCTTTTTAAGTTATTTTAGTGATCCATTTTTAAGCAGACCTCGTCGGGCCTCTTTCGATGGATTTACTTTTTATAACTTTCATCGCTTTGATCGGTTTGGTGCGACTTCTTCTGGTCGGTCCTTCCTATAAGTTATTTTTAGCAATCCATTTTTATTCAGACCTCGTCATGCCTCTTTCTATGGATTACTTTTTATAACTTTTGTCGCTTTAATCGGTTTGGTCCAACTTCTTCTAGTCGGTCCTTCTCAAGTTATTTTAAGCAATCCATTTTTATTTAGACCTCGTCAGGCCTCTTTCTATGGATTACTTTTTATAACTTTTGTCTCTTTAATCGGTTTGGTCCGACTTCTTCTGGTCGGTCATTCTCAAGTTATTTTTAGCAATCCATTTTTATTCATACCTCGTCAGGCCTCTTTCTATGGATTACTTTTTTATAACTTCTTGCATTAATCTATTTTTGTCGCTTTCATCTTGCCGACTTCGTCATGATCGGGTGACGACTTTGGTTTTCATCTTGCTGACCTTGTCGTGATTGGGCGATGAGTTTGGTTCTCATCTTTGCCGACCTATAGCTTTGTAATCGGGTGATGAACTTTTGCGCTCAGATTAATGAATCTTGGTAAAAAGGAAAAGCTTTGTAGAGAATCTGAAAGACTTTATTCAAATAAAAAATAGGAATATAGGCAAGAATATGTACATGCGGCTATTTACCCTTTGGGCAATTTCTGTAGATCTCAGCTGGTGCCTCATCAAAAAACCTTTTGAGGAAAAAGAGTGCACCTTGACCTAAGATCGTTATTACCTCCTAACTATAGTACCTTCTTAGGTTGCAGGCGTGCCATGACCTTGGTAGCTCTTGATGGTGTTTTTGCGGAAAAACAAATTTCCAACACACAAATCTAACCGGCAAGTGTACCGGGTCGCATCAAGTAGTAATAACTTACTTAGAGTGAGGTCGATCCCACAGGGATTGATGGATCAAGCAACTTTAGTGGGTGATTAGTTTAGTCAAGCTAACATTGAAGTGAAATTGAGTGAAATCGTAGCCAACAGAAAGTAAATTGGCAAGAATTGTAAATGACTGAATGTAAATAGGCAGGAAACTTAAAGAGCAAGAAATGTAAATTGCAAAGAACTTAAATGACAAGAAATGTAAATTGCATGAAAAGTAAAGGGGCTGGGGTACTGGAAATTAAATAGAGCAATAGATCAGAACTCAAAACTCTTGTAGCAAGCTTAAATTGTAGGAAAGTAAATTGGGAGCAATGTAAACGGAGAAGCAAAATTGCAGTGAATTGGAACTTAGAGCAATTGCAGAGGAATTAAAATTGTGCAGGAAATGTAAATGAGATTTGCAGTAAGCTTAATGTAAACTGAATTGAGGAACCAAACAGAAAGTAAAATGCAGCTCAATTGCAATAGCTAAAGGAAAGTTGAAGATCTCAGGGGTTGGATGAGACTAGAGAACAAGTCTAGATCTCACTCCCTTCCTTGATCCAACAGAAAACAAGTTTGCAGAAGAAAGAAGAAATGAAGATGAAAACAGTAAATGAAAACTCAGATTCAACTTTCAATTCTTAGAAATTATGTAGCATATGAACAAAGAGGGATTTCAGATCAAAGATTGAAACAGAATTTCTCCAACCTCAATCCAAAATTTCAAAACAAAGAGAAAAACTAAAGAGAGAGCTCTCTACTACTACTCCTAATGCTCCCTAGTGGAGCTAGCCTCTTTTTAATCGAGCTCCCCTAACAAAGATGAAAATGATGCCTTATATAGGCTTTACAAAGTGACAGTGAGAAGAAAATTAAAATAAAAATAAAAATCCTAATCTAATTGATTCTTGTGCCTTTGAGTCATGGTAATGTGGGTTTTGCTTGCTTTGGATTTGAGGAGAAATGGGTTTGGTTGGCCTTGATTCAATTTGGAGAGGAATTGAATTTAAATGGAATTTTGGTTGAATTTTGGCCCATGAGTGTTTGCTCCTAGGAGGCTGCCCTGCCATTATGGAGGGCAGAGCAGGGAAGTTATGTGAGGAAGCATGTTGCGTGCCAAGTGTGGGAGAGGCATCAGGATGCTGCCCTGCCCTTGTGGAGGGCAGGGCAGTGTTGTCATGGTGCGCCTTGCCTCCCTGCCCGTGCGTGCTTGCTGCTGGCCGAAGCTCCCTTGCTGTGCATCAATTGTGCGTGCTGGCCGTGCCAAGGATGTGCGTGCCATGCACCACGGAATGCTGCCCTGCCCTCCTTGTGGGCAGTGCAAGCTTTCCTTGGGGAGTGCCAAGTTTGAATCCCATGGAGTGCATTGCTTGGCTTTTTCTTCTTGGCACCTAATTCACGCCTAAGGCTTGCCTTCCTAGAGGTCTTGTGTTCGAAATTTGGTGGAGGAAGTTGCTGCAATTTTTCCTTGAATTTTCATGAAGAGAACACGACATTGCCCTCCAAGAGAGCATTCTGCTCTCCTTGAGGGCATACTTCCTTGGTTTCCTTGTGTCTCCCTCTTCGAGCCTTGGTGGAAGCATTTTGGTTTATTTTTGCTTGATTTTGGCCCTTAAAGATGCCTTTCACTCATGCCTCAATTGTACGCCAAATATGGATTACTATATATCGTTGGAAAGCTCTGAATGTCAGCTTTCCAACGCAATTGGAAGCACATCAATTGGATGTCTGTAGCTCAAGTTATAGCCCTTTGAAGTAGGCATGGTCATGCTGTGAGCGCCCAGATTTTAACTTAGCGAAAATTTGCTTCAACCTCACTTTGCTTCATCACGATATTGCCCTGCCCTTGGCAAGAGCAGGGCAGTGTGCGTGCTGGTTGCTTCCTCCTTTGATTTGGTCATGGGCCACGCTTTTAAAAGCGTGGCCTAAGGCTCCAAAGTGTGCTCCAACTTCAAAGTGTGCCCCAAAGCTCTTTTTTCTCCTTTTTAGCTTATTTTGTGCTTCTTTGCTTCTTTTTCTTCTTATTTCCTACAAGATTTATAAATTTAAGAGATCAAGAAAATATATCATTTAAGCACAAAAGCATTTAATATTTAAGCACAAATCATCAACTTCTTGTATGAAAAAGCATAGAAAAATAGGTATATGATGACATGTCATCAGCTCTCACCCCTCGAGGTCGGACACCTTGTAGTAGCCTTTTTCCAATACCTCTATAACTCGGTAAGGTCCTTTCCAGTTAGCTGCTAGCTTTCCCTCTCCTGATCGACCTGTTCCGATGTCATTTCGGATGAGGATGAGATCATTATTGGCGAAACTTCGCTGGACTACTTTCTGATTATATCTGGTGGTCATTCATCATTTAAAGGCTTCTTCTCTCGGACTTCCGGAAGTAGGTCGAGTTCTTCCCGTTGATTTTGGAAGTTGACCTCTTCATTGTAGAGGATCGTTCTAGGAGATCCTTCTTCGATCTCTACTGGGATCATTGCCTCCATAAGCTAATCGGAAAGGTGATTCTCCTGTAGTGGAGTGTGGGGTTGTCTGATATGCCCATAGGACTTGTGGGAGTTCTTCAGCCCAAGTGATGAGCGGATAATTTATACACTTTTTGGCATTGTTTTTAGTATGTTTTAGTTATTTTTTATTATATTTGTATTAGTTTTTAGTTAAAATTCACTTTTCTGGACTTTACTATGAGTTTGTATATTTTTCTGTGATTTTAGGTATTTTCTGGCTGAAATTGAGGGACCTGAGCAAAAATCTGATTCAGAGGCTGAAAAGGACTGCAGATGCTGTTGGATTCTGACCTCCCTGCACTCGAAGTGGATTTTCTGGAGCTACAGAAGCCCAATTGGCGCGCTCTCAATTGCGTTAGAAAGTAGATATCCTGGGCTTTCCAGCAATGTATAATAGTCCATACTTTGCCCGAGATTTAATGATCCAAACAGGCTTTCCAAGTCAGCTCAAGAATTCTGGCGTAAAACGCCGGAACTGGCACAAGAATGGGAGTTAAACGCCCAAACTGGTACAAAAGCTGGCATTTAACTCCAAGAAAAGTCTCTACACATGAAAGCTTCAATGCTCAGCCCAAGCACACACCAAGTGGGCCCGGATGTAGATTTTTATGCCATTTACTCATTTTTGTAAACCCTAAGCTACTAGTTATCTACAAATAGGACCTTTTACTATTGTATTTGACATCCTGGAATCTTTTGATCATGTTTTTATGATCGAACCCTCTTTGGGAGGCTGGCCATTCAGCCATGCCTAGACCTTGTTCTTATGTATTTTCAACGGTAGAGTTTCTACACACCATAGATTAAGGTGTGGAGCTCTACTGTACCTCAAGTATCAATGCAATTACTATTGTTCTTCTATTCAATTCAGCTTATTCTTATTCTAAGATATCACTTGTTCCTCAACTTGATGAATATGATGATCCGTGAGACTCATCATCATTCTCACCTATGAACGTGTGCCTAACAACCACCTCCGTTCTACCTTAGATTGAGTGGATATCTCTTGGATCCCTTAATCGGAATCTTCGTGGTATAAGCTAGAATTGATGGCAGCATTCAAGAGAATCCGGAAGGTCTAAACCTTGTCTATGGTATTCTGAGTAGGATTCAAGGATTGAATGACTGTGATGAGCTTCAAACTCCTGAAGGCTGTGCGTTAGTGATAGACGCAAAAGAATCACTGAATTCTATTCCAACCTGATTGAGAACCGACAGATGATTAGCCGTGCTGTGACAGAGCGCGTTGAACATTTTCACTGAGAGGACGGGATTGTAGCCACTGACAATGGTGATGCCCAACATACAGCTTGCCATGGAAAGGAGTAAGAAAGATTGGATGAAGACAGTAGAAGCAGAGAGACGGAAGGGACAAAGCATCTCCATACGCTTATCTAAAATTCTCACCAATGAATTACATAAGTATCTCTATCTTTATCTTTATGTTTTATTCATCTTTTAATTATCAATCCTCCATAACCATTTGAATCTGCCTGAATAAGATTTACAAGATGACCATAGCTTGCTTCATACCAACAATCTCCGTGGGATCGACCTTTACTCGCGTAAGGTTTATTACTTGGACGACCCAGTGCACTTGCTGGTTAGTTGTGTGAAGTTGTGATAAAGAGTTGAGATTGCAATTGAGCGGACCATGTTGATGGCGCCATTGATGATCACAATTTCATCCACCAAGTTTTTGGCGCCGTTGCTGGGGATTGTTTGAGTTTGGACAACTGACGGTTCATCTTGTTGCTTAGATTAGGTATTTTTCTTCAGAATTTTTAAGAATGAATTCTAGAGTTTCAAGGTGATGTACTTATCATCACCAAAGCTGATTGATTCTTATCAATTTAGCTCTTGAATGCAATGTCCTGCTGAAGCTTGGCTAGCCATGTCTAATTTCTTTAGACTGAAGCTTTAGACTAACATTGCATGATTCCTGGAATTCTTATTAAAATTTTTGAATCTCTTTATTTTCTTCTACATATAATTTTCGAAAAATCCAAAAAAAAGTTACAAAGTCATAAAAACCAAAAATATTTTATGTTTCTTGTTGAGTCTAGTGTCTCATTTTAAGTTTGGTGTCAATTGCATGCATTCTTTGAATTCAATCCTGTGTCTTCATTGATCTTCAAGTTGTTCTTGATGATTTCATTGCTCTGATCTTTAAATTCTCTTGTCTTGAGTGTTTTGTTGTTTCTCATATGCATTCTCAACTTGTTAGTGTCAGTAGTATACAAACTTCTAAGTTTGGTGTCTTGCATGCATTGTTTAGTTGATCTTAGTTTCATTTTGATTATTCCTCATTATTAAAAATCCAAATTTTTTTTTAATTTGTGTCTTTTCAAGTCAATAATACAGGGAATTGAAGATTCAGAACATTCAGCAGAGGAATTACACAGAAAAAGCTGGGCGTTCAAAACGCCTAGTGAGGAAGGAAAACTGGCGTTTAAACGCCAGCCAGGGCACCTGGCTGGGCGTTTAATGCCCAAAAGGGTAGAGTTTTGGGCATTAAACGCCAAAATGGATAGCATTCCGGGCGTTTAACGCCAGGATGGCACAAGAGGGAAGATTTTGTTTTTAATGCAAATTTTTTTCAAGTTTTCATAATTTTTCAAAATCAAATCTTTTTCAAATCATATCTTTTCAATCATATATTTTCAAAATCAATTTCTTTCCATTTTCAAAAATACTTGCTAACAATTAATGATTTGATTCAACATTTCAAGTATGTTGTCTTTTCTGTTGAGAAAGGTTTAATGTTTGAATCATATCTTTTCTTGTTAGCCAAGTCATTAATTTTAAAAATCAAATCTTTTTAAATTGTTTTTCAATCATATATTTTCAATGATATCTTTTTAAAACCATAACTTTTCAATCATATCTTCTTAGTCACATCTTTTTCAAAATAGTTTTCAAATCATATCTTTTTGATTTCTAATTTCAAAATCTTTTTCAAAAATCACTTTATTTCTTTCTCAATCTTAGTTTTCGAAAATCATCAATCAAATTTTCAAAATTTCTTTTAATTATTTTAAAATCTTTTACTTTAATTTCAAAAATTCTTCCCCTCTTCTCACATCCTTCTATTTATGAACTAACACTCCTCTTCAATGCACAATTCGAACTCTATCTCTCTTAATAAGTTCAAATTCTTCTACCTTCTCCTTCTATTCTTTTTTTCCTCTGACACATCAAGGAGTCTCTATACTGTGACATGGAAGATTTCATATTTTCTTGTTCTCTCCTCTTTCATATGAGCAGGAGCAAAGACAAAAGCATTCTTGTTGAGGCTGACCCTGAACCTGAAAAGACCTTGAAGCGAAAGCTAAGAGAAGCTAAAGCACAACTTTCTGTAGAGGACCTAACAGAAATCTTTAAAGAAGAAGAACCCATGGCAGCCGAACACAACAACAATGCCAACAATGCAAGGAAGGTGCTGGGTGACTTTACTGCACCTACTCCCGACTTCTATGGGAGAAGCATCTCTATCCCTGCCATTGGAGCAAACAACTTTGAGCTTAAGCCTCAATTAGTTTCTCTAATGCAATAGAATTGCAAGTTCCATGGACTTCTATTGGAAGATCCTCATCAGTTTTTAGCTAAATTCTTGCAAATCTGTGATACTGTCAAGACCAATGGGGTTGACCCTGAGGTCTACAGACTTATGCTATTCCCTTATGCTGTAAGAGACAGAGCTAGGATATGGTTGGACTCACAACCTAAAGAAAGCCTGAACTCTTGGGAAAAGCTAGTCAATACCTTCTTGGAAAAGTTCTTTCCACCTCAAAAATTGAGTAAGCTTAGAGTGGAAGTCCAAACCTTCAGACAGAAGGAAGGTGAATCCTTCTATGAAGCTTGGGAAAGATACAAACAATTGATCAGAAAGTGTCCTTCTGACATGCTTTCTGAGTGGAGCATCATAGGTATCTTCTATGATGGTCTATCTGAACTGTCCAAGATGTCATTAGATAGCTCTGCTGGAGGATCTCTTCATCTGAAGAAGACGCCTACAGAAGCTCAAGAACTTATTGAAATGGTTGCTAATAACCAATTCATGTACACTTCTGAAAGGAATCCTGTGAATAATGGGATGAATCAGAAGAAAGGAGTTCTTGAGATTGATACTCTGAATGCCATATTGGCTCAGAACAAAATATTGACTCAGCAAGTCAATATGATTTCTCAAAGTCTGTCTGGAATGCAAGCTGCACCAGGCAGTACTAAGGACGCTTCATCTGAAGAAGAAGCTTATGATCCTGAGAACCCTTCAATGGAAGAGGTGAATTACATAGGAGAACCCTATGGAAACACCTATAATCCTTCATGGAGAAATCATCCAAATCTCTCATGGAAGGATCAACAGAGACCTCAACAAGGTTTCAACAACAATAATGGTGGAAGAAACAGGTTTAGCAATGGCAAGCCTTTTCCATCATCTTCTCAGCAACAGACAGAGAATTATAAGCAGAGCCACTCTGACTTAGCAACCATGGTCTCTGATCTAATCAAAACCACTCAAAGTTTCATGACTGAAACAAGGTCCTCCATTAGAAACTTAGAGGCACAAGTGTGTCAGCTGAGTAAGAAAGTTACTGAACTCCCTCCTAGTACTCTTCCAAGCAATATAGAAGAAAATCCAAAAGGAGAGTGTAAGGCCATCAACATGGCCGAATTTGGAGAGGAGAAAGAGGCAGTGAGCGCCACTGAGGAAGACCTCAATGGACGTCCACTGGCCTCTAATGAGTTCCCTAATGAGGAACCATGGGAATCTGAGGCTCCCACTGAGACCATAGAGATTCCATTGGATTTACTTCTGCCATTCATGAGCTCTGATGAGTATTCTTCCTCTGAAGAAGATGAAGATGTCACTAAAGAGCAAGTTGCTAAGTACCTTGGAGCAATCATGAAACTAAATGACAAGTTGTTTGGTAATGAGACTTGGGAGGATGAACCCCCTTTGCTCACCAAAGAACTGGATGGCTTGACTAGGCAGAGATTACCTTAAAAGAGACAGGACCCTGGGAAGTTCTCAATACCTTATACAATAGGCACCATGACCTTCAAGAAAGCTCTGTGTGACCTAGGGTCAAGCATAAACCTCATGCCTTTCTCTGTAATTGAGAAGCTAGGGATTTTTGAGGTACAAGCTGCAAGAATCTCACTAGAGATGGCAGACAATTCAAGAAAACAGGCTTATGGACTTGTAGAGGATCTTCTGGTAAAGACTGAAGACCATTACATCCCTACTAATTTCATAGTCCTAGAGACTGGGAAGTGCATGGATGAATCCATCATCCTTAGCAGACCCTTCCTAGCCACAGCAAAGGCTGTGATTGATGTTGATAGAGGAGAATTGATCATTCAAGTGAATGAAGAATCCCTTGTGTTTAAGGCTCAAGGATATCCCTCTGTAACCATGGAGAGGAAGCATGAAGAGCTTCTCTCAAAACAGAGTCATACAGAGCCCCCACAGTCAAACTCTAAGTTTGGTGTTGGGAGGCCACAACCAAATTCTAAGTTTGGTGTTGAACCCCCACATTTAAACTCTAAGTTTGGTGTTGGGAGGTTCCAACATTGCTCTGAGTATCTGTGAGGCTCCATGAGGGCCCACTGTCAAGCTAATGACATTAAAGAAGCACTAGTTGGGAGGCAACCCAATGTTATATTTATCTATTTTCCTTTTGTTATTTTATGTTTTCTATAGGTTGATGATCATGGGAAGTCACAAAATCAATTGAAAAAAAGCAAAAAAAGAATGAAAAATAGAAAGAAAAACAGCACACCCTGGAGGAAAACTTGCTGGCGTTTAAATGCCAGTGAAGATAGAAAATGGGCATTTAACGCTCAGTCTGGCACCATTCTGGGCGTTTAACGCCAAAAAGGGGGACCAGACTGGCGTTAAATGCCAGGAAGGGGCAAGAAGCTGGCGTTAAACGCCAGAAATGGGCACCAGCCCGGTGTTTAACGCCAGAATTGGCAGAATGAGCATTTTTGCTCACCACTTGGTGCAGGGATGAATTTTCCTTGACACCTCAGGATCTGTGGACCCCACAAGATCCCCACCTACCCCACCATTCTCTCTCTTCTTCACCCATTCACCAATCACCTCAAACACCTCTTTCCCAAAAATCCCTCACCTATCAAATCCCACCATTTTCTTCACCACTCACATCCATCCTTCATAAAACCCCACCTACCTCACCATTCAAATTCAAACCACTTTCCCTCCCAAACCCACCCATATTGGCCGAACCCTACCCCCCTCCCCACCCCTATATAAACCCATCTTCACTCCTTCATTTTCACACAACCTACACACTACTTCTCCCCCTTGGCCGAAAAATAAAGCCACCTCAATCTCCTCTATTTCTTCTTCTTCTACTCTCGATTTTCTTCTTTTGCTCGAGGACGAGCAAACCTTCTAAGTTTGGTGTGGTAAAAGCGTTGCTTTTTGTTTTTTCATAACCATTTATGGCACCTATGGCCAGAGAAACCTCTAGAAAGAGGAAAGGAAAGGCAAAAGCTTCCACCTCCGAGTCATGGGAGATGGAGAGATTCATCTCAAGGGTGCATCAAGACCACTTCTATGAAGTTGTGGCCAAGAAGAAGGTGATCCCCGAGGTCCCTTTCAAACTCAAAAAGGGTCAACTTTGATCAAAGGTTGGACCAAGTCCTCATGGATACCACTAAGAAAAGGATGGAGCAAACAAGAGATCCCACTCATCATGAAATCCCTGAGATGCCTCAAGGGATGCACTTTCCTCCACAAAATTATTGGGAGCAAATCAACACCTCCCTAGGAGAATTGAGTTCCAACATGGGACAACTAAGGGTGGAGCACCAAGAACATTCCATCCTCCTCCATTAAATTAGGGAAGATCAAAGAATCATGAGAGAGGAGCAACAAAGGCAAGGAAGAGACATTGAGGAGCTCAAGCACTCCATAAGATCTTCAAGAGGAAGAACAAGCCGTCATCACTAAGGTGGACCCGTTCTTTAATCTCCTTGTACTTTATTTCTCTGTTTTTCGAATTTTTATGATCATTAGTGTCTTAGTGTCTATGCCTTAAAGTTATGAATGTCCTATGAATCCATCACCTTTCTTAAATGAAAAATGTTCTTAATTAAAAAAGAGAAGAATTGCATGAATTTTGAATTTTATAACAGATTAATTATTTTGATGTGGTGGCAATACTTTTGACTTCTGAATGTATGCTTGAACAGTGCATATGTCTTTTGAATTTGTTGTTCATGAATGTTGGCGCTTGAAAGAATGATGAAAAAGGAGACATGTTACTGAGGATCTGAAAAATCATAAAAATGATTCTTGAAGCAAGAAAAAGCAGTGAATAGAAAAAAAAGAAGAAGAGAAAGAGAGGAAAAAGAAAAAGAAAAAAAAAATTTAGTCATGATCCAAGTCAAAAAGAGTGTGCTTAAGAACCCTGGACACCTCTAATTGGGGACTCTAGCAAAGCTGAGTCACAATCTGAAAAGGTTCACCCAGTTATGTGTCTATGGCATGTATGTATCCGGTGGTAATACTGGAAGACAGAGTGCTTTGGGCCACGGGCAAGACTCATAAAGTAGCTGTGTTCAAGAATCATCATACTTAACTAGGAGAATTAATTACACTATCTGGATTCTGAGTTCCTATAGAAGCCAATCATTCTGAATTTCAAAGGATAGAGTGAGATGCCAAAACTGTTCAGAGGCAAAAAGCTAAAAGCCCCGCTCATCTAATTAATACTGATCTTCATAGATATTTTTGGAATTCATTGCATATTCTCTTCTTTTTATCTTATTTGATTTTCATTGCTTGGGGACAAGCAACAATTTAATTTTGGTGTTGTGATGAGCGGATAATTTATACGCTTTTTGGCATTGTTTTTAGTATGTTTTTAGTATATTTTAGTTAGTTTTTATTATATTTGTTTTAGTTTTTAGTTAAAATTCACTTTTCTGAACTTTACTATGAGTTTGTGTGTTTTTCTGTGATTTCAGGTATTTTCTAGCTGAAATTGAGGGACCTGAGCAAAAATCTGATTCAGATGCTGAAAAGGATTGCAGATGATGTTGGATTCTGACCTCCCTGCACTCGAAGTGGATTTTCTGGAGCTACAGAAGTCCAATTGGTGCGCTCTTAATTTCGTTGGAAAGTAGACATCCTGGGCTTTCCAGCAATGTATAATAGTCCATACTTTGCTCGAGATTTGATGGCCTAAACAGGCGTTCCAATTCAGCTCAAGAATTCTGGCGTAAAACGCCGGAACTGGCACAATAATGGGAGTTAAACGCCCAAACTGGTACAAAAGCTGGCATTTAACTCCAAGAAAAGTCTCTAAACATGAAAGCTTCAATGCTCATCCCAAGCACACACCAAGTGGGCTCAGAAGTGGATTTTTATGTCATTTACTCATTTTTGTAAACCCTAAGCTACTAGTTATCTACAAATAGGACCTTTTACTATTGTATTTGACATCCTGGAATCTTTTGATCATGTTTTTATGATTGAACCCTCTTCGGGAGGCTGGCCATTCGGCCATGCCTAGACCTTGTTCTTATGTATTTTCAACGGTGGAGTTTCTACACACCATAGATTAAGGTGTGGAGCTCTGCTGTACCTCGAGTATCAATGCAATTACTATTGTTCTTCTATTCAATTCAGCTTATTCTTATTCTAAGATATCACTTGTTCCTCAACTTGATGAATGTGATGATCCGTGAGACTCATCATCATTCTCACCTATGAACGTGTGCCTGACAACCACCTCCGTTCTACCTTAGATTGAGTGGATATCTCTTGGATCCCTTAATCAGAATCTTCGTGGTATAAGCTAGAATTGATGGCGGCATTCAAGAGAATCCGGAAGGTCTAAACCTTGTCTGTGGTATTCTGAGTAGGATTCAAGGATTGAATGACTGTGACGAGCTTCAAACTCCTGAAGGCTGGGCGTTAGTGACAGACGCAAAAGAATCACTGGATTCTATTTTAACCTGATTGAGAACCGACAGATGATTAGCCGTGCTATGACAGAGCGCGTTGAACATTTTTACTGAGATGACGGGATTGTAGCCACTGACAACGGTGATGCCCAACATACAGCTTGCCATGGAAAGGAGTAAGAAGGATTGTATGAAGACAGTAGGAAAGCAGAGAGACGGAAGGGACAAAGCATCTCCATATGCTTATCTGAAATTCTCACCAATGAATTGCACAAGTATCTCTATCTTTACTTTATGTTTTATTCATCTTTTAATTATCAATCCTCCATAATCATTTGAATCTGCCTGACTAAGATTTATAAGATGACCATAGCTTGCTTCATACCAACAATCTCCGTGGGATTGACCCTTACTCGCGTAAGGTTTATTACTTGGACGACCCAGTGCACTTGCTGGTTAGTTGTGCAAAGTTGTGATAAAGAGTTGAGGTTGCAATTGAGCGTACCATGTTGATGGCGCCATTGATGATCACAATTTTGTGCACCACCAAGCTCCCTTTGCGTCGTATAATATCCATTTTAACTCGGCTAGTATAACTTTGTTGGCGACTTCTGCCTGTCCATTGGCTTATGGGTGTTTTACGGATGTGAATTGTGCTTTATTTTCAAGTCAGCTACCAATTTTCTAAAACTTGTGTTAGTGAATTGAGTACCATTATCCGTAGTGATGGAGTGAGGAATCCTAAACTTCGTAACAATATTTTTGTATAAAAATTTCTGACTTCTTTGGGTAGTGGCATTGGCTAGGGGTTCTGCCTCAATCCATTTTATGAAATAGTCTACTCCTACAATGAGGAATTTGACTTGTCCCGACCCCTAGGGGAAGGGTCCGAGAAGGTCGAGCCCCCATTTTGCAAATGGCCAGGGCGACATTACACCAATGAGTTCTTCCGGTAGAGTAATGTGGAAGTTAGCATGCTTTTGGCATGGTGAGCATGTCTTAACGAATTCACCCGCTTCTTTTTGCAGTATTGGCTAGAAGAATCCAGCTCGGAGTACTTTTTTGGAGAGAGATTGTGCCCCCAAGTGGTTCCCACACATGCCGCTGTGTACTTCTTCCAGGACTTCCCTTGTACTGGAAGTTGGTATACATTTTATGAGGGGAGTTGAGATCCCTCTCCTATATAAGATATCGTCCATTATGGTGTAGTATTGTGCTTCTCGCTTTAGCCTCTTTGCCTCCTTCTTATCTATGGGGAGCGTCTCTGACGGGAGGTAGTTGATTTTGGGGGTCATCCACCCTTGATCTTGCCTTGATATGGCTAGGATCTTTTCTTTCTCCACAATTGATGGGTTTTGCAGAATTTCCTGGATGAGGCTTCTATTATTGCCCCCTGGTTTGGTGCTGGCTAGTTTTGAGAGTGCATCAGCTCGAGCATTCTGTTCCCGAGGGATATGATGGACCTCATATTCCCCGAGTTGTCCGAGCTGTTCTCTGGTTTTGTCCAGGTACCTTTTCATGGTAGGGTCCTTAGCTTGGTAGCTCCCTCCTATTTGTGAGGTGACTACTTGTGAATCACTGAAGATGATAAGCTTTTGAACTCCAACCTCCTTAGCCAGCCTCAAACCAGCTAGTAATGCCTTATATTCAGCCTGATTATTTGAAGCAGGGTGATGTGGTATTTTACAACCCACACTACTAACCAGCAAGTGCACTGGGTCGTACCAAGTAATACCTTATGATGGTGTTTTTGCGGAAAACAAAATTTCCAAACACATAGATCTAACCGGCAAGTGTACCGGGTTGCATCAAGTAATAATAACTCACATGAGTGAGGTCGATACCACAGGGATTGATGGATCAAGCAACTTTAGTGGGTGATTAGTTTAGTCAAGCTAACATTGAAGTGAAATTGGATGAACAGCCAACAGAAAGTAAATGGCAGGGAATTAAAAGTGCAGAATAATTAAATTGCTGAAACTTAAAGAGCAAGAAAGTAAAAGAGCCGAAACTTAAATTGAAAGAAAAGTAAATTGCAGAAACTTAAAGTGCAAGAAATGTAGATTACTTGAAGAATAAAAGGGGATTGGGTGCTGGGATTTCAAAAATTAAACAAGAGAGCATAAGTAGCAATCAAACAGAGAAGTGGAAGATGAAATAAGTGTAGAAAATTTAAATAGCAGAGAACAATTGCTTGAAGAAGCAAAGCAGAAAATAAATTCAAATCAATTGCAGAATCTAAAGGAGAGGTTGAAGATCTCATGGATTCAGTGAGACTAGAAAATAAGTTTAGATCTCAAATCCTTCCTTGACCCAACAGAAAATAATTACAGAAGAAAATAGAGAAGCAAGCAGTAAAGAGAGTTTTGATTCAAATCCTTAATTTCTTGAATTATGCAGAAAAATAACAAGAGAAGTTGCAGATCAATCGGACATATGTAGCTCAAGTTATATCCCTTTGAAGGAGGCATGGTCATGCTGTGAGCGCCCAGGTTTTAACTTAGCGAAAATTTGCTTCCAAGCTCATTTTTCATCACAATAATGCTCTGCTCTTGGCAAGAACGGAGCATTGTGTGTGTTGGTTGCTTCCTTCTTTGATTTGGTCATGGGCCACACTTTTAAAAGCGTGGCCTAAGGCTCCAAAGTGTGCTCCGACTTCAAAGTGTGCCCCAAAGCTCTTTTTTTCTCCTTTTTAGCTTATTTTGTGCTTCTTTGCTTCTTTTTCTTCTTATTTCCTACAAGATTTATAAAATTAAAAGATCAAGGAAATATTCCAATTAAGCACAAAAGAATGCAATATTTAAGCACTAATCATCACTTTATTGTATGAAAAAGCATAGAAAACATGACATGGTGACATGTCATCACCTTACGTGAGTAAGGGTCGATCCCACGAGGATTGATGGATCAAGCAATAATAGCGTTTGATAGGATTAGTTAGGCAAGCAAAAAATGGTTTTGAGATATTCAAAAGGTTTAAATTCGAACTCAGAATATAAAAAGGATAGACAAATAAATAAATTGGGAATAGAATATGGAGAAAACTATTAAGGTTTCAGAGTTATCTAATTTCCGGATTAACTTTTATTACTAATTAATTTAATCATGCAAGATTTAATTTCATGGCAAACTATATGTGACTAGACCCTAATTCGTTAGACCTTCCTAGTCTCCTCTAAAATTCATTAATTGCCAATTCCTTGGTCAATTAATTCCAATTAGAGGGTGATGATCAATTTCTAGTTTATATGCCAAAAGAATCCTACTTATCCACAAATAAGGGGATTATATGTCACGTATCCCTTTAAATACAAACAATTAAAAATTCAGTATAATATGTTTCAAGCTGTTGTTCAAGTAAAGAGCTTTTCCAAGTTTTACGAGAACTCAATTAGAACATGGGTCATACTTCCGTTCCACCCAATGTTCATAGAATAAAGAACGAAAACAGTTATTGAAATATAAATCAAGATATGAATTAAATTAAAAAGATCAAACGAATCAATCCATACAAATAGACAGAGCTCCTAACCTTAACAATGGAGGATTAGTTGCTCATGGAATGTTAGATGTAAATTTGTATAGAATTCCCTAATGGAATCCCCCTAATGAAATGTACCTAATAGAAGAGAAGTCTTCCCTTTTTACATCTAATCCTAATTAATTTTAAATCTAATATTTAAAATTAAGATAATAACTTTTTCCTATTTTAAAATCAAAATTTGAATTTAAATCAGAATTAACTAACTACTCCGCGTCTTGTAACGTGGGGAATTTAAATCAGAATTTAAATTTGAATTTTAACCACTTGACTTCACTTGGGTGCTAAAATGGGGCCCATAAATCACCAACCCAGCGGTTTCTGCATTTTCTGCACGTGGCGCATGTCACGCGTACGTGTCAGTCATGCGTACGCGTCGATGGTCTTTTTGCGAGTCACGCGGACGCGTCGGTCACGCGTATGCGTCGCTGAACAAATCTTCAAATCATGCGTATGCGTCGGTCACGCGCACGCGTCGCCATCGATACCTCCAATTCCGTGCACACGTTAGGCACGCGTGCGCATTGCTCCTCGCAGCCATCTTCTTTGATTATTGTGTTGCAGAAGCTCCATCAAATCCAGCAGAACGCTACCTAAAATAAATAAAATTGCACAAAACTCAAAATAGCATCCATAGTTGCTAAAATATAATTAATTCTTAATTAAACTCAACAAATTAGATGCAAATTCAATAGGAAAAGATAGAAAAGATGCTCACGCATCACAACACCAAACTTAAACTGTTGCTTGTCCTCAAGCAAATAAATTCTGAAAACAAAAACAAATAATAAGATGAAAGAAGAATAAAAGGATAAAGGAACAAGAGAGAATTAGGATTGAGAGAGAGAGAAGGAAAATAAAAACTAGACAGCGAACTAGTATAATTGTGCAGTGCAGGCGACGTGTACGGGTGCAGCACGCGTACGCGTGGGGCGCGAAATTTTATTAATGACACGTAAGCGTCAGGCACGCGTACGCGTGCCCTTGGTTTTGTGCAATTCGTGCAAATCCAGCCGTGCACACGCATAACTCTCTGTTCGCGTGGCTAGGGAACCAATATTGGCATACGACGTATTCGCGTCATGCACGCGCACGCGTGGATGGCCGTTTGGTCAAATGACGCGCACGTGTCAGGGACGCGTATATGTGGTCAATTTTGTGCTTCTAGCACACTTCCAGCCCCAAACCAGCACAGCTTTCTGCCCAACATATATTTACGTCGAAATTCAAGTTACGCGTATGCGTCAATGACGCGCACGCGTAGAGTGCCAAAATCATCAATGACACGCACGCGTGGGGTACGCGTACACGTAGGCATGTTTGTGTGAAAGGCCTCACTCTTGTGCCACTCCCGTGCAACTCTCTGTTCATTTTTATTCACGCACACCCATCTGACGCGTACGCGTCGGGTGCTCTTCTCTTTTTTTTTTATCCGGTTCCTGTTCTAAAATAGCTGCATGATCAGAAAATTAGTAAGAACTCAATAAAAATCAAATAAGTGAGAAAACTACTACTACGAAAAATAACTAAGAATGAAAAGGAATGATCATACCATGGTGGGTTGTCTCCCACCAAGCACTTTTAGTTAAAGTCCTTAAGTTGGACATGTGGTGAGCTCCTTGTCATGGTGGCTTGTGCTTGTACTGATCCAGAAATCTCCACCAATGTTTGTAATTCCAATGGCTACTGGGATCCCAAACTAGGCACCTAATGCCTTTGAGCAAGTTGAAGCAAGTGACAAGGCCCAATGTCTGTTGATTGTGGGAATGAATTCCAGGGTTCCAAACCTTGCTTTTACACCCGTCTTCTTGTGTATCACCATTGTTCCCACTAGGTGGCAAGCAATCTGAATTCTCACAGAGACATCCAAACAACCTTCTAGACCCATTCAATTGAGATCTACACCAATCCTTGCACTTTAATGTGGAGCATGCAACCATACTGAACCTTGCTTGACAACTCTTACCACTAACCATCTTCCTCTTACACTTAATACCACAAAGAGCTCTAAGTTGACCATCCGTCTCCAGTAGCCCATATTCAAGTGGGAATGTAAAGGTTAATGATAGAAATTTTATCCACTTGAATGTTGTATTGGATGGTGATGGCTTTGGAAGAGGTCTTGCAAGCTCCACTCCCTTGTGTTCTTCTTTGAATTCTTCTACCTCTTTGCAAGCTTCCTCAATTTCAACCTCTTCTTCTTGGTAGCTTTCCTCTAAATCAATCTCTTCTTCATTGCTTACCAAGGGCATGGGAGGTTGTGCATCTTCGTCTTTTTCTATATGTGAGGGTGGAAAGTTCTCTAATTCACTGGAGTATAAACTCCTTTGATTGGTTTTCTCGCTTTCTTCCATAGGATTTTGGATTGTATCTCTTGGGAAGGAATTTGCTTGTTCCTCTTCCTAGTTCTTGATCATCGTCTATACATAATTCTCTACATTTTTGACACTCGTCTTTATATCATGTAGGAATTCTTTCATGAGGAGCTCAAGATCTTATGGTATTTCAGATGAATAAGGAGATTGTGACTCTTGATATGAATAAGAAGGAGATGATGGTTCTTGATATGAAAAGAGAGATGGTGGTTCTTGGTATGGTTAGAAAGATGATGGTTCTTGATATGAAAATTGAGATGGTGGTTCTTGATATGAATATGGAGGTGGTGGTTCTTGATAGTTGGAACATGGAGCATTGAAGTTTCTTTGGTTTTGACTTTGCCAACCAAAATTTGGATAGTTCCTCCATCAACCATAATATGAATCACTACTCGGGTGGGAGTAGTAACCCATGTGATCTCTCTCCATTATTTTTCCCTAGCACAAAACACCAAAAAGGATTAAACGCACCATGTGGTAATCAGGAAACCAAAGAAGAAAGAACAGAATTCTAAGAATTAAAATAAAACTAACTAGGAAACACCAAACTTAATTTCAGAAATTAAGAAAAATATTGGTGCTATTAAAAATTTTTTTTCAAAATTTTTTTTCTTTTTTTCTAAAAATTATTTTTTTATTTTTATTATTATTTTTTTAAATAATAAAAGAAAAAGAAAAAAATTAAAGAAAACAAAACAGGGGAGGGGGTTGCTAAAACAAGGAATTTTTTTTTAAATTAAAATTAAAACGCCTAATCTAAACAATCAAACAACTAATAGTTGTTAATCACAATCAATCCCCGGCAACGGCGCCAAAAACTTGATGCGGTATTTTACAACCCACACTACTAACCGGCAAGTGCACCGGGTCGTACCAAGTAATACCTTACGTGAGTAAGGGTCGATCCCACGAGGATTGATGGATCAAGCAACAATAGCGTTTGATAGGATTAGTTAGGCAAGCAGAAAATGGTTTTGAGATATTCAAAATGTTTAAATTCGAACTCAGAATATAAAAAGGATAGACAAATAAATAAATTGGGAATAAAATATGGAGAAAACTGTTAAGGTTTCAGAGTTATCTAATTTCCGGATTAACTTTTATTACTAATTAATTTAATCATGCAAGATTTAATTTCATGGCAAACTATATGTGATTAGACCCTAATTCCTTAGACCTTCTTAGTCTCCTCTAAAATTCATTAATTGCCAATTCCTTGGTCAATTAATTCCAAATAGAGGATGATGATCAATTTCTAGTTTATGTGCCAAAAGAATCCTAATTATCCACAAATAAGGGGATTATATGTCATGTATCCCTTTAAATACAAACAATTAAAAATTTAGTATAATATGTTTTCAAGCTGTTGTTCAAGTAAAGAGCTTTTCCAAGTTTTACGAGAACTCAATTAGAACATGGGTCATACTTCCATTCCACCCAATGTTCATAGAATAAAGAACGAAAACAATTATTGAAATATAAATCAAGACATGAATTAAATTAAAAAGATCAAACGAATCAATCCATACAAATAGACAGAGCTCTTAACCTTAACGATTGAGGATTAGTTGCTCATGGAATGTTGTTAGATGTAAATTTGTATAGAATTCCCTAATGGAATTCCCCTAATGGAATGTACCTAATAGAAGAGAAGTCTCCCCTTTTTATATCTAATCCTAATTAATTTTAAATCTAATATTTAAAATTAAGATAATATCTTTTTCCTATTTTAAAATCAAAATTTAAATTTAAATCATAATTAACTAACTACTCCGCGTCTTGTAACGTGGTGACCACTTGACTTCACTGGATCCGCCCTAACATGGGTGCTAAAATGGGACCCAGAAATCACGCGTACACGTCGGTCAGGCGCACACGTCGCCATGGATACCTCCAATTTACGCGCACGCGTTAGGCACGCGTGCGCGTCGCTCCTCGCAGCCATCTCCTTTGATTATTGTGTTGTAGAAACTCCATCAAATCCATCCGAATGCTACCTAAAATAAATAAAATTGCACAAAACTCAAAATAGCATCCATAGTGGCTAAAATATAATTAATTCTTAATTAAACTCAACAATGCAAATTCACTAGGAAAAGATAGAAAAGATGCTCACGCATCACAGGGAACTCGAATTTTAAGGAGAGTTCGATTTGGGTTCCCTTATCGCTTTTTATTATTACCCCTGCACCACTCCTGGTCTTGTTTGAAGAGCCGTCTACGTAGAGATTCCATTTCGTAAGAGTTCCCAGTGTATCAGTATACTCGGCAATGAAGTCGCCAGTTACTGCGACGTGATGGCTGTCCAAGCTTCATATTGAAGATCGTACTCGGATAACTCGACTACCCACTGTAGGATTCTTTCGGCTAGGTCGGTCTTCTGTAGGATGCCTTTATGGGCTGGTTCGTCCGAATCTTGATGGTGTGAGCTTGGAAATATGGGCGAAGGCATCGGAAGGTTAAAATGAGGGCGTAAGCGAACTTTTCTATCTTTTGATAGTTTAGTTCGACCCCGTGTAGAGCCTTGCTGATGAAGTAGATGGGTTGTTGCCCATGCTCCTCCTCTCTGACTAGCGCTGAAGCTATTAACTGACTTTCCACTGCAAGGTATAATATGAGTGCTTCTCCTTCCCGTGGTCGGGTAAGGATAGGTGGTTGCCCCAAGAATTTTTTAAAATCTTGAAAGGCTTGTTCACATTCTGTGGTCCATTCAAACCTCTTTTCCTTCCTTAGCGTGGCGTAGAAGGGGAGAGATCTCATGGCCGATCTAGCTAGAAATCTAGATAGGGCAGCTAGTCATCCATTGAGTTGTTGGACCTCTTTGACGTAGGTTGGCCTTTTCATGTTAAGTATAGCCTGACACTTTTCTGGATTTGCCTCAATTCCTGATTGTGTGAGCATGAAGCCTAAGAATTTTCCAGCCTCTACTGCAAAGGTGTATTTTACAGTATTAAGTCGCTTACCATGCTTTCTTCTGGTGTCGAACATTTTGGTGAGGTCGGACAGTAATGATTTCTCACATTGTGTTTTTACCAACATGTCGTCTACATACACCTCAATTAGTTTTCCAATGTGGTTTGTGAATACTTTGTTCATCAATCTTTGGTAGGTGGCTCCTGCATTTTTGAGTCCGAATGGCATGACGAAATAACAGTAATTTGCTTTTGGGGTTAGGAATGATGTCTTTTCTTGATCGAGTGGGTACATCGGGATTTGATTGTATCCCGAGTAAGCATCCATGAAGGAGAAGAATTTATATCCGGAGGAGGCATCTACTAGAGCGTCTATGCTCGGGAGTGGATAGGGATCTTTTGGGCAGGCTTTATTGAGATCGGTGTAGTCAGTACACATCCGCCACTTCCCATTTGATTTTTTCACCAAGACAACGTTGGCTAGCCATAGTGGGTACTTGACCTCCCTTATGAATCCTGCCTCCAGTAGGGCTTGTACCAGTTCTTCCATAGCTTGGGATCTTTTCGGTCTGAGCTTTCTACGCCTCTGCTGTACTGGCCGAGATCCTAGGTATACTTTGAGTTTGTGGCACATTAGTTTGGGGTTTATGCCCGGCATATCTGTGGCCTTCCATGCAAAGAGGTCGGCATTATTCCTTAGGAGCTGTATTAGGGACTCCCTTAGGTCTCCCTTTAAGATTGCCCTAATATTTGTTGTTTTATCTATGACATCTCCAATTTGGACCTCTTCGATCTTGCCTTCAGGTTGTGGACGAAATTCTTCGCGACCTCGAACCCCTTCGAGTTTGATAGTGTTGATTTCTTCTCCATTTCCTTTAAGATTCAAACTTTCATTGTAACAGCATCGCACAATTTTTTGATCTCCTTTTATCGTGGTGATGCCTTCTGAAGTCGGGAACTTCATGCATAGATGTGGCGTTAAAACTACTGCGGCAAGCTGGTTTAGTGTTCTCTGACCTATTACGGCATTGTAAGCTGAGCTCACATCGACTACAATGTAACCTATGTTAAGTGTCCTTGACCGGGTCCCTTTTTCGAAGGTCGTGTGTAGTGAGATAAATCCAAGTGGCTGAATTGGAGTGTCTTCCAGCCCAAACAGGCTGTTTGGATATGCTCTGAGCTCTTTATCTCGTAGACCGAGTTTTTCGAAGGCGGATTTAAACAAGATATCCGCGGAGCTTCCTTGATCTACGAGTGTTTGGTGGAGGTTTGCGTTAGCCAATATGATAGTGATGACCATGGGATCATCATGTCCCAAGATGATGCCTGTTGCGTCTTCTTAGGTAAAGGTGATGGTAGGGAGGTCGGGGGACCTCTCCGCATCCCCAACGTGATATACCTCTTTAAGGTGTCGTTTGCAAGATGATTTAGAGACCCCTCCTCCTGTGAATCCTCCATTTATCATATGAACATGTCTCTCTGGGGTGTGAGGGTGTCGGTCAGTCCATCTGACCTCTTCATCTCTTCTTCGTTTTCTAGGTTCATCTGCTTTGGCCAGATACCGATCTAGTCGTCCCTCTCTTGCCAATTTCTCTATGACATTTTTTAAGTCGAAACACTCGTTGGTGGAATGTCCGTAGATTCGGTGGTACTCGTAGTATTCTGTCCGATTTCCTCTTCCTTTTTTTGCTTTTGATTGGCCGAGGTGGCAGGATCTTCTCAGTGTGGCATATTTCTCGGTAAACATCTACAAGAGACACCCAAAGAGGGGGCGTAATTGTGGTATTTTTTAGACTTCTCTCCATGTTGGTCTTCTTTTTTCTTGGACTCTTTATCCTTGTCTCGAAATGGGTAGGAGAATCCGGATTTTGAGGCCTCTCTTAGTCGAGAGTTCTCCTCCATGTTGATGTATTTCTCTGCTCATTCCTGTACCTCATTTAAAGATGTGGGATGCCTTTTTTATATGGAGTGACTAAAAGGTCCTTCTCACAGGCCATTGATGAGACCTATGATGATTGCTTCTATTGGTAAACTCTGTATGTCAAGACATGCTTTGTTGAATCTTTCCATGTAATTGCGAAGACTATCCCGATCTCCTTGCTTGATCCCTAATAGGCTTGGGGAGTTTTTGGCTTTGTCCTTCTGGATGGAAAATCTGGCAAGAAATTTTTTGGCCAGGTCGTCAAAACTTGTGATGGATCTAGGAGGCAAACTGTCAAACCACTTGATTGCAGTCTTTGTTAGGGTAGTCGGGAAGGCTTTCCATCGAATAGCGTCTGAGGCATCGGTGAGATACATTCTGCTTCTGAAGTTGCTGAGATGATGGCTTGGATCGGAGGTACCGTCGTAGGGGGTCATGTCGGGAGCTTTAAAATCCTTTGGAACTTTAGCTTTCATGATCTCTTTGGTGAAGGGATCTTGATCCTTGTGAGAGCTGTCACCGTGACCAGGCTGAATGGTTTTGGTTTTAAGGTCGGCCTCGAGTTTTAGGAGCTTGTCCTCCAACTCTCAGCATCGCCTAGCTTTTCTCTGGAGGTTTCTTTTGGCTTCGCACTGTGTTCGGCCTCTTTTTCGAGTTATTTAAGACGATCTTGTTGAGCTTGTAGGACCTCCATGATTTCTGTATTTGGCGAATTCTTCTCTTTATTTGGATGAGATGCATCTTTTGGTGTGCTATCCGTGTTTTTATGCGACGTTCTGTTCTCCAGAATGGAACCGTGGTCGTTGTCAAGGTTGTCTGCCATGATGATGGGATGACTTCTAGGTTCCCTGGCAATGGCGCCAATGTTCCGAGGGTTACTTGAAACTGTAGGTCGATCTCGGACGAGATCTGTGGTGGTGGTCGGCACTGTTGTGGTTGGCCTGTTGGACTTGGGGGTGCTGCTAATCCTTCGTCACTAGAGGGTGGTGGTACCGGCAAGAGACTCCGATGCTTAAGTTAGCTCGTGCTTTATACAGGTTTTTTAGTAGAATAGAGTATGAGTTATACCTGGGTGCTGCAGTGTATTTATAATGGCGTGGAGTGACCTTTTCTGGAGATAAGATAGTGATCTTATCTTATCTTTGAGTAAAGCTATCTTATCTTTGAGGGGAACCGTCCTTATCTTTCCAGGCCATGGCTGCCTTTAGATTTGGGCTGTGTCCCTTTGTCTGGGCCTGTTTGGTCCTTTCAGTCGATTTGGCCGAACTCTTTTTATGAAGAGGTCGGGGAGCCTCACCTGAGGAGGTCGGTTGTTTCGCCTTCGATCAACCCAAGTCGCATAGCTCGACCCAGGATATGAACACCACCCAAAATTTGGGTGGTTCTTCCAACCTGGGTTATATGTTTTAGCATTGGGGTCATATGGTTGTCTTGAGGAATTGTTCACATAGTTGGCTTGCTCCCATTCACATTCAACTTCTGGGTTATCTCCTTCTTGCATAGTTGCTTGAGTGTTGATTGCTAAGACTTGATTCTTCTCTATTTACTTGGTTAGTGCTGCTAATTGGGCTGTGATCACCTTGTTTTGAGCCAGCAGAGCATCCATGTGGTTTAGCTCCATCACTCCCCTTCTTGGATTCCTATCGGAGTCATAGAAATACTCATTATTATCCACATTTTTTATGATGTCTATGGTCTCTTCAATTGTCTTCTTGTTATTGAGAGAACCTCCTGAAGAGTGATCTAGAGCCTTCTTTGACTCTTGAGATAATCCTTCATAGAAAACATTAAGTTGTACCCACTCATTGAACATGTCCGGAGGGCATTTTCTTGTTAGCTCTTTATATCTCTCCCAAGTTTCATAGAGAGTCTCCCCATCTTATTGTCTAAATGTTTGTACCTCAGCTCTCAACTTGTTAACTCTTTGGGTAGGGTAAAATTTTGCCAAGAACTTATTCACCACTTCTTCCCAAGTCAAGAACTTATTCACCATTTCTTCCCAAGTTATCAAACTCTCCTTTGGAAAGGATTCCAGCCACTTAGATACTTTATCCCTTAGAGGAAAGGGGAACAAAAGCAATTTATAGGTGTCAGGGTGAACATTATTAGCTTTCACTATGTCACAGATTCTCAAGAATGTGGTTAGATGTTGATTTGGATCTTCTTGAGCATTTCCTCCAAATGAACAGTTATTCTGGACAAGAGTAATTAGCTGTGGTTTGAGCTCAAAATTGTTGGCATGTATGGTGGGTTTCAAGATGCTGCTCCCACAATTCCCAAGATTGGGATTGATATAAGAGCCTAGCACTCTCCTTTCTTATAGGGGGTCATGGTTGCCTACTACTTCATCTTGATGGTTGTGTGCTTTACCTTCCATGTTTTGAATTGGATTCTCTTCTTATTCTTCTTCACCAACTACTCTGTTGCCTCTGGCCATTACCTTTCTTCTCAATCTTAAAAATGTCCTCTCAGGTTCAAAATTGTAGGAGGTTATAGCTCCTCTTCTCTCTGTCATACACAGCACAAAAAAAATCTAAAATAAGGGTTATCACCCTCTTTGGAAGAAGGGTGGGTAAGTCAAATTTGATTGATGCAAAGTATCAAACAGTTAGTGTGCTTCTTGTTAGAATGGATATGTATACAATGAACAACTGGAAACTCAAGAGCTAAAAGCAAGAAGAAAATAAGAAATTGAAATTAAAGTAATTAACAAGGTAAGTAAAAATGCTTAATCTAAATACCCATCAACTTAATCATTGTCAATTCAAAATCAATCCCTGGCAACGACTCCATAAACTTAATGACCAAGATTTCACTATGATGATTATAATGATTCCGTCCTTGGCAAGTTTACCAAATTGTCATCAAGTAATAACTCACAGTAGAGTGAGGTTAAATCCCACAGAGATTGATTAATTGAGCAACTTTAGTTAATGGATGAATTAGTCAAGCTAATCAATAGGAATTGTTGGGTGCAGAATTCTAAATGGCAGAATTATTAATGACTTAAAGATAAAAAAAAAGCAATAAAGTGATGAAATGTAAATGACAAGAGTGTAAAGTGTTGAAACATAGATGACTGAATTGTAAATGGTGAATGGGTAATAGAAAAAATTAAAGAAAGCTATAAAGATTAGGGAAGATAAGAATAGGGAAAAATTCATTGGGATCAGGAGATGTTGCTCTCTTTGGATCAAATCTAGATCATCTCATCTTCAATCATGCAACTCATTGATCTCTTGGTAATCATGATTGATTGAACCCCAATTCCTTGGTGATTCAATCTCTCAAATCTTGATAATCAGCTAATTCCTTTGTCTAATTGCTTATGAAGGGAGATAAGCTTGGTCCCTGATTATACCACACATCCTCATAGATCCAAATAATGGGAGGATTTTATGTCACCATATCCAATCCCAAAATCCAGATCTACTCAAGTGTGAGAAGGGATTTCAAGCATGGTTTCATATTTCCTTTTCCAAGGTTCCCATGAAACCCAATTTGCATTCAATCTCTTTTCCAAGATGATTGAACACTAAGCATGAAGAACGAAATTCCTTCTAGTAAATCAAAAAGAGATGAAAAGAAGGAGAAAGTCACAATCATTAATCCATCAAGTACAATAGAGCTTCCTCTTCCAATGAGAGGGAGTTTAGCTATTCATAGCTTAGAGAAAAGTACAAGAGACAGAAGAAGATGAAGTGAAGTAAAACTAAAACTAATTCCTACCACTAGCCAACCCAACAAACCAACCCCTTTTTCAATACCCTCAAGGGGTATTTATACTACTCCTATTACTAAAAATGAAAATTACTATCAAATTGAGACATTTTCCTGGCGTGTGAGCGGCATGCCATGCCCAGCTCCTCAGATTGGCTTGGCATGCCACCCCTGGCTTCCAGGTGGCACGCTCTCCTTGTGCAGCTAGCTTGACGTGCCACGCCTTCGAACTCAAGTGGCACACCCATTTTGATTTCTCTCTTCTTCCTCTCTGAAAACATGAACTAGTGTGGTATGCCCAGAATTGGCGTGCCACGCCTTCAGCAAAGCCCTCCTTCTCCTCTTCTGGTTAATATAACTGGTGTGCCACACCCTTATTGAACTCTTCATCATCCTTCTCTAGAAAGTAAAACTGGCGTGCCACGCCCTCAATGGTACAAGATCATCCCTCTATGGTCCAGTGACCTGGCGTGCCATGCCCAAGATTCAAGTAACACGCCCATGGTGCGAGCAAGGTTGGCGTGCCACGCCCCAAGTATCAAGTAGCACGCCCATTGTCATTGTGCCTTGGCGTGCCCATGCCTAAAATCCCATGTGGCATGCCTTCGAGGAAGCTTTGTCTCTTCTTCTCTGGAGAATTGTACTAGTGTGCCATGCCTTCGATCTGGTGTGCCACGCCTTCATTGGAACTTCACATGTCCTCTCTGGTCAAATGAACTGGCGTGCCACACTCAGACCCAAGTGGCAAGCCCATAGTGATATTGAAGGCTCATGAGCTTGGCGTGCCACGCCTTAAGTCTCAAGTGGCACGCCCATATTGATGCTTCCTCCATTCTCCTCTGCTTAGTTGTGCTGGTGTGCCACGCCTTCTACCTGGCGTGCTACGTCCATTGTAAAAGATGAGGTTGGCGTTCCACGCCCTTTGTAAGTCTTCAAGGATCCTTCTCTGGAGTTTGTAGTTGGCGTGCCACACCTGGCCTTGGCGTGCCACACCCATTGTAACCCTTCATGGAGGCTCCTCTAGTAGATGTAACTGGCGTGCCATGCCATGCCCATTGTGATTCATCATGGGTTCTCCTTTGGAAGCAATAGCTGGCGTGCCACGCCCTACTCTGGGTGCCACGCCCTACTCTGGCGTGCCCCGCCCATAGAAGCTCTTTGACTTTGCTCTCTGGACTTGATAGCTGGCGTGCCACGCCCATTCAGATTGTTGGCATTTGCACCAAGTGGCACGCCCACTACTCATGCCCAGCTTATTTTTCCTGCTTTCTTCCTCTTTTGTTGCTATTTTCACTTGAAATTCAAACAAGGTCCCTTTCAAATCAATGTACCATAAAATTCATCATTTAGTTCATGTAATTGCATAAATTGAATGAGAATTTTCCACATCTATGGTCATTTTAAATAAGAGAAAGAGGTAGATGATGCAAGTCATCACGAGGGCACAAAGTTTGTATTTTGATGATAATGAGGAAGTGTGTGTGTTGAACGAGGTGGAGTATGGGTATAAGCTAATGGGCCTTAGGCACAATTGCAGCCCAGTCTGTTTGCTAAGCCCATTGGCACAACTTTTGGCCAAAACCTTTAAGATTAGCATTTTAATGTGCGTTTTAATTATTTTTACCATCTTAATTACAAATTTTAACTTTTTAATCCTTTCTCACTCATAATTAATTTTCTCAACTGCAGTATTAAACAAGTCTCAGCCAGTATTACTGGTCAAATTTTTAATGCGTGATTTTTACGCAGAACACTATGTTTTTTTACTCAGAAAAATTCACTGAGTCTAAATATCATATTTAAATTGTCAAATTTTGATTGCTAAATTTTCTAACCATTTTTGCCCATATTTAATTAATTACTTAATTAATACAGTTTGATTGGATTTTACATCCTACCCACCTTATTTAAAATTTTGTCCTCAAAATTTGGTCCACAAAAAAAAACTAAACTTAGGCTAAATCACCATTGAAGGTTTCCTCAAATTCAACCAAACTCACACTATTCATCCTACCATTTAACGTCAATTTAAATACTTAATCACCTCCGTCATTGTAATACCATATCTTTTACCACCTCAGATTGTACTAAAAGTCCGAGTGCTACTTTTATGACCTTCTTTTATGTTACTAAAATAACCCTTTAAAACAAACTTTCAATTTTGATTCTATTTGAACTCAGTAGCGAAAAATTTATGAGACAATTTATTTTTGTCTCATGAATATCAAAAAATAGAACAGAGCAGGGAAGAGAGAAGCTGACACCATCATGTATCCTGGTTCAGTTACCTTGTGCAATACAACCTACATCCAGTCTCCACCACAACAGTGGTGGAATTTCCACTATAGTTAAACTATTACATACACCAATTCCATAGGATTGACACAATTCTTTCACTCTCAAGTTCTAACCTAACTTGACTTGGTTATGCTAATACCTAACTATTCTCTCTTAGTGCTCACCCAACTAAGAAAGGGATACCTCACATGTACAAGATACAAGAACAGACTTAACCTAAAGAAATCTGAAATAACTCTAGGCTTTTCACTATTGTGTGTCTCTCTGCCTTTTTTCTCTCTTACGCTCTTTCAATGACTCACTCATTTAGCCTTTTACCTCAAGAAATTACAGAAAGATAAACATTGAAAAGAAAAAAATACATTCTGTAAAACATGAAGGAGATTGACTCTTCAACAGCCTATTTGCTATGTGATAAACCAAATTTGCTACCCTCTGATTCAGTTCTTCATTCTCGCAGAACGCTCCTTTGACTAGGAAGCACTGTCCAAGTAGATGAACTTCTTCAGAGAGCTCTTCTTAGAACATACACCTCAAGAACATTGGTTATCTCTCCTTAGCTTCTAAATGATGAACCAACTTCTTTTGTATCTCCTTACATGTTGCTGAGTTGCTCTCTCCTATGTCAACTCTCGAGCTTTGTGCTTCACCAACTCACCTTCTCACTTTTTCCCATTAATCCTCAAAATAGGAACTTTGGTTCTGACATTCTCTTGTTGACTGAAAGCCACAAGACAGCAGAAACACATATTTTCAATGGTAAGCCCAGATCTTGGCCATTAAAAAATAACTTGGTCCCCAAGACAAATTTATTATCGTAGATTCACAGCAGTGTTGATCAGAGATTACTTTCTTTATTTATCCCAATTTGGAGTGATAGAGAGTTGGGGAAGAGGAGAAGAAATGAGTTACCTTTAACCTTTGACTAAGCTTAATTTGGTTTGATTTTGCTGATTTGACCTCAACCTTTCTTGCCTAACCTTCTCTTTCTTTCTTCTTCTGTGAATAGCTTAGGAACTAAGCACTCTCTCACTTATGTGATTTCTTACCTAGAGGAAAAAAGCGAATGTTGCTTTTGGTGAAAGCAAATGGAGGGATTTGCTTGCTAACGGGCTTGGATCGGATATACATAAATCAACCTATTTGATTTCTTTGGCTCAGCTGGTTTTATTTCTTTGAATCCTTTTGGGCTTCCTTTGTTTGTATAGCCCATCAGCCTTGTTTTTGTTTTCAATCAAATTGGGCTGCCTTAGTGTATTAATTTTGGCCTGCAACACTAAACCCAAATAATCAAAACTAATTGGGTAATTAACCCAATAATTCAACGTTTGTTATCATCAATTATATTAGTTAATTTCTTAACTCAACAATCTCCTCCTTGATGAAAAACATAATTAAGCTTTAACCAAAAGGAATTGAATTTTAGTAGAGTTGAGAAACTTCCCTTTGAACGATGTTTCTTACTTATGTGTTGCTCCCCCTTTCCTTTTCAAGAGTAGCTCCCCCTAGATTTCTGCTCTTCTTTTTGTTACTGTCTACATTATACTTATAGAAAGCACAATAAAGATCTACACAACTTTATCTTGACTAAAGGAGATAACACAATCAACACCTCAAATCCAGCCCAATACTGAAGATATTATGTCAGCAACAAAAACAAAGCATCAAGTTTAATCAAGGGGACACCAGCAACATATCATATACAACAAGTTCCAATTTTCATGCCAAAAGATCACAATAGTAGCAAAAATTGCAAATCAAATTTTCATGCCAAAGCCATTGTGATACCAGCAATAAAAAAAGCACAAAAAAATTCAGTAGCAGCAATTAAATTTACCCAAAAAATTCAAAAAATTCACTGCTCATGCTATTACTCCCCTTTTTGTCATCAAGGGTGGAGCATGGTCAACATCAGGTAAAATCTGCACCTTAAAACCTGCAAGAAAGTGTTAATGCACAAGCTAAAAACACCAAATTAGTTTAAAGTTGTTAAGGTATTACAGTCATCCGAAATAACAAAAGTAGTCCAAAAGTAACAAGAAACAGTTTTCATGAGACAAAAGTGAGCAGACAGCAGCAGCTTCATGAGACAAATCTAGGCATCTGAACCAGTTTCCTCCGAATCAGCTTCCTCTTTAGCATCAGTGGCATGATCTTCATCTTGTTGAAGGTTGTCAATGAACTTCATGAATACAGCCACTCTATCCCTTGATTTTCAGAGGAAATTCTCATGCTTGCTTGCTAGCTTCCTTTGTTCCTTACTCATGGCAATCATGTGATTGGATTGTAAGATAAACTCTTGGACTACATCTCTAACAACATTGAACAGAACAGATTTTTGTCCAGTGGAGATGGAGGTTCCCTCGGTGGAAGGAGGAGAAGAATCCTCACAAATGAACTCATCATCTACTCTCTCAGAACAAGTTGGTCCTTTTTGCTGTTTCACTGAACCACCCCCTTTTAGATATGAATGTCTGTTTTCATAATCCTCATTTGACAAGTCAACACCAAAATGCTCAAAAATACAAGTTAGAAACATGCAATAAGGAAGGGCTTTGTCTTTCTCACTTCTAATATAGTCAAACATGTATCTAACCATCAAATAAGCAAATGAAATTTCTGTTTTAGTGAGCAGGGCATATAAAACAAAAGTGTCAGTATAAGAAACCCTTTGATATGAACCACTTTGAGGTAGTATGATGTGGTTGACAATTCGGTGCAACTGAGCACGTTCATATCCTAGGGCTTTGTGAGTGAGTGTAATGCCCTCAATCAAAGAAACATGTTCACAAATATGAGCCAAGGCATCATTGAGGGAAATACCAACTCCTTCATCCCACTTAACAGAGGTATAAGCACAAACCCCAACATCAGTATATTTTAACGAATCACTGATTGTTTCATTATTTAAAACAATATCTTGGCCCTTGACATAAGAATGCACACTGCCCTCATGATATGTCATGTTTGCATAAAACTCTTTGACCAAAAGAGGATACACAGGCTTTTTGATGTTAAAAAGGTGATTCCAGTCTAAAAATTCCAAAATTTCAACATATTGAAAACCTTTCTTTTTCAGGTTTGGCAAATCAGCAAGAAAAGAGGGACATAGGGTACGGTACTTACTAACTCCTTCATGAAGTGATTATTCAAGGCAGACTGATGAGAGGATAATTTGTACGCTTTTTGGCATTGTTTTTAGTATGTTTTTAGTATGTTTTAGTTAGTTTTTAGTATATTTTTATTAGTTTTTAGTTAAAATTTACTTTCTTGGACTTTACTATGAGTTTGTGTGTTTTTCTGTGATTTCAGGTATTTTCTGGCTGAAATTGAGGGACTTGAGCAAAAATTTGATTCAGAGACTAAAAAGGACTGCAGATGCTGTTGGATTCTGACCTCCCTGCACTCGAAGTGAATTTTCTGGAGCTATAGAAGTCCAATTGGCGCGCTCTCAACGGCGTTGGAAAGTAGACATCCTGAGCTTTCCAGAAATGTATAATAGTCCATACTTTGCTCGATATTTGATGGCCCAAACCGGCGTTCCAAATCAGCTCAAAACTGCCCGGCGTTAAACGCCGGAACTGGCACAAGAATGGGAGTTAAACGCCCAAACTGGCACAAAACCTGGTGTTTAACACCAAGAAGAGTCTCTACACGAAAATGCTTCAATGCTCAGCGCAAGCACACACCAAGTGGGCCCGGAAGTGGATTTTTATGTCATTTACTCATCTCTGTAAACCCTAGGCTACTAGTTCTCTATATATAGGACCTTTTACCATTGTATTTTCATCTTTAGATCTTTGAATCTTTCGATCACGTTTTGGGGGCTGGCCTCTCAGCCAAGCCTAGACCTTGTTCTTATGTATTTTCAACGGTGGAGTTTCTACACACCATAGATTAAGGTGTGGAGCTCTGCTGTACCTCGAGTATTAATGCAATTACTATTGTTCTTCTATTCAATTCAGCTTATTCTTGTTCTAAGATATTCATTTGCACCCAAGAACATGATGAATGTGATGATTATGTGACACTCATCATCATTCTCACTTATGAACGAGTGCCTGACAACCACTTCTGTTCTACAAGCAAACAAGGCTTGAATGTTTATCTCTTGGATCCCTTGATCGGAATCTTCATGGTATAAGCTAGAATTGATGGCGGCATTCAAGAGAATCCGGAAGGTCTAAACCTTGTCTGTGGTATTCTGAGTAGGATTCAATGATTGAATGACTGTGACGAGCTTCAAAGTCGTGATTGTGGGGCGTTAGTGACAGACGCAAAAGAATCACTGGATTCTATTCCGACGTGATCAAGAACCGACAGCTGAATAGCCGTGCCGTGACAGGGTGCGTTGAACATTTTCACTGAGAGGATGGGAGGTAGCCACTGACAACGGTGAAACCCTACATACAGCTTGCCATGGAAAGGAGTAAGAAGGATTGGATGAAGACAGTAGGAAAGCAGAGAGACGGAAGGGACAAAGCATCTCCATACGCTTATTTGAAATTCTCACCAATGAATTACATAAGTATCTCTATCTTTATCTTTATGTTTTATTCATCATCCATAACCATTTGAGTTTGCCTGACTAAGAGTTACAAGATAACCATAGCTTGCTTCATACCAACAATCTCTGTGGGATCGACCCTTACTCACATAAGGTTTATTACTTGGACGACCCAGTACACTTGCTGGTTAGTTGTGCGAAGTTGTGATAAAGAGTTGGGATTACAATTGTGCGTACCATGTTGATGGCGCCATTGATGATCACAATTTCGTGCACCAAGTTTTTGGCGCCGTTGCCGGGGATTGTTGAGTTTGGACAACTGACGGTTCATCTTGTTGCTTAGATTAGGTATTTTTCTTCAGAGTTCTTAAGAATGAATTCTAGTGTTTCAAGGTGATGTTCTTATCATCACCAAAGCTGATTGATCTTCATCAATTTAGCTCTTGAATGTAATGTCCTGCTGAAGCTTTGCTAGCCATGTCTAATTCCTTTAGACTGAAGCTTTAGACTAACATTGCATGATTCCTGGAATTCTCATTAAGAATTTTGATATCTTTATTTTCTTTTCCACTTAATTTTCGAAAAAAACAAAAAAAATTTACAAAATCATAAAAACCAAAAAAATATTTTATATTTCTTGTTGGGTCTAGAGTCTCATTTTAAGTTTGGTGTCAATTGCATATTTCTGTTCTTCTTGCATTTTTCATGTGTCTTCAGTGATCTTCAAGTTGTTCTTGATGATTTACTTGCTCTGATCTTTAAATTCTCTTATCTTGATTGTTTTGTTGTTTATCATATGCATTCTCAACTTGTTAGTGTCAGTAGTATACAAACTTCTAAGTTTGGTGTCCTGCATGCATTGTTTATTTGATTTTAGTTGCATTTTGATTATTCCTCATTATTAAAAATTCAAAAATATTTTTAATTTGTGTCTTTTCAAGTCAATAATACAGAGATTTGAAGATTCAGAACATACAGCAGAGGAATTACACAGAAAAAGCTGGGCGTTCAAAACGCCCAGTAAGGAAGGCAAACTGGCGTTTAAACGCCAGCCAGGGTGCCTGGCTGGGCGTTTAACGCCCAAAAGGGTAGTGCTTTGGGTGTTAAATGCCAGAATGTGCACCATTCTGGGTGTTTAACGCCAGGATGGCACAAGAGGGAAGATTCTGTTTTCAATTCAAATTTTTTTCAGGTTTTCAATTTTTTTCAAAATCAAATCTTTTTCAAATCAAATCTTTTCAATCAAATCTTTTTCAAAATCAATTTCTTTCCATTTTCAAAAATACTTGCTATCAATTAATGATTTGATTCAACATTTCAAGTATGTTGCCTTTTCTGTTGAGAAAGGTTTAAATGTTTGAATCATATCTTTTCTTGTTAGCCAAGTCATTAATTTTTAAAATCAAATCTTTTTAAATTGTTTTTCAAATCATATTTTCTCAATCACATCTTTTTAAAACCATAACTTTTCAATCATATCTTCCTAATCACATCTTTTTCAAAATAGTTTTCAATCATATCTTTTTAATTTCTAATTTCAAAATCTTTTTCAAAAATCACTTGATTTCTTTTCCACCCTTGGTTTTCGAAAATCAATTAGTGTTTTTCAAAATGTTTTAAAATCCTTTTAATTTATTTTCAAAAATTTCTTCCCCTCTTTTCACATCCTTCTGTTTATGGACTAACACTCATCCTTAATGCATAATTCGAACTCCATCTTTCATTGATAAGTTCGAATTTTCTACCTCTTCCTTCTATTTTTCTTTTCCTCTGACACCTTAAGGAATCTCTATACTGTGACATAGAGGATTCCATGTTTTCTTGTTCTCTTCTCTTTCATATGAGCAGGAGCAAAGACAAAAGCATTCTTGTTGAGGCTGACCCTGAACCTGAAAGGACCTTGAAGCGAAAGCTAAGAGAAGCTAAGGCACAACTCTCTGTAGAGGACCTAACAGAAATCTTCAAAGAAGAAGAACCCATGACAGCCGAAAACAACAACAATGCCAACAATGCAAGGAAGGTGCTGGGTGACTTTACTGCACCTACTCCCGACTTCTATGGGAGAAGCATCTCTATCCCTGCCATTGGAGCAAACAACTTTGAGCTTAAGCCTCAATTAGTTTCTCTAATGCAACAGAATTACAAGTTTCATGGACTTCCATTGGAAGATCCTCATCAGTTTTTAGCTGAGTTCTTGGAAATCTGTGACACTGTCAAGACTAATGGGGTTGACCCTGAGGTCTACAGACTTATGCTATTCCCTTTTGCTGTAAGAGACAGAGCTAGGACATGGTTGGACTCACAAGCTAAAGAAAGCCTGAACTCTTGGGAAAAGCTAGTCAATGCCTTCTTGGCAAAGTTCTTTCCACCTCAAAAATTGAGTAAGCTTAGAGTGGAAGTCCAAACCTTCAGACAGAAGGAAGGTGAATCCCTCTATGAAGCTTGGGAAAGATACAAACAATTAATCAGAAAGTGTCCTTCTAACATGCTTTCTGAATGGAGCATCATAGGTATCTTCTATGATGGTCTGTCTGAACTGTCCAAGATGTCTTTGGATAGCTCTGCTGGAGGATCTCTTCATCTGAAGAAGACGCCTGCAGAAGCTCAAGAGCTGATTGAAATGGTTGCCAATAACCAATTCATGTACACTTCTGAAAGGAATCCTGTGAACAATAGGACGAATCAGAAGAAAGGAGTTCTTGAAATTGATACTCTGAATGCCATATTGGCTCAGAACAAAATATTGACTCAGCAAGTCAATATGATTTCTCAAAGTCTGTCTGGAATGCAAGCTGCACCAGGCAGTACTAAGGACGCTTCATCTGAAGAAGAAGCTTATGATCCTGAGAACCCTTCAATGGAAGAGGTGAATTACATGGGAGAACCCTATGGAAACACCTATAATCCTTCATAGAGAAATCACCCATATCTCTCATGGAAGGATCAACAGAGACCTCAACAAGGTTTCAACAACAATAATGGTGGAAGAAACAGGTTTAGCAATAGCAAGCCTTTTCCATCATCTTCTCAGCAACAGACAGAGAATTCTAAGCAAAACCACTCTGACTTAGCAACCATGGTCTCTGATCTAATCAAAACCACTCAAAGTTTCATGACTGAAACAAGGTCCTCCATTAGAAATTTGGAGGCACAAGTGGGACAGCTGAGTAAGAAAATTACTGAACTCCCTCATAGTACTCTTCCAAGCAATACAGAAGAAAATACGAAAGGAGAGTGCAAGGCCATCAGCATGGCCGAATTTGGAGAGGAGGAAGAGGCAGTGAACGCCACTAAGGAAGACCTCAATGGACGTCCACTGGCCTCCAATGAGTTCCCTAATGAGGAACCATGGGAATCTGAGGCTCATAATGAGACCATAGAGATTCCATTGGACTTACTTATGCCATTCATGAGCTCTGATGAGTATTCTTCCTCTTAAGAGGATGAGTATGTCACTAAAGAGCAAGTTGCTAAATACCTTGGAGCAATCATGAAGCTAAATGACAAGTTATTTGGTAATGAGACTTGGGAGGATGAACCCCCTTTGCTCACCAAAGAACTGGATGACTTGTCTAGGCAGAAATTACCTCAAAAGAGACAAGATCCTGGGAAGTTCTCAATACCTTGTGCCATAGGCACCATGACCTTTAAGAAGGCTCTGTGTGACCTAGGGTCAAGCATAAACCTCATGCCTCTCTCTGTAATGAAGAAGCTAGGGATCTTTGAGGTGCAAGCTACAAAAATCTCACTAGAGATGGCAGACAATTCAAGAAAACAAGCTTATGAACTTGTAGAGGATGTTTTGGTAAAAGTTGAAGACCATTACATCCATGCTAATTTCATAGTCCTAGAGACTGGGAAGTGTATGGATGAATCCATCATCCTTGGCAGACCCTTCCTAGCCACAGCAAAGGCTGTGATTGATGTGGACAGAGGAGAATTGATCATTCAAGTGAATGAAGAATCCTTTGTGTTTAAGGCTCAAGGATATCCCTCTATCACCATGGAGAGGAAGCATGAAGAGCTTCTCTCAAAACAGAGTAAAACAGAGCCCCCACAGTCAAACTCTAAGTTTGGTGTTGGGAGGCCACAACCAAATTCTAAGTTTGGTGTTGGACCCCCACATTCAAACTCTAAGTTTGGTGTTGGGAGGTTCCAACATTGCTCTGAGCATCTGTGAGGCTCCATGAGAGCCCACTGTCAAGCTACTGACATTAAAGAAGCGCTTGTTGGGAGGCAACCCAATGTTATATTTTATCTATTTTCCTTTGTTATTTTATGTTTTCTGTAGGTTGATGATCATGAGAAGTCACAAAATCAGTTGAAAAAGCAAAAACAGAATGAAAAATAGAAAGAAAAATAGCACACCTTGGAGGAAGACCTTGCTGGCGTTTAAACGCCAGTAAGGGTAGCAAATGGGCGTTTAACGCCCAGTCTGGCACCATTCTGGGTGTTTAACGCCAGAAAGGGGCACCAGACTGGCGTTAAACGCCAGGAAAGGGCAAGAAGTTGGCATTAAACACTAGAAATGGGCACCAGCCCGGCGTTTAACGCCAGAATTGGCACAGAGAGCATTTTTGCTCGCCACTTGGTGCAGGGATGACTTTTCCTTGACACCTCAGGATCTGTGGACCCCACAGGATCCCCACCTACCCCACCACCCTCTCTCTTCTTCTTCACCCATTCACCAATCACCTCAACACCTCTTCCCCAAAAACCCCTCACCTATCAAATCCCATCTTTCTCTTCACCACTCACATCCATCCTTTATAAAACCTCACCTACCTCACCACTCAAATTCAAACCACTTCCCCTGCCAAACCCACCCTTCCATAACCGAACCCTACCCTTCTCTCTACCCCTATATAAACCCATCTTCACTCTTTCATTTTCACACAACCTAAACACTACTTCTCCCCCTTTGGCCGAACCACAAAGCCATCTCCATCTCCTCTATTTCTTCTTCTTCTACTCTCTTCTTTCTTCTTTTGCTCAAGGATGAGCAAATCTTTTAAGTTTGGTGTGGTAAAAGCATTGCTTTTTGTTTTTCCATAACCATTTATGGCATCCAAGGCCGGAGAAACCTCTAGAAAGGGGAAAGGGAAGGCAAAAGCTTCCACCTCTGAGTCATGGGAGATGGAGAGATTCATCTCAAGGGTGCATCAAGACCACTTCTATGAAGTTGTGGCCTTAAAGAAGGTGATCCCCGAGGTCCCTTTTAAACTCAAAAAGAGTGAATATCCGGAGATCCGACATGAGATCCGAAGAAGAGGTTGGGAAGTTCTTACCAACCCCATTCAACAAGTCAGAATCTTAATGGTTCAAGAGTTCTATGCCAATGCATGGATCACCAAGAACCATGATCAAAGTGTGAACCCAGACCCAAAGAATTGGCTTACAATGGTTCGGGGGAAATACTTGGATTTTAGTCCGGAAAATGTAAGGTTGGCATTCAACTTGCCCATGATGCAAGGAGAAGAACACCCTTACACTAGAAGGGTCAACTTTGATCAAAGGTTGGACCAAGTCCTCACAGTCATTTGTGAAGAGGGCGCCCAATGGAAGAGAGATTCAAGAGGAAAGCTGGTTCAATTAAGAAGGCATGACCTCAAGCCCGTGGCTAGAGGATGGTTGGAGTTTATCCAACGCTCAATCATTCCGACTAGCAACCGGTCCGAAGTTACTATAGACCGGGCTATCATGATTCATAGCATCATGATTGGAGAGGAAGTAGAAGTTCATGAGGTTATAGCCCAAGATCTTTATAAGGTGGCGGACAAGTCCTCTACCTTGGCAAGGTTAGCCTTTCCTCATCTCATTTGTCACCTTTATTATTCAGTTGGAGTTGACATAGAGGGAGACATCCCCATTGATGAGGACAAGCCCATCACTAAGAAAAGGATGGAGCAAACAAGAGATCCCACTCATCATGAAATCCCTGAGATGCCTCAAGGGATGCACTTTCCTCCACAAAACTATTGGGAGCAAATCAATACCTCCCTAGGAGAATTGAGTTCCAACATGGGACAACTAAGGGTGGAGCACCAAGAACATTCCATTCTCCTCCATGAAATTAGAGAAGATCAAAGAATCATGAGAAAGGAGCAACAAAGGCAAGGAAGAGACATTGAGGAGCTCAAGCACTCCATAAGATCTTCAAGAGGAAGAACAAGCCGCCATCACTAAGGTGGACCCGTTCTTTAATCTCCTTGTTCTTTATTTTTCTGTTTTTCGAAAAAATCATGCTTATGTTTATCTATGTTTGTGTCTTATGATCATTAGTGTCTTAGTGTCTATGCCTTAAAGTTATGAATGTCCTATGAATCCATCACCTTTCTTGAATGAAAAATGTTCTTAATTGAAAAAGAGAAGAATTGCATGAATTTTAAATTTTATAACAGATTAATTATTTTGATGTGGTGGCAATACTTTTGTTTTCTGAATGTATGCTTAAACAGTGCATAAATCTTTTGAATTTGTGTTCATGAGTGTTGGCTCTTGAAAGAATGATGAAAAAGGAGACATGTTACTGAGGATCTAAAAAATCATAAAAATGATTCTTGAAGCAAGAAAAAGCAGTGAATACAAAAAACATGAAAAAAAGAGACGAAAAAAAAAAGGGAGAAGGAGAAAAAGAAAGAAAAAGAAAGAAATAAAAGTGTGATCCAAGGCAAAAAGAGTGTGCTTAAGAACCCTGGACACCTCTAATTGGGGACTCTAGCAAAGCTGAGTCACAATCTGAAAAGGTTCACCCAATTATGTGTTTGTGGCATGTATGTATCCGGTGGTAATACTGGAAGACAAAGTGCTTTGTGCCACGGGCAAGACTCATAAAGTAGCTGTGTTCAAGAATCATCATACTTAACTAGGAGAATCAATAACACTATCTGGATTCTGAGTTCCTATGGAAGCCAATCATTCTGAATTTCAAAGGATAGAGTGAGATGCCAAAACTGTTCAGAAGCAAAAAGCTAAAAGCCCCGCTCATCTAATTAATACTGATCTTCATAGATGTTTTTGGAGTTCATTGCATATTCTCTTCTTTTTATCTTATTTGATTTTCAGTTGCTTGGGGACAAGCAACAATTTAAGTTTGGTGTTGTGATGAGCGGATAATTTGTACGCTTTTTGGCATTGTTTTTAGTATGTTTTTAGTATGTTTTAGTTAGTTTTTAGTTAAAATTCACTTTTCTGGACTTTACTATGAGTTTGTGTGTTTTTCTGTGATTTCAGGTATTTTCTGGCTGAAATTGAGGGACTTGAGCAAAAATCTGATTCAGAGACTAAAAAGGACTGCAGATGCTGTTGGATTCTGACCTCCCTGCACTCGAAGTGAATTTTCTGGAGCTACAGACACCCAATTGGCGCGCTCTCAACGGCGTTGGAAAGTAGACATCCAGGGCTTTCCAGCAATGTGTAATAGTTCATACTTTTCCCGAGATTTGATGGCCCAAACCGGCGTTCCAAATCAGCTCAAAACTGCCTGGCGTTAAACGCCGGAACTGGCACAAGAATGGGAGTTAAACGCCCAAACTGGCACAAAAGCTGGCGTTTAACTCCAAGAAGAGTCTCTACACGAAAATGCTTCAATGCTCAGCCCAAGCACACACCAAGTGGGCCTGGAAGTGGATTTTTATGTCATTTACTCATCTCTGTAAACCCTAGGCTACTAGTTCTCTATATATAGGACCTTTTACCATTGTATTTTCATCTTTAGATCTTTGAATCTTTTGATCATGTTTTGGGGGCTGGCCTCTCAGCCATGCCTAGACCTTGTTCTTATGTATTTTCAACGGTGGAGTTTCTACACACCATAGATTAAGGTGTGGAGTTCTGCTGTACCTCGAGTATTAATGCAATTACTATTGTTCTTCTATTCAATTCAGCTTATTCTTGTTCTAAGATATTCATTTGCACCCAAGAACATGATGAATGTGATGATTATGTGACACTCATCATCATTCTCACTTATGAACGAGTGCCTGACAACCACTTCTGTTCTACAAGCAAACAAGGCTTGAATGTTTATCTCTTGGATCCCTTGATCGGAATCTTCATGGTATAAGCTAGAATTGATGGCGGCATTCAAGAGAATCCGGAAGGTCTAAACCTTGTCTGTGGTATTCTGAGTAGGATTCAATGATTGAATGACTGTGACGAGCTTCAAAGTCGTGATTGTGGGGCGTTAGTGACAGACGCAAAAGAATCACTGGATTCTATTCCGACATGATCAAGAACCGACAGCTGAATAGCCGTGCCGTGACAGGGTGCGTTGAACATTTTCACTGAGAGGATGGGAGGTAGCCACTGACAACGGTGAAACCCTACATACAGCTTGCCATGGAAAGGAGTAAGAAGGATTGGATGAAGACAGTAGGAAAGCAGAGAGACGGAAGGGACAAAGCATCTCCATACGCTTATCTGAAATTCTCACCAATGAATTACATAAGTATCTCTATCTTTATCTTTATGTTTTATTCATCATCCATAACCATTTGATTTTGCCTGACTAAGAGTTACAAGATAACCATAGCTTGCTTCATACCAACAATCTCTGTGGGATCGACCCTTACTCGCGTAAGGTTTATTACTTGGACGACCCAATACACTTGCTGGTTAGTTGTGCGAAGTTATGATAAAGAGTTGGGATTACAATTGTGCGTACCATGTTCAGTAGCAGCTGGGCGTTTCCCTTTTAATGAACTCGACTTTGATGACCCAAGTTTGGACGGAGGTTCCTTCGGAGGTGGAGTCAGCTTTGCTGAACGAGAGAAACTTGATGGGTTCTTAATACGAGCCATGGGATCAAACCGGGGAGGTGAGGTAGGAGGAGATGGAGACGGAGTGAAGGTTCGGTCCTAAGAGTGAGTTGATGGTTTTGGTTTTGCAGGAAGCTTGTATATCTTTTCACGTGGTGGCTTTTGTACAGTAGTTTTCTTCCATATTTGGGTGGTTTCTGGCTCAGAAAAAAGAGAGGCAATAAAGGTAGTGAAGGAAATCGAAGAGTTTGAGGAGGAGTTATAGAGGGAGAGGAAGAAGTATAGATTTAATTTTATTTAAAAATAAAATGGAAATTAATTTCAAAATTTAAAGAAAACCTTTTGGACAAAAAATGAGAAATAAACTAAAGTAAACATATCAACAAAAACAAAACAAAAAAAAACTCATGTAACATTCATATTGGGCCCAGAGGTGGTTTGGTTTAAGGAAACACATTGGACCACTCAGGTTTAGATTTTTGAAGTTGGCTTAGATAAATCTGCACGTGCAACAAGCCCAGAGAATGCTAATTGAAGAGAACGTTCTTCACTTGTCAATAATTGTCTCAAACCTGTTTTTGAGACAAAAGCTCCAACAGACACATCAGTAACTTTCAAACAATGAATCATATCTCAAAATCCCTAGACTAGTCCTAAGCATACAAAATCTGTCCTCAACTAGTGGTTTTGTGAAAATATCTGCTAATTGCTCCTCTGATTTAACAAATTGAATGCTAATATCCTCCTTTTGAACATGTTCTCTTATTGAGTGAAATTTTACTTCAATATGCTTAGTCCTAGAGTGCAAAATTGAATTTTTAGAAATATTAATGGCACTCATATTATCACACAACAAGGGAATATTTTCATCATTTAATTTGTAATCAGCAAGCTATGTTTTTAACCACATAAGCTGGGAACAACAAGAAGAAGTAGCTATACTCAGTCTCAACAGTGGATAAAGCCACTGTTGGTTGGTTCTTACTTGACCAAACATTCAAGGACTTTCCAAGGAAACAATATAAGCTTGTTGTGCTCCTTCTATCAACTCTATCACTGGCAAAATCTGCATCACAAAAACCAACTGTAGAAAAACCATCAATCTTAGGATACCAAAGACTAAAATTGGATGTGCAATGAACATATCTAATGATCATCTTAACTGTAGAAAGATGAGACTCTTTTGCTTTAGATCTTGAACACATTCCAACACTTTGCACAATATTGGGTCTAGAGGAACTTAAGTACATAAGAGAGCCAATCATTCCTCTATACCTAGTCTCATCTACATTTTTCTCAGTTTCTCCCTTGTCTAATTTTGAATTAGGATGCATGGGAGTTCCCATGGGTTTGGCATTTTCCATACCAAATTTCTTAACTAGTTCCTTGGCATACTTCTCTTGATGAATGAAAGTTCCATTTTCAGTTTGTTTAATTTGTAGCCCAAGGAAAAAATTAAGTTCACCCATCATACTCATGTCCAATTCAGTTGTCATGAGTTTTCTAAATTCAGTGCAAAGGGATTCATTGGCTGATCCAAAAATAATGTCATCAATATATATTTGGACTAGAATGAAAGAATCATTAGAATTCTTGATAAATAGAGTAGTGTCTATAGTGCCTCTTTGAAAACCATTTTTCAAAAGAAAAGAGCTAAGTCTCTCATACCAAGCTCTAGGAGCTTGTCTCAAACCATAGAGAGCTTTGGATAATCTGAAAACATGGTTGAAAAATTCTTTATTTTCAAAACCTGGTGGCTGCTCCACATACACTTCCCTATCTATCACACCATTTAAAAATTCATATTTCACATCCATTTGATATAATTTAAAACCATAAAATGCAACATAAGCTAAGAGAAGTCTTATGGCTTCCATTCGGGCAACAGGGGTGATAAACCCCAATTTTAGGATTTATCTTGTGTTGAATTTAGAGCATTTTGTCAACCTTTACTCACATTTATTCAATGAAATAGCATGGTTTTATGATTCTCCCTTAATTTGTGCTCAAGTGTGAAAACATGCTTTTATACCTTTAATTTGATGATTTTTATCTTCCTTTGATTCCACTAGATGCCTTGATGTGTTTGTTAGCGATTCAGATTGAATAGGGCTAGGAATGGATCAAAGGAGTTAAGAGAAAGCATGCAAAATGGAGAAATCATGAAAAGCCAAAGATTTGGGATGCGCCCATGGATGCGCACGCGTGCTAGACGCCCACGCGTGGATTGCGCAATACTCCAGGGATGCATACGCGTGCTGTGCGCGTACGCATCGATGCCGCACGTGACCTCTTTAGTGAAAACATGCCTGGCAATTTCTAAAGAGCTTTTGGCTCAGTTTGGAACCAACTTTGACGCCAAAATGCTTAAAAGGACCAAGGATTGAAGGGGAAAGAAGCTTGGGACATTGAGGAATTAGATCTAGTTTTAGAGTTTAGTTTTCTAGAGAGAGAAGCTCTCTCTTCTCTCTAGAATTAGGATTAGGATTAGGTTTAATTCTTCTCTAGATCTAGATTTCATTTATGCTTTGATTTACTTTTCCTTTGCATTCTCTTGTTCCTCTACTCTCCTTCTCTTTAGTTTTGTACTTTAATTTTTGTAATTCTTTACTTTGTTGTGGATCTATTTTGTTCCTTTTATTTTATTTTAATACAACTTGAGGTAATTCATGTTAATTGTGTTCCTTTGATTGTTGTTGTTAATTATTTGCATTTAATTGTTGTTAGAATTCATTCTTGTTGTCAACTTACTATTCTTTCCTTTTATGCCTTTCAAGTGTTTGATGAAATGCTTGGGAGGATGTTAGAGTAGAATTTTCTTCTCTTGGCCTAGGTAGAGTAATTCGTGACACTTGAGTTATCAAACTCTCTTGTTGATTGATGATTAGAGATTGCTAATTGATTTGAATGCCACTAAAGGTAGCCTTTCCTTAGGAGTTGGCTAGGACTTGTGGAATCAAGTTAATTCATTCAATTGACTTTTCCTCCATGGGTAGAGGTTAACTAAGTAGGAGCAATGGACAATTCTCATCACAATTGATAAGGATAACTAGGATGGCATTTCTAGTTCTCATACCTTACCAAGAGCTTTCTTAGTTGTTAGTTTATTTCCTTTGCCATTTATATTTCTTGTCTCTTAATCCCAAAACCCCCAAAATATACAAACTCATAACCGATAATAAGGACACTACCCTGCAATTCCTTTGAGAGATAACCCGAAGTTTAAATACTTCGGTTATTATGATTATTAGGGTTTGTTACTTGTGACAAACAAATTTTTGTATGAAAGAATTATTGTTGGTTTAGAGACTATACTTCGATGAGACTTCAATTGTGAAATTCTAGACCACACAAAAGTCTGATCATCAAGGGGCAAAGGATTCATCAAAGTCTATTCATTTTTCTTGGTCGTATCCTTGTGCCACTAGCCTTGCTTTGTTTCTTGCAATGCTACCATCCTCTCCTAACTTGTTCCGAAAAATTCACTTGGTGCCGGTCACTTTCTTTCCATTCAGACTTGGAACCAATGTCCAAACTTGGTTCTTCTCAAACTCATGAAGTTCATCTTCCATTGCCTTCACCCAAGAAGGGTCATCAAGGGCTTCCTTGACATTGTGAGGCTCCATTTGAGAGAGAAGGGCAATGTTTGTTCCTTCATTTGTCTTTCTAGTTGAAGACCGAGTTTTAACCCCATGAGAGACGTCCCCAATGACAAATTCCTCAGGACAATTCTTCAAGAATCTCTATTCGCGAGGTCTGATGGACTTAGAGGCAGATTCGATTACCAAGGGATTCTGGGTACTGCTGATTTCAGGATCTCCTTCAGATTCATGAGATAAAATGGAATTGTCTCTTACATTTTCAGCCACTGCAGTTTCTGGTTTAGCTTGCTCAGAATTCTTGTTTTCATGATTTTGTGCATTCTCATCATCCTTTTTAGCTTGATTCCCTGCATCACAATCTTCCAAAACACTTTGCACCAAGTTAGTATCATAAAATGTAACATGTATGGACTCCTCAATAATCCTAGCATCTTGATGATAAACCCTATATACTTTACTAGTTGTGGAATATCCTACAAATAAGCACTCATACGCCTTTGGATCAAATTTTCCCAAATTATCTTTGTTATTAAGAACAAAACATTTGCATCCAAAGATGTGCAAGTAGTCCAAGTTTGGTGGGTAACCTTTCCAAATTTCATAAGGAATTTTCTTCAAAAACTTCCTTATGATAGTTCTATTCAAAATGTGGTAAGCAGTGTTAACCACTTCAGCCCAAAGAAATTTTGGAACATTGTTCTCACAAAGCATAGCTGTTGTCATTTCTTGAATGCTTCTATTTCTTTTTTCGACAACACCATTTTGTTGTGGTGTCTTTGGACAAGAGAAGTTGTGAGATATTCCAAATTCCTCACAAAAGGATTCAAATAAATGATTTTCAAATTTGGTTCCATGATCACTTCTTATAGAAGAGATCTTTAAATCCTTTTCATTTTGAATTTTCTTGCAAAAGATTTCAAAGGCCGAAAAGGCTTCATTTTTATGTGCAAAAAATAAGACCCAACTAAACCTAGAATAGTCATCCACAATCACTAAACCATAATGTTTACCACCTAGGCTTTGAGTTCTTGTTGGACCAAACAAATCAATATGTAGCAATTCAAGTGGCCTTTTAGTAGAGATGTCTTCCTTTGATTTAAATTAACTTTTTGTTTGTTTTTCCATTTGGCAAGCATCACAAGAGATGTCTTTGTCAAACCTAATCAAAGGAAGACCTCTTACTAAACCTTTCTTAACAAGTTTGTTTATTTGAAACACACTTGCATGACCCAATCTCTTGTGCCATAGCCACTTTTCAAATTCTTTAGAATGAAAACAAGCCACATTTTGATCCTTTAGTTCATCAAGGGTAAGTCCATACACATTGTTACAACGCTTGGCAACAAACAAAACTTCATTTGTCTTTTCATTCACAACACAACATTCTAATCTCTTGAAAGTCACTAAATAACCCAAATCACATAGTTGACTTATACTCAAAAGATTGTGTCTCAAGCCAATTACCAAAAAGATATCATCAATAAAAGTATAGTGATTATTACCTACTTTTTCAACAGTAACTATTTTACCTTTTTCATTATCTCCAAAGGTCACAACCTCCATCGTACTTGTTTAGTTTGATGAAGTAAGTTAACCTTCCAGTCATGTGCCTTGAGCATTCACTGTCCAAGTACCATATATCTTTTTTGTTCTTGGATGCTAGGAAAATCTCATCAAGATGATCATTACCAGCCATGAAGCAGATCTTATCATCAGCTTCAGAATCTTCTTCCTCATTGGAGTCATTCTCAAGATCCTCCCAAGCTGCCATGAGTACTCTCTTCTTTTCGTTCTTTCCTTTTTCCTCCTTCTTGAGCTTTGGACAGTTTAGCTTGATATGACCAGCCTCCTTGCAATAATGACAAGTCACCTTGCTCAAATCCATCTTGTGTTCCTTTAAGTTTGAACCCTTGTACTTGCCCTTGTTCTTCATCATCCTTCTAAATCTCCTAACAAAAAACATAAGCTTATCATCTGAAATACCATCACTAGACTCACTCTCTTTTGATTCTATTTTTGACTTGAGGGCTATTCCCTTTTTCTTTGAGTCTGGGTTTGTGTGTGTGGTTTGATAGGCAAGGAGTTTTTCTCCCAGCTCATCATAGGTTATAGGCTTAGGTTATTGCTCTCGGCTAGGATAGTGGTAGTGGTTTTCCATTCCTTTGTGAGGCTTCTAAGGAGTTTTCTCACTAGGGTTTGTTCTAAGTAGTTTGTACCCATAGCATCAAGGTTGTTGATTATGATTGAGAATCTCTCAAACACTTCATCAATGCTTTCTCCATCCTTCATATTAAACATCTCGTACTCTTTTCGCAGCATATCAATCCTTGTTTCTTTGACTTGTTTAGTGCCTTCATATGTAACCTGGAGTTTTTCCCATATTTCTTTGGCTGTCATGCATCTAGACACCTTTCAGTACTCTTCAAAGATGATAGCATAGTGAAGAAGGTTGATGGCTTTAGCATTCAGCTCCATTTTCTTCTTATTGTCTTCATTCGATTTAGCTTCTTCTTTTGGAATCACCACTCCATCAGCACTTATTTTTGTTGGAATCTTGGGACCGCTCATAACAATCTTCCATATGTTGTAGTCAATGGATTGGATGAAGATCCTCATCCTCTCTTTCCAGTAGGCATAGTTTTTTTTCCGTTGAAGAAGGGAGGCCAATTGTTTAACTGGACTTCAGTTAAAGTGCAGGCAACCATGGTTGTGCCCAAATTGTTTGCCATTGGACCTTTGCTCCAAGCGGTGAAGCTTGATTCTTGAAACTAAGGCTCTTGATACCAATTGAAGGTTGTAGAAGGCTTAGAGAAGGGGGGTTGAATCTATTACCTTCTTTTATGTTACTGAAATAACCCTTTAAAACAAACTTTCAATTTTGATTCTGTTTGAACTCAGCGGCAGAAAATTTATGAAACAATTTATTTTTATCTCATGAATATCAGAAAACAGAACAAAGCAGGGAAGAGAGAACCTGACACCACATCCTGGTTTAGTTGCCTTGTGCAGTGCAACCTACATCCAGTCTCCACCACAATAGTGGTGGAATTTTCAGTATAGTTAAAGTATTACATACACCAATTCCATAGGATTGACACAATTCTTTCACTCTCAAGTTCTAACCTAACTTGACTTGGTTATGCTAATACCTAACTATTCTCTCTTACTGCTCACCTAACTATTCTCTCTTACTGCTCACCCAACTAAGAAAGGGGTACCTCACATGTGCAAGATATAGGACACAGACTTAACCTAAAAAAATTTGAAATAACTCTAGGCTTTTCACGCTTATGTATCTCTCTGCCTTTTTTCTCTTTTAGAATCTTTCAATGACTCACTCATTCAGCCTTTTACCTCAAGAAATTACAGAAAGATAAACATTGAAAAGAAAAAATACAGTCTGTAAAACATGAAAGAAATTGACTCTTCAACAGCCTATTTGCTATGTTATAAACCAGATTTGCTAGCCTCTGATTCATTTCTTCATTCTAGCGGAATGCTCCCTTGACTAGGAAGCACTGTCCAAGTAGATGAGCTTCTCCAGAGAGCTCTTCTCAGAACATACACCTCAAGAACACGGGTTATCTCTCCTTAGCTTTTGAATGGTAAACTGACTTCTTTTGTATCTCCTTGCATGTTACTGAGTTGCTTTCTCCTAGGTCAACTCTCGAGCTGTGTGCTTCACCAACTCACCTTCTCACTTTTTCCCATAAATCCTCAAAATAGGAACTTTGGTTCTGACATTCTCTTGTTGACCAAAAGCCACAAGACAGCAGAAACACGTATTTTTAATGGTAAGCACAGATCTTGGCCATTGAAAAACAACTTGGTCCCCAAGAAAAATTTATGGCCGTAGATTCATAGCAGTGTTGATAAGAGATTACTGGTGCACGAAAATTACACTCACACTATGTAATTCTGCACAACTAACCAGCAAGTGCACTGGGTCGTCCAAGTAATACTTTACGTGAGTAAGGATCGATCCCACGGAGATTGTTGGCTTGAAGCAAGCTATGGTTATCTTATTATTCTTAGTCAGGATACCAACAAGGTTATTTAGTTTCAATTGTAAAAAGTGAAAGAGCATGAAATAAGTAATTGTTACGCAGTAATGGAGAGTGTGTTGGAGTTTTGGAGATGCTTTGTCTTCTGAATCTCTGCTTTCCTACTGTCATCTTCTTCATGCATGTAAGGTTCCTTCTATGGCAAGCTGTGTGTTGGTGGATCACCGTTGTCAATGGCAACCATCCGTCCTCTCAGTGAAAATGATCCAAATGCGCTGTCACCGCACGGCTAATCATCTGTCGGTTCTCGATCATGTCGGATAGGATCCATTGATCCTTTTGCGTCTGTCACTACGCCCAACACTCGTGAGTTTGATGCTCGTCACAGTCATCCAATTCCTGAATCCTACTCAGAATACCATAGACAAGGTTTAGACTTTCCGAATTCTCAAGGATGCTGCCAATGGATTCTAGCTTATACCACGAAGACTCTGATTAAGGAATCCAAGAGATACTCATTCAATCGAAGGTAGAACGGAGGTGGATGTCAGGCACGCGTTCATAGGTTGAGAATGGTGATGAGTGTCACGGATCATTACCTTCTTCATATTGAAGTGCGAATGAATATCTTAGATAGAAACAAGCGTGTTGAATAGAAAACAGAAATAATTGCATTAATTCATCGAGACGCTGCAGAGCTCCTCACCCCCAACAATGGAGTTTAGAGACTGATGCCGTCAGAGAATACAAAGATTAGATCTAAAATGTCATGAGGTATAAAATAAGTCTCTAAAAGTTGTTTAAATACTAAACTAGTAACGTAGGTTTACAAAAAATGAGTAAACTAAGATAGATAATGCAGAAATCCACTTCTGGGGCCCACTTGGTGTGTGCTGGGGCTGAGACTTGAGCTTCTCACATGCCTGGGCTGTTTCTGGAGTTAAACGTCAGGTTGTAACCTATTTCTGGCATTTAACTCCAACTTGCAACCTTTTTCTGGCGTTCAACGCCAGAATGCAACATGGAACTGGAGTTAAATGCCAGTTTACGTCGATTATCTTCGAGAAAAGTATGGACTATTAAATATTTCTGGAAAGCCCTGGATGTCTACTTTCCAACCCAATTAAGAGTGCGCCAATTGGACTCTTGTAGATCCAAAAAATCCATTCCGAGTGCAGGCTGGTCAGAATCCAACAGCATCAGCAGTCCTTTTTCAGCCTAAATAAGATTTTTGCTCAGCTCCCTCAATTTCAGCCAGAAAATACCTGAAATCACAGAAAAACACATAAACTCATAGTAAAGTCCAGAAATATGAATTTTGCCTAAAAACTAATAAAAATATACTAAAAACTAACTAAAACATACTAAAAACTGCATGAAATTACCACCAAAAAGCGTATAAAATATCCGCTCATCACAACATCAAACTTAAACTATTGCTTGTCAGTGTACACAATCACTTTTGAGTAGATATTTAAGAGCAGCATGGTCAGTGTACACAATCACTTTTGATCCTACTAAATAGGATCAGAACTTGTCAATGGCATAAACCACTGCAAGTAACTCTTTTTCTGTGGTTGTGTAGTTCTTCTGTGCGTCATTTAAAACACGACTGGCATAATAAATGACGTGCAAAAGCTTGTCATGCCTTTGTCCCAATACTACACCAATGGCATGGTCACTGGCATCACACATTAATTCAAATGGTAATGTCCAGTCTGATGCAGAGTTGACTGGTGCTGTGACCAGCTTAGCTTTCAGAGTCTCAAACACCTGCAGACACTCCTTATCAAAGATATATGGCGTGTCAGCAGCTAGCAGATTACTCAGAGGTTTTGCGATTTTTGAAAAATCATTTATAAACCTCCTATAGAATCCTGCATGCCCCAGAAAGCTTCTGATTGCCTTAACATTGGCAGGTGGTGGTAATTTTTCAATTACCTCTACCTTAGCTTGATCCACCTCTATTCCCTTGTTTGAAATTTTGTGCCCAAGGACAATTCCTTCAGTCACCATAAAGTGACATTTCTCCCAGTTTAGAACTAGGTTAGTCTCTTGGCACCTCTTTAGAACAAGTGCTAGATGGTCAAGACAGGAGCTGAATGAGTCTCCAAATACTGAAAAGTCATCCATGAAGACTTTTAGAAATTTTTCCACCATATAAGAGAAAATAGAGAGCATGCACCTTCGAAAGGTTGTAGGTGCATTGCACAGACCAAATGGCATCCTTCTGTATGCAAATACTCCGGATGGACGTGTGAATGTTGTTTTCTCTTGATCCTGGGGATCTACTGCAATTTGATTATAACCTGAATATCCATCCAGGAAGTAGTAGTATTCATGACCTGCTAGTCTTTCTAACATCTGGTCTATGAATGGTAAAGGAAAATGATCCTTTCTAGTAGCTGTATTGAGCCTTCTGTAATCAATACACATACGCCACCCTATAACTGTTCTTGTAGGAACCAGTTCATTTTTTTCATTATGAACCACTGTCATGCCACCCTTCTTAGGGACGACTTGGACAGGGCTTACCCAGGGGCTATCAGAAATAGGATAAATAATCCTAACCTCTCGTAATTTAGTGACCTCCTTCTGCACCACCTCCTTCATGCCTGGATTCAGCCGCCTCTGTGGTTGAACCACTGGCTTAGCATCATCCTCCAATAGGATCTTGTGCATGCATCTGGCTGGGCTAATGCCCTTAAGATCATTGATGGACCACCCAAGAGCTATCTTGTGTGTCCTTAGCACTTGAATTAGTGCTTCCTCTTCCTGTGGCTCTAAGGTAGAGCTTATGATTACAGGAAAAGTGTCAGCTTCTCCCAAAAATGCATATTTCGGGGATGGTGGTAATGGTTTGAGCTCGGGTTTAGGAGGTTTCTCCTCTTCATGAGGGATTTTCAGAGGTTCTATTATTCTCTCTGGTTCTTTCAGATCAGGCTGAGCATCTTTAAAGATATCCTCTAGCTTTGATTCGAGACTCTTAGTCATATTGACCTCTTTCACTAGAGAGTCAATAATATCAATTCTCATGCAGTCGTTTGGGGTGTCTGGATGCTGCATAGCTTCAACAACATTCAACTTAAACTCGTCCTCATTGACTCTCAGAGTTAATTCCCCTTTTTGGACGTCAATGAGGGTTTGTCCAGTTGCTAGGAAAGGTCTTCCTAGAATGAGAGTTGCACTCTTGTGCTCCTCCATTTCCAGCACCACAAAGTCAGTGGGAAAGGCAAATGGCCCAACCTTGACAATCATGTCTTCAATCATGCCTGATGGGTATTTAATAGAGCCATCAGCAAGTTGGAGACATATCCGGGTTGGTTTGACTTTTTCAGTCAAACCAAGCTTTTTGAAAGTGGATGCAGGTATTAGGTTGATACTTGCTCCAAGATCACATAGAGCTTTCTTGGTACAAGTACCCTCTAATGTGCATGGTATCATAAAGCTTCCGGGATCTTTAAGCGTTTCTGGTATGCTTTTCAGAATGACTGCACTGCATTCTTCAGTGAGGTAAACTTTTTCAGTTTCTCTCCAATCCTTCTTATGACTTAATATCTCTTTCATGAACTTAGCATAAGAGGGTATTTGCTCAAGTGCCTTTGCAAACGAAATCTTTATTTCAAAAGTCCTGAAATAGTCTACAAAGCGGGCAAATTGCTTATCTTGCTCCGCTTGGCAGAGTTTCTGAGGATAAGGCATCTTGGCTTTGTATTCCTCAACCTTAGTTGCTGCAGGTTGGGAAAGCCTTCTTAAAGGGGTTGCTATCAGCACTTGTATATGTCTGATCCCCCACTGGCGTTTAAATGCCAGGGATGGAAGCTGGATTAGCGTTGGATGCCAATTCCTTACCTGTTTCAGGCATTTGAACGCCAGAACTGAGCTTTCTTTGGGTGTTTAATGCCACTTCCTTGCCTGTTTGTGGCATTTGAATGCCAGAACTAAGCATGGGTTGGGCGTTTAACATCAGTCCTTCACCCTTTTCTAGTGTTTGAATGCTAGAATTATTCCTCTCTGGGCTCTTACTGTCCTCAGAGGGATTTTGGGTAGCAGTTTGTTCATTTCTTGGCTTCCTGCTGCCTTAAAAGTGAGGTATTTAATGTCTTCCCACTTCTTAATTGAACTGCTTGGCACTCTTCTGTTATTTGTTTTGATAACTGCTGTTCTGTTTGCTTCAACTGTACTTCCATGTTCATATTAGCCATTCTTGTGTCTTGTAGTATCTCCTTGAATTCGGCTAGCTGTTTTGTTAGAAAATCTAATTGCTTATTGAATTCAGTAACTTGTTCTGCAGGACTGAGTTCAGCGGTTACTGTTTTAGCTTCTTCTTTCAAGGAAGGTTCACTTCTTAGGTACAGATGCTGATTCCTGGCAACTGTATCAATGAGCTCTTGAGCTTCTTCAATTGTCTTTCTCATGTGTATAGATTCACCAGCTGAGTGGTCCAAAGACATCTGAGCTTTCTCTGTAAGCCCATAATAGAAAATGTCTAACTACACCCACTCTGAAAACATTTCAGAGGGGCATTTTCTTAGCATCTATTTGTATCTCTCTCAAGCATCATAAAGAGATTCATTATCTCCTTATTTGAAGCCTTGGATGGCCAGCCTTAGCTGTGTCATCCGTTTTGGAGGGAAATATTGATTCAGGAATTTTTTTGACAGTTGTTTCCATGTCCTTATGCTAGCCTTAGGTTGGTTATTTAACCACCTCTTAGCTTGGTCTTTTACAACAAATGGAAATAGTAATAATCTGTAGACATCCTGATCTACTTTCTTATCATGTACTGTGTCAGCAATTTGTAAAAATTGTGCCAGAAACTGTGTAGGTTCTTCCTGTAGAAGACCGGAATACTAGCAACTTTGCTGCACCATGATAATGAGCTAAGAATTCAAGTCAAAACTACTAACTTCGATGGAGGGTATATAGATACTACTCCCATATGAAGCAGTAGTGGGGTTAGCATATGACCCCAGAGTCCTTCTGGACTGTTCATTTCCACTTAGGTCCATGATGGAGAAATGGAGATGATGTGGATTTATTTTATTTATTTTATTATATAAGAAAAATAATTTTCAAAATAATAAAATGAAATAAAAAAAACTAAAATAAAAAATAGAAATAAAAAAATTTGAAAATATTTTATGAAGATTTTCGAAAAAGTGAGGAGAGAGAAAGTGGTTAGGATAATTTTGAAAAAGATGTGATTTTTTTAAAAATCTTAAAAGGATAAGATTTTGAAAAATTTTGAAATTGAAATCTGAATTTTTATGAAAAGTTTCGAAAAAAATTGTTTAAAAATAGTTAGAAAAAAATAATTTTTTTATTTTTGAAATTTTTTTATGAAAGAGAAAAACACACAAAAGACGCACGACTTAAAATTTTTAAATCCAATGCTCCTTGTTTTCGAAAATTTTGGAGGGAAAACACCAAGGCACACCAAACTTAATAATTTTAAGATCAAAGTACAAAGAAGACTCAAGAACACCTTGAAGACTCACAAGAACAACAAGAACAAAAGATAGAACACTAAACTTAAAATTTTTAGAAAACCACAATAAAATTTTTGAAAATTAAAGAAAAATTAACAAGAGAACACCAAACTTAAAGTTTGGCACAAGATTTAATTAAAGAAAAATTATTTTTGAAAAAGATTTTAAAAAGGAAAACTCAAAGGGGCAACTATTCCCAAGAAAATAGACACATTTAACAAATGCAAGGATTGAACAGATAAAAACTATTTTTTTATGACAAAAACACAAAGGACACCAAACTTAAAGCATGCAACTAGACTCAATGAAAAACTAATAATTAATAAAGAAAAATAATATTTTTGAAGAAAAATTTTTTTAAAAGGAATAATAAAAGATGCAATTCTACTGACTCTAAACCATAAAGACAAATTTTTCCTAATCTAAGCAACAAGATTCACCGTCAGTTGTTCAAACTCAAACAATCTCCGGCAACGGCACCAAAAACTTACACTAACCAGCAAGTGCACTGGGTCGTCCAAGTAATACCTTACGTGAGTAAGGGTCGATCCCACGGAGATTGTTGGCTTGAAGCAAGCTATGGTTATCTTATTATTCTTATTCAGGATACCAATAGGGTTCTTTAGTTTCAATTGTAAAAAGTGAAAGAGCATGAAATGAGTAATTGTTACGCAGTAATGGAGAGTGTGTTGGAGTTTTGGAGATGCTTTGTCTTCTGAATCTCTGCTTTTCTACTGTCATCTTCTTCACGCACGCAAGGTTCCTTCTATGGCAAGCTGTGTGTTGGTGGATCACCGTTGTCAATGGCTACCATCCGTCTTCTCAGTGAAAATGGTCCAAATGCGCTGTCACCGCACGACTAATCATCTGTCGGTTCTCGATCATGTCGGAATAGGATCTATTGATCCTTTTGCGTCTGTCACTACACCCAACACTCATGAGTTTGAAGCTCGTCACAGTCATCCAATCCCTGAATCCTAATCGGAATACCACAGACAAGGTTTAGACTTTCCGAATTCTCAAGGATGCTGCCAATGGATTCTAGCTTATACCACGAAGACTCTGATTAAGGAATCCAAGAGATACTCATTCAATCGAAGGTAGAACGAAGGTGGTTGTCAGGCACATGTTCATTGGTTGAGAATGGTAATGAGTGTAACGGATCATCACCTTCTTCATATTGAAGTGCGAATGAATATCTTAGATAGAAACAAGCGTGTTGAATAGAAAACAGAAATAATTGCATTAATTCATCGAGATGCTGCAGAGCTCCTCACCCCCAACAATGGAGTTTAGAGACTCATGCCGTCAGAGAATACAAAGTTCACATCTAAAATGTCATGAGGTACAAAATAAGTCTCTAAAAGTTGTTTAAATACTAAACTAGTAACTTAGGTTTACAGAAAATGAGTAAACTAAGATAGATAATGTAGAAATCCACTTCTGGGGCCCACTTGGTGTGTGCTGGGGCTGAGACTTGAGCTTCTCACGTGCCTGGGCTGTTTCTGGAGTTAAATGTCAGGTTGTAACCTGTTTCTGGCGTTTAACTCCAACTTGCAACCTGTTTCTGGCGTTCAACACCAGAATGCAACATGGAACTGGCGTTAAACGCCAGTTTACGTTGTTTATCTTCGAGAAAAGTATGGACTATTATATATTGCTGGAAAGCCCTAGATGTCTAATTTCCAACCCAATTGAGAGTGCACCAATCAGACTCCTGTAGATCCCAAAATGCCATTCCGAGTGCAGGGAGGTCAGAATCCAACAGCATCAGCAGTCCTTTTTAGCCTGAATCACATTTTTGCTCAGCTCCCTCAATTTCAGCCAGAAAATACCTGAAATAATAGAAAAACACACAAACTCATAGTAGAGTCCAGAAATATGAATTTTGCCTAAAAACTAATAAAAATATACTAAAAACTAACTAAAACATACTAAAAACTACATGAAATTACCGCCAAAAAGCGTATAAAATATCCGCTCATCAATTACTTTCTTCATTTATCCCAATTTGGAGTGACAGAGAGTTGGGGAAGAGGAAAAGAAATCATGATGCATGCAAGAGAAAATGAGTTACCTTTAACCTTTGCCTTAGCTTGATTTGGTTTGATTTTGCTGATTTGACCTCAACCTTTCTTGCCTAACCTTCTATTTCTTTCTTCTTCTGTGAATAGGTTAGGGACTAAGCACTCTCTCACTTCTGTGATTTTTGACCAAGAGAAAAAAAGTGAACATTGCTTTTGGTGAAAGCAAATGGAGGGATTTGCTTGTTAACGGGCTTGGATCGGATATCCATAAATCAACCCGTTTGATTTCTTTGCCTCAGCTGGTTTCATTGCTTTGAATCCTTTTGGGCTTCCTTTGTTTGTATAGCCCATCAGCCTTGTTTTTGTTTTCAATCAAATTGGGCTGCCTTAGTGTATTAATTTTTGCCTGCATTACTAAACCAAAATAATCAAAACTGAGTGGATAATTAACCCAATAATTCAATGTTTGTCATCATCAATTATGTTAGTTAATTTCTTAACTCAACAAAGTGAATTCACTGGGGGCAATTTCTGAGCTTTCCAGGCCCAAATCCAACTCATTTCTGAAGGTATTTGATGTAGAACTCAAGATGGGTCAAGAGGGGAGCAATTATATTAGGTTAGGAATCATGCTTTAGGTAGTTTCTAGAGAGACAAGCTCCCTCTTCTCTCTAGAATTAGGGTAGAATTAGGTTACATTTTTCTTAGATCTAGGTTTAATTTCTTGTTTTCTTCTAGTTTTCCTCTCAATTTATTGTTATTACATCTTTGCTCTTCTTAGTTCTCTTGTTAATTTTCCTTTTATGTCACTTTTATGTTGATGAACCCTTGTTGGATTTGGATTTTCTTTAATGCAATTTATGTTTCCATGTCTTTTATTACTTTCTTGAGTTGTTGGTGTTAATTTCTTGCATTGGGTAGTGGTAAAATTTACTATTCTTGCACTTTTATGATGCTTTCCTTTTATGCCTTCCAAGTATTGACAAAATGCTTGGTTGGATTTAGAGTAGTTTTTGAGCATTCTTGGCTTGGAAAGTGAAATTAGGTGCTCTTGAGTCATTAATACCCAATTTAGCTTGGTGATCTAGAGTTGTTAGTTAATATTGTTTTCATTAACTCTAATCTCTTGCTAGTTCAATTAGTGAGTTGATTAGGACATTTGGATTGAGATTAACTTGTCTTATTTGACTTTCTCTCAAGTGAAGATAACATTATACCTTCTTCCTATGTTGGAGATGAATCAATAGGATTAGCTCTTGTTAATCATTGTATGATAATTAATGACTAGGATAGAAAGCCTATATTATCAATCCTTGCCATGAGTGTCTCTTTTTATTAATTGCTTTCTTTAATTGTTTGCTTTATTTTCTTCTCAATTATATTCTTGCCCCTTTTATGCAAACCACCCCTTGGATACTGTTCATGCCCTGGGTCGAGCGGTACTACCCGGGCTGACTGACGATAAGTCGACCGACCTCTTCAGGTCTGGATTACCCGATCTCTTCACAAAGAGCTCGGCCAAATCGCCATAAGAGGCCCAAGCAGGCCCAAACGAAAGGACACAGCTCGAACCTAAAGGCGGCAAAGCCTAGAAAAAGATAATGCGGTTCTCCTTAAGGATAGGATGACTTCACTCAAAGATAAGATAAGATAACTATCTTATCTCCAGAAAGGTCACTCCACACTATTATAAATAACTGGAGCACCTAGGTATAACTGATACTCTGATTCTACTAAAAACCTGCCTAAAAGCATGTGCTAACTTAAGCATCCGAGTCTCTTGCAGGTACCACCACCCTCTGGTGACGAAGGATCAGTAGTACCGCCCAAGTCCAACAAGTCGAACACGACAGCTCTGACCACAACAGAAGATCTAGTCTGAGATCGACCTATAGTTTCAGGTAACCCTAGAAACATTGGCGCTGTTGCCGTGGAACCTGGAAGTCATCCCATCATCTTGGCGGACAACCTTGACAACGACCACGACTCTGATCTAGAGAACAGGATGCCGCATAAGAATGTGGACACCACACTAAAAGATGCATCTCCACCAAATAAAGACAAAAATTTGCCAAGTACAAAAATCATGGAGGCACTACAAGCTCAACAAAACCATCTCCAACAATTCGAAAAAGAAGCCGAGCATCAACAGGAAGCCGAGAGGGACCTTCAAAAAGAAACTAAGTGATGCTAAGAACTAGAGGATAAGCTCCTAAAGCTCGAGGCAGATCTAAAAACCAAAACCACTCAAATTGGTCACAGTCACAACCCCCACAAAGTTCCAAAGGTTTTCAAAGCGCCCAACATGACCCCATACGACGGTACCTCCGATCCAAGCCATCATCTCAGCAATTTCAAAAGTAGAATGTATCTCACCGACACCTCAGACACTATTTGATGCAAAGCCTTCCCGACTACCCTAACAAAGACGGCGATTAAGTGGTTCGACAACTTGCCTCCTTGGTCTATCACAATTTTTGATGACTTAGCCAAAAAGTCTCTTGCTAGGTTCTCCATCCAGAAGGACAAAGCCAAACACGGCCCGAGCCTATTAGGGATCAAGCAAGGAGATCGAGAGAGTCTTCGCAACTACATGGAAAGATTCAACAAAGCATGTCTGGACATACAAAGCCTACCAACAGAAGCAGCCATCATGGGTCTCATCAATGGGCTGCGAGAAAAGTATATCAAAGAAACACCCAACATCTTTAAATGAAGTGCAGGAACGGGCAGAAAAGTATATCAACATGGAAGAAAATTCTCGGCTTGGAGAGACCTCAAAACCCAGCTTCTTTTACTCCTCCCGGGATAAGGATAAAGAGTCTAAGAAGAGAGAAAATCAACACGGAAAGAAGCCTAAGAAATACCACAATTACACCCCTCTTCGGGTGTCTCTTGTGGATGTTTACCGAGAAGTATGCCACACCGAGAAGATTCACCCACCTTGTCCAATCAAATGTAAAAAAGGAGGAGAAATCGGACAGAATATTATGAATACCACCAAATCTATGGACATCCTACCAACGAGTGCTATGACTTAAAAAATGTCATAGAGAAATTGGTAAGAGAGGGACGACTAGATCGATATTTAGCTAACAAATTGGATGAGCCCAGAAAAAGAAGAAGGGACGAGGAGGTCGAACGAGCTGAACGACCACCTCACACCCTGGAGAGGCTCGTTCATATGATAAACGGAGGATTCGTAGGAGGGGGATCTCAAAGTCGTCTCGCAAAAGACACCTTAAAGAAGTATACCATGTCGAAAGAGGAAAAGGATCCCCCAACCTTCCTACTATTACTTTCACCCAAGAAGACGCGGTAGGCATCATCCCGGGACATGACAATTCCATGGTCATTACTATCATATTGGCCAACGCTAATCTCCACTGCACGCTGGTGGACCAAGGAAGCTCGGCGGATATCTTGTTTAAATCCGCCTTTGACAAACTCGGCCTACAGGAAAAAGAGCTCAGAGTATATCCGAACAGCTTGTTTGGACTAGGAGACACTCCAGTCGAACCGCTTGGATATATTTCACTACACACAACCTTCGGAAAGGGAACCCGATCAAGGACACTCAATGTAGACTACATTGTAGTCGATGTAAGCTCAGCCTACAATGCCCTGATAGGTCAGACAACACTGAATCAGCTTGCTGCAATAGTTTTAACTCCACGTTTAAGCATGAAGTTCCCAACTCCAGAAGGGATAGCCACGATAAAAGGAGACCAGAAAATTGCGCGACGCTGTTATAACAAAATTCTGAACCTTAGAGGCAAAGGAGAAGACATCAACACTATTGAACTCGGTGGAGTGCGAGGTCGGGAAGAACTTTGTCCACTACCTGAGGGCGACATAGAAAAAGTCCAGATCGGAGATGCCCAAGACAAAACAATAAATATTGGGGCAACCCTAAAGAAAGATGTAAAGGAGTCCTTAATACATTTCTTAAGGGATAATGTCGAACTCTTCGCATGGAAGGCCGCAGACATGCCGGGTATAGACCCCAAGCTAATGTGCCATAAATTGGCAGTATACCCAGGATCTCGCCCAGTACAGTAGAAGCGTAGGAAGCTCGGACCAGAAAGATCCCAAGATGTGGAAGAACAGGTATAAGCTCTACTAGAGGTAGGATTCATAAGAGAAGTCAAGTACCCACTATGGCTGGCCAACGTTGTCTTGGTGAAAAAGTCAAATGGGAAATGGCGGACGTGCACTGATTACACCAACCTCAAGAAAGCCTGTCCAAAGGATCCCTATCCACTCCCAAGCATAGACACTCTAGTGGACGCCTCCTCTGGATATAAATACCTTTCTTTCATGGATGCTTATTCGAGATATAATCAAATCCCAATGTATCCACCTGATCAAGAAAAGACCTCATTCCTAACCCCAAAAGTAAACTAATATTATGTGGTCATGCCATTCGAACTCAAAAACGCAGGAGCTACCTACCAAAGATTAATGAACAAAGTCTTTGCCGACCATATCAGGAAACTCATGGAGGTATATGTGGACGACATGTTGGTAAAAACACAAAGTGAGGAGTCATTACTATCCGACCTCGCCCAAGTGTTTGATACCATAAGAGAGCATGACATGTGACTTACCCCTGCAAAGTGCACCTTTGCAGTAGAAGCTGGCAAATTCATGGGTTCATGTTAACACAACGAGGAATTGAGGCAAATCTGGTTAAATACCGGGCTATACTCGACATGAAAAGTCCAACCTACGTCAAATGAGTACAACAGCTCAACGGAAGACTAGCAGCCTTGTCCAGGTTTCTAGCCGGATCGGCCATAAGATCTCTCCCCTTTTATGCCACACTAAAGAAGGGAAAGAGGTTTGAATGGACACCAGAGTGCGAGCAAGCCTTCCAAGATTTCAAAAGGTTCCTGGGAAAACTACCCATTCTTACCCGGCCACGGGAAGGAGAAGCACTCACATTATACCTTGCGGTCGGAAGTTAGGCAATAGCCTCAGCACTAGTCAGAGAAGATGGGAGTGGGAAACAACCCATCTACTTCATCAGCAAAGCCCTGCAAGGGGCCGAACTAAACTATCAAAAGATAGAAAAGTTCGCCTACGCTCTCATACTAACATCTCGACGACTTCACTCGTATTTTTAAGCTCACACCATCAAGGTCCAGACCAACCAACCCATAAAAGGCATTCTATAGAAGACAGACTTAGCTGGAAGAATTCTGCAGTGGGCAATCGAGCTATCTGAGTTTGATCTTCAATATGAAGCTCGGACGGCCATCAAGTCTCAGTATTTAGCCAATTTCATTGCTAAGTACACTGACACCCCAGGAACTCCTACAAAATGGAATCTCTACGTAGAAGGATCTTTAAAAAATTGGGAGTGGCGCAGGTGTGATAATAGAAAGTGATAAAGGAACTCAAATCGAACTTTCCTTAAAATTTGAATTCCCTGCTTCGAACAATCAAGCTGAATATGAGGCATTACTAGCCAGTTTAAGGCTGGCTAAGGAGGTTGGAGTCAAAAACTTTATCATTTTCAGCGATTCTCAAGTAGTCACTTCACAAATAGTGGGGAGCTACCAAGCTAAGGACCTTATCATGAAAAGGTACCTAGAGAAAACCAAGGAACAGCTCGGAAAACTTGAGGAATATAAGGTCTGCCATATACCTCGAGAACAGAATGCCTGAGCTGACGCACTCTCAAAATTAGCCAGCACCAAACCAGGGGACAATAATAGAAGCCTCGTCTAGGAAATATTGCAGAGCCCATCCATTTTGGAGGAAGAAAAGGTCCTAGCCATATCAGGACAGGATCAAGGATGGATGACCTCCATAATCAACTACCTCAAATCAGAGATACTCCCTACAGACAAAAAGGAGGCAAATAGGCTAAAACGGGAGGCACAATACTACACCATCATAAACAACATCCTATACAGGAGAGGGATTTCAACACCCCTGTTAAAATGTGTGCCGACCTCTAACACAAAGGAGGTTTTGGAAGAAGTACACAGTGGCATGTATGGCAATCACCTCGGAGCACGAGCTCTCTCCAAAAAAGTACTCCGAGCCAGGTTCTTTTGGCCGACCTTACAGAAAGAAGCAACCGAGTTCGTTAAAACATGCCCACCATGCAAAAAACATGCTAACTTCCACATCGCCCCACCAGAGGAGCTCATCTGCATAACATAACCTTGGCTATTCGCAAGATGGGGACTCGACCTCCTAGGACCCTTTCCCCAATGATCAGGACAAGTCAAGTTCCTTATTGTAGGGGTAGATTACTTTACAAAATAGATTGAGGCAGAGCCCCTAGCTAATGCCACTACTCAAAGAAGTCAGAAATTCTTATACATAAATATTGTTACAAGGTTTGGGGTTCTCCATTCCATGACCACAGATAATGGCACGTAATTCACAGATGCGGGTTTCAGGAAGTTGGTAACTGACTTGAAAATAAAGCACCAATTCACATCTGTAGAACACCCTCAGGCTAATGGACAAGCAGAAGCTGCCAACAAAGTCATACTAGCCGAGTTAAAATGAAGGCTACAGGACGCACATGGAGCATGGGCTGAAGAGCTCCCACAAGTCCTATGGGCATATCGGATAACTCCACACTCCACAACGAGGGAATCACCCTTTCGATTGGCTTATGGAATGGAGGCAATGATCCCTGTAAAAGTCGAAGAAGGATCCCCCAGAATGATCCACTACAACGAAGAAGTCAGACCAATCGACCAAAGCGACAAAAATTTCTAAAAAGTAATCCATAGAAAGAGGCCTGACGAGGTCTGAGTAAATATAGATTACTAGAAATAACTTATAAAGGACCGACTAAAAGAAGTTGGACCAGACTGATCAAAGCGACAAAGTTATAAAAAGTAATCCATAGAAAGAGGCCTGGCCAGCCCTGATTAAAAATGGATTACTAAAAATAACTCGAGAAGGATCGACAAAAGAAGTCGGACCAACAAAGGACGTGCGCTAGAAGGGACACAACTCGACCCAAAAAGCCACGACCTCACCTAAATCTGTTTAAAAGTGTTCTTGAGAATACTAAAAGAATAGTCGAGCAAAGTTAACCTTAAAAGGTCACTTCGACTTGGGCAGGAAAAAAGGAAATCAACAAAGAGGTCGGATAGCAAAACTCCAACACTCTAATGATTCCTTAAAATCCAGAAACATAAAGTCAACACATCAGACGAGCTGCTATAACGAAAAGTGGTAAAAACATAGAAGGCCACCTGAAAGGTGACCTCAAGAGTTCAAATAGTATTTTCCTAAATAGAGTTGCTAAGAGAAGCAACCAAAAGTGTCAAGATCAAAACCATAATTATAGAAAAAGGAGTTCAAAAGCCCACAGACCGGGCTATACAAAATACATCAAAGAAAAGTCATCAAGGGTCCAAATTCTCCTCAGTAGCGGCATCCTGAGTCGGTGAGGGAAGAATGACCCTTGTAGGAATTGCATCTACGGTCCCATTCTCCCGAGTTAGGATATGCACGTCGGGATCGCACTTGGGGTGGCCGACCTCAGTAGCTGGAGTGGAAGAAGTCGCAGAACCTTTGACTGGCGGCTTAGGGGGAGGACCTTCTTTATCATCTTCATCTGGGGCAGGGACGAGTTTACCATTCTCCACAGTATTGTCCAAACTGAAGAGAGTCAGGTCGAGCTCGGGAGTAAGAACTCAAACCTGAGCCTTTAGGTTCTCATAGGCATCAGTCACACTGCCCACGAGATGGCCCTGGAGCTCGGTATAATCAGCTTGAGCAGACTCCAACCTCTTCCTAGCCTCTAGCAGCTCGCCATAAGTACAGACATAGCTCTCCTTATGCTTCTGTGCCATCTCCTCGGCCAGAGTTGCAGCAGCAACGACAACAGTAGCCAGGGTCTTCTCATTTTCCAAATCTATCTCCAGCTTTGCCACCTTCGCATCAAGTTCATCCTTCAAACCTTTGCTCCTATCAAACTCCGACTTGGCCTCCTCTATAAAGGCCTTTGTTGCATGAACTGGAATGTCCTGAGCGGTCCGGAATAAGGCTGCTCCTATGTGTGCCATCTTAACATTACTTCGGGTAATAAAATCCAGAAGGTGAAGAATGGACACATCATTCATAGGAAGTCGGCCGTAAGGAGCGATTTAATTGTCAACAAACCCCACAGCATCAAAGTCGGGGGCAACCAAATCAAAGGGTTCAACAGTTTTCTGTCTTTTTGGTGGAGTACTGGCAGTACGAGAAGAGGTAGCAGCAGAAGTTGATTGGGGAGGATCAACCAAATGGACCTGAGGAGTAGGTATAACCTTCCTCGGCCCAGAACCGTCCGAGGTCGGCTTCTTAGGGGCAGATAGATGATTGGATTTTTGACAGTTTAGAATTTCACCAATGAAATCTCGTTGTAAAATATAGTTTCTAAACCAACAATAATCCTTTCATACAAAAGATTGTTTGTCACTAAAACAAACCCCTAAATTTATAAACCGAAGTATTCAAACCCTGAGTCGTTCTCCCTAGGAATTGTAATGAAGTGTCTTGTTATTGGTTGTGAGTTATTTTGGGGTTTTTTGAGATTTTAGACAAGAATTATAAATGACAAAGAAAATAAACTAACAACTAACAAAGCTCTTGGCAAGATATGAGAATTAAAAGTCCTATCCTAATTATCCTCCTCAATTGTGACCACAAATTGTTCATTGCTCCCACTTAGTTAACCTCTAACCATGGAGGAAAGTCAAGTAGATGAATCAATTTGATTCCTCAAGTCCTAATCAACTCCTAAAGGATAGACTAGCTTTAGAGGCGTTCAAATCAATTAGCAACTTCTAATTATCAATCAACAAAGGAATTAGATAACTCAAAAGTCACTAATTACTCAACCAAGACCAAGAGGAACAAAACCTACACTAAAACCCAACCAAGCATTTCATCAAACAGTTGGAAAGTACAAAAGAAAAGCATAGTAAATTAATAACAAGAATAGAATCTAACAACAATTATTGAAAATAATTAACAACAACAATCAAAAGAAACATATTTATTATGAATTACCTTGATTGAATTGAAAGAGAGTAGAAGAAACAAAAGTAGATCTACAACAAAAACACAAGAACAACATAAAAGAGATTACAACAAAAGAATAGAAGAAGAATAAATGTAACTACAAGGAATTGAGAAGATAGAAGCAGAAGAAGATGAATTAAAATCTAGATCTAAGAACTAAACCTAATCCTAATCCTAATCCTAGAGAGAAGTGAGAGCTTTTCTCTCTAAAACTAACTCTAAACTAATCCTAATGTGTGTGAATGATGGAATCCCCTTTTCTCTTCAATCATTGGCCTTAAATAGCAGTTTAGGCGCCAAAGTTGGTTGGAATTGGGCCCCAAAACTACTCAGAATTCGTTGGTTGTGAATTCATTAAAAAAATCATATATCAGCACCGACGCGTACGCGCACAGCACGCGTATGTGTCCATGGGCCATTTCGCAGGGTGCGCGTAAGCGCCAGGTGTGCGCGCGCGTCCATGGGCGAGTTCAACTCTTTGGCTTTTCATGATCTTCTCCACTTTGCATGCTTTCCTCTTCACTCTTTTGATTCATTCCTAGCCTTTTCAATCTAAAATCACTAACAAACACATCAAGGCATCTAGTGGAATCAAAGGGAGATTAAAATCATCAAGTTAAAGGCCTAAAAAGCATGTTTTCACATCTACGCACAAATAAGGAGACAATCACAAAACCATGCTAATTCATTGAATAAATGTGGGTAAAAGGTCATAAAATCCCTTAAAATCAATACAAGATAAACCCTACAAATGGGGTTTATCAACCTCCCCACACTTAAACCAAGCATGTCCTCATGCTTAAACCAAGAGTGAAGCAAAGGTATGGCATTGATTCAATGGAAGCTAACTAAATGCAATCTACCTATATGCAACTATCTAAATGAATGCAATTGCTTGGTCAAAATAAATCAGTTCCCAAGAAGTATATATGCACAAGGGCTAAGGACTAGCAAATCAAAGCTATTAAATATTTTTACAAACTTGCATGAAGAGTGATGATTGTAGGTGGAAACATGTAATTGAGCATCAAACCCTCACCGGATGTATTTGCACTCTATTCGCTCAAGTGTTTAGGGTTGATTCTCTCAATTCTCCCCTAATCATGCTTTCCAAGATTTGTTTTTCTTCTAACAATCAACATGTATTTCATGCATGCATACAAGTTTCATGAGGTCTTTTCATTGGTTGTAATGGGGTTAGGGTCAAGGTAGGCTGCATATATGGTTAAGTGAGCTTGATATTTGAATCTTTGTTAAGCTTAAACTTCCCACCTAACCTAGGACATCCTATACAATTTTAAAGCTAACCTAACTACCCATTCTTCTCACTTTTTCACATACTCATGTATCCCTTTTCATTTCACAACCCTTATGCATCGATCTTTATTGGACTTTACTTTGGGGCATTTTGTCCCCTTTTATTTCTTTCTTTTTTTCTTCTTTTTCTTTCTTTTTCTATTTTTTTCTTTTCTTTTCCATATTATTTTTCTTTATCTTTTCTTTTTCTTTTGCTTTTTCTCATTTTTCTTCCTTTCTATATACAAGAGCATCAATGGATAAGGTCTATACATTTGATCAATACATTAGTATGTACCCAATTTCCAATATTTTCAATAACAATACAAAATTACCCTTTTATTCCTCCAATGTTCCAAGATTCCCACACTTGAATGATACACACACTAGCCTAAACTAATCAAAGATCCAAATAAGAACATTTATTGTTTTTTCACTTTAGGGCTTGTATTGTGCTAAATTAAAGAACAAGTGGGTTAAGCGTAGGCTCAAATTGGCTAACAATGGATGATAAGAGGTAAGGCTATTTAGGTAAGTGAGCTAATGAAATGATGGCCTCAATCATATAAATGCATGAATATACAAAATAATGGACATAAAGTATCAAAAAAATCAAAGATTACAATCATAGAAAGAGAATAATGCACACAAAAAGGAAAAATAAGTGGTTATAAGATGTAACCACACCATTAGGCTCAAAACTCACAAGCTTGTGTTCTTAGCTCAAAACATGATCCACAAGATATATAATTCAAGCAAGTTCTATGAAAAAGTTTTCACTCAAATCAGTCAAGATGCCCTATAGATAGAAATCTTGAAAATTTTCATTATTTTGACTAAGCTTATTTTGTATATGTATGCAAAAATAAGAAAATGCAAGTAAAATCCTAAAAACCTAAGATGAAATGCAAAAGTGTTGGAATTAGAAATTTGTAACCCAAAATCGCCGATCGGTTGGATGACCTCCCCACACTTAAAAGTTTGCATCGTCCTCGGTGCACTCAAAGATGAGCAAGTGGGTACGGTGACTCTCCGGATTGCTACCTTCAGCTGGTAGGTCAACCGGTGCTGCGTGTTCTTAGTCTTGCTTCCATTTTCATTTTTGCTTGCAATGCATCATGCAAGAAAAACAAAAATATAACACCATAAGATGAGAAAACAAAAGCAAGGAAGCAAATATTGTTGGAATGAGGTACTAATCACTAGAATTGAGTGAGTGAATTAGTGTGACATTAATGACAAATAAGTGTGTGAATTCTAAATTGCGCCTTTCAGAACACACATTAGCATAAAAAGCTATGTCACAAAAGAAGCATGCACTTTACTCATTCTAGTATGCTTAAGATGCTTTAAGTGAACTTGTAAGATAAAACAAGCATTAAAGAAGCATGAAGGCATTCAAGCTATAAGCATATGGATGCATATGATCATGAAATACAATGCATTAAAGTAAATGCACACTATCCAGTATCAAGAGATTGCCTAATTAAGGGAAAGGATTGAAATTACATGGTGGCCAAATCATGCAATTCAAGAAGAGTTACAAGCTCGAAGGCAATTCTCATCACTTGGTATTCTTAAAAGGTAAGTATGAAAAAAACTCAAAATCAAGTAGCAAAATATAACCTCAACAATAGAATCCAACAAAGATTGTAAACATAATGATGTTAAGAAAACATCCCTTTTTAATACTCAGCAGCAATTAATGGTAAACAAGAATAACAATCCAACACTTACAATGAAAAAGAGAAAACTAAATGAAAATTAAACTAACTAACTAATCAACTAACTAACTAACTAATAACTAACTAAAATAAATGGTTATCAATGGTGTTTGGTAGTGTTGGATGAGGGGTAGAAGAAAGGAAGAAAAAAGGAGAAGGAAAGAAATGGAGAGAAGAGAAGAAAGGAAATGCCTGAAATAAGGGAATCCGCGCGTACGCACGCATGGCGCGCGCGAGCGGAATGGTGGTGCAATGGATGCGACGCGTACACGTGCAAAGTGCGTCCGCGTCGATGGATTATTCCGAGAGTGGTGCGTACGTGGCATGTGCGCAAACGCGCGGGTGGGTATGTGCGAAAGGCACAACGTTGGTGTAGCGTGGGCATAACTCTCTGGAAAATGCACCAGGAGAGCATGTGGCACTATCGGCACGCACGAGCACAGTGCGCTTGCGCGTCAATCCGTAAGTTGCCAAAAGGGCGCGTACGCGCTAGGTGTGCGTACGCGTGAATCAATTTGTGCCTTAGGCCCAATTTCTGCACAGTGCAGGCCTAACTCTCAGGTTTTTGGATGGAAGGTGGAACTTCTCAATCCACGTGTGCGCGTCATGTGCACAGCCGCATAGTTAGGCGAAAATTCTTGAGGCACGTGTACGCGTACAGTGTGCGTACGCGTGAATGGTGCACTGTTTTTCAAAAATATTCTATGTTTTTGCACCAATCCAAGCATTCCAAACCTCCAAACAGCTACCAAAACGCCATAAAACCTTATTTAACATATTATACTACCAATTAAACTCAACCAACTAATCTAAACATGAAATTAAACTAATTCTACCAATATTTACAAAAGAGAAAATGAAAGGATTTTACCATGGTGGGGTGTCTCCCACCTAGCACTTTTGTTTATTGTCTGTAAGTTGGACTTATGGGGAGCTCCTCTCAAGGTGGCTTATGCTTGTATTCATCTTGAAACTCCCACCAATGCTTGGTTCTCCATTGTACCCCAAGATTTCTTATGGATTGAGCCAAGTATTGATGGAGTTCTTCACAAGCTTGGGGCTCCCAAAGTTGATCCTCTTCTTGTAATACGGGATCCCACACTTTATTTTCACACCCGTCTTGAAGTTGATCATCATTATTAATCCATCCGGGTGGTAAGCAAGAGGAATTCTCAAGGTGATACCAAACTCTCCTTTTAGACCCATTCAAGTGAGCACTAGCCCAACCCTTGCATCTAAGCTTTGAAGTATCAACCAAGATGAGCCTTGATTTGCAACGCCAACCACTAAACGTTCTTCTCTTACGCTTTATCCCACAAATCATCCTAAGTTGACCATTCATTTCAAACAAACCATACTCAAGTGGGACAATAAAGCTAATAGAACCCACTCAAGTGAAGGAATATATGACAACCTAGGCAAAGAAGCTTCCAAATATCTTGATAAAGCGTACTCAACTCCCGTCCTTCTTTTTCTAAGGACTTCCACCTCTTCACAAGATTTTTCAAATTCAATGCTTTGTTCGTCAATTCCATCTAACTCTTCTCTATCGCTCAAATCATAAATGGGAGGACGAGAGAGATCTACCTCCACATCGCTTTCTATCTCATCAAGAGAAGTTCTTCAAATTCAAAGGATTCTTCACCACTAGGATTTGATGCTTGATCTTCATCACCAAGGGAACTCAATTCTTGCTCTACTCCTTCCAAGTCTTTATATGGGATATGCCTTAGAGGTTGTGCACGTTCCTCCTCAACAACAACTTCAATCTTCTTGGAGGGGTTTTCTTTAACTCTAGGTTCCCATGGGGGTTCCGCATCTCTTAAGTCTTCAACCACTTCTTCCTCATCTTCAATAGTCATAGGTTCCTCCAATTGTTCTAACATAAAGTAGCATTCCTCCTTTTCCACCGGAGTTTCCAATCTCTCGTTCATGCTATGCTCCTCTTTAGATTCTCCACATGTAGCCATGGAGCTCCTTGAGTGTCCAAAAGTTAGGATGCTAGCCGGTTTACCACCTCATCCAAGGTGATCATGAATTGTTGCACATCCCTTGTCATCTCCTCTTGTCCTTGAAGAAGAACACTAAGGGTTTCATCCATTAGAGGTTGGGGTGGATGGGAGGGATCATCATATTGGGGGAAGGGTTCATAATAGGAAGGTGGTTTATTATAATTAGGGTGTGGTGGTTCAACATTCTCCACTTTTTCCACTTATTGCACAACATGCTCCATGGTTGCTTGAAATTGATCCAATGCTTCATTGAGACGATCCCTTGACTCTTGTTCTGCTTGGATATCATGATTAGGATCATATGGCTCTTGGATCGATAGACATGAATATTCTTTCATGTGAGGTTGTGGTGGTAGGTAGAATTCATCTTGTGGTTGAAATTTTTCATATATTAGAGGTGGCTCATCTTGGTAATAATATGGAGGGGGTGGCTCTTGAAAATGTTGATGTTGGAGTGGTGGTGGCTCTATGTGTGGTTCATATGGCTCATAAGGTGGTTGGTATGAAGGATATGGATTAGGGTCATATGGAGGTGGTTGGTGAAAAGAGGCTTGTGAGTGTGGTTGGGGGCTATGTTGAGGATATGGCTCATAGGTATATGGTGGTGGTTCTTGAAAGATATAAGGAGATTCACCATAGCCATTAGATTGATATGCATCATAGAATGGCTCTTCTTCATAGTGCATTGGTGGAGGTTGTTGCCATGAAGATTGGTCATATACATATGGCTCCTCCCACCTTTGGTTGTCCCATCCTTGATACACATCTTCATTGTATCTCCCATTTCCTACAACATAATTATAGCCAAGCTCATAGCCAAAGTGAGAATCCATGATAGCAAGAGAAAAGGAAAATAAAATCAAATGAAAAACAAGGAAAACCAAATCCAAAGACTAGAAAATACTAACAAAAAGCAAAAATCAAGCTATTCACAATATTCACATATATACAATAACCAATAACACAACACCATTGCAATTTCCCCGGCAACGGCGCCATTTTGATGATTGGATTTTTGATGGTTTAGAATTTCACAAATGAATTCTCGTTGCAAGTATAGTTCCTAAACTAAACAATAATCGTTCCATACAAAAAGTTATTTGTCACAAGTACAAACCCCTAAAATCTATAAACCGAAGTATTTAAACCTCGGGTCGTCTCTCAAAGGACTTGCAGGGTAATGTTCTTGTTATTGGTTGTTTATTTTGGGGTTTTGAATGAGAAACATGAAAAGTAAATGGAAATGAAGTTTTATTAACAAAAAAAAGCCTTGGCAAAGGTTGATGGTCAAGGACCTATATCATTATCACTAACCACAATTATGATAGTTGCAAGGATCAATCCCACTAAGTCATCCTCTAATAAATAGCAAAGGAAAGTCAAGTGAGTTGTATTGATCCAAGTCCATAAATCCTAGTTTCCAATAATTGAATCAATGAAGGCTAGAGTCAATGGCTATCAACTATCAATCACTTGGATATTAGTAACTCAAGAGTTTCTAAGTTATCTTCCCAAGCCAAGAACATAAAATTCTACTCTAACATCCTCCCAAGCATTTCATCAAACACTTGGAAGGTACAAAAGAAAAGTATAGTAAATCACAACAAGAATGAATTCTAACTACAATTGAATGCAAAGGATTAACAACAACAATCAAGGAAATCACAATTATCATGAATTACCTCAAATTGTATTATTGAAAGAAAACAAGAGAACAAAGATCTATCCACAACAAAGTGAAGAATTACAATGATTAAAGTACAAAACTAGAGAGAGGGAGAAGAGAGCAGTAAGAATTGATAAAGGAATAGTAAATCAAAGCATGAATTAAACCTAAATCTAAGAGGAGAGATTAACCTAAACCTAATCCTAATTCTAGAGAGAAGTGAGAGCTTCTCTCTCTAGAAACTATCTCTAAACTAATCCTAATGTGTATGAATGAACTAAAAATTGCTAGAATGCAAAGTGATAGAATGTGTTGCCTCCCCCTTCAATCCTTGGTCCTTTAAAGCACTTTCGCGCCAAAATTGGTTGTAACTGGGCCCCACAGCTTCCCAAAAATCACTGGGCACATTTTCTATTTAAAAATCATGTGCGGCCTTCGGCGCTGACACGCACGGTACGCGTACGCGTCCCTGGCCGATTTCACAATGTGCGCGTGAGCGCCTTGTGCGCGTGCGCGTCCTTGGCCGAGATCAATTCTTTGGCTTTTTGTGCTTCTCTCCACTTGCATGCTTCCTTCCTTGCTCCTTTGATCCATGCCTAGCCTATTTTAACCTGAGATTACTAGCAAACACATCAAGGCATCTTATGGAATCAAGGATGAATTAAAATTACCAAATTAAAGGCTTAAAAAGCATGTTTTTACATTCAAGCACAAATACGGGAGAGATTACGAAATCATGCTAATTCATTGGCTAAATGTGAGAAAAGATTAGCAAAATACTCTAAATTCAACACAAGATAAACCCTAAAAATGGGGTTTATCAACCTTCACACACTTAAACCTTAGCATGTCCTCATGCTAAAATAAGAATGAACTGAGGGGTATGACATTTATTAAATGCAACTAAGCTACATGAACCTATCTAAATGCAACTACCTAAAGTGAATGAAAATGCTTGGTCAAAATAAATCAATTCCCAAGAAAACATGTGTAAGCACAAGAGCTAGAGCAATAGGAACCAAGTCCAAACCACAATTGCATTGGATTATCAAAAGAATTATAAACTTGCAAGAATATAGGTGACAAGGGTGAACACATGTAATTGAGCTATGGAACCCTCACCGGATGTGTATCCGCTCTTTTCACTCAAGTGTTTAAGGGTTAATTCACTCAATTCTCTCCTAATCATATTTTTCCAAGATTTGATCTTCTTCTAACAATCAACACTTAATCCATGCATGCATACATTCATCATGAGGTTTTTCATAGGTTGTAATAGGGCTAGTCAAGGTAGGATCATATATGGATAAGTGGACTAGAATTTAGACCTTTGATGAGCTTAAACTTTCCCACCTAACCTATATAATGACCTATATAATTGAATTCTAACCTAACTACCCATCTTTCACTTTTCTACATGCTCATGCATTTTCTTTTCATTTCACAACACTTATGCATTGATCTCTTAGTGAGCTTTGCTTTGGGGCATTTTGTCCCCTTTTATTGCTTTCCCTTTTTTTCTTGTTTCTTTCTTTTCTATTTTTGTTTCTTTTCTTCTTCATATAATAACATTTTTTTCTTTTTCTTTTTCTTTCATTTTTTTCTCATTATTTTTTTTCTTTTTCAAGAATATCAATGCATAAGGTCTTACATTTAATCAAAACATGAGCATACACCCAATTCCCAAATATAGAAATTCAAAATATCCTTTTTATCCCAACCAATGTTCCCAAATCTCCCCAAACTTGAATAATAGACATTCTCACTAGCCTAAGCCAATCAAAGATCCAAACAAGGGACTTTTAATGTTTTCCGCTTTAAGGCTTGTAATGTGCTAAAATAAAGAATAATTGGGTAAGCATAGGCTCAAACTTGGTTGCAATGGATGGTAAAAGGTAAGTTATTTGGTTAAGTGAGCTAATGAAATAATGGCCTCAATCATATAAATGCATGAATACAATGAATAATTGGACATATAGAATTGGGCAAATCTAGGATCACAATCATAGAAAGAGAACAATTGCACACAAGAAGGGAAATAAATGGTTATAAAATGTAACCACATCAATAGGCTCAAGTCTCACAAGCTTGTGTTCTTTAGCTCAATACATGCTTTACAAAATATAGAATTCAAGCAAGTTTCACAAAATTTTTCCAATCAATTGGGTTGTGCTCTCTAGATGGATTCCTTGGAAAAATCTCATCATTTTGACTAAGCATTGTTGTGATTAAGAAATTCTAAAAATTCCTTAGTTTACCCTTTCCTTTTTCAATCAAAAACAATTTTCTTATGCAAAAAGGGTGAACTAGGTCTTGACAATTCCAAAATAATTTTTAATCACAACCACAAGCTAAAAAGATAACTATATAAAGAAAAATCCAACTAAAAGTATGAAATCTCGCATCCAAAATATCTAATAATCCAAAATGACAAAATATGCAACAACTAAGGTAAAAGTATCCAAAATATCCAAACTGACCAATATATACAATAATGCGCAAAATAAAATAGCTAGGTAGCATAACTAGGAAATAGCCAAAATGTTCACCGGTCCTCTAATGGTGCCAACGGCAACCTCCCCACACTTAAGATCAAGCATCGTCCCCGATGCTAAGATGTAGTCTCTGTAGTGATATATGTCTCTGGTTGTACATCCTGCTGAGCTGGCTCCTCAACATCCTCCTCCTCCTGATCCTGCTCATCAGAGGTTGGAGAATCCGGGAGCGGAGGTAGCTCAATACCCTGTGAGATAAACAATTGGTCAATCCGATCCAAGCGACGCATGAGCTGGCGCTTGCTGCACTTCATGAACCAGAAAAGACGCTGAACCAGTAAGTATGTCAGCTCAGGTGCTGGCAGTGGTGACAAATGGGCTGCGACTGAAGAAGGGGCTGTAGAAGAGGATGGAGCTGCTACTGTGGAGGGTGAAGGTCTAGCTGCCTCCACAACCACTCTAGCCCTAGAATGGCGTCTAGCCAGGGGCTTCTCGTGCACCCAACCACCCCAAGGAATAGTAACCTCGTTGTCATCGTCGTCTGGGGGTGGTGGTGTCACATCATCATCCTGCCAAGGAACCTCGGCTAGTGCAGCCATGCTGGTGACCAGTGTAGGAAATGGGAGTAGGCCACGAATGTGTGCTCGCCACATGCTCTGCCAGATCAACCGAGAAAAATATACCTCCTTGTCCTCCATGACATAGCCAATCAGAACTAACATCTCCATCGGGATCTCAGAAAAGTGAGTGGTGGGCAGGACATAGTGGGCAAATATCATCTGCCAAGTCTTGGCCTCTCTAGTCAAATGAGCGAAAAGCATTGATAAACCACTATTTTATGGTTTACATTGTGTATAATTATGTGGTTTTATCATGATCCTTACCCACTTATTCATTAATTTAGCATGCATTTACATTTCCTTCCTGGAATTATTACATGCTTGAAAACTGCTTCCTAGAGACTTTTTATTATGCATTTTAGTTCTCCTTTATCCCATTCGATGCCGTGATTTGTGTGTTAAGTGTTTCAGGCTTTATAGGGCATGGATGAGTTGGAGATTGGAAGGGAAGCCAGCAACAATGGAAGGAACAAAAGAAATTAAGGAGACAACCAGCGAGAAGTGACGCGGCCGCATGGCTCATGCGTTCGCACGGAAGAGGAGAAATCGCAGTGATGCGGTCGCATGGCTCATGCGACCGCGTGGAAAGGAAAAGTACAAGTGATGCGGAGGCGTGGATGACGCGAACGCGTGGCACGAAAAAATGCGAATGACGCGTCCGCGTAGACGACGCGATCGCGTGACATGCGCGATCTGCATAATCTGCAGATTTCGTTGGGAGCGGTTTTGGGCCCTGTTTTAACCCAGTTCTCGGCCCTGAACAGCAGACTAGAGCCAGAGAACATGCAGAAATGAGGGACAACATTCATTTTATACAGTTTTAAGTTTTTAGATATAGTTTTTACTCCTCCTCTAGGTTTTTTCTCTACACAATTGATACTTTTAGGATATTATATTTCTACTACTTTTGCATTGGGATATTGAGAAGAGTTATTTCCTCATCAAGATTTCGTCATTCTAGTTCGTTCTCTTAACTTGGTTTATTTCTTCCATATTCTTTGCCTTGTTCAATTTTGTCATTGGAATACTTTTATGATTATTTAATACAAGAATTATTTCTTTCATTTTAATCCATTTTACCTTCCAATAATCATGTCTTCTTTTGATTCCCTTTCATATGTTATGGTTTTATTATTTACAATGAGTGAGTAGTTCCCTAACTTGATGGAGAGTTGATTGAAAGGAACCAATTGAGTTGGAAGGCTTGAAAGAAAGATTGTAATTGGGTTTACTGTCGGACTGCCTTCTAGTCACTAACATCAATCCCTTTTAATTAAGTGGGTTGCAAATTGCGAACAGACGTAGCATTCCAACGTATTTGACTTTCCTTTGCCTAGTAAGGGATAACCAAACAGAATAACTTTTAATTATCAATTAATCTTGAGAGTACTCCAACTATAATAGGAATTCCAACTAAACAACTCCCAGTCAAGGCTTTTATTTACATTGTTTAAATTCATCAATTTAATTTTCTGTTATTCAACTCAACCCTTTTTGAAAATATCTGATTGATAAAATAGCACACCTTTCTGCAACTCGTTGGGAGATGACCTGGGATTCATACTCCCAGTATTTAAAATTTGAATTTCTATGACATATTTTTAAATTGATAAGTGGATTTCCGGTGAGTTAAGAACTATACTTGCAACGTACACATTTTCATAATTTTTAATTCACCAATTTTCGCTGCATCAAGCATCCTTTTAGGCTTTGTGTACCCATGGGGCATCAGGTGTGGCAATCACGCGTTTAAGTGCCTCATAGTTGAAGGTCATGCATTGGATAGCTGTTTCTGCCTGCTGATGAGCGCAGGTGTCATCAGTAAGGTGTCAGCACTGCAATGCCTCCTCAATAGCAGCCTCAGTAATCATAATCTCTCTACCTCTTAGCTGTACTGAATCAAGAGCAGCACGGAAGAAGTTGCAATAGAACTCTTTGACCCATGAGATGTTGATGTTTCCCAGATCCCTATCAACAAAATCCAAACCCAACTCTAGAATGCGGCTGTTGATGGCGCGTCTCACATCATTGGGGAGAACTAGTCTCTTTTCAATGTTCAATTTCTTCTTCTGATAATTGGGAAGGCGAAGCTCACAGTAAAGGTTGGGAAATTTGGTTGGTCAGTGGAAGGTAGCAACTGATTTTCCTTATCTATTTCACTCAGCGGATTCTTAACATAATTGGTATAGGGAGAAGGGGTAGAAGTCTTAGAGTGTTTCCTCTTCTTGGAGGTAGTGGCTATGGCTTTCCCTTTGTCTGACATCTTGAAAAATAGGATAGAATAGAATATAAGCAATTAAGCAAGTAGCATGAAGCAAGTAAAACATGTTCAGGATGTAAGATGAATGACAAATAGGCAAATGGTGAACTAAAATAGAAAACTTGGATAGCAAGTAAGCATAGAAAATGGAAGCATAATCCAAGAATTCAAAATTTCAACCAATGCAACATAACGCTCAAAGAATAGGCATATTCATCAATCATACTCTAAAAGAATGGTTAAAGGTTTAAGCGTAATTAAAAGTGAACTTAGTAAGTTAAAGACGTTAGAGAGTTAGGAAGATGAAGTTAGAGGATTAGTGGTATAGTGGAGAATTGCCTAATGAAAAGAAATATGCAAATTGCGCACAACAATTATGTTCACCATCATGAGAGTATGGAATTCTCAAAAATGCATGAAAATGACTTGCAATAGTTGGTGTTACAAGCGATAAAATGCAATTGTGCAACTATGAGAAGTTGAAAACTAAGTTGAGTTAAAAAGAAGTTGCACAATCAAAGCATACCAACTATTGTAAGGAAGTGAGCATAATGTAAGGAGGTTGCATGTCATGGTTTAACAAAAATGTAGGCAACTCCTTAAGTTCACTTGGGTGATGCCAATTGTGGGAATTAACATAAGAATGGAAATGTTGTCCCAAAAGTCCCGGGTATTGAACTTGGTAAGTTATGAAAAGCTCAGTTTGAAAGTGCCAAGTTCAATTCCGAAACCGATATTTGAAAGTGAAACAGTTTTATCAAAAATTGGGCAGCATTCCGGCTTAAAATTGGACATTCCCGAATAGCAAAACGAACAAGAAATAAGCTCAACAACACCATTCAAATATCAATCACATAATCAAGCAAGCATAGCAGCAGGATAGGTATATCATGGTAAAGCATAATCAAACCACTCAGCAGCAAACAATATGTACAGATGCAGGTAAACAAATACGGCGCACTTATCAGGTCTAGAATCCTCTATCCAGAACCTAGCTACCTAACAGTAGTTATTTCTATCTAACCTAACAATCAAAATCAAAATCAAACTAAGTAACAAAATCTAACACTAACTAATAACAGCAATACTAAGGAAATAGAGCAGAGTTTGGAGTAGAGGCTGGTAACCTGGAATGGAGGGCAGAGCTGGGCTTTGGAACTAGGGAGTGGATAGGGAAACGAGAGAGGGACAGAGGTGGTGTACGGCTAGGAGGGGTGGTAGTTGGTGACGGTCGCGGCGGTATTGGGAAACAGAGGAGGAGGGCAGCGAAGTAGCAGAGGCAGAGAGGGGCGGAGCACGACAGAAGCGACCGGGTGGTGTGTGAGAAGAGGGTAGAAGGGTGATGGTGAGGGTGGCCGATTCGCCGGCGGTGACAGTAGTGGCACAGTGGTCACTGGCGGAAAGAGAGAGGATGTATAAGAGAGAGTTAAACAGAGCGGGTGAGGAGATGATAGAGAAAATGTTGGTGAGAGGAGTGGTGACCGCGGCGGTGCGGTAGAGAAGGGGTGGCTATGGAGGAGAGGGGGAAAAGTTGGGAGAGTCGAGAGCCGTTGAAGAAGAAAAGTGGTTCTGCGCGAGTGTTCATTGCGCCCTAGGGTTATCCCTCTTTTCGAATCGACGCGGGCGCGCACAGCGCGTGTCCGCGTGCTTTGACGAATTTGGAAAATGACGCGTGCGTGCCTTGAGCGCTTACGCGTGGGTGGTGGGAATTGGTAAGGGTGCATGCACGTATGGTGCATGCACGCGTGCTAGGAGTTGGGCTGGAGGCATAATGCTGGCCCAGAGTTGGCATAACTCTCTGGAATTCAGCCTAAAGGCTGCATTAGTGGATTGGTGCGTCCACGGCATGTGCGCGAGCGCACGCAATTTCTTATAGACTCATGAGCGCGCAGGCGCGCAGTACGCGTCCGCGCGATAGAGGTTGGGTCAGAGGCTTAATGTTGGCCCAGCGCCAGCATAACTCTCGGGAGGGGAGTATGGGATGTTGGATCAGCATGGTGATGCGTGCGCGGCAAGTGCTCTTTCGCGTGCATGGCTCTCTATGTGCATGGACGCGCGCGCGGCATGTGCGCGTCGACGTCTTGCGAGTTGGTTTAAAAGCCTAATACTCGCATAGGGGAGGCCCAACTCTCTGGAGTTCAGTATGGTGATGCATCCGCTCATGGACGCGTGCGCGTACTGCGTGCGCGCGCGTCCGACTCCCTTTTTTTTGCTAACAAACAGAAAAATGCCCAAGGGTTCCCTATAACGCCTACAACTCTTTATTCAATCAAAAATCATACAGTTCACAAAAATGCAATTTGATTTTAGGATTTATTCATCAACTAATAAGCACAACATACATGTTAAAATGCTAACAATCAATTTATTCAGGCAACTAGAATGAAATGGAAAACTACCTACAATGGTAACTCAAGTCACTTATTAATGAAATCTACAAGAGAGTGGAAAGAGTATACCATGGTGGGGTGTCTCCCACGTAGCACTTTTAGTTAAAGTCCTTAAGTTGGACATTTGGGAAGCTCATTGTCATGGCGGCTTATGCTTGTACTCATCCTTGAACCTCCAAGGATCTTTACTTCTCAATTGGTTGATAGAATTTCCAACCATATTCACCAAGCTTGGGTTGAGTTCCACCCAAGATATGAGTCCCCATGGTTGGTCTTCTGATGAGCGGATAGTTTATACGTTTTTTGGCATTGTTTTTAGGTAGTTTTTAGTATGATCTAGCTACTTTTAGGGATGTTTTCATTAGTTTTTATGCTAAATTCACATTTCTGGACTTTACTATGAGTTTGTGTATTTTTCTGTGATTTTAGGTAATTTCTGGCTAAAATTGAAGGACCTGAGCAAAACTCTGATAAAAGGCTGACAAAGGACTGCTGATGCTGTTGGATTCTGACCTCCCTGCACTCGAAATGGATTTTCTGGAGCTAAAGAACTCTAAATGGCACGATCTCAACGGCGTTGGAAAGTAGACATCCAGAGCTTTCCAGAAATATATAATAGTTCATACTTTATTCGAGATTAGATAACGTAAACTGGCGCTCAACGCTAGTTCCATGCTGCATTCTGGAGTCAAACGCCAGAAACGCGTCACGAACCAGAGTTGAATGCAAAAAACACGTTACAACTTGATGTTCAACTCCAAAAGAAGCCTTTGCACGTGTAAAGCTCAAGCTCAGCCCAAGCACACACCAAGTGGGCCCCGGAAGTTGATTTCTGCATCAATTACTTACTTCTGTAAACTCTAGTAGCTAGTCTAGTATAAATAGGACATTTTATTGTATTAGACATCTTTGGTCTCGGTTTTATTCCATTATTCATCTTAGGAGACTATTGATCATTCATGGGGGCTGGCCATTCGGCCATGCCTGGACCACCATCACTTATGTATTTTCAACGGTGGAGTTTCTACACACCATAGATTAAGGGTGTGGAGCTTTGCTGTACCTCGAGTTTCAATGCAATTACTACTATTTTCTATTCAATTCGACTTATTCTTATTCTAAGATATTTGTTGCACTTCAACATGATGAATGTGATGATCCGTGACACTCATTATCATTCTCACCTATGAACGCGTGACTGACAACCACTTCTGTTCTACCTTAGACCAGGCGCATATCTCTTGGATTCCTTAATCAGAAACTTCGTGGTATAAGCTAGAATTGATGGCGGCATTCATGAGAATCCGGAAAGTCTAAACCTTGTATGTGGTATTTCGAGTAGGATTCAGGGATTGAATGACTGTGACGAGCTTCAAACTCGCGATTGTTGGGCGTGATGACAAACGCAAAAGAATCAAGGGATTCTATTCCGACATGATCAAGAACCGACAGATGATTAGCCGTGCTGTGACAGAGCATTTGGACCATTTTCACTGAGAGGATGGGATGTAGCCATTGACAACGGTGATGCCCTACATATAGCTTGCCATGGAAGGGAGTAAGAAGGATTGGAAGAAGGCAGTAGGAAAGCAGAGATTCAAAAGGAGCATAGCATCTTCATACGCTATCTGAAATTCCCACCATTGAATTAAATAAGTATCTCTATTTTATTTTCTGTTTATTTATTATTATTATTCGAAAACTCCATAACCATTTATCATCCGCCTAACTGAGATTTACAAGATGACCATAGCTTGCTTCATACCAACAATCTCCGTGGGATCGACCCTTACTCACGTAAGGTTTATTACTTGGATGACCCAGTGCACTTGCTGGTTAGTTGTGTGAGGCTGTGAAGAAAGTGCTAAGTTATAAATGCGCATACCAAGTTGAAGCCATTATTAGAGATCACAATTTCGCCCACCAAGTTTTTGGTGCCGTTGCCGAGGATTGTTCGAGTTTGGACAACTGACGGTTCATCTTGTTGCTCAGATTAGGTAATTTTCTTTTCATTTATTTTCAAAAAAAATATTTTTTATTTAAAAATAAATCATTCTATGGCTTCAGAATTTTTAAGAATGAATTCTAGAGTTTCATACTAACATGTTGAAGCCTGGCTGGCTGTAAAGCCATGTTTAATTCTTTTGGACTGAGGCTTCCAATCATCAGCATAAAGGCAAGTTAATTGAAATATCAGCTGTTGTATGTCTAATTTATATCCTAAAGCTGGCTAGCTATTAAGCCATGTCCAACCCTTGGATTGGAGCTTTAGGCTAACATTGAAAGATTCCTGGAATTCTTATTAAAATTTTTGAATTTCTTATTTTCTTTTTCCTATATGTTTTTTGAAAAAATATAAAGAAAATACAAAAAAAATCATAAAATCATAAAAACCAAAAATATTTTGTGTTTCTTGTTTGAGTCTTGTGCCATGTTTTAACTTTGGTGTCAATTGCATATTCATCTTGTTCTTGCATTTTTCGAAAATTCATGCATTCATATTGTTCTTCATTATCTTCAAGTTGTTCTTGGTAAGTCTTCTTATTTGATCTTGATGTTTTCTTGTCTTGTTTCTTTTGTTGTTTTTCATGTGCATTTTTGCATTCATATTGTCTAAGCATTAAAAATTTTCTAAGTTTGGTGTCTTGCATGTTTTCCTTCTTGAAAATTTTTCAAAAATAAGTCTTGATGTTCATCTTGATCTTCAAGGTGTTCTTGGTGTTCATCTTGACATTCATAGAGTTCTTGCATGCATCATGTGTTTTGATTCATAATTTTCATGTTGTGAGTCATGTTTGTTGTTTTTCTCTCTCATCATTAAAAATTTAAAAATAAAAAAATATCTTTTTCTTATTTTTCTCAAAATTTCGAAAATTTGAGTTGACTTAGTCAAAAATTTTTAAAACTTAGCTATTTCTTATAAGTCAAGTCAAATTTTCAATTTTAAAAATCTTATCTTTTCAAAACTTTTTCAAAAATCAATTCTTTTTCATTTTTTTCTTACTATTCTTCGAAAATTTTAATTTAATTTTTCAAAATCTTTTTCTAATTTTATCTTTATTTTCGAAAACTATACTAACAATTAATATGATTAATTCAAAAATTTAAAGTTTATTACTTTCTTGTTAAGAAAGGTTCAATCTTTAAATTCTAGAATCTTATCTATTAGTTTCTTGTTAGTCAAGTAATTAATTTTAATTTTAAAAATTAAATCTTTTCCAACCATATCTTTTTAATCATATCTTTTTATCATATCTTTTTCAAAATTTTATCTTTTTCAAAAATTTGATTTCAAAATATCTTCTTATCTTCTTATCTTTACAAATTTGATTTTCAAATCTTTTTCAACTAACTAATTGACTTTTTGTTTGTTTCTTATCTTTTTCAAAACCACCTTACTACTTTTTCCTCTCTAATTTTTGAAAATTTCTCCTTCCTTTTCAAAATTCTTTAATTAATTAATTGTTTTAAGTTTTAGTTTTAATTTTATTTCACCTTTAATTTTCGAAAATCATTAACTCCTTTTCAAAAATTACTTTCGAAAACTTCTCTCTCTCATCTTATTCTATTTATTTATTCATTTACTAACACTTCTCTTCATCTCAAATCTCTGCCCGTATCCTCACCCTTGTGTTTGGATTATTCATTCTTCTCCACTCTTATTCCCTTTCTTCTTCTACTAACATAAAGGAATCTCTATACTGTGACATAGAGGATTCCTCTTCTTTTTCTGTTCTCTTCTTTCTCATATGAGCCGAAACAAGGAAAAAGGCATTCTTGTTGAAGCTGACCCTGAACCTGAAAGGACTCTGAAGAAGAAACTAAGAGAAGCTAAATTACAACAATCCAGAGACAACCTTGTTGAAATTTTCGAACAAGAAAAGGATATGGCAGCCGAACCCAAGAACAATAATGCAAGAAGGATGCTTGGTGATTATACTGCACCTACGTCCAAGTTTGATGGAAGAAGCATCTCAATTCCTGCCATTGGAGCAAATAATTTTGAGCTGAAACCTCAATTAGTTGCTTTAATGCAACATAACTACAAGTTTCATGGACTTCCATCAGAAGATTCCTACCAATTTTTAACTGAGTTCTTGCAGATCTGTGAGACTGTTAAGACTAATGGAGTAGATCCTGAAGTCTACAGGCTCATGGTTTTTCCTTTTGCTGTAAGAGACAGAGCTAGAACATGGTTGGACTCACAACCTAAGGATAGCCTGGACTCCTGGGATAAGCTGGTCATGGCCTTCTTGGCTAAGTTCTTTCCCCCTCAAAAGCTGAGCAAGCTTAGAGTGGATGTTCAGACCTTCAAGCAAAAAGATGGTGAATCCCTCTATGAAGCTTGGGAAAGATACAAGCAGATGACCAAAAGGTGTCCTTCTGACATGTTTTCAGAATGGACCATGATAGATATATTCTACTATGGTCTATCTGAGTTCTCTAAGATGTCATTGGACCATTCTGCAGGTGGATCCATTCACCTAAAGAAGACGCCTGCAGAGGCTCAAGAACTTATTGACATGGTTGCAAATAACTAGTTCATGTACACTTCTGAGAGGAATTCCGTGAATAATGGGACGCCTCAGGGGAACGGAGTTCTTGAAATTGATGCTCTGAATGCCATTTTGGCTCAGAACAAAATGTTGACTCAGCAAGTCAACATGATTTCTCAAAGTCTGAATGGATGGCAAAATGCATCCTATAGTACTAAAGAGGCATCTTCTGAAGAAGAAGCTTATGATCCTGAGAACCCTGTAATAGCAGAGGTAAATTACATGGGTGAACCTTTTGGTAACACCTATAATTCATCATGGAGAAATCATCCAAATTTTTCATGGAAGGATCAACAAAAGCCTCAACAAGGCTTTAATAATGGTGGAAGAAATAGGCTCAGGAATATCAAGCCTTATCCATCATCTTCTCAGCAACAGACAGAGAATTCTGAGTAGAGCACCTCTAATTTAGCAAATTTAGTCTCTGATCTGTTTAAGGCCACTTTAAGTTTCATGAGTGAGACAAGGTCCTCCATCAGAAATTTAGAGGCACAAGTGGGCCAGCTGAGTAAGAAAGTAACTGAAACTCCTCATAGTACTCTCCCAAGCAATACTAAAGAGAATCCAAAAAGAGAGTGCAAGGCCATAGACATAATCAACATGGCCGAACCTAGGGAGGAAGGAGAGGACATGAATCCCAATGAGGAAGACCTCATGGGACGTCTTTCAGGCAAGAAGGAGTCCCCTATTGAGGACCTAAAGGAATCTGAGACTCATATAGAGACCATAGAGATTCCATTAAACCTCATTCTACCATTCATGAGCTCTGAAGACTATTCTTCCTCTGCAGAGGATGAAGATATAACTGGAGTGCAAGTTTCTCAATATCTAGGAGCCATCATGAAGCTGAATGCCAAATTATTTAGTAATGAGACTTGGGAAGGTGAACCTCCCTTGCTCATCAGTGAACTGGATACATGGGTTCAGTAAACCTTACCTCAAAAGAGACAAGATCCTAGCAAATTTTTAATACCCTGTACCATAGGCACCATGACCTTTGAAAAGGCTCTGTGTGACTTGGGGTCAAGCATAAATCTTATGCCACTCTTTGTAATGGAGAAGCTGGGGATCATTGAGGTACAGCCTGCCATATTTTCATTACAAATGGAAGATAAGTTAGTAAGACAGGCGTATGGATTGGTAGAGGACGTGTTAGTAAAGGTTGAAGGCCTTTACATCCCTGCTGATTTCATAATCTTAGACATTAGGAAGGAGGAGGATGAATGCATCATCCTTGGAAGACCTTTCCTAGCCACAACAGGAGCTGTGATAGATGTTAACAGAGGAGAAGTAGTCCTTCAATTGAATGGGAACTACCTTGTGTTTAAAACCCAAGGGTGTTCTTCTGTAACAATGGAGAGGAAGCATGAAAAGCTTCTCTCAGTATAGAGTCAAACAAAGCCCCCACAATCAAACTCTAAGTTTGGTGTTGAGAGGTGATAAACCACTATTTTATGGTTTATCTTGTGCTCAATTGACTGGATTTTATCAACTCTTTACCCACTTATTCATAATATTTGCATAGTTTTATATTTCCTTCCTGGTTTTGTACTATGATTGAAAACGTGCTTCTTTGATCTTATATTTGCTTATTATTAATCCTCTCTTATTACCATTAGATGCCTTGATTTGTGTGTTAAGTGATTTCAGAGATTACAGGGCAGGAATGACTCAGAGGATGGAAAGGAAGCATGCGAAAGTGGAAGGAATACAAGAAGTTGGAGAAATTGCTAAGCTGTCCAGCATGACCTCTTCGCACTCAAACGGCTATAACTTTAGCTACAGAGGTCCAAATGACGCGGTTCCAGTTGCGTTGGAAAGCTAACGTCCGAGGCTTCGATTTGATATATAATATGTTACAGTTTCCCTGACGCTAGGCGACGCGACCGCGTGATCCATGCGGCCGCGTCGCAGTGACGGAAATCAGCGTATTTGAAATCTTCTCCAGCGATTTCTGGGCTGTTTTCGACCCAGAAAACACAGATTAGAGGATATAAAGTGGGGGAATGTATCCATTCATAGAGAGGCTCTCATAATTCACTTTTCATGTTTTAGATGTAGTTTTTAGAGAGAGAGATTCTCTCCTCTCTCTTAGTATTAGGATTTAGGATTTCTCTTAGTTTTAGGAGTGGCTCTCAATCCCAGGTTCTTTATTTATTCTATTATTTTATTTCAGTTTGTTAATGTTGGTTTACGAACTTCATGTTAGAATTGATTTCTTTTATTAATGCATTTTGAGGTATTTCAGATTATGATTGTTTTATTCTGTTTAAAATTGCTTTCAATTCAATTTAGATTTATTTTTTCCTTTTGGCTTTGGTTAAATAATTGGTGACCCTTAAGTTATCAAACTCATTGTTGATTGAAAATTGGAATTCTTCAAGAATTAATTCAAGTTCCAATAAATCTAGTCTTTCCCAAGGAAAGACTAGGACCTGAGGAATCAGAATTAATTCATCCACCTAACTTACCTTCATAGTTAGAGGTTAATAAAGTGGGAGAAGAATCCAATTCTCTTTACAATTGATAAGGATAACCAGGATAGGACTTCCTGTTTTCATACCTTGCCAAGAGTTTATTTTATAGTTATTTATTTATTTTATTTCTTCTTATGCAACATACTGCTCCCTAATTTTTAAAACCCCTAATTTACAAACTCATAACCAATAATAAGAACATACCTCTCTGCAATTCCTTGAAAAGACGACCCGAGGTTTGAATACTCGGTTATCAATTTCAAGGGGATTTGTTACTTGTGACAACCAAAACGTTTGTATGAAAGGACTTTTGAAGGTTTAGAAACTATACTTGCAACGAGGATTTATCCGCAAATTTCTAGACCACGCAAAAGTTCTCTCATCAAGAGGCCACAACCAAACTCTAAGTTTGGTGTTGAATCCCCACATCCAAACTCTAAGTTTGGTGTTGGGAGTTTACAACATTGACCTGATCACCTGTGAGGCTCCATGAGAGCCCACTGTCAAGCTAGTGACATTAAAGAAGCGCTTATGGGAGGCAACCCAATTTGTATTTATCTAATTTTATTTTTATTTTTATTGTTCTTTTATGTTTTATTAGGTTTATGATCATGTGGAGTCACAAAATAAATACTAAAATTAAAAATAGAATAAAAATAGCAGAGGAAAAAGCACACCCTAGAGGAAGGACTTAATGGCGTTTAAACGCCAGTAAGGAGCATCTGGCTGGCGTTCAACGCCAGAACAGAGCATGGATCTGGCGTTGAATGCCAGAAACAAGCAGCATCCTGGCGTTTGAACGCCAAAAATATACCCTGAGGAGAGTTGGCGCTGAACGCCAGAAACAAGCATGGAACTGGCGTTTAATGCCAGAAACATGCTGCAATTGGGCGTTGAACGCCCAAAATAAGCATCACTTCGGCGTTTAAACGCCAGAATTGTATGCAAAGGCGTTTTACATGCCTAATTGGTGCAGGGATGTAAATCCTTGACACCTCAGGATCTGTGGACCCCACAGGATCATCCCAAGGTCTGTGGATCCCACAAGATCATCCCAAGGTCTATGGATCCCATAGGATCCCCACCTACCTCAACTCACCTTCTCTCCTCTTCTTCACATTCATTCTCTCTTCCCCATAAACACTCTTCTCCATAAACCCTTCACCAATCACCTCAATCTCTCTTCCCAATTACCCCCCTTCACCACTCACATCCATCCACTCTTTCCCATAAACCCCACCTACCTTCAAAATTCAAAATTTCTTGCGCACCCAAACCCACCCTAAATAGCCGAACCTTAACCCTTCTCCCTCCACTATATAAACCCCTCCATTCTTCTTTATTTTAACACAACACAACCCTCTCTTCTCCTCCTTGGCCGAAACACAATCCTCTCTCCCTCTCCTCCACATCTTCTTCTTCATCATCTATTCTTTCTTCTCTTGCTCGATGGTGAGCAATATTCTAAGTTTGGTGTGGTAAAAGCATAGCTTTTTTGTTTTTCCATAACCACCTATGGCACCTAAGACCGGAGAAACCTCTAGAAAAGGGAAAGGGAAGACAAAAGCTTCCACCTCTGAGTCACGGGAGATGGAGAGATTCATCTCTAAAGCCCATCACTAAGAAGAGGATGGAGCAAACAAGAGAGCCCACTCATGGATCCCAAGAGACGCATGAGGAAGCTCATCACCAAGAAATCCCGGAAATGCCTCAAGGGATGCACTTTCCTCCCAATAATTATTGGGAACAACTCAACACTTCCCTAGAAGACTTGAGTTACAATATGGATGAATTAAGGGTGGAACATCAAGAGCACTCCATCATTCTCCATGAAATTAAAGAAGATCAAAGAGCAATGAGGGAGGAGCAACAAAGGCAAGGAAGAGACATAGAAGAGCTCAAGGACATTATTGGTCCTTCAAGAAGACGACGCCACTAAGGTGGACTCATTCCTTGTTCTATTTCTCTGTTTTTCGATTTCTAAGATTTATGTTATTTATGTTTGTGTCTTTCCTACATGATCATTAGTATTTAGTAACTATGTCTTAAGGCTATTCCATGAATCCTTCACCTCTCTTAAATGAAAAAAGTTTTAATTCAAAAGAATAAGAAGTACATGAATTTCGAATTTATCCTTGAATTTAGTTTAATTATATTGATGTGGTGACAATACTTTTTGTTTTCTGAATGAATGCTTGAACAGTGCATATTTTTGATCTTGTTGTTTATGAATATTAAAATTGTTGGCTCTTGAAAAAATGATGAACAAAGAGAAATGCTATTGATAATCTGAAAAATCATGAAATTGATTCTTGAAGCAAGAAAAAGCAATGAATAGCAAAAGCTTGCAAAAAAAAAAGAGAGAAAGAGAAAGAAAAAGCAAGCAGAAAAAGCCAATAGCCCTTAAAACCAAAAGGCAAGGGTAAAAAGGATCCAAGGCTTTGAGCATCAATGGATAGGAGGGCCCAAGGAGCTAAAATCCAGGCCTAAGCGGCTAAATCAAGTTGTCCCTAACCATGTGCTTGTGGCATGCAGGTCCAAGTGAAAAACTTGAGACTAAGTGGTTAAAGTCGTGATCCAAAGCAAAAGAGTGTGCTTAAGAGCTCTGGACACCTCTAACTGGGGACTTTAGCAAAGCTTAGTCACAATCTGAAAAGGTTCACCCAGTCATGTGTCTGTGGCATTTATGTATCCGGTGGTAATACTGAAAAACAAAGTGCTTAGAGCCACGGCCAAGACTCATAAAAGTAGCTGTGTTCAAGAATCAACATACTTAACTAGGAGAATCAATAACGCTATTCAAAATTCTAAGTTCCTAGAGAAGCCAATCATTCTAAACTTCAAAGGAAAAAGTGAGATGCCAAAACTGTTCAAAAGCAAAAAGCTACAAGTCCCGCTCATCTAATTAGAACTAATATTCATTGATAGTTTGAGATTTATAGTATATTCTCTTCTTTTTATCCTAATTGATTTTCAGTTGCTTGGGGACAAGCAACAATTTAAGTTTGGTGTTGTGATGAGCGGATAATATATACACTTTTTGGCATTGTTTTTAGGTAGTTTTTAGTATGATCTAGTTACTTGGTGGACGAAATTGTGACCCTCTTTGTATTTTCATGAGATTTATTTAATGACTATTGATTATGTGTGGACACAACTCCGTTCATCTTAACCAGCAAGTGTACTGGGTCGTCCAAGTAATACCTTACGTGAGTAAGGGTCGATCCCACAGAGATTGTTGGTATGAAGCAAGCTATGGTCACCTTGTAAATCTCAGTTAAGTGGATTCAAGTATAATTGGATTATTGGTTTAAATTTGATTAATGGAATAAATAGAAAATAAAGATAAATAAACTAAGATAGAAATACTTATGTAAATTAATGGTGAGAATTTCAGATAGGTGTGTGGAGATGCTAGAATCCTTTCGAATCTCTACTTTCTTATTGCTTTCATCAAATCCTTCTTACTCCTTTCCATGGCAAGCTGTATGTAGGGCATCACCGTTGTCAATGGCTACATCCCATCCTCTCAGTGAAAATGGTCCTATGCTCTGTCACAGCACGGCTAATCATCTGTCGGTTCTCAATCAGGTTGGAATAGAATCCCTTGATTCTTTTGCGTCCGTCACTAACGCCCAGCCTTCAGGAGTTTGAAGCTCGTCACAGTCATTCAATCCCAGAATCCTACTCGGAATACCATAGACAAGGTTTAGACTTTCTGGATTCTCATGAATACCGCCATCTATCTAGCTTATACCACGAAGATTCTGTTGGGAAATCTAAGAGATATGCGCCCGGCCTAAGGTAGAACGGGAGTGATTGTCAGTCACGCGCGTTCATAGGTGAGAATGATGATGAGTGTCACGAATCATCACATTCATCAAGTTGAAGTGCAACGTATATCTTGGAATAAGAATAAAAGAGAATTGAATAGAAGATAATAGTAATTGTATTGAAACTTGAGGTACAGCAGAGCTCCACACCCTTAATCTATGGTGTGTAGAAACTCCACCGTTGAAATTATATAAGTGAAAGGTTCAGGCATGGCCGAATGGACAGCCCCCATGGTCTAAGGACTAGGCGTCCAGAGATGTCTAATACACTAGTAAAAAGTCCTATTTATAATAAACTAGCTACTAAGGTTTACATGAGTAAGTAATTGATGCATAAATCCACTTCCGGGGCCCACTTGGTGTATGTTTGGGCTGAGCTTGATCTATCCACGAGCTGAGGCGTTTATTGGAGTTGAACTCCAAGTTATAGCGTGTTTTGGGCGTTCAACTCCGGATCATGACGTTTTTCTGGCGTTTAACTCCAGACAGCAGCATGTACTTGGCGTTCAACGCCATATTACGTCGTCAATTTCCGAATAAAGTATGGATTATTATATATTGCTGGAAAGCTCTAGATGTCTACTTTCCAACGCCGTTGAGAACGCGCCATTTGGAGTTCTGTAGCTCCAGAAAATCCATTTCGAGTGCAGGAAAGTCAGATTCCAACAGCATCAGCAGTCCTTTTGTCAGCCTTTTTCAGAGTTTTGCTCAAGTCCCTCAATTTCAGCCAGAAATTACCTGAAATCACAAAAAAACACACAAACTCATAGTAAAGTCTAGAAATGTGAATTTAACATAAAAACTAATGAAAACATCCCAAAAAGTAGCTTGAACTTACTAAAAACTACCTAAAAACAATGCCAAAAAGCGTATAAATTATCCGCTCATCACAACACCAAACTTAAATTGTTGCTTGTCCCCAAGCAACTGAAAATCAATTAGGATAAAAAGAAGAGAATATACTATAAATCCCAAAATATCAATGAATATTAATTCTAATTAGATGAGCGGGACTTGTAGCTTTTTGCTTCTGAATAGTTTTGGCATCTCACTTTTTCCTTTGAAGTTTAGAATGATTGGCTTCTCTAGGAACTTAGAATTTTGGATAGTGTTATTGATTCTCCTAGTTAAGCATGTTGATTCTTGAACACAGCTACTTTTATGAGTCTTGGCCGTGGCCCTAAGCACTTTGTTTTCCAGTATTACCACCGGATACACAAATGCCACAGACACATGACTGGGTGAACCTTTTCAGATTGTGACTCAGCTTTGCTAAAGTCCCCAGTTAGAGGTGTCCAGAGCTCTTAAGCACACTCTTTTTGCTTTGGATCACGACTTTAACCACTCAGTCTCAAGCTTTTCACTTGGACCTTCATGACACAAGCACATGGTTAGGGACAGCTTGATTTAGCCGCTTAGGCCTGGATTTTATTTCCTTGGGCCCTCATATCCATTGATGCTCAAAGCCTTGGATCCTTTTTACTCTTGCCTTTTGGTTTTAAGGGCTATTGGCTTTTTCTGCTTGCTTTTTCTTTTTCTTTCTATTTTTTTGCCATTTTTTTTTGCAAGCTTGTGTTCTTCACTGCTTTTTCTTGCTTCAAGAATCAATTTTATGATTTTTCAGATGATCAATAACATTTCTCTTTGTTCATCATTCTTTCAAGAGCCAACAATTTTAACATTCATAAACAACAAGATCAAAAATATGCACTGTTTAAGCATTCATTCAGAAAACAAAGAGTATTGTCACCACATCAATATAATTAAATTAAATTCAAGGATAATTTCGAAATTCATGTACTTCTTGTTCTTTTGAATTAAAACATTTTTTTTTAAGAGAGGTGAAGGATTGATGGATTTTATTCATAGCTTTAAGACATGGTTACTACATACTAATGATCATGAAGTAGAGACACAAAATATAGATAAACATAACATAGAAACCGAAAAACAGAAAGAGATAAGAACAAGGAATGAATCCACCTTAGTGGCGTCTTCTTCTTGAAGGACCAACAATGTCCTTAAGCTCTTCTATGTCCCTTCCTTGCCTTTGTTGCTCCTCCCTCATTGCTCTTTGATCTTCTCTTATTTCATGGAGATTGATGGAGTGCTCATGATGTTCCACCCTTAATTGTTCAACATTGTGGCTCAAATCTTCTAAGGAAGTGTTGAGTTATTCCCAATAGTTGTTGGGAGGAAAGTGCATCCCTTGAGGCATCTCAGGGATTTCTTGATGATGAGCTTCCTCATGCATCTCTTGAGAACCGTGAAGGGTCTCTCTTGCATGCTCCATCCTCTTCTTGGTAATGGGTTTATCCTCTTCAATGGAGATGTCTCCTTCTATGATAACTCCAGTTGAGTAACATAGATGGCAAATAAGGTGAGGAAAAGCTAGCCTTGCCATGGTGGAGGGCTTGTCGGCTATTTTGTAGAATTCATTGGAGATGACTTCATGAACTTCTACTTCCTCTCCAATCATGATGCTATGAATCATGATGGCCCGATCCACAGTAACTTCAGATAGGTTGCTATTGGGAATGATGGAGCGTTGATTGAACTTCAACCATCCTCTAGCCACAGGCTTGAGGTCCAGTCTTCTTAGTTGAACTGGCTTGCCTTTGGAGTCTCTCTTCCATTGAGCTCATTCTACACATATGTCCCTTAGGACTTGGTCCAACCTTTGATTAAAGTTGACCCTTCTAGTGTAGGGGCGTTCATCTCCTTGCATCATGGGCAAGTGAAACGCCAACCTCACATTTTTCGGACTAAAATCTAAGTATTTCCCCCGAACCATTGTGAGATAATTCTTTGGACTCGGGTTCATACTTTGATCATGGTTCCTAGTGATCCATGCATTGGCATAGAACTCTTGAACCATTAAGATTCCGACTTGTTGCATGGGGTTGGTTATGACTTCCCAACCTCTCCTTCGGATCTCATGTCGGATCTCCGGATACTCATTCTTCTTAAGCTTGAAAGGGACCTCAGGGATCACCTTCTTCTTTGCCACAACATCATAGAAGTGGTCTTGATGGCTCTTGGAGATGAATCTTTCCATCTCCCATGACTCGGAGGTGGAAGCTTTTGTCTTCCCTTTTCCTTTTCTAGAGGATTCTCTGGCCTTAGGTGCCATTGATGAATATGATGATCCGTGACACTCATCATCATTCTCACCTATGAACGTGTGACTGACAACCACCTCCGTTCTACTTTCGATTGGGTGAATATCTCTTGGATTCCTGATACACGATGCATGGTTGATCGCCTGACAACCGAGTGCTCGCCTGACAAACGAGCCAGCCATTCCGTGAGATCAGAGTCTTCGTGGTATAGGCTAGAACTGATGGCGGCATTCAAGAGAATCCGGAAGGTCTAACCTTGTCTGTGGTATTCTGAGTAGGATTCAATGATTGAATGACTGTGACGTGCTTCAAACTCCTGAGGGCGGGGCGTTAGTGACAGACGCAAAAGAATCACTGGATTCTATTCCGGCCTGATCGAGAACCGACAGATGGATAGCAGTGCCGTGATAGGGTGCGTTGAACATTTCCACTGAGAGGATGGGAGGTAGCCACTGACAACGGTGAAACCCTTGCATAAGCTTGCCATGGAAAGGAGTAAGAAGGATTGGATGAAGACAGTAGGAAAGCAGAGAGACGGAAGGGAAGGCATCTTCATACGCTTGTCTGAAATTCCTACCAATGAATTACATAAGTATCTCTATCTTTATCTTTATGTTTTATGCGTTTATCACCACACCCATTTGAGTCTGCCTGACTAAGATTTACAAGGTGACCATAGCTTGCTTCATACCAACAATCTCTGTGGGATCGACCCTTACTCGCGTAAGGTTTATTACTTGGACGACCCAGTACACTTGCTGGTTAGTTGTGCGAAGTTGTGTTTATGCCATGGTGTTGAATACCAAGTTTTTGGATTCATTACCGGGGATTATTTGATTTGTGAAAAGTGTTGATCACAATTTCGTGCACCAAGTTTTTGGCGCCGTTGCCGGGGATTGTTGAGTTTGGACAACTGACGGTTCATCTTGTTGCTTAGATTAGGTATTTTTTTTCTTCAGAGTTCTTAAGAATGAATTCTAGAGTTTCATGATGATCTGTTGAAATCTGGCTGGCTGTGAAGCCATGTCTAATTTCATTGGACCGAGGTTTCAACTTATCATCACAAGAGCTTGTTGATTTCTATCAATCTTGCTTTTGGAGCAGTGATCTGCTAAGGCTTGGCTGGCCATTGGCCATGTCTAGTGTTTTGGACCGAAGCTTTCCTTGAAAGCTTGGCTGGCTTTGAAGCCATGTCTAATTCCTGGACCGGAGTCTTAGACTAAACATTGCATGATTCCTGGAATTCTCATTAAGAATTTTGATATCTTTTTCCACTTAATTTTCGAAAATCACACAAAAAAAATTACAAAATTATAAAATCCAAAAAATATTTCTTGTTTGAGTCTAGTGTTTCATTTTAAGTTTGGTGTCAATTGCATGCATTCATTCATGTGTCTTAAGGATCTTCAAGTAATTCTTGATGATTTCTTACTCTAATCTTTGAATTCTCTTGACTTGGGTGTTCATGTGTCTCATATAGTGTCAGTAGTATACAAACTGCTAAGTTTGGTGTCTTGCATGCATTGTTATTTGATTCTTGTTGCATTTTGATTTCTCCTTATTATTAAAAATCCAAAAATATTTTTTATTTATGTCTTCTCAAGTCAATAATACAGAGAATTGAAGATTCAGAACATACAGCAGAGGAATTACACAGAAAAAGCTGGGCGTTCAAAACGCCCAGTGAAGAAGGACAGACTGGCGTTTAAACGCCAGCCAGGGTACCTGGTTGGGCGTTTAACGCCCAAAAGGGTATAGTTTTGGGCGTTAAACGCCAGAATGTGCACCATTCTAGGCGTTTAACGCCAGGATGGCACAAGAGGGAAGATTTTGTTTTCAATGCAAATTTTTTTCAAGTTTTCAAAGTTTTTCAAAATCAAATCTTTTTCAAATCATATCTTTTCAATCAAATCTTTTTCAAAATCAATTCCTTTCCTTTTTCAAAGATACTTGCTATCAATTAATGATTTGATTCAACATTTCAAGTATGTTGCCTTTTCTGTTGAGAAAGGTTTAATGTTTGAATCATATCTTCTCTTGTTAGCCAAGTCATTAATTTTCAAAATCAAATCTTTTTAAAATGTTTTTCAAATCATATCTTCTCAATCACACTTTTTTTAACTAATCATATCTTCTTAACCACATCTTTTTCAAAATAGTTTTCAATCAAATCTTTTTGATTTCTAATTTCAAACTCTTTTTCAAAAATCACTTGATTTCTTTCCCACTTTTATTTTCGAAAATCAATTAGTGTTTTTCAAAATGTTTTCAAAATCTTTTACTTGATTTTCGAAAATTACTTCCCTTCTTCTCACATCCCTCTATTTTATGGACTAACACTATTCCTAAATGCAAAATTCGAACTCCATCTTCTCTGAATAAAGTTCGAATTTTCTACTTCTGTCTTCTATTTTTCTTTTCCTCTGACACCTCAAGGAATCTCCATACTGTGACATAGAGGATTCCACATTTTCTTGTTCTCTTCTCTTTCTTATGAGCAGGAGCAAGGACAAAAACATTCTTGTTGAGGCTGATCCTGAACCTGAAAGGACCTTGAAGAGAAAGCTAAGAGAAGCTAAGGCACAACTCTCTGTAGAGGACCTAACCGAATTCTTCAAAGAAGAAGAACCTATGGCAGCCGAAAACAACAACAATGCCAACAATGCAAGGAAGGTGCTGGGTGACTTTACTGCACCTACTCCCGACTTTTATGGGAGAAGCATCTCTATCCCTGCCATTGGAGCAAACAACTTTGAGCTTAAGCCTCAATTAGTTTCTCTAATGCAACAGAATTGCAAGTTCCATGGACTTCCATTGGAAGATCCTCATCAGTTTTTAGCTGAGTTCTTGCAAATCTGTGACACTGTCAAGACTAATGGGGTTGACCCTGAGGTCTACAGACTTATGCTATTCCCTTTTGCTGTAAGAGACAGAGCTAGGACATGGTTGGACTCTCAACCTAAAGAAAGCCTGGACTCTTGGGAAAAGCTAGTCAATGCCTTCTTGGCAAAGTTCTTTCCACCTCAAAAATTGAGTAACCTTAGAGTGGAAGTCCAAACCTTCAGACAGAAGGAAGGAGAATCCCTCTATGAAGCTTGGGAAAGATACAAACAATTAATCAGAAAGTGTCCTTCTGATATGCTTTCTAAATGGAGCATCATAGGTATTTTCTATGATGGTCTCTCTGAACTATCCAAAATGTCTTTGGATAGCTCTACTGGAGGCTCTCTTCATCTGAAGAAGACGCCTACAGAAGCTCAAGAGCTGATTGAAATGGTTGCAAATAACCAATTCATGTACACTTCTGAAAGAAATCCTGTGAACAATGGGACTAGTCAGAAGAAAGGAGTTCTTGAGATTGACACTCTGAATGCCATATTGGCTCAGAACAAAATATTGACTCAACAAGTCAATATGATTTCTCAAAGTCTGTCTGGAATGCAAAATGCACCAAGCAGTACTAAGGAGGCTTCATCTGAGGAAGAAGCCTATGATCCTGAGAACCCTTCAATGGAAGAGGTGAATTACATGGGAGAATCCTATGGAAACACCTATAATCCTTCATGGAGAAATCATCCAAATTTCTCATGGACGGATCAACAGAGACCTCAACAAGGTTTCAACAATAATAGTGGTGGAAGAAACAGGTTTAGCAATAGCAAGCCTTTTCCATCATCTTCTCAGCAACAGACAGAGAGTTCTAAGCAGAATACCTCTGACTTAGCAACCATGGTCTCTGATCTAATCAAAACCACTCAAAGTTTCATGACTGAAACAAGGTCTTCCATTAGAAACTTGGAGGCACAAGTGGGTCAGCTGAGTAAGAGAATTACTGAACTCCCTCCTAGTACTCTTCCAAACAATACAGAAGAAAATCCAAAAGGAGAGTGCAAGGCCATCAACATGGCCGAATTTTGGGAGGAAGGAGAGGCAGTGAATGCCACTGAGGAAGACCTCAATGGACGTCCACTGGCCTCCAATGAGTTCCCCAATGAGGAACCATGGGAATCTGAGGCTCAAAATGAGACCATAGAGATTCCATTGGACTTACTTCTGCCATTCATGAGCTCTGATGAGTATTCTTCCTCTGAAGAGGATGAGTATGTCACTGAAGAGCAAGTTGCTAAATACCTTGGAGCAATCATGAAGTTAAATGACAAGTTATTTGGAAATGAGACTTGGGAGGATGAAGCCCCTTTGCTCACCAAAGAACTGGATAACTTGTCTAGGCAGAAACTGCCTCAAAAGAGACAGGATTCTGGGAAGTTTTCAATACCTTGTACCATAGGCACCATGACCTTTAAGAAGGCCTTGTGTGACTTAGGATCAAGTGTAAACCTCATGCCTCTCTCTGTAGTGGAGAAGTTAAGGATCTTTGAGGTGCAAGCTGCAAAAATCTCACTAGAGATGGTAGACAATTCAAGAAAACAAGCCTATGGACTTGTAGAGGATGTTCTGGTAAAAGTTGAAGACCATTACATCCCTACTAATTTCATAGTCCTAGAGACTGGGAAGTGCATGGATGAATCCATCATCCTTGGCAGACCCTTCCTAGCCACAGCAAGGGCTGTGATTGATGTTGATAGAGGAGAATTAATCATTCAAGTGAATGAAAAATCCTTTGTGTTTAAGGCTCAAGGATATCCCTCTGTCGTCATGGAGAGGAAGCATGAAGAGCTTCTCTCAAAACAGAGCCAAACAGAGCCCCCACAGTCAAACTCTAAGTTTGGTGTTGGGAGGCCACAACCAACTTCTAAGTTTGGTGTTGAACCCCCACATTCAAACTCTAAGTTTGGTGTTGGGAGGTTCCAACATGGCTCTGAGCGTTTCTGAGGCTCCATGAGAGTCCTCTGTCAAGCTACTGACATTAAAGAAGCGCTTGTTGGGAGGCAACCCAATGTTATATTTTATCTATTCTCTTTTGTTATTTTATGTTTTTTGTAGGTTGATGATCATGAGATGTCACAAAATCAATGAAAAAAGCAAAAACAGAATGAAAAACAGAAAGAAAAATAGCACACCCTGGAGGAGAGCGTACTGGCGTTTAAACGCCAGGGAGGCTAGCTGTTGGGCGTTTAACGCCCAGTCTGGCACCATTCTGGGCGTTTAACGCCAGAAAGGGGCACCAGACTGGCGTTAAACGCCAGAAAAGGGCAAGAAGCTGGCGTTAAACGCCAGAAATGGGCACCAGCCCGGCGTTTAACGCCAGAATTGGCAAAAAAACGCGATTTTGCTTGCCATTTGGTGCAGGGATGACTTTTCCTTGACACCTCAGGATCTGTGGACCCCACAGGATCCCCACCTACCCTACCACACTCTCTCTCTTCTTCACCCATTCACCAATCACCTCAACACCTCTTCCCCAAAAACCCCACCTACCTCACCATTCAAATTCAAACCACTTTCCCACCCAAACCCACCCTCAATTGACCGAACCTTACCCTTCCTCCTCTCCTATATAAACCCATCTTCACTCCTTCATTTGCACACAACCTAAACACCACTTCTCCCCCTTTTGGCCGAACACAAAGCCATTCCCTTCTTCCTCATTTCTTCTTCTTCTACTCTCTTCTTTCTTCTTTTGCTCGAGGACGAGCAAACATTTTAAGTTTGGTGTGGTAAAAGCATTGCTTTTTGTTTTCCCATAACCATTTATGGCATCCAAGGCCGGAGAAACCTCTAGAAAGAGGAAAGGGAAGGCAAAAGCTTTCACCTCCGAGTCATGGGAGATGGAGAGATTCATCTCAAGGGTGCATCAAGACCACTTCTATGAAGTTGTGGCCTTAAAGAAGGTGATCCCCGAGATCCCTTTCAAACTCAAAAAGGGTCAACTTTGATCAAAGGTTGGACCAAGTCCTCATAAACATTTGTGAAGAGGGCGCTGAATGGAAGAGAAACTCAAGAAGGAAGCCAATTCAACTAAGAAGGCATGACCTCAAGCCCATCACTAAGAAAAGGATGGAGCAATCATGAGTAAATTCCTCCTCATAAAATCCCTGAGATACCTCAAGGGATGCACTTTCCTCCACAAAACTATTGGGAGCAACTAAACACCTCCCTAGGAGAATTGAGTTCCAACATGGGACAACTAAGGGTGGAGCATCAAGAACACTCCATCATCCTCCATGAAATTAGAGAAGATCAAAGAATCATGAGAGAGGAGCAACAAAGACAAGGAAGAGACATTAAGGAGCTCAAGCACTCCATAGGATCTTCAAGAGGAAGAAAGAGCCGCCATCACTAAGGTGGACCCGTTCTTTAATTTCCTTGTTCTTTATTTTCCTATTTTTCGAATTTTAGTGCTTATGTTTGTCTATGTTTGTGTCTTGTGATCATTAGTGTCTTAGTGTCTATGCCTTAAAGTTATGAATGTCCTATGAATCCATCACCTCTCTTAAATAAAAAAATGTTCTTAATTGAAAAAGAGTAGAATTGCATGAATTTTGAATTTTATAACAGTTTAATTATTTTGATGTGGTGGCAATACTTTTGTTTTCTGAATGTATGCTTAAACAGTGCATATGTCTTTTGAATTTGTGGTTCATGAATGTTGGCTCTTGAAAGAATGATGAAAAAGGAGACATGTTACTGAGGATCTGAAAAATCATAAAAGTGATTCTTGAAGCAAGAAAAAGCAGTGAATATAAAAAAAAGGAGAGAAAAACGAAAAAAAAGAGAAAAAGAAAAAGAAAGAAAAAGAAAGAAATAAAGTTGTGATCCAAGGCAAAAAGAGTGTGCTTAAGAACCCTGGACACCTCTAATTGGGGACTCTAGCAAAGCTAAGTCACAATCTGAAAAGGTTCACCCAATTATGTGTCTGTGGCATGTATGTATCCGGTGGTAATACTGGAAGACAGAGTGCTTTTGGCCACGGCCAAGACTCAATAAGTAGCTATGTTCAAGAATCATCATACTTAACTAGGAGAATCAATAACACTATCTGGATTCTGAGTTCCTAAAGAAGCCAATCATTCTGAATTTCAAAGGATATAGTGAGATGCCAAAACTGTTCAGAGGCAAAAAGCTAAAAGCCCCGCTCATCTAATTGATACTGATCTTCATAGATGTTTTTGGAATTCATTGCATATTCTCTTCTTTTTATCTTATTTGATTTTCAGTTGCTTGAGGACAAGCAACAATTTAAGTTTGGTGTTGTGATGAGCGGATAATTTGTACGCTTTTTGGCATTGTTTTTAGTATGTTTTTAGTATGATCTAGTTAGTTTTTAGTATATTTTTTATTAGTTTTTAGTTAAAATTCACTTTTCTGGACTTTACTATGAGTTTGTGTATTTTTCTGTGATTTCAGGTATTTTCTGGCTGAAATTGAGGGACCTGAGCAAAAATCTGATTCAGAGACTAAAAAGGACTGCAGATGCTGTTGGATTCTGACCTCCTTGCACTCGAAGCGGATTTTCTGGAGCTACAGAAGCCCAATTGGCGCGCTCTTAACGGCGTTGGAAAGTAGACATCCTGGGCTTTCCAGCAATATATGATAGTCCATACTTTGCCCAAGATTTGATGGCCCAAACCGGCGTTCAAAGTCACCCTCAGGAATACCAGCGTTAAACGCCGGAACTGGCACCAAAATGGGAGTTAAACGCCCAAACTGGCACTAAAGCTGGCGTTTAACTCTAGAAGGAGTCTCTACATGAAAATGCTTCATTGCTCAGCCCAAGCACACACCAAGTGGGCCCGGAAGTGGATTTTTATGTCATTTACTCATCTCTGTACACCCTAGGCTACTAGTTCTCTATATATAGGACCTTTTACTATTGTATTTAGAGCTTTTGATCATGTTTTTATGATTGAACCCTCTTTGGGAGGCTGGCCATTCGGCCATGCCTAGACCTTGTTCTTATGTATTTTCAACGGTGGAGTTTCTACACACCATAGATTAAGGTGTGGAGCTCTGCTGTACCTCGAGTATTAATGCAATTACTATTGTTCTTCTATTCAATTCCGCTTGTTCTTGTTCTAAGATATCACTTGTCCTTCAACTTGATGAATATGATGATCCGTGACACTCATCATCATTCTCACCTATGAACGTGTGACTGACAACCACCTCCGTTCTACTTTCGATTGGGTGAATATCTCTTGGATTCCTGATACACGATGCATGGTTGATCGCCTGACAACCGAGTGCTCGCCTGACAAACGAGCCAGCCATTCCGTGAGATCAGAGTCTTCGTGGTATAGGCTAGAACTGATGGCGGCATTCAAGAGAATCCGGAAGGTCTAACCTTGTCTGTGGTATTCTGAGTAGGATTCAATGATTGAATGACTGTGACGTGCTTCAAACTCCTGAGGGCGGGGCGTTAGTGACAGACGCAAAAGAATCACTGGATTCTATTCCGGCCTGATCGAGAACCGACAGATGGATAGCAGTGCCGTGATAGGGTGCGTTGAACATTTCCACTGAGAGGATGGGAGGTAGCCACTGACAACGGTGAAACCCTTGCATAAGCTTGCCATGGAAAGGAGTAAGAAGGATTGGATGAAGACAGTAGGAAAGCAGAGAGACGGAAGGGAAGGCATCTTCATACGCTTGTCTGAAATTCCTACCAATGAATTACATAAGTATCTCTATCTTTATCTTTATGTTTTATGCGTTTATCACCACACCCATTTGAGTCTGCCTGACTAAGATTTACAAGGTGACCATAGCTTGCTTCATACCAACAATCTCTGTGGGATCGACCCTTACTCGCGTAAGGTTTATTACTTGGACGACCCAGTACACTTGCTGGTTAGTTGTGCGAAGTTGTGTTTATGCCATGGTGTTGAATACCAAGTTTTTGGATTCATTACCGGGGATTATTTGATTTGTGAAAAGTGTTGATCACAATTTCGTGCACCAAGTTTTTGGCGCCGTTGCCGGGGATTGTTGAGTTTGGACAACTGACGGTTCATCTTGTTGCTTAGATTAGGTATTTTTTTTCTTCAGAGTTCTTAAGAATGAATTCTAGAGTTTCATGATGATCTGTTGAAATCTGGCTGGCTGTGAAGCCATGTCTAATTTCATTGGACCGAGGTTTCAACTTATCATCACAAGAGCTTGTTGATTTCTATCAATCTTGCTTTTGGAGCAGTGATCTGCTAAGGCTTGGCTGGCCATTGGCCATGTCTAGTGTTTTGGACCGAAGCTTTCCTTGAAAGCTTGGCTGGCTTTGAAGCCATGTCTAATTCCTGGACCGGAGTCTTAGACTAAACATTGCATGATTCCTGGAATTCTCATTAAGAATTTTGATATCTTTTTCCACTTAATTTTCGAAAATCACACAAAAAAAATTACAAAATTATAAAATCCAAAAAATATTTCTTGTTTGAGTCTAGTGTTTCATTTTAAGTTTGGTGTCAATTGCATGCATTCATTCATGTGTCTTAAGGATCTTCAAGTAATTCTTGATGATTTCTTACTCTAATCTTTGAATTCTCTTGACTTGGGTGTTCATGTGTCTCATATAGTGTCAGTAGTATACAAACTGCTAAGTTTGGTGTCTTGCATGCATTGTTATTTGATTCTTGTTGCATTTTGATTTCTCCTTATTATTAAAAATCCAAAAATATTTTTTATTTATGTCTTCTCAAGTCAATAATACAGAGAATTGAAGATTCAGAACATACAGCAGAGGAATTACACAGAAAAAGCTGGGCGTTCAAAACGCCCAGTGAAGAAGGACAGACTGGCGTTTAAACGCCAGCCAGGGTACCTGGTTGGGCGTTTAACGCCCAAAAGGGTATAGTTTTGGGCGTTAAACGCCAGAATGTGCACCATTCTAGGCGTTTAACGCCAGGATGGCACAAGAGGGAAGATTTTGTTTTCAATGCAAATTTTTTTCAAGTTTTCAAAGTTTTTCAAAATCAAATCTTTTTCAAATCATATCTTTTCAATCAAATCTTTTTCAAAATCAATTCCTTTCCTTTTTCAAAGATACTTGCTATCAATTAATGATTTGATTCAACATTTCAAGTATGTTGCCTTTTCTGTTGAGAAAGGTTTAATGTTTGAATCATATCTTCTCTTGTTAGCCAAGTCATTAATTTTCAAAATCAAATCTTTTTAAAATGTTTTTCAAATCATATCTTCTCAATCACACTTTTTTTAACTAATCATATCTTCTTAACCACATCTTTTTCAAAATAGTTTTCAATCAAATCTTTTTGATTTCTAATTTCAAACTCTTTTTCAAAAATCACTTGATTTCTTTCCCACTTTTATTTTCGAAAATCAATTAGTGTTTTTCAAAATGTTTTCAAAATCTTTTACTTGATTTTCGAAAATTACTTCCCTTCTTCTCACATCCCTCTATTTTATGGACTAACACTATTCCTAAATGCAAAATTCAAACTCCATCTTCTCTGAATAAAGTTCGAATTTTCTACTTCTGTCTTCTATTTTTCTTTTCCTCTGACACCTCAAGGAATCTCCATACTGTGACATAGAGGATTCCACATTTTCTTGTTCTCTTCTCTTTCTTATGAGCAGGAGCAAGGACAAAAACATTCTTGTTGAGGCTGATCCTGAACCTGAAAGGACCTTGAAGAGAAAGCTAAGAGAAGCTAAGGCACAACTCTCTGTAGAGGACCTAACCGAATTCTTCAAAGAAGAAGAACCTATGGCAGCCGAAAACAACAACAATGCCAACAATGCAAGGAAGGTGCTGGGTGACTTTACTGCACCTACTCCCGACTTTTATGGGAGAAGCATCTCTATCCCTGCCATTGGAGCAAACAACTTTGAGCTTAAGCCTCAATTAGTTTCTCTAATGCAACAGAATTGCAAGTTCCATGGACTTCCATTGGAAGATCCTCATCAGTTTTTAGCTGAGTTCTTGCAAATCTGTGACACTGTCAAGACTAATGGGGTTGACCCTGAGGTCTACAGACTTATGCTATTCCCTTTTGCTGTAAGAGACAGAGCTAGGACATGGTTGGACTCTCAACCTAAAGAAAGCCTGGACTCTTGGGAAAAGCTAGTCAATGCCTTCTTGGCAAAGTTCTTTCCACCTCAAAAATTGAGTAACCTTAGAGTGGAAGTCCAAACCTTCAGACAGAAGGAAGGAGAATCCCTCTATGAAGCTTGGGAAAGATACAAACAATTAATCAGAAAGTGTCCTTCTGATATGCTTTCTAAATGGAGCATCATAGGTATTTTCTATGATGGTCTCTCTGAACTATCCAAAATGTCTTTGGATAGCTCTGCTGGAGGCTCTCTTCATCTGAAGAAGACGCCTACAGAAGCTCAAGAGCTGATTGAAATGGTTGCAAATAACCAATTCATGTACACTTCTGAAAGAAATCCTGTGAACAATGGGACTAGTCAGAAGAAAGGAGTTCTTGAGATTGACACTCTGAATGCCATATTGGCTCAGAACAAAATATTGACTCAACAAGTCAATATGATTTCTCAAAGTCTATCTGGAATGCAAAATGCACCAAGCAGTACTAAGGAGGCTTCATCTGAGGAAGAAGCCTATGATCCTGAGAACCCTTCAATGGAAGAGGTGAATTACATGGGAGAATCCTATGGAAACACCGATAATCCTTCATGGAGAAATCATCCAAAATTCTCATGGACGGATCAACAGAGACCTCAACAAGGTTTCAACAATAATAGTGGTGGAAGAAACAGGTTTAGCAATAGCAAGCCTTTTCCATCATCTTCTCAGCAACAGACAGAGAGTTCTAAGCAGAATACCTCTGACTTAGCAACCATGGTCTCTGATCTAATCAAAACCACTCAAAGTTTCATGACTGAAACAAGGTCTTCCATTAGAAACTTGGAGGCACAAGTGGGTCAGCTGAGTAAGAGAATTACTGAACTCCCTCCTAGTACTCTTCCAAACAATACAGAAGAAAATCCAAAAGGAGAGTGCAAGGCCATCAACATGGCCGAATTTTGGGAGGAAGGAGAGGCAGTGAATGCCACTGAGGAAGACCTCAATGGACGTCCACTGGCCTCCAATGAGTTCCCCAATGAGGAACCATGGGAATCTGAGGCTCAAAATGAGACCATAGAGATTCCATTGGACTTACTTCTGCCATTCATGAGCTCTGATGAGTATTCTTCCTCTGAAGAGGATGAGTATGTCACTGAAGAGCAAGTTTCTAAATACCTTGGAGCAATCATGAAGTTAAATGACAAGTTATTTGGAAATGAGACTTGGGAGGATGAAGCCCCTTTGCTCACCAAAGAACTGGATAACTTGTCTAGGCAGAAACTGCCTCAAAAGAGAGAGGATCCTGGGAAGTTTTCAATACGTTGTACCATAGGCACCATGACCTTTAAGAAGGCCTTGTGTGACTTAGGATCAAGTGTAAACCTCATGCCTCTCTCTGTAGTGGAGAAGTTAAGGATCTTTGAGGTGCAAGCTGCAAAAATCTCACTAGAGATGGCAGACAATTCAAGAAAACAAGCCTATGGACTTGTAGAGGATGTTCTGGTAAAAGTTGAAGACCATTACATCCCTACTGATTTCATAGTCCTAGAGACTGGGAAGTGCATGGATGAATCCATCATCCTTGGCAGACCCTTCCTAGCCACAGCAAGGGCTGTGATTGATGTTGATAGAGGAGAATTAATCATTCAAGTGAATGAAGAATCCTTTGTGTTTAAGGCTCAAGGATATCCCTCTGTCATCATGGAGAGGAAGCATGAAGAGCTTCTCTCAAAACAGAGCCAAACAGAGCCCCCACAGTCAAACTCTAAGTTTGGTGTTGGGAGGCCACAACCAACTTCTAAGTTTGGTGTTGAACCCCCACATTCAAACTCTAAGTTTGGTGTTGGGAGGTTCCAACATGGCTCTGAGCGTTTCTGAGGCTCCATGAGAGTCCTCTGTCAAGCTACTGACATTAAAGAAGCGCTTGTTGGGAGGCAACCCAATGTTATATTTTATCTATTCTCTTTTGTTATTTTATGTTTTTTGTAGGTTGATGATCATGAGAAGTCACAAAATCAATGAAAAAAGCAAAAACAGAATGAAAAATAGAAAGAAAAACAGCACACCCTGGAGGAGAGCGTACTGGCGTTTAAACGCCAGTGAGGCTAGCTGTTGGGCGTTTAACGCCCAGTCTGGCACCATTCTGGGCGTTTAACGCCAGAAAGGGGCACCAGACTGGCGTTAAACGCCAGAAAAGGGCAAGAAGCTGGCGTTAAACGCCAGAAATGGGCACCAGCCCGGCGTTTAACGCCAGAATTGGCAAAAAAACGCGATTTTGCTTGCCATTTGGTGCAGGGATGACTTTTCCTTGACACCTCAGGATCTGTGGACCCCACAGGATCCCCACCTACCCTACCACACTCTCTCTCTTCTTCACCCATTCACCAATCACCTCAACACCTCTTCCCCAAAAACCCCACCTACCTCACCATTCAAATTCAAACCACTTTCCCACCCAAACCCACCCTCAATTGACCGAACCCTACCCTTCCCCCTCTCCTATATAAACCCATCTTCAATCCTTCATTTGCACACAACCTAAACACCACTTCTCCCCCTTTTGGCCGAACACAAAGCCATTCCCTTCTTCCTCATTTCTTCTTCTTCTACTCTCTTCTTTCTTCTTTTGCTCGAGGACGAGCAAACATTTTAAGTTTGGTGTGGTAAAAGCATTGCTTTTTGTTTTCCCATAACCATTTATGGCATCCAAGGCCGGAGAAACCTCTAGAAAGAGGAAAGGGAAGGCAAAAGCTTTTACCTCCGAGTCATGGGAGATGGAGAGATTCATCTCAAGGGTGCATCAAGACCACTTCTATGAAGTTGTGGCCTTAAAGAAGGTGATCCCCGAGATCCCTTTCAAACTCAAAAAGGGTCAACTTTGATCAAAGGTTGGACCAAGTCCTCATAAACATTTGTGAAGAGGGCGCTCAATGGAAGAGAAACTCAAGAAGGAAGCCAATTCAACTAAGAAGGCATGACCTCAAGCCCATCACTAAGAAAAGGATGGAGCAATCATGAGGAAATTCCTCCTCATAAAATCCCTGAGATACCTCAAGGGATGCACTTTCCTCCACAAAACTATTGGGAGCAACTAAACACCTCCCTAGGAGAATTGAGTTCCAACATGGGACAACTAAGGGTGGAGCATCAAGAACACTCCATCATCCTCCATGAAATTAGAGAAGATCAAAGAATCATGAGAGAGGAGCAACAAAGACAAGGAAGAGACATTAAGGAGCTCAAGCACTCCATAGGATCTTCAAGAGGAAGAAAGAGCCGCCATCACTAAGGTGGACCCGTTCTTTAATTTCCTTGTTCTTTATTTTCCTGTTTTTCGAATTTTAGTGCTTATGTTTGTCTATGTTTGTGTCTTGTGATCATTAGTGTCTTAGTGTCTATGCCTTAAAGTTATGAATGTCCTATGAATCCATCACCTCTCTTAAATAAAAAAATGTTCTTAATTGAAAAAGAGTAGAATTGCATGAATTTTGAATTTTATAACAGTTTAATTATTTTGATGTGGTGGCA